>NC_089824.1:190214996-191464996 GCF_035046505.1 Tiliqua scincoides
GGGTTGTATAGCAAGCTCTGCTTGTCTGGTAAAGGAATTAATTTCTGGCCATATGTTGAGAAATCTCTACAGACTCAATCCCTGTTTTGTTATTTTATTTAGAGGGAATCTAGATAAAGAAGAGAGCAGTACAGACAAGCTGGAAGGGCTACAGAAACAGGAGGTATGTGTGATTTGCCAGAGGCAGCAAGTGGACTGCTCATTCTATGCATTTTCCAGCCTCAGTTTATGTGGTGTGCTTGGAGCTACATAACCAACAACTATCACCTTTCACAGTTTCACACCTTACAAAATTTAGACTTTGGATCACCTTTACCATAAAAAGTGTTTCTCAGGTAGGTTCATAGCAGTTCATTTAGTGCTGTGTTGCTTGTAATGGTGAAGGAAATGTAGACTAGTCTTAGAATCATAGAGTTGGAAAGGACCTACAAGATCATTAAGTCCAACATGCTGCCAGTGCAGGCTGTCTGAATGATAATATCACTGATAGATTGTTGTTTAGCCTCTGCTTAAAGACCTCCAACAATGGAGAGTCTACCACCTTCTGAGGTGGACTGTACCACTGCTGAACAGTATGTGCCATCAGGAAATTCTTCCTGGCATTTAATTGAAATCTCTCTTGTAATTTAAACCCATTTATCTGGCTTCTACACTTTGGCACAATCAAGAACAAATTGCTCCATCTTCCGCCTTCAGTTATTTATAAATTGTTATTATGTTACCTCCTAATTGTTTCTTCTCCAAACATGCCAGATTCCTTCATCCTATTCTCATAGGGCATGGTCTTCAGCCTCCTCACCATCCTATTTGCTCTCCCCTTGCTCCGTGTTCTCAATATCCTGCTTAAACTACAGCACCCATAACTGTAAACAATATTCTAGAATGGGGTTCTCAAACTGAGGATCCTGATTGTTGGTGGGTAGTGATTTTAGCTGATAGCTGGGAAGGCAAATGCATGGAACCCTATGGAAAGTGAAACTGAGCCATATAGTGTGTTTACTCATGATTAGGCAAACATGCCTTGGTTCATTGCAAAGGGCAGGTTGAGAAGAATTCAAAGCCACCAGAGCATCTGGATATGATGAACACAGCCTCCAAAAAACACCAGAGAAGGAAGTCCCTCCCTCCAAGCTGACGAATGTTTTGAGCCCTATGGAAAGCTAAACTAAGCTTCGTGGTTGTGTTTACTCATGAGTAAGCAAATGTGCCTTGGCTGATGTTGAAGGTCAGGCAAAGGTGAATGCAAAGCTACCAGAATGATCCCAATCTGATGAAAGTGTAGCTCAACAAATGCTCCAGAAGGCAGCCCCCCCACCCAAAAAAGGATAAAAACAGAGACTTGAGCTAGAAAGATGATTTTTTTTTCTTTTTTACGCTTGTAAAGCGAGTTGGGTCCTAATAGTCCAAACGCTTCTCTCCCCTGGTGGAGCTGAATTTCCTTATTACTCTGGGGTTTTAATGCTGGAGTGAAGCTTTGAATATCAATCCAGCCCAGCCAAAAAGCATACTGGATTTAGAACTTTTCATCCCAAATCACACTAAACTGGTTTAAATATAAGAACTCAATTTGAACTGGGCATTGGCTTGGACTAAAAATCTTACTGACTTTTGGGGAGGGGGATTTGAGGTTATTGTAGGCAAGCTACAGAGATAATTCACTTGGTGGAACAGGGTTGGCTTCCCCATATCATCTCCCCTTATTTGTTGCACTTTAATTATTTACATTTATTTATTTATTTTAATTTGCTTGATGATGTTACTTCTGGCCATTACATCACTTTCAGTGGGTCCGGGTCAGATTGTCATTCTAAAAAGTGGGTCCTGAGCTATAAAAAGTTTGAGAACCACTGTTCTGGAATAATTGCCTTACTACATACTTCAAGGATCTGTAGAAATGAGCCAACATATTCAGCCATGGTTGATGATACACTTTTCTTTTTAGCTTTTGTCCCACAACCCAGTGGTTAAATAAGTTCTGTTGAAGTGGATGTGTTTTTCCACAGGAGACTTCTGATTGCTCTGGTGAAGTCACTGTAAAGAAAGATGACAGTGTGGCAGGTGAGGCTGAGTATCTGGAAGTTCTAGGCAATGTTTGCATGGCTTTTGTGTTGATTGCATTTATGTCCTGCTGTTCTTCCATGCTGGAACTTGAGAGAGATGCACCTGGGGTTTCCATACAGTCTCCCATTGAGGTGTCGGCCTAGCACAGAACTACTTAATGTCAGCCAGGGTACTGCCTCACATATCTTCAAACCAGATGCTGGAACCCCAGGAAATATGGTGGCATTAAAGTTGTTGGCTAGAATGAGCAGCTTATGCTAACTTGGGAATATAGTGTGTGTTCCTAAAGCATTATTTTCTAGAAAATATATATCAGAATATATTCTTAAAATGTCAATGATAAGAACTTTACTTTAGTGTTTAGGTTTGATAGGGAGAAATGTTTAAATTATCTTCTCTAGTTTGAGAAAAATAACTGAAATTGGAGCCAAGAGAATGACTGTTGTATAACTAAAGTTGTGGGCCAGGAATATTTTGGGATGCAGGGCACTATGACCGCCTAATTAGAGCCGGGACCATGTACCAAACCTGTCATAATAGGCCCAATAAGGAGGTGGAAATGACATAGTGTCACATGGGTAACTTGTTTATCTCACTTTATTTAATGTGGTTTTCTGGATGTGGTTCTTTGAGAAACAGGATGGGAAACTAGAGTGAACATTTGTATCCAAACTGAATCAATTGGCTTGTGTAATTCACTTACTATTGTAGAAATAAAGCCTCCAAACCCTTTTAAAAGGTCTGTGACTGTTTGGCATTGCGTCAGTGAAAAGAATCTGAAAATCTTTCCAACAGGTTCTTTGTAACTTATAAACACAGGTGGGACCTCGGTTTCCACTTATTTGATTTACCACTGATACTGAGGTCCACCATTAAATACCTTGTAACAAGGAAAAAAAGCACCAAAATCCAATTTCCTACCTTCGTACTGTTAAATAATTATGATTTCATTCCACTAGATTCCATTATTCATACTATATAGTGGCTGAATGCAGTATAACGTCTATACCAGGGGTTGGCAACCCACGGCTCTTTCAGCTGTCTGCTGTGGCTCCGGAGTCCGGGTGCTGAGGACCTCCCCCTACTGCCCCTCCCCCGCAAGGGACCTGCGTTCTCCAGGGAAGGACCTGAGCCCGATGAATGGCGCCCGCTCCCTTCATTGAGCCCACTGCTGCAAACTTCCTCCCATCCCATTGCCCTCTCCCCAGCAGGGGTCGGCTGCGCAAGGACCCTGCGCTTTCCCGATCGTCTCTGTAGGCGCCCGCTCCACCTGCAGAGAAAGGGGCGCTGGAAGGCAACCCCACACCGCTGATCTGGGGCGGGGAGGCCCTGGGAGGGGAGAGAAGAAGCCACGGGGAGAGAGACGCTGCTGGGCTGATTGGGGGCAGGTCTACCCCCGGAGGCATGGACAGCGCCTCTCGCCTGGGCAGCAGCTGGTGGGATGAAGCGCCTCTGCTGTGGGTCTCTCTCAGTCGCCTGGCTCCTCTGTGCTGCTGCTGGTGGTGGTGGTCGTGGTGCTGCTGAGCGGGTGATCTCCACCTCTGTCTTCCCCTTTTTTGGATGGATGCTATTTTTTTGGGGGGGTGGTCTCTTTTCCTCTGCCTGAGGCTCTGAGGCTGCAGGCCTGTCCACACTTTCCTGGGAGGAAGCCCCACTGCCTCTAATGGGACTGACTTCTGAGTAGACTGGCAGAGGAGGGGCTCTGAGGCTGCAGTCCTCTCCACACTTCCCTGGGAGGAAGCCCCACTGCCTCTACTGGGACTGACTTCAAAAATACAACACACTATAGTTTTTTTATACATAGCATAAAGGTTAAAAAAAATCTATATATGTAGTGTTATCTTCATTTTAGATGTCAAAAGGGTTTTGTGGCTCCCGAGGTTTTCTTTTCTCCGGAAAATGGGTCCAAATAGCTCTTTGAGTGTTTAAGGTTGCCTACCCCGGTCTACACCAATGCATTCTGGAGGGGCAAGAAACCTGGATGTGGGTCTTTAAAGCTGTTTTTCCACTAATTTGGTATTCACTGATTTTTTTTAATCTTCTGGGGATTCCAGAACAGAACCGCAGTGGATAACAAGGCACAACCTGTAATCTCAGGTGCAAATCTTCTGAATGACAGCATTCCTTAGCAATTCATTTTGTTATAAAAGTTTTTTATTGTGTTTTTCTTCCAAACAACTCAGAAATGGCGTAAGACAAGTAAAAACTTGTCAGTGTCATTGTAAAAAAATATTTAAACAACTTTCTGTAAAATACAATAATAAAACCTGTCATTAAATCTCACATAAGTTGCTGAAGGCCTATTGTAATACAAAGGCTTTGCACAGCTTTCTTAACTACCTAAGAACCTAAGAGCAACTTTGTTTAGCCTCCTTCAGTGTTCTGCAGCACTGAAGCCTCCACAGAAAAAAGCCTTGCTCTACCCTTTTTGTGGAGCTCACCTCTTGTTTCTATCACTCCCATAAAACCATATGAATGGAAAATGGCAACATTCCAGAGTTGGAAAGGAAAATGAAGCAAAGCAGAATAATACAAAACAAATACAATAACCTTAGTAGTGGCACCAATGTTGTGGAACTCCCTTCCCCTTGACTTGAGAATGGCTCCCTCTCTTGAGTTTTTTCGGCGAGGCCTGAAGACCCTGCTCTTTAAACAAGCCTTCTGATTCCATGGCCTTTTTAACACTTTTATACATCTTTTAGTTTCTTTTTGACAGGCTGGATTCCTCTATGATTTGCTGTTTTATGCTCTTTTTATTCTGACTTTATTCTGACTACTGTTTTTATGGCCTCTGTTAATGTGTTTTTAATATGTTTTTATCTGTGTTAAATCATGCTTTTTAAAATTGTTTTTACATGTTGTAAGCCGCCCTGGGTCCCTTTCAGGGAGAAGGGCGGGATACAAATAAAGTTTATTATTATTATTATTATTATTTATTATAAGTGAATGGATTCTGAACTACAAGAACTACAGCAACTACGGTTGCTAGATGCCTGTCCCATCCACAGTATGGAGGAGTGATGGACTGGATATTTTGTTCATATATTTATAGTTGGGATGAAGTATTTAATGAATCAGTAGAAGTCTGTGCAAGAACTCTGCAGGGTTGTGTTAAGTACTAATTACCTTGTTGATGTTTGAAGCCCAGGATGGCTCCGACTCAGACAAATCCAGCTGGCCTGTGTCATCTGCCCTCACAGCCAGACTGCGGCGTCTTGTCACTGTTTACCAACGGTGCAACCGTAAAGAACTGCCACTGAGGCCTGAAATCATGGGGCCTTGTAACCATGGCTATTGGCTGCAAGAGGAGATGCTAAGAAGAGCCAGTGAGATAGATCCTGTGACCAAGGAAATGCAGAAAAGGTAATGGAAAGTAGCGGGTTGTGAATGGCATACCTAAACATCTTTGGGAGTCACTGTTAGGTCCTTTATATATATTATGAAATTCATATGCATTCTGACTCAAGATTCAGGCATAACACAGGCACACACACAAAATATGGTCCTGCTGGTCAGGAAGTATTCTCTTTTCACAGACTGAGAAGGAGCCTATCTTGTAGAGCAGTAGCCTTCAAAGTGTGTCCCATGGGCCGAATCCAGCACCCCGAAATTACTGGTCCAGGCATAGCATGGCAATGGTTTTCCATTCCACACTGCAGCCCCCATGTTTCACTGCTGATCTTCTCAGAAATTTGGGCTGGGTAGCTGCTTCTGCCCAGAAATCAGGGCACAGAGACTGCTAGGGCGATGGGCAGCACAAGTAACTGGCTGGCACAAGTTTCTGAGAAGATTAGCAACAAAACCTGGGGGCCGCAGAGTGGAATGGACACCCACTGCTGTGCAAGGACTGGTAATTTCTGGATGCAGGGGCTTGCAGTTTGGAGACTGCTATTGTAGGGTGTGCAAAGTCAAAAGAAAGTCAAAGAACTTTAAGATAGTAACCATTATTTCACAGGGAAAAGACTATATTCTGCTCTCTTACTACTTTGAGAGGGGTTGAACCATGAGCTATGATTTCCATTATACACTGTCACTATGAAGAAGTACCAAGTGCTCTTCTTCATTTCTGGGGAAGAGACCAACCACTGGCTTACTGGGGATGAGGTTCAGATAAGTTAGGATAGAGAGACATTAGTAAGTCTTGAGGAACTGTCTCAGTTCACAGGAGAGTGCTCTGTTCCTTGTAACCATCAGCATGAAACTGCTTCCAGCACTGTTAGATTTTTTAAAATTGATTATATATGAATATTAAAATAGACAAAAACATGTAGACTCATCAGAACTGATGCAAAATTGTGGATACACTGTAAATTGGAAGAATGGCAAATTTCATGAACTTGGTTATATGGTGTGTTTCTCATGCATTCTGCAGATGGACCAGAAGAGAACAAGCAGATTTCTACCGTACTGTTTCTTCATTTGGTGTGGTTTATGATCCAGAGAAGAAAATCTTTGACTGGACCCAATTCCGATCCATTTCTCGTTTGGAGAAGAAAACTGATGAGAGTCTAGAAAAATATTTCTACAGCTTTGTTGCAATGTGCAGGAATGTCTGTCGCTTGCCTCACTGGAAAGAAGATGGTGAGTGGAAGGACTGTAAACTTTTAAGTTCTAAGATGATGGGTATAACCTCTTAATTTATTTGTGTAGTTCCACACGTAAAATCATGGAGTTGGAACATTGAGATAGTTGAGTCCTACCCTCTACAAATGCAGGCTGTCTGCATTCCCAGTAGATAGCTATCCAACCTTTGCTTAATGACCTCCTGCAGTGAGAGTATTACCACTTTCTGAGGCAGACTGTTCCATTGCCAAACACTTCATACCATCACAAAACATCACTTTGTATGATGACATCAAATTGGTTCAGATTATGCATGTTCAAGTGTTAATGTTTTTACACAACCTAAAAATATTAATGTAATATCACAAGTTAATGAATTATAAGAAACACATTAATCTTTTGTATTGTGCCAGTAAAGGATTTTAAATTAAAACAGTATTCTGGTCTAGATGCTGTTTTTCTTTCTGGCAAAAAAGCCAGCCAACAGTTGGTAATGTACATGTTTAAGACTGTCTGTTCATAGGTAAGAAGAAGATACACATGTATTATTATTATTATCCCACTGCAGGATGCAGTGCATGCCCTGTTGGCATGGCTGCATCGGTGCTGGAAATTTGGATAGGATTGAGCCCTTAGATAGCCATGTTCCAAGGGACTATTATTTATATTTAAAAATGGTTATTAACTGTCATACATGCTGCACTGATCAAAGTCACAAGTTTAGAAGGAAATGTTGGGGGGGGGGGAGACTTTAAGTCTCTTGACACATTACCCCTAGCATGAGGGACAAAGTCAGCAGTTGGTTAATTAGGGTACAGAAGGAGAAGTGCATACCTAGCAACTCTGCTCTCTTGCTGGCTGTTTGCTGGGTTTCAACTCCAATCAAAAATTCTGCAACTGAATGGGATTTGTTATCACTGAGGCCCTTTTATTTTTATTAAATAAATAATATTTATGTTATTAAATGTGGCATAGCCAAACTACAGGCTCTTGGATCTGCAATTTACACTGGTTTTCCATTTATCTATATTGATGGCAGGGATATTGTCAAACCACTGCACACTAAAAGCTGTCTACTAACACAAGGACATCTCTGGAAAAACTCTATATTTCCAGAGGCATTTCTTAAGCTTCTTTTTGAAGACACTTGTAGATAACACTAAACAAGGAGCAAGACCAGCTGCCAAGTAACTATGACTTGGGTATCCTAACACTTGTAATTTACATGCAGTCAAACTATTTTTATTTATTTATTTAAAACATTTGTGCCCTGCCTGTCCAAAAGCTCAAGGAAGCTTACAGTAAATAAAATTGAACTAAAATACAAAATTAACAAGATATCAGTTTAAAACATACACTTTCAAAAAATAAATTTTAAAAAGATTTAAAATCAAAAACATACTTTTAAAACCTTTAAAACATATCAAACGGTAGCAACATTTCAATAAAAACCCATAGGCAGTATGGGTTTAAAAAAGTTCACAAGTTTTTCTGTTCCAGTGTCACTCTGTGATTTTATCTGTTCTCTATCCTTTTCCCTATCTGTAGGCCCAGCAGATCCTAGTATCTATGTAGAGCCAATCACAGAGGAGCGTGCTGCAAGGACACTGTACCGAATCGAGCTCCTAAGGAAAGTTCGTGAGCAAGTGTTGAGGTGTCCACAGCTACACGAACGGCTTAAACTTTGCCGTCCAAGCCTGTACCTTCCTGTGTGGTGGGAGTGTGGTAAGCATGACAGAGATCTGCTGATTGGTATGGCTAAACATGGGCTGAATCGCACAGACTATTACATCATGAATGACCCCCAGTTATCATTTCTGGATGCCTACAGAAATTATGCTCAACACAAAAGGATGGGGGTCCTTGGTGCAGAAAACGTGTGTTGTCATCATCAGGCAAACTCTAAACTGTATTGCTCCCCTTTGTACAATCCAATGGAAAGAAAACATGAATCTGCAGAGACAGAAACCGAGAACTGCATGAAACTAGCAAGTACAGGTGATGGTCTTTCACGGACAGAAAGTATCTCTCAGGATGGTAGCTGTGAAAACTTTATGTCTAAAGTCCGGGGCATGATTTCCATTAATTATGATGAGAGCTCTTTGCCTGATTCTCTGATGTGCATGATGTATGATGAGAAAGCCTGCAACAGTGAGCATAGTTCTCTTGCTCGTGATAGCCCCAGCTGCACAGATGTCAGCAGCAATACTATCAAAATGGCAGAGGGCAAAATAGATGGGGATGAAGACCTGTCTAGCTGCGATGCTGACACCACAAGAGAGCCCTCCTACCTGGATCAATTGCAGTTGGGCAGTGACCAAATGGAGGGTCAGAATGCATCCCAGGAGACTTCAGCCAAGGAGACAAAGCCCTCAGAGAGCTTTACTGTAGAACCCTGTGATGCCCTTCAGCATGTGGACAATCAGTATAATAGCCCAGGATCAGTACCATTTGAAAGAGATGGCATGGAAGGGGTACTAAGCATAGGAATGTATGGCCCTAGTCTTCATAACTTTGATATAAATGTCCATCCTGAGAAAAGGTTTGTGGGCTTGTTGCATGAGAAGGGCTTGGAAGAGAAATCAGTGCAGAGTCAGAGCCACAGTGAAGAAGAGGAGGAGGAGGAAGAAGAGGAGGAGGAGGATCATTTGGAGACAACAGCTGACACAGTGGAAGATTTGAGAGGCTGCTTAAAGGTCCCAACTGGTGATGAAACCAAGGCCAGTGTGCAAGAGGGGCAGAAACATAGTTCCTGTATTCTCAGTACTCTGGATGAGTTTATGGAGGAAAGAAATAAGGAACTGGTTGAATCTGTCTCAAGTGAACAGGCAGCATCCAAATGTGATAGTGAGACAGGGGCTGGGGAGGATGATCAGGCTGAATGCGAGAGTCTTGAGGAGCACATCCCAGCTTTGCAG
Organism: Tiliqua scincoides; assembly: GCF_035046505.1. NCBI lineage: Eukaryota > Metazoa > Chordata > Lepidosauria > Squamata > Scincidae > Tiliqua > Tiliqua scincoides. The sequence goes on from NC_089824.1 coordinate 190,224,539, forward strand.
GAGATCCAGGTCTGCCACCACCACCACCACTCTGTACATGGCCAGGCTTCAGCAATTCAGATGGAGCTTCTTAAGTCGCATCCTGTTTGCATGGATGTGGATCCCTGGGGAGATGATACTGAAGGGAAGAGGGACAGTCCTGCTGTTCAGCCCCTTTGTGGAAATGAAATAAAAAGAGAGGAAGAAGAGTGTGAGAGTCAAGATCTCGAGAAGAGGGAAGAAACCAGTCAAAATCAAGGTAGAGTATTGTTTGGACTTTTTTCTGATGGTGAGCATTCTTGTATATCCTAATGCCTAGAGGTGTCTGAAAACAGTGTTATTTACTTTACTCAGCCTGTTGTGTTCAGTAAGACTCTAATCTTACTCACCAGAAAGAAACACCTCTACCAATGGCTTTTGTGGTTCACTACAATGGGATAACCCATGGTAAGCATTACTAAGTGTTGGTTAACCAAGGAACATTTAACAGCTCTGTCATATTATTTGTTTGGGGGTGGGGGGAGTGTCATTCAGTGCCCCAGAAGAGACTGAAAAGAATAATAATTTGGATCCTTAACTAATGGCAAAATCTGCTGTTTACTATTCTATCTAGATTGTTTTGAGAAGTTTTCGGAAGATGAGAGCAAGAGCTCCACATTTGCTGTGCCTGGAGAGATTGATGAACTTCAAGATGTCCGGGCACCTACCATAGCTCAGCTTTTGCAGGAGAAGACACTCTACTCTTTCTCAGAGTGGCCTAAGGTGGCTTGGTAGCTTAAGTATGCATGAATAAGGGCTTTAGGTCAATGTTGCTGAGACTGAGATACACTTATCATGTTGTTTTTAAAGACACACATATAAACCCTGGCAAGTTTCTTAATTTCTTTGAAAATGTATTGCGTGAAGTGAATATATGTTTCTGTCACTGAGGGAAAGACTTGTTTCTGGTGATGTTTTAGAAGCAGCTCTGGTAAACTTCTCTGAGTTGAGTGCTCTCCTCTTATGCTTCGTGTGTTATATTCTCATATTTTGTCAGACATTGGTGTTAACCACCATAGCTTTCTTAGGCCCTGAACACTTAGTGCTTTATAGCATTTGAATATATGATGGGCTTTAGTTCAACTATACATGCAAAGTTTTTTCTCCTCTGAAAGATGTGCTCTCAGTTATATAGTTGCTGTTAGACTATGGCTGCAATCCTAAACACACTTTCCTGAGAGTAAGCCCCATTGAACAAAATAGGACTTACTTCTGAGTAGACCTGGTTAGGATTGTGCCCTATGTCTCTGAAAAAAGCATCTCCTGTGGTAACCGATCTCTTTTGCTGACCCTGAAGTCAAACAGCATTTCAGCAGCATTGACAAGGACATTTTAGTTGCTTTCTTTTCTCTTATTGAGAAAGAGTCCCTTTCCCTTATTCTAGAAAGAGACTTGATCCTCTCTAGTTGATTTCTTTCAACATCCTAGGCTGCAGAACACCACTGTGATTATTACCACCCATCACTGAATACTGCTGTGGAGAATTAACCCTACTGAGCAGCTTTGAGTTATGACGGGAGAAAGGAGCAAGTGCAGTTGTGATGGGAGAACAGGGTGCATAGGTCTCTCTTTCTGCTTCCTCTTTTGTTTGTATGTATGCAAACTTGCTTTCAAAGGAGGCCTCAAAAATAAAGTAGTAGAGTTAGCGGGGTGAGGGGCGCTAACTATATATATTTGTATAGGAGCATCAAGTATTTTCTTGGTTGAGAGCTGGACATGGTATCATATGAAGCCTCTTTACAGGGGTGACCTATGTCTATACCTTAATATGCACAGGCTTAAGACCCTATAAAAAAAATTCTTCCAGGTGGGGTAAACTCATACAACCTCTCTATTGTCTTCCTCCAAAAGAGATTCCTGAAGTGAAACTAGTTTACTAGCTGTGGTTCTCCTAGGGATTATAATGTGAGAGGCTGCCAACCTATGCAACTCAGTGAAGCGTATCTGGTTCTTTGGCAGGATCGAGTAATTATTAACCGCATAGACAACATTTGCCATGCCATCTTAAAGGGCAAGTGGCCTTCTTCCAGCCAGCCATTTGAAATACAAAACACAACACCTACTCCAGTGTTAGCCAGCAATACCAGCAATCGGAACAGCTACACTGAGCCAGAAGCCTCAGAGACCAACTTCAGCAATGGAGTGATAGCTGCACAGATCCAAAAGGTGAGCTGATGGGGACAGCTGCTTGTGTAGATGCTTTGTCCAATGTTAATGCTGCCTTGAGTGCAAGTATTGTAGAAAGGCATGGGATATAAATTAAATAATGGGGAAATAATTAAATAAAGAAATGTGTATAATATTTCAACCTCCTGCTCATAATTAGCCATCTCCTGCATGGTATGGTATGCATCTCCTGCAAATTAGCATATGCTAATTTGTCCTTAAATATCTCCATATACCACTCTTTTTCTGATATATGCTGCAGTGAATTCTGGCTTTTTGTCAGAAGCCATACTAAGCCCTTTGCTGAAGAGAAATCTTAGGACTGTTTCAATAGTTTATTACTTTGGCTAATTCGGTAGGAGACATATTTTCAACAAAGCCCCCAGAAATGTGTTTCTAATATATGAATGCATAGAGTCCACTGTGCCTTCTCCCTTTTGGGAGCATTTGTATTAGCCCTGAAAGACACCATTGCTTTGGGTCAGGTAAGTGCTTTGTCCAAGTGGATCTTCTTAGAACTTTTAGCAGGAAAAAGGGCAGTGTTGCTGGTTCAGAGGTTACAGTGTTTAAGATTCAACTGTTCAAAGTTGTCCCCAGCACTGTCTGTTCTAGTGGCTGTCTGCTGGTATTCATTTGCATCTTTTTAGATTGTGAGCCCTTTTGGGACAGGGAGCCATTAGTTACTTGATTTTTCTCTGTAAACCGCTTTGTGAACTTTTAGTTGAAAAGTGGTATATAAATACTGTTAATAATAATAATAATAATAATAATAATAATAATAGGGTACTGGAAATAGAAGCCATGGCAGAATATTAATAAACTCAGGGTGCAATCCAGACCATGTCTACTCAGAAGGAAGTCCTATTTTGTTCAATGGGGTTTAGGGAAGTGTGGTTAGGATTGCAGCCTCAGTGTCAGACTAGATTATTAATTATTATTATTAACAGTATTTATATACCGCTTTTCAACTAAAAGTTCACAAAGCGGTTTACAGAGAAAAATCAAATAACTAGATGTGATGTTGGAAGATCCTTGACTGAAACTGCAGTGTTGTACACACTTACTTGAGAGAAGGCCCCACTGAGTTCAGTAGAAGTTACTTCTGAGTAGACATGTCTATGATTGTAATCTCAATTTTCTGCAACTTTTTCCAAAGATAAAAGCTGATCTTAGGGCCAGACTTAGGAGCTACAGGGCCCAATGTGAAACATTTTTGTGGGGCTCCCAACCCCCTCTCCCCGTGGTCCACCTACTCATCAGAACAAGTGGCAAAAATGAGTCAGGGGCTGATGGTGACCCATATAAAATATGGCACCTGGAAGTAGGTGGTGGTGACATGATAATATCATTGCCAACAGCTTGGGGGAGGAATTTCAAGCCAGTCCGACCCGAGGGCAGGCAAGAGGACCATCCAGCAGCAAGACTCCGTGTGCTATGCTTGCCTTGTGACACCTCAGCATGGAAGATTCCATGCCAGAGCATCAGCTACAGAGTGAGGTGTTGGCTACAGGCACTCTGCTCACTGCCCCAGCGTGAAACTTTCAGGTGTGGGATCTGATTTGGCCAAATTACCTCAAGGTTGGCTCTGGAACAGGGCGAAACACGTGTGCTTTGCAAGCTAGTGCAGGCCCCCCCCCTTAGGACTGGGGCCCAGTTTGACCAAATTGGCCTAAAGGTGGCCCTGGCTGATTTCCCCCCCCCCCCCCCCATTAATTTAGTGCCTGCATTTTTCCCTTAGAGCAGCATTTTTCCAACAGTGGTTTGGGACTCACTAGGTGGGTCGTGGATCAATTTCAAGTGGGTTCCCATTCATTTCAATGGGTATTTAACTTTTAATATATTATAATTAAACTGATGCTATCATGGTATGTGACTGCATATAGGGAAATATTACAGATCTGTACTTTAACAGGCTACTATGTATATGCTTTTAGCAATTATAGTCAATGGGTCTTACTCCTGGGTAAGTGTGGATAAGAGTATAGTCTTTGGGATGTTGGAGGAATTTTTTTAAACAGATCATCAACTGCTTGGGGGCATTAGGAGGGTGGTTCTTTGTTTTAAATACAGTTTAAAACTTATTGTAAACTTTTCTTACTTCCTTATTTCGTGAATTGATTTGATTTTCATATGGCAGTGTTAAAAATTTTCCTGCTTGATGATGTCACTTCCAGCCATGACATTACTTCTAGATTAATGATATCACTTCCAGAGGGTCCCAACAGATTTTCATTCTAAAAAGTGCGTCCCAGTGCTGAAATGTTTGAGAACCACTGTCTTAGAGGGTCAAGAGTTGCAGGAAGGGGGGCTAGAATGCAGATTAGGAAAATGGTTCTGGGTTAAAGGATTTAAAAACTTCTATACCGCAACCTCAGTATAGTTTGCGGGAGTGGTCCTGCACCAGTCTGTGCTCTTGGGAAAAAAAATGTGGAGTATCACATCTAGTTTGGTTCTCAGTTATAACTGGCTGCAATTGTCATAGCTGTGAGCTGATTTCTGATCTTGGTATTACAACACAGGAAGGTTTCCTGGCTCCCACCTTTGTCAAAGATGAACACAAGCAGCGGCGACCATATGAATTTGAGATGGAAAGAGATGCCAAGCAGCGTAACCTTGAACAGCTTGTTGCAGCCCACCCCCATCCTTCAATTGTTTTGAATGGCTGGCGGGACACAACAGTGGATCTCACAAGAGTTCCTGATGGCTCCTCAGCAAGTAGCTCTCCTTTCTCTTTGGGCACAAGCATACCTAAGTTAGGGACAGTGAATGCTTTGCAAGGCACCCTTGGCATGGACTTATCCGGTATACTTCAGGCAGGGTTAATTCATCCTGTCACAGGACAGATCGTCAATGGGAGTCTCCGAAGAGATGATGCTGCCATGAGGAGGAGGCGAGGCAGAAGAAAAAATGTGGAAGGGATAGATCTCATATTATTGAAAGAAAGAAGTCTCCAGACAGGGCTGCTGGTGAGTAATAATCTTCACCCCCATTTGCACTCTGGTCTTCCTTTGGAGAACTGTTACCTGGTGCAGTGTCCGAATTGAATATTTATTTATGGATATTTTAGTTACTCGTCTCTAGGACTCAGGCTAAGTGACAAAATTTGAAAAAGGATAAAACAGCAAAACAAAACATTTCACCATCATTTCACTATCAAGCTTTTCCTGGATCATGCCTTGAAGAGAACAATCACAGCCTGTCTGTGAAGTAGTCAGACTGCTTTTTTCTGACTGTGTAAATACTACCACGTCTGCCAGTGCAGATGTTGTTTTTTGAATGATTTCCTGTTTGTTTCTCAGATGGTGAAATTGAGTTTTCAGTGAATTACCATCTGATGTGAAGACCCACAGATTATAGCAGCTGCTACTGTGGTCAGAAAAATGCCATGTTGTTGTTTTCTAGTAATAGAAATGGCTATTGCAATCTTCTGACTGCATCATATGTTAATTCACAGATGGAAAAACAAATGTGAAACCATTCAAAATATGGTATCTGCACCAGCATTTAATAATAATAATATAATAATATACAGTATTTATATACCGCCTTTCTTGGTCTTTATTCAAGACTTTATTCAAGGCAGTTTACACAGGCAGGCTTATTAAATCCACGCAGGGATTTTTACAAATTGAAAGAAGGTTCTCTCTTTCAAGAACCACCACATTCAAGGTGTTACACTCCGATCTGGTTTAACATTCTGGCCTCCATCCTCCCACGCTCCGAGCAGATGGAACAGCTCAGCTGCAGCTTGCCAGCTGCTTCAAGGTCGCAAGGTGCCAGTGGCCTCGAACTGGCGACCTTGTGGATGTTAATCTTCAGGCAAATGGAGGCTCGACCCTCTAGAGGGCTCTACCCTCTAGACCAGACCTCCTGCCCAAACTTAGACTTAAAATGGGGGTTAAAATTGTGGAAATCTTTCAAAAATTTCATGTCTCACAACTTTGCAGGCTTATAGAAAATGTGTTTTAGTAAATGCGTGTGTGTGTAAATTGAAAGAGAACTTAATGCTTAATTCAATACAAAAAAGAATTCAAATAACTGCAGTACAAAAAAGGTTATGCTGCGAATACCACAACCATGATAAATCTTCACTTCTATCAATATCTATCACTTCTATCTTCACAATATCTTCACTTCTATCAATAGTAGGGTCAATTTTATTATTTAGAACAGCAGCACAGCTACATCTCACTGAGCCAGTAAGTGTTTGAAACTTCTTTCTGGTTGAACTGCCTTCCAGTTGCATCCGGAAGTGTTCTAAGGTGCAACCCATATTCCAGTCACATCAGTTATCCCCACCAGAAGGAATGCAGAAAGACTTTTCTTATGCAGGTCATGGAAATTTAAGCTGCCCTGATCCTCTTGAAGGTGAGGACAACAAAATTCTTTAGACTATTCTCCTGCAGAAAAGGTGGTTATGATGCCCGAGGAATTTTGTAATAGACTTATACGTCCTAGCATGAAACAAGTGGACATCCTTATACTACTGTATAGTAGCACAGAGGCATATGTAGCATCCTTCCATTTTTCACAGGGCAGTGTCGCAAGTCAGAAGCAGCACTTTGAGTGGTACCCATAGTATGGAAAGCACTCTTTTGATCCTCTGCAATGATGCAGAGGCCTTGGGGCAGCTTTTTCCACTTCACATGGAGCACCCATCAAGTCAGAAGCATTATGCCATCTGCAGTAAACCATCATATGAGGGGCCATTTCTGACTCAACAAGCACCCTCGGGAAAGCGATCGCACACCCACTTCTTCACCCAGCAGTGGCATGATGGTAACTGATGTTGTATGTCTGGTCCCTAAGCAGTTTTGCCAAGGATGATCTGGTCCCCAAGGTTAAAGAAGTTGATCATCCTTATAAAAAGACTGGATTTGGCAAGGATCTTTTCTATGGCTGGACAGAAAATAGAATGCAGTTTCTGCATCTCAATAGAAGTATTTTCTTTCCCTTTTCCCATCACATTATTCAGGAAGATCAAACTCAGACTGTATCAACTAATCCTAACCCTGATGGACCAGCCCTCACTACCTCAACTCACCAGACAGTTCCAGTCAGTAATGCCCAGGCAGAGAAGATTATTCCAAACAAGAGTCTTCTGGACTGGCTGAGACAGCAGTCTGATTACACTCTTGAAATCCCTGGCTTTGGCACAGTAAGTGTAAATCTTGCATTCCAATCTTGTGTGTGTTCACGCAGAAGCAATTCCCACTTATATTCTCTCTATTATGACTTTCAGAATTTTTCAGAGAAGCCTAAACAAAGGAGGCAGCGCTGTAAGGATCCTAGCAAATTGGACATAAATTCTCTCACAGGAGAGGAGCGAGTGCCTGTGGTCCATAAGGGTACAGGACGGCGGGTAAGCAGAAGCATTTACAGCACTTTTCTGCAATCTTGTTCAAGTTTATCTTTCCTTCCCAAAGTAAGGCAATGTGCTTTTTGCATGTTTGGACTGCCCACATGAAAAAAATAGCTCAGGAATTACTTGGGCATAAGTACGGCACTCCCAAGTAGATCTGCTGGCAGTGAAAAGCTAGAGCCTGCTATTAAAATAGGAGGCTAAATCTGGGCACATTTTCTGCTAGCAGATTTACTCCAAACAAAAAAGTCTGCAGTATGTCTGATGTCTGATATCACATGACAAGCTGCATTCTTTCATCCCTGTAAATCTGCTGGGTGGGAAGAAGGCAATGGACCATGTAGCATTTTTACAATCATCACCAGAGACATTGTGAGGGAAGTGAGTATTCAACAAGGGGATGCCAGCAGGATGAGACTACACCAGCTATTCTTGGAACATATCTTGAAGAAAAGCACCATGAGGTAGGTGCAACATAGAAGACATTAAAGAAAACTAGGAAAGCCAGAAATGTCCAGCATCTTTATTCTGTATCTCAATCACAAGACTCCTATTCTCAGGCACAAAGTTTCTCTTGTCTTACCTTAAGAGGAGGGGTAGGCTATAGAGTGAGTTTATAATTATTTTACATGCTGAAGGCAAACAAATACTGCTAATGTAATTGAGAGCAAGAAAGGTACTTTTAGATTATCTCCAGAATGTCAAAACTGCTCTTAAACCTCAGCCCTGCCCCTGTAGCTCTGGTGATTAGGAGTGCTACTTTTTGATCAACCTCAGGTTCTTGCATTTTTAAGGTTTCCAAGGCAAGAATAAATAAGTTTTCAGAAAACATGAAAACAAAAGAGTTCAAAAAAAGAAAAGGAGTCTTAACTGAATCAGTAAATATTAAGTTTAATCATTTAATCTTAAAATTAAATAATAGCCTGAAAAGTATTTTAATTTGCTAAATTCCCTTCTTCTCTTTTTTAAAACTTGAGTTTTTAGTCCTTTTAGTATGAAGATAAAATTTTGAGCAGCAATAATTTGCAGAATGAGAGGACTCAGTTGTACCTGCTCTTTGTTTAGGGTAGATGTTAAATCATATATTGCTTTTATATTTTTGCATAACTTTTTCTGTAGCTGAAGCCATCCCTTTTACTGTGTTTTATAGTTAGGGGGAGCCATGGCACCAGCACTGAAGGAGTTACCAAGGTGGCTGGATGCGAATGTGGAGTATGCTGTTGCAGCAGACTGGTCTGACATTGTTAAGGTTTCAGTAAGTTAACGTTCAGTACATTTTGGAGAAATCTCTATCATGTCATCTTTATTTTCTTCTCCCTTTACAATGAATTTGTCCTGAGTTGGTTAGCAAAACATTTAGTACATGTACCAATAGGACTGCTACGTTTTCATTTAGCTAGAGATAGAGGTTGCATGAGAGCACACTGTATGTGTATGTCAATAAGGTATAAAGGTATAAAGGATGAGAAAATATTTAAATAAATTCTTTAAATAAATTCTGGAAAACGTAGATATGAATTTTATGAATCTTGGGATATTTATAAAAGAAGTAGGTAAGGTACTCAAAATAGTGGCCTGCATTAAGCTTTAAAAGAGACTAGAACATTGAATAAATATGATTAAATAGGCAAAGCTGGTTTCTATACTGAGATTCCACATTGCTAACAACAAGACCAAATGTCATTCAAAATGTGTCCAGATGCCTTTGTAATCACTAATTTATCAGTTTCAAGGGAAATAAAGAGCCTCTTAATTCATAGGCAGTGCTAAGTTGCTGGGGCCCTGGGACAAAACCCCCCACTGTTCCCTCCTGTGGCATCCCAGCCCACTCCTTGATGGAGCATTGAATACTACCAATAACACCTGGTATTGTCAGTTCAGAAGTTGGCTTGGCTGGGTGAATTCTTTAATGAGGGTGTGCTCTTGGCTACTGGCTGACCTGGTCAAACTTGGTGCCACCCCTCTTCATAGGATTCACTCTTTCCAAATAATTTGTGCTTTGAGCTGTGGTATATAATCATTGTACTTAGATTTTTTAATCATTGCAGTGGCCAGAAATGCTTGTCACCAAACATCTGGTTAAGGCTGTAACCTTTTCCTTAGGACCGAGGCCCTTGACAGTTATTAGCACTTCCAATGTAAGATCTTTTTATATACATTTAGTAGCTAGGGATAATAAGATGTAATCTTAAAATAGGATAAACAGTACCAGTATTAATCTGTTAAAGGGCACAAAGCAAGACATATTTTAATTGTTTCAGTAATTTTATCTATGAAGTCCAGGAACAGGTGTTCATACAAAATTCTGATGGGAGAGTAGGGAGGGCTGTTTGTATGTTTACATTAATAATATCCTATTGATGGGGTTGTCTACATTCTTTTTTAAATATTCATATTTATATACAGTACCTAAAATTACACAAGTAATGTTTGGAATTTTTGTTTTGTTTCTGTTTATTTTCAGGGTTTTTTACCAGAAAGCAAGTTTAATCGTATTCTCACTGAGCCTGTACTCCGAGATGCTGGGCCTCGACGGAGAGGAAGGAGGCCAAGAAGTGAACTTTTTAAAGCTCCTGGCATAGTAGCAGATGCATCTTCTGGAATGGGACCATTATTCATGAATGGACTTATTGCTGGAATGGATTTAGTAGGACTTCAAAATATGAGAAACATGCAAGGCATTCCTTTAACTGGGCTGGTTGGGTTTCCTGCTGGATTTGCAGCAGTGCCTGCTGGTGAGGATGTCAAAAGCACTCTGAGCATGTTACCAATGATGCTGCCAGGCATGACTGCTGTACCACAAATGTTTGGTGTTGGAGGACTTCTCAATCCATCAATGACAACTACTTGTACTTCAACCGCTCCAACTTCATTAGCAAGCACAACTAAAAGTGGTACATCACATGCAGAAAAGGATGCTGAAAACAAACAGAATGACCAGAGTGCAAAAACAGAAACTCTTTCTGAAGACAAGTCGGGTCCCAGTTCATTTTCTGATCAGTCAGAACCTGCAATAACTACAAGTAGTCCTGTAGCTTTTAACCCATTTCTTATTCCAGGAATGTCATCTGGACTTATCTATCCCTCAATGTTTCTTTCACCTGGTATTGGCATGGCATTGCCAGGCCTTCAGCAAGCCAGACACTCAGAGGCAACAAACCTAGAAAGCCAGAAGCGGAAGAGAAAGAAACCTAAAGGGGAATTAGCAAATCCAGAACCAGAAACTCTCTTACTGGCTGGCAAGGAACTTGCAAACAATCAAAACTGTACAGAACAAACACCATCTGTTTCAGCAGAGAATGAACATGATGTACCAGCAGAGGAGGTGGAGGAGTTAAAGGAAATTAAAGATCCCAATTAGAACTTTTGTTTCTTTCTGAAAAAAAATATTGTGGCTTGTAAGTTTCTCATCCCATAAATATTTGTTACTGCTCTCTGTCCCCACGTCACCTTCATAAAAACCTGTGTTTCTATGCCTAATATTATCTACCTAATTCCTGGTTAGAAAACTATGGTGACATGTTCATAGTTGCAGGGTCCTGCCAGAGAGATAAGCGGTGTTCTGTGATGAGTATGGAAGGCACAGAATTCTTGTTCAGCTCTTCATCGTTACCCCTCTGTCTTCCCCCAAACAGTAGTAAATAAGTATTTGGTCATCCCCAAAACTGCTTGCTTGTTCAAAAACAAAAAATAGAAAAAGAACGTGCTTCTCTCTTGTTAGAAACACAAACACAGGAAAAGGTAGATGTTTTTACAATGACACTGAATTTAAAAAGAATCTTGTATTTTGAGGTAAAAAGCACAGTTATAGTAAGTGCTAATGTGTATTTTTTGATTTAAAGTATTTCCCTATTTTATCATGGTTACTAGAATAGTAGTATAGACAGAACTATATAACTAATGATTGAAAATGCATATATTCATTTCTTTTTTAAAAAAAGGCATTAATGGTAGATATATAATTTTCTCCTGTTCACACTACAAAGTTTTGGAAAACAAACTGCTGTAAGTGAAAAGATTACCTGAACTTTTATATTTCTAAAACCAAATCTTGTTTTATGTTAAGGTGCATTTCAGTTGCCCTTTCTCTCATTCTTAGAAGGCCATTTCTGGCCTTCTGCTGAGAAATTGACGCACATCTTGCTTTTTCATTTTTGTTTTTGCAGCTGTAGGGGAGGGACTTGATAGATCAATGACCACCAGTTGCTTTTTCATTTTGCTATTCATTTCTCACAAAGACCTTGAAAAATGTTTTTTCCCCATGAACAACAGACCACTCGCTTTAATTTTCTTTTGTGAAAATTGGATTGGAGTTTTCATAATTCTCCTTCCCTGAGAAATGTTATTTTTGAAAACAGAATTTTAAAATACTGTAGTGTGGGGCTTTCCATTTTAGATGGCCTTTGACAAGGACTGTTGACAGTTTCAGAGCTTGAGTTTATTCTCCATTTCTAAGCATTAGACTGTGAAGAAAACATTTTTGCTTCTTCTTTCCATTCCTCTTGATCCCTTGCACTGTTGAATGATATTTCCCAACATCTCAGAGACACATTTTGTGTTTTTAATGAAACTCTTTTTAAAAACATGAACAAGTTTCCAAAGTTCAGTGTGTTGAAACACCCTCCACAGGCAATTAAGTCCTCTTTTCCCCCACTCCTATGTCACTTTTCTTTCACTTGGGCTTGTTTTAATATACAGCTCATGGTTTGAGACTTGAAGAAAAAAAACACTTCTTGGTGCGATGTTTAAATGGCAGACCGTTAGAGGGGCTTGGGAGTGTACGCTAGTACTGTTTCACATTTGGTTTGTCATAATTTACTGTATTTTTTACTTTTTTCTGTTACAGTTTTTGCTAATTTATCAGATGGTCCAAATGTTTTGACATAACTATTTCAGTTTGCATTATTTATTTATGATGCTTTTTCATTGTCTTTTATACAATTGGGATTAAAAGTATGTACATGTTAAAATTAGCATCTCAAAGAAGTCTGTTACTCATGAACTAAAATTAAGTGCAGTGAATTTATTCTTGGTTTACTGGGTTGGAATCAGTCTCAGCAATTTATACAATTGGTTATGATATTACAAAAAAAAATGAATGACATAGGACCTATTTAATAGCACGCTGTAGCACAGATAATGTATCACTATTGACAGATTTCTTAGAAATGCTGCTATCTCTGTTTAACTAACATTTTGTTCAGTTTTGCCTCCAGTGGAAGCAGAGAGGTCTTTTCAGCTGTTAAATCCAAAATCAATATAATTTATTTATGTAAAAAAAAATCACTTGGTATATTTTTGAACCTTTTAAGTACTAACTTTTTATTTAGTAGAAAACATGTACTTGCCCTAAATCCTTAAAATACAAATGCTATAAAACTTCATATATCTTGAAAGCCTTACTGTGAATGAATGCAAATTTCTCTCCAGAGTCTATTTGTAATGTAAACAATGATCAAGGAACAGGGTTGAGACTGAACTTTTTTTAGTTTGTCAGCATGTTCTATATACCTTGTTCTTTCTTATTTAATGTGTGTGTCTGAGTGTGTAGGCTTCTCTTTGACTTTTAATGTGTGTTCCTTTTGCAGTGATGGACCTATTCTGGTTTATTTACAGTGAAAGGTATAAATGGCTACTTTTTACCATAATCATCTTCAAGAACAAATAATGCCAGTTTTCCTACTTATTTCATGAACACACACACAAACATAGATGCTTCATCAAATTGCTATTAAAATAAACTGTGCTTGTAAAAATGGTTAAGTAGATTTAAAAGTAAGATTTTTAATTTTTTTTTAATTTAGTGCCTATGTCATGCTTTTTAAAAAAATCAACCTTTGGCAGAGTCTCACTAAAGATGGTTATACTTTTTCTGGAATATCTATCTCTGATTGTTTTGCTTGATTTGAAACAGAACATGATGATATACCTATTTCTCAGCACGAACACTGTCTTGACCTCCAGCATACTTTTCTGTCATAATACTGCTCATCTAATCTAAGTAGTCCTTGTTGTATAAAACATGCATCAGGACTAGGTCTACACAGGGTACTTACATGCGTTTCAAGTAGCTGCACTACAGCACTGTTACAAGCCATCCCTTATACTAGGCAATACTTTCAAATATTGTACAATGTTCCATATTGTTTAGGACCAGTGTGATGAAAGATCCCCAGCTACACAGAGATGCGCCCTCCTTGAGGACAGTCACTTGTCAAGAGTTTGCTGTTAAAAAAAAAAAAATTCTAGGAATTCATGCAGATCTTTCAGTACCAGAGATAATTCTTTAATCTGCACAGCTCATTTCATTAATGTGAGTAAAATATGTAGAGGTGTCATCTGTTGCGATTCTGAACATTGCTGTTCAAAAACTGTGTCATGTTGAAGGGTGCCAATAAATTCTTAAGTTAGGTTTCTGATAACCACTGCTCAAGAACAGTCTAAGTTTTGTCACTTGGGAATCACTGTTGTGCTGTTTGGATAGCAAAGAAAAAATTTTCTAATGACCAAAAATGCCTATATAATATTTCTTAAATAAATTTACTACTATTCTCTTAAGAATGAGAAAAATTTATACATCAGTGAGAAAACTGCAAGCTTTTCAGTTAATCACAGCATGCAACAGAACAGTGTTTTTCAAATCAAAGTAGTACCACTAGTAGTGTGTCACAGTATAGCTGGTGAAAATTGACCTTGCTGGCATAGTGACCATCAGACTCTATCCCACCTGGCCTGATTGTGCTAGAAGTGGAGATGGCCAAAGCAGTTATGTACCACTGCCTGACTCTTTAAAAGAGGGGCGGTTTGGAGAAGAAGAGTGCAGTATAAAGTTGTGGAGGCAGCTGACCCTCCTTTGCACAGCTGCTATTTCTGAGTGGCAGTGATTGGAACTCAGAAGTGGTGCCTATAAATGATTGTGAGAAAGTTGTCATTTTGGAGGAAAAAAAGAAGGTGGAAAAGCCCTACAGGGAGATTAACCAGGATATAACAATTCAAATCCTGGAACTGTTAAATATAGCACAGTCTAAAAATGAATGGCAGATGAATATGATATTATAGAGAGAGTTCTGCTTAACCCATTTTTGCCCAGCCCATATACATTTGGTCCCTGTTGCATATATGCAACATTGGGCAGAAATGGCTTAAGCCAAAGTCTTTCAGAAAATTCAGTTTCAGGATAAAATATATTGTAAAACTTTTCGTTTTCCAGAAATCACTGTAGTAATAATTCTTCAATCAACTTGTTTATAATTGTGAATATGGATAACCTTTTCTATGTTGGATTCCCTTTATGTGGTAATTCTTTCTTAGGAAGTAAGAGAGCATTGCTCTTTGAGACCACACTCGGGACTGAGGAGGCAGATTCTGAAGTTTCCCAGTGTGGAGAGGGTTGAAGTCTCTGAATACTAGTTTTGCAAGTCAGGAACTGTATCATTGTCATCTTGTCACATCAGCAGAAAGATTAGATAGGCACTGGCATACCTATGTTGTTAAGGCAAAATGGACAAACAGAAAGTCTCTGTCACCATTTTCAAAAGCATAACAAATCCATTTGAGAAATAAGGGAGAAACAGCAATTTAAAATTTTATCTGAATCCTGAATAACAAAAATATTCAACTTTTTTTTTTTGTTAAAGATAATTGTTTCCTTTGGGTTTTTGTCCTTGAAATTATTCTCAAAAATCTAAGGGCCCAATCCTATCCAAGTTTCCACCACCGATGCAGCCACAGTGCAACCCCAAGATAAGTGAATAAATGTTCTCTTACCTTGAGGAGGCCTCTGAATGCTCTCCCCCACCTCATGATGCAGCATACAATCTGTTGACATGGCTGCATCAGTGCTGGAAAGTTGGATAGAATTGGTCTCTTAAGTTCGTGTTGAAGTGCATTCTTTTGTTGTTTTGAAGAAAATCCATAAAGTACTTTATAACTAATTTGCCATTAGTGTCATTGTTTTCTATGGACAATTTTACTGGCTTTATAACATACCACATGTCCTTTTGAAGGGTTGACTATGTTTAGATCTTTCTTCCTTGCCCTCAATATGGCTGCTGCCTGCCACATAGAGAGCAGCCTGAGTTGACTGTATAAGTCTACACCATTTACCCAATCATCCTAAATAGGATACAGATTTTCAGGATCTGCTATTTCCCCAAATTTGGCCCCAATATGTAGATAAATGAGCAAAGTGTAGCACTTTCAAACCTGAACATGCTTTTGTTTGCAATGATGAAGTGGCTTTTTCAATCTTCCTGACATTTGGCCCATAGTAAGTTAGTCAAGCTTCAGTACCTTCAAACGTTTGGTACACATTTGTTGTGAAATCAGTGATTCAACACTTTGAATACTTCCCCAGCAGGTCAGTGCTTCACTGCAAATAATAGGACAGAATGTCATCTTCACATTGGAGACTGTAGAGGGCAGGAGGATATCCTGAGGCATGGAAAACACAGCACACTCTACTGAAAAATAATGCAGGCATGTTTACTCAGAAGTTAGTCTCAGAGTGTTTTTAATGGCACTTACTGCCAGGTAAGTATGTGAGTTTTTTCTGATTATATGACTAGGCGGACCTTGGCATCTGCATGGTTCTGTTCTCAAAGCCCTCACAGATTCTGAAAACCACCAATAATTAAATCTGCTATTCAGGCTGATACCCAGGTTCAGGGGTGGTCTGAGGTGTGAGGAGGCCTAATGCAACATCCCAAGGCCTCAGAAGGCCTTAGAAACCAACTTCTGGTTTTCACAAAAACCAGAAGTTGGTTTAAGGCCTTCTGTGCACGGCCTCCTTGTGCCTTAGACTACCTCCTGGATGCAAATAAACTTCTCCAGTCATATCCTTCCTGGTCGGGACCCATGGTGGGTCAAATCTGCAGATATGGAGGACTGAATTGTATGGTCCAAAATGGGATATCCATATTTATTATTATTATTATTATTATTATTATTATTATTATTATTAACAGTATTTATATACTGCTTTTCAACTAAAAGTTCACAAAGCGGTTTACAGAGAAAAATCAAATAACTAAATGGCTCCCTGTCCCAAAAGGGCTCACAATCTAAAAAAATGCAAAAGAATACCAGCAGACAGCCACTAGAACAGACACTGCTGGGGTGAGATGGGCCAGTTATTCTCCCCCTGCTAAAAAAAGGAGCACCCACTTGAAAAAATGCCTCTTACCCAATTAGCAGGGGCAAAGTTCAGTTCCAAAGTGCTTTCAGAGATGTTTTCTTCCAGGCAAATGTGCACAGGATTGCAGCACTAATGGCAGTACAATACACTAATGACAGTTTGAACTTGATAGGACTTATTTCTGAGTAAGCACACCTAAGTTTGCAATTAGATTTCTTTGAATTTCTGCCTGCCATGTAGTTGTAAGTTACAGGAGGAAGAACTCAGCTAAGTCCAGGAGAGTGCCAGCATGGCTAACGAACAGAATTAGAGAAGCTATAAAGAGCAATGAAGGAGACTTCTTTCTCTTAATTGAAGTCTTGCCCTAATGGGGAAAATAAAAAGGAACACAAATTCTGGCAAAAGGCATCTGGATTTTAATTGGGATTCACTCATTTACTTCAGCTATTTAATTCTGACAATGTCATGCAAAGGTAGTGTTAAAGTTATACATACTCCTGTTCATATTTAATAACACAATAATACAACTGAAGTTATTTGAGCACCCAAAGCGATTTGTAAATAAGTCACTGGAGACTGAGGTTTGTTAAGGATAGCTCTAACAGCTCTCAGATATCTTAATGCATTAGAACAGGGTGTTAGGAAAGAGTTTAAGAGTTCATGTAATAACAGTAACTGTCATTCCGTTCCAGACCTGATTGAAGACTAAGGACCCAATCGTATTCAATTTTCCAGCTTCAGTGTAGCCACAATGCAGCCCTATAGTATGGGAACAAATGTTTCCATACCTTGAGAAGGCCCCAGTGACTGCCCCTCCACCACAGGATGCAGCATGCACCACACTGGCACAACTGCACCAGCACTGATAAATTGGATAGGATTGTGTCCTAAGTTTCTCAGGTCCAGCAAGAAGGCCTTGCAAGGCCTATAAAAGGCCTTCATGGCCAGCCTAAGGGGTGGTCAAATGGCAGATCTTACATCTGAAAGAGCTGAAATACTTTACATCTTGAAAGAAAGAGCCCGAGATCCAGCTTTTGATCCAGCCTTTTACCAAGGCTCCTCCGTTTTTGAGCTGCTCCACTCTGTTGTGAGTCTGCTTGCCTGTTCTACAGCTTCATCCTGGGCAGCTGCGGAAGGGAAGGTAATATCAGAATGTCAGGATGCCAGATGCAAGGGAGGGCACCAGGATGGAGGTCTCTTGTTCTGGTGTGCTCCCTGGGGCATTTGGTGGGCCACTGTGAGATACAGGAAGCTGGACTAGATGGGCCTATGGCCTGATCCAGTGGGGCTGTTCTTATGTTAATACAGATGATAGCTTGTAGCTAGCGTAGCTGAGACCATCTTTCGAGATTCTATCTGGAAGATCAAAGATTGAAAAATTTTTTGCCTAGAAAAGATTTAAGAACTTTAGCATAGAAAAAAGCACATAAACAGTGCAGTATATTAGATTCAATCTATTGTTCACCTTGCCTTAGTGCAGTTCTTGTCATTCCACCTTTCTCACATGCCCATCTATTCTTGGATAACCCAAATTTTCCCAACAAGGGTGGCCAGACACAAAGGAGGACATAGATTCTT
Organism: Tiliqua scincoides; assembly: GCF_035046505.1. Taxonomy (NCBI): domain Eukaryota; kingdom Metazoa; phylum Chordata; class Lepidosauria; order Squamata; family Scincidae; genus Tiliqua; species Tiliqua scincoides. The sequence goes on from NC_089824.1 coordinate 190,242,799, forward strand.
TAAGAGAGAATTTTGGCAGCTGCAGCTTTTAAAACCTTTACATGTTGAGCTACACTTGCCAAAATTCCTTCTTCTATACAATGGTTAAAAGTGTAGGCCAGTGTTTCTCAAAGTTTGTCATTCGACGTACCACTTCTTATGGTCCACTTATTCAAAGTACCACCAGAAGTAACTACCTCCAGAAGTTACACAACCCATTATGCAATCTTTGGTACATCTACTCAGAAGTAAGTCCACAATGGAGTTTAATGAGACTGAGGCTGCAATCCTATTCACACTTTCCTGAGAGTAAGATCAATTAACTATAATGGGACTTACTTCTCAGTAGACAGGCATAGATGGGGCTTTCACTCCCAAGGTACAGAATGGCAGGCTAACAACTCAGCTCCCCTTGGTTGAAGCTGTTTGGGGGTGGGTTCTGTCTCTACATGTCTGAACCTGGGTGTCTGAAAACCAGTTGCAAAAAAGGAATTCAGTGGGGACGACTGGGGGGGAGGCACATGCAGAGGATGGATAAAGTGGAGAGGGGGATGTTCTTTTCCCTCACACAATCCCAGAACCAGGGGACATCCAGTAAAACAGTTTTGGGAGGATTAGACAGACAAAAGAAAACATTTCTTTAGCCAGCATGTAATTCATGAGTGGAACCCTTTGCCACTGGATATGCCCATGGTATCTGGCCTAGATGCCTTGAAAAGAGGATGGGACAGATTTCTGGAGGAAGTCTATCACAGGTTACAAGCTGTGATGCATATGTGCGCTTTTTGGTTCTAGAAGTAGGCTCCCTCAGAAAGCTAGGTGCAATAGAGGACACCAGGATGCAGGTGTCCTGTTGTCTTGAGTTCCCCCAGAGGCATCTGGTGGGCCACTATGCGGTGTTGGAAGCTGGACTAGATGGGTCCCCTTTGGCCTGATCCAGCAGGGCTTAGGTTCTTCTTATTATTATTATTAACAGTATTTATATACTGCTTTTCAACTAAAAGTTCACAAAGCGGTTTACAGAGAAAAATCAAATAACTAAATGGCTCCCTGTCCCAAAAGGGCTCACAATCTAAAAAGATGCAAATGAATACCAGCAGACAGCCACTAGAACAGACAGTGCTGGGGTGAGGTGGGCCAGTTACTCTCCCCCTGCTAAAAAAAAAGGAGCACCCACTTGAAAAAGTGCCTGTTATGTCTGAGTGGGTGCAGAGGATCTCACTGGGAAGTCTGTGGAACTCCTTGCCACAGGATGCGGTGATGGCATCTGGCCTGGATGTCTTTAAATGGGGATTGAACAGATTTCTGGAGGAAAAGTCTCTCACAGGTTACAAGCCATGATGGGTACATGGCATCCTGATTTTAGAAGTGGGCCCCCTCAGAATGCCAGGTGCAAGGGAGGCACCAGGATGCAGGTCTCTGGTGGCTTGTCTGCCCCCTGAGCCACCTGGTGGGCCACTGTGAGATGCAGGAGGCTGGACTGGATGGGCCTGATGCAGAAGGGCGCTTCCCTTCTTCCCCCTCATGGCTGCAGAGGTGCCAGTGGCAGCGTCCAGATGGCCCTGTGGAACCCCTTGCCACTGGCTGGGGGTGGGCTCCCCCAGCACGCCAGGTGCGAAGGAGGGCACCAGGGTGCAGGTCTCTGAGCCTTGTGTGTCCCCTGAGGCAGCTGGAGGGCACTGTGGGCTGAAGGAGGCTGGACTGGCCGGCCCTGGGCCCGATCCAGCGGGTGGCTGCGCGTGCAGAGCCCCCTCAGGGAGGCGGGGAAAGCCCCGCTCTGCCGCCGGGGAGGCGCCCTTAGGGCGGGGCGGAGGTGCGGCTCCGGCCCACCCAAGGCGTCTGAGGCAGTTTTGGCGCGCTGGGCGGCGCAAGGGATTGTGGGCCCGGCGGGGCAGGGGTGCGGTGCGGAGGGCCGTGGGTGGGAGCCGTCATGTCGGGGGAGGAGGACGCCCTCGACCGCCTCTGTCAGGAGCTCAACTTGGACGCCGGCAGCGCCGCGGAGGCCCTTCGGGACTTCACCGCCCTGCGAGGGACCTACAGCTTGGAGGTGGGGGCCCGGCCGGCCGGCCGGCCGGCTGCCTGCCTGCCTGTCAGGCGGTGGGTGGTGCGGCGGGCAGCTGCTGGGCTGAGGCGCTGTGGTAGCCGTTCGTCGTGTGGGAGACCCCGTCATGAGGTGGAGGAGCGGGGCTGGGCCTGCCTGGGGGGAACCATCGCCTGGGCGCTCCCCCCCCCCCCGCAGACAGAGCCTCCCCTGCGCCTTCTCTGCCCGCTGAGCGAGTCCGGACACGTCGGCCACGCGCTGCTCTCCTGCACTTTGTTTGCCGCACGCTTTCGGCTGCACGCTTTCCTGGGAGTAAGCCCCACTGGCTACAGTGGGGCTTACTTCTGAGTAGACAGGTATAGGATGGGGCTCTCAGGCTGCAATCCTATCCACAGTTTCCTGGGAGTAAGCCCCATTGACCCACCACTGGGTCCCGCCCCGCAGTTTGGGAACTCACTTTTTCTATTGGGACCCACATAGCTTTACAAGATTGAAAAAAAAAGTTGATTTAGAAGAAAATAAGATTTATTTATTTATTTACAAGTTAATATTTTACTTATCTATTTTTAAAAAAAAAAAACTAGATCTATTTCTCATAATGAAACAGCCCTAATGAATAACCTTAGGGCTTGAGGGACTTGGGGCCCAATCCTAAACTTTGCACATTGGCTCACTGCCAGCATGCACTGTCACAAACATGCCAGAAGGCACATTTGCAGGTCCTAGCACTGGTGTGAGCCCACTGCTGGCTGATGCTGGGCAAGTGAGCGCTTGGTGGTTGTGTGGACCGCTGGGTGATGGAGAGGTAAGTGGAGGGAGGGTGGGAGGAAGGGCAGGGAGGAAGTGGGGTGAGAGGGAGGTGGCCTGACATGGAGGCTCAAAATTCTTTGCTGACTCTTGGGTTAACATAAAATTGAGTAGCCCCTTGGCTTACCTGGGAGAAAGGAATGAAAATCCTCTTCTTCCGAGGAGCTGTTGGCACTGCCTGTGTAGTGTGCAGGATACAGCAGCAACCTTTCTCGATGCCACTGAAGTTCTGGGCATTGGGAGCACAGGACTGGGCTGTTACTATTTGACCCGGCCTTCACCTGCCCCTACTACCTATCATTGAGGGAAGTGGGAAAAACACATTAAAAAAGAGGTTCAAATATTTATCTCCCTATCAGCTCCTTGCAAACTGCAGGAGCTCAACTGTTTGCAGAGCAGTTAGCAGCTATCAGATTTTTGAATAGCCTCAAGGCTTGAGGCAATTAGTTATTTGATCTTTCCATTACCCTGTTTTCATCGGAGGCTCTAGGGACCCACCAGAAATCAGTAAAACCACTGTGGCAGATTTGGGAAATTGCTTCAGGCAATGGAGAAGAGCAGGGGTCTCCAAACTTTTTGGCCAGCGGGCTGCATCAAATATCTGGCACAGTGCTGAGGGCCAGAAAAAGTTTTAAATATAAAATTTAAATAAATAAATTAGAGATGAAACTTAGATGAATGCATAAATGAATGAGTAGGCTCATTCACTCAGCCTCTCCGGCCCTCAGAACACCCTCCAGATGCAATCAGAGCACAGCTCTGGTCATGTTCAGTCAAGTGGGCCAGAGGCATTCAGGGGACAAGAGGCTGGCCGCAGGCCAGATAGTGGCTTGCTGCGGGCCCCATCTGACTCCCAGGCCGGGGTTTGGAGACTCCTGGAGCAGAGTAATAAGAACCGAAATCCTGTTTATAGTAGTTATGAAATTTGAGCATTATAGCACTTTATCGTTAAAGTTGCAGAGACAGTCTGTATTGAGCTATTATTATTATTAACAGTATTTATATACCGCTTTTCAACTAAAAGTTCACAAAGCGGTTTACAGAGAAAAATCAAATAACTAAATGGCTCCCTGTCCCAAAAGGGCTCACAATCTAAAAAGATGCAAAGGAATACCAGCAGACAGCCACTAGAACAGACAGTGCTGGGGTGAGGTGGGCCAGTTACTCTCCCCCTGCTAAAAAAAAGGAGCACCCACTTGAAAAAGTGCCTGTTATGTCTGAGTGGGTGCAGAGGATCTCACTGGGAAGTCTGTGGAACTTCCACAGTGAATACCAGCAGGAATACCAGCAGACAGCCACTAGAACAGACAGTGCTGGGGCGAGGTGGGCCAGTTACTCTCCCCTTGCTAAAAAAAGGAGCACCCACTTGAAAAAGTGCCTCTTACACAATTAGCAGATATAGCGGGCAGAGCTATACTGGTGTTTCTCAAACTGTGGGTTGGGACTCACTAGGTGGATCGTCAGCTAATTTTAGGTGGGTCCTCATTTATTTCATTATTTTATTTTTAATATATTAGACCTGTTATTACCATGGTATTTGACTGCATTTGGGGAAATTACTTTTAACAGGCTACTACAGGGCTTTTCAAACTGGGGTGTCGTGATGCCCCAGCCTCTGGGCCCTGGATCATGCTGCTCAGGGGGCTGCAAGGGCTTGGGTGCACTTACCCAAGTCTCCTGCATCCTCCCGGGGCTGCGGGGAGCCCGGCGCAACCTTTGGCAGGCCTCCCCACAGCAGTGAAAGCAGAGCTATCGTGCCCTGCCTCCGCTAAAGCTCCACTTTCACTGCTGCAGGGAGCCCTGCCGAAGGTTGTGCTGGGCTCCCCGCACCCTCAGGAGGCTGCAGGAGGCTTGGATAAGTGCACCCAAGCCCCTGCAGCCCTCTGAGGTGCCACTGCCTCCCCCCCAGCACATACAGTGGCTCAAACTCTCCATGAGAGTTTGAAAACCACTGGCTACTATGAAGATGCTTTTAACAATGATAGTCAATGAGACTTACTCCTAGGTAAGTGGGTTTAGCCTAGGGTTCTTAAAACTCTTCCTGCTTGATGATGTCACTTACGGTCATGACATCACTTCTGGTGGGTCTTGACAGATTCTCATTCTAAAAATGTGGTTCCCAGTGTTAAAAGCTTGAGAACCACTGAGCTATACAATATGGAAATATGAAGTTCTGCCTAGGTTTAAAATTGCAGCCTTTCCCCCTTCTTGATCAGGTTATTCATTAGCATCATTTTTGTCAAAATTAATTGCAGTTAAGCCTAACTTAACCCTTACATTGCGAAGTTGTGTTTTCTGAGTTTACTTAAACCTCTAGTTTGAAAGAGGAGATGGTAGGTCTGTTGTCCTGTGAATGCTTACTACAGATTTCTCTTATTTTTTAAAGTATCATGCAGAAGCTCCTGGACTGCCACAATTCATACCCTTAACAGCAGATTAAGACAGTGGTTCCCAAACATTTTCGACCCATGGCTCCCTTGACCTACTTGCTTTTGGCGTAATAAAATGTTTTGCTTTGGGCAAATGTGACCTCTTTCAATTCATTTCTTTCTATCTTTCAAAAACTAATGAGTTAGGGAATATAAATTTTAAAGTTTATTTCAGATCTTTTCATATTGAGATCAAACTGAGAATTCTTGCTTTTGAAGCCACTGATATTTCTTTTTGACAGGGGGAAACTGTACATTGGTTGGCTTGTGCTCTGTATGTCGCTTGCCGTAAAAGTATAATCCCCACTGTAGGAAGTGGCTTGATGGAAGGAAATTGTGTGTCACTGACCAGGATACTGCGTTCAGCAAAGTTGAGGTATTCTTAGTTTATTTATGTTTTACAAGTGAATGAATGTCTATACCTGTTGTCACGGTTTTTTCTTTTTTTCCGGAGTTGGCAACTAATATGGTATACTTATTATTACTGTTTCTCAAGTTCACAATGAAGACGTATATCCTTTGTCTCCCTTGTGTTTTAGATTGTGAGCCTTCAAGTTAGGAACTTTTCTTTTAAGGCTGTGTAAAGCAGCATGCATGTGACTTGCGCTAAATATGTTATCTTAAACATTTTTACTAGGAAATTGGTTGTGCTATGTTCAGTGGAATTTGCATGCTATCTATTTGGATTTTGTGCCCTTAGATGTGAAATGTTTCTTTAAAAGTTTTTTACTCAAGTGCAGTTACTTTGAGTTACTAGAAGATTCTAGACAAGTGCCTCCTCCCTTCCTATGAACTTTAGACAATAGATTTAGGAACAAGTATTTATGTGTACCTTACAAATGCAGAACATTTTGCTGCATAAGGCTAAGATTACAGTGGGACCTGAGAATCCATGGGGGATCTGTTCCCAGACACGCCCCCCCCCCCCCCGTGGATACAGAATTCTGCAGATAATTAAATCAGTGGAGGGCCCACGTGAGCAAACTGGAGGTGCTTCTCTGAAGCATCTGGTAGGCTTTCTGAAGCAAGGGGAGGCCACATGCAACCTCCCCATGCCTCACCTCCTGGAAACCCAAACAGAAGACACTAATGGCAGCTTAAAAAGGCATAGCACAGGTCTGTTGATGGAGTGTGGGAGGCGTTTGTGTGGTCTCTTATACCATGGTGAGGTTTTGGAGAAGATTGTACTTTGTAGTCTCTTGAGTTGAGAAGATATTCTTTTGTTTGCTCTTTAATAGTGGTTTCCAATCTTACCCTGGTTATGGCACCCTTAGTGTCTCAGTAATTCTTTTACACCACCCCTACAGTTCCGTCACTATAGGGCCTGCTTACAGCTGGAACTTCTGGAAAAATCCCACAGTGCCCCTGTGAATTAGCCATGGCTCCACAGTTTAGGGACCGCTGCTCTATGTTTATGATTGAAGTGGTAATGTCTTGTTTTTGCAAGTGAGAGTTGGGGGAGCCTCAATGGACTTTCCCTTATTGCAGGTGAGAGTTGGAGGAGCCAGAATGGACTCTTCCATATTGCCAACGGACAAACTAACAGGATTCTCCTAGCTCTGAAGCAAGCTTATTTTGTTTCAAGTGGTGACTTGAGACATGCGCACTGTTGAACGCTTAGCCCTATGAGATCAGACATAATATGTCTCTTTACTACTGGCTTCAGCAGTATGTTCAGTTTTTGCAACCAATGTTCAGTTTTGTGACCCAAAAATGGATGTGGAGAATCTAGATTCAAGTCCTTGCTTATTAGGTTGGTCAGGCAAGTCAAAAATGGATGCGGAGAATCTAGATTCAAGTCCTTGCTTATTAGGTTGGTCAGGCAATCTCAGTAGCCTATTTTGCATGGTGGTTATGACACTGATTCACAAATACTGTATATGTTAACTTAGGCCCAATCCTATCCAGTTTTCCAGTGCTGGTGCAGCCATGTCAGTAGGGCATGTACTGCATCCTGTGGTGGAGAGGCAGTCACAGAGGCCTCCAGAAGGTATGGGAACATTTGTTCCCTTACCTTGGGGTGGCATTGTGGCTACACCGGTGCTGGAAAATTGGATAGGATTGGGCCCTTAGTGACTGCATAGCATTTGCATATTGTCTCAGCATAGCAGTTTTTGTTGAAGTTGCTCACACATCCAACTGTGACTCATTAAGTATTTTAGAATCAAGAGATATACATATGTTTGTAAATCAGTCTGAAATAATAAACGGCAAAATACCTTGTATGCCAATATGTTATGACAGAAAAAGCTGTAATTCAATTTATTCTTTTCAGTTTAATTCAGTTTTTTAGTAAAATGAAAAAGTGGATGGACATGTCCAATCTGACTCAGGAGTTTCGAGAGAGAGTGGAGAGGCTGGAAAGAAACTTTGAAGTGTCCACAGTGATTTTCAAGAAGTTCACACCAATATTTTTGGATATATTTAAAAATCCTTATGAAGACCAACCAAAGCTACAAAGAAGCAGGAAACAGAGGTACTATTGTTCATTGATGGTATTCTGAATTTTATGATGTAAAACGAAATTAAGTTTTAGTAACTTTGATTGCTAGCTTTCTGATAAGATGTACAGTATCAACATCAAGAACAATGACAAAAACTTGGCAGTAGCTTTGCAATCTAGTTACAAAGAGACATGAGGAAAAGGGTACAAGAAAAGTTAGTGGAGGAAAAGAGACACTACCATGTATAATTATGTATAAGAGATGTAGGTCTTAAAATTGATTCAAAAAACTTGGGTCGACTTATACAGGAGTTTATACTGTAAATCTGGTCACAAACTTGCTCTAGTTAATTAGCTAATCCTCGCTACCAAACTAGTTAGCTAGAATTCAGTGCTCTCTGTATACTTCAGCAGGTACAGGTCAGCCTCCTTAGGCTTCCTGTCAGAAGGCACACCTTATTTATTGGAGGCCTGAAAATTTCTGGACAGGATTGGTGGAAGATGGCTTGGTTCTACCACCTCCCAGTATTGGTCTTCCTGCTAAGAAGATGAAGAAAAAGCTAGCAGGAAAGAATAGTGGCAGAACCCTGCTGTTTGGGCAAAGAGGCGCCTTAAAAGTGGTGTTTTCTTATACAGTATTTAATGGGGCAGGGGAAGCAACTATTCCCCTTCCCCCATTATGTCATTTCTTTCCATTGCTGTTGCCTTTTTAAAGATAGTGAGCCCTTTGGGGACAGGGAATCATTTATTTAGCTATTTAAAATACTTTCCTACTTTTTGTTGAAAAGTGATGAAAAACAAATTTTCTTTAATAACAGGCAAGCCTAAACAAAATAAGTAAACAAATAAGAACGATCTTTCTGAACCAGTGTATTTAGAAAGAAAATCACATATTTACATGGTGACTGCATACTGCCAATTTGAAAGTAGTTTTGAGTGGTTTTTGTATAATAGTATTCTCAAACTGAAATTTCCCGTCTTTCAACAGGCGAGTGCCATGCAGTGTTAAAGACCTGTTCAACTTCTGCTGGACATTGTTTGTTTACACAAAAGGTACATAGTGGTCTTTATTTCTAAAATGTTCCATTTTAATGATTTGGCGTTTGGTTTTAATTGACAATATGATCTCTTCCAAAGGTAATTTCAGTATGATTGGAGATGATTTAGTAAACTCCTACCATTTACTTCTGTGTTGCTTGGATCTGATTTTTGCAAATGCTCTTCTGTGTCCATATAAAAAAGATCTATTGAACCCATCTTTCAGAGGTATGTTCCTGACTTATTTTCACTAAAATATGAATTTTTCATATGACTTTTGAAAGGGGTTATTTATTCATCATAGATTCTCCTTCTCTCCCCTGCCCTCCTTTTAAGGTTTACCAGCAGACTTCCACACAGCTGACTTCAGGGCCCCTGGAGGACCTCCGTGCATTATTGCCACACTCTGTGAATTACATGATGGTCTTTTGGTGGAAGCCAAAGGCATAAAGGAATATTATTTTAAACCCTATATCTCAAAGCTCTTTGATAGGAAGGTATGCATTCACAAATAATGTTTACCCATTGATAAAGTAATAGGACTCAAATTGCTCTTGATGGAGAAAGACTGTATCATGCTGTGAAGGCTATGTTTTCCCTGAAGAATTGAACTGAGGAACATTTGATGAAAAAGTATGGGGCTTATCCTAAGTATATCTTTGCTATACATTTTTGTTTACTTTTAAGTGAAATGATGGTTTGATAGCCTCATCCTCTGCTCTGCTACAAAGGACTTTTTTTCCTCATCTTTGTTGGGCAATCTTGCTTTTGCAACTGTTTCTGCTTGTCGGGCTGACCTAGCCATTAGACTGTCTGAAGAGGGCACTTTGAGTGGAAGCTGTGAACTGACTGTGATCAGGAAGATGATTGGGACAGCAGCACCCATCTTTTCCTCCAGCACAAGAAGCAGCAGCAGAGCAATCCATTTCTGATCTCTCACCTTTCGTGAGAAATCAGAATTGCTTTGCTCTCCTTTTTGATAAGGAGTGAGAGGTTTTGCAAACCTCCTTCCTCTTACCTTCAGCTCTGGCATTGCCTCCTCCCTCTTGCTCTGCCCCATCCTTTTGAAACAAGCAGAATGAATGGGGCAGATTGGGTATACCTGCTGCTTCCCTGAGTAGCCAGGTGGGTGAGGAGGAGGAGATAGCAGCAACAATGGTGGTGAAGTGTGCACAAGAGGATTATTGTTTATTTTAAAGGAAACTTACTAAGAACTTACTTTATTATTTACAATAAGAAACTTACTTTATTATTGTTTATTTTAAAGGAAACTTACTAAGAAGGTTGGCAGATCTGCCCCAGTTTCCGCTGCAGACACCATACTTGTCTGCTTGTTATATTTACTACATAAGAGGCTTTGTCATCTAGTACTTGCCTTGGTGAATAGAATATGCACTGCAGTGCATGTGGTATTCTGAAGGCAAAATAAATGAAGGGAGGGAGAAATCTCCAGGAAATCAAAAGGAAGAGAATCTCCATTTATTGATTTATTTCAGTGATGGGTGTCTGCAGAAATTATTGAAGGAAAAGATACCTGCTTTATATACGTTGAGCAATATAATACTTCTGTATTTCTCCTTTAATTGGCAAGTGCAGGAAATACTGCAATTATTGAATTTGGTCTGTTTGCTTGTTATATGGATTGCTGCTTTTCTCATGTTTGTTTGGGGTGTGTTTTTCAGATTTTAAAAGGAGACTGTCTCCTGGATCTTAGTAATTTTGTAGACAACAAGTAAGTGTTGTGTTTGAAATAAAGGCATTCAGCTAATTTCTAATTTGTCAATCTCTTTAGCATCCAGTGATAAAATATTTTGGAAATTGCTCTTTTGTATGTAATGAGAGTACTACTGATGAATAGCAAGTACAACAGTTGCAGGAATAAATACTGTTTGGAATATTAAAATAAATTAGCGTTCCCTGTGGAGTGCTGTATTACTCTGGAGTACACACAGGATCTTGAAAGATGTGATCAAACCCTAAACAACTTAGAGATGTGATATGAGAAGGTTCCTTTGTAGGCACTGTCATTCAAATTGTATAGCACAGTGATGGGCAATCAGTAGGTCACAGGCTACATACAACTGCACCTGAAGCTTTATTTGGGTCCCTATTGAACTTGAATCAAGTTGTAAAAATGGAACCCATTTAAAAGCACCACTGATAGGCAGTGCATTTTTCTACTTATATCTCATCAAATTGTTTATGGGTTTCAACTTATTTGTATAGAGTAGGTGTATATAAATCAATTAGAGTCAGTAGTTTGGGAGGGGGGAAATAGATAAAATTGAGGTAAAATCAATTTTGTGTCTCTTAACATTTCCAATAGTGTATCTTTTCTTCCAGCAAAGCACTGAATAAGGAATATGAAGAATATGTTCTAACAGAAGGTGACTTTGATGAGAGAGTTTTCTTGGGAGCTGATGCTGAAGAGGAAATTGGAACTCCTCAAAAGTATTCTACTGATATGCCTGTGGGAAAGGTGATGACAAGAGCTCACGTGGAGTGCCATCTTCAACAGCATTTTGAGAAGGTACTATAATTAGTCATGTTGTCTTAGAGCAGTGTGTTTGCTGTGGTAGTCTCTGAGAGAAGAATGATGATGATGTTGGAAAAAAGAAGCAGTGATGATGAGATTTCCTGACAGAATTCTTAAAATGATGCTCTGAGTGAACCACTCTGATGCGCTTCTGTTCTAATGCTTTACCTTTGGAAGCCAATATATTTTTGGATAAAAAAAATATATTGGCTTCCAAAGGCGAAATGTGTACTATTTTTTAATACAGCGGTTCCATTCTGTGCTTAACTGCGTTTTCAACAAATAACTGAAATAGATTCGTTTTAGTACAGCTCTTGGTCAAAAGAAATAAGTACATTCATGTGTATCAATGGACACATTTATATTTAAGGCTGTTTACTGCTATAAAAAAAATAAAGACACTTCAAAATATCTCTTAAAAAGAATTTCATTGATAGGTTAGAAGCACTGCTGTCTTGCTGAGAATTAAAACACCAGGTAAATGATTTACAGTGGGCTCACAATTGCTGCTAACATGACATTGTGGGTAATAGATAAGCCAATCAGTGATGCAAATACGCATCTCAATCACTACAGCATTTTTAACATCAGGGCTATGTGTCTAAGGGGAAGGATACAGCCAATGCTAATGCAAACCTTCTAGGTGTGTTTGGAATTATTATTATTATTATTTATTATTATTTTATTAATTTATATCCTGCCTTTTTGCCCCATGGGCACACAAGGTGGCTTACAACAATTAAAAATACAAAAATAGCGATTAAAAACAATAATTAAAACAGGTGCACATAATTAAAAAATCTAAAACAAGCCCCGTGGATTCTAATATAAAAGAGAAAAAAGAGAAGGAAAGCCCGCCAGCCTGTCAGCAATTAAAAGCTTTGCTTTTAATTAATTAAATTAATTAATTAATTCGTTAATTAAAAGGAATGGATTTACATGGTGTCCTGAAATGGATTACCATAGTAAAGTGGGGATCCACTATAATTTATTTTCATACTCTAATCATACTTTTTAAATATGCATAAAAATCCATTGTGTATCATTGCTTTTATATCTGTTTATGGGTCTTGAATGATTAACATAATCAAAGAAGAAATTTAGCTATTTCAGGGCCCAGTCCTATCCCAACTATCCAGCACTGATGCAGCCATGCCAACAGGGTTTGCCTGCATTATGGGGGTCAGTCATGGAGGTCTCCTCACGGTAAGGGATTGTTTGTTCTCCTATCTCAGGTCTGCGTTGTGGCTGCATCAGTGCTGGAAAGTTGGATAGGATTGGGCCTTCAGTTGTCCTTGGTTTGTGATGTAGACAAAGGTGCCACTACTCTGGTTTTCAGAGAGGAGTAGGAACCATTTTGCTCAAGTTGTGGTGAGTATTGGAGAGCAATACAAGGAAGCACCTTCTTGTGAGATTGGTTGGGATAAGTATCAGTACATAAATCTTGTATTGATAGTAGTCACTATCTTTGTGTATGTTTCAATGCCACTCTGTTGAGACCAAACCCTGATACCTTCAAGTCTGACATTTTGTGCTTTTTTCAGTTTTCTAACTAGTGCTACAGCCCTGTTTGAACTTCTTTTTGGGTACTATGTATAAAGTGCAGTTGTGCATATTTGTGCAGTTAACTATAGGCCTAAATCAACTGAAAGAAATTTTCATTTGTTAGAAAAGATCATTTGCTCCCTCAACTCCCTTGACTGGCAGGAGGTACCTGAGAGAGAAGGAACCAGTAATTACTCCAGTTGCTTCTGCAACACAAAGTGTCAGCCGGTTGCAAAGCATTGTGGCAGGACTGAAAAATGCACCAAGTGAGCAGCTTGTTACTATTTTTGAGTAAGTGGTTAATGTATTTTCATTTTCTTTTCAGATCTGTATCTTTTATCTCCCTAACTTTCTGATTTTTATCAAGTAATTTTTTGCTCTGAACTGGGGACTAATATCTGAAGCAGTGTTTCTAAAACTGTGGGTCAGGACCCACTAGATGGATCATGAGCTATTTCTGGTGGTTCCCCATTCATGTCAATATTTTATTTTTAATATATTAGACGTGATGCCACCATGTTATGTGACTGCATTTGGGAAAATGTAACAGATCTGTATTATTAACTGGCTACTGTGTATATGCTTTTAACAATGATAGTCAATTGGGCTTACTCCTAGGTAAGTGTGGATAGGATTGCACCCTAGGATTGTTAAAAAATTTTCCTGCTTGATGTTGTCACTTCTGGCTATGACATCACTTCCATCACAGACTGTGACATCACTTCCATCACAGATTGTCATTCTTAAAAGTGGATCCCAGTGCTAAAATGTTTGAGAATCGCTGATCTAAAGAATCATGTTGTGTTTTCTGAAGTGCAGGCTTCCTCCTCCTCGTGTTACATGGCAACCACTTTTTGAAATTAAGAACATTTTCAAAAGCAGTTTGTAATATAGCACGTGTGTCTTTGCAGTTCAAAAAACAAGTCAAAAATTGCACTGGATTTTAACCCACTGAACTAGAATAGTTCTTTGGATTTCAGCTAAGAAATGTAATTACATATACACAAATCCGGCATCTGTGGTTTCATTTATCTGTGGATCAGAGGATTCCCTCCTCCTGCACCCATTACAAGTAGCTTTGTTTTACCGTAGTAGTAGAATTTGCAGCACTGTTGCTTCTTCCTCAACATTCTCGCTGAACTGAAGAACCAAACGTGCAGGTAACCATCTTGCACACTAGAGGGCAACTAATAGGAAGCAGGATAGTTCCTGCTTCTTGTTAGTCTCTCTGTAGCGTGCAGGCTTGTTTGGATAAATTCGTGGAGGCTACTACTAATCATGGCTATTTAATACCTCCAGTTTCAGTGGCAGTATGCCGATGAGTTACAAGTTGCCAGGGCTGCAGTGATGGGACAGAAGGTAACCATTTCTCCTGCTTGTGTGCCTGCCAAAAGGCAGCTACTGGGCCACTGTGAGCAGCAGAATGCTGGGCTAGACAAACCTTTGGCCTCATCCAGCAGGACTTTTTTTATGTCTTCCATTCCTAGGCATATTTGTGTTTAGCCAAGGCTCAGTGCAATGGTAGGGAGGAAGGGAAGTGTTAGTACTGTGAAATGTTTGTTTTGTGACTTACTCATTACATGTAGAACATGTAAATCAGTTATGCTATGCTAAGATTATTGTAACAGATTTATCAGCTGGAAGATTTTGTAATTCTACAAGCTGTAACATCGTTCACTATTTAAATTTGGAATTGCAGAAAATGGTCTAAAATAAGACAGTTTGCAATTCAGAATGGGGAGTAGCAACCCAAAAATTACACTCCAGACCTTTACCCTTCCTCAACTGTAAGCCTTTAGAATGTTTTTCTATTTTGTTAATACCTTTTCTTTACTGCAGTTGCTAAATATGTGGCAAGTCCTGTAGTAAATTGCATATACACTGACTCCCCATGTTATGAATGGCTGTTTTGGTGCTTTTATCCTGGAACAAGACATCCTTTCCTTTTTTTGAGCAACTGTGATAGTGCTGGGCCAGTAAGAACCAGATGTTTTGAGCAGTGTACTCTCTAGTTTGTGTACTGACCCCTGGAACTCAACTGGTACATAGGTAGGGAACTTAGTATGTATTTATGGAAACTTAAGAATTTTTTCATTGGATTCTACTATAGGTCTTGCGTTCATAATCCTATGGAAAACATTGTGAACAGAGTGAAAGAGATAGGTGAAACTTTCTGTCGGAGCTATACTCAGTCAACTGATGACCAACCAGGATCTCACATTGGTAGGAATGGACAAAAAAACATAGAGCATGTACAGGTTTGGTCTTGAAATCTGTAAAAGGGGGATGGTGGAAGATAAATAATAATAATAATACTGGTATTATTATACCGCCTTTCTGGTCATCAGATTACTCCTCTGACTTTATTCAAGGCAGTTTATATAGGCAGGCTATCTCTAACCCCCCGAGGGGATTTTTACAATAACAGAAAGGTTCTATCTTTCAAAATACCGCACAACATTTCAGATGGATCTCTCATAGTCTGGTATCACTTCTGGCCCCCAGTTGCCTTCCACACTAGATCTCTCACTTGAAGGTCAGCCACTTCTTTGCTCACACCAAAGAGCAGGTGGAATAACTCAGCTTGTCAGCTGCTTCAAGGTCTCGCCATTCGTGGAGCTGTTGGTGGCCTCAAATTGGCGACCTTCAGATGTTATCTTCAGGCTAATGGAGGCTCTAGACCAGGGGTGCTCAATAGGTGGATCGCGATCTACCGGTAGATCGCGAGGCAAAATGAGTAGATCGTGGAGCCCTGTCTCTCCAAACTTAATATGTCAGTTTTGTCTAGTGACTAGATGAAACTGACATATTTAGCTGACACTAAACTGACACTGAAACTGACACTTTAGCTGCTCTTCAGGCATGCAGCAACAAAACTGATGAAACTGACTAGACTCCAGCAGGGGCTCCATACATTAAAGGGGGTGTCTGTCAGACGCTTCCTTCCCCCCTGGGTAGATCTCCGGGCCTTGCTGGTTTTCAAAGTAGCTCTCGAGCCAAAAAAGTGTGAGCACCCCTGCTCTAGACCAAACCTCCTGTCCAAGATCTCCCCTTACCCATGTGTACATTCTTATAAGACTCAGAAGTATTGAGCACTTGTCTTGGTGCTATTTCAATGAGAGAAATGAGCACCTCTTTTATAGTTGTAGATATAGATACTGTTGGGTTTCTTTGACCTTTTGTTTGATACACAGGTGTCTTTACAGAAGTCAGAAGCAAAAATTCTAATTGCTAGTGTAAAGCTATGTTAGGTTTTTTTATAATAAGTACTGATAGCTTTATTGTCCAGGGAAATACCATAAATATGTATCTGTTCAAATGCTAGAATTTTTAGGTGGCATATGAAGTATGTTGCGTTTATGGCTCAATCCTATACATGTTTACTCACCTGTAAGTCCTGGTATATTTAGTAGTACTTGTCCTTCGGCACAGGATTGTGCATATCATGTCTGCATCAGCGTTTCACAAACTGTGGGTCACAACAAAGTATTAATGGGAGCCACCCACTCTTTTGACCTCCATGGGCCCCAGAATGCCTTGCAGAAGCAACCAGAAGCAACTTCCATTTCTTATCCACAACTTTTGATTTGCTTTCATAAGTTCTGGTTTGCTTCCACAAGGCACTCTGGGGCCTGTGGAAGTCAATGGAGTGGATCGTGGGCCTAGCACAACCCTGAAGCAGCCTCTGGTAGCTCTTGGTAATGCTTTGCAGCCCTGCAGGGAGCATCAGGTTGCAAACTTCTACAGAGAATGAAGTAGGTTGCAACAGTTCAGTTTGACAACCTCTAGCCTGCATCCTTTCATTCTTCTTCAGTATAAAGCATCATACTTTGTGCTTTGTGTAAAATATTATATAATTACCATATATAATTGTAGATAAGCTTTGTAAGATTTAGCATCATGATCGCTTTGTTTTAAATTGCAGATTTTGCTGTTAACCGATTAAAATTAGCAGAAATTCTGTATTATAAAATCTTGGAGACCGTAATGGTACAGGAAATGAGAAGGCTTCATGGGAAAGACATGTCTGTAAGTAGACAAGGGACAAGTGGGTAGATGTTTACGTAATCTTTCATTCTGAAGATAGAATTTGATTGTACGGGAATGTCTGTACATTCCTGTTCTTGTAGGTAGGGCTGCATCTCAGTGGTAGAGCCCATGCTTTACATGCAGAAGATCCCAGATTCAATACCCAGCATCTCTAGCTAAGATTCTTGGATAGGAGATGCTGGGAATGACCTCTGCCGGAGACCTTGGAAATCTTCTGCCAGTCTGTAAGTAATATTAAGTTAGATGGACCAGTAATCTGCCTCAAATAGTCAACTCATATATTCACTCTTCTCTTGTACTATTTTTTCCTCTAGTTGCTAGCTAGAGTTACTCTGAGAGGTGATTAGTCCTAGTTTGCCCAACCAGGAGAAAGGAATGCAGGCATAATTTTTGTTTTAAAGGTGGGGTCAGAGTTGGTAACTACCGTGTTAGCTTTCTAGCAAGTTCTCTACGTGCAAGACTGCTAATCTAAGTACACATGTGCGCCACTTAATGAAGGAGATACATTCTCCTATTCCTGTTGTTATTCAGTTAGGTTGTTAAGCGAACATTCAACCCAATCTAGTGCCTTTGTTGTGTAAACAGGCACTCCATGCCAGAAATTAGGTGGCTGCACAGGCTACTGGACGTAGATTGCCTCTTGATTGCATTAAGGATCTCTTTGTTGTATAAACCGGCACTCTGCTGCAAGCTATAGGAGTCCTGACTGCCTCATTAAGAGCATCTTTGTTGTGCTTTGACCAGCATCGTATATATGGTTCATCATTAAGCAGAAGGTTGTTAAGTGGCACACTCCTCTACTAATTTCTCGAACAAGATTTTAAGACATTAAACTAACTGAGAAATATTCAGTCTTCTGTGCTATACTAAAATAATGTACAGAATTTGTTACTGAAAATAGCAATGGAAATTTTCAGGATAAATGTCAGTTATAAATCATGCTGCTGCTGGAAACTAGAGATAAATGCACGCTTGGTTAAATAATTTACCTTGGTTAAATAATTTTTTAATAATTTAAAAAATCTGTGTATAAATAGGCTGGACCTGTAAAGCAGAACGTCTGCTTTACAGGTCCAGCCTATTTATACACAGATTTTTTATACAAGGATTTGACTCAACACGAATGGCCCCTGCAAATGAGAAGGAATGTGCTGATCCCTGGAGAAGGGGAAAAATACATTCCTTTAAAATCAGTTTAAAAAACTGAACAGTCCTTTAACAATAGCCTCCTTAATGAGAGAGAGAGAGAGGGCAGCTGGCTGACAATCCTTCTCTCTCCAGCGATTCCTCCCTTCCCCCTGTGAAAGAAATGCAATCACTTTGCATTGGTGAAGGGAGGGGCTGAGTGAAGCTCCTTTCTAACCTCTTGGAGGACGACTGATTGATGGATTGTCTTCTTAATGACTCTATCTTACATCACAAAAGTCAGCAAGGCTGTTTTTAAATCACCTGAGCAAAGAAACTTTGTTTTTTAAATTGATTTGCTGTAGTGTGTTTTTTGCCATCCACATGAGTGCTTTGAAGGGAATCCACGCAAATAATGAGGCTCAACCTCAAGATTTAAAAACAAAACTTTGGGTAAGGGTTTCTCCAAATAGGAGAACTTTACAGGAGGGTTATGCTGTCATTGATCTCTCTAATATTGGAGCATCCTTTGCCTAATGGCCTCAAGTTCTCTTGCTAAAACTGCTTGAGTATTTCAAGTGTCATTAGGTCAGTTAGTATGCTTCTCAAACTTACCAGTTGTGTTTTGTTTACAATTACATTCTTCCTGATATTTCTAGGCTCTTTTAGAGCAAGATATTTTCCATCGTTCCCTGCTGGCATGTTGTTTGGAGATTGTGCTGTTTGCGTATAGTTCACCAAGAACTTTTCCCTGGATCATAGAGGTTCTTAACCTTAGGCCGTTCTATTTCTATAAGGTAAGCACAAGCAAAGCATTAGTGTAATATATCTAAAGTGGTCAAAGTGTAATTTCACCCGTTATGCAATCTAGGTTTGTTTCTGAACATTTTGTAGGGAGGAGCAGTAATCGCAGCTCCCTGGAAAGTGTGATGAATAATGCACATGTTGTTTTGAATTTATATTAACAGATTTTAGTGCACACTTAAAGCATCTTAGCTATAGACTTCAAATATTTCATGAGTGCCTTTTGAAGACTGCACCAGTAGAGATGGGATTTGGAGGGGGAAAAGTATTGAAAGAGTTCAGGGCACAGAAATCACAATTAGGAAAACTGAAGGAAACATTTTGGACTATAGAAAGTGATCATTGGCCATTAAAATGTGTTAAGGTGGCCATGATGCAGTTTTTTTTATTGTATGTATGTTACCATAACTGTGTTGTATCATTCAAGGTGATTGAAGTTTTGATTCGATCAGAAGAAGGACTCTCCAGAGATATGGTAAAACATCTCAACAGCATTGAGGAACAGATTCTTGAAAGCATGGCTTGGACTAAAGATTCTGCATTGTGGAGTGCTCTCCAGGCGTCAGAAAACAAAATTCCTACTTGTGAAGAAGTATGTTGGTCAGCAAATAATTTAAAGTAGAATGTACAGGAGTTGTCTTATGTAGGAGGTTTTGAAAAACAATTCAGAATAATTTTTTAAAGTCTTGAATGAAAGATTGGAATGCTTAAGAATCAATGCTCGCTATTTTGTATTTTTTTAATATATAAAGGATAGCAAAACAGTATTACCACGTCTTCATTTATCACCTTTTTCGTACTCAGGTAATATTCCCATGTAATTTTGAAATGGGAAATGGAGGAAGAGGTCTGGGACATCTTCCCATGATGCCAGTATCTCCTATAGTGCACCCTCGAGTTAAAGAGGTTCGGACAGATCATGGAAATCTCAGACGGGGTATGTTCAGTGCCTCCTCTCTTCCACCCCATATTAAATTTATTATTTTATTTCTGAAAATATTGATAGTCAAGATATTTCCCTAGTCTTGGTGACTTCTTAGAATCACTAACTTGATTTTAGGGTAGAAACTAGGGGAAAAAAGCATTTGAATTGCATTCTTTCTAAACCCTGTTTTCATGCAGTGCTTTTCTGACAGGTCCATTTAATTGCTGTTGTATATGCTTTGGTAAATGTCTTAATCCCTATGTACAATCTCTAGAAATCTTATTGGTTCCTTCGGAGGCTTGTGAGTCGAGAAGAAACTGTGAAGACTTTAAGTAGATTTTGGGTTGGAGCTGAAAACAGTCCACTCATCCTTGTGCGTCTTATATATTTTGCTGTGTACTGCTACCAGCAACATAGCCATGTTAAAAGCTTTCTTTCGCAGCTATGGTCTGTTAGCTAACAGCTCTCCTGAGTTGAATAACCCGAGAAGGGAGGAAGAGTGTCTCAACTGAGGTTCTTGCTTACCTTCTTGCCCTTTCACTCTTCCTCCCCCCTTGCTCATTCACCCACCTTGCATTCATTTTCAGTAAACCCTTCCTAAAATTTGTTCACATAAGGCTTAAGAGACATGGAGGTAAAGGTAACGAACTAGGCAAGTTTGTCTAATCAAAAGCAAAGGAAAAGATTTATTGGGAACAAAAATGGAACAAGGGGAGACTAGTTAATGTTAAGTTTGAGGTCAGTTAAAAAAATTGTGAAACTGGTTCTGACTAAAAACATTCCTGATTGAAAGAAATACACCTACAATGAGCACCTTAATTGGAGTGGAAATTGACTTCTTAGGAAATCACCCTGTTGTGGCTGGCATTCCTTCTCATTTCTTTCACATCCCACACCTTAACCCAATCTTTCAGCTCCACAAGCTGAAATAATAGCCTGGCTTGAAATAAATGGAATCCCAAATTTCTCTTGACCAAGTTCTCGTGTCCAAGTTCATTGGGCTGATTGGATCAGTGTCAGCATGAGCTTCCCATTTGAGAACCTGGAAGGTTTTGATTGAGGCTTTTGTTTCCAGCAGTCCCAGTCAGTCCTGGGACTCCAGGATACATTTGAGGGAGAATACTAATTGTGATATGTCAACCAGGTCTACAAACAGAATGGAAGATATGACAGGTAGATTCGTAGGTCAGGCTCAGTATATGCAGAGCACAGTCATTTAGGGCATTTTCATGAGAGGAATACTTATTTATGACTAGATCAGTGGTTCTCAAACTTTTTAGCACTGGGACTCACTTTTTAAAACAATCCTCTATTGGAACCCACCTAGGTTTACCAGGCTTTTAAAAAAGGTGATCTAGAAAAAAAATTATTGATAAGTGTGTAAGAACATAAGAATGTAAAAAGAGCCCCGCTGGATCAGGTCAAAGGCGCATCTAGTCCAGCTTCCAGTATCTCACAGTGGCCCAACAAATGCTTCGGGGAGCACACAAGACAACAGACACAACCTGCGTCCTGGTGCCCTCCCCGCCATCTGGCAATCAGCAGCAGCCTACCTCTAAAACCAAGAGCTTGCAATACCTACCATGACTTGTAACCTGTGATGGACTTTTCCTCCAGAAATTTATCCAATCCCCTCTTAAAGGCATCCAATCCCCTCTTAAAGATGCCATCACTACTTCCTGTGGCAAGGAGTTCCACAGGCTAATTACACACACGGTAAAGAAATATTTTCTTTTGTCTGTTCTAACTCCCAATGCTCAACTTTAATGGATGTTCCCTGGTTCTGGTGTTATGTGAGAGGGAGAAGAGCATCTCTCTACCCCACTCTATCCATTCTCTGCATAATTTTGTATGTCTCAATCATGTCCCCCCTCAGGCACCTCTTTTCTAGACTGAAAAGCCCCAAATACTGTAGCCTTTTCTTATAAGGGAGGTGCCCCAGCCCTGTAATCATGTTGGTTGCTCACTTCTGCACCTTTCCATTTCCACAATATCCTTTTTGAGATGTGGCGACCAGAATTGGAGACAGTACCCAAAGTGTGGCCTTACCATTGATTTGTACAAAGGCATTATAATATTAGCGGTCTCAATGCCTTTTCTAGTGATCATGAATTAGCCTTCTTTGCCGCCACCGTCACTTTCATAGAGCTGTCCACAAGCACCCCAAGATCTCCTGATCTGTCACAGACAGCTCAGAACCCATTAGCCTATATGTATAGTTTTGATTCTTTGCCCCTATGTGCATGACTTTACATTTACTTACATTGAAATGCATCTGCCGTTTTGCTGCCCAGTCTCTCAGTTTGTAGAGATACTTCTGGAGCTCTTCACAATCTCTTCTGGTCTTCACCACTCGGAAAAGTTTGGTGTCATCTGCAAACTTGGCCACATTGTTGCTTAGCCCTGTCTCCAGGTCATTTATGAAGAGGTTGAAAAGCACTGGTCCCAGGACAGATCCTTGGGGAACTCTGCTTTTCACCTCTCCCCATTGTGAGTAATAATCAGAAACATTTATTCCCCTATATTTACACATGCTTGCAAACTGCTTCAGCTGAGCTCTTTACAGGGTAATTAGCAGGCTACAATATCTGACTTTTGAATAGTCTCCGGGCCTGAGGCAATGGCCACAGACACTCGCCTATAAGTAGATCTCACAGATAAGCAGGGCAGGTTTTGAGCAAAAAAATCATGGAATTTTCTATGACCCTTGGATAAGTCTGGGTTAAACTTAGGGGGGTGTCTGACTATAGTTTTGACTGATTTTACCCAAGGCCAGATCCTGAAAAATAACATACCCCTAATTGTTGCCTAAGAACTGTACCATCACTAATTTATTAAAAACATAGTTTTAAATTCTTTTTAAATTCTGGTCTTCACCACCTTTTTGTAAACACTATCCGTGCACTGTAAACAACATATCAGTAGAACAGTGGTTCCCAACCTGTGATTCATGTACTCCCAGGGGCACTCAACAGGACCTTTAGGGGTGCTTGAAAAAGAATGAAATAATGGCAGAAAAAGGCAAGTCATGCTGCAGAATGCTTTGCAGGGCCAGCAAAGCAAGAAGGAAGGTAGCTAGTTGGCTGTGAAAGCCCCACTAATAGCTAGTTTTTGGTCATCAATTCATGTATGAACCAGTGATTGAAAACCAGCACAGTAAAAAAGCTGAAACATAATATGGAAAGTGATCAATCACCCAGAATTTCTCAGCAGACTTCTGGTGCAAAACAGTGCAAAGGCAGAGTCTTCTGTTCTTAAAACTGATAAAAAGAGAAAACACTGTGATAAATTCATGAAGTCTGGGTTTTCATATAGAGGAGATGAAGGCTTGTATTATTAATTACAAACATTTTGCTAATATGAAGGGTACAATTTATGGAAATAGGCTGCCAAGGGATATGCAAGTGAAAAAGGTTGGGAACCACTGCAGGAGAACCATGAATCAAATCCACCTTTAAGGTGTCTGGCGTGTTAAGCCAGAAACTCTACATACAACATACAACCCATAACACATAACTGAGAGTGTGCAATTCAATTTACAGCAGAGAGATGAGATATTTGCAACTCTTTTTACTCAGAAGTAGACCCACTACTTTCCATGGGTGTTGTTCTTAAGTAATAGTGTGTTGAATTATAGCCTGGAATTTTGCTTCAAATGGAAAGAAGGATCTCATCCTGGTGTTGAAAAAAAACAGATCTCTGCTAAATGCAAGCCTTTGCAAAACAGATCCAGCAACAGCATTGGCAAAATGGAACAGAGGAGAATAAAAAGTTAACTTTGGCTGGAATTTCCCTTCAAAGTTACTATAGAAACTAATCTCTGCATTGCTTCTAATGACCTGCTTGAGCAAGAAACTAAATTTTTCAGAGTTGAAAAGCTCTGCCCTCTGATTGACCCAGTGATAAGGCGAAGTGATAATTGGAGCCTGATCACTTGGCAAAAATTTTACGTACTATAGGTGAGTATCTACAGTAGTTATCTGATCTTTTCATCACTCTTTGGTGACCCACCAAAAATCAGGTCTCAACCCATCAGTAGGTCCTGACCTACAGTTTGGGAGCCATTGGACTAGATGGTTCACTGGGGAATATTCTCTCTATTTCAGTGCTCACTAAACTCACTATTTCAGTGCTCCAGCCTGCGGGCTGGATCAGGTGCAATGCTGAATTCCTGCCCTGCATGAACAGCACATACTGTTGAAAAGCTATATATAAAAACTGTTAATAATAATAATAATAATAATACCGTTCCGCCAAACTGCTCACAAGAAGCCCCTCCATCATTGTTGCACGACTATCTGGTCAGTTGCATCTGCCCGGAAATCCAAGCCTGCTGGAACAGTGGGCTACAGATGCAGCTGCCCAAAGCATCACGCAGCAAAGGTGGGAGGGCTTCTTCTGAGCTGCATGGCAGAACGGTAAGCACTGGTCCAAACGGACTGGTTTAGCACATCGCATCATTTGCAAGTTTGGCAACTGTTGCTCTATTTGGTGATGAGAATGCTCTTTCAGTTCATGTTAGTAATTCAGTTGTGCTCACTTATAGATGAATGGCTTTCCAAAGAAACTTGGCTTTCCAATCAAAGTTAAGAGGCATCGGTTTGGTTAGCACTGCAT
This sequence comes from Tiliqua scincoides, assembly GCF_035046505.1. Lineage (NCBI taxonomy): Eukaryota > Metazoa > Chordata > Lepidosauria > Squamata > Scincidae > Tiliqua > Tiliqua scincoides. The sequence goes on from NC_089824.1 coordinate 190,267,138, forward strand.
TCCTTTGTAGAATGCTTGGGCTATCAGTTTTCCCTATAGACATCTTGATTGAGTGACGATTGTTAAAGTTCAGTAATTCTGTTCAGTAGTAAATGTGTCCCCATTTGTGCTGACTGTAGAACAGGGGTGTCCAAACATTTTGGCAGGAGGGCCACATCATCTCTTTAACACTGTGTCCGGGGCCAGAAAAAAAAATTAATTTACATCTAAAATTTGAATAAATTTACATAAGTGAATATATTTGAGATGATACTTTATGGTATCATCATCTCAATATATTTGAGATGATACATATGAACGAATGAAGGTCTTGCAGTAGCTCAAGACCTATAAAAGGCCTTCACAAAGCAAGGCTAGTCTTTCCTTCACTGCCACTACTGCATCACAGGTGTGAAACAGCAAGTAGTGGAGGGAGACCTCATTCCACAGCTCAGGTGAGAGGTCAAACAGTCATCCTCACACTGAGAGCAATTGTGTCGGGCCAGCAAGTCTCTGGAGGGCCAGAGGTTCATTGGAGATTGGGTGCTCCCCACGGGCCGGATTGGGAGCCCCCGAGGGCCGCAAGTGGCCCCCGGACCGAGGTTTGGGCACCCCTGCTCTAGAAGATAACTCTTATACACAGAGACTTCTGATTGATGATATAACAGAAGAAATCATTTGGAAGTTATAGGACTAAAATCATGTGTGTCAAGAATCTATTCCTGAGATTTAAAGCTAGCCCTATGTCTTACTGTACTGTAGTCATGGCTTATTTCCTCTTTTGTTTTAGACATGCAGCCATTGTCTCCAATCTCTGTTCATGATCGCTATAGTTCTCCAATGGCAGGAAGTGCTAAGAGAAGACTTTTTGGAGATGAGAGCCCAAAAGAAATACCAGCAGGAAAAAATCTGAGTGAAGGAACTAGTCTGAAAATTGCCCCAGTGTCAAGCTGCTTGGGTGAAAATGTGTCTGTTTCACCTGAACAGACAATCCTCACCATGGCAGCGGCTACAGTAGCAGGTTCTGTCGCAGGTACAACAGGACAACAAATGACAATTCCATTGCATGGTAAGTGGTTTTAGAATAAAATTCTTACAGCTAATTCTATTTTTGGAGAAGTGTAATAGTTGCATAATTTTTGGCTACAAGGAACTTCAGTTTGCTGAAGTTAACAATGGTTAAATGTTGCAGAAAATTCCCATAAATGTTCCATAATAAAAGCATTATTTATTATTTTATGTGCATTATTTACACGCACACACACACACACACACACACACACACACACACACAACTAATATGTTAGTTGTAATTATATATATATATTACATATATAATTGTAATTATATATATATTTGTAATATATATAAGTTGTAATTATATATATATATTACAACGAACATATAAGTTAATTGTATTGTCTTCAAACAGCTTAGAAGACAATTTTTAAAAAATTGTGCAGGGGAATTAAGAGGGGATTAAAAATATAAACTCAAAAATGACATATTTTGTTCTTCTACCTCACAGGTCCATTGGTGTTTTAATATATGTGTTCTCTGTTTTTTAAAGCATTACTCATAAAGCAGCTTTCCGATTAAAGCCTTAGAAACCTGCTATGGATAATCCTGCTTTCCAAAAGCATCATTTATCAAAGGATAGAATATTAAGAAAATGCTACCCTTAGCCCATTTCTGAATGTGTTGCATATGAAATAATGTGGAAACTTCAGGAACCACTTCAGATAGCTTGGTTTCTTTATTCACACAATGCAGATCAAGTGTGTCATTGCCCTTGACTTCATTTTGGTACTGCTTTGTATATTCCAGTTCACTTAACATCTCCATCACTTTGATTAGTAGAAGATTTATATGTTTTGGCCAATATTTTCCCATATTTTCCTTCAACTTTGTTGTCTTCATCTTCAAATGAGGTACTAAATTGGTTTCTAAGTTGTATCTTAAGCTGTAGCCACTTTGAAGCTCTAGCTTGATTAACCTTTTTAATTTCATCAGACTCTGCAAAGGTAGCTCTTTGGCTCCTTGGTATTGCAAGGGGCAACCATTGAGATATTTCCTAGTCTTCTTTCCCCTTCCTTGGTCACTGGGTCTGTTCCCTGCAAGCTACAGTTCTGCCTCTTTCCCACCATGGCCATCCTGGCACCAAGCTGCCTTCATCTCTCCTTTTTTCCTTCACAACAATCACATCACAACACGGTCCAAGAATGCTACAAGAAACCAACTGTTTATGTACAGGAGTAAATTACTCCGTTGAGAAAATAACATCTACACCCTTATGTGAAAATAACAGGTTTTTTATTTTTAATAGTTTTTACAATGTTTGTACTTTTAGTTTATAAATAAGTTGTAAATTAAAACAAAAATTTGTTGATATATCATAGGTATTGCAAATGATACTGGAGGGATCACCTTAATACCTATTTCAATTGGCTTATCTCAAGAGTCAAAAGTGGAGAGCCATGGACAAGTTCCCCTCACTGCTCAGGCCTTAATCAGTGTATCTCCAAATCAGCTTAACATGACACAAGGGCAAGAGATATATCAGCCAGCAGGAACCAAGCCAAAGAAAACTGGATCCCTGGCACTATTTTTCAGAAAGGTAAAGAGTGCTTCTAGCAGATGGTTTATATTTAAAAACCTCTCCCTTCTCTGGGGGAAAAAAATATTTCATGGGAATAAAACTTGAAATATTCTACACTGCAGTCAGAATTTAAGGCACACAAAATAAATGTTTTCATGATCGTAACACACTTTAGATCTAAAGATTCACTTTGGTGAGTGGAAGTACTCTTTCCTACAAGGAATGTACATGTTATTTCCTTCTCTCCCCCCCCCCCCGTCATAGCATTTTGGGTGGAATTGATATGTCTCCTCCCTCACTTTATTTAACCAAAAGTATTTCTATATGCATAAGCAGATATTCAGTTCTGAGCTGCTTTTTGAAATATCCCTTAAAATTATGAGTGATGTATTTGAAAATATTGTTTCATTGATAAACAACAATTTACAACAAACAGCCCAATCCTAACTAAATCCTCCTGCTGATGCAGCCATACCAAATGGGCACTCACCTCTGCTTCCTTGATAGGTTTACTTGAACCTGCACTGGCTCTTTGGCTGATGAGACTTCAAGTGAACCAAGAAGGTAGATCAAGGCCTGGAAGGGGGATGGGATATTGGTGACGCCCTGCTGCCAGTAACTATCTCTTTCCTGCCCTTGACACATACATTCTCCACCCCACCACTCTGTTCTTCCCACTCCCTGCACCAATTTACCAGCACCAGGACATCCTGGAAGGCCACTTGTGTGGCTACCACCACTTGCCATTTCCAACAGCGGCCTGATTGCACTCAAGAGCACAAATGCCAGAAAGGCTGCTGTGCCACCAGAACACAAGTTCCAATTAGCATTGGACTGTAAGACATCTTTGAATTGTCGGCTTATTACTGATGTAGAACTATGGCAGTAAGCATTTAAGGATGCTGTTTGCAAATACTCTAGTATTCATTTAGGACAGGGATAGGCAGCCTATGACCCAGGGGGTGAATCTGGCCCACCACCGAAATTCATCTGGCCCATGGGCAGAGGAGAGAGCTGGTTGCCCTGGCCCTCCTTCCTCTCTGTCTCTCCCTCCCCACAAATCAGAGGAAGGGGCAGGGCACAAATGCTGTCCCCACAAATTGGAGGAAGGAAGAGGAACCTAGGGAGGCTGGGCTTGGGAGTGCATGGTAGGAACAGACCTGGTGGGGCTCTAATCAATCCTCATGCGCTGATAGGAATGGTGGCAAAACAGCTGTGGGATAGCTGGGCAGTAGCCTCAGCAGCCAGGGAGTGTGTAGGAATCTTGGCTAGTGGTGGCTGTGGAGAGTCCTTGGATGTCTCTTAGGCAACACCATTAGGCCTGCCTTGCTTGTACCCCCTCGTGCTCACCTGGTCCCAGTGTGGAAGAAAGTTGCCCAACACTCATTTAGGGTCTTAACTGGAGCTCATGTCACTACTTTAAGGAACTTCCATTTTCATCCACCACTTCTATCTTTGAGTTCCTAAACTTAAAAAAAAAACTTCATGTAATGCAAACAGGCATGTGATGCTTTGTCTTAGGTGTATCATCTGGCAAGCGTGCGGTTGCGTGATCTGTGCTTAAAACTGGATGTTTCCAATGATTTACGAAGGAAGATATGGACATGTTTTGAATTCACATTAGTACATTGTACAGATCTAATGAAAGATAGGCACCTGGATCAGCTCCTTCTATGCGCCTTTTACATTATGGCAAAGGTAAGGCATATTCTTCAGATCAATGCTATTTTTTAATGTTTGTTTTTCAGAATCAACATTATCTCTTTTCCAGTTGTCTTTTAATGATGCATGGAATGATACTAGTATAAATAATACCTCTGGTTTTGTTTGCTTTTTTCAGACCTTATATTATTGATCATTCTTTTCTTTTTTGTTCACTGAATGTAATGCTATTCACGAGGACACTATCAATCCCTCTAGTCTACACTACTACTATAAAATATATTCTAGGGGTGTCAAACTTGTTTCATACAGAGGGCCGAAGTGAGCATTCAGGGTGCCTGCTGAGGGCCAGAAGTGATGTCATTAAGTAGAAAGTGACATCATTAAGCAGCTGATAGCCAGAAATCAGCACTTGGTTATATAGAAGCTTATTAACTGCAAATGGCAGGAGAAAATATTCAAATCTTGATCATATTTCAAGATATGGGAAAACCCAATTTTCATGTGGGCTGCTGTTTTAGCAGTAACACCTCAGCACTGCTTAGCAGCCGAGAGCCTGAGGGCCAGATAAAAAGCTTACAGGGGCTGCATCCAGCCCCCCCCCCCCACCTTATATTTGACACCCCTGATGTATTTGCTATGCGAAGTCTGGCTACTTTGATACTGTGAAAGCCAAACTATACCCTCTGATAAATATGTTATAGGCTCTTGTATGGGGTTTTTTTTCCTTCCCTATATAGCAGCTAGGAAGATGGAGCAAGGATGCTGTCAAGAAAACCAGGAATTGATCTCTGATCTGGAGTCCATTTTGGGTAGCAGGCAATTGCTGTACCCTGCTGTGCTTGTGTGAGGAAGGGCTTATCAACAGGCCACCTGTGTGCTATCTGCTGGTACGGCTCTTCAAGGCTGAAGAAGTTGAGCTGCTAATTAGAAGCAGGGGGCAAAGAGCTTTGTTGGTTTGTGCTGCTCTGAATTCTTAAGGACTCTTCAGATCCCCTTGACTGGGACTTGTAGGTAAAAGGGGATGTTGGCAGCCTTTCTTTGTGGTTTGCACACAGACATGTGGTTGTCCATGTGCAAACCAACAATGGCAGTGCCGGGAGTGGCTGTACCCTTGAAATTGGGCCCAGTGCATGCTGGACCTGACTGAAACATCCAGACAAGGATGATAACAAGACCAAAGAATTAAAGCCTCTGCCTCTCAAGCGCTTTTCCCAATCTGAATTTTGTACCACCCACCCCATCCCCATAGCTGCTGTTTAGGAAAAAGAACCAAGCACCCAAGGACCAATAATGTACTTATTGGCCAACATGTAGTTTGAACCTACGAGCCTTCACAACCATATGGTGTTTAGTAATTTGAAGAATACAGAGTCATCTGATTAGTCTTTGCATAGCTAGTTCCTTTCCACAGCATATGTTTTGTTTCTTTAATCACTTCTGTACCATAACACCTCTTTTCAGAGTGTTATGAGGCCTGTTCCAGCTCATACCAAAGTGTTTCTCACTATATATGACTAATTTTTTTTTATTACAACTGTTCTGCCTGATTTCAGCCTTTCTGACTGTCAAGTGAATTGGGAAGTATGTAGCTTTTTTGCAGTTAGTAATGGCATAAAATAGACATGTACTTGAATAGGCTGTAGCAGTGTTTCTCAGATGTTTTAGCACTGGAACCCACTTTTTAGAATGACAATCTGTCAGGATCCACCAGAAGTGATGTCATTAACCTGGAGGTGATGTCATGACCAGAACTGACATCATCAAGAAGGAAATTTTTTAACACCCCAATATGACAAAATCAAATTAATTAATTAAGTAAAAGTTTACAAAATGCATGTTTAAAAATTTATTTAAAATAAAGAACCACCCTCCTAACCCTCTCAAACAAGTGTTCATCTGTTTAAAAAAAATTCCTCAAACACCCCAGAGGCCGCAATCCTGGGAGTAAGTCCCAGGTAACACTTACCTGGGAGTAAGTCCCATTTAATGTCATTATTAAAAGCATATCGTAACCTGTTCAAAAGTACAGATTGTGACATTTCCCCAAATGCAGTCGCATATCATGATGTAGCAGCAAGTTGTATATATTAAAAATTAAATACACAATGAAATGAATGGGGACCCACATAGAATTGGCATGTGACTCACCTAGTGGTTCCAACTCAGTTTGTGAAATACTTGGCTTTAGAAAACAGTCTCTTTTTTATAACATTTTGCTGTTCACATCAAATTGAGAGGGTGTAAAGAATTTGCCTGAGAAGCCTCCTCTGATGGCGACTTCAAAGTATTTTGAGACCAGAAACCACAGCACATACCATAGACACTTGCCTATACATCAATCTTACAGATAAGTCGAGGGCGGTTTTTGAGCCAAAAACCATGGAATTTGACCCTCAGATAAGTTAAGGGGGAGGTAAAACTTAGGGGTGTGTGAAATTTTTTGAAAATGACTTACCAGGAACTGTTCTGAGCCAGCAGAAGCGAAAAAGGGGGGGGGCCATTTTACCTTTTTTCCAAGCAGGAAGAGAGATGAAGGTGCTTATGGGAGTTTGTGAGGAGTACAGTGTTGCACTTCCATGGTGGCAGCCCTCACATAGACTACAATTCCCATAAGCGCCTTTACTTTTCTTCCGGTTGGGAGATGAAGCTTAAAATGGCTACGATAGAGATAAATTTGGTTCTTGCTCTGACCACTTATTGATTAAAATCAAAGGCAGCATTCTCCTTGGAGTTTTTACATTTTATTATAGATACTACAAGCAGAAATATTGTTTCCATACAGTTCTGGAGCGAGTCAAAAACTCCACCCAACCAAGGGAGGTTTAAATAGCCTTAGAACAACAATTTACTTAAGCAACCTGAGTACAGCCCCTGTACTGGATAAAGCTGTCACTTAGGCAAAACTTTCAAAAACCTCACCTCTTCCTGCAATGTCACAACTGGGCCTATTCCATTATTTCTGCCAATAAGCATATCTTCTAGGGACATGATGACCCTTGTACAAAACAAGTGTCCAGGCCAAGCGATTTCCCAGAGGACTAGTTTCCTAATCCTTTTGGCATATATTTTCATTGTTTTTCTCACCTCTATGAGGCAAGGGGAATTTTAACTGTTCAGGACTTATCTTCAGTCTTTAAGCTGTTTGAATATTTAAATACTGTTTGAATGCTGTAATCCTGCATGTCTGACCTAACCTTGTAACTTAGGTCATCTAATAAAGGTAATTTAACCCTTTCCTAACCCCTTTTTTTGTTGCTGCCTCTGAATAATTACTGGTAAGTAAAATTACTCCTTTTTCCCCATCCCCCTTGTCCTTCTGCTCAGCCCAGTCCCACCCCACCTCACCAGGCAGCTGCTCTTAGAAGCTTTATTTACTGCATTGATTGTTGTATAAGTTGACCTAGGTTTTCAGGGTTAGTATTTAGGCATAAATTTTTTGACTTACATATGAGTTTATACGGTAATTTCTTTAAATATTTCTGCTTACTGTTCCTATAGTTTTACTATCATTACAGCCATACCTCCACAACTCTTCCAGTTGGGATGCAACTGAGAGAATCTTTTGAGTGCAAAGCACCCATCAATTGTGTGTTGCTACATACATTGTCACGATAGATACTGTTGTTAGGATGTTAATTGTTCCTTTGGGCTACTTAGGTAGGTAATGTGCATGCATCAAGATGCTCCTGAACTTTTTCCCTCCTCTGACTGCAGCTCCTTGCACTTGGTTGGATTGTGCACTTAATAGACTAGTCCAGCCATTTTCAACCACTGTGCCATGGCACACTGGTGTGCCACGAATGGTCCCAAGGTGTGCTGTGGGAATTTGGGAGAAGGTCATTTATCAATAGGACCATTGGGGGAATGTGAGCTCCCATTGACAGCGCAGTGTGCCTTGTCAATTGTCAAAAAGCTGATGGTGTGCCTTGACCATTTTAGTGCCTTGCCAGTGTGCCATGAGATGAAAAACGTTGAAAATCACTGGACTAGTCAGAAATCTATAAAAGTTGGTGAAGTTAGTGGCAACCAGTTATTTAATGAATAAAATGCACAGAATTAAAAAAAATCTAGGTGGCCAGATTTCCACCCTGCTGATTTCTCCCTTTGTTTGCCAGCTTAGAAAATGTCCGTCGTCCCCCCCCCCCATTTAATAATCAGCAACAGAAAGTGATGGGTCAAGGGAGGGGATTTGTGAAAACCAGATGTTTCTTAATGAAAAAGCATGCTCAATTTAAAAATCTATATAGTCTGATTTATACCCCATGGTTTGGCTGCAAATGTGGTCAAGGAGCCACAGGCATTAATAGAAAAACTGAACTTCCACATGGAAAATTGTGAATGTATTCTGTCCTGGTCAAATTTTGAGCTTTTACAAAGAAAGTTGCACTGTCTCTGATAAAATATATTGTGTTTCTGTGATGTGTTTCTTGTATATTTTGTATAATAACATGATGTGCTGCCTAGTGCTTGTGACTGCAGTGGCACCGAAAATGACTGCTGCTGCATCCAACATGCCCCAAGCAGCCTCTGCTGCCTCCCCAGGAGAAGGGAACTTTCATCTTTCCCCGAGTAAGGCAAATAGGCACACAATGGGGCTACTCGATTCTACAGAACAACATTCAGCAAAATAATTGATAGGTATTTTGCTATCCTGACAACCTACCAGCTAAGCAATTTGTACAGAAATTGGTTTGCCTTTCTAAAAGTGTTAAATATTGATCACTTTTTCCTTATTGCTGTCATGATCCGTGGCCCAAATCTGGCAACCACATTTTTTAATTCAACACTTTTTCTATTAAGGAGCACATGTTTATTACCAATTCTACCCAGATATGATCACCTTCCATAGTAACCTATGAAAAAGGTGGCCATTTTTAATACAGTAGCCAAAACGTGCGGTATAATAATTGGCAAACTGAATTTCTGAATTCAGCGTGTTTTCTTCATTAAAGAACACCTGGGCACCACCAATTCCTCTCAGCAGCTTGAATCTATCACATTTTCCAGAAATCTGACTGGTTTATAAAATATCCCAAGTTTCAGGAATTGCTTACTGGGCAGCATAAGGGGCTGCAGATGGAAGAAGAGAAAGCTGCTAGGCTTCTAGGAGCTGTCTGCCCAAATCCCTTGGAATGAGTCATGTGTACAGGAGTGTAATCTATTTGGCTTCCTTTTTTCAGGTGTCCAAAGAAGAAAGAACTTTTCAAGACATAATGAAAAGCTATAGAAACCAGCCACAAGCAAATAGCCATGTAAGTAGATTTTCAAACAAATGTACGCAGCTCTAGGTAAACAGTTTACTTGGGCTTTATGTTGAAATACCGTGTTTCTCACTTAAACATCACATGTGCTTTTGAGAATCTTTTCATATTTTCTCAATGCATCAATAGTTACAAAAATTATTTCCCATGTGCTGTAGGTCTACAGAAGTGTTTTATTGAAAAGCTCTCCAACAAATGTAGCATTAAATATAAAGCAAGAAGATATGTCAGAAGAAGGTAGGTGGTTGCTTAATGTGTTATTCTAACAGATTATTGAACTGCTTCAAAGCAGTGGTTCACAAACTTTTATAACAGGGACCCACTTTTTAGAATTAGAATCTGTTGGAATCCACCGGAAGTGACATCATCAAGCAGAAAATTTTTTAATAATCCTAGACTGCAATCCTACCCACGCTTACCCAGGAGTAAGCTCCATTTATTACCATTCTTAAAAGCGTATACATACTAATCTGTTCAAAGTACAGATCTGTAACATTTCCCCAAACGCAGTCACATACCATGGGAGCATCAAGTCTGATATATTAAAAATAAAATACTAAAATGAATGGGCACCCACCTGTTTGGCTCTTGACCCACCTAGTGGGTCCCAACCCACAGTTTGAGGAATACTGCTTTACAGGATAAGGTTCTTCTGAACATGCAGTTTTTAGAATCTGATTTGTTTTTTCTAGATACCTGGAAATCTGATAAAAGGATATGGCTCTAACTGTGGTATACTTTAATCTGATTATCATAGGATTGAAAACTATTTGAAGGATATATAATTCATTATGGCAAGATTCTTTGAATTAAAATACACACCTCTAACAGATTACCTCATAACAGGGTGGGAAGAGAGAGGACAACATGTGCTGAGACAGAGTACAGTGTAGATACAACCAGCGTGATGCTTGCAAACAATGCCGTGCAATAGGAAAATGCAGTCAAAAATGTTAAACTGCTATACCTGCCTAATTTTAATCAGGGTAGTGCTTGCAGGCCCCTGTTATGACTATTGGAGTTCATAGACCAAAATTCTAAATTTAGTCATACAAAATGTGCAGTATGAAGGGTTTTTTTCTTTATTTCATATAAACTTCCATTGTACCTTACTTCTCAAGATAACTATCAATAATGCATATATTATAGTGTATACATAAATACAATAATCCATAACTCTATAAAATACATATTTAAATATTGCAATAAACGTAGTATGTGTTCACCAGAGGGGACTATACTAGCATTGAATATGTTGAATGCTTGGGAATAGTTCCCAACATACAACAACATACTAACTTTTCATCTCTTTATTTAACATATTTAACAAAAACAACATACTTTTCATCTCTTTATTTAAAGTATTACTTACTTGTTCATGAGACAATTCCTCTTCTCTGTCTACAGTTTTTCCATGCTAGTGTCCTCTGAATTTAAAGAGCAGAGGGGTGTTTTGTGGCAATGCCACATTGACTAGGTTTGCCATCTTTTCACTGACCCTCTTTCAGTGTCCTTAAACAGCAGTCCAACACATGCAAAATAAGCCTGTGAAGCTCTTCTCAGGACTCATCTCTGTGTCAGAAAAAACTGCATATGCTGAATTTCTGGGTATTAGGCTGCTGTTAAAGATGCAGGACCAGAAGAATGTGGGGCTCTAAAGATGCCCTTAGGGCTCAAATCCTATCTGCTCCTGCTGCCAATGCAATGAGTGTGCCATATCCGGGGGGGGGGGGTGGATTGGAAAGCTTTGGAGAGGAAAGGGGAATATTTCCTCTTATTCCTCCATAAGCCACCCACTTTGTAGTGGGCCTCCTCGGGCTTGCTCTAGTTCTGAAGGTGGCACCAGTCAATGGAGAAGAAAGGGGCAGGGAGGCAGCAAAATGAGGGGATAGCATCTGACATGTGCCATCATCACTGAAACTACTCTCTCCCACAGCCTCCCTGTCCCTAGTTCCTTCCCCCTCCCCACCCAGTTTCGCCCCGTCCACCCCATGTTTCCTGCTCTGGCAGGTATGGCAAGAGCCCATGATGGCTGGAGAGCGCTATGGCCACTATTAAGAGTGCTCTCTGTGCTTTTGGCAGCCTTTTTGTAACAGCAGATGTGTGATCCACTGTTGCAATGTGCTCTGGCTGGCAGCCCAATCCTGGATAGGATTGGGCTGTTAGTCACACACAGATAGTTCCATTTGTGTACTAGAGCTTCCTGAAAACAGGTAGGTTTCCTTTTGTTTCTTTCAAGTGAAATTTATTGCACTTCATTGAAGGTCACTTTCTGAAACTCCAAGTGTTGCACCCACAGTGCTGTTCATGCAGGGGATCTTTCCACGGCAGCTCCCTCCCCAAGCCTTTTAAAAACCTGTTTTTGAGGGTTATGGGATCTTCAGAAATGAAATGGGATGTAGTTTTGGGGGCTTCTAGGGAAGACAAGAAATCCCCCACCAAATGCCTCTGCAAGATTGGTTAGGCACTTTTTCAATTGATGCTCCTCTTATATTTAGTAGGCGGGGTAATTGTGTCCCTCACACAATTGTGTCCCTCAGAAAAATGTTCTACGTTTTTTTAGATTGTGACTCCTGGTTTATAGCAATGGCTCCCTTTTTGAACGGGAGCCATTTAGTTATTTGATATTAACTGTAAACTGCTTTATGAACTTTTTTGTTGAAAAGCATTATATAAGTATTCTTAGAAACAATATTTTCCATTTACTTTTAAAAAATTTAAAATCATATTTTTCTTCTCTTCCTCTGTACTCCTCCCCCCTCCTGGTATTAAGACTCTCCCAGGAAGATGAATTGTTCACCTATAAGGGAAAAGCCAGAAAATTCCAGAGAGTTGGAAAAGGAGGAGAGAGGAGATCTGATAAAGTTTTACAATACCATATATGTTGGGAGAGTGAAAACCTTTGCACTGAAATATGATGCTGCCAATCAGGATCATGTGGTATGTGGATCTTTCCTCCTATTTCAAGAAATGGGGCATGATTTGGACTCATATCTAACTCTGATATGAGATGGCATGAATTTTTCATTTGAATACCATCAAAATTTCAATTTCATAATCTTTAACCCATACTAAATATGGATTATAACAGGGGAGGCCAAATTTGCTTAACAAAAGAACCACATATGGTAAACTTTAGATTTGAAAGCTGCAATATTTAAGAAGTATTTAAATTCTTAAATATATTTACTCACATCAAACTTACATTTTAATCCAGTGAACACTATATGTGGTAAATAGTTATAAAACTTTAAAAAATTTTATTTACTTTTATATTAATTGTGATGCAAAAAAGAGCTCAATCAATATATTTCTGCAAACCGCAGATTATATGTCAAAAAACCACATGTTGCTCATGAGCTGCGGCTTGACCACCCCTGGTTTATAGCAAGACTCTATTTTATAGTACTTTGCTTCATCTTGAACAAAGCAGTAATAATCATGTGGTTGCCTTCCCTGATTGATATACATAAATTCAGCATAACAAAATCTATTCATCTAATGTAGGCGACTTTTTACCTAGAACTGGAGGTGTCAGACACAGGGACATGGAAAGGAACTGGCCTGAAAAATCTTCAGTCTGACCTGCAAATCTGTAGTCGTACTGCTTTATCTCCTGTGTATTGTAGGCAGCTTGTCTTTGTCCTGCAATTCAGAAGAATTCAGGGGACTGAAAAGTGGCATGGGAAGAGTGGAGCTGTCTTCAGTATTAGATTTTAAATACTATTAATTCCTTGTGGTGGTCTAAAGCAAAAGCATAGAGTTGAGGGGCTACAATAATCCATAGAAGAGTTCTACAGACCTTTAAGTGAGGCAGCTGCTGATGCTGTAATATGCCAACATTGCACAGACATGGCCTCTTCAAAAGAGAGAGAGGGGAACCCATAGTCAGTGAATGGCAAGGAGGATAAATAGAGTGAGCTGAACTACCAGCCAAACTCTCAATAGAGGTCAAGGTGAGAGTTCCTTTTCAACCTCTTTTGGAATTTTAGTATAGTAAAAGACTACACAATGCAAAATTCTGAGGGGTGTGAAAGATGTATTCACAGTTGAGATGTATTCTTAAAATCCTTAAGAGAAGATATCTGTCAGAGTGCGCAGATTAGAAAGAAAATACCAGCACTCCAGGTCACTGGTCCTCGTAGTTCAAATAAGATGCAGACACAGTAGCTGCCATTTCCAAGTCAATTAACATATATATATACACAGCAGCAAAAAAAGTCCATAGAAGTCTCTTAGCAGTTCGGTCCAAAATGGTACAGACCGAAGGAAGAAAACAGCCCCAGAAGCTAGCTCCTGGTTCTCCACCTTTATATTTCATTTAGCCAATCAGATTTTACATTGCATCAGTGTATCAGCTTTTGATGACTCAGCATGACTTTGCACTTTCAACTTAATTACAGGCACCTGGTCAGGTTGACCTGTAGTCCTGTTCTGTTCAGGCTTGTAAATTCATATCCTGACAATATCTCTATCTCAGATATACAGTACTTGTTTATTGGGTAAGTCAAAGGTTAAATTGTCTGATGATCAGACTTTTCAGGTATTCTGAATTTATTACACATATCACATTTGTTTAAATGAGAAATTTTAGTAATAGTGTATACTCAATTAGCCCAACCATTTTTGCACATCAGGATCATATTTTAAAGCAACATGTGGATATTAGATGGTGAATTGGCATTTTTGATGACAAATAATGATGACAGAGATTGTAGTCTCTAGAGATCTCCTTAATGGTGAGGAAAGGGTGACTCCACCCAGTCTGAGTGTAACATACCTGGCCTAGAAAATCATACAGATCAAATGTACGTTTATGCAGGCAGATATACTTAACCATTTATTTTTTAGCTTGTGTTTGCCAGTGACTGCAAAGCAAAGGAAACTCTTATAACAAACTTGTTATATTAAATGTACAATTTTTCTTTTCAAGGTGGAAGCACCTCCCCTTTCTCCTTTTCCCAGCATTAAACAGCAGCCTGTGTCTCCTCGGCGGATATCCCATACATGTTCTGTGTATGTTTCACCCCATAAGAATGGTGCTTGCTTGACACCTAAGACTGCACTGTTATATAGATTTAATGGAAGCCCTTCAAAGGTAAGATGTATGCTGTTTCTAACAAGTAGGGGCTTTAGCCACTTTGAGTGCCGTGAGGGAGATAAAGTGGGGTATAAATTTGTTTAAAATAAAATTTCATTGATTTTCATCACTGGCTTCACTACAGCCTTGCTAAACTTTCTCTGAAAGAGCCTAGTAGCACTAGTGGAAAAGATTGAGTATTTTGTGCTGGAAACTTGAGTGTGGGTTAAGCTACTGCATAAAATCACAACAGGAAAATCATTTTCTTACGTAGGTACCTTCTGAAAATTTAGCCTCTAATAAAGTATGTTTAGTTCCTTTATAATAACTGCTGAAGACTTTTGATTATTCTAATATTTGATTGTATTACTATTAATTGACAGAGTTTGAAGGAAATCAACAACATGATAAAACAAGGAGGACAGAGAACTAAGAAGAGAGCAATATCAATTGATAGTGACACAGAATTGCCAGCAAAGAGGTTGTGCCAGGAGAATGATGATGTTTTACTTAAACGTCTTCAGGATGTTGTCAGCGAAAGAGCAAATCATTAGGTCAGCTAGAGAACCCTGAGGACCAACACTTATGCAGATCTGCATCAAGTAGTTTAAGACTCCCACTCAGTTTTTTGGTTTTCCTTATGGTAGGCATATCGGAGTATAAAAATGTACTGCTTTTGTTATGATTTTTTTTTTACATAAATTATTATATGAGAAGTGGAACCTTTTGATAAATTATCTATTTTCTGACAATTATTTGACAAATTAAGCTCTGCAGTTTGGCTTATGAGGGTTCATGGCCTTATTGATGTTGGTTTGAATCCCAGGAGCAGAAAGCTAACATTCTTAATGCAATTTGTTGCTTTCGAAGTTGTAGGACAGAACTCCTACTATGGAGGGTTCAATGATTTGACTGCACAAACACTGGATGTTAGAGAAAAGTTGGTCAATTATTCTTTATGGTACTAATTGTCCTGGTGTGAAGTTCACAAAATGGGAGGTGAAAACAAGTATGAGGGTGAAAACAGAAAAATTACTGTTTTCCATTCATTATTTTAGTATCAAGTAAGTTTGGAAGCTCTGGTAATTCACCATGACTTCAGTAAAACCAGATGTTTTTCTCCCCTTAATTTAGAGTGCGGAAGGGTCACCTTCTTATCAAATCCTTGGATAATGTTTGATTAGAACTATGAGTATAACTATAGAAGCGGTGTACTCTTGGTACTGATAGAATGGCAATATATTTCACAGTGTGAACTGAATTCAATTCAGTTTCAACAACCTTTAATGGCATAGCAAAAAGAAAAAGAGCTACAACATACACACAACATACATAATTAGTTAAATAAATAAATAAACTACACCAATACAAACCATCAATTAATTATAAATAACCACAGGGAGATTACGCCCACATGCGCCAATCAGGGCGTGAACTGAATTAAGGTTTGGAATGGTTGTTTCTGGATTTTGTTTATGTAAATGGTACTGTTGCAGAGGTGAAGCAGTATTTGGTTCTCTGTCATAGCCCGTATTGAGGAAACTTGTGTTCTCTTTCTACCTCGTCTTTGGATTTGCTCTCCTCTCGAAATGATGAATTCAGCTTTTGGGAGTGCTCACAGTGCAAACTGATTGAAAGCGTATCACACTATACTTTTTAAGTTGTCCTGTACATCAGTTAACATAGCTTCTGCTTAAACCTAGACCCCAACTACATGTTAGGGCTGCTTATGTGGGAAGAAGCTAAGCTAACTCCAGCTATCTAGAAATTCACAGGGATCTCTCCTGCAGCCATCCCAACAAGCATAGAAAGCAAGAGTGACTTAGTGCACTGGCATGCTCCTTGCCTTTTCCTCCATGCCCAGGAAAGAAAGAGACCTGTAGGGAGTCAGGAGTAGGAAAAGCACCCTGCTTGGGGAGAATGTGGGGTTGCCTTATTGCTAGCTAGTTTTTGGTTTGTTTTTGTTTTTAATTATATAGTGCTTAACGGAGGAGTCATGGACTTCTGTAATTTAAGTACTTCTTAAATTTCTTCCTACTGAGAGAAAAGGGGCAGCAAGAGGATGAGTCCTTTTTCAGGCAAAGAAGCTTTTCCTACTTCTTTGAGTTACAGAGAAAGCTGAGGGGGAGCCAGAACTTCAAGCTGCTCTCTCTTTCTCTGCCTGTTAGGATCATTGAGGAAGGAAGTTCTTTGGGATTCCAAATGGTTGGAGCCTGCTGCTTCCCATGGGCAACTGTAACTTACAGCTAGGCTCTTAAATTCCTATTAATATACTTATTTTTCCCTGAAAAGCATATTTTGTGTAGTATCTACACAGAGTGTAAGCTTTATCAAATTAGATGGGCCTGTACATAAGATTATTATGTAGTCATAGGAACTTACATTTTATATTCTATCATTGAACATGTGTGCCAAGCAAAAATTCAACTGAAATGTTTATAAAGAATCAGTTTGATTAGAAGTACTGTACTTTGTTGAAATATGGGAAAGTTAACATTTCAACTGTAGTGCATAGGACCACTCTTTAAAAACACATCAAATAATAAAATTAAAGATAAGAGCCATACAATGTTACTATTGTTTATATTACTAGTTTATATAGTTGTAAATATTTTGTGTCTTACTTCCTTTCATAAGCATCTAATCAATGTTGGGTGTTTTCAATTTCCCAGGATTTTAATACATAGATTTAATAGATTTTAATTTTAATCCCAAGATTAGTCTACATCAGAGGTTACTTTCAGTACCAAACATTAGAACTGTGATTTCAAGGGAAATGAAGCTGAGGAATAGTTGGTGGTGTATTGATAGGACTTCATTGTATTTGTGCTTTACTAATTTGTTGTGAAAAGAAAATTCTTAAGTGCCACAGGATCTAAATATTAAGCTTTTTATAAAATGTAGCCCCATAGCAATGAGGATTTCAACCAAGATGTGTGTTGCCTTATGAAATGTCATGACAGCATTAAATTTATAATGTTACAGAATAAAAGTCTGGTGTGAAATTTTTTATTAATCATGATTTAATGGTTCATATGAACTAATTTTTACTGCTCCAACTTGAAACTTCATACTAAACTTGACCTAGAAGATGCTAGTGGTGCTATAGAGTAAATTTTGAGCATTCTGGAAAAGGAACTGCTTAGAAAACATTGTGTTAGAGTATGCTTGTAAGTATGAATCTTAAAATTAAAAAAAAACATTTGTTCTGATTGTTCTTGAATTGTTTTGTTCACTAATTATTCTATGTAAGTGTGTGAGAACATTCATGATAATTTTTCTAACCTTTCCAGACTGTCTCAGCTGCACCTAAACCAATGATTTAAGGCCTCTTGTGTAGAGAAATGGGGCCTGCTCTGTGGATCCCCACCCCACTTCCTGGGCCTGATCTGCTCCCCTGTTCCTCCTTCCCCTGCCCAGAAATGCCTGCCTTTGATCTAACATGCCAGCCAGTGCAATACTTGCCTCCACTGGTGGCCATTCATCTGGATGCAGTGTTGGCAGGGCAGCATAGGCCTTCCGGCAGGTGCTGCTCACTCTACAGGTGCCGTAAACATGCTTTATGGCATGTTTGCAACACTCTTGGCCAGTGCAGCAATCACTGCACTAGCAGCAGGCCTTGTTTGAATTGCACTCTGAGTCATTCATTTAATGCCTAATACTGTAGCATGATGCTTTGTTATGATGCATATATTTTTATTATGCTGTTATTAATGCATATTAGAAAAGTTTTCCTCACTGCTCCTTTCCCCTCTTCTTCAGAATATTATTAACATTGAATGAACCAAATTGCAGCTGTATGGGATTCAGTTAAAAACTAGTTTTGCTAGGCATGAATTTTGTGTTCATCATTAAGTGCCTTTCAGCTTACAGGTTGTTAGGACCCCATTATTTTAGTCCCCTAGAGTGCTGATAATTAGGAGAACAAAGGGTGGGAGAGGGGAGTGAATGAAAGGAAGAGATTGACCAGACTAAGTACCAAGTCTGATGACAGACACATACAAGTTATAAATTGTTAGCCACTCCTCCTTTTGCGATACAGAGGAGAAACTCTTCCGAGGAACAGGACATGGACAACGGTTCTGTTGAAATAACCATACAACAGTTAGAATAAGCAGCCCATCCTGGGGCATTCCGTGTATAATTGCTTTTATGCGAATGCCCGAAGTCTACGAGCAAAGGTGGGAGAACTGGAATGTCTGGTGACAAGGGAAAATATTGACATAGTGGGCATAACGGAAACCTGGTGGAATGCGGAGAATCAGTGGGATACCGCAATCCCGGGCTATAAACTCTACAGGAGGGACAGGCAGGGGCGTGTTGGAGGTGGGGTGGCCCTTTATGTTAAGGAAGGGATAGAATCCAGCAAAGTAGAGATTGAAGGTGGGTCCGACTCCACCGTAGAATCTCTGTGGGTTAAATTACCAGGCTTGAGCAGCGATGTAATACTGGGGGTGTGCTATCGTCCTCCAGACCAGAAATCTGATGGGGACCTTGAAATGAGGAAACAGATCAGGGAGGTGACAAGGAAGGACAGGGTTGTAATCATGGGGGACTTCAATTATCCTCATATTGACTGGGTCAATTTGTGTTCTGGTCACGATAAGGAAACCGGATTTCTTGACGTGCTAAATGACTGTGGCTTAGATCAGCTAGTCACGGAGCCCACCAGAGGACAGGTGACTCTGGATTTAATTTTGTGTGGTACGCAGGACCTGGTTAGAGATGTAAACGTTACTGAGCCATTGGGGAACAGTGATCATGCTGCGATCCGTTTTGACGTGCACGTTGGGGGAGGAATACCAGGCAAATCTCTAACAAAAACCCTTGACTTCCGACGGGCGGACTTCCCTCAAATGAGGAGGCTGGTTAGAAGGAGGCTGAAAGGGAGGGTAAAAAGAGTTCAGTCTCTCCAGAGTGCATGGAGGCTGCTTAAAACAACAGTAATAGAGGCCCAGCAGAGGTGTATACCGCAAAGAAAGAAGGGTTCCACTAAATCCAGGAGGGTGCCCGCATGGCTAACCAGCCAAGTTAGAGAGGCTGTGAAGGGCAAGGAAGCTTCCTTCCGTAAATGGAAGTCTTGCCCTAATGAAGAGAATAAAAAGGAACATAAACTGTGGCAAAAGAAATGTAAGAAGGTGATAGGGGAGGCCAAGCGAGACTATGAGGAATGCATGGCCAGCAACATTAAGGGGAATAATAAAAGCTTCTTCAAATATGTTAGAAGCAGGAAACCCGCCAGAGAAGCGGTTGGCCCTCTGGATGGTGAGGGAGGGAAAGGGGAGATAAAAGGAGACTTAGAGATGGCAGAGAAATTAAATGAGTTCTTTGCATCTGTCTTCACGGCAGAAGACCTCGGGCAGATACCGCTGCCCGAACGGCCCCTCCTAACCGAGGAGTTAAGTCAGATAGAGGTTAAAAGAGAAGATGTTTCAGACCTCATTGATAAATTAAAGATCAATAAGTCACCGGGCCCTGATGGCATACACCCAAGGGTTATTAAGGAATTGAAGAATGAAGTTGCAGATCTCTTGACTAAGGTATGCAACTTGTCCCTCAAAACGGCCACGGTGCCAGAAGATTGGAGGATAGCAAATGTCACGCCTATTTTTAAAAAGGGAAAGAGGGGGGACCCGGGAAACTATAGGCCGGTCAGCCTAACATCCATACCGGGTAAGATGGTGGAATGCCTCATCAAAGATAGGATCTCAAAACACATAGACGAACAGGCCTTGCTGAGGGAGAGTCAGCATGGCTTCTGTAAGGGTAAGTCTTGCCTCACAAACCTTATAGAATTCTTTGAAAAGGTCAACAGGCATGTGGATGCGGGAGAACCCGTGGACATTATATATCTGGACTTTCAGAAGGCGTTTGACACGGTCCCTCACCAAAGGTTACTGAAAAAACTCCACAGTCAGGGAATTAGAGGACAGGTCCTCTCCTGGATTGAGAACTGGTTGGAGGCCAGGAAGCAGAGAGTGGGTGTCAATGGGCAATTTTCACAATGGAGAGAGGTGAAAAGCGGTGTGCCCCAAGGATCTGTCCTGGGACCGGTGCTTTTCAACCTCTTCATAAATGACCTGGAGACAGGATTGAGCAGTGAAGTGGCTAAGTTTGCAGATGACACCAAACTTTTCCGAGTGGTGAAGACCAGAAGTGATTGTGAGGAGCTCCAGAAGGATCTCTCCAGACTGGCAGAATGGGCAGCAAAATGGCAGATGCACTTCAATGTCAGTAAGTGTAAAGTCATGCACATTGGGGCAAAAAATCAAAACTTTAGATATAGGCTGATGGGTTCTGAGCTGTCTGTGACAGATCAGGAGAGAGATCTTGGGGTGGTGGTGGACAGGTCGATGAAAGTGTCGACCCAATGTGCGGCGGCAGTGAAGAAGGCCAATTCTATGCTTGGGATCATTAGGAAGGGTATTGAGAACAAAACGGTTAGTATTATAATGCCGTTGTACAAATCTATGGTAAGGCCACACCTGGAGTATTGTGTCCAGTTCTGGTCGCCGCATCTCAAAAAAGACATAGTGGAAATGGAAAAGGTGCAAAAGAGAGCGACTAAGATTATTACGGGGCTGGGGCACCTTCCTTATGAGGAAAGGCTACGGCGTTTGGGCCTCTTCAGCCTAGAAAAGAGACGCTTGAGGGGGGACATGATTGAGACATACAAAATTATGCAGGGGATGGACAGAGTGGATAGGGAGATGCTCTTTACACTCTCACATAATACCAGAACCAGGGGACATCCACTAAAATTGAGTGTTGGGCGGGTTAGGACAGACAAGAGAAAATATTTCTTTACTCAGCACGTGGTCGGTCTGTGGAACTCCTTGCCACAGGATGTGGTGCTGGCGTCTAGCCTAGACGCCTTTAAAAGGGGATTGGACGAGTTTCTGGAGGAAAAATCCATTATGGGGTACAAGCCATGATGTGTATGCGCAACCTCCTGATTTTAGGAATGGGTTAAGTCAGAATGCCAGATGTAGGGGAGAGCACCAGGATGAGGTCTCTTGTTATCTGGTGTGCTCCCTGGGGCATTTGGTGGGCCGCTGTGAGATACAGGAAGCTGGACTAGATGGGCCTATGGCCTGATCCAGTGGGGCTGTTCTTATGTTCTTATGTTCTTATGTTAGACCAATTAACAGGAAGTCTCTCAAGAGATGCACTTCATAAAGCACAGAGAAAGTATGCAGAACTGCTTAGGAACAGGCTATAAATTACAGAGAGGCTCCTCTGATCAGTGGAAGACTGTGGCTTATCAAGGTAGTGTGAAGGGGGGTCTGGAATGTAGCTTTATTTCGTGTAAGAAGCAAATCAACTCGGGGGTGTAAATTTCCAGTTGAGAGGCAAAGTGCATGATGCATAAAACCAACCCCCCCCCCCCAGAGAATAAGAGACAAAGCCAAGACAATGTCGTCACATCTTATCCTCAGTCTACCCCTAGAATAAAATCTTTCCATCTATTTTTGGTCAAATGAGAAAGGAACAGAAGACCATGTGTGGTTTCTTTTAGCTCAGGTGTTGGGTATAATCTCCTAGCCAGATCTAAGTGGGTGGGTGTGAGAGTGTGTGTAATAATTTAGCATTATCTTGTGTTATATCAATTAAACCCGGTTTTATTAGTGATACCTGTTTCGGGGTGATTCTACCCAGAGTGGATAATATCCCCTTTCTGCAAAGGAAATGGAAGACCTAAATCAGCACTCCCTTTTCTTCCTCCCTGGCCAGACTCAAACTTGGATGTGGGGCTGGCTGCAGACCTAACAGGACCAAATGGAGCTTTGTTTCTTTAGCAGATAGCTAAAGGTGGGTCAGAGCCCATGATGCATTTACCACCATGAATAGTTCTTGCACAGGCTAGTGCTCTTCTCATCTCCTAGGGAAAACTAGCTGCTAAGGAGAGAAAGAGAGAGAGATAAACCATGGAGAAAGACAGCCAGTGGTTCTTTCCTATATATGACTGAAATGCTCAGCTCCTTTTAAGGAAAGATTCATTTTCAGACTCTAAGGCTACAGTCACAAAGTCTAGAACCTATCCTGACAGTAGGTGGTAACTGGCTACAGAAGCCGTAGTGATTACTCAACACCTTTCTTTGCCTAATAGTCTGTCAGTCAAACTTATATTCATTGGGACTGTTAATGGAGCAAGCATGGGAATGGCATTGATTTGTTCATTTGATAATGCAAATGACAAACTTTGAGGGTGGGATTTCTCCTTTTGGCAACTTAGTTCAAACTCTTTATTTTGTAAATTTGACATGATCAGTCTAGTAAAGTGGTTCTCAAACTTTTTAGCACCAGGACCCACTTTTTAGACTGACAATCTGTTGGGAACCACCTGAAGTGATGCCGTGGCTGGAAGTGAGATCACAAGCAGGAACATTTTTAACACCCCCAATGATACAATCAAAGCAAATTAATTAAGAAAATTAAAAATTTACAATCAGTATACGTTTTAAAATTTATTTAAAATAAAGAACCCTTCTAAACCTCCCAAGCAGTTGCTGGTGTTTTTTTTAAAAAATCCCCAAACTTACCAAAGCTGCAATCCTATCCATATTTACCAAGACTAAGCTCCATTTACTATCATTGTTAAAAGCATGTACATAGTAGCCCAGTGTTTCTCAAACTGTGCTAGGTGGGTCGCGAGCCAATTTCAGGTGGGTCCCCATTCGTTTCAATATTTTATTTTTATTATATGGGACTTGATGCTATGGTATGTGACTGCATTTGGGGAAATGTTACAGGCCTGTGCTTTTAACAAGCTACTATGTATATTCTTTTAACAATGATAGTGAATTGGACTTAGTCCTGGGTAAGTGTGGGTAGGATTGCAGCCTAGGATAGTAATTTCCTGCTTGATGACATCACTTCCAGTCATGACATCACTTCAGGTGGACTCTGACAGATTCTCATTCTAAAAAGTGGTTCCCAGTGCTAAATGTGTGAGAATCACTTTAGCAGCCTGTTAAAAGTACAGATCTGTAACATTTCCCCAAATGCAGTCACTTACCATGATAGTATCAAGTCTAAATATATTAAAAATAAAATACATATTGAAATGAATGGGGACTCACCTGAAATTGCCTCGCAACCCATCTAGTGGGTCCCGACCCACAGTTTGAGAAACACTGGTCTAGTAGAAATGTTTTGTGTCCTTTTTAAAGTACTCTAATGGAAAGTCAAGCTTCCCATTTTAAATCATTCATATCAAACTGGCATCCTTGACAAACCTGTGCTGCTGAGTAGCTTCTCAGGTAAGCAGATATGGATGGGCAATGTCTACAAATCATTTTGTGCTTTGGAGACATTTTCTGGCAATTTCAGTTTCTGAACGTAGAATTGGTGAAGACTGAAAAGAAATCCCTCTTCTGTCCTCTGTGCTCCCTTTGACCATATGACATGAGGAAGAAACTGGAATTAGAAGTCCTTCCACCGCCACCAAACTATGGGTGAACTGCACTATAAAATATCATCAGCACACTGTCCTCCTACTTGACCCAAAGCTTGGATGTGGTGCAACATGTAAAAGCAGGATTGCTGAAATGCAGAAGAACAAGTTTCTGTTCAGAATAAATGAAACTGAAAGTAAGATGATGAGAAAAAAGAACATTATGCCAGATTGTTCTCTGGACAAAAGTATCATTCAAAGCAGGAAAGTGTTTAGTTGAGATTGAGGGGATAAAGTATTTAAGGCTGAAATCAGTGGTTCCCAACCTTTATAAAAAGGTAAGAGGAACTACCAAGTCTATGTGGGGCCATTTCAATGGGTGGTGATGGCACTGCCGGGTTCACGCTGCTGCTGATGAAGGATAAAAGGCTTTTTGGACTTATCTGTGTTTGGTGGTGGTTGGAGATGCTGCAAAACCTGGTTTCTCACCACCACTGAACACTAGTAAGTCCAAAAAAGCCTTTTATTCTTCATCGGTTGTGGTGGCAGCTGCACAAACCTGGAGGTGCCGTCACCACCAACAATTCTGTCACCATCAGATGGCCACTCTCCTTAGTGGTTCCTTAGTCCATTATCATATTGAAATAGAATAGAATAGAAAATTTATTTGTCATTGTACCCATATACATAAGTACAATGAAATTAGGTGCTTCTGCAAGGTAAAACAAGACAGACTCACACAAAACAACAATACAACAAAGTCAGGCAGACTACATATACAATCACCACATTGCTAAAACTCTGTTCAACATATCACTGTACCCCCCGCATTTAATCTAGACACTGCATTGGGATAAAAACTGTTCTTTAATCTACTCGTTCTTGTTCTTATCACCCTATATCTTCTTCCTGATGGCAATAGTTCAAAAAACTGATAACCGGGATGCGAAGGATCTCTCAGAATTGTTAAGGTTTTTGACATACACCTTGTACTATAAAGTTCCTCCAAAGAAGGGAGGGAACAGCCAATAATCCTCTGAGCAGTGTTGATAACCCTCTGGAGCACTTTTCTCTCTACCACTGTGCAACTCGCAAACCGAACACAGAGACAATAAGAAAGAATGTTCTATGTAGCTGCGATAAAAAATTACCAACAGTGTCTCAGACAGTTTTTGTCTGCTGAGGAGTCTCAAAAAGTACAACTGTTGTTGGGCCTTCTTGACCCACTAACATGGTGTCATCTGCAAATTTAATGATCTTGTTACTAGGATAAATATTGGTGCAGTCTGATGGTAAACAATAGTAGGCTCAGCACACAGCCCTGTGGAGTACCCGTGTTGAGAATCCTGGCAGAAGAAACAAAGTTCCTTAATCTCACCCTCTGAGGGCGATTTGAAAGAAAATCCAAGATCCACATACAAATTGGATCTGGAAACCCAAGATCTTTAAGTTTAGATATCAGTTTGTACAGTACAATTGTGTTGAATGCAGAGCTAAAATCCACAAAGAGCATTCTTACATAGGTCTCCCGCTGCTCTAAATGAGTTAAAGCAGTGTGTAAGACGGTGTTTATAGCATCTTCTGTTGATGCATTTGCCCTATATGCAAACTGATATCTATCAAATGAGTCTGGAAGACAGGAGATGATGTACTGTCGAACTAATTGTCCAAAACACTTCATAATAATAGAAATGAGTGCCACCGGTCTATAATCATTGAGGCTACTTATAAAGGACTTCTTTGGCAATGGAACAATGGTGGAAGCTTTCAGACACAATGGAACAATGGCTTGGAATAGAGACTGATTAAAAATCTTAGTCAAAACCCCAGCCAATTGGTCTGCACAGTCTTTTACCACCCGGCCGGAAATGCCATCAGGTCCGGCGGCCTTCCTTGAATTTACCGCTTTCAGTGTCTTCCACGCATCATGCTCTCCCACAACAAGGAGGGAGCTGTACTGAGTTAATAACTGCGGTGTGGCAACTTCAGATTGATTTACCTCAAACCGGGCAAAAAAGTTATTCAGCTCCTCTGCCAACAGAGCATCTCCATCCATGGGGGCAGCGTTTTTTGTTTTATAATTAGTAATTTGCTGAACCCCTTTCCACACCTGCCTCAACCCAGGGAAATTGCCCATTCTTTCCCTGTCTGAATCATTAATACATCTCAGTTTCTTAATCTGATTCATAAAACAATTGGGTGGCACTTGCTAAGTTTTCCCAGAAGCCACACCTAACCACTCTGAACATTCCATTGGGTAAGGGAAAGGAGATTCTGTATAGATCTCTTTTGTCTCTGACTTTGTCATCATTTGTGCGGTGTTGATGTGTTCCCTGGCAGTGCTTTTTAAAATGTGTGTAGCATGCACACACCAGGGAAAAGCAATCTGAATGCACAAATTCTGTGTAATGGCCAATGACACCATGATGCAAAAGAAGGAAAGGTGGGGAAAGGAAGAGAGAGGCACAGAGGAAAGGTTCAACAGGTGTCTAACTGAACTTCATTGCTCGCATACTGAACTGCACAAGGAAAGCTATATGTGACCATGTATTCACAAAAGAGCTCTTGAGATGTAAGCTGATATAAAGATAGAAAAGAGAAGAAGTCCTTAGAAAGAAGGGAGGGCAGAGCAAGAAGCAATGTAGGGAGATTAGGGGCCCAATCCTATCCAACTTTCCAGTGCTGATACAGCCATGTCAATGGGATGTGTATTGCATCCTGCAATGGGGGGGGGGGGTCAGTCACAGAGGTCTCCCCAAGGTAAGGGAATGTTTGTTCCCATTGAGGCTACCTTGTCTTTGGAAAGTTGGATGGGATTGAGTCTTAGATGGGTTTCACCGAAAGCTGGGGTTAAGAACATGTGAGGGTTTTGGATGGAGGGAAAGAAGGAAGAAAGAGAGAGGAAAATTGGGGAGACCAATATGAGAGAAAGGGAGAATAGAGATAGAGGTTAAAAGAGAAGATGTTTCAGACCTCATTAATAAAGATCAATAAGTCACCGGGCCCTGATGGCATCCACCCAAGAGTTATTAAGAAATTGAAGAATGAAGTTGCTGATCTCTTGACTAAAATATGCAACTTGTCCCTTAAAACAGCCACTGTGCCAGAGGATTGGAGGAAAGCAAATGTCACACTGATTTTTAAAAAGGGAAGCAGGGGGGACCCAGGAAACTATAGGCCGGTCAGTCTAACATATCAGGCTGGTCAGCCTAACATCCATACCAGGTAAGATGGTGGAATGCCTCATCAAAGATTGAAACTCAAAACACATAGATGAACAAGCCTTGCTGAGAGAGAATCAGCATGGCCTCTGTAAGGGTAAGTCTTCCCTCACGAACCTTTTAGATTTCTTTGAAAAGGTCAACAGACATGTGGATGCAGGAGAACATGGTCCCTCACCAAAGACTACTGAAAAAACTCCACGGTCCAAACTCCTAAAAATTAGCGAGCAGGTTCTCTCCTGGATTGAGAACTGGTTGAAGACCAGGAAACAGAGAGTGGGTGTCAATGGGCAATTTTCACAATGGAGAGAAGTGAAAAGCAGTGTGCCCCAAGGATCTGTCTTGGGACCAGTGCTTTTCAACCTCTTCATAAATGACCTGTTGACAGGGGTGAGCAGTGAGGTGGCCAAGTTTGCATGCGACACCAAACATTTCCAGGTGGTGAAGACCAGAAGTGATTGTGAGGAGCACCAGAAGCTGGACTAGATGGGCCTATGGCCTGATCCAGTGGGGCTGTTCTTATGTTCTTATATTCTTAGAAGGGTCCTGAAGTTTAGATGCTGGTAAAAGGTAATGGGGAGTAGCATTCTGTAGTCAGAATCAACGGCTACAGGCAGGCAGTTAAATCATTCACTTGCCAGGTGGAAGCTAGTGTCAATAACACTTGATTAGTTTATTGGAGGCAAGAGACACATCTCGGGCCTCCCCTAGAGTAAGAGTCCAATCCTATGCATGTCTACAGAGAAGTTCCACTGTAGTTCCAAGTCCCACTACCCCCAAGTAAATTTGGATAGGATTGTAGCATAAATTCATTCATATGTATGCATTGCACAGGAAGCAGAAAGAACATACTGTCCCTGCATCTGGAGGTTCAATGAGCCATCATGGTTAATAATCCCTGATAGACTAGAGTCCACCATGAATGTTTAGAATCCACTGTAAAAGTCATCTAAGCCAGTGACCAACACCCAACCTTCCTACCAGTGGCATAACTAGGGTTGGTGTCGCCCAGTTTGGTAACTCATGGTGTCACCCCCGTTAACTTTATTTATTTTGCTATAGAAAGTACAGGTCACACAACCAATTAGTAACCAACCAAAAAACAGTGGCCAACTTGATGACACACACACACACACAACTAAATAGTAGTTTGAGTATTAATTCTGATACAAGGGAAATACATACAACTGACTCATAATATCTTATTGGTTCTGTGCTGTGTCATGATGACACCTTGTTAGGTCTCAGAACACTCAGACTCATTGGACAGTTTTGAGTTAAGGTAGTCCACTTTGTTACGTAAATCAGTTGTTTTCTTTTTTTCAGGTTATTTGGCTAAAACTTTTGATAGAACACATATATTTCAGTGCGGTTTGTTTCATTATATTCTGCATTAAATTACATATTGAATGACATATAACATGATGGTATTATTCCTAAAAACCATGATTTCCACAATTTTGATCACTAGTAGTGTCACCTCCCTGAGGGTGTCACCATACAAACACTTCATTGATTCCGTGCTGTATAATAACATATCATTGGCTTGTCAAACAATCAGCCTCATTGGTCCGTTTTGAATTAAGGAAATCTAATTTTTTGTTACATAAGACAGTTGTATTTTTGTTTTCTGGTTCTTTGGCCATAACTTTTGATAGAATGGAGATATGTCACTGGTTTGTTTCATTGCAATCTGCTAGAAATTACACATCAAATGTTAAATAACATGATGGTGGTATTCCTAATAACTGCAATTTTCACTATTTTGGTCACTAGTGGTGTCACCTCCCCGAGGTTGGCACCCAGGGCGGCCTGTGGCCACCAGCTATGCCACTGAGTATACATTCCCGGGCCTGGTGCATATAGGGCTTGTGGCAGTAGCCACTGCCATGTGCCCTCAGCCTCTCACACGGACAGCATATCCAGGTGAGATTGGAAGATGTAAAATCCAAGGAAATCCTCTGGGCCTCCTTTGGCTCCTGGGCTCCCTTTTTGACCCTGGACCAGGAAACAAATGACCCCCCTTTACCCCCCCTCTCATGGGCCCTGTGCAGGAGCCTTGGGGCAAGAGAGGCAAGACCAAGCAAGCAGAATCTTGCAAACGGATGGCTATGAAGATGGTTGTGGCTATAAACCCCTGCAAACTGGCTGAGGGGCACTTTATCAAGTGGGTGCTCCTTTTATTTAGTAGGGGGAGAGTTACTAGCCCTCTTCACCCCAGCAGTGTCTTTTCTAGTGGCTCTCTGCTGGTGTTCTTTTGCACCTTTGTATATCACAATCTATTGTGAGCCCTTTCGGGTCAGGGAGCCATTTAGTTATTTGACTGTCTGTAAACCACTTTGTGAACTTTCTGTTGAAAGTGGTACATAAATACAGTTAGGTTGCAATCCTAACCCCTTATGTCAGTGCTTTCCAGGACCTGTGCTGCATCCTGCAGTTGGGTGTCACTCATGGAAGCCTCCTCAAAGTAAGGGAATGTTTGTTCCCTTACCTCAGAGCTGCATTGTTCTGCATCATAAGGGATTAGGATTGCGCCCTTAATGTTATAAATCAGTGTTTCTCAAACTGTGGGTTGGGACCCACTAGGTGGGTCCCAGCCAATTTCAGGTGGGTCCCCATTCATTTCAATATTTTCTTTTTAATATATTAGACTTGATGCTACCATAGTATGTGACAGTATCTGGAGAAATGTTTCAGACCTGTACTTTTAGCAAGCTACTCTGTATATGCTTTTAACAATGATAGTAAATGGGACCTACTTCTGGGTAAGTGTGGGTAGGATTGCAGTTTAGAATTGTTAAAAATTTTCCTGCTTGATGATGTCACTTCTAGTCATGGCATCACTTCTGGTGAGTCCTGACAGATTTTCATTATAAAATGTGGGTGCTAAATGTGTAAGAACTACACACACACACACACACACACACACACACACACACGTGTGTACCACTTAATGTTAGACCACATATATAGTGGTGGTCAAAGCACAACAAAGAAGCTCTTAATGAGGCAGTCAGGTCTTCCATGGCCTTCAGCAGAGAGATGGCAGAGAAATTAAATGAGTTCTTTGCATTTGTCTTCATGGCAGCAGACCTTGGGCAGATACCGCTGCCCGAACAGCCCCTCCTGACCGAGGAATTAAGTCAGATAGAGATTAAAAGAGAAGATGTTTCAGACCTCATTGATAAATTAAAGATCAATAAATCACCAGGCCCTGATGGCATCCACCCAAGAGTTATTAAGGAACTGAAGAATGAAGTTGCTGATCTCTTGACTAAAATATGCAACTTGTCCCTTAAAACAGCCACTGTGCCAGAGGATTGGAGGAAAGCAAATGTCACACTGATTTTTAAAAAGGGAAGCAGGGGGGACCCAGGAAACTATAGGCCAGTCAGTCTAACATGTCAGGCTGGTCAGCCTAACATCCATACCAGGTAAGATGGTGGAATGCCTCATCAAAGATTGAATCTCAAAACACATAGACGAACAAGCCTTGCTGAGAGAGAATCAGCATGGCCTCTGTAAGGGTAAGTCTTGCCTCACGAACCTTTTAGATTTCTTTGAAAAGGTCAACAGGCATGTGGATGCAGGAGAACCCGTGGACATGGTCCCTCACCAAAGACTACTGAAAAAATTCCACAGTCCAAACTCCTAAAAGCGGGCAGGTTCTCTCCTGGATTGAGAACTGGTTGAAGACCAGGAAACTATAGGCCAGTCAGTCTAACATGTCAGGCTGGTCAGCCTAACATCCATACCAGGTAAGATGGTGGAATGCCTCATCAAAGATTGAATCTCAAAACACATAGATGAACAAGCCTTGCTGAGAGAGAATCAGCATGGCCTCTGTAAGGGTAAGTCTTCCCTCACGAACCTTTTAGAATTCTTTGAAAAGGTCAACATGCATGTGGATGCGGGAGAACCCGTAGACATTATATATCTGGACTTTCAGAAGGCGTTCAACACGGTCCCTCACCAAAGGCTACTGAAAAAACTCCACAGTCAGGGAATTAGAGGACAGGTCCTCTCATGGATTGAGAACTGGTTGAAGGCCAGGAAACAGAGAGTGGGTGTCAATGGGCAATTTTCACAGAGAAGTGAAAAGTGGTGTGCCCTAAGGATCTGTCCTGGGACCGGTGCTTTTCAACCTCTTCATAAATGATCTGGAGACAGGGTTGAGCAGTGAGGTGGCTAAGTTTGCAGATGACACCAAACTTTTCCGAGGTGGTGAAGACCAGAAGTGATTGTGAGGAGCTCCAGAAGGATCTCTCCAGACTGGCAGAATGGGCAGCAAAATGGCAGATGCGCTTCAATGTCAGTAAGTGTAAAGTCATGCACATTGGGGCAAAAAATCAAAACTTTAGATATAGGCTGATGGGTTCTGAGCTGACTGTGACAGATCAGGAGAGAGATCTTGGGGTGGTGGTGGACAGGTCGATGAAATTGTCGACCCAATGTGCGGCGGCAATAAAGAAGGCCAATTCTATGCTTGGGATCATTAGAAAAGGTATTGAGAACAAAACAGCTAATATTATAATGCCATTGTACAAATCGATGGTAAGGCCACATCTGGAGTATTGTGTCCAGTTCTGGTCACCGCATCTCAAAAGAGACATAGTGGAAATGGAAAAGGTGCAAAAGAGAGTGACTAAGATGATTACTGGGCTGGGGCACCTTCCTTATGAGGAAAGGCTACAGCATTTGAGCCTCTTCAGCCTAGAAAAGAAGCGCCTGAGTGGGGACATGATTGAGACATACAAAATTATGCAGGGGATGGACAGAGTGGATAGAGGGATGCTCTTTACACTCTCACACAACACCAGAACCAGGAGACATCCACTAAAATTGAGTGTTGGGAGAGTTAGTTAGTTGGCAACCTTCAGTCTCGAAAGACTATGGTATCGCGCTCTGAAAGGTGGTTCTGGAACAGCGTCTAGTGTGGCTGAAAAGGCCGATTCGGGAGTGACAATCCCTTCCACACTGGGAGCAAGTGCAGTCTGTCCCTGGCCTGTCTCCCTGGCTATGGGCCTTCCTTCTTTGCCTCTTAGCCTCAGACTGTTGGCCAAGTGTCTCTTCAAACTGGGAAAGGCCATGTTGCACAGCCTGCCTCCAAGCGGGCCGCTCAGAGGCCAGAGTTTCCCACTTGTTGAGGTCCACTCCTAAGGCCTTCAGATCCTTCTTGCAGATGTCCTTGTATCGCAGCTGTGGTCTACCTGTAGGGCGCTTTCCTTGCACGAGTTCTCCATAGAGGAGATCCTTTGGGATCCGGCCATCATCCATTCTCACAACATGACCAAGCCAACGCAGGCGTCTCTGTTTCAGTAGTGCATACATGCTAGGGATTCCAGCACGTTCCAGGACTGTGTTGTTTGAAACTTTGTCCTGCCAGGTGATGCCGAGAATACGTCGGAGGCAGCGCATGTGGAAAGCATTCAGTTTCCTCTCCTGTTGTGAGTGAAGAGTCCATGACTCGCTGCAGTACAGAAGTGTACTCAGGACGAAAGCTCTGTAGACCTGGATCTTGGTATGTTCCGTCAGCTTCTTGTTGGACCAGACTCTCTTTGTGAGTCTGGAAAACGTGGTAGCTGCTTTACCGATGCGTTTGTTTAGCTCGGTATCGAGAGAAAGAGTGTCGGAGATCGTTGAGCCAAGGTACACAAAGTCATGGACAACCTCCAGTTCAATTGCCCCTCTGAAGTCTGCAACAGGCGAGGTCATCCAGGATCGGGCGCAGCAGATGGAACGCTGGGTGCAGCACTACTCTGAGCTATATTCCAGAGAAAATGTAGTCACCGAAGAAGCGCTGAACAACATTGAGTGCCTGCCTGTGCTGGAGGAGCTTGACAGTGAACCAACCCTAGAAGAACTTCACGTGGCCCTGGACTCCCTTGCCTTTGGCAAGGCACCTGGAAAAGACAGCATCCCTGCTGAAGTCCTAAAGTGCTGCAAAGAGATCATCATCACTGAGCTGCATGAAATCCTTTGTCTCTGCTGGAGAGAAGGTGGAGTACCTCAAGACATGAGGGATGCAAACATCATCACGCTGTACAAGAACAAAGGCGACAGGGGTGACTGCAACAACTACCGTGGCATCTCTCTCCTTAGCGTTGTAGGCAAGTTGTTTGCCCGAGTTGCACTAAAGAGGCTCCAGGTACTTGCAGAGAGCGTTTATCCAGAATCACAGTGTGGATTCCGAGCCAACAGGTCCACCACTGATATGGTATTCTCCCTTAGACAACTGCAGGAGAAATGCAGGGAACAACGACAGCCACTCTTTATAGCCTTCATAGATCTCACGAAGGCTTTTGACCTGGTCAGCAGGGATGGCCTCTTCAAGATTCTCCCCAAGATTGGATGTCCACCCAGGCTCCTCAGCATCATCAGATCCTTCCACAAGGACATGAAGGGCACTGTTGTCTTTGATGGCTCCACATCACACCCCTTTGACATCCGAAGCGGCGTGAAGCAGGGCTGTGTTCTTGCACCAACCTTGTTTGGGATCTTCTTCGCTGTCCTGCTGAAGCAGGCCTTTGGAACTACAACAGAAGGCATCTATCTCCGGACCAGATCAGATGGAAAGCTCTTCAACCTCTCCAGACTGAGAGCAAAGTCCAAAGTCCAGCTGAAATGCCTGCGTGACTTCCTCTTTGCCGATGATGCAGCTATCACTACCCTCTCTGCCAAAGATCTCCAGCAGCTCATGGATCGTTTTAGCAAGGCCTGCCAAGAAGATTTTTGGGAGAGTTAGGACAGACAAAAGAAAATATTTATTTACTCAGCGTGTGGTTGGTCTGTGGAACTCCTTGCCACAGGATGTGGTGATGGCGTCTGGCCTGGATGCCTTTAAAAGGGGATTGGACAAGTTTCTGGAGGAAAAATCTTACGGGTTACAAGCCTTGATGTGTATGCGCAACCTCCTGATTTTAGAAATGGGCTATGTCAGAAGGCCAGATGCAAGGGAGGGCGCCAGAATGAGGTCTCTTGTTATCTGGTGTGCTCCCTGGGGCATTTGGTGGGCTGCTGTGAGATACAGGAAGCTGGACTAGATGGGCCTATGGCCTGATCCAGTGGGGCTGTTCTTATGTGTGTGAACACAACAAGGAGGCTCTTAATGCAAAGAAGAGGCAATCTATCTCCAGTAGCCTGCACAGCCAGCTAGTCTCTGGCAGGGGGTGTCTGTTTACACAACTAAATTGGGCTGAATATTTGCTTAATGACCTAATCACATAGCAATAGGGACAGGAGAACATATCCCTGTCGTTGAGTAGTGCACACCTGTGTTTGTGTGTCTGTGTGTGTGTGTTTACAAAAGACTGTTGAAGGCTGAGGTTTTTTCCTGCATGCATACATACACACACACATTTTATAATATACGTGTATATATAATTATAAATTATACATACACACACACACACACCCCCCTCAACACGTGGCGAAAGCGGCCCGCAGCCAGCCAGGCTTCCGCTCTGAGCTGAGGGAGACACGAAAGGCCGAGAGTCGCAGGCGGAGCCGGAGGGGGGGGTCTTCCCCTCAGCCTCAGAGCAGCTCCCGCCTCGGCCCTGAGAGGACAGCCGCGGTCACGTGCTGCCAACCCGTGGGAGGCGCGCCGCCCGCCGCTCGGCCACGCCGCTGAGGCTGAGGTAGCGGGTGCGAGGCGGCTCCCGCGCCGCGGGGCCATGTCGAACCGACCCAGGGAGGGCACCCCGAAGCGGGCCCGCCCCGGCAGCCCAGCGCCCGGCTTCTGCACCCCTGAGAAGCGCGCCGTCGCCTGGCAGGAGGCCGATCCTGGCGGGCTCCATCCGCGCGGCTGGGACACCGAGCGGCTCTGCGCCTATCTGCGCGGCCAGGGCTTTGAGCAGCCGCAGCTGCTGAGCAGCTTCCGAGGTGAGCGGGGAGGGAGGTGCTGAGCCCGCGAGCCTTGAGGCTGAGGGGAATCCCGGCTCCTTGACCCCGTTGAGCGTCTGTGGAACTCCCTGCGGTGATGGGTAGAGTGGGGAGGGGGTGCTCTTCTCCCTCTCAGCACCAGAACAGGGGACCTCCGCTCGCACTGAGTGCCTGTGGAATTCCTGGCCACAGGATGTGGTGATAGAGTGGGCAGGGGGATGTTCTTTTCCCCCTCACACAACACCAGAACCAGGGGACGTCCACTCACACTGAGTATCTGTGGAACTCCTTGCCTCAGGACATGGTGATAAATACAGTGGATAGGGGGATGATCTTTTCCCTCTTGCACAACACTGGAACCAGGGGACGTCCACTCACACTGAGTGTCTGTGGAACTCCTTGCCACAGGATATGGTGATCACGTGGATAGGGGGATGCTCTTTTCCCTCTCGCACAACACCAGAACCAGGGGAAATCTCCTCAGATTGAGTGCTGGGAGAGTTAGGACAGACAAAAGAAAATATTTCTTTACCCAGCGTGTGGTTAGTCTGTGGAACTCCTTGCCGCAGGATGTGGTGATGGCATCTGGCCTGGATGCCTTAAAAAGGGAATGGACAGTTTTCTGGAGGAAAAGTCCATCACAGGTTACGAGCCATGATGGGTATGTGCAACCTCTGGATTTTAGAAGTAGGTTACCTCAGAATGCCAGATGCAAGGGAGTGAGATCATGATGCAGGTATCTTGTGTGCTCCCTGAGGCA
The DNA here is from genome assembly GCF_035046505.1 of Tiliqua scincoides. Taxonomy (NCBI): domain Eukaryota; kingdom Metazoa; phylum Chordata; class Lepidosauria; order Squamata; family Scincidae; genus Tiliqua; species Tiliqua scincoides. The sequence goes on from NC_089824.1 coordinate 190,302,981, forward strand.
TCTGGTGGGCCACTGTGAGATACAGGAAGCTGGACTAGATGGGCTTCTGGCCTGATCCAACACGGCTGTCTTATGTTCTCTGGTCACGCTACAATGCAGTGAAGGTCGAACTGCAAGCAGCTCCCAAATGATCTTCTTATCTGTTAAGTCTGCTGTCTTCAATTTTTTTGTGCCACAACCCCAATATATAAATGTGGCTGGGGACCCCACTGTCAATCCTGCCGCACTGAACCTATCCACCCACACACCCCCCCTGTAAATGCCCTCCCAGCACTGTTCACTGTGACCGAATATTCTGAGAGAGAGAGAGCAGGAAAAGTTAAGCCTGGCTTTAGTGAAAGCTGTTTTAGCTCCATTGCTTAGATTAGAACCTAATCAATACTGGGACACAATCTCCTGGTACCTGAATGGTATACAGGTGCCTCCCTCTTTGGCTGGTGGTGTGCTAGTCCAGTGGTCAAAGAAAAAGGTTGCTTTTTCTTTCCTGTAAGTGGCTGTGACCGCACAACTGAGGCTTCATGACCCCCATTGGGGTCCTCACCCCAAGGCTGAAGAACACTGTATTAAGTTAAAGAACTTATATCCAGCTTTCCCCTCTCACATTATAGGGCACTCATGGTGGCCTCAGATGCATGTCTTACCAGTTGCAGTTGGCAACCTTCAGTCTCAAAAGACTAATGAGCTCCATCCTGGGGCACTTCTCTTTCTTCCTTAAAACTTAGAAACTTGTCCCAGCAAGTGTATTTGTTGCAGTGCTGAACAAATGGCATTGTTATGCTAGTTTTTTTGTGATTGAAAACATTGCTGACTCAAAATAGTATTATTTAACTCAGTTTTCTTCTGAATAGTACAGAAGACTGCAACTGTAATTTGAGCTATTAAGAGAGAACTTGGAACATTTGTGTAACAAGATTTTTTAATACTTATGGGCATTGTGTGGACCAGTGTTTCTGAAACAGTGGGTTGGAACCCACTAGGTGGGTTGTGAGGCAATTTCAGGTGGGTCTCCATTCATTTCAATGTTTTCTTTTTAATATATTGAAGCTACCATGGTATGTGATTGCATTTGGGAAATGTTACAGGCTTGTGCTTTTATCAAGCTACTATGTATAATCTTTTAACAATGATAGTAAATGGGACTTATTCCTGGGTAAGTGTGGGAAGGCTTGCAGCCTAGGATACATAAAAATTTTCCTGCGTGATGATGTCACTTCCAGACATATAATAATAATATAATATACAGTATTTATATACCGCCTTTCTTCGTCTTTATTCAAGACTTTATTCAAGGCGGTTTACACAGGCAGGCTTATTAAATCCACGCAGGGATTTTTACAAATTGAAGGAAGGTTCTCTCTTTCAAGAACCACCACATTCAAGGTGTTACACTCCGATCTGGTTTAACATTCTGGCCTCCATCCTCCCACGCTCCGAGCAGATGGAACAGCTCAGCTGCAGCTTGCCAGCTGCTTCAAGGTCGCACGATGCCGGTGGCCTCGAACTGGCGACCTTGTGGATGTTAATCTTCAGGCAAATGGAGGCTCTACCCTCTAGACCAGACCTCCTGCCCTGGCCAGACATGACATCACTTCCAGTGGCTTCTGACAGATTCTCATTCTAAAAAGAGGGTCCCGGTGCTAAATGTGTGAGAACCACTGTGTCGTACACTTCGTACGCTCCCAGAGTCTTGGGGGTGCTTAGGGTTCTTGAACCTTAGAGCCCTCAAGGACCCCTGTTCGGTAGTACTGCCACCACCCTGTATGTGCCAGTGTCTCAGTCGGTAGTACTGCCACCACCCTGTATGTGCCAGTGTCTCAGTCCAGGGACACTGAGACTCTCTAGGCTTAATTCTATCCCTTGCAGGCACTGAGCACTTTCTTTAATTAAAGCCTCAGTCATCAAGTTACTAGTCCTCAATGAGTATTTGGTAGCTTGCTGAACGGCTAGGCAACCTTTGTCCCCAACAGACAATGAAACAACTTAGTAAAAGGATTTTTTACTTTATTAAATACATAGGGTTACATAAAGTTACAAAAGGCAGCAAATGCTAGAGGCATAAAACTTCTAGGAAACATATCAGCATTAAAATAACAAAGCTAACTGGCTATCTCTATTATTCCCTAACTCTCACCTGGGTCAGCTTTCTTTTGTAGTTTTTTCCTCCAAGTTACCTATGAGGCCACATGGCCCTGGCGCTGGCTCTCCGCCTGCAGGATGTTGTACCCACAACCTTTTCCACCCCCACACACCCCTTGGGCTTTGTTCTTATACTTCTTATGCTAACAGGTCTGAGGTGACTCTGTACTCATTTCAACTGTCCAATCAGAAGCTCTTGGGAACAGAATCTTCCCGAAGTGGGGCTGGATGCTAGCCCTCTCAGCTCTCCCCTCCCCATTGGGGGTCCATAGGCACCTTTCTGTCTGCTTAGGTGCTACATTATCACCTTCCATGGTGTTGTAAATTCCATTGGCTGTTGTTACTCACATCCTTGCAGCTAGGAACTGCAAGCCACTTCTCTGTTACTGGGTTACTTTGGTTCAGGCTCTACATGCTACTAGGCCTAAACTGTACATATTCATGACACACTGGTATAGAGAGTATTTGCACAATCTTGATTTAGATCTGAGAAGGACTCCTTCTAGGAAGGCAAAACCAAAATGTAGTTTGTACTTTGGAGATCTGAGTCTTGGAGAGTGGGAAAGATGTTCAAGGCTTAGGCAACTGTATTACTCTGTTGTGGTATTCCAGGGAGTAGTCCCCAAGGAAAGAGGATGGATAGAGGATTCAGCTCTGAGAATATTGAGAATTCCCTGTACGGGCCCGTGAGGAACAAAATAATCTTATGAGATTGTTTTAACACCTGTCAGAACCAGCTAAAAGTCACAAAGCAGTGAGCTAGCTTTTCAGTTTTATAGCCTTCTTCCTTGGGTTCTGTGTTACATTAAAAAAAAGAGTGCCTGGGTGGGCGGGTGGGAGTTGTTGCTGATGTGGGCATGATAGAAAATAAACCTGCCCTTTCTTAGTCTTAAAATGATAATTGTTCTGGGAAACTGATTCAAGGCTAACTTGACAACTTCATGTTCAGTGCAAAACATCCCAGATAGTACACAGTGTAATAGCTTTGCTAATATAAGGACTAGCACATTTTTGTTCTGCTCTCTGCCTGACAAGCAACCCAAGAGTACTAGTGAATGCTAGGGATATATTTTAGTACAGTATAGGTCCAACCTTGTTATACATGAATTTTTTTTATACACGGATTTGACTCTGCATGAATGGCCACTGCAAATGAGAAGGAATGTGCTAATCCTGGAGAAGGGGAAAAATTGATCTCTTTAAAATCACAGTTTAAAAAAACTGCTTTTCTTACTGTCATGCAAGCGATCATTCCATTCTTCAAATGAGCCAGGCAAAGGCAAGGGGTCCTTTGCATTTTTAATTGCCGACTGCCTCTCTACAACAGTTTTTAAACCACAATTGTAAAGACACACTTTTTTTGGCTGTTTTTATTTAACACATTTTATGGTATCAGCAAGGAGTCCCAGGATCAAACCCCTGTGGATGTCCAGGCACAACCTTATTAGGAGCAATGGAGGGGCAAGAAACCTGGAAGTGGGTCTTTAAATCTATTTTTTTCATTGATTTTTTTATCCATGAATTTTTATCCACTAGCGCCTCTGGAACAGAATCCCAGCGGATAATGAGGGACGACCTGTAATTGCTGGTCTTGTATTTTCAAATAGAGAGAGCCCTTATGGCTCTTCCAGCATGCTTTATGCAAACTGACATCATTTGCACTAGGAACAAACTAACCTAAGGTAGTCTCCAAAGAGTTTTCTAATGTGCTATTTGAAGAATGTAACATATTGTAGATGGGGCTTCTAGCGTTCCTATTTCAACATCTATCCCCCCCTTAAATGTTTTTCTCTAATATCTAATCTTCAGGGAAATTTCTGTGATACTTGAAAATTTACTAACTTAGTATTCTAGTTTATTCTAATTATGGTATTATGATATTGCAGTCATTTTCAACCACTATGCTGTGGCACATTAGTGTGCCATGAGTGGTCCACAGGTGTGCAACAGGAATTTGGGGGAAGGTCATCTATTAGTAGGGCCCGTGTGAGTCCCCACTGGCAGCATGATGTGCCTTGTTAATTGTCAAAAATCTGGTGGTGTGTCTTAACAATTTTAGTGCCTTGTCAGTGTGCCATGGGATGAAAAAAGCTGAGAATCACTGTGATATTGGCTTGATTCAGATGTTACAATCATGTTATTGTTTGGTTTCCATGAATATGCCCTTTACTCACTCATTTTCCCCATCCCCTCCCTGCATGAAGTAGTTCTTTAGTTTTTAGCCACAATTTTTAATTCTGTATGTGAACATAAATAGACAATTTGATTAAATGTTCCCAGAAACTGAAATGCAGGAGAACAAGTTTCTGTTCCTGGTAAATGAAACTGAAAGTTTGACTGTGAGAACAGGGAAATGAATTCCAGAATTTTGGGGAAATAGAAATGTCATCCTGAGTTCCAGAGTATTTAGTCAAAGTTTAGAGGACAAGGTCTCTTGCATCTTAAGTTAACTACTTCATCTTAGGCTTTTTGAAAGCAGCAGATTTATAAAATTAAAAAAATTTAATATGTACGAAATGGAAAGCAATATTCAGGACAATAATATTTCATAATTCATCATTACTTGAAAATAACTTTCCCTAATTTTGATTCTCTAATTTGAGCATGTAGAAATAATACTACCTGTGTTTCAAAATGGCAAAGTTCCTATCCCATGTTTCAAAGTAGCTTACAAAGAAAAAAATATTGTGTAAAAACAATATGCAATGGGTAGTATCACTGGTGTGACTGCAATGATTTTCACCCAAGTAATCATTTCACCCATCCTCCCTGCTCTGGCTCCCTGAGGAGGGTAGTCAGAAGAAAGCCATTTCTGAGAATTGGAATGTTACTTGGGAAGGACCTGAACTGCAGTGATGAGATGGATTCCTGGAAATCGAGCACAAGTGCTTTCTGCAAGGTCTGGACATTTGTTGTGCTTGGGTTAATTTTGATGCAGTGCATTTTTCCCACTAATTAAGGCACAATAAGCAATAGAAGGTGGAAAGATCAGGATTCAGATTCCCACAACCATGGGGCTGGACTTGGGGCCAGTTGCATGCTCTCTCTCTTTCTCTCTCTCTAACCCAGGGATTCTTAACTTTTTTGCTCAGTTACATTGTTCTAATAATCAGTGGTTTAAGAATTTCCTTTGTTACATAATAAAGACATAAAATGTATAATAGTATCAGAAGTCATGTTAACAAAAATATTCTGATAATTGGCACTTTATGCAGTTGTGATAAATTCATCATACATCTGGCAGTTAAGCTTTGGTAGGTTCTTCAGAAATGTACTGCCACCCTCTAATGTTTTGGTTTTTTTTTCCATGTGGCCTGCCCCAAAGTATTATGTGACCTCAGGGGGGGGGCATATGGCCCATATTGAGAACCACTGGTCTAGCCTACATTACAGTGTTATTGAGTGGCCAAAATGCAGGAGACCCTGTATGCTGCCCTGAGCTCTTTCAAGGAAGGACTGGTTAAAAATATATTTGTTGTCGTTAATATAGTATGCTGGATGTAAGAAGTCTGTGTCCCAGTTATTACCATTTGTGGACATTGTAATCACCTCCTTTAGAGGTCTCTTCATATACAGGTGGGTGCCGCTTAACGAAGTTCCACCCAGCAACAGCTTGTATATTTGACAGCCACCGCTGGCTTCTGTTGGCCCTCTGAAGCTGAGGGATACCGTGCTCCCCACGGTTTTCTGAGCCTTGGAGAGACAAGCGCGCGACTGCACGCTGCCTCTCTAAGGCTCAGACTGCCCATTTTGGTTGAAAACATGTGACTTCCGGTTTCCCAGGAAATTAGAATTTGCGTCTTTTCATCCAAAACGGGCATTCTGAGTGGCCGCGTGCTGCCTCTGAGGCTCAGTAAAACCTCCAGAGGTGAGGAGAGCGCAGCTGCACCCTGCCTTCCGAAGCTTTGATAACAAGCGCTGCTTTGATAACAGGGATGCTGTTCTGCATCCCCATCATTAAGTGGCACACGACTGTACTTTAAATACAGTTTGTTTCACATTGTTCCTTCACTTTTGGCTAGTATAGAAAAGTGAAATTATTAGATTATTTTATAACATTATTGCAAGAATTGGAGCCTGAGTGTAACTTTCTATTTGTCTTTAATACGTACTCATTTTTATTCAGTCAATTTAATGTAATTGTTTTATCTACCTAATTACATTGAGCTCTCAGTTCTAGAAAGGTCAAATGCTCATTGTTCAGAGAAGCCAGAAAGGAAACAAGGCAGTTTCCTCTGATTTGGGAAAGAAGTTCTCACTTAGGAATATGTAGGAGATGTATGCTTATCAGTGTGCATGGAATGTAGAAAACAAGAATTTTGTTCTCTGTGTGCAAGAGGAGCTAGAAGAAAGAAATGTTTGACTATATGGGCACAAAGCCAAGTAGTCAATTTGAATATGCTAGTTTTGTATAATGCACAATACAGGTGTGTGCCACTTAGCGATAGGCATACATCTCCTATCCCCATTATTATGCAATTAGGTCATTCAGTGAACATTTAGCCCAATATATTGCCTTTGTTGTGTCTACAGACACTCCCTGTCAGACACTAGCTGGCTGCACAGGCTACTGGAAGTAGATTGCCTCTTTGCATCAAGAGCCTCTTTGTTGTGTAAACAGACTTTGCTGCAGGCTAGGGGAGACCTGACTGCCTCATTAAGAGCCTCTTTGTTGTGCTTCACTGTCCATCATTAAGAAAACAGTAGTTAAGTGGTGCACGCCTGTATAAAGGTATTATTCACTCTTTTTAAGTGGGCTGCAGCCTAACCTAACATCTAAGCCAGTGGTTCTCAAACTGGTGAGTCACGACCCACCTGTTCGTGTAATGCTTCCCCATCCCTTTAAGGGGTGGGGGAAGGGGAGGGAGGCAGCGACGCAATCCCCAGGATTTTGTTGCTAAGGGGGTGAGGGGGGGTTCTTTGCACTTACTTCAAGAAGACAGGGCTGCAGCAGGTGTGGGGAGCCCTGCACAGCCCTGCACCGTGCTCCCCGAGTCTTGGAACGTTTGCTAAAAGTGGGTGCAAAGCACTTCCATTTTGCAGGAAGTGCTCCGCGCCCGCTTTTAGCAAACATTCCAAGACTCGGGGAGCCCTGCACAGGGCTCCCTTCACCTGCTGTAGCCTGCTGCAGCCCTGCCTTCTGAAAGTAAGTGCAAAGCACCCCTCCTCACCCTCCTTTGCGACGCGATCCTGGGGATCACGTTGCTACCCCAGCCCCTCCCCCGCAAGAACTTACTGAGGGAGTAAAGCTCCCTCAAAGTTTGAGAACCTCTGATCTAAGCCAATGGTTCCCAAACGTTTTAGCACTGGGAACCACTTTTTTAAACATCACTCTATAGGGACCCAGCTAGGTTTACCAGACTTTTAAAAAAGTTCTAGAAAGAAATACATATACATAAGACCTTTATTGGCATAGATAATGGAAATACGAAACAACAACCAAACATTAAACATTCAGAACACACAATAAAATAAAGCACTCGTAATCATCCAATACCCCCTCCCCCCATTCACCATAATATAGCGGAAGACCCAGAATTCCGTCCTGCCAGAATCCCAGAAACAAAGTTGGCAACCTTATCAAGAGAGTCAGTTTCCTCTATGGAAAGAAGAGTTTGTAATTTAAATGAATCCTCCCAGCCCTGCATTTTGTTCAGCAGTGGAGCCAGATAGATCTTACGAAGGGTATCATGGAGTGGGCAGTAGAAAAATATATGATGTAATGTCTCCACACAATTCCTGTCACAGGTACATCCTCTTTCTGAGTAGGGAATGCCACTAAACCTGCCCGCTAGCAGAGCTGATGGAAAGGCATTGCATCTCGCAAGGGAGAATGCTCTGTGAGCCTGTGGGCACTGCAGATAAAGCCGGCTTCCCAAAGCTGACTGGGATGTGCAGATGGAGAGGGGAGCAAATGGTGTTAGCTGCACAGAGTAGCTCTTGACGCTCAATATCGAGCAATCTTTCCTTGATAGTCCTGTAGGCTTCGCTTAAACCAATCATACCCAGGCTTGCTGTGTCTAGACCTATCGATTTAAGCTTGGTGAGTAAATCCGCAACCTCCACAGGCAGTACTGGATCAGCCAGAAGCTGATACATTAGCCCATATGGGGCAGCACTGAAGAGGATTGCAAGCCAAAATTTTACTGATCTCAACCAAGCCAATGTTTTGAGTCTAATAAAACCCACTTCAAGACACATAGCAGAGTATGGAACACATCTGGGAAAACCCAAGATCCTCCGCAGGAAGGATGCCTGTATGCTCTCAGTTGAATGATTCAAGGCCTTATGCCAGATTGGACAGCCATAAAGAACTTGCGAAAGTACCTTAGCCTTGAATACCTCTAAAGCAGCCGGGACATATCTGTTACCTTGGCTAAAAAAAACCCGGGAAATTGCAAGGGATGAGATTTTTGATGCATTTAGGACTGCATTACGGTGAGAAACCCACGAATGCTTATAGTGGAAATTAATGCCTAAATATCTGAATGTCTTTACCTGTTCCATTTTGTTGCCCATAAATGACCATTTAAATGGTTTCCAGTTGTTGGCAAACACCATGATTTTAGATTTAGAGTAGTTAATCTGTAACTTGTTGGATGTAAAATACTCTATAGATTGATTGAGTAGACGTTTTAAGCCAATTCTTGTTCGAGAAATAAGAGCCGCATCATCCACATACAGTAATAGCGGCACTGGATGGGACCCAAGTATCGGGCAGTGACTATCCACTGTCTTCAAGGCTGGGGCTAAATCATTCAGGAACAGGTTAAATAGCATGGGAGCCAAAATGCATCCCTGCTTAACCCCTTTATTTATAGCAATGGGGTGTGTGAGGCTACCACTCCTGGTATATCTAACTTTACATGATGTGTTAGAATATAAGATCTTAATTAACATCAATAGTCTTTTATCAATCCCCATGCTGGCTAATTTAGACCAAAGAAGATCTCTATCAATGGAATCAAAGGCAGCTCTTAGATCAAGGAAAGCCACATAGAGTCTTGCCTTGGCTTTCTTAATCTGTTTATAGACTAGGTGAGATAAAATTAAACAGTTATCCATTGTTGATTTGCCCCGACAAAATCCTGATTGCTCAGGACCTAGGATATCCTTAGAGTTGGTCCAGGTAAAAAGCTTATTATTTAGGTATTTCGCATAAATTTTGCCTATTACAGAGAGCAAGCTGATAGGCCGGTAATTCGCAGGGAGATTAGGGTCACCCTTTTTAAAAACTGGGATGATTGTTGCCGAGACCCAATCTTTGGGAACTAAGCCAGTCCTATCGATCGTTGTGAAGAGGGGTGCAAGCAAGTGAGCCCACCGCTCAGGGTCACATTTTAAAAGTTCAGGAGGTATTAGATCCGGTCCGGCAGCTTTCCCTGATTTCAATTGATCTATTATCTGTATGATCTCCATTGGCATCACAGGGGGCCAGGTAGGTAGATCAGATGAATTGAAGTCGAGTTGGGTATCTGGGGATTTGCACTTATCAAAAAATAGTTCTGAAAAATGTTTAATCCATACAGAAGAAGAGATTACAACTGGGTCATCTATTTTGGAGCTAAGAGAGCCTGATACCACGGCCCAAAATTGTTTGTTATTTTTTTGCTGTATTGCTTGCAACAACTTAATCCATTGAGCATGGGTATACTTCTGCTTTTTATCTACCAGTAAGGCATTAAATTGTTTTTTGTAGAAAAAATATTTAACCGCCTCACATGGAGCGTTAGACTTTCTGAAGGCCAAATAAGTTGTTCTGATCAATGCCTTGAGGTCTCTGCATTCTTTATCAAACCAGTCCTTTTTATCGGATACACCATGTACAGTGCTCCGCTTAGGGTTGGAACCCAGGGTCCTAAGGATGTGGTAAATTAGGCATTCAAATGACTGGATTTGGGCAAAGGGGTCAGGCTCCTTCAAGATGGATGATAATGAATCTATACTTGTTGATTCTCTAATTAACTGATGGAAATTTAGGGAAAGGGTGTTGTTCACTATGATTTTGCCACTACTCTCTGTGTTTACTTCAACCCCTGGGTGTGCTGGTGTTCTCCCCGAGTGTAGATCAAGCACCAGGGTTAAAGGGAGGTGATCACTAATAGTAAGATCCCCAATGTCAAACTCTTTCACATGTGGTTTCAAAGACATGGACACGAGAGCATAGTCTACGACGCTTGACCCACGGGGGGACATGTATGTAAATTCACCAGCATTGGGGTACTCCTTTAGCCCATTAAGCCAGAGCAGATTAGAAATAACAGAAAATCTTGCAAGGGCCAAGCCATTAGCATTGTAGTGAGAATCCTTTGACCATCTATCTAACTTACAAAATGAGGGGAAAGAATCTTCTTCATCCACCATCCATGCTCTAGAATAGATTTGATTAGAGTTTCCAACCCTGGAATTCAGGTCGCCCAGCAAAACAACCTCAGCTAGAGGATGATTCCTCTTGAGGTCATCTATACCAGTCAAGAGGTCACTCCAGAGCTGGGATCTCTGAGAACTGTTAAGTATAGGGGGAATATAGACATTAATACATAATAAGTCAATAGCTTCACAGGATATCATTAAAGCTTGCATCTTACAACACCCTGAAGTTGTGACTAGGGGGCAAGATTTAAGATGCTCTGCCACCAGTATGGCTAAACCTGCTGATGGGCGCCCACTAGAATTAGGTTTAATAGCAGGGAGCAAAAAAGCTTTATATCCATTAAGGTGCAATTGGCCCTGGACCCATGTCTCTTGCAACATAATTACATCAAAAGTTCTAAGATAACTTAAAAAATCGGTGTCATTTTTCTTGCTCCTCCATCCTGCAATATTCCAAGAAAGGATTCTCAAAAAGGGAGAGGCCAAGTCAGGAGAAGGGTTGATCAGTCAAGCTTCTTTCATGGGCAGGTTCTCAATTTCCAGGGGGGCATAAGACACACAGCTAGATGAGGCTAAGTTTGCCTCCATGAGTAACACAGAATCTCTTGAATTAGTAACATGTTCCCTGGGTGAAGTCATTTCTGAATCAGATTGATGACCCAAAACTTGCTCTGGAAGAACCAAAGGATGCGTTCTGCCAGTCAGAGCTTCCTCATTAGGGCTAATAAGTTCTGCTCTAACTTTATCCAGGCACTTTATTATGTTTGCTTGTTCCATCTTTGGAAGACTCTTGAAGGCATTTATAGCTCCTTCCACAATCTCATCTTCTTCTGGAGAAGGGGAGGGAGGCAAATTTCCTCCACCTGGAGGCTCTTGATGGATCTCAGCCTGAATGGGCAGCTTCCGAAGGGGGTCTGCTTCTAGAGATGATGCTTGAGGGTCTGGTGGAGGTGAACTCTCCAAAGATGTAGAAGAACATTGGGTCAGAATGATGTTTGTTAATTCCTGCCAAACCATCTCAATTTTCTTGACCATCTGTAACTGCTTTTGTTGAGGGAGAGCTCTGTATGCCTCCAGAGCCTCTCTGGTTAGTGTGTCCTTGTCTATATCCAGTTGAAGCAGCAGGTCCAAGGACTGGGAGCTTGTCTCACCGCTGTGAGGGCTAGTATTCTGAGGAGACGTTGTAGCTTGTGAAGAAACACTGGGCAAACACTGAGTAATATCACTAGTGTCTGAGATCTCTGAGCTGAACACAGAATTCCTCAGAAGATGATTCCTGACACACACTGTGTCTGAGGCAGGCAACTCATCCTGTACCTCTGTGGATGAGTTTGTAATCCTCACAGAGCAACTAGGAATGGCAGGCATTGTCTCCATTGGGCAGTCTATTTCTGTGTGTGCACTGCTGACATCCAAAGGTGCAGATGCTTTGCAAAGAAGGCCATTTTGGACTACTGATGCAATTGGCTCCAAGGATACAGCAGCTTCAGTTGTACTCTGTTCAGAGTACAGAGACCCATGCGGGTCCTCTTGGGGTCTGAAGGTCTTCTTCAGTGATGGCAAATTTACTGGTACCTTGGGTGGAGGCTTGGGAACCAGCGATTGAGCCCGGGGGCTGCTGCTAGATGCTGGGCTCTTCCTTTTAGGCATTCCGTTCCCAGCTTTTGAGTGTTGGACATTAGGTGGGCTGTATGCATCCTTGGGTGCTTTGCCTTGTTGCACTGGGAGCGAGGCTTTTAACTTCAGTAGTAGACTAGCAAAGCTGTCAGTGGCCGCTTTTAGGTCAGAGACTGTTAACATAACATCCAAGTGTAATGAGGACCAGGGATCAGCTGTGTTTTCAGCAAGCTGATTACACTTATCACCTGACTGAGGGCTGGGCATCTGGCCAAAATTGGCCGGCCTTGGAACTGTAGAAGAGGCTGATAATGGAGGCTTCAAATGATTTCTCTGGAGTAGTGGAGTAGTATGTGTTTCACGAAACACCCGGTTTTGGAAAATATTGTATTTTTCGAGAATGTACTTCCTCTCATGAAGCAAGCGAGGAATCCTATGAGTCTTGAATTTCAACAAGATGCGGGAACATTGTGGCATTTGCTGCCACCGAGGGAGCCTAATCAATTCAATTAAATCAATGTCGTGTACGTCGAGACAGAGTAGCCTGGATAGAGAGTCGAGTGCTCGTGGTTTATTTGTCCATTTCCCCCAGTTAAGGGGCATGTGCCAGATCACTAACATCAGTTGGTTTCTCACCAAGTGACGGTCCGAGTTCACAGGGGGTTCTGGGCTCACCCCTTCTACAGACAGGAGTAGGTTTCTTGGGTGTCTGAAGTGAGTGTCCAAATGCTGTGCAGGATGGGGGGGTGAGAGAGGAGGGCTCTGGATATCCTTATGAAGCAAGTCCAGCTTTGATAAAACAGAGTTGAACTGCCGGCAGATGTATACAATCATATTCCCCATTGTTATGGAATAATCTCCTAAAACAGTTAAAAACTGATTACTGGTAGCACTCTCCTCCTGTAGCGAGAGCTTGTCTTGTAGAGCGGGGAAATGTGGCGACTGTGAGTTATAGATATCTCCCAGCTGGGGGGAGGGGGGCAGTTGGTCTCCCCCTTCTGACTCCACGGCAGTATCTTGGACATCAAGGACAGAAAACTTATTAGATAAAATTAGGCTCACTCACATGCTGCATCCAGGAGAGTTCATCCAGGCGTCTCTGTTTTGAGGACTTGCCGGGGGAGTTACCATGTTCTGAATGGTTTCTCTGTCTCCTCTTTTTCCCCATAGTCTCCGCGTTTCAAGATTTGGAATAACCATCCACTGTAATCCACGTGTAATTGTAAGCAAAAACAGGAGCTGCCTGTGCCTTTTGGTTCAGGGACAATTACTGGAACCTCCCAGAGAAGAAGTAAACCAGAGGTCCTATCTAGGGAAGGAAAAGAATGTAGAAACGACAGGAGCGGCCGGCAGAGATAACCTACTAGGCGCTAGAAAGAAATATTTTCTTTATAAGTAATAACCAGAAAAAATACCCTCAAACATTTACCTTCCTATATTTACAGATGCTTGCAAACTTCAGGATCTCAGCTCATTGCAGGGCAATTTGCAGCTACAGTATCTGATTTTTTAATAGCCTTGGGGCTAGAGGCAGTTTGATATCTGGTATTTCCATCACCCTTTGGCAACCCAGCAAAAATCAGGTTGTGACCCACAGTTTGGGAACGAATGATAAGCTATGTGCTTTAAGATCTCTTGAATAATCAGGAAAAATGAATCTTAAACTGCAAGCTGTTTCATCTCTTTTGTAGCTTGCCTGGGAGAGGAGTAGTAAAAATTCCTCCAACAACAGCATTAAAATATCTCTTCTGGAATTTGGAGTAACTTGGAATAAAAGTGCAGTCTTACATAGTAATCAGCATTTTGCTTTGCCTGTAAAACCTGTGCAAAACTAATTTTGAAGGATAAAGAATTTTGGAAGCACAAAGAAATAAGTTAATAATGGTTTCTTTATGTCCTTAGAACATCAAATCACCGGCTTATCGCTGTCCTATCTCACTGAATCTCATCTTGAAAAAATGGGAATTAGGTAATGAAATTTTAAAATATTTAAAATTTGATTAAGTGTTCTGTTACTTAAACTGAAACTTTCTAGTTTAAAAATATTTGCTGAACAAAAAGCAAGTCAGTGACTCTGGTGTTTGATCTTTTGTCATTGTTGATCTTAACCCAAATTATGCATAAATTGAGTAGGTAAGAAAGCTATATGTGAAATTAGATTTTCTGTCGTCACTATTGGTCTCTTGTGTGATATACTGTTTCTTGTATTTTATGTCACTTTTGGTTTCAAGACTATTAACTAATATCAAGTTTGGGTAAGAACCAGTTTGGGTGTGGCATCTTGATATGTTGGGAGTAGAGGTGTTCTTAAATGCATTTAATACCAGTATTCATTGATGTATGAAGAGAAGCAGATTTATTCCCACAATTGCTACAGTTAAAATAAATAGCTTTGAAATATTACAGCTGCTTTACTGAAAACAGTTGTAGAAATGTCTACCAGAGTAACCTAGCTTTAACATGAAGTATGTTGTAGAATCAAATATTGAACTGTCAATCTAACCAGATCATACGATTGGTTTCTTCAGGGCTATAGGTTTAAGACTGAGTTTACTGGACTGTCTCCGAAAGTTGGAACAAAATGGTGCAGATATAATGAAGGTGAGGAAAGTATCTGCATTAATCTGTGTCAGGGGGCCACCTACCAGGGAGGCTGGAGGCTGGCAGGAATCCTGTAGCCCAGGTCGGGAAGTGCAGAGAGGGTCAATTGGCCTGTTTGTGTGCCCCTGGGGAGGCGGGTCGGGCAAGGTTGCAGTCCCACAGCATCAGTGGCAGTTGCAGCTTTGCCACCTGGGCTCACCCAAACACTGGCCTCAGCTCCTGGGGGTGGGGATCTGTGGGTCTCTGCATGCGATGCCAGCAGCATCTGACAGGGGCTGTTCCACCCTTGCAGCAGCCAAGACCAGCAATCCCTTCAGGGAACAAATGAGGATAGGGCCTTCTGGTTCTGGAAACCAGTTGGAGGAGGGTGAAGTCGGGGAAGCAGAGCTGGGAGAAGGAGGCCTACAAAGGTATGGAGGGTCAGTTCCACTCCACAGTGAAGGAGGAACTTCGTTAGTGAGCAGCTAGCCAGTTTGAGGAATGGTGAAGTGGCCAGAGAGGAGGACCTGAGGGTGTAGCCTAAACCCCCTCCGTAAGGTACTGTCTCAGGTCCTTGAAGTGGGAAGTGCACAAGGAAACCCTTCACTCTCGGTCCCTGTAGGCAGCCAAGAGACAGGAGTCAAGAATCAGGTGGGCCTGGGCAGGCCTGTCTTGGTCTTGGGGACCCCCCCCCTTTGAGTAAAAAGTACAGTCTAAAATAATAATGAAATTTAGTCTTTATTTTTGAAGAATTCATATTCTTTTACCTTCTCTTTCTTCATGGGCAGGATAAGTACTGAAAGAAATCAAGCCAAAAGTACAGTGGGCCCTTGGTACCTGCGGGGGATCCATTCCTAGGTTCCCCCCCACAGATAGCAAATTCATGGTGCAGTTACTTAGCTGAGGGCCATTCCCAGCCCTCTGGAGGTCACGTGATATCCTGGCCTCCTCAGAAGCCTCCTTAATGTGACTGGAAGGTACTTCTAGTTTGCGTCAGCCCAAATTAGAAGTGCCTCCCAGTTGGGTCTGGGAGGCTTTCTCTGAGATGCAGGGGAGACTGCACACTACCTCCCAGATGCAGTTGTAAGTCACTTTTGGTCACATTCTGAAGCTCTCCAGCCCTGGGCTTGACATCAGATCAAGATACTCAGATCTGTGGATGCCCACAGTTTAGGAGGGTCTGCTGTACATGAAAACCGCTAGCAGTTGTGTCACATTTCAAATGCACAAAGAAGATTCATTTGTAATGAAGGAACAGTTGTAATGAAAATTCTCATCACATTTAATATTTTCAGTATGTCTTCTGTATGGCTGCAGTTGAGTTATAATTTGTTTAAGCTTTTACATATTTATCCCGTAACTATGAGGGCTGTTCTGAAAGTAAGTTCCATTTGGCTGTTTAAAAAAAAACAAACACCAAGGAAAACAATTTAATACTGGTCAAAAGTTGCATACCATGGCCACACTACTTCTCCACGTAATCTCTACCTGAATTGAGGCAATTGTTGCATCCTGGGACAAGCTTTTGTCTCCCCTCCTCAGGGATCTTGTGCGGCCTGAGCATGTGCATTGTCATGGAGAAGAATCAGCCTGTTATTTACACAAATGCAAGCTGGCTGAACTCCTCAGTGGCAACTTTCTTGATGAGGTGAGACTAAAGCTTGTCACAGGATACAAGGATTGCCTAGGTTCAGGTGAAGATTACATGAAAGTGAAGTACTAGCATGGTATGTCATTTTTGAGCAGTATTAAACTGTTTTCCTTTAACCTTGTTTTTTTAACAGCCAAACGGAACTTACTTTCAGAGTAGCCCTCTTATTTTAAGGAAAAACATGATTTAAAATTTTTTTTGGGAGGCAGTAATTTCTTTGTTTAATTTAGGCCTTTGTTTTCCAGGTATTTAATGACCCAATCCATGGTCACATTGAAATACATCCTCTCCTTGTTAGAATAATTGACACACCTCAGTTTCAGCGTCTCCGATACATAAAACAGTTGGGTGGCACTTACTATGTTTTCCCAGGAGCAACAAACAACCGCTTTGAACATTCAATTGGGTAAGGAAGTGGGGCATTCTCTGTAGAATTCCTTTGTCTTTGTTTCATTTGAACTGGGTATAGGTCACCACTCTTGTGCTATTCTTGCGCATGGGCACTGCCAGTTTTACAGTAATCCTAAATTAACTTCACTCCATTGTATCATATACGGATACAAGGAAGTTCCACCACTGAAGTTATCTCTAGCACATCTTAAATACTGAGTTTGCTTTTTGTTGTCCAGTAATTTGAAAAGTTTAGTATTTAGTTTGGAGGGGATACTAACTTCACACACAACTAGATAAACACATTTTCTGGCTTGGTTTTGGGATAGTCTCATGGGACCTGTTTACTGATTAAGGGCCCAATCCTATCCAATTTTCCAGTGCTGGTGCCGTTGTGCCAGTGGGGTGTATGCTGCATCCTGTGGTGGAGGGACAGTCACTGGGGCCTCCTCAAGGTATGATAACATGTGTTCCCTAACCACAGGACTGCATTGTGGCTACACCGGAGCTGGAAAGTTGGATAGGATTGGGCTCTGAGTTCCTTGCATTATCTGGAGCCTTTGGCTCAAGGTTTTACAACTGACGTAATTATGGCTGCTATATTCAGCAAATAAATTCTTCAGTATTTCTTGTCCAGAATACTTAATGTATTTTAAACCAAAATATATGTAAACTATATTTGCATTATATTATCAGTTATTGATATTTCTTAAACACAAGGTGCTAAAGGCATAGAAGACACAATTATTTAACATAATTAACAAAATAAGTGATGTTAGAAAATGTCTATACTTTTTTGTTGATGTCTTACTGAAGAGCAGCTGTCTCCAAACTGGAGACTGTTGTGTGCTGGAAACAGCCTCCCGGATGTGTCCGGAGCTTACAATTCCACTGGGGAGGCTGCCATTATTGCCACCAATCTCCCCCCATGTTCGCTCTGTCTAGCCACCAGGAAGTCCTGGTGCAGAGCCTGCTGGGGTGGCAGAACGCGGAACAGCTGGGCAGAGAGAACATGGGAGAAGATTGGTGGCAGCCTTCCCCATAGAATGGTAAGCTCCATTCACATAGGGAAGAGGTTAGCGAGAGCGCTGAATCCAGCCTGCGGGCTGCAGTTTGGGGCTCCATGCTGAAGAGCATTGCTTCCCTTAATTATATTGGTCTTTATACAGTACTTGTGCATATATATGGATGTGTGCCACTTAACAACCATTCGCTTAATGACAGACCCCATATACAATGGTGGTCATAGCACAACAAAGAGGCTCTTAATGAGGCGGCCAGATCTCCCATAGCCTGCAGCTGAGTGTCTGTTTACTCAACAAAGTTCTTAATGCAAAGAAGAGGCAATCTATATCCAATAACCTGTGCAGCCAGCTAGTGGCTGTGTACAGAACAAAGGCAATAGATTGGGCTAAATGTTTGCTTAATGACCTAATTGAATAACAACGGGGATTGTCGAAGGTATCCCCATCATTAAGTGGCACACACCTGTATAAACTGCAGCATGCTCTTCCCTCTTTATCAGAACATTCACTTCAAGGATTTTCACTTATCCATATTGCTCATGTTAAGACCACCCTTCTTTATGCATACCAAGATTTTCAATATAAGGTCTAGAAATGATGTGTGTGTGTGGGGGGGGAGAATCAAGTCTGTCATGGAGGTAGACTACCTCTTATTTTACCCAGTGGGTCAACCTTCCCTCTGATTTGAGCTCTGGCAATAGAGAAGCATAAGAACATAAGAACAGCCCCACTGGATCAGGCCATAGGCCCATCTAGTCCAGCTTCCTGTATCTCACAGCGGCCCACCAAATGCCCCAGGGAGCACACCAGATAACAAGAGACCTCTTCCTGGTGCCCTCCCTTGCATCTGGCATTCTGACATAACCCATTTCTAAAATCAGGAGGTTGCGCATACACATCATGGCTTGTACCCTGTAATGGATTTTTCCTCCAGAAACTTGTCCAATCCCCTTTTAAAGGAGTCTAGGCTAGACGCCTGCACCACATCCTGTGGCAAGGAGTTCCACAGACCGACCACACGCTGAGTAAAGAAATATTTTCTTTTGTCTGTCCTAACCCGCCCAACACTCAATTTTAGTGGATGTCCCCTGGTTCTGGTATTATGTGAGAGTGTAAAGAGCATCTCCCTATCCACTCTGTCCATCCCCTGCATAATTTTGTATGTCTCAATCATGTCCCCCCTCAGGCGTCTCTTTTCTAGGCTGAAGAGGCCCAAACGCCGTAGCCTTTCCTCATAAGGAAGGTGCCCCAGCCCTGTAATCATCTTAGTCGCTCTCTTTTGCACCTTTTCCATTTCCACTATGTCTTTTTTGAGATGCGGCGACCAGAACTGGACACAAAACTCCAGGTGTGGCCTTACCATAGATTTGTACAACGGCATTATAATACTAGCCGTTTTGTTCTCAATACCCTTCCTAATGATCCCAAGCATAGAATTGGCCTTCTTCACTGCCGCCGCACATTGGGTCGACACTTTCATCGACCTGTCCACCACCACCCCAAGATCTCTCTCCTGATCTGTCACAGACAGCTCAGACCCATCAGCCTATATCTAAAGTTTTGATTTTTTGCCCCAATGTGCATGATTTTACATTTACTGACATTGAAGCGCATTTGCCATTTTGCTGCCCATTCTGCCAGTCTGGAGAGATCCTTCTGGAGCTCCTCACAATCACTTCTGGTCTTCACCACTCGGAAAAGTTTGGTGTCGTCTGCAAACTTTGCCACCTCACTGCTCAACCCTGTCTCCAGATCATTTATGAAGAGGTTGAAAAGCACCGGTCCCAGGACAGATCCTTGGGGCACACCGCTTTTCACCTCTCTCCATTGTGAAAATTGCCCATTGACACCCACTTTCTGCTTCCTGGCCTCCAACCATTTCTCAATCCATGAGAGGACCTGTCCTCTAATTCCCTGACTGTGGAGTTTTTTCAGTAGCCTTTGGTGAGGGACCGTGTCAAATGCCTTCTGAAAGTCCAGATATATAATGTCCACGAGTTCTCCCACATCCACATGCCTGTTGACCTTTTCAAAGAATTCTATAAGATTCGTGAGGCAAGACTTACCCTTACAGAAGCCATGCTGACTCTCCCTCAGCAAGGCCTGTTCATCTATGTGTTTTGAGATCCTATCTTTGATGAGGCATTCCACCATCTTACCCGGTATGGATGTTAGGCTGACTGGCCTATAGTTTCCCGGGTCCCCCCTCTTTCCCTTTTTAAAAATAGGTGTGACATTTGCTATACTCCAATCCTCTGGCACCATGGCCGTTTTGAGGGACAAGTTGCATACCTTAGTCAAGAGATCTGCAACTTCATTCTTCAATTCCTTAATAACTCTAGGGTGTATGCCATCAGGGCCCGGTGACTTATTGATCTTTAATTTATCAATGAGGTCTGAAACATCTTCTCTTTTAACCTCTATCTGACTTAACTCCTCGGTCAGGAGGGGCTGTTCGGGCAACGGTATCTGCCCGAGGTCTTCTGCCGTGAAGACAGATGCAAAGAACTCATTTAATTTCTCTGCCATCTCTAAGTCTCCTTTTATCTCCCCTTTCCCTCCCTCACCATCCAGAGGGCCAACCGCTTCTCTGGCGGGTTTCCTGCTTCTAACATATTTGAAGAAGCTTTTATTATTCCCCTTAATGTTGCTGGCCATGCGTTCCTCATAGTCTCGTTTGGCCTCCCGTATCACCTTCTTACATTTCTTTTGCCACAGTTTATGTTCCTTTTTATTCTCCTCATTAGGGCAAGACTTCCATTTACAGAAGGAAGCTTCCTTGCCCTTCACAGCCTCTCTGACTTGGCTGGTTAGCCATGCGGGCACCCTCCTGGATTTAGTGGAACCCTTCTTTCTTTGCGGTATACACCTCTGCTGGGCCTCTATTACTGTTGTTTTAAGCAGCCTCCATGCATTCTGGAGAGATTGGACTCTTTTTACCCTCCCTTTCAACCTCCTTCTAACCAGCCTCCTCATTTGAGGGAAGTCCGCCCGTCGGAAGTCAAGGGTTTTTGTGAGATTTGCCTGGTATTCTTCCCCCAACGTGCATGTCAAGCAGATGAATGTGCCTTGCATGCCCAGGACAGAATTCCAGAAGGCGGGATTGAATTTTGGATTTCTCCCCCTGGCAGCACAGAGGTCCTGAAACATCCCCTTTCTTGGGTGTGCTCCTGCAGTCTTTAGTGGAAACGCTCTTCATGTCTGTCAGAAGTTGGAGTGTGGCCCTGGAAGACACATGTATTATACGTTCCCTTTTACAGTGTATCTATGTTTATGCTGTGTTTCTACAAATTACTTTAAATATGGGTCCTAAACAATAGCAGATAATGAAAAAACACAAGGAAAAAATGGAAAAACAGGTGAAATATAAGAGGTAGATGCATGTAGTTCTTAGCTATGGTGCCAGTTCATAACTGTAGTGGCGTTAGTTCATAATTGTGAGGCGTGTGTGTGTGTAAACCCAAAAATCAAGAAATGATGCTTTTGCAACAGGGTTGGCCATCTGGCAGGCCGTTTGGTCCGAGCGCTGGGGGAGCGACAACCAGAGCTGAAGATTGACCAGAGGGATATTCTTTGTGTACAGATTGCTGGTCTGTGCCATGATTTGGGTAAGAACCTTCTGAACTATATTAAAGTGATTCGTACCACATAGTGTCCCATATCTAAAATATTTTAACACAGATGCCCATGTAATTTGTTTATGATTACTTCCTTATTTTATCTTTATATAGTAAATTTTTTTAAAAAACTGGTCTGTTATAATCTAACCCAGTGTTTCTGAAAGTATGGGTTGTGACCCACAAGGTGGATTGCGAGCCAATTTCAGATGGGTCCCCATTCATTTCAAAGTTTTATTTTTAATATATTAGACTTGATGCTACCCTGGTAAGTGACTGCATTTGGGGAAATATCACATGTCTGTACTTTTAACAGGCTACTATATATATGCTTTTGATAGTAAATGGCACTTACTCCTGGGTAAGTGTGGGTAGGATTGCAGCCTAGGATAGTTAAAAATTTTCCTGCTTGATAATGTCACTTCTGGTGGGTCCTGACAGATTCTCATTCTAAAAAGTGGGTCCCGCTTGAGAACCCCTGATCTAACCTATTAAGAACTAAGGAAAATGAAACTTTTGCATTATAATTTTCATTTTGAAGTCATAAATACCAGTTATCACAAAGCTGTAACGAGACCAGGTGTGTCAAACTCCTTTCATATAGCGACCAGTTTGCATCCATGGTGCCTACTGAGGGCCAGAAGTGATATAATTAGGCAGGTGATACTAACCAGAGTATCTCTGGTTCTCACCTAGGAACTCATTAGCTGCAAATGACAGAAAATAAGGATCCTGAATATATTTAGAAGGTATGAGAAAGCCAAGTTAGCATGCGGGCTGCCCTTCCAGCAGCTCTACTTCTGCTGAGCAAAGTTTGCTTTAATTTTTGCCTACTATGTGGAGCAGTTAATGACCAAAGCAGTACATAACCACTGTCGTCTTAAAATGGGCTATGGACAGTCTGATTCACCATCTGTATTGCAGTTCCGAGGAAAGGAAACAAACATTTGCTTACCTGAAGGAGGCCACCATGACTGCCCTCCTTTTCCAGGATGTGGCACATGCCCTCTTGGCACGGCTGCCCCAGCACTGGAAAATTGGTTGGGGTTTGTCCCTAAGGCCCAATCCTAACCAGCTTTCCAGCATTGTCATAGCTGTGCCAGTGGGGCAGGTGCTACATCCTGAGTTGCGTGGTAGTCATGGAGGTCTCCTCAAGGTAAGGGAATGTTTGTTCCCTTACCTCAGAGCTGCATTGCCCTTATCTTGGTACTGGAAAGTCGATTAGGTTGCCCAGCTAGATGTGGACCAAGGTCCTGAACTAATATGAGCACTTATGGTAGAGAAATTACCTAGAATGAGTTAGGGCGCAATCCTAACCCCTTATGTCAGTGCTTTCCAGCACTGGCATAGCGGTGGCAATGGGACATGTGCTGCATCCTGCAGTTGTGTGCCACTCACAGAGGCCTCCTCAAAGTAAGGGAATGTTTATTCCCTTACCTTGTAGCTGCATTGCCCTTATGTCAGTGCTAGAAAGCACTGATATAAGGGGTTAGGATTGTGCCCTTAGTGTTTCATTATATTTCAGCTAACCTTTTAACCTCTGCCCACTTTTTGCCCAAACTTTTACCCCCATGTGGCTTCTTCATCTTTGCAGGTGCCTTGTTTCTTTCCCTCTATTTCCTGTTTTGGTACCTTCAACTCCTTTTTAAGTAAAATTGCTTTATTTTACTGTCTTACTTGCCTGGCCCAGTTTACTTGGGAGGAAGTTGTTTGCTTTAGCTTTCCAGACAGTCTGCATTCAGTTTTAAAGGACTCCTGGGTTTTGAAGATTTCTGCTAACCTGGGAAAGAGAGTTTTCCAAAGCTTGGGTCTCTTGTCTGCCTAGGTCTCTCTAGCTTCGGATGATGGCAGCAAGAATGACCAGGCTCATTAAAACCAGAAGCAGAGAAGTGCTGGGTTCCTTTCCCCCATCTTGGCTTACCATCAGGGGTCTCTGCTGCAGCCTGCAGCGAGCCTCTATCCTACCTGTGACAAGCCTCTGGTCCCCTGCAAGCTTCTGGCCCAATT
The DNA here is from genome assembly GCF_035046505.1 of Tiliqua scincoides. NCBI lineage: Eukaryota > Metazoa > Chordata > Lepidosauria > Squamata > Scincidae > Tiliqua > Tiliqua scincoides. The sequence goes on from NC_089824.1 coordinate 190,326,377, forward strand.
GAGTGAAAGTGAATGGAGCTAAAGGTCTATAAACATCACTTCCTGGTTTTCCCAAAAACCGGGGTTTTGGGCCCTCTGTAGGCCTTAGGTTTTCTGAGGGTCGGAGAGGCCTTCATGGCCCTCAGAAAATGCTCCAGGTGTTTCCTGTGATGTGCTGGTTCTGAATTATTTACTCATGCACACGTAAGCTACTTGTGTGGTGTGGGAATGGGAATTCATCTGAGTGTCTGTTTTATTTCTGTGGTGTGTGTTGGTGCTTGGAGAAATCCTGGTACTTAGAGTTCATTCATTCATTCATTCATTCATTCATTCATTCATCTAAGTTCCATCTCTAATGTATTTAATTAAATTTTATATTTAAAATTTATTTTTCTTGCCCTCAACACCAGATATTTGATGCAGCCCTCTGGCCAAAAAGTTTAGAGATCCCTATGGCTTTCATCATAATTTTGAAGAAAGACTGAATGCCCAGTACAGATTCTTAATCTCTTATCAGTAAATCATCTGCAGGGGTGTCTAATCTAATCTTACAGTGGATCTGTGAAGATTCTGTAGTTGTTGAATGTACAATCCCATCTAACAGATTGAAGGTTTTTTTCTGACTAACAGGTTAAGATACAAGTTCAGTGAAACCATTCTTATAAAGGATACCAGTGTTAGTATATTGAACATATCTTACCTATGCCACAAAGATAAACTGCACAATCCTTTCTTTTAGGTCATGGGCCATTCTCGCATATGTTCGATGGAAGATTCATCCCACTTGCTCGTCCAGGATTAAAATGGAAGGTGGGTGTGACACATGCAGAATAATGGCAAGCCTATGGCAAGCCTAATAATTGTTTTTTTTTCTCTAACTACGTGTCAGACAATATTAGCTTGTAAAATATGTGAACCATCTGCTGACAGCTAATGTTATTTTTAAAGTTGAAATTTCTAGGGTTTGCTAAGATTCTCATTCTGTGGGTTATCTTCTCACAGAAATTCTCCTTGTGGATTTAACTCATTCTTTCAGTGTCTTTGCTGCTTCATTTGCTATTTGAGTAACTTCAGAGTTCATCCTAAAGTTAACCTGAATGCTGATCAAAAGTCACAAAACATGTAAAAATTTCAATAATTGAGAAGGAGAGAGAATATGAAAGGACATAGTGGAAATGGAAAAGGTGCAAAAGACAGTGACTAAAATGACTACCGGGCTGGGGCACCTTCCTTATGAGGAAAGGCTACAGTGTTTGGGCCTCTTCAACCTAGAAAAGAGGTGCCTGAGGGACGTCATGATTAAGACATACAAAATTATGCACAGGAAGGATAGAATTGATAGAGAGATGCTCTTTTCCGTCTCATAACACACCAGAACCAGGGGACATCCACTAAAATTGAGTGTTGGGAATTAGGACAGACAAAATAAAATATTTCTTTACTCAGCGTGTGGTTGGTCTGTGGAACTCCTTGCCACAGGATATGGTGATGGCATCTGGCCTAGATGCCTTTAAAAGGGGATTGGACAAATTTGTGGAGGAAAAATCCATCATAGGTTACAAGCCATGATGTGTATGTGCAACCTCTTGATTTTAGAAATGGGCTATGTCAGGATACTGATGCAGAGGAGGGCATCAGGATGCAGGTCTCTTGTTATCTTGTGTGCTCCCTAAGGCATTTGGTGAGCTACTGTGAGATATAGGGACTAGATGGGCCTATGGCCTGATCCAGCGGGGCTGTTCTTATAAAAATGATGGGATAGAAAATAACTGCTCTTGTGCTGTTGTGTGTACTTCTTACATGTCTGCTCTTAATTCTAATCGCCACAACCTGTGGGGAAAGGAAGTAAGAGAGGCTGCATCCCAGCCTTCAGTCTAATTTTCATGGTCTCAGAAGCAGTTTGTTTGATATTAGCAATGTGCTTCTGTAGGCACAGAAGTATTTTTAATGAGACATAGGCCAGCCCAAATACTATTATAGCATTTGCAAAATTTATTAACTTACAGCCCAGTCCTGGGCACTTGCCCAGCGCTCGAGGCTACAGCGGTGCTGAAATGGCTGCCACTACGTCCTATGACTGTTCAGGCAGCCATGGGCTGCTCCCAGTACCTCCTCAGGGGAAGGGGACATTTCATCCCCTTCCCTGCCGAGTAAGAGAAGCAACCCCACAATGGGACTACTTGACTCTGCACTGGCTAAATAGCTAGTGCAGAGCCCGACATGGGGCTTTAGATCCAGCAGAGCTCAGCTCCACCAGTCCCACCTCCTCTTGCCCCTTCTCTCCCCCTCCATGCCTTCTACCCACCCTCCCCCCACCCTGGAAGCTTCCCCCCCATGCCCCCACTCACCTCTGTGCCACCTGGCGCGTCACGCAGAGTGCTGGGCAGGCAGCCGGCCTCTGACTGGTGCCAGCCCAGCATGGGCTAATGCCGAACCTACTCCAGCGCTGGGCTGTGCTGACTGCCGTGAGCATGCTTTACGGCATGTTTACGACAATGGTGGTGGGCCAGCATGTGTCGGGTAAGATCTGGCCCTTAATGTTTTTGCATTTAGTCATCTTTGGCTGGCATGATTTTGAATAATGTGCGCTTTTCTACAGCATGAGAAGGCTTCAGTTCAAATGTTTGAACACTTGATTGATTCCAATGAGCTAAGACCTGTCATGGAGGATTATGGTCTCAACTTATCTGAAGATATGGACTTTATCAAAGAACAGATAGCAGGACCAATTGAGACAAAAAAGGGTTGTTCTTCGGTGAGTACCATTATCCACCTCAACTGGTGTTATCTAAATGAAATGCTGTTCAGTTTAGTGGACTATCTTCTTTATATTGTCATTTTTAAGGGAAGATGATAAAATATTTAAGCCATCTTTTTGTGGGCTGTTCCTTATTTGTTTTGCTGTGATGGGCATTTTGAAGAAAGCAGTATTGTAGAGCAGGGGTCTCTAAACCCTGGCCCGGGGGCAGATGTGGCCCACAGCCAGCCTCTTTCCAGCCTGTGGCTAACCTCTTGTCCCCTGAAAGCCTCTGGCCCACTCAACTGACCAGAACTGTGCTCTGATTGTGTCTGGAGGGTGTTCTGAGGGCCAGAGAGGTTGAATGAATGAGCCCATTCATTCATTTATTCACTCATCTAAGTTCCATCTCTGATTTATTTATTTAAATTTTATATTTAAATTTTTTTCCTGGCCCTCCACACCATGCCAGATATTTGATGTGGCCCTCTAACCAAAAAGTTTGGAGACCCCTGTTCTAGAGAGTCTGTAGTTAAGTCGTGGATTATGTGCTTTACATGCAGATGGTCCCAGGCTCAATTGCCAGCATTTTCAGTTAAAGAATGCCTTGCAGCAGGTGATGAGAAAGATCTCTGCTTGAGACCTTGGAGAGCTATTGTCATTCAGCATAGATAGTGCCAGGTTAAATGGATCAACAGTCATGACCCCAGTGTAACACAAGTTCATACATTTTGTCCCTCTTCCAATAAGGTTGCAATCTTATGATCTACTAGATCAGTTTGACAGATGATTAAATTTGTGACCAGTTAAATATGATTTGCTGTCAGTAATGTGACAGAGCCCAATCCTGAGCTCGGCTTTCCACCGGAGTGCACTGTCACAAATGTGTTGTAAGGCACATCTGCAAGGCTTACCGCCAGGCCAGCACCCATGCTAGCCCAGCGCTGGGCTAGCACCAGGCAGGCGCCTGTCTTCCGCTGCTTGGCGGTCTGATGGACTACCAAGCCGCGGCACAGTAAGCGGGGGCAGGGAGGAGGCATTCCGGGGAGGGAGGAGAGATGGTGGGCGGGAGGCGTGCCGGGTGGAGGGAGAGAAGAGGCAGTAGGCGGGTCCGGTGGAACTCAGCTCAACCGGATCCTGTCCGTTCATGCAGGGCTCAGTGCCCCACACAAACCGCTTTACTTTACAGTAAAGTGAGTAGACCCATTGCGGGGCTGTTTGCCTTACCTGGGAGAAGGGAGCAAAAGGGGACAAAAGTCCCCTTCTCCCGAGGCGCAGGCTGAGGCACGCAGGATGCGGCGGGTGCCATTCTCGGCGCTGCTGCAGCAGTGTGCCCCAGACAGCACAGAATTGGGCTGTTATTAACGTATGGCTGCTGATCTTTGGTGGAGTGGTGGGATTCAATCTTGAAATCCAGCTTTTTTCCCTCAACATTAAAGCTTCAGCAGTTGTAAAATGCAATCCACCTTATGCAAATCAATCTACTGTGAGAATCAAAGTATTTGCTTTTCCTTCTCGTGTCCTGTCTTCTAGTGGCCTTATCGTGGGCGAACTGAAGAAAAAAGTTTTCTTTATGAGATAGTGGCTAACAAAAGAAATGGCATTGATGTTGATAAATGGGATTATTTTGCCAGGTATGGTGCTGACCTTTTAAAAGCAGTTGGATGGTGTACAATTTGTACTATGTAACGGATAAATAACATGATAATGCTTTATCTGAAGTCTAAATTACTTTATCTAAGACTAATTTACTTTCAAATCATTTCCTAAAAATAAATGATAAAATATGTTAGAAATTCATTTGGAGAACAAAAAAATTGTCACATATTTGTATGTGTATCAAAATACGTATATCGGAAAATGGGAAATGTTTAATAAGGTACTTAAGGGGAAGAAAGGGGGGAGGAGTTCAGCAGATTCCGTTACTGAATGAAGGCCTGACCTCAGTCAGTAGAGTTTTTATTAAGTGTATTTTCGTTGTATGCATGTGTGTTTGAAGAATCAGATCATCATTAATTGCTTTATCTTCATCTTTTTTTGAAATGTATTAGGGACTGTCACCATCTTGGAATCCAAAATAACTTTGATTTTGAACGTTTCCTTAAATTTGCTCGTGTCTGTCAAGTAAAAAGCAAGAAGCACATTTGTACCCGTGACAAGGTAAGCTCTACCTTTTTCAATGACCTTTACATTATATTCTCAGTGGAAGCTTGAAAGCCTTTTCTTGCAGATTACTCAGAATCAAATCCAAAGAACATCTCCATTCCAGTGCTGCATGGCAAACTTCTTTGGAAACTGAGGAAGATTTGGAAAGCAGTTTTTGATACAGTGTGATGATCTGCCTTGCAGATAGAAGTAAAAAAATTCACGGGTGCTTGTCTGAGCCCCGATGGGTATCAGCACTTTGAATCGAAGCCAATACATTTCGCATGTATATCTCTTTTCTTTCAAGAAGCTCAGGGAAGCAGTATCCAATTTTATTCTCATATCAACCCTGTGAGTTAGGTAACAATGAAACATAGTGACTCCCTCATTCCCCAGATGCTCCAGTCTGAAGAGGACAGGGTTTTCAGTATTTCCTGGGTTTACTTGGCTATTTCCATGCTCGGGATCCTAGCTGTCAGCCCATGGTCATGCTGGTTTCTTTCCTGCTCTGCCCATATAAATGAGGCCTGATATTCCAGACATGCTAGTGGAGATCTTGAAATGTTTCACAAGGTACCTGTTCTTCTGAAAGGGTTGTGCCACTTTTGCTATGGTGCCAACCCCTTATTCCACTATTATATATGTACCATAGTGTGTAATTTGGCCCTAAGTAAAGGGATCAAAATGTTTTTGCTACCAGAGGGCTTTGTGATTGTGGTGGCTAGTACTTGCCCTGAATGATGCATTTTCTTGCAGCTGTAGACAATAAATTACAGACACATTTTCTCTTTGACTTTAGGAGGTTGGAAATTTGTATGACATGTTCCATACCCGAAATTGTCTGCATCGCAGAGCCTACCAGCACAAAATTGGCAATATCATTGAAACCATGTAAGTATCTGCTGGTATGTTCTGGATAGTTCTGCCTCTCAATTTAAAGAAACTTTAGTTAATATTTGTGAAGATTTCAATCATTTAGGGCGCAATCCTAACCAGCACTTAGGCCAGCACAGGTGCCCTGGGAGGGTAGCAAATGTGCCGTAAAGCACATTTGCGCCTCCGTGGGAGGAAGCTGCATCAGCGCATCTAGATGCGCCGACGCACAGAGGCCAGCAGAAGCCTCCGCGGCGGCTTCTGTGCCACCGCTTGTGTCAGCGCACCTGCGCTGACACAAGCGGCAAAGTTAGGCGTGGAGGAGGCAGGAGGGAGGTGTTTCTGGGCGGGGGGAGGGCGGGCAATGGGCAGCCCTGGGGACAGGGGAGCCAGGGGTGGGGCTGGGACCCAGCGGTTATGCCGGATCCCAACCCCCGTCCCCGGGAAGAACAGAGCAGCTTCAAGCCACTCCACTCTCTTCGGACTTGCATCACCTCCAGAGGTGGCGCAGGTCCAAGGAGACCCATTGGGGCGAGCAGCCCTTACCCAGGGGTAAGGGGAAGAGCTTCCCCTTGCCTCTGGCTGAGCCACTGGCTTGCCTGCTCCAGCACAGATTTGGATTGAGCCCTTAGTTGTATCTGCATAAAGTTACACATAAGTAGAATAAAAACTTGAGGGGAAAGTTACACTCTCTGTTTTGATTTTTAAGCATACCATGTAAAATGTTGTTAAGACCCTTCTGCCTGAGTCTGAAGAGGGAATGGCTGTTCTAAGATAATGCTTGCCACCCTTGGTTCTTAGAACTACTTATATGAAAAAGACCATTTTAAAGAAATAGTTACCTACAAGTGTGCATTCTTGGTTCCTTCAGAGTGGAGGAAATGAAGCCTGTGCTTGTTCACACATGTGCATTTCCTTCCTTCTGTCATGTGTTTGACTTAATAGAAGTCTTTCTTGTTTTTTCCAGTCACAATGTGACACGATGACTGAATTGGGAAACTGTTATTTGACTGATTCCTTCAAAATGTGATTCAGTCCTGGTTTGGAGGATTGCTGAAACCACAGTTTGCCAGTTCAAACCTTATGGCAAACTGTGGTTGAAAAAAACAGGAAGACTTCTCTTTAAACCAAGCAAATGAATGTTAAAGGGGTTGTGTGTATGCAGGCATACCCAGTTTATATTTCCCAATCATTCTAAGGCAGTGGTTCTCACACATTTAGCACTGGGACCCAATTTTTAGAATGAGAATCTGTCAGAACCCAATGGAAGTGGTGTCATGACCAGAAATTACATCATCAAGCAGGAAAATTATTAACAATCCTAGGCTGCAATTCTGCCCGCGCTTACCCAGTCCTATTTACTATCATTGTTAAAAGCATCTACATAATAGCTTATTAGAAGTACAGGTCTGTAACATTTCCCCAAATGCAGTCACATACCATGGTAGCATCAAGACTAATATATTAAAAATATTGAAATGAATGGGGACCCACCCAGTGGGTCCCGACCCACAGTTTGCGAAACACTGTTCTAAGGGATGGAAAGGAGTCAGTGTGTGTGGTCTAGTTATTCATTAATCCAAAGTTGTTTTTAGAGCAGTTCATCTAAAAAATCAGCCAATAGATTAAACCAGGAGTGTCAAACATAAGGCCCGGGGACCAGATGTGGTCTAAGGAAGCTTTTTATCTGTCCTTCAGGCTCTCAGCTGCTGAGCAGTACTGAGGTGCTGAAGGGCAGCCCACATGAAAATTGGGCTTCCCATATCTTGAAATATGATGAAGATTTGCATATTTTCTCTTCTGTCATTTGCAGCTAATGAGTTCCTAAGTGAGAAAAAATTCTTATTTCTGGTTTTGACCTGTTTAATGACATAACTTCCTGCCTAATGACATCACTTCTGGCCCTCCGCAGGCCTCATGAATGCTATTCGGCCCTCTGTATGAAATGAGTTTGACACTCCTGGATTAAACCCTAGTTCCAGAGATTCTTAAAATCATCTCAAATCCCAATTGGAGGCAATTATTGTAAGTTATGAATTCTTATGCATTCATGTTGAATATTTCAAACCAGGATTACACATGCTTTTTTAAAAGCTGATCCGTATATCCGAATAAAAGGATCTGGAGGGAAAGAATATAAGATCTCTACAGCACTGGATGATATGGAAGCCTATACTAAGCTAACAGGTATGAGAAATCATAGTATTTGGTTTATCAACCTGATACAAATCTTGCTGATTTCAGTAGAAGGTTCTTTTGCTTCTCATTCTCTTTTATATCCTACTCAATTTCTTTTGTGTTCAGGGAAGTATACATGGAGCTCAATTTGTGTTTATCCTTAACTACTCTGTGAGTTATGTTGGATTAAGACAGAGTGACTGGTCTAGGTCAATAAGTGAGATCCATGGCTGAGCAGGAATTTGATTCTACTCAGTTAACAAGTTCAAGATCTCTATCTAGGGATATAGGTATTTTGAAACGTATTCCCTTGGGTTTTCAGTTAATAAATCACAAACTTTTGGAAATGTTTTTATTGAAATATTTTTAATGGTGTGGATATGTGCTACATTCTGCTATGCGTTTGAGGGAAACAAGATGTTTTCCTCACAATTTGAAGAGGTAGTTTTGCCTTTATAATTTAAGTAGTGGATTCAGCATCTATCCAGCAGCCAGGATTTTGTTCTGGAAACTGAAGTATCAATCTGCTTGTTTATAAAGTAGGTGTCCCTACCCAGAAGTAATAGACACCCATGCAGGAGAATGATCAGGGCTGGAAGAACTCTCCAAAAAAATTGTATGCTTCTTTTTTTAACCTCTTCCCCACTGATGGGAGACTGGGACTGTGCATATCTATTGTCTTACATCTAGCCAGTAGTTGTGGTAAAGAGCAACACTACTGTGTGCTGTGGCTGGGGACTTGAAGATTTTTGGAGTACCTAGGAAATATGAGAGATTCAAGGTTGCTCATAAAGAGGTTTTTATTAGCATATAGAGGGCCCTCCTTGTCCACATAGGTTTGGTTCTAGGACCCACCGCCCCAGCGGATAAGGATTGCCATGGATTCTGGGGTCCGTTCCCGAAGCTCCCACAATTACTTACCTGGAACCTCCAGACCTCTCCTGAGTTGCACCAGGCCAGTGACCCACTCTGTTGGCCTCTGCAGGTCTTGGAATGGCCCACATAAGCCTTAGGAAGCCACTTCCAATTTTCAGAAATTGCCTCTGAAAACCATAAGTTGCTTCCGGAGGCTTCTGAGGGCCATTTTGAGGTCTGCGGTTGCCAATAGAGTGCGTTGCTGGTCTAGTGCAACCCAAGTGAGGCCTCTGGAGGCTCCAGGTAAGTAATTGCAGGGAGCCTCTGGAGGAACCCATGTGGACCCTCTGCAACTGCAGATGGTTAAATCGGTAGATACATGATCCGTGAGTGCAGAGGATCCACTGTACTTAAAATACAAGAATGCACACAGATAGTGGGAACAGGATGCTGGGGTGACACATGGCCACCAGACAGAAGCCATAGTGAGCCATAAACAGTAAACAGAAGATAACTAAAACAATAGATGTGCAGAAAAGTGTGGCCAAGCTGCTCTACTGATAAGGCTGACTACTTGGTAGGAATAGTGCAAAACTTGGAATGCTGACTGTTGGCAGGCAGAGCAACAAGCAAACACAAGTCCTTTGACTCATCTTCTCTGCTTGAAATATACAAGAACTTTGCTTATGCTCAGAGATGCTAAGACCATAGCTAGTTTTTTTTTTTACCTCAAGGACACACAGGCATATGAGCTCTTACTCTCGAGAATTTAGAATTATGCTGAAGAGGGAACCCTTTGCTTAGCCTTGGACCTAAAGGATGGGGTGATAGGAATGTGCTCAGAGAATGTATACCTTCAGATACCTATGGCACATGCATTCCGCCTTCCAAGGATTCAGTAAGTTGGGGGGGGGGGGTTGCTTCATTACAGTTTGAAAGAGCAGAGGGGAAGTCCAAGAGGAGTTTTTCTCTGAGACTACAGGGACTGTTGAAGAGTTTATGTCGGGCAGCACATCCTCTTCTTTGATGTGCTGTTTTGCCCTCCTGCATAGGTTTTTTCATGCTTCTATTTTTAAAGAGCTTACTGCATGGCCACTTAAGAATGTTTCTGTTTAATAGATTCAGTGCTCTGTTGGCCAAATTATGTGTAGAAGATACATTGTAATTTAAATTGAAACCAAAATGACTCATGGTATCTCACTCAACAGCAGAAATGAAGAAATTGATGGCGTTTCCTTCCAGTAACTTCTGTTTACTGTCAAAGCATTTTGAGAGATTACAATTTAGGTTGGATGTTGACATCATTCAGACATAAAGATGTTGGTATAGTAATTACTTTTTCATGTAACTGTTGAAAGGCCAGAATTGAATACCGTCTCTACGTGTGAATTACATTATGCAGGTGAGTGGAAGAAAATTCTCAGTTGTGTTTATTTTTGCATAATTTGTGACTTCTTTAATTTTGGCAGATGATATATTTCTGAAGATTCTGCATTCTGATGATCCAGAACTGGCTGAAGCACGGGAAATTTTGCACAAAATAGAATGTCGCGAACTCTATAAATATGTGGGAGAGACTCAGCCTGGAAGTGAGGAAATTACAAAGGTAGGTACAGTTTTCAAAGTTGCATTGCTTGGGATCTTCTCAGCTCTAGTCATATTGCTAACTTGTATTTTCCTGGAGTCATACAAACCAAAGCCAAATGTGAGTCTTCACCCAAGACAGGTGATTACCCTGCAGGTCTTTCCCCTTTAAGTCTTCACTTGGGGAGCCCTAGAATCTGGGGAGGGACGAACTTGGCCTCCGCCTCCTCCCCCTCCCACCAGTGGAGTGTTTGCGGCAGTGAGAATAGGACATTTCCCTCCCTTGGAATCTGCCTCATTCTTCATCCTTCCCTTGCCTCTTCAGTTTCTTCCCTTTTATTCCTCATTAGTCTTCGCTAATGTGTCTTTGGCTTGGTCCAGGACTGTTGGTGCCAAGCACAAGGTGCTGTCAGAGGGAGTCACCCTCCCAAGCAGGGGTCACATCACTCATGGCCATCACCATGTAACCTCTGCACTGCGAGTTACAGCTCTTGTTTTGTCAGGCAAGGCTGAAGTGAGTCTGATTCCAGAGACCAAGTTTTTTAGCTCTTTCTTACTCAATTAAAAGAAAGGAATTTTAATGGCTGATGGAGAGATCTTGTAATTTTAAAAAAAAATTATATGTGGCTTTTCTGTGTTAAAAATATCCAAAGCAACCTCTAGTGAGGATCATCCAGTGAAAATACACAAATAAAATCAGTGCAGCACCACTCACAGAACTACTAAAAATTCAATTAAAAAGAAACTTGATAAATACAAGAAAACTTCCAACCATTCACTACCACAGTGCAGCGCAATCCTGTCTTGTGCTGGAACAGGCAAGCCAGGAGGCTTGCACTGTGTCCAGCACAAGATAGGGCTGCAAAGTGGCTCAGCCAAAGGTAAGGGAAAACTCTTCCCGTTACTCACAGGTAAGCCACTGCAGCCCCTATGGGTCTCCTGAGGTGGCACAAGTCCAAGGAGAGCGGAGCGGCTTGAAACTGGTCTGTGCTTGTCAGGGTACGGGGTTGAGATCCAGCCAGTGGCATAGCTAAAGATTGTGTAGTCCGGTGCCAAGCTCAAAACAATGCCCCAGAAGTGATGTCACAACCAGAAGTGACGTCACTCCCTGGTTTTTTAAAAAGTGAAAATTGGGGGAAAACTTGCCTCTTCCTCCCCCCAAAGGTTAGCCACCGATTCCTCTGCTGCCTCCCCCCAGTCAGTGGCATAGCTAAGGCAGCTGTCTGCTACCTAGGGTCAAAGAAGATTTGTAGTCCCCCCTCCAAGATAAAATCAAATTTAATTAAGTAAATAAATAAAAAGTGTGCCCCTGATTGGTTTGAGACACTGTGCTAGGGTGAAGAGGGACGGTTATTCTCCCCCTGCTAAATATAAGAAAAAGTGCCTCTTTACCCAGTTAGCAGGGGTAACTGTATTATGATACATGGAAATGAGAGCTGACTCATATTAACACCTTATTGGTTCCATTCTGTATTATAGTAACATGTCATTGGCTCTCAGAACAATCAGTTATCATAGGACAGTTTTGAGTTAAAGAAATCTAGTTTTTGTTCCATAAGGCAGTTGTGTTTTTATTTTCTGGTTAACTGGCCATAACTTTTGTTAGAATATAGATATTCCAATGTAGTTTGTTTCATTCCATTCAGCATTAAATTACCTTTCCAATGATATATAACATGATGGTATTATTCATACATACCAAGATTTTCACAAGTATGGTCACTAGTGTCAAGCTCTACCTGTTGCCACCCCTAATGCTTGATGCCTGGTGCAACTGCTACCCCCTGCACCCCCTTACCTATGCCACTGGATACGGCATAACTACTATGTCCCAGCCACACCTCCCGCTCCCTGCCTGCCCCCGGGACCGCCCTCCACCTGCCCTCCCCCCACCCCAGAATGCCTCTGGAGGGCTGTCTGATGTCCACGGACACTGCATGCATCCTCTGTGGGCTTCAGAATGCCCCCTAGAGGGGGAAAAAACCCCACTACTTCTGGTTTTCAGAGGAAAAATCAGAAGAGGTTTTATGCCTTTAAAAGGAATTCTGAGGACCACAGGAGGAGCCTGATTAAGCCATTTCTGCTCAGTGTGGCCTATACGTACACCTGTGGCTGGTCAAAAATGTGTTAATCCTTGTTGAAAATGTGTGATACTCTCTCAGTGGATCGTACAAAAAAGCTAAAAGGTTTTATGCCTTCCAGGAGGAGTATGATGGGCTGCCTGCTGAAATTGCTGCCGCCAAACCAAAAACACTCTCTCAGGACATGGAATTGAAGGCTGAAGACTTCATAGTTGATGTAAATATGGCACTTATCTTTATAATGCACTTGTTTTTATGCTTGCCTCCAAAATACTTACTTTATATTTCTGACCTTTAAAGGTTATCTACATGGATTATGGAATGAAAGAGAAGAATCCCATTGATAATGTTCATTTCTATTGCAAATCTGACATTACTCATGCAATCAGAATTACTAAAGACCAGGTTAGTAGGTGTTTGGGATGTGGATTGCCTGTTTATTATGCTGGGATATTGGTTAATATGTTTTAAAATACTTCTTGAGAAATGGCAAGCCAATTGTGGTGAGATTGTTCTAATATTAGTCTTGTAGTTGTGAAGTACAATTCCTCTGTGCCAATTGTAGAGCGCTTGTAGATGAGTATTGATTCTGTGGCAGTTTAACATTTTGTTCTTTGGAGGAACCTGAAAAATTTATTGAAGAGGTCCTAAAAGTAAGGGAATGTTAGCATGCATTTGTTTTATTCCGTCTGCCCGTTGTCTTGTAGGTTTCAAACTTCCTACCAGAGAAGTTTGCAGAACAACTAATCAGGGTTTACTGGAAGAAAACAGATGGAAAGAATCTTGATGTTGCCAGAAAATATTTCGTTCAGTGGTGTATAAACAGAAATTTTACTAAGCCCCCGGTAAGAAATTCTTACATGACCATAGATTTTGCACTTGAAATGTGTCCACTTGTGATATAGATTGGAACCTCCAAAATGTGGTGAACCTATGCATATGTACAACATACAGACTTAGGGCCCAATCCTATCCAGTTTTTCAGTGCTGCCATAGTTGTGCCAGTGGGGTGTACGCTGCGCCCTGTGGTGGAGAGGCAGTCACTGGGGCCCTCTCAAGGTATGGGAACATGTGTTGCCTTACCATGGGGCTGTATTGTGACTACACTGGGGCTCAAAAGTTGGATAGGATTGGGCCCTTAGGGTGCAGTCCTAACCAACTTTCCAGCACTGACATAACTGTGCCAGTGTGGCTTGCACTGCCTCCTGCAGTGAGGAGGCAGTCAGGGGAGCCTCCTCAAGGTAAGGGCATGTTTGTTACCTTACCTTGGGTCTGCTTTGCGGCCAGGTCAGTGCTGGAAAGTTAGTTATGACTGCACCCTTAGTCTGCCAGTTCCTACATGCTTGAACCCAGAAGACATGAGAGACCTCACACTAGTGAAAATTCTGAATATCCCAGACACAAAAGGAGGCACCATCCCTTCTGGTTGCATTCTGGAACCACTGTAATGCTACCTCCAACTTGAAGTTGGGTGCTTCTATGTTTATGACCATATGTGCAACTTTTATGTTTATCACCGTATGTGCCACAAGTTATATAAAATTAGTTGATGGTACTTCTAGGAGGAAGGTGAGGGGACTACCACAAATAACCATGGCACAATGCTGTTGATTCATTTAAGTCTCCCCTGGAACATATTAAACAAAAGGCTCTGTGAATGTTTTATTCCAGTTGTCTGAAAACAAGATGACAGAGGTTGTATTAACATCTGACTGACTAAATCTGCAAGGCTGACTTTTTCCCCCCCTCTTGATGCTTTGATAGAATGGGGATGTGATTGCCCCCGAACTTACTCCAATGAAACCAAATTGGAATCTAACTGAAGAAGATGAAAAGCCAGGTTTAAGTGATCACAGAGAAGCCTCAAAATCCAAGACAAGACTTTTTCAAGACTGATTTAACCATTTAAATTTCTGTTGACAAGTTCAAGATTTTGTGCTGCCATTTTTTAAATACATAGCATTTTGACTTGGATCCAGAGAACCATAAGCAGTGTAACATTTGTAGAATGAGATTTTCCTGCTCTTATTCAATTTTGCATCTCCCAATACCTTCTATAAACCCAGTCCTGAGGTTTGGAGAATGCTCAGGAATATTGTATGATACACTGAGGAGAGAGTTGTTGGAAATTTGCCCCAGTGCACACCCTCCCTGTCTACGAGAGCTTGCTCTCTCATGGAAAAGTGTCTTTGGATTCAAGCCTTTACTGAGAATTTTTATGAGGCTTGATTCAAATTAGAATATTCAATAAAATTGCAGAGGAAACCTGTATGATGTCTTTTGGAAAAGGTGTGACAGAAAATGACTTGGCAGAATAGATAACTGAGAGCGCTCTGTGCTTGTGGTTTTCACAAGATAATGGGAAGATTATACTATTGAGAATGACCTTCTGTTCCTAGTGTAAATGTGTTAGTAAAATCAGAACTGCCCTTCCAAATCAAATTCAAAGGCTTTTGGAAAATCTCTTAACGTATGAAAATCAAAACAGGATAAAGAATTTAAGCAAGATAAAGAACTCATTTTTTGACACGCTTCATTTTCTTAAAGTCATCAAAATAATATAATTTCTGTACCAATTTCTGTATCTGCAAACTCTATAGTCAAAATATATGTGGAGAGGAGGGAGGAGAACTTGCGCCTTTTGCCTTAATTCATGTATGTTTATGACTGATTATGACATAGTCCTTTAGAAAAACCTCTGATTACCCTGAATCATGAGAAAGTTGGTAAACGTTCAGCTGAATCCACATTTGAAAGAATCGGAGATATTCTATTTACTCTTTAAACTCTTGCTGCTTACATTTTTAATTGTCAAAGTTAATGGGTGACAGCCTGCCTGATGCTTCTGTCATTGGAACAGAAGGACTGTTTCACTTGTGGAAGGTGTCCTTGCGTAGGTAGAATGTTCCTTACATTTTTGGAGGGAGTTATTGATAACCGAAGCGCTAGTCATTCTATCATCCATTAATGGCAACAATAAAATGGCAAACTTGCGGTTTTGTCTTTTGAAATACATGCTGGAGAGGTGCTAATCTATTTTGCAAAGCGAGACAAATACTGTAGCTGTTGTTAAGAACCTTTGAGGAAATAGCACCTGTCAGGCTAACAGGTTTCCACCTCTGTTTCAAAACAATTGAATGTATTTTAATGACTCATGTTACCACAGCTACCATGATTGTCTATGTATGGAATAATGTATTGTTCCTTTAAGTTATATTTGATTTGGAAGCATTTCTATGTTGTGCACTTTATGCTGCTGAAAATATTTTTTGAATATCAGAAACAGGCTATTGATGGTGAGAAGCAAAATTTCATTTTGGAAGTAATTTTTTTATTTTACTTTATGCCCCATTTAATGAATCTGAGCAAGCTTCAGAAGAATAGTGTAAACCCTTTTAAATTTAACCCTTTTAAGTTTAAAATGGAAGTGTTTTGAGTTTCTTCTGAAACTTGGGGCTGCAGCCTTCAACAGTGGGTGCTGGGTTGTCCACCGTCCTGCTTAGTTTCTCTCCATATGCGTATCTGTGTCTGGAATTCACTCCTGCTGATTGCTGCTCCCTACCCCTTCTGCCCCTGTTCAGCCGCCCTCTCATGTGCAAGGGCTGTGCAGGAAGGTTCCGTTGGCCCAACTTAGCATACTGGATATAGATTACATCATGCAAGGAGGAGCTCCAGAATGAGTAGTCAATTGATTAAGTTTGAATCAAAACAGAGCTTCTTGTATGCTAATGTGTGTTGCATCTTATACTTAATATAAAGGGGCAGAGTAATACAGAAGCAGCAATTGTCTATGAAACTGTATCAAACTGTCAGACCTATTAGTACAAATTCTACATGCTCTGTGCTTGAACACAAACTCTTACCTGTTCTTATTTCAGCTCAATAATAAATGCTTCTGTGGCTGGTCCCTACTATGTTCTGAAATTGGTTTGAAAAATCTGTCTGTTTTAAGTGAGAATCCTTTCATGAAAATCGAATAAACAAACGTAGTAAGTAACTCCAGAACTATGCAATAAGTTTAGGCTGCAATCCTACCCACACTTTCCTTGGAGTAAGTCCCACTGACTATAATGGGGCTTACTTCTGAGAAGACATGCATAGGGTTGGGCTCCTGTTGTATGAGGTGAACTGGGGGGGGGGTTATGTCAGTTTCTGTGGGGTTTGTTGACTCCCATGTTCAACATCTCTGTGAAGCCATTGAAATAATCCAGACCTTTGGAGCCATCAGTGACACAGGTAAGTTTATATTTCATTAATTAAGCATGCAGGAGCTGTTGTCTCGCTGTTAAAAGACCTCTGGATGGGATGGTTTTACCTGTAGCTGATATAATTCTTATTAGGCTACAGAGTCATAAACTGTGAGGTACTTCTGGACCTGATTCCACAACTGTCAGAGTTGTTCCCATTGGTTCTGTGTCCCTTCTTGGAGGATAAGGATCTTGCTATCTTCATCCATTCTTTCTGGATTAACTACTTTGGTGTGCTGTGCATGGGTTTGCCCTTGAAGATAACTGAAGTTTCAGTGGCTGTTAGCCTCCTAGCTGATGTGGAGAGGTAGGTGCATAATACAACTAATTGTGTAGCAATTGCAGTGGGTACCAGTTAGCTTTCATGCCCAATTCAAGGTGCTAGTTTTTTCCTTTTCCTTTCCTTCTTACACCTGCACAGAACCTGTGTAGGTGTAAGACTTTTCTTACATGACATCCTCCTAACAGTTAAGATTTGCATTGCATACCCTGCTGTGTCTTCTATTGTTGCATGTCACAATAGACCTGGGCCCTGGTACATAGCCCAGTTGGGAGCTTGTGTGCATGCCCTCTCCCTGAGTGTAGCCTTAGGCGGTGCCGGTGTACTGAGACAGTTTTTTTCAGCAGCTTCCACACTGGCTGTAGTCTCTTTTCAAGGAAGCATTGCAGACCTCTGACCATATTGATCTCTCCCCCACTGGCCAATGTGCCTGAGACTAGGTTGATATGCAGTGGTGAGACTACTGTCCTAAGAACAGATCAAACTAAGGAATTTGTGCTTCCTTTGAAGGTGGCCCTGTTTGCATGAGTTCAAGTTGGCCTCCAGCTTAAAGAGCTGGGTGGTTGCTCTGCCTCATGCACTGGCAGATCTAGAGGGGGGCAAACAGGGCAAATGCCCCGAGCGCCGACCCTCCAGGGGCGCCTCTCGGACCCTCGCCCCCCAGGAGGAGCACTCATGAGTGCTGCGGAAAGGCAGATTCCTGCCTCTCCGTCAGCGCCTTGGTGCAGACTGAGCCGCCCCCCTTCCCTTCTCCTTTATAGGAGGATAGGAGACAAGCGCCCTAGAGAGGCACTGGTGCTCTAGTGCGCCCATCTCGTCTCCTCCTATAAAGGAGGAAGGGAGGCAGGCGGCCCAGGCGGCGCCGAGGCGCTGCCTGAGAAGCAGCTGCCTCCCAGGAGTGCTCCTGAGCGCCCCACTCCACCTCTTAGGGTGTCCCTCAGAGGCAGAGCGGAAGCGGCGCACCTCCAATTTCAGAGGAGACACATGCCACTTCCTGGGCTGCAGAGGAGGTCTCCTTTGGAGCAGTCTGGGGCTACTGGAAGCCCACCTGTCTGAGGCGCCGCTTCCAGCAGCTCCAGAGCGCTCCAGAGGAGACCTCCGTGCCACTTACAAGCAGCGCGGAACGCTCCATCGGGGCGAGCCTCCTCCACTCCTGAGGGCGTCCCTCAGAGGTGGAGGGGAAGTGGCATGCACTCCCTCCGACTTTGGAGGAGACACATACTGCTTCCTGGCCCCCACTGAGCCTTCCGCACCGCTTACAAGCAGTGGCGAAGGCTCCGTTCCCCCTTTGTTTTCTAAGGGGGAACAGAGGAGGTAGCTGCACAGAAGTAATTGCAGTGACAATGACGTCACCACAATTACTTCCGGGTCAGCAGTGGGGGGGGGTGAGAAGAGGGAGGCAAAAATGAGGGGTGAGGGGTGGAAAACGGGGGGTTGTCCCGGGCCCAGGGAGCCCCAGGAACGCCTCTGGCCTCATGGACTGTAATAAGGTATCCTGAAAAATATTTGCTGAAGGATATTCCTGACATATTTAAGCTGCTTCAGAGGGTATGTTTAACTCATAGGGTGTAGGTGTGTGGTAGAAAGAGTTTGAAAACATTTTGTAGCTTCTGCTAATGCATTAGGAAATTGAAGGGTGGTTTTTCAGTGATCAAGAACATATGTACTGCAACCTTTAAGCTGCTTAAAATCAGTTATTGTTCCGGGAAAAACTTGGAAAAAGTATTTGTGGAAGCATGCTTGAAACTTAGATGATTAACCATCTTTCCATGTAACTACAGGTTCCAAGGTTCTTGGTAGAGAGCCATGACAGATATATGTAGTGTAGTTATATATCCTTCCCCAAAGTAATCCTCCTTTATTTCACCCCTGTTTCTATATACAGTACTTAACATTTCCAAACTACTGCACACCACATTTCTTCATGTTCTCTCTCCCTGCTTCTCATTTCAGTTTACGCTATTTCACCCTTTGGAACCTTTTGAAATCTTAAGTATAGCAACAGCACAAAATATTTATTTGGCTATTTTACTCTGTCTGGGATTATAATATTGTTGGAATAGAAAAGCTCACTATGACAAAAACCTCTGAAGTGTACAATGCACAGGCAATTGGAGGTCCCAATCTGACTAGCCTCTGCTGAAACAATCTGAATGCATGTTCTACCATTTATTTTACATATTTAACAATACTCCCCCATTTCATAAGTATTACAGTATTCATATACTCACTAAAAGCATCGTGCTGATTTTTCAAATATTGTTCCAATAATATGTTAGACTGTAGTAGTATCGATACACAGCATTGCTACAGGACGTGTGCTGTTGCAGAGAAGATGAGCACTGCAATGCTCATGTATGGTCTCTAGAACCAGAACTAAAAGCCAAATGTAAGAGCTGATCTGCATGTGCACCTGCATTGCTCCATATCTTAGTTTGTAATTACAGTTGAACATGCTTCCATTGAAAAGTATGCCAAAGATGATGTGACATGAAAGCTCAGTCTGGTACACAATCTTCTCCAATTAGTTCACACAGGCACCAATATTGTTTTGATATTCAGGTATCAAACTATTGTATTGTATTGGCAACCTTCAGTCTCGAAAGACTATGGTATTGCGCTCTGAAAGGTGGTTCTGGCACAGCGTCTAGTGTGGCTGAAAAGGCCAATCCGGGAGTGACAATCCCTTCCACACCGGGAGCAAGTGCAGTCTGTCCCTGGTCTGTCTCCCTGGCTATGGGCCTTCCTTCTTTGCCTCTTAGCCTCAGACTGTTGGCAAAGTGTCTCTTCAAACTGGGAAAGGCCCAGGTATCAAAATTTGAAAGGTATCAAATTATGAAAGGTAAAAATTTGAAAGGTATCAAATTATGAGCATGCGAATGTGAACCTATCCCAAAACGACCAGGAAAAAGTAAGGGAAAAGTTTATCAAGTGGTAGGCATTGGTGTAGTGAATAACTTTTCACCAAGGATACTAGAGTGTGATTTAAGTACCAGGAGAAAGCAGAATATTTCCCCAAAAGAAGTGTCTATCTTGGACTGCTGAATCCCTCAGAATCTGTCTAAAAACTGCACATTTATTGTGCAAAACAAGAGTCATGTAGCAAGGTTGTATATAATAAGGAAATAATAGACTGGTTACTTATCAAACACCTTCTGTTGTATATGCAATACACTAATACAGACATTATTCCTGATCTGGGGGCAACCTTCTAAAAAAAAAAAAGAGAGAGAGACTTGGCAAACTTCCTATTCTGAAGTAGAATTGAATGTTGTTGGTAGACAACATTCAGGTTGTCAAGGCTGACTGTGGTAAGCAATCCCATGGCCACACCATCTAGGAAACACCATCCAAGGGATTTTTTGATGATGTGAGCAGAGGGCAGTAGTGCAGGAGGATGGCTCTATAGTTGTATAAATATATGGTTAGTTTGTTCTAAGAGATTCAGTGCTTCTGACAATTATACCAAAAGCATAAGCAGCAAGCATAAGTATTATGGGGAGGAGTACATTCCTGTGAAAATGGTTTCAAGGTTTTGACATTCTACTGTCCGTATGAAACAATTGCTTGATCTTCTACTCCTATTAGAGTCTTTGAGAGCCTCAGGACTCTGAGGAGAGCAAGAGGCTTCTTATAGCCGAGCCAGTAGCCAGAGCTACAGTTCTACAGGTACCAATAGCCAATAGTGGTCAATAGTGGAAATGTAAATTTACCTTCCCTGGTAAAAGTTGGCCAGTACTCAGTGTAACCTACCAACTTTTAAAGTGACCAAGGCTTTTGTTTTTGTGTGGATCACCATGTAGACCTGCCCCGGAATACATTATTAACCCAAAGGTCAAGCTCAAGTAACGAACCAAGGATTTTCTCTCTTTCAAGGGAGCTTTGAGGGACAGGCAGCATTGCAGTGGAAAAATAGTAGAGAATCACCAGGTCACCAATATCTTTCTTCCCTTCTCACCTGGGAGAGAGAGTCCACAGCAGATTTATGCTCATTTGAAGAGGATCTCAAGCTGCTTTAGAAAGACTACTGGTCAAAACCTGTTCTCATGGCACTAGAGAAGTTTGAGCAGGGGCAGGATTTGTTTTTTGAGGTGCTAATCCAGTGCCCAAACTTCCAAGTCTTGGATGAGAAACTCCTCTTTTGGAGACAATGCCTCATTGTTGAACGTCTCACAGGGGTGGCTTCCTCCATGGTTCAGGTCTCCATCTAACCACAATCCAAATTTCCCACTGTAAATGAGAGTAGAGACAGAATAGGGGATGAAAATTCTACAGCACCATAGGCCCAAGATCTCTAACGTTGAAGAATATCTTAGAGCAGGGGTGTCCAAAGTTTTTGGCAGGAGGGCCACATCGTCTCTCTGACACTGTCAGGGGCCAGCAGAAAACAAGAATTAATTTACATTTAAAATTTGAATAAATTTACATAAATGAATATATTAAAGATACTTATATGAATGGATGAAGGTATTGCAATAGCTCAAGGCCCATAAAAGGTCTTGCACAAAGCAAGGCTGGCCTTTCCTTTGCTGCTGCTACTGCATCACAGATGTGAAATAGCAAGCAGTGGAGGGAGCCATCACACGAGAGGTCAAACAGTTGCCCTCACGCTGAGAGCAGTTGCGTCGGGCCAGTGTGGGCTCCAAAAATCTCTGGAGGGCCAGAGGCTCATTGGAGACTGGGGGCTCCCTGAGGGCCGCATTGAGAGGCCTTGAGGGTCGCAAGTGGCCCCAGGGCCGGGGTTTGGGCACCCCTGTCTTAGAGCTTGAGTTGTATAGATCTGTTTGCTCTACAACAGTGCCCTTCAATCTTTTTTGTGCCACAACCCCAAAAAGCAAGCCAATATAGTGCAAGACTCGGGAGTGAGTCTCACCCCCCTCCCAGGAGCTGATCTGCCCACCACCATTTCCCCCACCTCTTGTGTCTTCACAACAACTCTGTGATGTAGCAGTTTGAGCAGGGCTGGCCTTAAGAGCTATGGAGCAAGAAAACAAGAAGAGGCTCTGCAGCATTATATCAATTTTGATAAGGCAGCACCATTAATGGATTGGATCCAAGCCCTCTCTTGCTCAGACTTTGAAAAGTTGCTGCAACCCCCCCCCCCAAAATGAGACTTTGCGACCCCACATGGGGTCACAACCCACTGGCTGAAGAACGCTACACTATAGCAAACAGTCTGCAGTTTTATCACTGCTGCATGCTTGCACACATTTGCTGTACACTACTGCCCAGTAGTCTGGATTATCAGGACTGTGGGGGAGCTTCTGGATGGATGGTGCTTCCTGCCAAGAGCTGAATTAGATGTGCGAGTTGTTTTTGTTTTTGCTTTCTTCGTATTCAGATTTCTTCCTGAAAGGCTTTACAATAAGAGCTGTGCTCCATCAGAGTAGAGGTTCTTCCTGTCTTAGTATCCTGCTTCTCACAGTGGCCAACCAGATCTATCCAGAAAACCCAGAAGCATGACCCCTTCAGTAGGTAGGTAAATGATCTTCTCCAGCTACTACTTCACAGCAACTAGTATTCAAAGGCTCATTCTCTCCGACCCTGGAGGTAGCATATAGCCATTGATAGATCTGTTATCCTTTGAATTTGTGAAATCCTTTTTAAAATCCATCTAAGCTAGTGGTCAGCAGGAGGGCTAGTGGCAACAAATTCTATATGCATTATGTGAAGAACTTCTTTTGTCTTTCCTGTCTTCCTGGTGCTGGGCATTGCTGTGATTTTACAGCAGCACAGTTGGTTTGTACTACTGGGCCCAATTTCTTTTTACATTTAAACACTAAGGATGTGTATGCTAATGGAAACTGGCCTTGGTCTTTCCCTGCAGCTTTTAATAATCTTTGTCCAACACCTGTGTATGTAACAGTTCACAGAAACTGAAAAGTGCAGTACTACCATAGAAGATAAATATGAAGTTCTCCTCCAGGTTAAATGATAATTATCACTCAAACTGGATACCTATTTTTGTGTCCAGTTAAAAAGCATGGAAAGCATCATCTGGCTTTATGTAGTTGTGGGGTCGATGGAGGAAAAGAATAAATGTGCTAGGAATCCATGCATCTGATCTAATGGAATTTAGAATTAGTAAGTGAGGCATATCTATTGGACACTGGTGCAATTAAAAGAGGCCTGGGTAGAATAATCAAAGAAGTTAACCGTGGCATAAGTTCTCAAAGTAGTCTCCCCATTACATATTTTTACTTCTACCCAGTGCTAAGCAGCCACACAAACAAACTGGAGCTCTGATGGGAGTAGTCTGTTAATCTGTAAGAATCTCACACTGGGAGTGAACACAACTCTGGGGACACAGAAACAAGGTGCTGCTGTTGTGGAGCCATCCTTTGTAGTTTGGTGAAGAATTGACAGTGTGGATTGGTTGTGAAATGCCCCACAAGCTCCAACAATGGTGGGAATTCATCTCTTTAAAAAAACTGAGTGTTCTTTGCTGGGTCTGCTGAGAACCTTGGCTCCACAAACCGTCGATGAGACAGTATGCAAAGGTAAATATCTGTTGTGCTTCCTCTTCCATCCCCTCCTGCTACCTTTCCCAGCTACACACCTGCCTCCACCAATTGCTAGTGAGTCCGCGTCTCCTTTCATGAAGAAAGTGTTTTTGCCAGTCCATTTAAATACCTAGGAAAACATGGGGGGGGGGGGGGGACATAGAGACAAACAATCACTAAAAGAACGGAGCGACTTGGGAATAAGTCACAGCTGTACTGCTACAGCAAACAATCATTACTTTGTGTTCCAGTGCTTGTTTGAAACTCAGTCCATTCCCATTCAATTAACTTGGAGGGCCCAGTGGAAAAGCATCTGCTTAACATGCAGAAAGCCCCAGGTTCTGTCCCTGGGAACGATCCTCATCTGAAATTCTGGACAATTGCTAGATGGCAGGAATGGACAAATCCAGTGTGACTTGACTTGAGAAGTCATGAGTCTCTGCCCCCCCCCGTGACTCAACTGAAAAAAGAGTCATAACAGGCATGTTCTGAGTTGCCAAGTCCCCTTTTTGTGACTCAAAAGAACTTGTGTCGAGCCACCCCCTTTAAAAACCCAGCCATGAAAAAAACAGGGCTGCTGCAGAGATGTGTGTGGGAATTCACTTTAAACACTTCCCTGCTATCCCATCCCATCCGTATACAGGGCAGGAGAGGTAGGATGGACTGCGTGAGAGCAGGGACAGAAGCGGCAAGAGGGCTATGTGCAACAGCTGCAAGACTTACCAGGACGATCCAATTCTTGGCAACTCCAATTAAAAGTAGTCTCATTGCTGCTGGTCATTCACTGAGGCTCCCTTCTCCCAAGTAACAATGGAGCTCTCAGCAGCCATGCAATTGGAAAGCATGATTGCTATGAACTACCTCTCCAAACCCCCCCCCACCTCCTTCCCTCCAGGTTTCTCCAGTCAATCATAAGGCAAGAACCTCTTGGGCTCTTCCTCCTGCCCTACCTCAGCCAAAGAAAATATCAGAATGCCTATCTGCATCCAGTTCTTTCAGAGATGGGCAAAAGAGCCTGTTCCTGATTCTGTCCCCTCCCTGGGCTTCTCCAGCCAATCATAAGGTACGAACCCCCTTGGCTCCTTCTGCCCTACCTCAACCAATGAAAATACCAGAACGCCCATCCTTTGTCCAGTGAGCATTGGTTCCTTCCTTTCTGTCAGAAATGGGCAAGAGAGCCCACTCCTGCCTCCCTCTCTCCTGCTCGGATGCAAAAGCAAATATTAACCCTTTCCTGTCTCCTGGCTGGAACACACCCGGTCTGAATGATGGCCCCACAAGTTTTTTCACGCTGCAAAAAAAGTAAGCAAGCACACCCAGACGCAGACAGATGCAGGTCTGCATGCATGGGGATGAGTGCGGAGTCAAGGGGCCCTTGACTGTTTTGCTGAGTCTTCCATGCACGCAACTTGGGTGTCCATGAGTCAGCAAAAAACATGCATTTTCATGACTCTGAGTTCCTATCCCTGCTAGATGCACCAATGATTTGACTTTGGTATAAGTCAATGTCCTATGTTCCTATGACAGGAACATATTGAACACTGCACTAGTATGCCTTAACACACAAATTCCTGTAGACTTGTCAAATATGGACTGAGGTCATTTCTGGTTGTATCTATGTCTTGCTTAAGATTGTGGTCTTACTCCTAAGTCAAAGAGGAAGGCATATCCAACTCTTTCTGTGATTGATATTTAACTGTTTCAATCACAATTTTTAAGTGCAGTATATAGTAGAACAGGGCTGGTTGAACCCCGGCCTGAGGGCTGGATCCAGGGTTTGGCCAAATTTTTTCCTCCCATGACTGGCACCTTTAGTTCTGGAGCACTGTGGGACTTCAAGTCCACAGATTGGGATGACACGACACTCCAGCCAGTCACATTTTCACAGAAATCTGGGCGTAATGCCCCCTGGGGCATTGCACCATAGATGCAACTGGGGCATCGCATCATTCTGATCTGGGAACATGAAGTCCTGTGGCGTTCCAAAACTAAATGTGGCGGTTGTGCCAGGGATCTTATTCCCAGTGCGCAGTGGGCACAACTTTGAGAGCCGCTGTAGTAGAACAATAATTGCCAAATGGTGGATTGGACCTTAATTGTGGATCATTGTGCATGGGTCACTTTTCAGCCATGACTATAGCAGACAAGATGTATACAACTCTATTAATAACATGCATGCGTGCATGCAGAACCCCTGTATTTGAAGAATATATCTTTAGTCACCTTCAATTGTGGCATGAAAGAGAAGAGAAATGTTTCTCCATTGCCATAGAAGCAGCTGCTGACGTGGATGGCTGTAGAAGAAAAGGCCCCAAATATCTGAAAAGGATGCAGAAGAGCAAGATGTTACAAGGCAGACGGGCTGCTTGGAGAGTGAACTACTCGTGCTTGAGTTTCTACTCATTCTGTTGCTATTGGAACTGTTGCCTTTGGCAGAGGTGCCAAGTCCTTTCAAAAACCAAGGGTTCTTTCCTACAATAAAGTTCCATATCCTTCCTAGGTAAGCTTCCTAGGATTTCAAGCTGGACCTACACATTGTATCTGGAGTTCTTTGACTACTGCTCATAATAGTACAGAATTTGTTCCTCCAAAATATTGTGGCTATATGAAAATCTCAAGGTCTGAGGAACGATTCTCCTCTCTCTGCTTAATCCTAAACTAGATGTGACATTGAAGTAAATTGTGATCTAATTTAGAGCTTTACTTTCACTTTACCAGCTGCAAAGAGACTCTTCAACAAAGATTTGTCATTAATACAGGATAAGATTTTGCACTTTGCTGTGTCTAGCAGAAATTATGCACTTGTTTACAAAGGCTGTAGAATCCCTGATGAAGAATTTTAATTATGCTTGGCCAGGATTCTTATTTTACTTATTTGAATACAAAATACACAGACCAACAGTGCATACATGCTAGGGATTCCAGCATGTTCCAGGACTGTGTTGTTTGGAACTTTGTACTGCCAGGTGATGCCAAGAATGCGTCGGAGGCAGCGCATGTGGAAAGCGTTCAGTTTCCTCTCCTGTTGTGAGCAAAGAGTCCATGACTCGCTGCAGTACAGAAGCGTACTCAGGACGCAAGCTCTGTAGACCTGGCTCTTGGTATGTTCTGTCAGCTTCTTGTTGAACCAGACTCTCTTTGTGAGTCTGGAAAACGTGGTGGCTGCTTTACCAATGCGTTTGTTTAGCTCGGTATCGAGAGAAAGAGTGTCAGAGATTGTTGAGCCAAGGTACACAAAGTCATGGACAACCTCCAGTTCATGTGCAGAGATTGTAATGCAGGGAGGTGAGTCCACATCCTGAACCATGACCTGTGTTTTCTTCAGGCTGATCGTCAGTCCAAAATCTTGGCAGGCCTTGCTAAAATGATCCATGAGCTGCTGGAGATCTTTGGCAGAGTGGGTAGTGACAGCTGCATCGTCGGCAAAGAGGAAGTCACGCAGACATTTCAGCTGGACTTTGGCCTTTGCTCTCAGTCTGGACAGGTTGAAGAGCTTTCCGTCAGAGACGCCTGCGTTGGCTCGGTCATGTCGTGAGAATGGATGATGGCCGGATCCCAAAGGATCTCCTCTATGGAGAACTCGTGCAAGGAAAGCGCCCTACACGTAGACCACAGCTGCGATACAAGGACATCTGCAAGAGGGATCTGAAGGCCTTAGGAGTGGACCTCAACAAGTGGGAAACCCTGGCCTCTGAACGGCCTTCTTGGAGGCAGGCTGTGCAGCATGGCCTTTCCCAGTTTGAAGAGACACTTGGCCAACAGTCTGAGGCAAAGAGGCAAAGAAGGAAGGCCCGTAGCCAGGGAGACAGACCAGGAACAGACTGCACTTGTTCCCAGTGTGGAAGGGATTGTCACTCCCGAATTGGCCTTTTCAGCCACACTAGACGATGTTCCAAAACCACCTTTCAGAGCGCGATACCATAGTCTCTCGAGACTGAAGGTTGCCAACAACACAGACCAAAACCGCTCATGTGCTGGGGTGCAACTTATGTATCTCAGAGGGTCCTTCCATTAGGTGCATAGAAGTGCCATAGATTAAGTCAAACATTTGGTCCCACTAAGTCAGTACTTTATACTGTGCTCTGACTGGCAACAGGTATCCAGAAAGGGGTCTTTACCATCCATATCTGGAAAGGCTGGGAATTGAAACTGGAACCTTCTGCATGCAAAGCAGTGTATTGAGCTATGATCCCAGTACTGCCAGCTTGTTTTCTGCATACCTTTGCACTATTTTATATTTTTCATCTAATAACTTTACTCCGGGTTTGGAAATAGACACGTGTCAATGCCGAGACATTAATTTAATGTCCGTTTTAGCTATCCTTGACAAAGGATAGCTTTGGAGAGGAGAAAGGATCAGTGGTAGCCACATTGTAGTAAGGAAAAATTTCCACAAGAGCCCAAGAACTAACAAGTTATGGTTTGCTTTCCTTTGAGGGTCATGAACTCTACTTACCTGGCCATCTGTATCTTTGATAACCAACAGCACAGGAGAGGCAACGTCATTCATGCTTCTGTACATGTTCTTCAGGCTAAATCCATCCCTTGCAGTACCATAAATGAGGTTCCATGGGTGTCCAGTCACTCTCAAAGGAAGGTGTGGGGCAAGCTAAGGAAGACCACACAAATATATATGAGTTCAGTTCTTACTCCCTCAGCAACCTCTCTACTTCTTAGACCTCCTCCATTGTACATACAGTATTTGTCCCAACTTATTTCTCCTGCTCATCACTATCTGCTCTGCTATGGTATCCAAGCTGCATCCAAGATTGCCCCAGTTATTGGAACCCCTCACACTCTTGCCAGCTCCTGGATGCGGTCTTGCCAGAAGTGATCTTAACCCCTTGGTGAAGAATGCTTTCGTCCTGCTAGAAATGTACCTATTTGGGGTATTACAGGTAAGAATGACTCAACAGAACATATACTAGGTAAGGAAAATTTTGGGCAGTGATATATGAGGACAAGGGTTTCACTTGTAAAGGAGTATCTTTGACAACAGTAGTAACACACATTGAACAGAAATGCTAATGTTCCAGGTGAAGGCATTCCTAGTTAGATGCAGTTCTTCAAGGGGCAACAGTGAAACTGAAGAACTACACTGTGAAACTCACTTTCTGGATTTCTTCTAAGTGCATGATGTTGCTCTCTCCATTCAGTACAGGCTCATGAAAGTCTTCTGTGAATACGTCTGGGATGTCTGTGCCTGTCCAGTTGTGGCTCTCCTGTTCATCCGTCTCCTCAGGCTCCAGAGACAGGGTTTCCTCCAGGAGACTGGGCTGGAAAAAGGACAGGCATTGTTTAAAGGGGAAGCAATAATACAACTACTGAGTTTTCCTGCTTTGTCCACATAATATTTCCCGTTAGTGCAAAGCATGGTGCTGGGAATGCCCCTTCATGCAAACAGCATGGAAAATCATGCCTGGGATTTCTATATTTATTTATATCCCATCTTTTTTCTGTCATGGAATTTAAGACAGCTTGGGGTTGCCAGGCAGTGCTGGGAAGGATACTCTTCAGAGAGAATGATAAAGGTAAAAAATAAATGAAGCAAAGTAAAATATTTTTTACTAGAGTAAAGTAAAATACCGAAATGAGCAGTAGTTGAGTTCAAAGCAGTATTTTAACATCAGGAGTATATGTTATAGTTTAGTACAGTAGTTCTCACACATTTACCACAGGACCCACTTTTTAGAATGAGAATCTGTCAGGACCCACTGGAAGTGATTTCATGATTGGAAGGTGACATCATCAAGCAGGAAAATTTTTAACAATCCTAGGCTGCAATCCTACCCACACTTACACAGGAGTAAGTCTCATTTACTAACATTGTTCAAAGAATATAGACAGTAGCTTGTTAAAGGTATAGATCTGTAACATTTCCCCAAATGCTGTTCACATGTCCTGGTAACATTGAGTCTAATATATTAAAAATAAAATATTGAAATGAATGGGGAGCCACCTGAAATTGGCTCGCGACCCACCTAGTAGGTCCTGACCCACAGTTTGAGAAACACTGGTGTAGTGAATCAGGATGAGCTCTACTTATCTTTTGCTCCAATAAGCCTCAGTTCTCTCATAACAGGGGAGAACAAAATGTCTTTAATGATTCATTTAAATCACCATCTGTGCATCTTTGGGGCAGGTCTGTTTGTTTCTCAGGCTATCAGGAACCACCTTAGCAGTGTTAGCAATTTTCTGGAACACGCTGCCAGCAGCAACTGACTATGAAATCTAGAGCAGGGTTTCTCAAACTTGGTGGGTCGCAACCTGATTGTTGGTAGGTTGCAAAGCTTTACTGATAAGCTGATAGCTAAGGTAAATGCATGGAGCCCCATGGAAAGTAAAACTGAACCATCTCTCACATTTACTAGTGAATAGGTGAACTTGCTTTAGTCCAGGGGTGGGCAAACTTTCAACTTTAGGGATTCTGGACCTTTAGCAATTGTGTAGGAGAGAGAATTTCGGCAGATGCAGCAGTCACAGAGGAAAAGCTGCATCTGCTTAAATTGTCTCTCCTACACAATCACTAAAGATCCAGAATCCCTAAAGTTGAAAGTTTGTCCACCCCTGCTTTAGTCCTTTGGAAAGGGCAGGCTGAGAAGAATCCAGTGACACCAGAATGATCACAATCCAATGAACGCAGCCCCCCCCCCCAGACACCTGAGAAGTAAGTCCCCCTCTCCAAGCTGATGAATGCATTGGGCCCTATGGAAAGCAAAACTAACACTCCAATCCTATCCATGTCTGCTCAGAAGTCCCATTATAGTCAATGAGGCTTACCCCTGGTAAGTGTGGGTAGGATTGCCGCCTAACCTACATGTTCATGTTTACTCATGAGTAAGCAAACATGCCTTGGCTGGTGGTCAGGTCAGGCAAAGAGGAATGCAAGCCACCAGAATGGTTCCAATCTAATGAAAGAGGAGCTCAACAAATGCTCCAGAAGGCAGCCCCCTCCCCCATTAAAAAAGATTAAACAGATGCTTCAGCTGGTAAGGTGATTTTTTCTTTCTTTTTTAGACTTGTAAGGGTAGGTGGATCCTGATAGTGATATGGTTTAAATATAAGAACTTAAGTTGAACTGGGCACTGGGTAGGGCTGAAAATCTTAGTGATGTGTGTGTATGGAGGGGGTGTTATTGCAGGCAGGATACAAAGAAAATTCACTTGGTGGAACAGGGCTGGCTTCCCCTTATTT
Source organism: Tiliqua scincoides (assembly GCF_035046505.1). Classification (NCBI taxonomy): domain Eukaryota; kingdom Metazoa; phylum Chordata; class Lepidosauria; order Squamata; family Scincidae; genus Tiliqua; species Tiliqua scincoides. The sequence goes on from NC_089824.1 coordinate 190,357,033, forward strand.
AATTATTTGTTTTACTTTAATTATTTATTTTAATTAGCTTGATGATGTCTCTTCTGGCCATGACATCACTTCTGGTGGGTCCCAGACAGATTGTCATTCTAAAAACTGAGTCCCAGTGCTAAAAGTTTCAGAACCACTGGTCATTGATTCTGCTAATTAAAAGACTCCATTGTGAATGCGAGGTGGCTGCACAATTCATTCCTTATTGATTCAATTCTGAAAATGAGATTTTCATTCTGGTGTATTAAGACTCCTGCCTAGCCTTACTGTAGTCCAAGGCATGGTCTAAGACAGGGCTGCCCAAACCCTGGCCTGGGGGCCATTTGTGGCCCTCAGGAACCCCCAGTCTGGCCCACGGTAGCCCCCAGTCTCCAATAAGCCTCTGGCCCTCCAGAGACTTGCTGGAGCCTGTGCTGGGCTGACACAACTGCTCTCAGCATAGGGTGACTGTTCGACCTCTCACATGAGCTGTGGGCCAAGGGCTCCCTCCACTGCTTGCTATTTCACACCTGTGAAAGCATCATCATCATCAAAGGAACCATCAGCCTTGCTTTGTGCAAGGCCTTTTATAGACCTTGAGCTATTGCGAGACCTTCATTTTTTCATATGAGTTCCATCTCTAATATATTCATTTACATAAATGTATGTAAATTTATTCAAATTTTAAATGTAAATTAATTCTTTTCCCCCCCAACACACTGTCAGAGAGATGATTTGGCCCTCCTGCAAAAATGTTTGGACACCCCTAGTCTAACAATGTGATATAGTCATCTTGCTTAAGCTAAGCAGATCAAAGTCTGGTCAGTGTCTAGATGGATGACCACTTGGGAACCACTTATAAGCTATCTATATAAGCCACGAATGTTTCCTTACCCTGAGGAGGCCTCAACATGCCAAAATGCCCCTGTGGGATATGACCGAAGCCGCATTGGCCCCGTTGCATCGCTGTGCATGGCGTTGGGTAGGATTGGGCTGTCCAACTACCAAAGAGATAGGAAAGTTTGTGGTGGGGTATGCATATGAGAAATCCTGTCTGAATATTACTTCAGCCCGAGTAAGGGGTGTTGCAGTGACAAAATCCATAATGACCAGAATCAGTATGGCTCTTTCTCCTCTGCTTCTCCTTCTACTGAAACTATAGGACTTCCACTTCCTAAATTCCAACCTGGCTGTGATGGTAGCATTTAGTCCTGCAGAAACCCTACTTATACTTTCTTGCTATCTCCCTTTATAATGAAAGTTGTCACCTATCTGAGTAAAAAAAGCAAGGTTGTGGGAAAATTGCATGGAGCCACTTTACGTGTATGAACGTTGCATAATATCCACAAAAAGCTTTAAAACACACATTGAAGGCAGTGGTGACCTGGTGAATGCTCCTTCACTCAAACAGCATGGAAGATCATGCCTGGGATTTCTATATTTATTTATATCCCACCTTTTTTCTATCTTAGAATTTAAGACAGCTTGGGGTTCCTGGCTGGTCACACAGTCAGAGCCAGATCTGCTTAGCTTCAGCAAGGTGGCTCAATCATGTGTCTTAATCCCCATGCCCTGACTGGTTGTCAACCTGGTTACTCTTTAGATCTGGCTCAGGGGGTGACCTCTAGGGTCTAGTTCAGTAGCCTTAGAATCTCCTTTGCCAAGCATCTCTGGGTATGTAGCAGTTTGAGGAAAGTAACATCTAATCTGATGTGCCCACACTAGTAGTTACCGCTTCCTGACAATGACCTGCTTGATTTAATTGGGGCACAATTTATCCATGTTGGCATCCTTCAGTCTCGGAAGACTATGGTATCGCACTCTGAATAGTGGTTCTGGAACAGTGTCCTCTCCAGTGCGCGAAGCCTGAGTAAGGTAGATATGGAGGATAGACTGTTACCCATGCAGCAAATCCCCCCTCTCCACGTCGCTGAAATGGTCCAATGGAAAGGCAGAAGCCAATATGGTTCAGCAAATTGTGTCAATCCCTATTTGACCTTATACAATTGTTTAGTAGGAATTTTGTTGGCAGGACTGACTTTGGAGTGTTGTGCAAGGGACAGGAGCCCAGCATAGTGCTCAGCTCTTCACTAAGTTTTTATGTTCCAAAATACTGCTCTAACCTTGTTGTAGGGTATATCAGAAAGCCATTTCCAAGATAGTACCTTATGGCCACAGAACTAAATAAAGCTTTCCTGTCTCACAAGCATATCTCTTATTTCAGCTGTTGCTGCTGGAAAGTAAACTAGCAAGGTTCTTCTTAGGTAGTGGAATAGCGGTACATTTTGAAGTGCAGGAGGGGCTCATTACATTCCCCTGTAAAAGGCATGATCCAATTTTATAAAAATCTACTATACGTTCCTTCATTAGAGTGCTTTCTTCTTCAGTCAGTTATTTTCTACTTTGAAACTTATTGAGCAATATCTTTAAATGAAGTATATTTCATCCCAATCTCATGGTGTGGGTTTAAAGCAAATAAAAATTGAAATTAAACTTGAAATTGGAATTTTAAAAATCCTAGGTGAACATAAAATATTCTACATACCATATTGTATAGTATAAATACTATACAATATACTATATGTGTTTACTAAGAGGTCACTTACTTCCACCACCTCTGTCTTCTGGGGCCCCTCATCTAATACAATGAAGTAAACAAGTCACCATTCCTCTCCCTGGGAGCATGAGCCAGTTTTCTCCCATCCATTTGCATCTCTTCCTTTCCTCCCTCCCTGTTCTGGCTGCCCGCCCACCCACCCTCCCACACCTAGGACAATGAAGATGGCACTTATGCCCTTAGGCAGATTTCTCAGTGTGCTTCCTGCTGAGCATGATGCTTCTTCTCAGCTCAGGTCCTTTTAACCCATTTCTGCTCAGCCCACAGGTGTACACATTTGATCCCTGTTGCATATATGCAACATTGGGCAGAAATGGCTTAAACAAGTTTCAGAGGGAGCACCTCGTATATTTGCATGTAAATGCACATGCATAACACAAAATGTTGGTGAGCTGCTTCCATTCTACCTCACTCATAACCCCTGTTGATGCAGTAGATCTTGCTAAGTATGTTTGAGCTGAAGTACTAAGTACTGCGAGATTAAACACAAGGCTTAAAGATAGTGAACTGTCATGACCAGTCTATTAATATGCTCTGCTTTAGCAACCATTGCAGGACAAGCTCTGGAATGAATGAAAACAGCAAGTGGAGGATAGCATTCTGCTGTCATATGATAGCTGGACTGGAGTTGGGGGGACAGTTCCTGGGAATGATATTTGGTGACCCTTTGATAAGAATACCTCAAGATAACTCTAACATTGGAAGACATGGAGGTGAAGCTTATTCTGGATGGTTAACGTTTATGTTAACGCAATACAGCATTTGTTTTATGGAAAGTAATTATACATATGCGGCATTGACAAAAAGAAAAATTAAAATGCAGAACCCATTTCATGCAAATTGTGCATGAAGAAAAGCAGAATTTTTTAACTTGCAATTAGATACACTCAGGCTCATTTCACAAAATTCCTTCAGCTTTTGCTACCCTTGGAGAAGGAAGTAGTTATGCCTTCTCCTGATGCTTCATACCCTGGTCCCTCAACTCAGCTCCATGTCAACCTTCTAATATGGATTTCTTTCATATAGCCTGGTCCATTGAGACAATTCTTTTCAATAACAATAGGATTTTTAAAAATTATAAAAACAACAGTAAAAAAATCAGGAGAGCAGCAGTTAATTAAATAGCTGCTAGAATCAACACATTCCCAGAGAGGAGGGTTTTCACTGCTTGCTTAAAAGCAGAGAAAGAAGGGGCTTGGCAGATATCCTTGCGGAGTTCCATTAATGAAGTTCCACCAGGCATTGCCCATATACTTTCAATCCAATTTTCTTAGCCATAAGGACCCAGAACTTGCTTTTTTAAAAAAGCTGAGGTTCTCAGAGTGATGAATTCTAATGTCCCATAGTACATTATGCATTTACACAGAATTTACACAGCCATTCTTATTGTCGACTGTTAGTGGCAACATGATAGAAGTAGCTAAAGATGCTGGATGGTATGGTGTCAGCAAAACCTATTTCAGATATTTGCCATAATGCACACAATCATTTCCGAGCCAGCAATGAAGTTGTTACTTTTGTTTTTTATCCCAACTCACCGTCAAGGAGCTCAGGGTAGCATACAAGGTTCTTCCCACCCACCAAGTTAGTCTTTCAACAGCTCTCTGAGGTAGGTTACACAGAGTGTGGGACTGGCCCACGTCCTGCCAGAGTGAGCTTCCTGGATGAGTGGGTTTCAAATGCCAGGTGACCACTACTCTCCCATAACACCAGGACTGTAAACAGAGAGCCAGCCACCTGCTCGTACTTTAACAGGCCATGAGTGAGTGGGAGAGGGATGCTTCGTTCTGCATAGAAAGTGATGTGGTGAGTCGGTGTGGTTGAACATACAGCAGCTTGTCATGTGCCGTGTCACAAATCATTACCCAGCAGTGAATTTACTCAATAAATAATCGTTAATTGATTGTGCAGTAATTATCTTTTGGAATGAGGTCAGATTCTGCCACCCAGATCGCTGCTTCCTCTTTCGATTTAGATTGTGCAGATTCTGACATAGTGCTTTGTGTGTGTGTGTGAGTGTGTTAATCCAAGCTGTTAGGTTTAGATCAATTGTTCATATTTCAGAGCTTCTGAAACCCTGAAGGATTGTCTCTTCAACTATTTCTTTGTACACTAGGAATATTATTTAGACCTACCAGCCCCCATGCACAGTGGTAATGCATTTCAACGATGCTGGACAGCTTGTGAATGGAACAAATGGTGAGTGAGTAAACCAGTGCACTGTGTTCACTTTATAACACTCCCTTCCCTCCTGCCCACCCCAAATGCATGCACAGCGACACCTACCAGAAGAGTGTAGCGGCAGCGTGGGGTCTTCATCGTGTCTGCAGTTGTCCAAGGCAGGGTTAGAAAAGTGCTTTCCTGGCAGCGAGGCAAGTAGGGGAGTGGAGAGCAGGTGTCTGCCAACAGCCTGTTGGGAACACTTCCCTACCAACGGAGTGAACTTTATTCCTTCTCTGCAAGCAAGTGCTCTCTCATTGCTCTACAGCTGCTATCACCTGAAATGCACAAGGAAACGGCTGCTACTCAGAAATCTGTCTAGCTGTACTCTACCTGTATTCTATAGCTACAGGCATGTGAGTCCCAGGGTGGGGAAGGTGGCCTAAACCACCTCTTGAGACAGTCAGGCCGTGAGGGGCCACGAACATTCTACTGATCAGACCTGGTTTCCAGTAGGGAGGTGGCTGTTGTTTTGTGCGAAAACAGGCAGGAAAAGAAACAGATGATTGCAGAGAACTTAAAGAAAGAAGGAAAACCAAGACTAGGTTGAAGGATTACGAGAGATGTACAGTAATTTTCTGTCTTTCAAGCTGGGATTCCTCCTCATTATTGGGAGCGTGGATGAGGATGGTGCAGAGGTTGATGAACATGAACCAACTGCAAATATGGGAAGTGAAGAAGGCTCTCTGGTTTGGACCATTCCACTTCTGATGAAATTGCTCTGTTAAGAAAAATATGCCCCATTCCAGTATTTACCCCAGGAATACCCAGCCGGCTGCACTCCAGATTGATCTTGTCTCCTGAAGGCAAGGGATGTGACTTATTGACTCAAAGAGGTGTAGCTACTGTGTATGCATGAGGCTGCATGGTAACATGCAAATGACTGTGCTTTATGAGTCACAGGGATAGCTCTCTTCTGGGATCAAGGCATGGGAGGTGGTTTGTAAGCCCACTTCCCTAAAACTCACCTGGAGCCCAAGCTTATCTTCTGGATAACCACAAGATCCACCAGCATATCCTGCAGTCTGCCATTGCAGCCACCTCTCTGACTGTCTGCAGTGTGCAACTGCCAGTGCAAAAGCCGGGAGGCCATGCGCTTTCAGCAGCACCCTGCAGATTGACCACTGATCCAGGTATGTTGGTGGCAGGTGTAGACTATAGAAGTCAATCAAGGCAGGGAGCAGGCTGGGTTGAGGGCACATCAGGGGTGGGATGGGGGCAGATCTCAGTGGCAGCAACATCTGCCAGTGTTCCCATTCCAGGCCAACCCATCCATAGGGTTCCAGGCAGAGGCAGAAGAGGTAAGTACAAGTTTTCTTTACCAACCTCTCATGGCTGACCTGGTGCCCTAATGGAATGCAAGATTTAACAGAGGCTGCACTGGTAGCCCTAAATCCTTTCTGCTAGTGGGGTATAGGATTATTGGGCTGTTACCACATCTCCTATCGCCTAAGAGTAAGACAGAATTCAAGCTGCTGGCTTTGACCTATGAAATGGCTATTAATCTTGTAGACATTGGACACTCTCTGAGCATTTGAGCATGGTGCAGTGCAATCCGCTATTGCGCTGAAACAGGCAGGCTAGGAGGCCTGCACTGTATCCAGTACAAGATAGGGTCCTAAAATGGTTCAGCCAGATGCAAGGGGAAACTCTTCCCCTTACCCCCAGGTAAGCCACTGCAGCCCCAGTGGGTCTCCTCGAACTTGTGCCACCTCCAGAGGTGACATACGTCTGAGGAGAGTAGACTGGCTTGAAGCTGCTCCGTGCTGCTCAGGAACAGGGGCTGGGATCCGGCATAAGAGCAGGGTCCCATTCCTGCTCCCCACCTGCCTACCCCTGGGACCGCCCTCTGCCTGCCCTCCCCCCTACCCCGGAATGCCTCCCTTCTGCCTCCTCCTGCCCACCCCAGAGCCTTGCATCAGCCAAGCTCAGCTGACACAAAGCTCCATCCCTGAGTCGGCGCAGAAGCTGGATTCAGCCTCTGTGGGGTGACGTGCACCCCGCACTGGCCCAGCCAACTCTAGAGGAGGTGCAGACATGCTTTACGGAATGTTTGTGACCCAAGGGTGGCTCTGGATTGCACCCTTAGTTAGGTAGGTAAGTTCTGGACTACTTCCTTTCTTGAGAGTATGTATCTTGACTAAGCTCCTCCACTTCCATGTCCAACATGCAGTGGTGACCACCAAACACCACTCTCTTTTTCCACAAACAAAGAAGCAGTCTTTCCCTTCAGGCATGAATCACACTAACTTAAAAGAACAGCAAAACAAACAAGAGCCAGCTACAAAACTCTATCATATTTTAAGGAACTTGGAAAAACTCTTAATGTGCTCAGAGAAAATAGATAATGTACAAACTACTCACATTTACACAAATAGGTTTCCCTTGGTAATGCTTCCACAGCACACCTGTGCAGGTTCCATGTAGAGCAACAGCCAATGTTGTTTGCTTCTTGGAGATGAGGACTCCCCCATCACAAGTCCCATGGAAGCCTCACTGACTATACTCTGCCATGGAAAGAAGGCACCCCTGGATAGTCACTCAGTTGATGTGGACAGTGTGAACTGATATCTAGTTCTATCTAGTCCATCCTGTCAAATCCCGCACTGGTGTCAGCATGCATGCCAAGTTCTCAGGGGATACAAAACATACAGCCAGATTGTCATTTTGGCCATTATTTTGGGATCAACATGTAGGTGTTGCTAGTTGGAACAAGGATGTTGCAATGTGTATATTGTCTGTCAACCTCCTGCCATAATACAGTCAAAGGCTGATTCCACTTTTTTTCTCTCCCCTCCCCCCCCCCCCGTCAGTCATCCCTGTCTTTAAATTTATCCCAGACAGACAAGAAAATATTAAGGCTTGTTGACATAATGAAGTTTTCCTAGCCATATGAGTTCAAAATCAAGTTTTATACAACTTAAAAAAAACAACACAACAAACAGTGGGGAGAGTGGATAAAATGATTTAATGCTGTTTTTGTGAAGTCTTTGAGAAAGTGTCATTCTGAATTGATCACCTTGTCTATTCTCAAGCTCCCCCTGTGATTGTCTTGGATCTGGAATTAAAAAGAGACTGTTGTTACAGGTTAGCAGTCAAGGATGCTGTCCAGCCACTGCTTATGTTAAGCTAATAAAGCAGGAAGCTAGTTAATGGATCCTAACAACTTCCTTGATGGTGCTGGGTGGGCAATTTCATTCCTGTTTACAAGACTGTCATGGAACCTCTACCTGGGGAGGAGGAGCTGAAGTGTAAGTTGATGGCTTCCTCCTTCCCCTTTCTCTGGAAACCAGCAGAAAGAACAATAGCAGCGTTTGGGGTTAGGGTGGGGAGTGTGTTTTGAGGCGGACTGGATCAGGCAGATTTTTATGTCTGTGAGAAATGATAGACTGGAATGGAAAAGCAGGGGAAACAAGCTAACAACCAGGACCACTGGGCCCCAAGGCTGCTGGGATATACTGCTGCAGCTTAGGGAGCATGCTACCTAATTCCATTGGAATGTTTCAACTTGAACATTTGTAGATTGAGATAATATTCCACTGGAAGTTTCCAGTGCTCTTTCATTTGGAAATCCAAACCCAGATCATGCTGCATACCTTGGACTTCTCGCCACTTGGAGAAGTGAGGCATGAGACACAAGAATACTATACTTTGTTTTTTAAAAAGATGAACTTTCAAAAGATAGTTTTAAAATAAATGAAAATGTTCAGTCAAATAGATTGCAATAAAGGGCAAAAGCGTTGAAAGTTCTTGAAGAGTAACTTTAAATTAATTAGGGCCAAAACCCATTAAGACTGTATTTTAACTCTCAGAATAATATTGGCATCTATTTTTAGAGACCAGCAACACAGGATGAGGTCATGACTCTGGCAAAGCATGCTTTTGGGTGCTGTGTTTTATACCTGGCATTTCTAGGTAAGGCAAGAAAAGCCCCCTGCCTGAAATCCTGAGGAATTGCTTCAGGTCAATGTAGACCTGAAGCGGTGCTTCATAAACTACTAGTCTGGCTGAGATTAAGGCTACATTTTCAACTCACAAGTACTCATTCACAGACACTGTAATGTGAGAAGCTGGCCCAGAGCAAGGATTTTTCACCTTGACATAGGATAACAAGCTCCTGTGAGTTTTGTTACATTGTTTGCTCTTACATGTGTTTTATAGCATATTATTGTGTTTTGGTTTTATACATGTTGTAACTCTGTCTAAAGCCTCTGCAAAAAAATTATCTAGGAAAGTACATAATCAAGATCTACCTGCTAAAGTTGCCATGGAGATGAATGTAAGGTGGAAACCATGTTGCAAAATATAGATACTATTCTCAATAAGCATGCCAAGAGAGATCTAGCATTGGCAACTGACAGCTCCATGTACAGGCTGGAGAATCCCCCTAAGCAGTAAAGGGACATCAGATATTGGAGTGATTTCACCCACCCAGCCAAATCATTGGCTCTTCTTATCAGGAAGGGCTGTAAAGGCTTCCTGATCAGGATGTGACTTTTGGTGAGAAGTGGTAGTCTTCATCACAAGTATTGAGTTGGCCTGCCAGGTCACGACTCCTGCTTGATGGCGGCCTACATTTCAGCGCTTATACATTACTGTATATGTTTGCTCTCAGGAAAGGTGCTTGAGCTGTCAGTTTTCTGGGCCTTGTATGGGTGCCCCAAGGACTCCTCTGATGTTTCTGCTGCTGGGCAGGGGGTTGGTATTTATTGTGATCCAACTTTCCTTACCACTGACTCTCCTAGGTGCAGAGAGCCCTCCTGGGAGGTGCTCCATTTACGAAGACAGTGGCTGTTTGCTTCTGCAAAACAAGTATGCACGCTTTAGGCAGAGGCTGCTTTCAAGGTCACTTTGAGGTATGCAAGTTCTAACCTTAATCACATCCTTGGCTAGCTGTGCATATGCCCAGCCCCTTCAAATTGCACCAAAATTACCCCAAATTATGTGCCCCAAAGAATTAAACTATGCAACCTGTACATTATGCAAATTAAGCAAATTTGCATCTGTTATATAATTTATTCTGCTCCTAGTAGTCATAGGTAGGTGCCAAACCAGACAGAACCCACCCCATGCTGTGCTATGACATGGTCACACAGAACGTGGGTGAATAAGGTAGTATGAGCAATCTAATGAACCAAGGGTTCCTTTGTGTTTTGGTAGCCCAATAAAGACCAGTTTGATATGTTTAGAAAGTCCACAAGAAGGTAAGTAGCCTGCCACTCCATTGTTTGTCCTAAGCATCTGGGGTACAAAGCGATACTTCCCCTGGACTTGACACTGATGTGGCAAATAGCTTTTCAGACATTGCCTCATGAATCCATCTAGCCTTAAAAAAAAGAACACAGTCTAACAGCCCAATCCTATGCATGTCTACTCAGAAGTAAATTCCATAACAGTCAATGGGACTTACACCCAGGAGAGTATGAATTATGCAAAATTATGCATGGGAAGGATAAAGTGGATAGAGAGATGCTCTTTACACTCTCACATAACACCAGAACCAGGGGACATCCACTAAAATTGAGTGTTGGGAGGGTTAGGACAGACAAAAGAAAATATTTCTTTACTCAGTGTGTGGTCGGTCTGTAGAACTCCTTGCCACAGGATGTGGTGATGGCTTCTGGCCTGGATGCCTTTAATAGGGGATTGGATAAGTTTCTGGAGGAAAAATCCATTATGGGTTACAAGCCATGATGTGTATGTGCAACCTCCTGATTTTAGAAATGGGCTATGTCAGAATGCCAGATGCAGGGGAGGGCACCAGGATGGAGGTCTCTTGTTATCTGGTTTGCTCCCTGGGGCATTTGGTGGTCCGCTGTGAGATACAGGAAGCTGGACTAGATGGGCCTATGGCCTGATCCAGTGGGGCTGTTCTTATGTTCCTACGGATAGGATTGGGCTGTAAGCTAGTGCAGTTGCCATGTCTTGTGCTTTGTGAAGTTGTTTCTTTTCTTTGTTCTCAGACCTTATGAGTGGTGACAGTGGGGAGGAGCCTGGTTGTTCAGCTTGTCCATTTGTTCAGTGGAGTGCATGCTTCTAGCTATCCTTCCTTCTGTGGGATGGTGGTGAGTGGCAGGTAGCAGCAAAGAGGCGGCTGGGCACTGGCAGTTTCTGGCTTGCTGATGGCTTGTGGTCTTGACGGTGACCAGCTGGCCTCAATGACCACAATGGTGCTGGTAGGGCTGGCACCTGTCTGAGTTACTGTGTTTTACAAATGGTAATAAATTGTACTTTTATACATAATCTAACCTCCCTGGAGAGCTATCATAGTACTGAGCTGAGATAGTACAGTGGGGTTTAAGGACTGACAGAAAAACCGTGATCAGAGCAAGTCCAAGTAAGACTGCAGATGAATAAATATATTCCACTATGGTCTTCATTCTGCTACCTCAAGATTCTACCACCTTATTTGTATCTCTTTCTCAGAATGTCTAGACCAGGCCCATATCGTAAACGGACACTAGATGGTAGTGCAGGCAACTATATAGCTGTATTCTGGGTGTATTGCTGTCCTTTCAAATCTGAGTGCAATTGGTTTGGAAGGCTAAAGTAAAATCTACATTGGCCAGGTTACCTATTTGCATTACAAAGGCCCCTCCTCTCCTTTCTTTGGCATTACCAAAAACCTGATATTCCTGTAAAAAGCATGAGAGAGGCTCAGTACTAAGCATGAAGTAGCAAAACACTCAGCGGAATACAAATCCTTTTCTCAAGATCAGTTAACCCATATCCCAACCACAGTCTTTGGCTGGTGTTCCCCTAAACCCTTTTGAAGGATTTTTTAAATAATTTTGATACCCTTTTGATAATTGCGTGATATTTACACATGACAGGTGGGGATGCTGGGACTGATCTGTGCAATTCCACATCTGAGAAAATGGTCATCACCAGGAATCACCATTACCAACAGTGGCAACACTAGGGTTCATGTCACCCGGTGTGGGATGCCAGCGCGTCACTCCCCATGCAGTGAGCGGGGCAACACCCCCAGGTGGTGGGCGTGGTGATGTACCATCATTCAGCCCCCACTGGTTTTTTGGCTGTACCGTTTGATAGAACAAAGATAGAACACATTCTGCATGAAATAACACATTGATTGATATATAACATGATGGCATTATTCCTCCAAACTGTGATTTTAGTGATTTTGGTCACTAGTGGTGTCACACTGCCCCCTCCCCAGGGTGTCAACTTACTAACACCTTATTACAGCAGTTCTCAAACTTTTAGCACTGGGACCCACTTTTTAGAAGGACAACCTGTCCAAGACCCACCAGAAGTGATGTCATGGTGGAAGTGACATCATCAGGCAAATTAAAATAAATAAGTATAAATAATTAAAGTAAAACAAATAATTAAATAAGCAGAAGCCAGCCCTGTTTCACCAAGTGAATTTCCTTTGTAGCCTGCCTGCAATAACACCCCCCCTCCAAAGTCAGTAAGGTTTTCAGCCCTACCCAGTGCCCAGTTCAATTTAAGAACTTCTGTTTAAACCAGATCACTGTCAGGATCCACCTGGCTTTGCAAGTCTCAAAAAAGTTCACCTTATCAGCTGAAGCCTCTGTTTTGATCCTTTTTAGTGAGGGAGGGGGGAGGCTGCCTTCTGGAGCATTTGTTGAGCTCCAGTTCCATCAGATCAGGACCATTCTGGTGGCTTCACATTCCCCTTTGCCTGGCCTGACAACCAGCCAAGGCACATTTTCGTAGTCAACCGTGCAGCTTAGTTTCGCTTTCCATGGGGCTCAATATATTCATCTGCTTGGAGGGAGGGACTTAGAACATAACATAAGAACATAAGAACAGCCCCACTGGATCAGGATATAGGCCCATCTAGTCCAGCTTCCTGTATCTCACAGCAGTCCACCAAATGCCCCAGGGAGCACACCAGATAACCTCATCCTGGTGCCCTCCCTTGCATCTGGCATTCTGACAAAACCCATTTCTAAAACCAGGAGGTTGCGCATACACATCATGGCTTGTACCCCATAATGGATTTTTCCTCCAGAAACTTGTCCAATCCCCTTTTAAAGGCGTCTAGGCTAGACGCCATCACCACATCCTGTGGCAAGGAGTTCCACAGACCGACCACACGCTGAGTAAAGAAATATTTTCTTTTGTCTGTCCTAACCCGCCCAACACTCAATTTTAGTGGATGTCCCCTGGTTCTGGTATTATGTGAGAGTGAAAGAGCATCTCCCTATGCATTCTGTCCATCCCCTGCATAATTTTGTATGTCTCAATCATGTCCCCCCTCAGGCGTCTCTTTTCTAGGCTGAAGAGGCCCAAACGCCGTAGCCTTTCCTCATAAGGAAGGTGCCCCAGCCCAGTAATCATCTTAGTTGCTCTCTTTTGCACCTTTTCCATTTCCACTATGTCTTTTTTGAGATGCGGCGACCAGAACTGGACACAATACTCCAGGTGTGGCCTTACCATCGATTTGTACAACTTCCTTCTCAGGTATTTCTCAGGTGGGGGATGCATTCATTGGATCAGACCATTCTGGTGTCGTTGGATTCCTCTCAGTCTGTCCTTTCCGATGGACTAAGGTAAGTTCCCCTACTCACAAGTAAACGCGTGATATGGCTCAGTTTCACTTTCCATAGGGCTCCATGCATTTTTTATTCTCTGGTTTTTTGGCCATAACTTTTGATAGAAAGGAGATATTTCACTCTGGTATTTTGCATTGCATTCTGCTAGAAATTCCACATCCAACGGTATATAATATGATGGGGTTACTCCTAACCACCGCAATTTTAGCGTGTCACCCCCCAGTGCGCGTCACCCTCCCTGTGCCCGTCACCCAGTGCGGCCCGCACCCCCATGTGCTAATGCAGTCACTTATTACCAAGCAAAGGTTTACAGTAGCTAGAAATAATCATCTGACTTCAGGGAACTATTTCCTTAGCAGAATACACATCCCATCTGTCATCTTCTTTAGAGATGTGCAAATATTAATAAAATCAGTGGCAAAAAGTCCACTTTCTGTCGCAATGGCATTTGCCAAGTCTATATTCCTTTACTGTTTGCTCTGTGATTTTCTCTATGTCTAAATTATTAAATGTAGTATAATGATTCTTTCATCAAGGCATACAATGAATTCTAATTAATTCTGATAATTCCTAAAAGAGGCACAGGGTGGTGTACATAGTTCTCTTCCCACTCCCCCAACTGTATCATTAACCCTGTGAGGTTGGTTAGGTTGAGAGCAACTACCCCAATAGCCTAATCCTATTGATATTCCCATGTGCTAATGAAGCAGAGCCAGGATGGTTGGCACTGCATCCTGCAGAGAAATTTTGCCGTCTGGAGGTCTCCTTGAGGTAAAGGGACATTTGACCGCTTGCCCTGGGAAAAGGCCCAGCCACAGCAACAGGCCTACTTGAACCTGTGCTTGCTGAATCAGTATTACAAGTCCGAGTGGATCTGTGTCAGCGAATCTGGCCCGGGAAGGGAAATGGGATACGGTACACCAGTAAGATGTGCAGTGCTATGGACATGAACATCCCTGACAAGGACTCGCAAACTGATATAATGTTGGCATCCTTCAGTCTCGGAAGACTATGGTGTCACGCTCTGAATGGTGGTTCTGGAACAGAGTGTCCTCTCCAGTGCGTGAAGCCTGGGTAAAGTAGGTATGTAGGATAGGCTGTTACCCATGCAGCAAATCCCCCCTCTCCACGTCGTTGAAATGGTCCAATGGAAAGGCAGAGGCCAATACGGTTGGTTCCAGCGACGTCGCAGGATTTGCCAGAACGTGACTGTGTTCAGCCATGAACTGCCTCAGGGACTCCGGCTCCGGATTTTGCCTCGAGGTTGACTCCTGAAGCCTTTTCCATAACTGGATGTAGCCACAAGGCAGTGGAGGTTTGGGATCAGAGTTTTCCTTCTCTCAGATGAGCTGCCTTCCCAGGCTGACGAGTCCCATCTACCCGGTGGCTGTTTAGTTGCCTCTTACGACAAGTACAGCCAAACTGAGGGCCTATTCTGATATAATGACACCACATATATCCTTATGTGAATTTGTCCAGAACTACAGGGGCATTTACACCTACTGTTACAGAAAATTTCTGAGGATGCTGAATGAACAGCCTCACATATTTTAAAGCTGTTCTTGAAATTTCCTTGTTCTGTTGTCAATCCAGTCAATTGGCTTCAGAAATTGGTGTAAGTAGAGATGTGTGTCAGCAGGAGAGCTTAATTATGTTGTTTTGTCCAAGAAAGGTCATTTTGCTGCTATTGCAGAATCCCTTGAAATTGGGTTTCCTGTAGAGAGAGAGCATTGACATTGCTTCTGTCCACAGCAATGGATTATTAGAGTTGCACTATATACTGTACTATACTAAGGCTTACCTTGAAGAGCCCTCCATGACTGCCCCTCTACTGCAGGATGCAGAGGGCACCCTGTTTGGCATGGCTGCATTGGCGTTGGAAAGTTACTGTAGTTAGGATTGGGCTGTTAGGCAGCTATGCTGGGAGAAAATACTGAGCAGCATTTAAAACAGAAAGCACAGATGTGGGAGGGACTGGTGTGTATATGTAAACTCCACTTAAAATAATTACCAATTTCAAAATTGTACCTCTGTTCTTATACCTTTAGGAAAAGAGTTGAAGATATTAAGCAGCAGAACTGGATCCAATATAAATTAGGCATTGGTCCAAGAGAACTCATTTGAGGCCTTGGTGATAGATAACCGTGGTAACCAGTACCAGCTGCTCACCTAGGAGATCAGGCAGCAGAGACTATGGTGGCAGACTACAGTCTTCCAAGTAGTGCCACTCTGAAGGTCGCATCAGGTTTGTGCTATGCATGAAAAAAGAGATTAGGCTGTAACTAGTTATGACTGCTTAGCTAAAAATAAAAAAAAATTAAAAGAGTCTCTGTGTGTGTGTGTGTGTGTGTGTGTGTGTATGAGGGAGAGGGGGGTTTCTAAAATCATGGGTGTTGTAGAGAACAAATAGAAAAAATATTATTCACTCTTGGTGAATTAAAGACTTGGTGTTCACTGAAAACAGCAAACAACAGATTTAAGACAAACAAAAGGAAAGACACAGGATAGACCTAAGAGGGACAATTAGTCACAATAACCAAAAGTGCAATCTCTATTTACTGAGTGCAATCTGCTATTTTCTGGAATCAGTTGCCAGGGATATTTAGCAGGAAATAGCACCCTCAAGCACCTTCTGCTTGTCTATCTCGTTGAGTCCAGTCTGATTATGAACATATGAGGCTGCCGTATACTGAGACTGTTGATCCAGCAAGCCCTGTAATTGGGGGCTTTTGAATTGGGGGCAGGTTTCCAAGTTGTTCAGGTGGGGATCTTTCCATCCCAGCACCTGGTGTCTGAGATCCTTTCAATCTGTGCTGTCAAGAATTGGACTTAAGATGACACAATTCCAGAACCAGGGGACATCCACTAAAATTCAGTGTTGGGAGAGTTAGGGCAGATAAAAGAAAATTTTTCTTGACTGCGTGTAGTTGGTCTGTGGAACTCTTTGCCACAGGATGTGGTGATGGCATCTGGCCCCCTTTAAAAGGGGATTGGACAAATTTCTGGAGGAAAAATCCATCACAGGGTACAAGCCATGATGTGTATGTGCAACCTCCTGATTTTAGAAATGGGCTACATAGGAATGCCAGATGCAAGAAAGGGCACCAGGATGCAGGTCTCTTGTTCTCTTGTGTGCTCCCTGAGGCACTTGGTGACCCACTGTGAGATACAGGATGCTGGATTAGATGTGTCTATGGCCTGATCCAGCGGGGCTGTTCTTATATTCTTATGTTCTCATGTTATGCATTCAAAGCATGTATGTTGACAAAAGAATGCTGAGATGAATGCTTTGGTTTAGCATGGTGGTTTTAATGGGGGATCTTGTTTTGAATTATCTGGTAAAGTTAAAAGTGTGTGCTCCTCGGGGGCCAGATTAATGTAGTAGCAAAAGTAGCACATGCTGTGGTTCCCATATTCTTGAGGGTCCCGCACTAAATGCTTGCAAGCTGACTCTGGTGAAATCAGCTTCTCACAATTTGGCCACCCTTGTTGTGCTCCATGTGGGCTGGCAGGTTGAAGTGGAACAGGGATGGGGGGGATATAACAGAGCAGGGGGAAGCCCCCTTTATAACAGGGGGCTATAGGCCCCACACTAGCTTAATCCAGCCCTGAAGGGAGGTGCAACCTGGAACAACGTTCTAGAAAGGGGGAGGGGTTCTTACCATGCTTCTCACATGGCTTCATCAAACCCAGAAGTATGAGACTTCCAGTTTTATTTAAAGGGATGGCATGCATGAAGGACTCCTTTGTTCATGCTGTCCCTGCAAATAAAACTAGAAGTCCTGCACCTCTGGCTTTAAGGAAACTCTGCAAGAAGCAAGGTAAGGAGGACGAGGATTGAGCAAGCAGGAAACAGATCCTTGTGGCTCATGTCAGTGGTGGGCTGGAAGGAGGTGGTGGCAGCTTTAAGGTGAAGCGTACCCCAAAACCATCCCCCCCAACCCTTGTAATCTGCTATTGATACAACCTGTTTCAGTTCTTCTCATGGTTGGCCAGCAGTGATGCTCCTACTTTTTAAGGGGAAGGGAGTGACAATCCCTACCACACTGGGAGCAAGTGCAATCTGTCCCTCAATCAGTCAGTATAATAGACAATACTGAACTAGTTGGACCAACGGTCTGACCCCAGGATAAGGTGCTTCTTATGCTCCTCAGCTTCTTATGCTCCTTGCACTTGTCGCATAATTGGGAAGTGAAATTTAATATACTGCATTGTATATGCAGTATATTAATGAAAGCATATGCAAGGACAAGGATATATAGCTCTACATAAGGTCTGATAAGGCTGCCCATGCAGGACCAGGCTATTGGTTAATTCAGCTCAATGTTGTCTACACTGGCTGGCAGTGACTCTCCAGGGGTTTTGGGGGGGGGAGGGGGAATGTCTTTCACAGTCTTTTGAAATATCAGAGATTGAACTCTTCAGTGGGACCTCATTCAAAAGTCTCCATGACCTTTAATTATACTTTGAATCCAAGCATGCAATCACAAAACCAGATATGAAAAGGAAAAGGGAACAGGATGTCACAGCCCTTCTGGCCTGGCACTGAAATGAGGCCTGTTTGGCTATTTAAAGGCACTTTCACTTTACTTTGGGGGAAGGAGAAGGCTTCCTAGGGAAACACTGATTAGCATCTCTGTCCTGGCTTGTCTGAGTGAGCAGCTCCGCTCTAGGGCAGGGGAAGGATGTGTGCATTGCCCTGTGTAATTTACTGGGAGTACTCAACCTTTGCAATAGGCTTGTTATTTGGAGGGTTAAAGGCCCTAATGCCCAGAGGAATATTGAAACAAGAAAGACATTTAATCATCATTGCTTTGAATGAGCATGAATTCTCCCTCCACTGAAGCCAGGGTGATCTGATACAGAATTTAACCCAACAAAATGAATGGTAGCATATGACACTCTCCACAAGACCTCTTAACCAAGTATCTTCTTGCACCTTGCATAAAACCAGTCTGAGAGGAAGTCTCCTTTTGTGCATGAAAGTACAAGACAATGAAGAGGTTGAAGTGGCCAATAAGCTCCAATAGTGAGATCATTAGCAATTTCTGGATCCAGATTCAAATTTGTAGCTGAATGAGCTAATGAAGCTAATTAAGTAATGAAGAGCTATGCCCCTGTTTAAGTTTGCCTGGGAACCATATCCCCCAATCAAAAACCCTCATGTTTGACCTCAAATATAGAAGATGATATCATTTAAACTAGCACTGAAGTATATTAACACACACACACACACATACACACATCCATATTGCAAAGCAGGGTTGTGGTGAAATTGTATTTATTTACACAATTCGAAGCCATGTTGGTGCTGGGAATGACAGCCAAATGTTGCCTACAGTCTAAATCAGTACAAAAATGCATAAAAATAACATCAATAAAGCCAGGCTTAATAAATCAATCAGTAATACATGAGCAGAATAAGAAAAAAACATTTCTGGTTATTTTTACTCAGCAGAAAGGAAGTTGATTTGTGGTGTGAGGTGGCTAGCTAGTCAAAGGTAGTTGACTTGCTCCTGCTTGCGTGTGGGCCTGTGGGAAAACTCAGCTTGAGCATTTCCTGGATCCATGACAAAAAGCATTTAAAACAAATTAGGAAATAAATGACAGCCCTACAGTTGCTCATGCAACCTTATCTTGGTTGCCTTTCATAAAGGCACGATGATAACATCTCTAATTACATGTTCATGTTCTTTTGCCTTCATAGGACCAGAGGCGAGAAGTTGCAATATGCCGAGAAAAAGGAACTTCCAAGCATCTGGAAATTTGTTTGAATCCAAAAATTGACAAATAAACCTAGCCGGATATGCCTAGATTGCTGAGGGGAAAACTGAAGGATCTCCTTGGGATTCAGGGAGAGACCTGAAAGGGCAAAGCTGTGCCATTGTGGCCTGGATGGTAGTAGACAGAGCTGATATGGTAGAGGGGCTGAGGGCCAAACTAGATGAAGTGCAGGAGATTGTCAGAATAGAAAGAGATAGGAGATCCAATCACAAACAGTGGTCATGGATCTGGATTGGGGCCATGGTGGTGGCAAAGGGGGTGTTAACCCTTTCCCCCATGCAGTAGTTCTAATGAAAATCTTCCCAGCTCAATGGGCTACCTTGCAGTGCCAGTCCACTTTCCATACCCAGGCTAATTAACAGCTAGTGGGGGAGAAGGATTTCCACTGGGACAATGGCATGAAGGGAAAGCACTGGAACAGATTGGACCTGTTAAAAGTCACTCCTTTTTTTAGCCTCTCGCACTACATCTGTAATAACACCCATTGACAGTACTGATTTTTTGTAAAGATGGCTAAGATAGGGGATGTGATATTCTTTGAAAAGTCTCCTGTATCCTTATTACTAGTTCTGCTCATGTGGTAGTGTCACATAATTGTGTCTGTGCATCTGGCGTGACATGGTTATGCTGTTTTGCAGTGTAAGTGGAACTATAAAATACTGGTATCAATACAAATACAATAATTTGCATGATGTGTCTTGACAGTAGTAGTTCCAGCTGTGAATCAGTGGTATAATAATAATAATAATAATAATAATAATAATAATAATAATAATACAGGTATTTCTATACCGCCTTTCTTGGTCCTCAGATTTCTGCTTAGAGTTTATTCAAGGCGATTTACATAGGCAGGCAAATTTAAATCCCCATAGGGATTTTTACAATTTGAAAGAAGGTTTCTATCTTCCAAGAAACCACAACATTCAGATGTTTCTTTCTTGATCTGGTCGCACATTCTGGCCTCCATCCTCCCATGCTCAGAGCAGATGGAATAGCTCGGCTCAGCTTGTCAGCTGCTTCAAGGTCGCATGGTGCCGGTGGCCTCGAACTGGCGACCTTCGGATGTTACAGGAGCTTCCTGGCTGCCAGGGGCAGGCAATGCGGTGACACAGAAATGTCACCCCCACATCACCACATCACCCCCACTCTGCACTGGATATGCCCCCTGCTTCCAGAACACTTCCATTTCAGAACCATTTAGAGCCAAGGGAGGGCAGGTGAGCCCAATTTGCAGTGCTACACTTGCGCCCCCTCAACAATCCCTGGAAACACCCAGAGCACTATGGAGGGGGAGCACATAGCTCCAGGCACCCTCCCATGCATGCCTCTGACACCCTCTGCAGCCTGGTACCTAGGGCCCAGCTCCTGGTCACCTGTTTTGTCTGCTCCTGATGTGAGTACTATTTCAAATAGGCAAAGTTCTCACTGCAACTATTTGGGCTTCTAGTAATGCAATAAATTTATTGTATTGATATTTATTTTATTTTAAAATACAGGTGTGTGCCACTTAACAACGGAGATACGTTCTCCGATCCCTGTTATGTAATTAGGTCACTAAGGGCGCAATCCTTACCCCTTATGGTAGTGCTTTCCAGGGATGTGCCAATGGGACGTGTGCTGCATCCTGCAGTTGGGTTTCATTCACAGAGGCCTCCTCAAAGTATAAGAACATAAGAACAGCCCCACTGGATCAGGTCATAGGCCCATCTAGTCCAGCTTCCTGTATCTCACAACAGCCCACCAAATGCCCCAGGGAGCACACCAGATAACAAGAGACCTGCATTCTGGTGCCCTCCCTTGCATTGGCATTCTGACAAAGCCCATTTCTAAAATCAGGAGGTTGCACATATACATCATGGCTTGTAACCCATAATGGATTTTTCTTCCAGAAACTTGTCCAATCCCCTTTTAAAGGCATCCAGGCCAGATGCCGTTTGTTCCCTTACCTCAGAGCTGCATTGCCCTTATGTCAGTACTGGAAAGCACTGACATAAGGGGTTAGGATTGCACCTTAAGTGGACATTCACTTCAATCTATTTCCTTTGTTGTGTAAACAAACATTCCTTGCCATATACTAGCAGGCTGCACAGGCTGCTGGAGATAGATTGCTTCTTCTTTTCATTAAGAGCTTCTCTGTTGTGTAATCAGACACTCTGCTGCAGGCTATGGGATATTCAATTGCCTCATTAAGAGCATTTTTATTGTGCTCTGACCACCGTCATATATGTGGTCCGTCGTTAAGCGAATGTCTGTTAAGCGACGCACGCCTGTATGTATGTTCTGACTTTCATTTTTTAAAGGCTCAAGGGAGCTAACAACATATAGAAATAGAGTAAAAAAAACTAAAATACCAAAATTATAAAAACATCAATTGTGATAAATACACTAACAGAGCAGCAGACAAAAATCTGAAATCATATGAAGGAGAAGGCAGTATGGAATAAACGTGTCTTGAGCCCTAGCTGTAAAACCAATAAGGAAGATTCCACTCTTAGTTCAACCGGGAGGGAGTTCTACAACTGTGGTGCCACTCTAGAGAAGGCCATTGCTATTGCTGCCACCAACTGGCCTTCAGATAATGGCCTGCCTCTCAGTTGGGTCTGCCATCAGCTAACCTCCCAACCAACCCGGCCCATCCCTCATGCCTATCCAGTCCTCTCACTTGGGGAAAATGAATGGGCCAGGGATGTGTGCCCTTGTCCAAAAAGACAACCGAAAGGGGTGAGCTCCTCCTTTTGATGTGACCCACCAATGGGTCCCTGTGACTCCCTGCGAGTCAGTCCAGGGAAATCCTCCTTGGAAATTAAGTCCATGATGATGGGAAATTGTTGCCACCACTGCTGCTAATTTCTCAGGTCACTGGCTCCTTCTCCCCCCCCCCCCACTGCCCCAGCAAGCAAATGAAAAACCCTCTGTTGATAGCAGTGACTGGGGAAGGGGGCCTGCTGATGTTCTAACAGGGGCAGAGCTGTGTGTCACCCCAGGGAAATCCCCCTGCTCCTGGAAATTGCCAAGTCCTTGGGAGCAGGAGTATTTGTCTCCGTTGCCACTGCTGCTCAAGAGTATCTTGCCTTTCTTCCATCATGGAACATCAAGGTAGCTTACATGGGGCCCCCAGGCAAGCCTCCCATTCAAGCACTGACTAGACCCAGCTTCAGTGAGGTTGTAGCATTATATATTTATTTATGTATTGCATTTTCTAAGTCCCAAAGCAGCATAGAGGATAAAAGAAATACAAACACCCAATAAAAACCCACAAATAAAATCACAGAAGGAATAAACAAACCTCAACAGCATCAGTTGATCCCAAATGCCTGGCAAAAACGAGCATGTCAGATCCCTTCAAATGTCAGAAGGGATGAGGCAGTACAAGTCCCCAGGGGAGAGCATTGTAGAACCTGGTGTAGCCCTGTCCTGCATTCAAACCAACTGTGTACCTTCAGACCATGCCCTGAAACCATTTCTTGTGAGACAGCGCTATGTCTTCTTGTGGATAATCAGCTGTGGGAGTGCCAAACAGGCTGTACACCTGCCTACAGCGGCCCTGTATTCCTGCCTAGTGTCTATGCCAGCTGTGCAACCTGCTTGCCATACTATTTGGGTGCTTCTACCTCAGCACTCTTTCCTAGCTCAGGCACTGCTGTTGTTCCTATTACTTTGCTGTGAGAAGTATGCCTTGCTTCTTGGAACATTTTAAGACCCTTAAAATGTTAGACATTTCTAACCCCTGCTAATTGGGTTAACCCCTGCTAATTGGGTAAGAGGCACTTTTTCAAGTGGGTGCTCCTTTTTTTAGCAGGGGGAGAGTAACTGGCCCACCTCACCCCAGCACTGTCTGTTCTAGTGGCTGTCTGCTGGTATTCCTTGGCATCTTTTTAGATTGTGAGCCCTTTTGGGACAGGGAGCCATTTAGTTATTTGATTTTTCTCTGTAAACCACTTTGTGAACGTTCAGTTGAAAAGCGGTATATAAATACTGTTAATATAATAATATAATAATATAATAAGAGCAAACATTTCCAAGTGCTTCAGGTGAGAGAACTATGTGACTCATATACTGATCCGCTGAATGTTATAGGTTAGCATCACCTCTAAAGCAGAAGATTCCACAGCATTAGATTGGCTCAAAAATAGCCTGTCATTCGGAGACAGTGGAGCCCTGTTGCTAGGTGCAGATGTTGCCACGATAGAGAGAAGTGTGTGTAGAATCCGTAGTAACACATGCAGCCTTGTTGCTAGGCATAAGTGTTGCTATGGTAAGATCAAGGGAAGCATATTGTAACTGTAGTAACCTAATATTCATATAAGCTAGCCAAGTGACCTAAATGTTCTATCTAAAACATTTTTTAAAAGTGGGTTACAGCTGTCTTATGACGCATGATGTGTTTACATCGTGCTGCCAACACTACAAAGTATTCTTGTCAGCACTGCACGATTGTACCTGGCAGAGAAATGTCTCCTTCAAAAATTCATAGCATGGCAACTTTAAAGACGCACTACTAACTAGGCCACAGCAGGTTTGAATGGCTCAAGGCTCATGTTCTGAACTCACATTTGTTATGACACCAACTGAAAAGACAAAATAGGGGTTGGTGCTAAGACAGTGCATCATCCTATATGTTTGTTACTGGGGCAGTGGCTCTCAAACCTTTAGCACCGGAACTCACTTTTTAGAATGAGAATCTGTCAGGACCCAACAGAAGTGATGTAATGACCAGAAGTGATATCAACAAGTAGGAAAATTTTTAACAATCCTATCCACACTTACCCAGGAGTAAGTTTACTAATTAATTGAAATTAATGGGGATCCACCTGAAATTGGCTCATGAACCACCTAGTGGGTCCTGACCCACAGTTTGAGAAACACTGAACTAGTGTATTTGCATCCTGGACAATTGTGTCCTGGCCAAATGCGTCACAGTCATTGGTGTCCCTGGACATTCACGTCTTTTTTTTTTTTTTTTTAAGCATCCTGGTCATTTGCTTCTCTGGGTATACCTATAACTGGACAACAGATCCCATGTTATATATCCTAAGCCTCTTATCCCAGCCCTAACCCTACTTTTGTGTTTTAAAAATAAAAAGTACATGTAATCCAAAGATATATATAGTGGGACACAAATATTCAGGACACAAAAAGAATGGATGCAAATGTCCACTAGTGGGATGCATTTGACTGGGACATAGTTCTCCGGGGCACAATGGTTCTGTCACTGCTTATGTAATCTCAAACTGCTGTGAGCCTTAGCCTGCCTCATACCCTAATTCCATCCTGCTCTTGGTTGTTTTTGCTGACTTCATGGTTCACCCAAGCAGGAGCTAATCTGGTTATCCATAATCGCATTTACTGAATATAGCCCGTCTACAAGAAGACTGTTACGTCACAGGACTATCAAGAGCTGAGCCAAATATACTCTTTAGTCTGTGTGATGAATTGTTCCTTTAAATCTTTCCCCTAGTTTGGCCTTTCTTCCCATGTCCTTGTTATTCTTTCCCCAACAATGAAGAGAGGTCAATAGGTGGCTCTGTACTCCTTTCTCATGCCTCTGCCTCTCACTCAAACAAGTGCATCTGAAAATGTCCAGCAGCTGGATCTTCAGTCATTGTGCAATATAGAAATGTAGATAGTTCTCAGAAGACTCCAGTTAAGCTCAGCACCATCTTGGCAGAACTGCCTGCCTGCTTACCAAGCCATGGGGTGATTGTATATTCTGAACCTAAAGCAAGTAACAGGTGATAATAGTCAAGTGGGTGATGAAGCTGTGTCTCATTCCAGTGTGAGGACCAGACTAGAAATGGTGGCAGAAGTTGTACCTGTTCCAACTCTGAACTACCTCAGCATCACACAGTGGGTAGACAGCCCAAAAGGGGTTGCATTGGTGTGTATTGCAGGACCCTCCCTTTATTGATGGTGCTCATTGCCTCATCACAATGTTTCCCACCCACTTATCCTCATCACCCCATGCTTTTATCTGCAGCTGAGTTTCAATAGAGTAAGTGGCCCTGGATGGACAGAAGCCTCTGGAAAGAAGCTGTGAAGAGGTAAGTGGAGGAAACAAGGAGAATTCTTCACCCCAGATCAGCACACCCTTTTTATTGTTAAAATCAGAGTTTCACTCTCTCTGATTCGTTGGGGCGTTCCATGTTTTAAGCACACGAAACTGCAGTTGTAATATCTAGCTTGGCTCTGACTAGCAAAAAGGTGATGTACTTTAAAAGTCCTTGCCACAAGGGTCAAGTGTGAGATTTTGCATGGAAAACGGTTATTCCGGGAAGCACATCTGTGGAGGGCCAATGAAAACATGACCCTTCACACCAAGAAGTATTCTAGGACCTATATGGCTTGTCTCAGCCTTTGACCCATTTTTTGCTCCCATGGACAGTTTACTTGGCTACTCTCTGCCTTGGCACTGATTCTCCTTTTGTGACAGACTGGCTTCTTGGCTCCTGACTTTGGCTCTGATTTCCCTTTGTTTGTTGCCTTCACTGGACTGACTTCAAGATGATCATTGTTCTGGTTGTTTATTGATGTTACTGTTTTTACACATCTAACTGTTTTTGTCCACTGTTTTGTGCACTGCATTGTGGAAACATTTAAAAATAAATGGTGCATGGCTCTAGATCCTGTTGACAGTGTGTTAGTTTGATAGCAGAAGTCTGAGCTAAAGTCATTTTATAGGAGGATCCTATCTCCTTAGAAATGAAGCAGCACATTGTGGAAGTCGACCTGCTGCGATTAGCTGTCTGGGAATGGTAAGATAAGGAAATGGTACATATTGCATGTTCTCCCAGTCTGTTAACAGAGGGCACCAATGCCTAGCCAGTAAGAAAGAGTCAACCATCTGCACTGTTGTTATATGTTGTAAACTATCTAAATGAATCAGCACCATTATTTAACCCATTTCTGCCCAGCCTACAGGTGTACACATTTGATCCCTGTCACGTATATGCAGCGTTAGGCAGAAATGGCTTAATTGTACAAATTGTGTCTATAGCTGGTGATTGCTGTTTTCTCCCACCCATTTTTGATAATGTATACTTTTGTCTGCTTCTTTGGGCCCTTATCCCATAGCTTCCCAGAATCTTACAGTTTTTAGACTTGGCTTATCTCTCTGATTCTGAGTTCTGATTCTAAAGTCTGACTTTAACTCTGCAGTTCTGCCTAACTTGTGGAGAATGGCTTCATGTCAATACAGGCTAGGGGGTATGAGTTACTTTTTAAGCAAAAAGCATACTTCCAATTCTAGGAGGATATAGCATATGTGGCGTATTGGTTTGGGAGTTTATCTTAGACCTCCAAGACTCAAGTTCCAGGTTCAAAAATCCAGGTTCATATCTCCGCTCAACCATGAAGCTTCCTGGGTGACCCTAGCTCTCAGCCTCACCTACCTCACAGGGTTGTTGTAAGGACAAAAGAAGTGCACCACCCTGAGCTCTTTGGAGGAAGGGTGGTATAAAAATGTGAAAAATAAGCAGTAGAGCTCAGTGATAATCTATCTTGGATGGTGTGGACATCTCTAGAGTTCTGTTGTTACAAAACTCTGTTAGTTACAAAACTAACTCTACAGATGGCTGTTAATAGCATGGAGAAGGCAAGCAGAACAAAGGCATGTGATGAATGAAAGACTAATTTAGTTATATTAGCTATGTAGGCTTTCATCTGGAAATATCAACTATGACAGTTCTTTGATAATTATGTAGAATACAGGAGTTGTAAATACTGAGTCATTCAGTACTGAATGCATTTTGTTGCATCATCACACTGGAGAATGAAAGGAGGAGTGCCATAGAAATTAAAGGGCTGTAGGAACAGGGGCAGACATTTGTATCTAAGAGGAAGAAAAGGGCTGCAACTCTGATCCTGCTGTTGCTTCTGTGATTTTACCAGACAATGCATATGAGTGTCTTCTACCTCCACTGCCCCCCCCCCCGTTCTAAGGGATAGAAACTTCCTGTGCTGCTTTGCTTTTCAAAGAGCTTAAGAGATTCAGAATTCCAGATTCCATGCTGCATGCCAAATACCATAATTAGGAAAGTGCAAATGCACATAATATGCATAGATGCAATGGCAAAATCACTGAAGGACCAATCCTATCCAAATTTCCAGCATGGCCACAGCTACAATGCAGCCCCAAGGCAAGGGATCAAATGTTTCCTTACCCTGAGGAGGCCTCTGTGACTGACACCCCCCCCCCCTGCATGATGCTGTGCATGCTCCATTGGCAGGGCTGCATCAGTGCTGGAAAGCTGGATAGGATTGGGCCCTAGGTCTGTTTTCACTGTGCAAACATAGTGCTGAGAATTGAGAAAAGGCTGTAGTTCCAGACTGATGCTGTATTGTATGTGCCTTTGGTACCTTTGTTCATGTTTGTGCTGAGGGACAAATCAGCTGCTTGAAATAGCCCCTGTACAGCATCTGTTTCCATGCAGCAGTGGCTGTGATGCACAGATCAACTTGCCTTTCAACTCAGCTCCCATCACAGGGAGTCTCATCACTGCTAGAGTTTCCTGATGGTGGTGGTCATGGCAGTGACCTACTGACCAGGGTGCGAGGATTGATGCAATGGGGAGGATCCAGGTGTCAGTACAATGTGGGTTGCAGCAAATCCCAGGTGTTACATAACATCATTAAATCACATCTCACATCCCAGCCTTAAAGCATGCCAGGGAACAAACAATAAGGGAAGACCCTCAGACAAAGCATATTCTCTACCTTTGTCCCAGCATCACACAGTGCAATAGTTAAATCATTTATTGCCTCAGCCCAGCACCCTTGAGCCTCTGATGGTTTCCATGGCAATGGCTCTATGTGGAGAAGCAGGCCAGCCTGGTAATAAGCATCCTGGGTAGGAAAAAGGGGATTTAGTGCACCCAAGTTGGAGTCATTGTGTCACTGTGGAACAATAATAGGATTGGAAGAAGGACCCTCCAATTCTGCTTTCAGCTAATCATAATAAAGAAGAGCTGGGAGGGAGTACAGAGAGACAGAGAAAGAGAGAGAGAACAGGAATATATTTCTAAAATTTAATACCCTGCTTATGAAGCCAAAGCGTTCACACAAAGGTTTCTAAAATAAGAATAAATACAGACCAATCAGCACTTGGGAAAAAATTTTCTCACACTCAGCTGCCATAGACTTTTCTGAACAAAAATGATGTTATTGACTGAAGGATAAAAGAGAGTTGGCCTGATGGACTTCCTGAAGCAGGTAGTTCCATAATAAGGGCATCAGTGCTGAGAAGTACCTAGTCCTGTTGCCCCTTCAGATGGTAGGGGGAGCAGAACAGGAGCAGGGCCGTCCAGGAAGCCAACTGAGGGCCCAATCCTATTCAACTTTCCAGCTCTGGTGCAACCGAAATGCAGTCCTGAGGTAAGGGAACAAATGTTCCCATACCTTGAGGAGGCCTCTGCCTCCCCACCACAGGATGCAGTGCATGCCTCGTTGGCATGGCCACACCAATCCTGGAAAATTGGATAGGATTGGGTCCTCAAGCAGTTGCCTCAGGCAGCACATTGATGGGGAGGGCGCCCATATCTGTCTGCCTACTTGTCGTCGCCACTGCTCCTTCTTCTCCCACCACTCCCTGGATTGGAAAAGGAAGAGAAGGATAAAGAGGAAGAGGAATTGTGGAGGGAAGGAGAGTACTGAGTTAGAACATTGGAGAGGGAGAGGGAGAGGAGCAGAGTCTGGCACATCACCAGGGAAGGGGAGCAACATTTGAAATGCTGCCTCAGTTGTCAGAAGGTCTTAGCCTGGTCGTGGGTAGGAGCACTCTAAACAAGGCCTCCCCAGATTATCTCAAGGCATAGGGATGTGTATGTGAGAAGATACTCCTTCAGGTACTCTGGACCAAGAGTATTTAGGATTTCAAAGGTCAAAACCAGCACTTTGAAACAGGCTTGGAAATGAACTGGTAATCAATGCAGAGCTCTAAGGACTGGGCTTTAGGCCTGGCCCAAGACCTTCAGGTGAGTGAGGCAGCTCGCCAAGTGCTGCCCCTCTTTAGATGGTAATGTGCCAGGCGCTCCCTGGATTGGACAAAGAAGAGAGGGCTGAAGAAGATGTGTGGAGGAGAAGAGAATGCTGAGCTCTCTGATTCAGTGAGATGGGACTGCTCTGCTGAATTGTGTTCCACTCACTGTAACCTTAGGGTACTCTCCAGCAGCTGCCGGCAAGCTTTAGCAAGTCTACCCCAACCTTTAGTCTGGATGTTTTCCAAACTTCCAGTGGGCTCAGTGGAAGTAGTTAAGTTCATTGCTTTTCATCAGACTCCCTTGAAAGCTGGCCGCCTGCATTTAAACTTGGGTTTATTGAACAGCACTCCAAGGAGCAGCTCTTTCAAAATGGGCCACTAAAATGAGGAAAGGAAAGAAAGAGGTTTGCAAGTGCTGCTTGCTGCAAGGCCTCTTTCCCTACTTGGCTCTGCTTTGTTTGGTTGTCCTAGACTTTGCCTCCCTGCTTTTTTTTGCAGATATTGTGATAACTGTAAGGATAACTGAAAGAACACCAAGTGTTCCCTGCTTCTGCAGTGACAAGAGTCCCCCTTTGGTTCAGGGTGCCACTCAAGCATGTCTAACCTCTAATCAGTTCTCACTGGGATTTTTCTGTGGAATTGATATATAGATTTTCTGTCTGTTAAATGGTCTGTGTAGGACTGTTCCTTCTCCCTCCTTCACCTGGATGCTGACTTTCTCTCTTGGCTACTCAAGCATCTACAAATCTTTCCATCGGCCCCAACCTATCACTGACACCTCCCTGCATAGATCCCAATAGGTGTTTAAATGAGATTCAAAGAGACAATTATTGCATGTTAGGAGGGGCCAAGGGGGTTGTGGGGATATGCCAGCCATATGGAAGTGAAAATGAGCTTTCCATTTTCAGTGCTCCCCCATCTTCCTTCACTGTTTAATCCTGGACAATCTGGGGCCCTCTGCATGCTCAAAAGGGGGAACAATACAAATCTTCCAACTGCTTACTCCCTTCCTGACCAGAAAATATATGATAATAAATCTGATATTGCACCAATGATGCATTGACTCAAACTGACTATGTGCATGTGTTTGTTCTTAAGCTTGGATATCATCACACACATATGCCATGTATACCAACCGAAAGATTGAACCCCAGTAGATGTGTTCTGAAACACTTTTATTTTTTCACAGATTTTGTTTTATTCCAAAAGGCAAAAGTGTAGAAGTATTATGTGTTTTATTCCAAGGGTATTATGAATTATAATAGCTTTAAAAGTGTAGTAGGTAGGTGATACAGCTGGGATAGTGCCAGCAGATTCAGACACAATCATTACAGTCAGTTAGATGTTAGAAAATAGAAAATGTTGTGGTTTTTTTTGCAGATTTTGGGGTGTTTTTGTTTTTTTTACAAAAATGAGAAGTGCAGAAAGCATTATGCATTTTATTTCATCATCACTGAAAAATCACACCTCTGAACCTCTGTTTTAAATGATGAATAGATGTGAATAGTGGCGTAGCTAGAGAGGGTGCAAAGCAATAAGTTTTCACCATCGCCTCCATTTTGCTCCCTCTGCCCTGAATGGCTCCGAAGTTAAGGGGGAGGGGCCGCTTGCATGCTGGGATGAGACTCCCTGCAAAAACTTAGTGCTTTGCACCCCCTCTTGCTACACCACTGGATGTGAAGTACAAAGTCCTCAGCAGAATGCTTATTGCAGATTTTGGATTTTGAATACAATGAGAGCCATTCTACAAATATGTACGGTACTTAAGAACATAAGAACAGCCCCACTGGTTCAGGCCATAGGCCCATCTAGTCCAGCTTCCTGTATCTCACAGTGGCCCACCAAATGCCCCAGGGAGCAAACCAGATAACAAGAGACCTGCATCCTGGTGCCCTCCCTTGCATCTGGCATTCCTATGTAGCCCATTTCTAAAATCAAGAGGTTGCACATGCACATCATGGCTTGTAACCCATAATGGATTTTTCCTCCACAAACTTGTCCAATCCCCTTTTAAAGGCATCCAGGCCAGATGCCAGCACCACATCCTGTGGCAAGGAGTTCCACAGACTAACCACATGCTGAGTAAAGAAATATTTTATCTTGTCTGTTCTAACTCTCCAAACACTCAATTTTAGTGGATGTCCCCTGGTTCTGGTGTTGTGTGAGAGTGTAAAGAGCATCTCTCTGTCCACTCTGTCCATCCCCTGCATAATTTTGTATGTCTCAATCATGTCCCCCCTCAGGCGCCTCTTTTCTAGTCTGAAGAGGCCCAAACACCATAGCCTTTCCTCATAAGGAAGGTGCCCCAGCCCCGTAATCATCTTAGTTGCTCTCTTTTGCACCTTTTCCATTTCCACTATGTCTTTTTTGAGATGCGGCGACCAGAACTGGACAAAATACTCCAGGTGTGGCCTTACCATCGATTTGTACAATGGCATTATAATATTAGCTGTTTTGTTCTCAACATCTTTTCTAATGATCCCAAGCATAGAATTGACCTTCTTTACTGCCGCCGCACATTGGGTCGACACTTTCATCGACCTGTCCACCACCACCCCAAGATCTCTCTCCTGATCTGTCACAGACAGCTCAGAACCCATCAGCTTATATGTAAAGTTTTGATTTTTTGCCCCAATGTGCATGACCTTACACTTACTAACATTGAAGCGCATCTGCCATTTTGCTGCCCATTCTGCCAGTCTGGAGAGATCCTTCTGGAGCTCCTCACAAAAGTTCCTCCTACTTTGGAACCAATTTCCAAGAACAAAATCATGTCTGCTGCATGAAGGATGCCCATCTATATAAATTATGGGTTTTTCCTTCAAAATAATGCAAGGAGGGCTCCATATAATTTATTTTATGGTTACTATGTGCATCAATACCCACAACTCCCTGTCCCCCTCCCCCTCTACAAACTTCCATTTGCCTCCTCCTTGCTCTCCCTCTTTCTCTCTTTACCGATACCTTTCACTTTCACTTTCTCTTTCTCTTTCACTCTTTCTCTTGATACCGAACTAAACAAGCGCATCGGTAAAGCAGCTACCACGTTTTCCAGACTCACAAAGAGAGTCTGGTCCAACAAGGAGCTGATGGAACATACCAAGATCCAGGTCTACAGAGCTTTCGTCCTGAGTACACTTCTGTACTGCAGCGAGTCATGGACTCTTTGCTCACAACAGGAGAGGAAACTGAGCGCTTTCCACATGCGCTGCCTCCGATGCATCCTCAGCATCACCTGGCAGGACAAAGTTCCAAACAACACAGTCCTGGAACAAGCTGGAATCCCTAGCATGTATGCACTGCTGAACAGAGACGCCTGCATTGGCTCGGTCATGTTGTGAGAATGGATGATGGCCGGATCCCAAAGGATCTCCTCTATGGAGAACTCGTGCAAGGAAAGCGCCCTACAGGTAGACCACAGCTGCGATACGAGGACATCTGCAAGAGGGATCTGAAGGCCTTAGGAGTAGACCTCAACAGTTGGGAAACCCTGGCCTCTGGGCGGCCCGCTTGGAGGCAGGCTGTGCAGCATGGCCTTTCCCAGTTTGAAGAGACACTTTGCCAACAGTCTGAGGCAAAGAGGCAAAGAGGGAAGGCCCATAGCCAGGGAGACAGACCAGGGACAGACTGCACTTGCTCCCAGTGTGGAAGGGATTGTCATTCCTGAATCGGCCTTTTCAGCCACACTAGACTCTGTTCCAGAACTACCATTCAGAGCACGATACCATAGTCTTTCAAGACTGAAGGTTGCCAACAGAACTATGTGCATATGCTTTTGAATGGGAATGCTGTGCTATATGCACATGGGCACCCTAGGCATATAGTATGTAGTATAACTAAGGAATCAGCAAATATTTTAATCTTCTCAATGTCTGAGAGAGTTATGAGAAGTGGAGGACGGAAATCCGTATTCACACTTTGAAGTCTACTGCTCAGTTATCTTATTGCAGTTGTAATCCACTTTTCCTGATTATTCTCCACAAACTGCCTTATAATTCTTCAGCTCAATGGCAACTTCTGAGAGTCCCTTTTCTTCAATTCCATTCTGAGGAAGTTGAGGCAGTTTTAAAAGAACTTTTTGTCTCTACGAATGATAGATCATTTCCCTCAAATCCTATACACTCCTGCTGGTTTCAAAGCTCTCCCTCTCCCCGTCACCTGCTTCTGAGGAACTTGATTGAAGTTTGGCTCTCGAAGAATCTTGCTGTACAGAGAGAGCTGCCAACTGGCATGCTGCTGTTCTGTCATGTTGCCAAAAGAGAACGCTGCCCTGGAAATGATGCATCTCATGAATGAAGAGCAGTCTTTACCATTCTGCTACCTGATCTGTCAACCATGAAGTTGGTCTCTGTTAATTCCCCCCCACACACGCACAGTTTTCTCCCCTCCCCCCCCCACACCAATAACTGGGCTATTATTGTTAGGTGTGGAGTAAACCTCTTTAATCCATTAGTGGTTGAGGGAGCTACACCATTCATGGCCTATCTCAGCTGAAGAAAAGTAGAATTTGAATCAAATCCCTGCTCTGTGACAATGCTATTGCAAAACTATTTAAATCCTTCATGTCCTAGAGTTGATGATCACCCAGTGGTTGACCACCACTAATTTAAGGATGCCTTTGTAAAGAGGCCTTCTCAGTGCCAGGCTGATGGATCAAAGCCATGCACGGCTCTCCCACGTTTAGGGGGGGACAGGCAATGGGTGACAGTGGCGCCTTCCACCCCACAAGACAGTGAATGGAGGGGGAATATGCAGTGGCTGAGTAGTCCTGGTGCGGTGCCTGACCTGGCAAAACCCTCACTGAGGAATTGCATGAGTAGTGTTGTTGATCTCTGAACTTCACATCTGCCATGCAGATGCAGACAGTAGATGAACTAGTGAATGCTGTGCACATTTTACCTAGACTGTGTTTCTTCCTGCTTGAGTAATGTTCTACAAGCCTATGTTCTTGCCGTATAAAGGACTACAATGCAAAATGGGTTCTGTAGGAACTGAATAATCCTTTATCAAGGTGCTGAAGATGCAGCAATATCACAAAGGTGTTATCAACCAGTTCCCTCTTTGTGGTTATCTTGTGCTTGCCCCCTGATTAATTTTACCTATTGACAAGAGCCAATCGGTATGCAGCTTGTACAAGACCTCTGGAGCCACAATGATCTCTTTGCTGAAGGCAGAGCATTTTGCCTAACCTCTCCGCCTTTGAAGTGAATTCGCATCTGTGGATGCTGAAAGGAAACATTGTGCAAGGTAGAAGCTGCTTCTATTGATCTGCAAGCCATGCAAAGGCTCCACAAGTGCTTATATTGGACTGGAGCACAAATCCTTTCTATCTCTCAAAGCTTTTCCAAATGTCTTGGAATTAAGAATAAAACAGAGTCCTGAGCCACAGTGACTGGACTAAAAATCCACCTAAACCTACATGTGGGCATACTGTGTGGTTTAGCTGCTACTAGGGCTCCTTGGAGCAGAGAACTTCTGATTGATTTTACTGGGTGGCCAGCAAGCTGCTGATATGACAATGTACAATGACAATGCTGTGGATGCAAAAATGTCATCTTCTGGAGGACACAGGCATGGGTGGGCCAGCCCTGTGCAGGCATCATATGCAGTATCAATTCAGAAAAGTCTTGGGAGATATCTCCACATTCTTCTTGTTGTTTCCCCCTCTCACAAGCTGTTACTGCCCACACTCAAATGATACACCGGAAGCAGCTGTCAATGAAGAAGTGAACAGAGACTTGCCAATTGATAACTGCTTTATTGAGTACAGTATGTGTACCTTTTCTCTGGTGTGTATCCATAAACAGGCAGCCCAATCCTACCTAAACTTCCCTGCACCGATGCAGCAGCGCCAGCATGGGTTACGCTGCATCCTTGCGGGGGAGATTAGTAGGCAGAAAGACACCACAGAGTAAGAGGATATTTGTTCCCTTGCACCACCCCTGTCCTTCCCCCACCCCCTGTGCTGCACAGTGCAGACTTACCTTCTCCGGCAGGCATCTTCCACTGTGCTGGTGGACACGGGAAGGCTCTGTCCTTCCTGCCAGCATGCCTAACTGCAACATCATCACAAAGCGCTTTATGGTTCTTTTGTGACAGCTGACACCAGTGGAACATGCGCTCTGCCAATGGAAGTGGGAATTGGATTGAGCCCTAAGTTGTCAATGCAAGTTTTTATAGGAATTTTTGCATAGATTTGACTGCTAGAGAGACATACTCAAGAGAGCAGCTGTCTCAGATGCCATAGTTAAGTAGGCAGCATGGAAGAACCTGAAGGCTAATGAGATTGCAGTAAGTAGGTATGGAGGGGGAATGGACAGAAGAGTGCCCTTCCATAGATAAATCGAGCTAAAAGAAAGAAACAGAAGGGAGATGCAGTAGGGCGGACAGTCTGTGGATGAAATAGCTCACAGGTTAACAGGTTAGAGTGATTGATCTGTTAACAAAGCTGGTTAGGTCAAAATCACAGTGTCCTCAGCAACACATCCCAGAGCCACGCATGGGTGATGCAGGGCATTTGCAACACCATGCTAACTTTGAGAAACCCTTTCAAATCCTTGCTAGTTTCTGAAGTGCTGACCAACTGCTACAAAAGTACAGCCTAACAAGAAGGTAGGCTTAGGTCACAATCCTAATCGACTTTCCAGCACCAAGGTAAGAGCAATGCAGCTCCATGGTAAGGGAACAAACATTTTCTTACCTTGAGGAGGTCTCTGTGGGCCAAATCCTATCCAGATTTTCAGGCCTGGTATAGCCTGGTATAGCCATGCCAATGGGGTGTGTGCTGCATCCTGTGGTGGAAGGTTAGTTAGGAAGTCTCTGCAAGGTCAGGGAACACTGGTGCTGGAAAGTTGCATAGGATTGGGCCCTGTGACTGCCACCCAACTGCAGGAAGCAGCACATACCCATTAGCACAGCTATGTCAGAGCTGGAAAGCTGGTTAGGATTTGGGCCATAAGGTTCTAAGAACAGTGATAGTGCATTCAGTTATGGTGTGAGCCCGACTTCACAATTTCCACTATAGACTGACATTCCAGACGGTTGAATGTAGGATTGGCTGCCGGTTGTACCCTTCCACTTACCCATCTGGTAGGCTGTTGACTTGTTTTGCAGTTTATGTACATTTATTCCTATATACCCCTGTCCAGAAAGATGTTTGTTTGTTTTTGCAAATTAAAAAAGCAGTTGCAAATTTGCTTTGGAGATAAGTGAGGAAGGTGTTGCTGGGTTCTCTTCTGCATCTCATTTTAGACTAAGCACCCTTTGGGATCAGCAAAACATTTATTGATTTGTTTTATGTACACTGCTTTGTGAACTACTTTTTGTTGAAAAGAAGTATATAAATATTCTTAATAATAAAACACAGGAATTAGCCAACAGGAAAAGCACAACTGGCTTTCCCCCATTTTAAAGCGGTCATGCTAGAAACTTGTAGGCTTGGGTTTTCAGAGCTCACCCTAGGACAGATAATGTTGGACTTGTATTGAAAGCAGTGAAATTACTTTTGAATAATCAATTAAGTTATGTCAGCATTCACCATGGGTAGAGGAACCTTCCTTGTTCTGTGGTTAAAACTGTACAAGGGTACATTCCAAAGGGGAACTTTTCTCTGTTTTCATGCCAAAGGAATGTAATGTACTGAACCAGGACAGTGGGTGAAGAGGGATTGAGAAACGTCCTTCCTACCTTCATTCGTTGACTGATGTCGATTGTCCTGATTTTTGCCAAAACACTCCCAAATAAAGAATAATCTCTTTCAGTATAAGCAGATTTCCCGTATGTTGAAGGTGTGTTCAGAAAATGAAATAAATTGCATTTAACATCTTCAAAAACATGAATTGTTTTCCATTTAAAGATGACACACTTTTTTCCTCATGTCTGATTAGTATTGCCACAGGGGTGGCACCAGTGAAAATATGCACAGAAGAGGTAACGTGTATGGGGGAGGAGATAAAGAAAAGCATTCTGAGCACTTGAAAAGTGCATTTCCTTCAAATGATCACAGATGTTTAGCAATGGGGGCAAGTTACTTCTGGGGGGCACACGACTACAACAGGACAACTTGCCTCCCTCTGGGACTGCTACAATCCCAATCCTAAATGCACATGACTTCTGAGTCAATTGCTAATGTTCTTTGCTCTAAACTAGTTTTGATGATCCAAAGCCATTTTGCTTGTATGCCTGATGAGATTCTATCCCCCAGCCTGACAAATCTCCCTGTAAGGTTAACCCCAGTGATTTAGTGTTAATGTCAAGCATCAGTTTTAGATGTTATATTTTAAGTAATGTTTGGAAGTAGTGCTTGGCATGAAAAATGTTTCATGGTTATCTCTCAAGGTCTCATGGTAATCAGACATGAGACCTTGTTCATCTCCCACTGACCCAGCTCCACAATGGAACTGGTGAATTGACTTTAAAAGAAAAGAATAACCCTGATCTGCATTGGAGGGACCTTTTGTCTTTTGCAACCTACCTTGTCGCTGTCATCCATGTTTCAGTTTTGATTACTTGGGATTAAAGTACATTGGAACCACTGCTTACAGGCTTTAATCTTGAATTGTCAGATCAAAATTCCAAAACAAAGAAGTAACTATGGAGCTGTAGTCTTCTTCACACTGTATTCTATTGGACAATCCTTGAAATTAACGAACACTAGCAAACCACCCTTTCCTACTGAGCATCCAAATTTCTCTATGAGCACAAGACTTTTCGGCCAGTTTCACAGTCTGGCAAAAAGAGTGCTTCCGTGCTAATGGCCGTGCATTGCCCCTACTGCCCATAGTTTCCTTCTGCCTCATTTGCTGCTTTTGGAGTCAGAATTAATTGTGGCAGTAATTGGTTGCTTAAATTCATGAAACAGACACATGATTGTGCGGGGGAACTGATGCTGACACCCTTTGGGAGGCCACTGCCCTCTTTCCTTTTTGCTTAGTCTTCGTATCTGAATGGATCTTCCTCAGACAGCAGAGGCAAGTTGTGGCAGGAGTAAAAGCTCAGGCATATAGATCCCTGCTGATTCATAGCCAGTGACAAATACAGCAACATGTAGTGTTTCTTCAGCCACAAACCTTCCAGCTTTTAATATTGCTCTGTCCATGCCAATGCTATCTTAATCTCCAACTGGTCCTTCACATCTCAACAATAGAGTCCTTAGTGCAAGGGATTAAGCATTCAAATCTCCCTGGGTAAACATTAATATAAGTGCTTGTGATGGTTGCTGACAGCCTGGCCTGCTGGGAGACACTGAGGTCCCACCTGGCTTGCAAACCCCAACTTATTGGCATGAATATCCCTAAGAAGAAATATGCTGCAGGAGAAGATGATCAGAACTTCCCAAGAACGGAGAGGAACACTGCCCTTACTGGCACACTTAAGATGATGCGCTTTTTTGTAGCAGCTGCTGTTGACTTTGGTAGATGATCAAATTACAGAGCTATTTCTCTCTTCTGTGTTCTGCGGCTGGCTCCTGTTCTGCCCTTCCCTTGTCTTTTCTGAACCCAAACTACCCTTTTTCAGCAGGTTTAGAACTCCTTGTATGACCTGCTTGTAGCCTGTATTCGACTCAGGTAACTTCCATGACTTATAGCTTCCTATGTTTTTCCCTACCAGAGCATGCAGCTGTGCTGAAACAGCCTGCACTGCATGCAGTGGCATAGCTAGAGGGGGTGTAAAGCACTAAGTTTTACAGGGAACCTCACTGCAGCAGGCAAGGGGTCCCTCCCCTTTTTTGTGCAGCTTCTTGCAATGCTGCTCATCGTCTATTACATTTTTCTCACTGACTTCCTAACTGTAACCATCACTACATCTCAGCTACTTAATTTACATACTGTAAGTCTTGTCAGGTGACACCACCCAGTTTACTTCATCCAGTCTTCTGTATTGGAGGGGATAGGGAGGTCATCTTTCCCTGTAATTCTGAGACACATTAGCAATTCCCAGGCTATCTCATAAGACTTTGTGCTTTGAACACAAGTTATTACTGTTGGTATTGCAAGCTCTCTTTATCTTCTTTTAGGCATACAGTATAAAAAAAGCATCCTGTTTCAATGTTTCAGAGTCTGTGGAGGTGAGAAATACAGCTGCCTTCTGATTACTAGGTTTCAAAACAGCTGTAGCTTTCATGTTAAGAGTGAGTCATTAGAACATAAGAACATAAGAACAGCCCCACTGGATCAGGCCATAGGCCCATCTAGTCCAGCTTCCTGTATCTCACAGCGGCCCACCAAATGCCCCAAGGAGCACACCAGATAACAAGAGACTTCATCCTGGTGCCCTCCCTTGCATTTGGCATTCTTAGCCCATTTCTAAAATCAGGAGGTTGCGCATACACATCATGGCTTGTACCCCGTATGTAACATTGTATGTTACACTGTCCCAGTGGCATAGCTAGAGGGGGTGCAAAGCACTAAGTTTTGCAGGGAGCCTCACCCAGCAGTGTGCAAGGGCCCCTTCCCTTCAGAGACATTCCAGGTGGTGGGAGCAAGACAGAGGCATACACCTCCATTTTCCTCCCACCACCTGAAATGGCTCCAAAGGAGAGAGGCCGCATGCACACTGCTGTGAGGCTTCCTTCTGCAAAACTTGGGGAGCAACCCTAACCAACTTTCTAGCACTGACATTGCTGTGCCAATGTGCCTTGCACTGCATCTTGCAGTGGGGAGGCAGTCAAGGAGTTCTCCTCAAAGGAAGGGCATGTTTGTTACCTTACCTTGGGGATGCATTGCAGCTAAGTCAGCGCTGGAAAGTTGGTTAGGATTGTGCCCTTGGTCTTTGCACTCCCTCTAGCTATGCCACTGCATTGTCCACAGCTTTTTCAGGCTTTCTCTGGTCTGTAGCTCACTATCCAATATTGTGTAAGATTCTTAGGACTATTCAGAAGTAGGGCTTCTGCATGGGCAGTTTGCATACAATCCTAGGAAGTTGCCTTATACACAGTCAGTCCATTAGAATAGATCAGGGGTCTCTAAACTTTTTGGCCAAAGGGCCGCATCAAATACCTGGCACAGCATCAAGGGCTGGGAAAAAAATTAAATATTAAATTTAAGTACATGAGAGATGGAACTTAAATGAGTGAATGAGTGAGTGAATGGATGAATGAATGTCCTGGATTTCTCAAAGCACCAACACAGCCCAAGAAATAAAGCACACACTTAAATGGACCCCCATTCCCCCACCCCACAAGCACAATTCTGGTTGTGTTTGGTCAACTGGACCACAGGCTCTCAGGGGATCAGAGGCTGGCTGTGGGCCAGATAGAGGCTCCTTGCGGGTTGCATTTGGCCCTTGGGCTGGGGTTTGGAGACTCCTGGAATAGATCATTCACCTCAGTCATGTTTACCATACTTGGCAGCAGCTTTCCAGGGTTTCATACAATGTCTTTTCCCAGCTCAGTGTGGAGTTGCCAGAGATTGAATCTAGGACCTTCTGAATGCAAAACATGTGCTTTACCAATCAGCTGTGGCCCATCCCAGACTGAACCTGACCCTGAAGTGGTGCTCAAACTCTGAACTGGGGTGCCTAGCTGCTTCCTCTTCCTTACTTCTTCCTCCTCCACATGCTCCATCTTCAAAACTGGCTATGCATGGAAGATCTTGAGAGTTTGTGCAGCCAGTGACAACATGGAAGAGAAAGAGAAGAGGCAGTGGGATACTACGAACTTCTTCTGAAACGCTGGAGAGCAATTGGGAATAGGATCACAGTGATCACCCCAAGCACATTCTTTGGCACCAGCGCTGGAGGAGGAGGTAAGCCCCCCCCCTTTACTTGCTTGCTCTGCAAGGAGAGTGGGCAAGAAGAGGATGGAGCAGTGGCTGAGAGGAGCAGGCAGCAGACTGGGGAGAGTAGCAGGTGGGTGCCCTCCACCAGTTTGCCACCTCTCCCAGCCGCACTGCTCAAAAGGAAAGCTTCAACCCACCTTGTGGGTGAACCACCCTGGCCCATCCCCTTTATTTCTTGTTACAGTTTATGTATCTTGCAACAGACTATGCATCATTCGCTGGGGATATTGCATTTTTTCCAAGTATTTGTTATTTTGCATTGCAGATAATGAAATTCTTTACTCAGATTATGCATCCATTGCTTTTTTCCTCTGTAAAATCTCCATCTTTATTATGGGAAGTCAGATATGTGAATTGCCCATCCTGTTATGGCCTTTGTCATCACAAACCAATGTGGGCTAAAGCAATTCACAGGTGAGGGCCACAACAGCATAATCAACTGTCTCCCTGTCCCCCAAATTAGGCCTGCATGTTTAGGTATATGCCCTATGTGTTTGCGAAGGAGCATGGGCCCTACCTTTCCTTTTCATTTGCTTGTTTTCCCAAGAACTACAAGCACTGAGCAAATCACATTTGCATCAACCTGTGTACACCTACACACAGTCACAAAAATGGTACTACTTCACACCTTCATAACCCGGTGACAACCTTTATGGCTATTTTAGCTTTGTGGTGGGATCACAGTTTTGATCTGATGGAAACAACGGTTTTAGATCGATCTGTAGCAGCTCTGAAGGAGATCTGCCTTGCTGCCAGGCCTTCTGACATAGTTACGATTGTCGAGTAGACAGCTCCATTGATTGCTTTAGCATTCTCTGCCTGCAGCTGCTGTGTGCAAGTCACATGACTTCCTGAGAAGTGCTGAATGCCAGCTTTGATTTACAGGCTGATAATGTAACATTTTATGAGATACCCAGCCTCAAACACTACAAACACTGGGGAGAGCCAAACAGAAGACACAAAAACCAGCAACAGATTTCTTTCCAAATAAACATTAAAATATATTTTTAGAGGAATTCACCTCACATTTTTGTGCCTGCACTGAGCATGATTCTGCCCATCTGGCATCTGCATCTTGCTTGGTGGGATGAATTTCACAGAAACAGCAGATTCCAAATGCATACGGATTGTAATAGGAAAAAAATCCCTGAATTTACCAATGCAAACGGAGCCAGTAGCCTTGTTCTAATAAGAACAGATTAAAACTTAGGAGGGACAATAGTGGTAGAACATATGCACAAAGGCAGCCTTATGTTATTTAAGAATATAAGAAAAGTCCTGCTGGATCAGGCCAAAGGACCAGTCTAGTCCAGTTTCCTGTATCTCACAGTGGCCCACCAGATGCCTCTGAGAGCACATCAGACAACAAGATATCTGCATCCTGTTGCAACTCCCTTCCATCTGGCATTCAGAGATAGGCTACCTCTAAAACCTGAATATTGCATGACTTGTAATGGACTTTTCCTCCATGTTGAGCTATTTTTTTTTTACCACTTAATTCCAGTTAGTGGACCTTAGGATCAAGTACAAAACAATGTTGATTCTACAGGTTTCTGTTGAAAACCAAAGTAGATCCCACCACTTGATAGCTGGTCAATCTCTTTGCCCTGTCTTAGAGAGCCTGAGTCATCATCATTACAGAGAAGTCAGTAAAAATGTTGCTTTATTTTTCACATTTTTATACTACCCTTCCTCCAAGGAGCTCAGGGTGGTATACATGGTTCCTCCTCTCCTTTGTCCTCACAACAACCATGTGAGATAGGTTAGGCTGAGAGATGTAACTGGCCCAAGGTCACCCAGGAAGACTCATAGCTTAGCAGCGATTTGAATCTGGATCTTCAAGGTCTAAATCCAATTCCCATATCACTACTACACCAATGTAGCCTTAGTAGATATTACTGCCTATAAATGCAAAAGAGATACAGGCAATGTTTGTCACCAGGATCTTCTGTTTTGCTTTGTAACACTGTGCTGTTTTCTCCAAAAGACAAAATATCCATGGAAGGGAAGCAAACAATATTAGATACATGGAAAAATGTTCATCTGACACAAATTAGGACTAGTTGAAGAAAATATCTCTAAGCCTATCTACCTAGCTATCTAATCTGTCTTGATAGTTTTAGAGCACAGAACTAAAACAAAAGGGCCCTGATTGTAATTAAGAAGACACTTTTCCCCAATGGCTGTGTTATTGCATAACTGCCCATTCTGGGCAAGTTTTGTCCATTTGAATGGCATCTCTGCTGTGGTCATTTCCTGCACTCCTACAAGGATGAACACTTAAGGCTGCAATCCTATGTATACTCATGTAGGAGTGAGCCCCTGATTGACCTCAGTAGGACTTGCATCTGGGTACACAGGTGTAGAATCGGGCTGTACTAGCATCAAATTACTGCATTTGAGCTGAATTCACGTTAACCCAGTATGTAAGTGGAGGGGATTTACACATCACAGAAGTACAAAAATGTGTTTCAGAAAAGCAGATGTAATAGGAGATGCCTGAAGACAGAAAGTGCTATAATTCAAGATGTTTCTAAAGTGGGATTTCACTTTATTTTTTGAAATGTATATCTGTTGGTCTCTTGCAGCAAAAACAACAGTTTTGCTTTTTAATTCAACAAAGGTTGATTGGGTGTGCCTGCCTACAGATCTGTGAACCTATGGCTTGGCATGAATGTGATTAACTGGCTTGTAACAAATGGCATCACTGCTCTTGGTATGTTTGCTCATATTTTATTGTCTGGCAAAAAGTCCCAATGCTGCACCTTCTTAAGCCATTTCTCACCATATCTGTTATAATCTTCACTGATAAAGTAGGCTCTTGTCTACAGAAGCTCATAACACAATTATTGCGTTACTCTTGAAGGTGTCACAGCCAGTCTTGATTGTTTATTTTTACCCACTCTTTGCACTTTCATAAACCAAATGGTAAGAATATGAATAATGGCTCAAAAACAGTCTGCAGAATAGCCATATGTAAAAGGAAGGGTCAAACTAGATATTTAGGCATATCAAGTTCCTGTGGAACAATAGTCTCAAAATGCAGGGGGGCTAATTCAGCAGCTGTTTAACCTTAAAAAAACAACAAATTTAATTTGGCCCTAAGAAATCCCTTTGCCAGTGGGTTTTGGCAGGAATGGGGTTTAGTTAAGTCAGAGCTCAAGTTCAGCTACCTTGAAGCTTGTGGGCAGCATCCAGTCTAGATTATTTTGTCTGGGTTCTCAGACTTCTTGTAACGGGGCAGTATTCATACTCCGGAGAGGGGGTACAATAGAGGTGAGCAGTGATGGTCCATGCTGTTTACCCATATGCAGGCAATGATATCACAGGCACCCAGGGAGGGGCTAGAGACCTGTTTTTAAAGGAGAACCAGCCATCCTCCTGGGCACAATAACAATTCCCCTTGTGGAGTGTGCAAATGAATCCCTCCTTGCAGCCTGGGTGCAAAAGCATCTGCCCTGCTCTCAGTTTGGGATGCTGGCCATTCCTCCTTTATGTAGATTGGAACCAGGCTTCATATGGTTCATGGAAGGCACACAATGAGACAGACTTGCTGCA
Source organism: Tiliqua scincoides (assembly GCF_035046505.1). Taxonomy (NCBI): domain Eukaryota; kingdom Metazoa; phylum Chordata; class Lepidosauria; order Squamata; family Scincidae; genus Tiliqua; species Tiliqua scincoides. The sequence goes on from NC_089824.1 coordinate 190,401,490, forward strand.
TGTATGCAAGTCTGGATCTGGCTAGTGTCGGGATAGGAAACGTTGGGATATAAATTAATAATAGTTAACATGTCAGTCTTTAAGCTATGATTCTCCACTCTCTCGGAAAAGGAACAAAAAGAACAATAGCAGAAGCGGCTGCTGAAATACTGGAGACGCCAAGAATCAGCATTGGGGGAAGAGGAGAAAGCAGTAGAATGGGATCAGTTAATATTATAGAGCAAGGCTTTTCAAACTGGGGCGATGTGACGCCCCAGCCTGTGAGCCCTGGCCTCTGCCACCTTAAGGGGCGGGGGCAGCCTGGAGGCAGGGAGGAGGCAGCGGCGCGATCCCCAGGATCGGGCCGCCCAGGGGGGCTGCAGGGGCTTGGGTGCACTTACCCAAGCCTCCTGCAGCCTCCCCAGGCTGCGGGGAGCCCGGCGCGACCTGCAGCAGGGCTCCTCGCAGCAATGAAAGTAAATGTGGAGCGATCGCACCCCTCATGTGGAGTTTGAGAACCACTGTTATAGAGGGAATGTAAAGGGGGGTGGGGAAATGAAGCTGTTTGAACCACAAAAGTTTTGATAAACAAGCTGAAGAAAACTACCTTTGCCAATTAATAAACTTGCAGGCAAACAGTGTTCTGTAAAATAAACTTTGATACATTGAAGGAAGGATTGTTGATAAATAGAAAAGCAGTCACTTGACAAGAATAATGTTTTTGATAGCCAGGCTGTGATCCTTAAAGGACCAACTGTAGAGAAATACAACTCACACCAAAAAGTTTGAAGGTTGATTAGCCTTGTTTAGCAATTTAATGAGACAGTACCAGATTTAACAAGTGGTGTAGTGGTCAGTTTTGAAATGCAGGAGGGAGTCATGGCACTCCCTCCCCAAATAGCCATGCTCCACTAAGGTTATACAACAACAACAAAATCAACTAAATTTTTCTTCATCACTGCCCAGGGTTTTCTTCTCCTGCTACTTAAATTCTGTTTTGAAACTTACATACCTGTACTTCATTCAAAGACTTAACTCATTTCACCCAAACTTTTGGAGGGGGTTGCAGCAGTTTGAAAGGTGAGAATAAAAAATATCCTAAATAAAAATAGAAGGTACATTACAGTGCAATTCTATACAGCAGTGTTTCTCAACCAGTGGTATGGGTACCACGAGTGGTACTTGGGGTGGTGTTACTTGCTGAACTCCTGGACAGCTGCCACCCAGCAGTGAAACCAGGAACATGACAGAAGAGGCTTGGCTCAGTGGGCAGAGCTCCAAAGCAGGTTTTTCCACCCTGAGCTTCTACCCTGAGCTTCTTACTGGTGTTTGCTGCATCGCATCAGCCTCCCAGCCCAGAAGTAACTGGTGATAATGTCATTACCAGTTACTTCTAGTGGTACTTCGACTAGGTAGACCATGTGAAGTGGTACGGCAGGGGACAACATTGAGAAACATTGCTATACAGCTTTACTAAGAAGTGTCCCACTTATTTCCACTGCTTGTGTCTTTTCATCCAATGAAATGAAGTAAAAAGAGAGGAAAAAAAGAAAGCCTCCACTCCCTTTCCGGGAGGCCAGATAGTCTTATACTCTCCCCTCTGTTCATCCATTCTTCCAGCTGCCCATGCTTCCTCTCCATCCACCTGTACCCCACCCCCACAGGGCCTCTGAGAGGAATTTTATCAGGAGGTATGAAGTTTCTTTGGGGCCCCATTGCAGAGGGGGAGGGGTGCAACAGTGCAGGGGAGGGTGGTGATGGACAAGCAAAATGGGGGCAGGGAGGGACAAAACAGGTTGGGGGGAGGGTGGAGACAGCTGGAAAAGGGTCTTTGGAGCCCAGGTCTACCCACCTACATGGTATCTGCAGCTAGACACAGTACTATGGAAAAACAAACACACTCCTAAGGGCCCAATCCTAACCGACTTTCCAGCACTGGTATAGCTGTGCCAGTGGGGCATGTGCTGCATTCTGCAGTTGGGGGGCAGTCACAAAGGCCTCCTCAAGGTAAGGCAAAGTTCGTCCCCCTACCTCGAAGTTGCATTTCTCTTACCTCGGTGCTGGAAAGTTGGTTAGGACTGTGCCCTAAGTCTCTCTAAAATCTTTTAAATATAGAAAATCATGCAGAAAATTAGGATTGTCATATTTAGGGTGCAATCCTAACCCCGTCAGTGCTTTCCAGCACAGCCATAAGGGCAATGCAGCTCTGAGGTAAGGGAACAAACATTACCTTACTTTGAGAAGGCCTCAGTGAGTGACAACCATCTGCAGGATGCAGCACACATCCCATTGGCACTGCTATGCCAGTGCTGGAAAGCACTGACATAAGGCTTTAGGATTGTGCCCTCGGGGTCACACTAGAATGGAAAGTGTCCTGGGTGTACCAAAACTTGCTTCTGCAGCAGCTGTAGCTCCGCAGCTGTGTGGCTGAGCTCCTATACACTACTTCATGGCAAGAGGATCTACATGCCAAAGAGCTACTGTAGCAGGCCAGTTTCCTCCCAGATTTGACACTGTGTTAAGGAGCATCATGTACCCTTTCCTCTGCCCAGCAGATATAGCTTGTTAATAGCTGCAATTGTAGTAGTATCTCCAGCATCTTGCGGGCAATGTCTGAGTAGATAGGAAAATGTAAGATCCCAGGAAATTTCTGGGCTCCCTCCTTTGGCTCCTGGGCCCCCTTTTTGACCCTGGACCCAGGTACAAATTATCCCCTTTACCAGCCCCTGCACCCCCTTACATCATCCATTTGTATCTGGGGGCAGGGTAGACTAGCACTTATGCCCCTAGGCCAGTCTAGGCTGAGCCACAAGCTCCTTCTGAGCAAAGGCCAGTTGAAAAAACTTTGAAAAACATCATCCTGCCAATGACATCCATCCTCACTCCTGTAGTGTAGGAGAAATCCCTGTACTGCACTCTTCCCCATCCCTTCTCAACAACACCACTGGATTTAATTCAAAAATGAAGTAACACTAGCAGATCTATAGAAAGGAGCAGCATAGCTGGCAACAGCGTAGAACTTGAACAGCCTGCATTGAAAAGAATTCATGTGCGGTGTGGAATTGCAAGCTACCTTTGCTGAATAAAACTCTCTTGGGAGTAAAAAGAGGATCTTGAAAATGGAGAAGGAACATCCATTTTAATTCTACTTCCAGTTAATTGCAGAAACGAAATGCTGGAGCAGCAGTGAAGTGCTCTAGTCTGGAAGGGAAAATCGAATGTAAGGACAGGTGAGGTTGGTGAGTTGTATATGATTGTGATAGTGTGGTTGCAATGAGGGCTTATATAACATAGTGATTAAAACCCAGAGCTTTAGGTTGGAAGACCCTGGATAAGATTGCAGCCAGCTATTAACTCACCATGTCACCTTAAGAAAACATCATCTCTCAGTCACAGCCTCCTATATGTAATATAATGTGGGAATAATAATGACCTACTTTTCAGGATTGATGATATAAGGATTACTGAAATGTGTTTAATGGATCTCTGCAAAGTAAGGTCCATTGGAGCCTGAGAGGAAGAAAGGGCCAAGGAGCCCACCTCAAAGTGTTCTGTTACTGTGCAGCCCAGCTTTGAACTAATGATCTGAATACCCAGGGATTCGTAGTATGTATACATTTTTCCTGATGCTCAGTTTGATGCAAGTACCTGCGATGCAGATTTACCCTGATGGTAATGTACCATCTAGTGGGGTAGCTAAGGGAGGGCTGGGGGTTACATTGTTCCTAGTACCATACCTTCAGGGGTGCCAACCTGCACCCCCCCATGGCAGATCACAAGGCACAGGGGGATGCAGGAGAAGGTACTGTGGCAGCAAGGACACCTCCTTACCACTGCAGTACCTTCCTCTGCACATCCCTCATGGGCGCTCTGAGCAGTTGCAAGACACTCTGAGCAGCCAACCACTTTTTAAGCTTTTTTCTTCTTCTAGAAATGGTGAAAAAAGCTGTTGATCACTCACAGCACTCTGTAAACCTGGAAATAATTTATGTCATCATGTAACTACAATTATTTCTGGGTCAGGCATTTCTGGAGGGAGGTGACATCATGGCCCTGAGTGCCGGATGCCCTAGCTATGCCACTGATACCATCAGAAAGAAGGGGATGAAGCTTGGGGTATATATGCAGGACTGCCTCAAGACCTCCTGAGGTAGCATGTTAACTACTACCACCCCCTTGCCTGGTGGTGATGTGCCAAACTCTGCTCCTCCCACTCCCTGGACTGGAAAAAGAAAAGGAAAAGGGGCAGAAGAGGAAGTGCAAAGTGTTTTTCTTCTCCATCTCCTTTGCTATGGGAATGGAAGGAAAGAGAACCAGTAGAGGTGAGTGGGTGGATGAAGGTGGGTGCCTACCAACAAGCTCAGTTGGCCTTGTAGATGAGCCAGCCTTTGTATATGAAAAAGGTTTAGAAATAAAATGGCTGATGGGGATTAATTTTTTCCCCTTACAAAGACACTACAATACACTGAGAAACAAAGGCAAAGAGTGTAAAATAACTCATGTATTTGTGTTCTGGAGGTTTCCTGTGCTGTGGTGGTTCACATAACTGGCTTACCCCTTTTATTTCGAAGCAGCTGCAGAAAGGGATTACAATTTCTTTTTCATGGTTATGGGCGAGAGATCCCCAACCCTCTGGTTCCTTTGCGAGGGGCGTGGGAAGAATCTAGCAATGGGAGGAGAAATGTTCACAGTTGCTCTATAGCCCATTCTCCTGTCCTGTGGTTAGGTTCTAAAAAGAGACTTGAGCCTCACACATTCTCGGAAAGCCACTCTCCTCTGAGCTTGAAGCTGGGCAGAAGTCACTCTCTGTGGTGACAGAAAAGCACTGTGTGTATGTTCAGAGGCACACATTCCCAGAAAACCACTCTCCTCTGAACTTGAAACGGAGAAGACACACTCCTCTGAACCTGAACCCTGGAAGAAGTCATTCTCTGTGGTAACAGAAAAGCGCTCTGTATATGCTCAGAGGCACAGGTTCCCAGAAAGCCACTCTCCTCTGAGCTTGAGCCTTGGAAGGTCACTTCTCTGCGGTGACAGAAGAGTGCTCTGCATGTGCTCAGAGGCACTCCACACATCACGAGTTGAAGTCCTCCGCGGCTAGCCCCGTGCGGAGGGAGGCGGGGCGGAGCGGGCGGGGCGGGGCGCGCTGCTTCTGGTCCCTGCCCGGCGGAGAGAGAGCGCAGGCCCCGCGTGCCGGCCGCGAAGGGAAGGGGTCGCTGTTGCCTCAGGATCCGCGCGCCCCGCGGCGCCTCCTCTCCCCGCCTTTTGTCCCCACGCGGCGCGCGTCAGCGGCTCTGGGCGGAGAGGGGCGGCAGGCGGCGGAGGAGCTGGAGCTGGTGCTGCTTCTGGAGGGGCGGCGGGGAGGAGCAGCCGTTGAGCGGCCGCCGCGCCACACGGCTCTGGCCTCGCACTCGACGCGGGCGCCGCGATGGGCGACTCCGGCCCCAGGCGGCCGGTCCGGGGGCACCAGTGAGCGGCCGCGCGCGCCTCCAGCCGCCGGGGATGGCGGCGCCGGCCGAGGCGGAGCCCAGCCCGCCGCCGGCCCCCGCGCCGCCGCCGGAGAAGAAGAAGCTGCAGCGGGCGCCGTCGCCGGCCAGACCCAGGGATGTGCCGGGCTGGTCGCTGGCCAAGAGCCGGCGCGGCGGCCACCCGGGCCTGCCCGCCTCCTTCTCCTGCAAAGCGGGCGCGGGCGGCGGGCACTCGCGGCGCTGCGGGGGTGACAAGAAGGGCAAGGCCGCGCCGCCCGCGGGCGCCCGGGGCGCCGGCAAGGGCCCGGGGGGTCGCGCGGGGCCCCGGGCGAAGGGGCGCAGCCGCCTGGCGGGGGCCGGCGAGGGGGCCTCGTCCTCCTGCGCCGGGCCGGGGAAGGGGCCTTCGGGGCGCGCCCAGCGGCCGCCCGCGCCGAGCCTGACGGACAGCAGCTCGGAGGCGTCGGACTGCAGCGCCTCGGAGGAGGCGGCCAAGCTGCTGTCGCTGCTGGAGCTGGGCGGCGGCAGCGACACCGAGTCCCCCCCCAGCAGCAGCGCCCCGGCCCAGCCCGCCAGCGCCTCCGCCGACGGCGCTTCCCCGCTGCCCGAGGACCCCTCCACGCCTGCCTCGCTGGCCAGCAGCAGGCTGCCCCTCAGCACCTCGCTGGCCTTCTCCGACCTCACCGAGGAGCTGCTGGACGCCGGCGTCGCCAGGGAGCTGGAGGAGCTGCGCTCCGAGAACGACTATCTCAAGGTAAGGGGGGCGCCTGGCAGCCCCATCCCACGCGTGTCTACTCTGAAGTAAGTCCCATCGTGTTCAATGAGACTTACTCCCAGGAACTATGGATAGAATTGCAGCCTGGGCTGGCGGGCTCTCTGTGGAGCAGGCAGGGGCTACTGCTCTTTGCCCTGCAGGAAGAACCTGTATCAATCAGTCAATCAATCAATTAATCAGCCAATCAGTTTATTATTGATATGGTCAAAAAAGAGGAGGGAGGGGGACACTTGGCTGGGCTGGATGCTATCCGTGCAGCCTTGGGGAGCTCTCTGTGGAGCAAGCAGGGGCTGCTGCTGCTGCTGATTGCCCTGCAAGAAGACCCTGAATCAATCAATCAATCAATCAATCAATCAATCAATCAATCAATCAGTTTATTATTGATACTGTCAGAGAAGAGGAGGGAGGGGGCCACCTGGCTGGGTTGGCTGGGATTTGTGCAGCCTTTGTGGGGGGGGGCTCTCTCTCTGTGGAGCAAGCAGGGGCTGCTGTGGCTGCTTGCCCTGCAAGAGGAACAGGTGTGGGTTTTACATGCAGCATCCTGCAACAGATTCTGCCTCCTCTCTTTGGTCCTTTGAGGTCTCCCAGTCTCTTGGAGCAACAGGGCATTCGGTCCTGAGAGGGCAACTGTGTGTGGCGCCATTTCTAAACAAGACACGCCTCCTCCCTCCCCACATTATAGAACAGTGCTTTTCAACCAGTGGTACTCATATCAGCAGTGGTACTTGAGGTGTAGTCCGATGGTATTCACAGGATCCCCAGACCTCCATTGCCTGGCAGCAGGAGGTCCTGGCAGCAGGACCACCATTGCTGGCAGCAGCAACACGTTAGACAGCAGTAGGAGACTTGGCTCAGCCAGCAGAGCTCCAGTGTGCACTTTTCACACACTCAGGAAAGCCCTCCTGTCTGCCCAGAGCCCCTCACTGGTGTTTGTCATGTTGCGTCTAGTTTCCCAATCCAGAACTAACTGGCAATGACATCATTGCCAGTTACTTCCGATGGTACTTTAAATAGGCGGACCTTGCAGCATGGTACAGTGGCGGACAAACTTTGAGAAATACTGTTATAGATCCTCTTGGAACAGAACAGATGCCCTGAGGAAAGAACTGATCACCACCTCATCCATCTCATCATAACATCAAATGGCTGGCATTCATCAAGTAGGATCACATATTTCACAGGGAACATTTCTCCAGGACTATAACTTTGTAGCAGGCAGCCTTTACTCCTATGGGACATGTTGCATGTCCCCAGATGGAACATCCCCTAGCAGCGCTCTTTGCAGCACATACCCATTGACAGATCCTATCTTTAAGGCTAGGCATCTTGCTACCAGAATTTTAGAGTACTGCCTTAGAAAAGATACCCGATTATGAAATATGATCTCCCTTCCCCAGCATCTGCAGGATGTTGGTCATGTGGAACAGTCATCTCATATCCTTAAAGAGGACACCTGACACCACCACCATGAAGCTCATAAAGCTCCTTGTAATAGGTTTCCTCAGCCTCATGGGAGACGCATGTTGTTTCATCAAACAGGATTCCTTTCCCAAACTCAGCTTGGGTTCTGGTGACTCCTCTCCTAGAAACAAGGGGAAGAGATGGCCCTTAGCCATATGTAAAGGCCTTGCAACAGTGGAGAATGCACCTTCCAGTAGAATCCCAGCAGGCAGAACTAAATACTTGGAAGGGATATGTCCCCTTTAAGTATCATAGAAACCCATGATGGAACTGTTGCTGTATATTATCATACAAGATATCTTGTTGCAGCATAAAATCCCTAGGAACAAATGCCCATCAAAGCAGCCCAGCATAGTCTTAGGAAGGATATCTTCTTTCATGGAATTGGAACCAGTTCTTCTCATCCCTACTTGTTTTTCAAATTCTTAACTGCCAGGGTAAAATTCTTAGGTGATAGCATCATATTTAAGGTGCCTGGGATTTTTCTGTGTAATAAAGAGCTCAGTTGTCACCAAAAGTCTTACCTACATCAGTATTTTAAGGAACAGAGGCATTTGAGTCCTATCAAGCAGGCACCTCTAGGGCATCATAGAACTCCCTTGGGCTGGGTATTGTTTGTTCTATAGGCTGCTTCCCTGGAGTGACTCTTCATATCCCTACTGTAATATTGAGTACAGCTCCTGATTATGTGACATTTCCACACCTGTGCTGAATACTTTCAGGACTACTTGGCACTGTCATGGAAGCACTATTTAGCCCCTGGAGAATCCATAAACCAAGTCACTATCAGTGGCTGCTAGGCTTTATGGCTGTGCATGGCCTCTTGGTGCTGTGGCAGTATGCCTCTGAACACCAGTTACAGGGGAGCAATGCTGGGAAATAACTATGCTATGGATTTCCCAGAGACAGCAGGTGGGCCAACAGGATGCTGAATTACAGCTCAATCCTGAGCTGCCCACAACGCGGGGCTGCCTCAGCGCCAAAAATGACTGCTATTGTAACCAGTGCCCTCTGGGCAGCTGCCGCCGCCTCCTTGGGAGAAGGAGACTTTCGTTCCCTTACCCCGAGTAAGGGAAATAACCCTGCAGTGGAGTTACTTGATTCTGTGGCAGCTCTGGAGCTGCCACAGAATCACAACCCAACAAGGGTTGGAGCTAATCTCCACTGATCCCACCCCTTCCTGCTCTGCTCCCCCCTCCATGCCTCCTTCCTGCCCTCCCCCCGCCCTCCATGCCCTCCTCCCAACCCGGAATGCTTCCCCCACCTCCTCCCACACCCCCACTCACCTCTCTGTTTCCCGGTGTTGTGGGCAACTGCCAGGTGGTGGAATGTGGGCCCTGGAATGTGGGCTCACGCTGGGCTTGCTCCAGCGCTGGGCCTGTGGTAAGGGCTCACAAACATGCCTTACGGCATGTTTGCGACAGTACGTACCGATAGTGAGCTAGCATGCACAGAGCAGGATTGGGCCCTTAGATGGGCATTTGGCCTGATCCAGCAGAGTCTTTCTTATGTTCTTAAGCCACATTTGAAGGTATAGCTGGGGGATGGAGCACTGTTGTGCAGAAGTAGGAATAAGGTTGGTTTGGGTCAGTTTGGATGATTCTTTGCCACCTGAACATGGTTCCAGATGCACATGCTCACACTATTCAGCAAGAGAGGGGAGGAGTCAGAATGTGTGCACCATATAAGTATACATGTCGGTAACTTCATGGGGCTTGTTTGAGCAGTAATGTCCAGACTGGCCTAATGTGTCAATCAAGATGCCTTGAAATACACATGATCTTACCAAATGTGTTTCCAATTCAAGGCTTGCTGAGATAATGTGGAAACGTGGAAGGGAACTTGTTTGGGAGCAATGATGAGAGATAGGGATGCTTCCGCTGTCCGTCACTGTTGATTTTCTGTTGTAAGCACCCTTCCTAAGGCTGTTTTTTTGCGCTAGCTGAGCTGGTTTTAGAATCTGTCTGGGAGAAAGATGATTAAAGACAGGCTGGAGGGGTCTTCACAGGGAAAAATTAACTGCTGGAGGGGATTGCTTAGCCTTGAGAGGGACTCCATTTGCAGAGGAGAATTGGTAGGAAGAAGTATAGTTTAGTCCCTGCCTGCCATTCTCCACTGCAAATTCTCCCTCCCCAGCATTCTGGGAGAAAGACATGACTGGGAACTCTGTATTTCTCTTATAATATTTTAGTTCCTTCCTTACAGCTTCCAAAAATGGATGCTTCCCAGTTAAATGATATTTGTTTAGTTTGAAATTTCCAATCCTGCAATGGAAGAAATGTATTTTCTTACTTGAAGGACTTAGGTTATGTGTTTCCCGTGCTTCTGGTTTAGCCAAATTAATAGCCTGGAAAACGACCTTGCTGATGCTCCTTTGGAGTGTTTTGAAGGAATTATTAAAGTCCAATTTGGGTAATGTAAGAATACTGTTTGACAGCTAGCCCTGTGGTTTCTGGAATGGAGGGAGTGGTTGGACTGTTGCCAGATTTAGTTCCCCTTGCTAGTACTACTGAGCAGCGATGGGTTTATTTTGCAGAATAATGTTGGCATGGCAACAGTAGTAGATATTTGTTGAATGGCTTGTGTGTAACTGTCTTCTTAGATGGAGGAGGAGGCTGCTTGCTGAAGCAGAGATTCCTATCCTAGTGCCTCTGTGAGGTATCAAGTCAGATGAAGAGCAAGAGTCCCAGAAGCATAAGGCTAAATCAACCTTGCAAAAAATAAATGTGATTATTTTATCTGACTTCTTGTATAAAACTAATGATTGTGTCATTTCTTTTTGTGGGTACACATTATCTATTGGAGCCTATCTCATTCTGCAGGGCATTTGTTTGTCATTCTTTTACCTAGAGGACTTGTAACAGAATTCAAAAAACGTTTCTTTGTTTTAGATACATTTGTCTAGTGGTAGTTGCTTCCCATCACTCACTGCCACCATTACATGGTTTCTTAGCTCTTTTTCTTTGTAAATCACTCTGTAAATCATCATGTTGACCCCTCATTTGTGTTTGGTTTGCAGGGTGCACACATTTGAGATTTTGTGTTCAGATAAGAATTCACTTATAGCCCAATCCTATGATCCCTCCACTCTAGCTGCTGCAGCTGTGCCAAAATGGCTCATGCTACATCCTGGGGGATGGGGAAGTCCCAGAGGTCTAACTACCTACAGGCTTTCTGTGCTGCTAGAAAAATGTTCCCTTACCTGGGGTTAAGCCTCCACTCACAATAATCTTGTCAGGTACATTAAGTTGAAAGATAATGCCTGGGCCAGACTCACCCAGTGACAGCCATAGCTGAATGGGGATTTGAATCCAGGTTACCTTGGTTAAGTCCACCATACTATTCACTCTGCCACACTGTTCTCTTATTTAGTAACCACCTTATCATATATGTTGCAGGCATTTCAGTGCTAGGAGGGTCAGCCATAAATGCAGACCAGACTGCTGTATGGTAAGGTAACCCACAAATCCAGACTTTGTGCTCCTGCAGAAGTGACACTCAGTTCATGTAAAGATGGCTTTGCCCTGCATTGAGACCAGGCTATGTCAATCTATTATGTTACAGATACAGATCTAAATAACATTCACTCTGATGTTACTGATTTTGCTGTGAACTTGTTGCACTCGCCCACTTTATGCTGGTACAGCTCATTCTCATTTTAGAGCTAGCGAACTTTTGGACCAAGGGCTGAAGTTGCTTATATAGAGCTGGTTCATGCAAAGCCAAATAAAGTAGTTGATTATTTTTCCCCCTAACTAAAGGAAAATTGGCAGGAAGTCAAAACTTCCTTTAGACTGGCCCATCTCAGTATTCTGATAGAAAACGGCTGCGGAGATTCAAAGTTGCCATGGCAACGCAACAAATTTCACCCTAATTAGAAATAAACAAGGGCACTTATGTTAAAAAGTATGGCCATGATCCTACCCAAATTAAATGTGCATGCCCTATTGATTTCAGCTGGAAAGCATTTTTTTAATGTTGCTGGTTAAACAAGTGGGACTTAGAAATGCTTATTTGTGGCTGAACAGAGTCAGTGTTGGTGGTGTTCTCTTTGATGTATGAGAATTGTTTTATCTTTGAGGCCTGTCAGTTGTACATCTGTGGGTGGTAGTCTTGTGACTCTCCTTATTGATCCTGTAGTTTGCTTTTGCTCTCAGCAATTTTGGCTAAATTGGTTATTCTTCAGAAATATTTCTTTGGGTTGTTGGCAGCTAGGATATTAGATGTCAGCTTTGCAGGAGCTGATCAGGCACACCAAAGCAGAACTGCTCACAAAAACGTCATTTCCATGTTCATTAATTAACATGAACAAGAGCTTCTTTGCAGATGTACAGGGCTGTGAAAACGGAAGGTAGAACAAAGAAAAAAATCTGAAGTGGCAGAGTGTTTTTGCTTCCTCATCCCTGGCAATCTAAATGAATACAGACTGTTGAATTTACTTTCAGCATTGGTCAGAAAGGCAAAGATTTCTGAATCCAGTGTGCTTGTGCTGTCGCTCCTGGCAATGGAAGTTCACCACTGGTTTTAAATACAGCTGCAGTAAGGTTCTTGCTATTGTGAGGTTCTGTGCATACTTATGTTCACTGATACTGCTGGCCTCATTTGAGGGACAGATTTTCTAGGTTATTTTCCCCCTTTTAGTTTGGATATGGCAAACATGGTGCAGAAGCTCCCCTACTTTTGAATGAACAGGTTTAGCCCTGACTTCTGGTTTGCAGTGGATGCTGCTGAGTACAGAAGCCAGGGGAGAGCATTCCACTTGACTCTGCACTGAAACTGACAACATTCTCAGTGCAAGTGACAACTTGAGGCCTCTACCTTATCCTAACCCCTTCCCTGGGGCCTATACAGGGCTACCTGGACTTGCACCAGCGAATTAGCTGGCACAGATCTGAGTAGTCCTATTGGGCAGGCCGGGGCTTGATATGGGGTAAGGGCAGGGCCAGATTAACATAGTAGCAAATGCTGCTTGCTACCAAACTGGTAGCAAATGGCCTTGCATTTTTGGGGGCCCCTGCACCCATTGGCATCACTAGTGGTGTTAGCCTGGCCTCCCCGGGTATCAGGGACCCAGGGCAAATAAGAGTGGGTGTCACAAGAGGCAGAGGCTAATTGAATTAGTTTACAATGCAAGTACAGTGGTGCCTCGCAAGACGAAATTAATTCGTTCCGCGAGTCGTTTCGTATTGCGAAAATTTCGTCTTGCGAAACACGGTTTCCCATAGGAATGCATTGAAATTTAATTAATGCGTTCCTATGGGCAAAAAAAGTCAGAACAAAGTCAAATTTGGTTTACAAAGTGTTTATTAAGTGCTCTTTAAAGGCATACCGTTTTCGCTCCATGTAAAGTGAACAGCAGTCAACAGTGGCATTAAGAACCATTATCACTGTCATTAACAAATGGAGAGACTTAAAGGTTTGAGTACTCTAGTTTTCTGGAAACCCCAAGAACTCATCATCGCTAGAGTCAGAATTTATGAAGCTCATTTGCTCACAATCACTGACATCACTTTCTTCACTGTCTTCCTCCCTCTTCCTTAGGGTGAATGTGAGCATAAACTGGCATGAAGATCCCCCCCCTTCCTTAGGGTGAATGTGAGCATAAACTGGCATGAAGATCCTCCCCCTTCCTTAGGGTGAATGTGAGCATAATCTGGCATGAAGCATAAAAAAAAATTCGTCTTGCGAAGCACGGTCATTAAAATTCATCTTGCGAGTCACCGAAAAATCGCAAAACGCTTTCGTCTTGCGAGTTTTTTGTTGTGCGAGGCATTCGTCTTGCGAGGCACCACTGTACATAATTTATGTTATAATACTTGTGTATTTAAAAAAAAAATTTAGGGCCCCTGTATAGCATATGCTACAGGCCCCGCACTAGCTTACTCTGGCCCTGCGTAAGGGAACAAATGTTCCTCCAACCAGTTTCAGCACTGGATAGAGCATGTGTCATGTGCCCCACTGCACCAGCACTGATTAGAATTGGACTGCTAATGTCCAAACTGTGTGACTAACTTTCTGAAAATCTAAGCATTGTTTTGCTGCTTTTTCCAACTGGTTCAGAAATCCCAGATGGATAGAAATGCTCTATTGTGCATTGAAAAGGAAAGTTAGCAAAATGAAAAAAATTTTGCTTGGTTATTTGAAAAAAAGCAAGAGTGCTCCAGGGAACTGGTTGGTAAGCTCCTGTCTTCAAGATGGAAAGAGGGCTGGAGGTGAATTTTCTTGCCTTTAAAGGTCATCCCCTCAATAATACCGTTGATAAATCACCCTGTCACAGCTGACCTATTATCTTGGGCTCATGAAAATATTTCTAAAGGCCAAATTCATTGCTTTTGCAATGAATTTTGCTAAGCAGTAGATGTAAAATTGTGGAATTTGTCATCTTCCCTTCTATTTCAAACTAATTGCAAACAGCCACTTGTATTAACAGTTTCTCTCTTTGTTGACAGTTTTATTTTTCTTTCCTGTTCTCTAGGATGGAGTTATTAAAGTCCAGATAGGCTGTACAGTATCTCTAGATCTTCATTCTTATATCGGTGAAGCTATCTTTAGAGTGGGGGACTGTAGTCATAGGGTTTTCTCATCTACCTCCATTCCTTTCTTCTCTTGGGAGTCCTGAGCTAAATACAAGCATGTTTGTGTACCTTCTTCTAAACATGGGTTCTTCATTTTTAAGACTTGTTTACTGTTAGTGTACTGAAGCAAAATTTGATCCTTCACACCTGGGCTGCCCTGTGATCTTCTGGCACCTGAAATAGTGAGCCAAACGTTGCCTCTTACCTGGTCATGTGCCAGCCTCTGCTTCTCCCACTACCTGGATTGGGAATGGGAGATGGAGTAGAAGAGAAGGTGTGGAGGAGAGGAGATAGGTGGGCTAACTCACTGCTTTTCTCTCCTCCACACTTTGTCTTCCATTCCATGCCCCTCTTCCTTTCCCAGACCAGGGAGTAGGAAGAAATGCTGCAGAGGAGAGTGAGCTGGCAGACAGTCTCATGGAGAACTCTTCACTTGGCCTCATGGATGGGCTAGCCCGGCTCCCCACCCCAAAAAATTACAAGAACATGCGCAAAGTCAAAACGACTCCAGTAAGCTTGGAATTGTTCCTTTTCATTTCCAAAGTGTTTGCTGTATTTTTATTTGTACAGTATTTCTTTTCTAGAAAAAACAGTAGAAGCTGTCAGAAATGCCCATCTAAAAAATCTATGTGTAGGTATTGACTTCCCTTTTACTGATCCCAGAAGTACAGAGTAATCTGTAGAAATTCTGTCTAATCTTTGCTGCTGAAGCTTCTCTTCTTCTTTCTGACCAACTGCTCTGATTAGGGAGGGAGAAGCTGCTCCATTTGGCTCTTTCAATAAACATTTGGCGATGATGTGCAGAGCACCTGCTCTGGCCTTTCCTGTCTGGCCTCTCCTCAAATATCAGAGACCTGTTAATAAAAAAAGTGGGCTGGAGCATTTCATACTTGTGCCTTTAAGAGCACAATCAGCCACACCTTGTCTTCCCACAGTGTGTGGTGAACAAGAGCTCTGAGTCCCTGTTCAGCAGAATGGAAAATGTGAGATGTGATACAGCAGCAGCTGCAGAGGGATGTGAAGACAAAGAATGGGCACTGGAGATTCCATTTGTTACAAGAGAGGGAGAAATCTTCAATCCTGTCACATTTCAAAATAACAGGCATATGCCAGAGATAACTGACAGATGGGATTCAGATGGACCTTAGCTCTGGGATCCCAGCTGGTCTTTTGCTCATCTTCAGTTCAAGCCTTTTCTGCCTCCAGAGTCTCCTGCCTTGCTTCTGTATTAATGTTGACTACCGTGAGCCTTCCCCATTCACCTTAATCTTGCTAAAAACCAAAACATGGCTGAGTCAGCATTGCGTTTTCTCTCTTCTCTGGTGTGAAGAGGATGTAAAGCAGAAGCCAATAATTGGAAAGCAGTAAATTGCTATTTCTATTAATTGTAATGTTAATGTGGGTCCAAACTTTGCCAAAAGGAAGAAACATTGGAAAGTATAATACTTTCTGAGGTCCTAGTTCACATTAATGGGATAAACAGCTTGTTATTCCTACTCATTTTAACAATGTGAAACCTGTAAGGCTGCAGTTTTCAAACTCTCTGGGAGTTTGAAAGCTGCAGTAAGTGCTTGCAGGGGAGGGGAGGGAGGAAGCAGGGGGTGGGGTGGGAGGCAGCGATGCAGTCCCCAGGATCACATCACTAATGGGGCTGCAGGGACTGGGATATACTCACCAGTCTCTGCAGCAGCCTTCCTGGGGTGTGGGGAGCCCTGCATGAGTGTCTGCAGGTCTCCCCAGCCTGCAGAAAGCGAAAGTGGAGCGATTGCGCTCCACTTCCGTAAAACCCTGTTAGCGACGTGATCCTGGGGATTGCATCGCTGCCTTCCTCCCTGCCCCCACCCTTAAGGGGGCAGAGGCCAGGGCCCTCAGGCTAGGGCGTCGTGATGCTCCAGTCTGAATACCACTGTTGTAAGGTATGGTAGGAATACACAAAGGCTGGCTTCAGACATGTTCTCAGCACTGCTGAGAAACCATGTTTTGTCCTAAAGCAGGAGTGTCAAACTCATTTCATATGGAGGGCCACATAGCATTCATGATGCTTGCTGAGGGCCGGAAGTGATGTCATTAGGCAAGAAGTGATGCCACTAAACAGGTCATAACCAAAAATAAACACTTTTTTCTCACTTAGGAACTCATTAGCTGCAAATGACAGAAGAGAAAATATACGAGTCTTGATCATATTTCAAGACATTGAAGAGCCCAATTTTCATGTGGGCTGCCCTTTCAGCAGTAACACCTCAGCACTACTTAACAGCTGAAAGCCTGAGGGCCATATAAAAAGCTTCTGCGGGCCACATACATCCCCCGGGCCTTATGTTTGACACCCCTGTCCTAAAGAGCCTACACCATGGTTTGAACTTACAAGCATACAATAGGCAAACCATGATTCACAGCTGTTTTTCTGTTTTCATTTCCCATCTGCCTGGGATTCACCTTGATAACAGCTTAAGTTCATTTGCATCTCTATGAATTCAGCAGCTATGATTGAGGCAAACATTTGATAGAATACAGATATTCCAATGAGGTTTGTTTAACTGCATTCTGCATTAAATTACCTTTCCAATGATATATAACATGATGGTATTATTCATACATACCAATTTTTCTCACAATTTTGGCCACTAGTATCAAACTCAGCTTGTTGCCCCCCCCCTAAAGCTTGTTGCCTGTTGCAATTGCTACCCCCTACATCCCCTTAGCTATGCCACTGAATGCAACCAACTGTGGACATTGGTGACATGGTAGAACTGCAGGCAGTATCGATTTAGTGTAAAAATTACTGTATGAGGTACAGGTGTTTCTAATGCAGTATATAATGAAACAAGACACTTTGCAGCTCCTTTTATTTTTGAGCTGTAGTGGGCTTGAAAGCTCTCAGTAGGTTGGCTGTTAATTTATACAGGAAGGTGTAAATCTGTGACTTTTTTTTATTCCAGTCAGTCTCCCCTCCCTACCCCACCTCATAATAATGTCTGAGCTGTTTTCTACTTGTCGGCAAGATGTGCAGGCTTATGCTTCTGTGCTGCAAATTTTGGAAGTTTGCGTTTCTACATGGCACATTATCTTTCAGGGGATGTATTTTGTAGCTTAGTGTAGATATTACCAATTAATAACTATAATTTAGAACGGGGCTCTTCAAGCCCTGACACACGTACCCCCCCCCCGTGAGCAGCGCTTACCATTCTACCATGGTGCTGCTTCTTTTCAACTCAATTGCTGCATAGGGATGCTCCAGGCAGATGTGTCTGCCCAGATATCCTGCTGCACAACCTGTTGGGACACTGGGCAATAGACTTGACCACCCAGAACGTCCCTGTGCAGCCCTCGAGTTGGAAAAGAAGCGGCTTTATGGTGGAACAGTAAGTGCCAGTCGGGGCAGGGAGAAGTCTGTTGTAAATACGTTTTTATCTTGTTTTTCAATCATGTTTTTAAATTGCGTTTTTAATCAGTGTTGTAAGCTGCCTTAGGTCCCTTTGGAGAGAAAGTGGGGTATAAATAAAGCAAATAAATAAAATAAAATAGAGTCTAAAAGTGCAATTGCTGTATCCATGGTTTGTCTACTGAGACATCATACTGAACCATAGTCATACTTCCCTAACCATAGTTTGCAGGGATGTGAAACTTGAGACTGTATGTAGGCAAAGTTTATAAGATACATTATCAGTAGAGTTGCTTGAAACGGTTTTATTTATTTTACTATTATTGATTTTTATATCCATGGAGGACTGTGAACACAGCATGCAGCTGGTACAGTAGAGCCTCCTGCAGTGAGTACTAGTGAAGGGAGTAAGGTTTGCAAAGTGATCTTTGGTAGAAG
Organism: Tiliqua scincoides; assembly: GCF_035046505.1. Lineage (NCBI taxonomy): Eukaryota > Metazoa > Chordata > Lepidosauria > Squamata > Scincidae > Tiliqua > Tiliqua scincoides. The sequence goes on from NC_089824.1 coordinate 190,419,565, forward strand.
AATTGTGGTGTTACAGGCATGTGCCTGTTTTCATCTGTGAATGTTGGGTGTGTATGAAAACTATTCACATGAGTTGCACAAGGCAACCCAGTCTGTTGGGTTGTCTGTGGATTACAGCTTTATAGTCCAACCTTGTCTTCACATTGGTCTCTACTGTGCTGCTAACATGACCATCTCACACACAGATGAAAGACGCAAATAAATGACTGAAAGCTCTTTGAAGTGGAAATACATTTGTCCTTCCTCCATTGTCTACTTCGGTTCTTTCTCAAGGAGGTTCAGGCCAGATTGACCATGTTAATCTGCTTCCTCTCTCCAAAAACTAGATAAAACTGCATTCTAGGACACTGAGGACCCAATCCTATCCAATTTTCTAGTGCTAATGCAGTCACAATGCAGCCCTGATTTAAGGAAAAAACAGTCCCTTGTCTCGAGGAGGCCTCTATGACTGCCCCCCCAATGCGGAGGCAACGCACACCCCATTTGGCGCAGCTGCATCATCACTGGAATGTTGGATAGTATTGGACCCTAAATGAGAGTGACATTTCTTGAGTATAAGTCAAAAATTAAAAATAAAATGCAAGAAGCTAGAAATACATCTTATATATTGACATCAAGCTGCAGGGGGTCATTAGTTAGGGACCGAATATTTAAAAATACAGAGTTTGTACATTGGTCACAGAAGATCATAAGGTTCTATAATGATGCATTTATTTTATTCCTCTATTGCTTTATTGGTTGCAAAGGTATTTGTAACAGCCTCTGTTTAGGAAGCAGTTTGCTTTTGGGGTCACATTAATCCACCTGGCCTAAAGACCTTGACACTGCAGTGTTAGTCAGGACACCCATTTTACAACTTCTCTGTGGAATTGTAATCTTGTTTTGCTCCAGTAAATTATAGTGCTCTTCCTTCTGTCAGTATGTGGCTTGGAGTTAATTGAAAGCTGTTGCTTTTGTTCTCCAAGGAAATGTTCCCTTGTAATTCCTCGATACCAATTTCCATGTTACAGTGAGAGATCATCAGAATATGAGTTCAGCCCCTGCTGTGCTGGCTCCAATCAAAGCAACTTTTCAGCTTTCATATGTTTCAAAATGTGGCCCCCTTGAAGCTTTTTAATTCCTAGTAATACTATGGTTCTCAGCTGTATTGTTAGTCATAATACATGTAGTTTTGACTGATATTATGGACTTAAAATAAGCAATTTAGCATCAGTTCTAAATCTTTTCAAATTAAGGAGAACAGTCATATACTATACACTTGGAGGTGAGGGTGCCGGTTTAATTTCTCTCATTGAATTGAGGAATTTTGTTATTTTTTTTAAATAACAGAATTTTCAGCTGTGGTTTGTTAGCCCGCAGAGTGGATGGTTATTCTTGGCTCGCCACAAATAGTGCTCCCTCTTGGAAGCAGGTAACTTTCTGAGTGATAATAATAATGTGTATCTCTTGTTTCTTACAGCATTGTGGCATCTGTATTTGGCAGTATTAATAACCACAAATCAGTTATTCTAGCCCTGTGAGCACTTGTACAGTTTTTCCTAACTGCTTTCTTTGTTCCTTTTGGCTTGCCCCCAGTTATCTAGTGCACATCCCATTGATTATGGCTTGGAGGAACAGTTTGCCCAAAAGTGAATGAGCCATTCATTCATGTGTAACTTGGAGATTTACCGATTGGAAAGATAGGGTTGTGGAACTGGGGTTAGAGGCAGTTTGATGGATTTATTATTGACACTTTGGAACATACCCGGATCCCACAGTTTATTCTGTACTCCAAAGCTAACCCTTCCCAGTGTGTCCTCCCATTGACCCCTTGGAATACATGCCAGGGCAAAGCAAACCTTGTAGTTCGGACTTCTGGGTGGGCCTCTTGCAAGGAGGTATTTCAAAATCTGAAACAGCAAATTGGCATTACCTAGGAAAGTAATAGAATACATTAAATATGTGTGTGGCATATATGCATAAATAGGTTTTAATATTTGTGACATTTCTATAGGGAACCCAGTCCTAAAGGCGGTGCTGCTTTTGTGTGGAGCGGCACCAAAGTGGCTAGTGCTGCATCCTGTGGCCATGTGGCAGCTGCTGGAGGTCTTCTCAGGGGAAGCCTCAAGCCCTGCAATGGGGCTTCTCAAGTCTGCAGTGGCTATTTTGCTGGCACAGACTTGAGAGACTCTGTGTCAGGATGGAAGGCCCGACATAGAGTTCAGGATTTGGTGGGTCCTGCTCCGCTTCCTTCCCCCGCCCTGCCCTCCCCCACCCAATTCTGCCCACTCCCCACCTCCCCCCTGCCCTGCTAATACTTACTGTCAAATGGCACTGCTGGAGCGCCAGCAGAGCCTCCTCTTCTGGTGCTGCAGATGTACCTTATGGCACATTTGTGAAACCCAGTGCCGGCAGTATGCTCATACTGCCAGCGCTGACAGGCTCAGGATTGGGTTCTTAGGGCCCAATCCTATCCAACTTCCCATTACCAGTGCAACTGAAATGCAGCTCCAAGGTAAGGGAACAAATGTTCCTATACGTTTAGGAGGCCTTATTCACTCTTGTCATGAATATGTACATGTTAGGCCCAGGTTGGCAGTAGAAGCCTGAACCAAACTAAGTCAGTAACGGAGAAGTGGCTAGCAGTTCCTAGCTGCAAGAATGTGCGTAAATAAACAAAAAGATGGTTGTCTCTCCTTTGCTGGCCAGAAAGGACAGATAACAAGAATTACAAGCCATTGGAATGTTTAACACCTTAGTAGACGGAGAGGTGCCTGATCAAGCGTGATGGAATGCAGCTATGGATCTCCAGTTGGGAGGGGTAAAGAACTATGAGGGGCTAGCAACCAGGCCAACTTTAAGAAGGTTCTGTCCTCAAAAGTTTCTGATTGGACAATCTAAATAAGTATGAAGTCACCTCAGCACTATTAGCATAAGAAGTATAATAATGAGTGCCCCAAGGGGTGTGCGGGTTCCTTCTTAGACAGAGTTTTGGGTGCAACCTCCTGCACGCTTGGAGCTCCATTGTTCACCATGGGCACCTGGCCTCATAGATAGCCCTGGAGCTAAAAGATCTACATAGAGATACATAGTCAGCTAGCTTTATTATTTTATTGCTGATATGTTTCCTAGATGTTTATGCCTCTAGCATTTGCTGCCTTATGTAACTTTATGTAACCTTATGTACTTAAACTAAAATACCTTTTACTAAGCTGTTTCATTGTCTGTTGGGGACAAGGGTTCAGAATCCTGCCTAGCCGTTCAGCAAGCTACCAAGTGCTCACTGAGGTCTAGTAACTTGAGGACTGAAGTTCTAATTGGAGAAAGAGTTCAGTGCCTGCAAGGCATAGAATTAAGCCTAGAGGGTCTCAGTGTCCCTGGACTGAGGCACTGGCACATACAGGGTGGTGGCAGTACTACTGAGCAGAGGGGCCTTGAGGGCTTTAGGGTTCGAGAACCAAGAACTATGGGCACCCCAAACCCCCCTAAGTTTGTGTCACCTCTGTGACTGCTTCCCCACCACACGATGCAGTGCACACCCCATTGGCCTGGCTACACAAGTCCTGGAAAATTGGATAGTATTGGGCCCTAAGTCCCTTACTAAAAATATTGTTTTTGTGCATGTGCTTCTTAAGTGCCAAACTAGCAATTTTTAATGTAATAAGGTTCCTAGATGACATCGCTGTTGGTGGAGAGGCAGGGAGTATTCTTAATATTGTTTCAGTATAAATTCTTAGATGCTAAAAGATAAGGTGAGGGCATAACTACCTTTTAAAAGTGAATCTCTACTCAGTGTAGGAAAAAGTTTCTTTGCAACTGGGAACCATAGCTAAGTGATAAAGCACAAACTTTGTACACACAGAGTTAAGGATTTCTGACAACAGAGCTGGAAAATACATTTACCTTCATCTGTTGTCAGAATGGTCTAGAACAGTGGTTCTCAAACCGGGACCCACTTTTTAGAATGAGAATCTGTCAGGACCCACCAGAAGTGATGTCATGACCGGAAGTTACATCATCACGCAGAAAATTTTTGACAATCCTAGGCTGCAGTCCCACCCACACTTACCCAGGAGTAAGTCCCATTGACTATCATTGTTAAAAGCATATACAAAGTACAGTGGTACCTCGCATAATGAATGCCCCGCACAGCGAAAAACTCGCAGAACGAAAGCGTTTTGCGAAGTTTGGTAACTCGCACAACGAATTTTTATGACCTACGCTTCGCAAAACGAATTTTTTTTTGTTTTGCTTTGGTTTGTCTTAAGGGGGGGATCTTCATGTCAGTTTTTGATCCCGTTCACCCTAGTAAGGGGAGGATCTTCATGTCAGTTTATGATCCCTTTCACCCTAGTAAGGGGAGGATCTTCATGTCAGTTTATGATCCCATTCACCCTAGTAAGGGGAGGATCTTCATGTCAGTTTATGATCCCGTCCACCCTAGTAAGGGGAGGATCTTCATGTCAGTTTATGATCCCGTCCACTCTAGTAAGGGGAGGATCTTCATGTCAGTTTATGTAAGTAAGTCCCATTGTGCTTGCTCCCAGGAAAGTGTGCACAGGATTACAGCCTTCAAACTCCCCACTCAGCATCCCCCCCATCGCTCATTCACCCTCTCACTGCCCCATTTCCTTCACTTGTTTCCCCCCCGATCACGGCAAAAGCAAGCAATTGAGTGCAGCTGCTCTGTCCTCCCCAGCTTAGAGCACAATCCTGTGCGTGTCTCCTCAGAAGTAAGTCCCATTGTGCTTGCTCCCAGGAAAGTGTGCACAGGATTACAGCCTTCAAGCTCCCCACTCAGCATCCCCCCCGTTTTTGAAATCCTCTGTACAGTATGTATGCCTTTAAAGAGCACTTAATAAACACTTTGTAAACCAAATTTGACTTTGTTCTGACTTTTCTTGCCCATAGGAATGCATTAATTAAATTTCAATGCATTCCTATGGGAAAATGCGCTTCGCAAAACGAAAAACTCGCATAACGAAAGGACTCGCGGAACGGATTAATTTCGTTATGCGAGGCACCACTGTAGTCTGTTAAAAGTACAGTTCTGTAACATTTCCCCAATGCAGTCACATGCCATGGTAGCATCATGTGTAATATATTAAACATAAAATATTGAAATGAATGGGGACCCACCTGAAATTGGCTCGCAACCCAGTTTAAGAAACACTGGTCTAGATAAATCAATGGTATAAGGCAACTTTGTATGTTCCATTTATTTCTAAAATTTGAACTCTGCCATTCTTTTTTTTTTTTACAAAAATCTGAAGCAGTTAAGAGTATAAATACATGAATTAAATGCATTTCAATTAAGACATAACTTCAAAATCCATCAGTAAAGCAACATAATCCAATGTAAGAAGCAGCATACCTGATTGAAGATGGCAGAAATCAATGCTCTGTGGATTTCTAAGTCTAAAAAGCTGGTTTAATCACCACTGCACACACCCACAGAGACATCATTCTAATGTCATGCTTTGACAATGTGGTGTCCTGCCCTGATTTATGCTTGCATGCTTTTGCGGCTGTGGCCTTGGCTGAGGATTTTGCGCATGACTGGTGATGACATAATCACCAAGTGCCAGTGTAACTACAGAGGCGCATTCCAGACAGGTAGGCAGAACTTCCAAAAGTGGTGGAGTTTAGAGTGGTAGGAAGAGTCAGAAGCAAGGGAGAATGGAATCAGAGGGGGTGGGCCGAAGAGGAGATAAGAGGCCACACAGACGCAAGTGAAACAAGGAGTGAATTGGACTCTACAGGGAAAACTGAAGAGAGAGGGTGAGATGCAGCTGGAGGCTCAGGCTGTTGAAAAGTTCCTGTGCAAGAACTAAGTGTGAGGGGGACTGATAGGCTGCCAGCCCTGGTCTGGGGCTACCCCTCCACTGACAGGGTTGGGGGAGTGCAGCATGCCATTAAACACTGTGAAGTTATGGAAGGATCCACAGTCAGGGTGCTGAGCCTGATTGGTGTCCTGTGCTAGGTGTGGTCCTTCTGGCTAAGGATCACTGTTGTAATTAGGCAGAGCTATGATGAGAGACCACGAGGAAGGCCCTTATGCACTGAACTTGATGTGGAGAATGTGTGGTGATCCCAGACATATCCTACAGCTGCATAGAATGTTGTGTGGCCAGTGCCATTTATACACAAAGGAGAACTCATGCTATTGTGGCATGGTACCTTGGAAGGAAAAGACAGTCATTGGAATGGTTTAGCACTACATAAATAAACCTAAGGGATTTGTGGGCTTATGTGCTTTCCCCTTTCCGCTGTTGCCCTCAACAGCAGGAGAGTGAAAGCTCACATTCACTTTGAGAACAAATTCCACCTTCCCATTCCATAGAGGGAACTGTGGTTTGTTAACTAACAATAATTAGGACAAATCAGGATTGCAAATCATAGTTTGATCCTAATTTGATGTCCTGTTTTGTACCAGCTACAAAGTTGGTACAAACTGATTTGCACAAACTATAGTTTTCTAAATTCTTGCTTAGTGAGAAACATGATTTGTTACAAACAGCAAATGGACGTTTTTAATTTTCTCCCTTTGTTCATGAAGAAGCATGGAAGGGGGAGAGAGTATGTAAGCCAGAGACTTGCCAAAGCTTATTTTCATCCCAAGAAACTCGTGGTTTGCTGTGACATCTGAACCAACCAAATTTTGACCTTGGGCAAGTCATAAATCAGTTCCTCATCTGGAAAAAAGGAATAAGTGGCTTCTCATAGAAAGAAGAAACAAGAGATGGTAATTTTTAACCATTTATTTTAGTAGTAAGGATATTTATGCATTGTTTTCCAACCAAAAAGTTATCAACACAATTTGTATAACAAAAGGAATAAGATAATTCCCCATCCAAAGAGCCTCACAATCTGCAAAGAAACACAAGGGAAATAGCAGTGACTGCCAGTGGGAGGGGCACTATGTTGGGATGAGTTGGGACAGTTGCTCTCTCCCTGCTAAATATAAGAGAGCCACCACTTGAAAAGGTGCCTCTTTGCCCAGTTAGCAAATCATTGTGCCATGTAAAGGACGAACAGGCCTAATAATACAGATATGAAGTATTTGAGAGTGAAAAAATTAGCTGAAAATGTGTGTCCCCCCAACCTGTGGTTTAAAGCAAGAACATTGATTTAATCTCAGCTGTAACTGAAAGCAGTCACACTCCTTGGAATCTTGTTCACAGTAAGAACCTTGGAGAAAAGTGCCACCATCTGTTGCCTGCCTGCCTGCCTGCCTGCCTGCTGTTGAGTGGAATAGCAAAGTGAGACCAGTACACATCAATAGGAGCAACTGTGCTAGCACCATGGTGGGACCCATGGTCCCAATCCTATATTTACCCAGTGCCAGTGCTGAGCCCTAGCACTGGTGCTGGGTTCTGTAAAAATGCAGTAAAGCATGTTTACGGCATCTGGAGAGTAGGGAGCGCTGGTGCTGGGCCCGCGTCAGTCAGGCATCAGGCCCAGTACCGGCAGGAGGATGTGCTGCTGCTGGGAGTGAGACCACAGGGCAGTGTGCAGCTTCTGGGGGGGCGGGTGGAACAGGAACAGGACTGGAGCAGAAGGGGGATGAAACTGACGGAGCCCTGCTCTGCCAGATCCTGATCTCCTTGTCGGGCCCAAAGGTCTCAACATGGAGGCTCTTGCATTTGCACTGGCAAAACAGCCAGTGCAGACGTGAGTAGACCCATTACCAGGGCCAGCGCTTTCCTCGGGGAAGGGGAATGAAAGGAGACTCTTGGCAGCTTCCTGGTAGCAGTAGGTGCTTTGGCATCACTGTTCCAGTGGTCACTGGGAAACATAGGTTTGGGCTGCCTGAATCTCTTATACTAGGGGTGTCAACGCACGACCCATGGGCTGCATAAGGCCCATGGAGCCTTTATGGGCGGCCTGTGTGCTCCTGGGGGAGTTCCAGGGCCACCCCGCCCCCACTCGCTCCGATCGTGACCAGCGCTCTGCCGCGTCCAGAGAAGAATTCTGAGGGCTGCAGATGCTGTGCGCCGCATCCCTGGCCATCAGAATGATGTTCTGAGGCCTTAGAAGGCCTTAACACAGGGGTGCTCAGACTTTTTTTGGCTCGAGAGCTACTTGGAAACTCAGCAAGGCCTGGAGATCTACCAGAGTTTTTTTTACAATAATAGCATTTGCCATAACAGAATTAGACGTGTTGGGGTCAACCTTATGCATGTCTACTCAGAAGTAAGTCCCATTAGAGTCAGTGGGGTTTACTCCTGTGTAAATGTGGACAGAATTGCAACCTCAGAGCCCAACCCTATGGTGTCTTCTCAGAATCAAGTCCCATGCTAGTCAATGGGGCTTACTTCCGGGTAAGTGAGGAGAGGACCGCAGCCTCAGAGGCAGATCTACTCAGAAGCAAGCCCCATCCGAGTCAACGGGGCTACTCCCAGGTAAGGAGTAGTGGCCAGGACTGCAGCCGCAGCCACCCCGGCGTGCCAGGACCGCCCTCCCTGCTCCATGCCGCACCTCCTCCCGGGCTCCCCTTACCTGTCCTCTGGCGGCGCTCGCCCTCCCGCCGGCCGCAGCCTCGTAGCGCCTGGCGCCTGAGAAGAGCGAGATGCAGCTGGGCACTGGGAAGGGAGTGAGGCCACCTGCGGATGCTGGGCAGGAGGGGGACGGAGGTGGCGGCGAGGGGAGGAGGGGGCCCAATGCCCCCCGCCCGGCTTACCGGCCTCAGCAGCAGTGCCGCCTCCTCGGGGGCAGGGGGAGCAGGCAGGGGAGGAGCTACGGCAGCAGCGCGGGGCTGGGGGGCGCTCTGGGGCTCTTTCCCGCCCTTCATTGAAGTTCATTGGCCCGCCATGTTGAAAGGGGCGGGAAAGAGCCCCAGAGCTTCCCGATTGGCCTGGCACCGCCGAGTGTCCCGGATGCGATGGCGGGCCAATCAGGAAGCTCCTGGGCTCTTTCCTGCCCCTTTCAACATGGCGGACGGGAGGCTTGGCACGCGATCGACCGGATTTTGCTTCGCGAGCTACCGGTCGATCGCGATCGACGTTTTGAGCACGCCTGCCTTAACACCGCCGCCTCCTTCGCTGCTTTTGCTGCTTCTTCCAGCAGCAGCAGCGAAGGAATACCAGCCTCACGTTTGTGCAAGGGCTTTTATAGGCTTTGAGCTTTGAGCAAGGCCTATAAAAGGCCTTGCGCAAGCACGAGGTTGGCTTTTCCACTGCAGCTGAGGTGTGATGGTGTGCGGATCTGCGCTCCTACCTTGCTCCTCTTGGGGCTTCACAGCCACCAGCAAGTACTCCTTCTTAGAGCTTCACCCTGCACCAGCACTCCTGCCTCAGGATTTTGCAGCCACCAGCAAGGCCCTCCTTGGGGCTTTCCCCCCCCACCAGCTCTCCTGCCTTGGGGCTTTGCAGCCACCAGCAGGTACTCCTCCTTGGGGCTTTGACCCTGCACCAGCGCTCCTGCCTCACTCCTCTTGGGGCTTTGCAGCCACCAGCAAGTGCTCCTGCCTCATCCCCCTTGGAGTTCCTGCGCCCACCAGCCAGCACACTTCGTGCTTCTGACCTTTGGGTTGCCTCCAAGCACTCTCCACTACTTTGTTAAGGAGAAAGGTGAATCTGCCTGCAGCTACCTGTTGTTTTTCCCCTGCTTTTTTCTGTAAAAAAAAATCCTAGTCATGTGGATGTGTGTCTGCCCCAATTTCTGCAAAATACATTTCTTAGGCTGCAATCCTATCCACACTTTCCAGAGAGTAAGCCCCATTGAACAAAATAGGACTTACTTCTGAGTAGACCTGGTTAGGATTGTGCCCTTACTCTTGTTAACTGCTGTTTTCTGTATTCATATGAACAAGTCAAAGTATTGTTCTCAGCTCAGTTTGAATGCAGTTTTGAAGGTTGCAGTCACTTGCAAGTGGCAACATAAATAAACGGCAATCACATCGTGGTACAACTGTGATCCTTTTTTATTTATTTTTATTGTTTCAAAATTGTTCAGTTGTGAGTAACAGCACTGTAGGGGTAGGTGGATATAGCAAATAACATACAATGGTTGTGAATAGTGATTACCCGCTCTACAGTCAATGTCTGTTATAGAAATACGATGTGCAATACTGGCCCTCAGCCGATGCCATGAATCCAGTGTGGCCCCTGGGATAAAATGAGTTTGACACCCCTGTTTTGTACTTATTGGGGAGGTACGAGTGTGGATCTTTTTCTTATTTCATCAGAAAGAAGGTGGCACTTGATAAAATTAGAGTACTGTATGATTCGTCTTACATAATTACTTTTTTCTCCCTCCTCATAAATATTCTTCAGGCTAATCTACAGTTTTCTTATGTTGAAGAGTAGTTCAAGAGATATTTTAGTGGCTTATTAAAGAATTTGTCTCATAATTGTTAGGGTAAGTTGATGTTGTTATTATTTAGAATGTTTATATGTTGGTTTTCAACAAAAAAGTGCAGTTTATATATCAAATATATCAAATATCTTCCTGTCCCAAAAGAACTCAGAATCTAAAACCTATTATTAGATCTCAAGCACCTTTTCCACATTAGCTTTTGAAATAAACAGGTCATATATCAAAGCGTTATCATTTTCTGGAATGCCGCTTTTGCCCTGGTGAATCTCTTGAAGTTGGGGGGGGGGGGAAGATATCTGTGGGCCCAGTTCTGTCCAGTTTTCCGTCGCTGGTGCAGCTGTGCCAATGGGTCATACACTGCCTCCTGTGGGGAGGCAGTCACAGATGCGTCCTCAAAGTAAGGGAACAAATGTTCCCTTACCTTGGGTCAGCATTGTGGTTGCACCGGTACTGGAAAGTTGGATAGGATTGGGCCCTGTGACCATGAACTCAATCACTAAGAATGTCTCTTCATACTTCATCATACTACATATGAATGTCTTTGTTGCACAAACTGTCTGGATAACTTAATCGGTAAAGTGTTTTCTCAGTTTGTCTTAGCTGTTGTGATGGGACATATAGTCTGTAGTTCAAGATCACTCCTGCTGATTTAATGTTTGGTTAATCATTTTGCATTCTGGCTTCTGAAGGTATGCCTATCAGCGTTAACCCATTTTTGCCCGACCCACAGGTGTACACATTTGGTTCCTGTTGCATATATGCAGTGTTGGGCAGAAATGGCTTGAGTAGACATAGTTGCCCTATCCTGGGTCAGACCACTACCCCATCTAGCTCAGAATTGAACTAGAAGCAGCTCTCCAGGGTTTCACAGAGGGATTTCACACAGGGTTCCCAGCTGTACTTGGAGATGCTAGGGATTGAACCTGGGACCTTCTGCATGTGCTCTACCACTGAGCTACCGCCCTAGCCCCAAGCTCTACCTGGAAACAATTCCTCCTCTTTTGTTGTTTATTGCAGTTCTCAGAATAGAGGCTTTCTCCTTCTTCTAATACCTGGGTGCAGTGCTTTGATGCTGGTGGTGGGCTGAATTACTGTACTCTTCTCTTTTGTGCTTTACTGTACCAGCTTCTGCTCCATAAGTAGCTTTATAATAGTGCCTTACAAAAGAGGTCAGTGGTATTATAATACAGCCTTTAATTACAGTCGCTTATTGAAACTTGATCAGACATGGTTCATGAAGGCCTTTTTGCTGACATAGACTTGGTGCAATAATAGAGAGCTCTGGACAGTGTAGATTTTTTAATAAGCAACCTTCTTCACAAATTCTTTCAGCAACAAATTCTCTGTCACCCAGCCCCATAGAACTCTCTGATCTAAACAACTACCTGTCGTGTGGATTCTTGTCATTTTATACAGTATCAACTCTTCTGATCAAGATTCCCATCATGAATACTAGTCAGGAGCTGATCATATTATGAGGGCTATTCAGAAAGTATCCTCTGTTAGGCTTTTTAAAAAACAAGAATGAAGGAAAACAATTTAATACTGCTCAAAAGTTACATTCCATGCTTGCACTTTTCCACATAAATTCCACCTGAATTGAGGCGTGTCAATGCATGTGCTTAGGCAGCAGCAACTTTCTTGAGGAAGGGAGACAAAAGCTTGTCCAAGGATACAAGGATTGCATCAGTTCAGGTGGAGATTACGTGGAAGTGGCATGGTATGTAACTTTTGAGCAGTATCAAATTGTTTTACTTTATTCTTGTTTTTTTTTTAAAGCCAAACAGAAGTTACTTTCCAAATAGCTCTCGTATTAAATGCTATAACAGTTCCTTCAGAGACCACATCATAGATTGGAAGGCACCTAATAGGTCACCTAGTCCAACCTCCTGCCTCTAGCAGGAAATCCTCCTAGAGCAGTGTTTCTCAAACTGTGGATCTGGACCCACTAGGTGGGTTGTGAACCAATTTCAGGTGGGTCTCCATTTATTTTAATATTTTATTTTTAATATATTAGACAATGCTACCATGGTATGTGACTGCATTTGGGAAAATGTTACAGATATATACTTTTAACAGGCCACTCTGTATAACAATGATAGTAAATGAACTTACTCCTGGGTAAGTGTGGGTAGAATTGCAGGTAGAATTGCAGGATTGTTAAAAAATTTTCCACTTGATAATGTCACTTCCGGTCACCACTTCTGGTGGGTCCCGACAGATCATTCGAAAAAGTGGGTCCTGGTGCTAAATGTTTGAGAACCACATCCTAGAGCATCTCCAACAAGTGTTTGTCGAGCCTCTGCTTGAAGATCTCCAGTGAGGGAGAGTCTACCACTTCCCTCAGCAGTCTGTTCTTCTGCCATTACATATCTTGTGAGTGATGTGGGGCTAAATTTTTAGGTCATGCTGTGCTCCCTGTAAATTTGTGCAACAATCAGGGTTGGCTCCAGAGTGCACTTCCTGTCATCCCAGTGCCCTGCCTCCTCATGATTGTATGAGGTGGAAGAGGGTCTGAGGAATGCACTCTGTCTCCTCAGCAGGTCCTCTGGGATAGAGCAACTGGGGAGATGCCTAAGCTAGAGGAGTGATACACCAAACCCATCTTGGCTGCCACAATATTCTGAGAAGCTAAGCCAGCATCTGACAGTGCTTAGTGGCAACTTCAGTTGGCACTTGAGAGGCTCCAGGCCAGCTGGATGTGCTGCTCCTTTTCCTGGTGCTCTTGGAGCATGGAGGCAACAGTAGTAGATTCATCTCAGCAAGTGGGTCAACCAGAGTGCCAGATCACCCCAGCGCTGTTGTGAAGGAAATTGATCATACTTCTCAGAGCTTCCTTTGTAGTCATTCCAGCTTCAAGCCACAGATGTGAACACTGAACATGATGGGTTGTGCTGGTTGAGACTGTGATCCAGGTCCAGTGCTCAGTACACATTTGCCTAAGAGGAAGTCCTAAAATGGCATGGACAAAAAAGTAACATCTGCCTCTTTCATGCGTTTTAATGGTGAATGTGATGGTAAACAAAATAAATTGTGCTCTATGTTGAAATGTCAGGCAGTTTGAGGGATTGGGTAAAGGAGTAACCCATTATGTTCAATGTTCACATCTATGGTTTGGAGCTAGAATGACTACAAAACCATTCTTTTACTTAAAGAAATGGAATCTGATACTTCCTTGCAAGAGTGTTTCTTATGCTTATGAAGAAATATTTCACCATATGGTCATGTGAAGAAAGTGAGAGCTTAACTTTAACAGACCTGAATACTGAATCAAAACATCTGGCATCATTCCTGACAGTGCTGGGCACAGACTGAAGCATGTCTGATTCAAGCACTTGTGGAATGTCAGTTCTGTTCTGTGAGCTGTGCTACTTGCTTATGTATTTTGTTGGGTGATGCAGAATATTTAAAAAACTGGAATTTGATATCTTACATAGTGATGCTTATACTTGCAAAGTATGTATAATATGCAGTTGAACTGGAACTTTTGTAACCTTTGGTCTAACCATTATGAAAGTGGCACAATCTGAAGTGGTTCAAAGATAACATGGCAAAGACTTTCCCATGGCTACTGCAACCTTCAGTGGTTGTTCAAGCAAAGCCTACAGCCAACCTGTTTACAGTTTGATTTTAATGTTTTTGTGAGCCAGTGTGTTAACAATTTCCTTTGTAAAAACCCATCATATACGAGGGTCGCCCAGAAAGTAATGCACCACATTTTTTTTCTTCAACAATTATTTATTGAACACAATGAAACTTACACACAAGAAAGAATGATGTTTCTTCTACACTCCCTATTTTTCCACGTAATCTCCATCCAGTTCTATGGCCTTCCTCCAGCGAGACACAAGGGCATGTATGCCCTGTTGGTACCACTCCTTGTTCTGGTCATGAAGCCATTTCTGCACTGTGCGAATCACCTCTTCGTCATCCTCAAAATGTCTTCCGCGAATGGCATCCTTTAATGGCCCAAACAAGTGGAAGTCTGAGGGAGCTAGGTCAGGGCTGTAGGGTGGATGGGGTAACACAGTCCAACCCTGTTTAGTGATGTGTTCCGAAGTCCTCAAACTTGTGTGAGGCCGAGCGTTATCATGTTGAATCAAACATTCGCCTGGGTTGTTATGGCGCCGAAGTCGCTGGAAGCGCCTCTTGAGTTTGGTTAATGTCTTCACATAAGCTTCAGAATTAATGGTGCTACCTCTTGGCATCACATCAATGAGTATGACGCCCTCACAGTCCCAAAACACAGTGATCATGACCTTAGCGGCGGAAGCAGTTGCTTTGAATTTTTTCTTCTGTGGAGATTGAGGATGACGCCATTCCATCGACTGTCGTTTTGTTTCGGGCTCAAAATGGCGAACCCAGGTTTCATCACCTGTCACAATCCTGGACAAGAACGCTTCCCCCTCATCTTCAAAACATTTCAGCAACTCAGAAGAAATGTTTTTTCTGAGAGATTTGTGGTCCACCGTAAGACAGCGCGGAACCCATCGTGCACACAGTTTTGAGTAATCAAGAGCACGGATGATTGCATCCACACTTCCTTTGCTGATTGACAGCTTCAGCGCCAACTGCCTAGTCGTTAAGCGTCGATCCTTGTGAATGAGCACATCAGCAAGCTGCGTCCTGTCAGGTGTGACAGCCATGGATGGCCGCCCCGAACGCTGCAAATCTTGGAGCTCTGCTGAACCGCCTTCTAATGGCCTCACCCTCTGTGCCCAGCGACTAACCGTACTTCTGTCGACTCCAGATTTTCCATAAACTGTACACAAACGTTTGTGAATATTCCCAACAGTTTCTTTCTCTGCAGTGAGAAATTCAATGACGACACGCTGCTTGTAACGTACATCACTTACAGACGCCATTTCGAAACACTGCTGCAGCTGCGCTATCTGTCTGAAGAAACCAAAAATTTGTGTGCGCACTCCTGAAAATTCAAATTATGTATATCTAAAGTTTCGCATTCGTACCATTACTGTAGGCTGAGAAAAAAAAATGTGGTGCGTTACTTTCTGGGCGACCCTCGTATAAATTGTATTTACTCTGCTTTTAGGAACATTGGTGAGATCTTGTTTTTTTTTCCATAATGTGATTTAGATCAAAGGGGGGTTTGTGGGAGGGATGAGGAAGACTGCTCTGTGATTGCAGTTTGCTGAGATGTCACAGAGAACTGAATCCTCTGGTGCCCTTGTTCCTGATGCCTCATTTCATCATTGGATTTGACATGCTTGCTGGGAGGCAAACTGCAAAGCCATTGTTTGTGTACCCTCTTTGCTCACTTGCTCAGTAGGAAGGCTTCTAATGGGTGCCATTCTGTGATTGGCTTTCCATTGCAGATCATAAGCAGATAAATCACTGATCCATAAAGGACTAGGGAATTATCTACCTGCTCCCACCCTTCAAATTCAAATGAGAAAAAGCTTGAAGGTCTCCCTTCAGGAGTAGGCTGTGTGATTAGCCTGTGAAAGAAATGGATGAGAAAGCTCAGCTCTCATGCAGGGCTGCTACTGCCCATGAAACAGAGAGCAACAGATGGCTCAAACACTGGGATACTAGCAACATTCCCCATACTGCTGGCAATAGCCAAATGGGCTGGAGTGAGCTCAAGCACAAGGGATTTCTTATCTTCCCTTGGGTTACAGTATAGCCAGTTCCGTATGCCATCTGGTCTTATTTTTTGGGCCCAGTGTGTGGCAGTGATCTTGGATTTCTTGTTCCTTTTTATTTACCTGATCCATCCAATTTGTTGCTCTGCCAGCAACTTGCAGCACTATTGTTCTGAACCACTTGACTGTGTCTATAGTGCTGGATGGAGGATTCCCCTGTTGATCAGCTGGAGGGGTGTTATAGCTGATGTTGATATGTAACAATTTTCATTTTTGTGCATGGGGAAAAACATATTTTCTGCTCACTAGGTATTAGTGGTTTAACCCAGGGCTAAAATATGGTGAACTCTTATTCCACTTTGCTGTCCATAGAAAGAAACTCCCACACTCAACAATGAAACATCATATTCACTGGAATAAAAAAAACCCACTCCCTGATGGAAGGGTCCAAAGTAGCTCCTGCAACTGTTCATGAACAATAAAATGTAAACATAAGTATGTATAAATATTCTTCTGTAGGCATGCACTGTGCATCTGGAATAAGTCTTGTTTCAGAATACAAATACTGAACATTCATCATGGCCAGTTGGCCATAGATTGGGTCTGTGTCAGTTTATGTGAGGTTTACCTTATCAAATCTATATTGGGTTTGGTTTGAATGAGCTTTTTTGAGGGGTTTTTGCAGTCCAGGCTGGGCTTACAAATTGAGGCCTACAAATACAGTGTGTTTGTCTTGATTACAATCTACAGGCAGCAAACTTAACCAGAAAAAGTCAGGGTTCTTTACCTTGTCTCATCTTGATGGGAAGTGCTGCTGTCTCTTCAGTCTTTTCATACATCTGTTCAGTAGGAAGGATCTCCCCCATTGCTGACCTACATTTTTCAGTTTAGTTATTGCTCCTGCCTGAGCTTCACACTGAGGAGAATCCTATCCCATCTCCACCCACAGTTTCATCTTTATCTCCCTGTAAAATATTTATAGAAATAAGTATCTCTCTTGCCACCCTCGCTCCAGGTTCTCTGTGTTCAGTGAGTGCCTTTATGATATCAGAATTATTCTTCCAGACTGTCAAGTCTGTTTATGTTTTAATGGTTGAGTCGAGTGAGAGAAAGTGATGTGCTGGTTGTTGAACTGGATAAATGCTTGTGCCCTTTATGTAGGAAGGCAGTAGATATAATTTGGTCTATCTGTACAGAAAGAAAAAATAACACACTCTGTATTGGACCAATTAAAAGAGTGCAAGTGTTGCAACTTGATTGGAGTTCCATGTTCCCAGGGTACCTCCTTGTAGTTTTGTACAATGCCTCTTCCACGAGGCTGGATGAGGTATCAGATTGTGAGTGTCATTAAGGGCAGCAGAGTGAGTGGGAGAGACTTAACTCATGGACATGAACCACTCTAGGTAGGTCTTCTCTACAAGCTTCTTTCAAAATGGAGAGGAACTGAGGATGGACATGACAGTGGGGCATGCTCAAGTGAACTTCCTGGTGAATTGTGCCCAGCTTTCATTAGTGGGAGAGGTTATCATTTGTATTTCCTGCAAGGGATCAAAATGTCTCAGGTTGGACTAGGCATGTCCAGCCGGAATGAATGTATATAATACTCTGTAGGGATGGTAACTTTTTGTGTGATGTTGCATGCAGGTTATTGTCAGATTCCACTATTCCACTACGACTAGTGGGGAGCTTCCACTAAATATCAAATTGCACCCTTAGGCATTTTTAATGGAAGAGGGAAAAGTAGTTCAGGTTGGTATAATCTAAAGACTAGATTTTTAAATGGGCAGCCTCTTTTGGGCAGGGAACGGAACAATCTCATTATTTTGTTATGTAAATTACTTTGAGAATTGGTTTAGAGCAGGGGTCTCCAAACTTTTTGGCCAGAGGGCTACATCAAATATCTGATGTGGTGTGGAGGGCCAGAAAAAAAATTTAAATATAAAATTTAAATAAATAAATTAGAGATGGAACTTAGATGAGTGAACAAATGAATGAATGGGCTCATTCATTCAACCTCTCTGGCCCTCAGAACACCTTCCAGACACAATCAGAGCACAGTTCTGGTCATGTTCAGTTGAGTGTGCCAGAGGCTTTCAGGGGAAAAGAGGTTGGCTGCGGGCCGGAAAGAGGCTTGCTGCGGGCCACATCTGGCCCCCGGGCCGGGGTTTGAAGACCCCTGATTTAGAGGAAGTATATGCATGTGTACGCATACAGAAAGAGAGAGAGAGAGAGAGAGCGAGCGAGCGAGCGCTTGGCTGCTAAACCTGTCCTAAAGGACCTTCATCTGCTTTAGCATAAACATGCAACGTTTTAGTTCTGTCCATTTTAAAATACACATTGATGATCTGCAAATTTCTTAGGAAGTTGGTGGTGAAACTCAGACTAGAACCCTGTAACCCAGTGAACTTTCGACGATATGCAATAGCTCACAGACTTGGCAATATGAGCGTAACTCTTAAAAACTAGAAGTCGCTGATGCAGGGTGATTGGTTTGAGAACATGCAGATGTTGTGCCAGCCGGGGGCTTTTCTGAGTGGTAGGTTGTTTTAAAGTGAGCACATGCGCACCCACTGTGAACAGACTTGAATGGAAATATGTGGAATCAGTTGAGTATATGCTCCTGCTCTTTGTCATTTGAGACCTGAGTAATAAGAGAGCCTGGCAAACATTGTTAGTGCTTAGAACATACTTAACACAACATGTAAAAATGAAGCCAATCTGCTACTGGAAGACCAGATTCATAATTAATCCGACAAGACCCACCACTGCTTAGACATTGCACATTGGTAGGTATTCCTGCCAGATTCTGGACTGAAAGAGCTCAGTTTGCTACAACTACTGCTATATCCTGAAGCAGTAGTTTGTATTACTTTGCCAGCAACTCACTTGCTTTCACTGCCAAGAGACTTCTCTATCTCCCACAATACTATTGTTTTGTTTCCTTTTAATTCTCCCTGCCTAGAGCTCATGGAAGGGCTTTTCCTTTTCACTTGAGGCCCTGGCATGTATCTGTTCTCTCTGACAGTGTGGTTGTTTATATAAGTCTTTGGGTAGGTCTGGCTAGTTTTCCAGAGCTGAGGAAATACAATGGTAATTCAGTTCCAACCCTGGAACATGGCTAATGGAGAAAAAAAAATGCTTATTTTGCTGCTGGCCTCTCTGTGGTCTTGCAGTCTGCTACCTTTCTTCTCATGTTGGTACTTCTGCTCATTTCCTTGGCCTAGGAGGGCAGGTTGGTTGAATGTAGTTAGTGTTCTTTTACTTGACATATCGCTCAGAGTCTCAACATTTTTTCTTTGTACTCTACTTCTGCTGGGTTTCCTGAGCTCCCATAGAGCTCTTGATCACTCTTTTTTCAAACAGCCCTCTCTCCTTATTAACATAGTCCATGAATTAGCAGAACCTCATAGAGGTACTGTCACATGTGGAGTTCATGGTCAGCCACCTGATATTTGTACTCTACAGGTGTGCCCCCTTATCCACAGGTTTCTGTTCTGGAATCTCCTGTGAATAACTGAAACCATGGATACTGGTGAACGCCTGTCCCTGCAATCGGGGGGGGGGGCACTCTCCTCACCCCTGGAGGGGCTTCTGAACTCAGAAGAGGCCGAGGATGTCTGTCCCTGGGGAATCATTTGCTTCTAAGGCTTCCCGGGTTACCATACCACAAGAGAAAAGCCAGCCAGGACCCCTGAATCACAGCAAAGACCCAGGGGCTTACAGAGGGAGGATAGAACTGTCTCATGCAAGGGGAGAAAGCTTCACCCATGGCAAAACAGATCTTGTCATTTGTGGTGTGTTTTTCTCATGTGCTGATAATGTTTTATAGCAGCCAGTTTGGAGCTCAAGTCTGCAGTCTTTTTCTAGCTCAACAAAAGAGAGGCATGCTGAGACAGAGTACTTGAGGCTTCCTATTATTTGAGGGAAGATTCAGGAAGCACATGACCAATTTTGACAATGCTGCAGGTATGCAGACAAAAATCAGGGATCCTGGCTGGCTTTTCTCTTGTGATGTAGTAACCCAGGTAGACTTTTCAGCCTCACTTTGCAGCTTGTGCACACCATGCATTTGCTTCTAATCTAATTGGCATTGGCAGGCTGCTCTCTATTGTTGGGTGGTTTCAGAGCCTTCCAAATTGGGTTTCCCCCAATCTTTTCTCTGTTAATGGTGGATTTAAAGTTGTTAATACTACCCATCACTCCTTGCTCAAATGTAGTTCTGAATTACATCTGTAGTGATCTGGAAAGTGCAGTGGGAGTGGTTTATCTCAGCATTGCCTTGAAACATTTGAGCCATTAGTTATTTGATTTCTTTGTAAACCACTTTGTGAACTTTTGTTGAAAAGCAGTATATAAATACTGTTAATAATTAATAATAATAACGTTCCTGGGGGGCTGGCAGGCTGCACCAGGATTGCATTGATAATTTACATGTATTTGTGGAGAGTTTTTCCCTTGCACAGAAGAATAGCAGGTGTGTAGGTTTCCTTATCTTTAGCATGGATCATTCATAGGGAAAAATGCACCAGTAGATGTTAGAAAACCCTGTTCTCTTTATAGACTTTAGCACTGACAGCCTGCATTCAGAAAGACAAGACAGTATGTGAATGGAATATGTGTATTTAACACATGTAGAGTGTCCAAGGCCATTCCATGTTCTGGAGGGTAGACAGGACAGTATTCTGTACTTTGTCTCAGAATAGAGGAGATGTGTGCATAGTTATTTATCATATAATGAAGCCTCCACATCTCAACTGTATATATATTAGAGGAGACCATTGGGAGAGCAAATCTCTGTGTATTTGTCTATCCCCTATAACAGAAGGCTTTGTAGTCTGGATTTGAGAGAGACCTGATCTGAAAGACAAACTTTTCCCATATGCACCTTTGTAGCAATGGGCAGCCCAATCCCGAGCTGCCTGGCGCCCAGAGGAACAGTGGTGCCAAAATGACTACCCCTGCATCCAGTGGATGCTAGGCAGCTGCCACCTGCTCCTTGGAGGAAGACCCAAGCTACTCGACTCTGTGCCGACTCTTTCGTGCCATTGATCTCACCCTACTCCTTCCCCCCCGCTCTGCCTTCCCCCTGCCACCACTCACCACTCTGCCACCTGGAGCAAGGAACAAGCTATGGATGAGGTACGATAGACCTCCATCCAGCACTGGCTGAGCGCAGACTGGTGCTGAGCTGGTGCCTGTGCTGAACTTACAGCACGTTTGCGACAGTGTCTGCAGAGGGCTGGCACTGACCCGATAGAATTGGGTCCTAGGATCACCTTCCAAGGTCCTTTTCCAGATTCTCTCACCTTCAGAAGTGAGGCAGATGTTTCCAGGAGAGAGGACCTTTTTTTGTGCTGGCATCTCA
The DNA here is from genome assembly GCF_035046505.1 of Tiliqua scincoides. Classification (NCBI taxonomy): domain Eukaryota; kingdom Metazoa; phylum Chordata; class Lepidosauria; order Squamata; family Scincidae; genus Tiliqua; species Tiliqua scincoides. The sequence goes on from NC_089824.1 coordinate 190,440,835, forward strand.
TCTTTGAAATTTTCCCCGCAGAGATAAAAAGGGATATTAACAAAATGGCTTGGTTTGTTGGGGGAAGGATTGTGGCACTTTCAGCCCAATTCTATCTAGGGTTGGCCTGGCGTGCACACAGAGTTCTGCTGTTATAAAATGGCAGCTGGTGGAGTGTGGAGCACACCATTGGTGGCCATTTTGGGAGCACTGCCACAGGAGCAGGTATGGCAGCAGCAGGGAGGGGGCGAAATGGGACAAGGAAGAGACAGGTCAATGAAAGTGTTGACTCAATGTGCGGCGGCAGTAAAGAAGGCCAATTCTATGCTTGGGATCATTAGGAAAGGTATTGAGAACAAAACGGCTAATATAATGCTGTTGTACAAATCTTTGGTAAGGCCACACCTGGAGTATTGTGTCCAGTTCTGGTCGCCACATCTCAAAAAAGACATAGTGGAAATGGAAAAGGTGCAAAAGAGAGTGACTAAGATGATTACGGGGCTGGGGCACCTTCCTTATGAGGAAAGGCTACGGCGTTTGGGCCTCTTCAGCCTAGAAAAGAGATGCCTGAGGTGGGACATGATTGAGACATACAAAATTAAAGGCCTGGACGCCTTTAAAAGGGGATTGGAAAAGTTTCTGGAGGAAAAATCCATTACGGGTTACAAGCCATGATGCGTATGTGCAACCTCCTGATTTTAGAAATGGGCTATGTCAGAATGCCAGATGCAAGGGAGGGCACCAGGACGCAGGTCTCTTGTTATCTGGTGTGCTCCCTGGGGTATTTGGTGGGCCGCTGTGAGATACAGGAAGCTGGACTAGATGGGCCTATGGCCTGATCCAGTGGGGCTGTTCTTATGTTCTTAAGAGGAGGAATGTGGATGTGGGGAGACTGTGGGAGGGGGTGAATTCAGCGGTGGTGGTGCCTGCTGGATCCGTTTTCCTATTTTCAAACTTCCGGGCCCCCTTTGCCTCCTTGGATATATACCAGTGAAATTGCTGCCACAGGTCCAAGGAGACCCATTGTAGCACAGGAGGCTAATGGAGGGGTAAGGGGATTTAAACCCCCTTTCTGAAACCTCCAATCCCCTCCATGCTAGATACTGCATGCCTTTTTTTTACATGGCACTGGTAGGGGGGAGGGGAGATAGGATTGGGCTCTGCATCTGAAAAGGCAGTAGGAAAGAATGAGAGGTTGATAGTGGGATTTTAAAGTAATTGTATAATTATAAAAGACCCACCAGCAAGGATAATCTATGAAGACCTTGTGCAAATGTTGGTAGGTTAGAACCTATGGACTTTGTGATGTTTGCCTTGACCAGTCTTTGAGCATTGTGTCTGTCTTCCTCAGGATGAGATAGAAGAACTACGTGCTGAGATGCTGGAGATGAGAGATGTCTACATGGAAGAAGATGTGTACCAGCTGCAGGAGCTCCGCCAACAGCTTGACCAAGCTAGTAAGACCTGCCGCATCTTGCAGTACCGCCTGCGTAAGGCAGAGAGGCGCAGCCTTCGGGTGGCACAGACTGGCCAGGTGGATGGAGAGCTCATCCACAGCCTTGAACAAGACGTCAAGGTAAATCTATGCATCCAAGTCTTCCCTCTGTCACAAGAGAGAAGACATTTGACTGGCCTTGGAATAAACAGAGCTGCTTTATATTTTTCAGATCTTTGGTCCATGTGATCTAATGCTGCTTATCAGCGGCTGTCCAGTGCCTTAAGTAGTGGGCTTCTTTATCTTATATATCTTAAATCAATACATATAATTTAACCAGCCATCAGGGATTGAACTTGAGATCTTCTACATGCAAAGCATTTGTTCTGTCTCTGTACCTTCTCTGAGGTATTTAATGTGGCTTGAATAGATCTTTGGGGAAAAATGACTTGCAAATGTCTTGCCTTGACTGAGATCTAGTGCTAAATGGCATATGAACTCTTACCTTTCAGAATAGGTTTGGAAGTGTGTCAGCAACGTTGAATGAGATCTCAGAAGTCAGATAGTGTAGCAGAAACCCCTGCTAATTGGGTAAGAAAACCCCTGCTAATTGGGTAAGAGGCTAATTTTTTTCAAGTGGCTGCTCCTTTTTTTAGCAGGGGGAGAGTAACTGGCCCACCTCACCCCAGCAGTGTCTGTTCTAGTTGCTGTCTGCTGGTATTCTTTTGCATCTTTTTAGATTGTGAGCCCTTTTGGGACAGGGTGCCATTTAGTTGTTTGATTTTTCTCTCTAAACCACTTTGTGAACTTTTAGTCGAAAAGCGGCATATAAATACTGTTGTTAATAATAATAATAATAATAATAATAATAATAATAATAATAGGGTGGGTTGGAAGGGAATGGCAGGATTCCAGTTCTACATAGCGGTCCCCATGATGCGGTCCCCACTTATCCCCGTGATGAACAAAAACAGAATAAAATATGGAAAATAAGCATTTACCAATGGCCACATATTCTTGTGCTGCCTCCACTTCTCTCTCTCTTTTTTCTTGTCTCCTTTCTGTCTACTTTTGAGGGTTGAGCCCCTTGGGGCAAGGTCCTGTCCATGTGACGTGATTATTAATTCACCTAATATACAAATGTCATAAGGACATAAGAACAGCCCCACTGGATCAGGCCATAGGTCCATCTAGTCCAGCTTCCTGTATCTCACAGTGGCCCACCCAATGCTCCAGGGAGCACACCAGATAACAAGAGACCTGTATGCCTTCCCTTGCATCTGCCATTCTGACATAGCCCATTTCTAAAATCAGGAGGTTACACATACACATAATGGCTTGTAACCCGTAATGGATTTTTCCTCCAGAAACGTGTCCAATCCCCTTTTAAAGGCATCCAGGCCAGATGCTGTCACCACATCCTGTGGCATGAAGTTCTACAGACCAACCACACACTGAGTAAAGAAATATTTTCTTTTGTCTGTTCTAACTCTCCCAACACTCAATTTTAGTGGATGTCCCCTGGTTCTGGTGTTATGTGAGAGTGTAAAGAGCCTCTCTCTATCCACTTTATCCTTCCCATGCATAATTTTGTATGTCTCAATCATGTTCCCCCTCAGGCGTCCTGAAGAGGCCCAAACGCCTTAGCCTTTCCTCATAAGGAAGGTGCACCAGCCCAGTAATCATCTCAGTCGCTCTGTTTTGCACCTTTTCCATTTCTACTATATCCTTTTTGAAATGTGGCGACCAGAACTGGACGCAATACTCCAGGTGTGGCCTTACCAAAGATTTATACAACAGCATTATAATATTAGCCGTTTTGTTCTCAATACCTTTCCTAATGATCCCAAGCATAGAATTGGCCTTCTTTACTGCTGCCACACATTGGGTCAACACTTCCATTGACCTGTCCACAACCACCCCAGGATCTCTCTCCGGATCTGTCACAGACAGCTCAAATCCCATCAGCCTATATGTGAAGTTTTGATTTTTTGCCCCAATGTGCATGACTTTACACTTACTTACATTGAAACACATCTACCATTTTGCTGCCCATTCTGCCAGTTTGGAGAGATCCTTCTAGAGCTCCTCACAATCACTTCTGGTCTTCACCACTTGGAAAAGTTTGGTGTCGTCTGCAAACTTAGCCACCAGACTGCTCAATCCTGTCTCCAGGCCATTTATGAACAGGTTGAAAAGCACCAGTCCCAGGACAGATTCTTGGGGTACACTACTTTTCACGTCTCTCCATTGTGAAAATTGCCCATTGACACCTACTTTCTGTTTCTTGGTCTTCAAGTCCAGGAGAGGACCTGCCCTCTAATTCCCTGACTGTGGAGTTTTTTCAGTAGCCTTTGGTGAGGGACTGTGTCGAACGTCTTCTGAAAGTCCAAATATATAATGTCCACGGGTTCTCCCACATCCACATGCCTGTTGACCTTTTCAAAGAATTATAAAAGGTTCATGAGGCAAGACTTGGCCTTACAGAAGCCATGTTGATTCTTCCTCATCTATGCTTGTTCATCTATGCGTTTTGAGATTCTGACTTTGATGAGGCATTCCACCATCTTACCCGTTACAGATGTTAGACTGACCAGCCTATAGTTTCCCGGGTCCCCCCTCTTTCCCTTTTTAAAGATAGGCGTGACATTTGCTATCCTCCAATCCTCTGGCACCGTGGCCGTTTTGAGGGACAAGTTGCATATTTTAGTCAAGAGATCAGCAACTTCATTCTTCAATTCCTTAATAACTCTTGGGTGGATGCCATCAGGGCCCGGTGACTTATTGATCTTTAATTTATCAATGAGGTCTGAAACATCTTCTCTTTTAACCTCTATCTGACTTAATTCCTTGGTCAGGAACGGCCGTTTGGGCAGTGGTATCTGCCCGAGGTCTTCTGCCGTGAAGACAGATGCAAAGAACTCATTTAATTTCTCTGCCATCTCTAAGTCTCCTTTTATCTCCCCTTTCCCTCCTTCACCATCCAGAGGGCCAACCGATTCTCTGGCGGGTTTCCTGTTTCTAACATATTTGAAGAAGCTTTTATTTTTCCCCTTAATGTTGCTGGCCATGTGTTCCTCATAGTCTCTCTTGGCCTCCTGTATCACCGTCTTACATTCCTTTTGCCACAGTTTATGTTCCTTTTTATTCCCCTCATTAGGGCAAGACTTCCATTTATGGAAGGAAGCTTCCTTGCCCTTTACAGCCTCTCTAACTTGATTTGTTAGCCATGCGGGCGCCCTCCTGGACTTAGTCGAGCCCTTCTTCCTTTGCGGTTTACACTTCCGCTGGGCCTCTATTACTGTTGTTTTAAGCAGCCTCCATGCACTCTGGAGAGATTGGACTCTTTTTACGTTCCCTTTCAACCTAACCAGCCTCCTCATTTGAGGGAAGTCTGCTCGTTGGAAGTCAAGGGTTTTTGTTAGAGATTTGCCCGGTATTCTTCCCCCAACATGCATATCGAAATGGATCGCAGCATGATCACTATTCCCCAATGGCTCAATAACATTTACATTTACGTGTCCTAGGAATAATCTTTTCTTGTTGCAGAATTTGAGTATCCTTGATGTCAAACTTTGTTTTGTTGGTTTAGTTCTTCTTAAGGCACAAAAAAGTTGCATCAGAAAGTTGGTGCTTTCTGGTCCAAGTGCAGTTGGTGCAATATCTGAAACTTTATCTGCTTGAACTGCTGTTGGGAGTAGATTTCCTTTAACTCTTAGTTCCAGCCTAGTTCCTGTGTTGTATTGAATTGACTGCCCTGGTATTTTTGGAAAGGGGTTGAGTATTTGCTGGTGCTGGTTGCACACACTGCAGGGTCTTGGCTGGTAAGCTCTAGCCCTCTGCTTTGGTGAATAAATTTAATGATGTACTTTGTAGAACCTTGCAAGGGTTCTGAAATCCCATACTTGCCATGTGGACATAAGAGTTGGTTTTACCTCTGAAAGCTTTGTGTGGGTAGGTGAAAGTTTGAAACTGAAAAATATGGATTTGTCCCAGGCCACCGCAGTGCATTTCACAGCTATTACTGGTTTGGAACCTGGTTTCGTAAGACAGCCTACTTTCAATTGTAACCAAACTTCTGCTTGTACCTGCTTTTCTGTCTTGATTCCTATTCCAGTTTGCTGTCTTTTTCTGTATAGCACAGGCTTTAGGTTTCTGGAGATGAGCTGGGGAGGATTAGTCAGAGTGATATGTTCTTTTGTTAGCTCAGTTTACAGTCATGGTGCTTAGCAGCTGACCAAAGAGAGAAAGACCCTCCCTTGAGCCACTCCAGGGTCTTTGATAGCTCATGATGATGTAGCGACCAGCTGGGTCATGCATGTACTGCTTGAGTGTGGCACTTTCTTGGCATTGCACAGCAACATGCTCTGTAGGAGGAATGTGTCTTCTTTCATTGCCTGTCATGGCTCTTCTCTTGCTGTGGTCCCTTGGCCACCATTCTTTTGCCTGATAGAGGCATTCATCTGGGGCAGAAGCAAAAGCAGTTGGAGCTGGACAGGGAAGGAAAAGAATGTTTAAGATAAGTATTTAGGTGGCTGAGCATGGGGGAATGAGAAAAGAAAGAACTCGGCAAATTAGGCTTTTTGATGAACCAGACTGAGGTGCCTGCATCTTTGGGATTCTTTTTTCCATGCTTACAGAAGTGGAAATATTTTGACTTCAGAGCTTCAGCCCTTGAACATTCCCTAAGGGTGACTTGCATAAACATCCTGCACAAAAAACATTGACTGAAAAACGTGATAAGCTCCAAGCAGTGGATTTAGATGCCTTGCAAATTCCATGTTCTCCTCTTTCCAGTTAATCGTGAACCTGTAAGTTCACCAAAGGAGTTGGCAGTGCCACTTGTAATTCCACAGAGGCTCACGTGATTCTCCATGGTTATGCTTAGACTTGAGAACAGGTGGAATTCTGCCATTTTATTACAGGTGGCAGAGATCTGGCGTTTGTGTTACATTTGTTCTCTGGAATGGCAGCAAGTGAAATAAGATAGGTTCCTAAGCAGTAAGAGGAAGCCCAATCATCTCCCCTGCTACTCCATATCATGTAGCATGCCACAGAGGTGCATGCTGTGGTGGTGGTGGAGAACTAGGAAGCCTGTGAGAGCCTTACCTCTCTATAGGCCTCCTGATGACCTGAGTCCCTTCAGAACTATACCTGTTATGTAACTGGTGTAAGTTCAAGGAGAGCAATGGGGCTATGCAGGCCAAAAAATGGGGGATAAGAACAGGTGTATGTGAATGCTGCCAGCAACTATTTAAATTTTCTAACAAAACCAAAGGAGTGCAGAGTGTTTTCCCTAGCCAGATTCAACGCTTTCCCCTCAAATGAAAGCCAGGTTCAGTGCTCAACAATCCAAAGTATGTTGTTGTGGTTCAGGTTCTATTGAGACACTCCCTCGTATTTTATTAAACTGTGATTACTATTCTGATCTATTTATCAGAGCCATTATTTATACCCTTTTAAAAGTCTTTTAGCGGGTCTGAAAATGATGTGGTTAGACATTTACTAACCAGTAGAAATGAGAGTTTAACTATCATGGCAAAGTACTTTTATTGTATGTATTCAAGAATTGTACTTTTATTGTATGTATTCAAGAATTGTCTCAAGAAGTTGAACCTAATGTACATGGTAAATTCTCTGTTCAACATCCTGGTTTTATTGTTAATGCCAATAAAGGTTTTGATTTGATTTGATTTGAATGCTGCCAAATTCACCCCTTCCTTCCCCAACACTCACCCCGTCGCCCCCTGAAGCACCCTGTTACTCCTTGAAGAATCAGTATGCAGCACTGCTGATTATCTCCTGTCTGGAACCTTCAGTTTCAGCTTTGTGCTCTAGCTCCTGTCTTTTCTCGCCCCTGCTTTTCGAGAGTAGGTGCGGCAGTTTCTCCACTTACATTGGCAGATCACTTTTTGGAGACTTTGCTTTTGTATCATTGCAGTGAGAAGCTGAGCAAAATCTGAGACTGAGCCAAGTGGAGGCCTTTTACACAAAAGAGCAGATCCGCTGCCAAGTGCCCCAGGCACCAAAAAATGACTGATCCTGGAAATGATGCATGCCATGAGTGACTGGCGACAGTCTCCACCCTAGCATCCTATGCTTAACTGCTCTATAATTAAGAGGATACTCTTGCACACAGGTGTTTAAGAATAAATATAGCCACCACCCATATCTGTTGGGTTCCTGTAAAATGTGTTCTTGTTGTGAGAAGCACTGGAGTGAGATGAGATTGCTGCATTGCTGTGCAGGGATTTAGTTTAGGATCAGGTTATAAAATGTACCTGGGTCATATCCTACTATTTCTCTCTAAATTCAGAGGCATATGAGAGAAAGCAAGCTGGTGCTATGTTAACTTGAAGGCAAAAACCATCCTCTGATATTGCTGTCCCTTCACCCTGCAAGTGATATTCAATGAGATATTCTTTCTGAACTTGAAGGTTCTACATTGTCATTGATGACTTCTCCTCCTCCATGAATTTGCCTAATCCTGCATGAAGCCATCTGTGGCAATGGAGTTAGATTCCAGAGGTTTCTGCCATCCTAACATGAGTAGGTCACGAACATGTTGATGCACTGTGACTTTGTATATGTGCTTTCTCCACTTCAGAAGCTGCTCTTCTGCAGTTAGGACTTCCTGTAGATGAAATCTGTGTGTGAAGTTTCCTAGGATCACAACCACCAATGGGCTAATGCTACAAGCCTGTACACTCTTTCCTGGGAGTAAATCCCACTGAACACAATGAGATTTACTTCTGAGTAAACCTGTATAGGATTGTGTTATAAATTACTTACCTGCTGTGCGCTCACATGCATGCACCTGTATCCGGCCAGGTCTGAGTATGAGCACCACAGCTGATGTTTTGTTATATTGGAATAGGTTGAATTGGAAGCAGCATCCAGAATTCAGAAATGTGGCCTTTCTATTGTTCCTCACTCTTTTATGTCACCTAACTAGGTCACTGCTTGAATTGGTTCTCTGAGCTGGATGTGGTGTGATAGCTCCCAGATGGATGTCAGGCTGCATATTTTTCTTCTCCCCCTAACAGCTGCCTCTTGGTTGCCTCAGCATGAGCCACAGTAGTTTTTGATTTACTCATAACAGTGGGTAGTAAGTGTAGCTTTTTTTCTTTTTGGTGATGTTGCTAGATCTCTGTTTCCATCCCAGTATCTGTGCTGCCATTTGGCCTCTTCTAGCTCAGTTCCCAGACTCAGGGTGCAATTGGGGATTTGTATAAACAACTGCAAAAGGTGAAGCACAGGGCAACTCCCACCACCAGTGGGTCAAAGCACACCCTTTCTCCAACCTGCCCTGTCCATCATGATTGCTTTGGTAGTATACTAGGCATATGCCCTTTAGCCTTCACATTTGTTGTGCTCCAGAATCCTCACCAGTGTATCTCCCAGATAGTCCAATTCTGCACATTTCAGCTGAAGGGGCCATGCCAGGCTTTTTTTTTCCATTGGTTTGAACAGAGGAAATGAAATCATGTACCTTAGAAAACTACTGTTGGGGATCTCCTGCAGGGATGGGCATTTTTTCATCCAGATACAGAAGTGGGGAGTTGTAGTACTACATCACAGCAAAGAAACAAACAAAAATTCTAAACATTTCTCTAGTTTCTTGATGATATAATGTCTGGATATGGGTGTACTGTATTCAGATGTACATGATTTTAGTGGTGAGCCTGTTAATGGAAGAACTCTCCCCATGTTTTGGGAACATGAACTATCTTCACTCCTTGGTCAAGTTCAAGAAGCACCTGTTCTTCTGGTCTGAAATCAAACTTATTGGTTAGTTCTTATACCAGTCTCAGGTCAGCTTTCCCCTTCTTGGAGCAGTTTGTCAAATGTGAAAAAACCCTGAGATTTGATCAGATAAATGTGCAAGGCATTTGAAGGAAAAGAAATAAAAACCAAATGCATAAGTGGATGGTGTAGTTGAACATTGGGTGAAAGGGGGAAGAGGAAGAGGCAGTTGGCATTCAATTTGGGGGCTCTACATTCCAGGAGTCTAGGGGTGGGTGGTGGAAGCAAAACTCTCCCCCCAGCAGAAAAACTTGCTACTTTTGCAAGAATGTTTTTGCAGGTGTTCAGCTTCAACCTGCTATAGCAGAGGTTCTCAAACTGGGGCATTGTGATGCCCCAGCCTGAGAAACCCTGTCTCTGGTCCCTTAAGGGGCAGGGGAAGGGAGACAGCAGTAATGCAATCCTCAGGTTCACACTGCTGCTGGGGAAGGTAAGGTTTTCTTTTTCTTTCTTTTTTTTAACTTACCTGCAGTTAGTACAAGAGTCCTAGGGAACCTTCTACAGGGCTCCCATCACCTCCAAATATCTAAAATAAGAAAAAAGGGGCACTTCCAGTTTTTATCTTGAAACAGAAACTGCCCTTTTCGGGTTATTTTAGTTATTTAGATCAGGGGTCTCCAAACCCCGGCCCGGGGGCCAGATGCAACCTGCGGCAAGACTCTTTCTGGCCTGCAGCCAGCCTCTTGTCCCCTGAGAGCCTCTGGCCCACTCAACTGAGCACAACTGGAGTTGTGCTCCAGACATGGTTGTGTCTGTAGGGTGTTCTGAGAGCAAGAGAGGTTGAATGAGTGAGCTCATTTGTTCATTTATTCACTCTTCTAAGTTCCATCTCTAATTTATTTAAAATTTTATATTTAAGTTATTTTTCCGGCCCTCAACACTGCACCAGATATTTGATGTGGCTCTCTGGCCAGAACGTATGGAGACCCCTGGTTTAGAGGCTCAGGGAGCCCTACAGAGGGCTCCTCAGACACCCCCCCAACCCCTAGAACCCCTGCGCTGGCTGTAGGCAAGTAGAAAAAAAGCACCCTCTTGTCCCTGGCAGCAGCGTGATCCTGGACATCGAATTGCTGCCTTGACCCCTCCTCCACACACATTTATCGCAGGTCTCAAACTCCCAAAGAGTTTGAGACTCCCAAAGAGTTTGAGAACCAAGGTACTTTAGCTTTGATCATACTTGCAACCCAATCCATATTGCAGTAGCAGAGCCAGAGCTGGAAATACTGCAAGGTTCCAAAACTCACCGTGTAAGCTGCCCCTTCCCCTCGCTCTTGGAGCCTGCCCAGGGGCAAAAGCAGTGTGGAGGAGATGCCTATGCATTGCTTTTGCTCCCCAGAATGGCCCTGAGAGCGATGGGGAGGGGCAGCTTACATGGCGCACTTTTCACAGTGTGCCAGTGAAGCACAATGATCAAAACAGGCTTTGAAGCTTAGCCATCTAGTCCATCTCCCTCTTTGTTTCATGGTATAGCAAAAGGTCATTCTTGTAAAGTTCAGTTCTTTCTTCCGAGTGAGGAGCCTCTCCTGTTTCTGAGATGTGATAAGAGAGTTCCTGTGACCTGGCTCTCAGACAGACTCGTATACTAATTGCTGAAGTGGCCAAGCAGTCTGCGTTCCCATGGGCCAGAATTTATTTACTGAAGAATGTTTGTGAATATGAAGGTCATCAGCATTGTGGCACCTTATGAAGCTTCCTGTGGGCCCAGTCCTGTCCAGCTTTCCAGCAAGGGCAATGCAGCCCTGAGGTAAGGGAACAAATGTTCCCATACCTTGAGAAGGCTTCCATAACTGCCTCCCCACCACAAGATGCAGTTTATGCCCCATTGGCAAGACTGCACAGGCACTGGAAAACTGGATAGGATTGGGTGCTGTGTCTTTAGATGGGAGAGAGTTAAAAGAACACCCTTAATTCAAGGTTTGATTATTCCATGGAACAGACAGTAAAGCTATCCTGTGCCTCCTGTTTAACATATTGGGCTTGAAATCCTATAACATTTTTGGGGGAGTAACATTGAACACCATGGGACATACAGGTCCAGCCTATTTATATACTGATTTTTTATACACGGATTTGACTCAACACTAATGGCTCCTGCAAATGAGAAGGAACGTGCTGATCCCTGGAGAAGGGGAAAATGCACCCCTTTAAAATCAGTTTAAAAAACTGAACAGTCCTTTTACAATAGCCTCCTTAATGAGAGAGAGAAAGAGAGAGAGAGGACTTGTTGTTGGCAACCTTCAGTCTCGAAAGACTGTGGTATCGAGCTCTGGATGGTGGTTCTGGAAAAGCGTCTAGTGTGGCTGAAAAGGCCGATTCAGGAGTGACAATCCCTTCCACACTGGGAGCACGTGTAGTGTATCCCTGGTCTGTCTCCCTGGCTGTGGGCCTTCCTTCTTTGCCTCTTTGCCTCGGTCTGTTGGCCAAGTGTTTCTTCAAACTGGGAAAGGCCATGCTGCACAGCCTGCCTCCAAGCGGGCCGCTCAGAGGCCAGGGTTTCCCACCTGTTGAGGTCCACTCCTAAGGCCTTCAGATCCCTCTTGCAGATGTCCTTGTATCGCAGCTGTGGTCTACCTGTAGGGCGCTTTCCTTGCACGAGTTCTCCATAGAGGAACCATCATCCATTCTCATGACATGACCAAGCCAACGCAGGCGTCTCTGTTTCAGCAGTGCATACATGCTAGGGATTCCAGCTCGTTCCAGGACTGTGTTGTTTGGAACTTTGTCCTGCCAGGTGATGCTGAGGATGCGTCGGAGGCAGCGCATGTGGAATGCGTTCAGTTTCCTCTCCTGTTGTGAGCGAATCGTCCATAACTCACTGCAGTACAGAAGTGTACTCAGGACGCAAGCTCTGTAGACCTGGATCTTGGTATGTTCCGTCAGCTTCTTGTTGGACCAGACTCTCTTTGTGAGCCTGGAAAACATGGTAGCTGCTTTACCGATGCGTTTGTTTAGCTTGGTATCGAGAGAAAGAGTGTCGGAGATTGTTGAGCCAAGGTACACAAAGTCATGGACAACCTCCAGTTCATGCGCAGAGATTGTAATGCATGGAGGTGAGTCCACATCCTGAACCATGACCTGTGTTTTCTTCAGGCTGATTTCAGTCCAAAATCTTGGCAGGCCTTGCTAAAACGATCCATGAGCTGCTGGAGATGTTTGGCAGAGTGGGTAGTGACAGCTGCATCATCGGCAAAGAGGAAGTCACGCAGACATTTCAGCTGAACTTTGGACTTTGCTGTCAGTCTGGAGAGGTTGAAGAGCTTTCTGTCTGATCTGGTCCGGAGATAGATGCCTTCTGTTGCAGTTCCAAAGGCATGCTTCAGCAGGACAGCGAAGAAAATCCCAAACAACGTTGGCGCAAGAACACAGCCCTGCTTCACTCTGCTATGGATGTCAAAGGGGTCTGATGTGGAGCCATCAAAGACAACAGTGCCTTTCATGTCCTTGTGGAAAGATCTGATGATGCTGAGGAGCCTGGGTGGACATCCCATCTTGGGGAGAATCTTGAAGAGGCCATCCCTGCTGACCAGGTCGAAAGCCTTTGTGAGATCTATGAAGGCTATAAAGAGTGGCTGTCATTGTTCCCTGCATTTCTCCTGCAGTTGTCTAAGGGAGAATACCATATCAGTGGTGGACCTGTTGGCTCGGAATCCACACTGCAATTCTGGATAGACGCTCTCTGCAAGTATCTGGAGCCTCTATAGTGCAACTCATACAGCTCAGTGACGATTATCTCTTTGCAGCACTTTAGGATTTCAGCAGGGATGCTGTCTTTCCCAGGTGCCTTGCCAAAGGCAAGGGAGTCCAGGGCCATGTGAAGTTCTTCTAGGGTTGGTTCACTGTCAAGCTCCTCCAACACAGGCAGGCACTCAATGTTGTTCAGCGCTTCTTCAGTGAGAGAGGGCAGCTGACTGACAATCCATCAATCCTTCTCTCTCCAGGCTACACCTCCCTTCCCCCTGAGCACATGAAAGAAAGATACTTTGCATTGGTGAAGGGAAGGGTCAGAGTGAAGCATTTCTAAGCACCTTGAGAGAGACTGATTGTTGGATTGTCTCTTAATGACTATCTTAACATCACAAAGGTCAGCAAGGCTGTTTTTAAATCACCAGAGCAAAGAAACTTTGTTTTTTAAATGGATTTGCTGTAGTGCTGTAGTGTTTTTGCCATCCACATAAGTGCTTGGAACAGAACCCACAGGAATAATTAGTCTCAACCTCTACTTCTAATCAGGCATGCCTAGGATTGCATTAATCTGACAGCCTTAGTTTAAATGGACCCCTCAGTGCTAAATAGCAGGAGGTTCAGTTTAGATTGTACAACAGTTTCCAGTTAATGAAGTTTCATTCTATATGAGGGTTCTGATACTAGGCTGACCCACTAAAGGAAGCTTGAATGCTTTTCCTAGGTCTGTCTCCGTTATAGAACATTGTATGAATGTTAGTGCCAAAGCCTTTTTTATTACCCTTTACCATCAACTGAGAATTTTGACGTTTTCATGCCCTCAGTTATTGTATCAGGAACTGTGAATAGTGCTGCTGAAATCTGTAGGTTGCTCATTGCCTCACTGATGTCTGCCTCTGTGAAGCTATTGGCAACTTGTCTGTCTAGTCTTATCCTGAGCTGCCCTGCAAGGTGCAGTGGTACCAATGTGGCCACTACTGCATCCCGTAGGCTGTGGAGGAGAGTTAAGTAAATAAATGTTGTACTTGCCTCCCTGGTCTCCAGTGGGCCTACTCTTTTACTGGTGTAAATCTGGTAGGCCTAAGGGGGCATTTGGGGCCCAGGCTGGGGGCTTTGGATCTTGCAGGTGCTGGTGCTGCTGCTGCTGCTGAGATCCACCCTGACCCAGCCTCCTCCCCATCCCACCACGCCCTGACGTCACCTGTGCAACAGAGGTTTGGCAGTTTACTGTTGCAAGCCACAGTCCTGGCCATTTGCACTAAGGCAGCTGTGCAGAGCTTCTGCCATGCCAGCAGCCCGTGGGATGCAATAGCAAATTACGAGATATGCCAGCATATCCTGCCTATAGGATTACATCATAAGCATGCACTTTGACTTTTTCTCCATGTTTTTTACTTTGATCAATTTTTTTTGAAATCCAGAATGACTGAAAGGAGAAAGACTAGGGAGAATAATGTAGCACTTGCTTGCTTTCTGTTTTATGCCTGTGGGTTCTGAGAGAAGTGGTAAGAAGTGATCATAGGTGTATCTTAACGTGCTGGTGGCAGGTATTTGCATCTAGATTCCCTATATAATTTATATTCAGAGCTGTTTCTGAAACCTGCTGATGCACATATCTGAGACTTACTGATGCCCCTGGTAAACATGAAACATGTTTTGTATATGACAGGTGTTCCCTCCCCTGAGCCCAGTTGAGCTGGTGCTGAGAGCTCCACTGTGAACAGGAAATGTGTTTTGCGAAAGTCCTAATTTTCTGGGTTGTGCAGCAAAGCTTAAAAGAATAATGCAGCTGAAGCCCTGCTGAATACTGATGCACTTTGAATGTTATAAGGAAGGGAGCATAGAAAGGATGTACAACCAACTTATACTCCCTCATTCTGTTGTGCAAACATAGAGAGATGTGTGTACTTTCAGTACAGGCACAGCTCATGCATTCCTCTGCTGAGGAGATGCATGAATCCTTTGCCCATCAGCCAGGAGCATGACTCATATGTACTTCCTCTTTTAGTATTTTCCAGTTACTGTGTGAAGCCACCCTATGTTCACAATATTGTGGCATCCTTTATCAGGACCAACTCAGAATGCTTTATCCGTTTAGAAGTGAAGGGAAAGCCTTACTAGGAGGTGGGAAAATTTGCCTTGATATGCTTTTGATAGTGCAACTCAAAGTTTTAAAAATAAAAGTAGTGCAAGCTAATTAGTTATCACTACATAAAGTATAGATTCTGCTTGAGCTGTTCAGTGCATTTTGGAAGAAAACCTCTCTCTCTCTCAAAACATTTGGGGAGCTGTTTTTAGCCTAAAAAGTCCTTTCCTGAGTCAGATGAGCATTTTGAAAAGTGGCTCTTAGAATGGGATATAAAACAAGGAACCTTGCTTTTGAATGATGATCATTTTGGAGCATTGCACATCAGGTCTAAAGACCTGCTGCTCATGCTGCTCTTTGCTCTATCAACAGGTAGCCAAAGATGTCTCTGTACGGCTCCATAATGAACTAGAGGCAGTGGAGAAAAAACGGATTAAGCTGGAGGAAGAGAACGAGGACTTGCGTCAGCGGCTCATTGAGAGTGAGTTGGCTAAGCAAGTGCTGCAAAATGAGATGGACAAACTGCGGGAGGTAAGTGAAATTCCTTGGGGATATTTATGCATTTACCTTTGTATTTCATCCTTTGTCTCAGGAGCTTAAAGCAGCACTGGGCCTCACAACGAGCTAATGAAATGAGTTAGGCTGAGAGGGTTTGGGCTGTGACTGAAGGGAGATATGAACCTGGTATGTTTATATCCAAGTCTACATGTCTAGCCACTATGCCACTGAGTAAATCACCAGCTATTTGCCAAAATTCCTCTGCCGTGTTTTCATTTCAATTCCAAATTTTAAAGAAGGTGAGAGATTGCTCCAAACAGGACATTCTTCAGAATCCACAGTAGGTGCCCAGACTCCAAGGTTGCTCATCATTTTTTAGATCACATTTTGAAGTGTCTTATGGTTTCTCATGCAAAATTAGTGTGTTGGTAAATTAATTTCCAGGTGAAAATCACTGTCATTTCGGGTTTTCTGAAATGCATAGCATGGCCTCCCAGATGTTCTAAGGACTGCTTCCCCTATGGCATTTCCTAAATTGTTAAATATATATATATATATTAACTGAAAAATGGCAAAAGACACATATCTGTCTTGTGTGCAGATAACAGGATGAGTGTCCAAGATGCATGCCTACCTAAGCTGCCCATATAAGTTTTAACAAATGTGTTTCTCAGATTGGTATCCAACCACTAGCAAAGATGGAATTTTTGACAATTCCTTCACATTTCTTCTACTGTTGTCTTAATGTAATACCCATTTTGCGAGTGAAAGCAGGGAAAGTGCAGGAGATGGCCCTTAGGACTAACTGGCACCAGGCTATCCCCAGAACTATGTTGTGCCGTGGTCTAGCTCTGCACCATATTAAATGGACCTCTCTAAATAGAGAGCCTATAGAGAACATTGAGGTTCTCCTGGGAGGGAATGAGAGCTTCCCTAGGCATTGCCTTTGAGTCTTTGGAATTTATTAAGGGGGCTGTTCTGGAAGAATGAAAATTTAAACAGCTGCAAGGAAAAGGGAGTTGTGTAGGACTTTCCATGACAAAATATAGTAGAGGGGGCATATTAGAACACTGTCTATGGGAAAGAGGTTTGCCCTCCCTTCTCCCTGCCTTGGAATACCCCTATATCACTCCCTCTTGCCAACTTACTGGCATCTGCAGAGTCTTCTAGAGCTGCTAGTGCATGTGCCACGCCTCTTTGGATCAGCAGCTGGCAGCAGTCTGGCAGCATGAAACAGTGGCCTGGCTTTCATGCTACCATAAAGGACTTTGAGCTGCCAGAACACTAGTTCTGGCAGCACAAGGCCCCCAGGGTACTGGGGGCCACAGATAGCCTTTGGGCAGGTCAACTAGATCACAAACTGCTAATAGTTTCTTTAGCACCAGACTGTTTCTGATCTGTCACCAAAACATTCTTCTGGTGCCTGTTTGTCTGGCTCTAGTGATGCATTTAGGCAGGATAGGATGACAAAGCAACAATGTGGCAGGAAGCAACCTGGCCAGCTGAAGCCATGATAACATACAGTTGGAAGAAGAGGCAGGTTCAGCAGCTTACTTGAGGGGAAGGAGAGAAACCAGCTCTTGGACTGATTGCCCAAGAAATGGGATTGTAGAATGGAACAGTGTGCGAGGTCTTGATAGAAGGCAAAAGGAGTCTGTTATCCAGTTGCATTGGCAGCAGTGGTTTAGTGTCTGCAAGACAGGATTTGTAGTTGGAATGAGACCAAGCAACCTCCCTTACTGTCTTGATTCTTATTTCAAAATCTCAAAACAAAACATTGCCACCTTTGCTAGCTTAAGGTTGACAGAAATGTAAAAAATGAAGCCCATGCAGAGCAGTGCATACTCCTTTGCCACCCTTTTGAAAAAACTACTTCTCAAGTAATTCTTGTAGCAATTACAGGCAAATCTAGAAAAGTCTGCCATTCCCAGCCTTGTCCCTGCCTGGCCAGTCTTATGCCTCCTGTAAGTTACCCTTTTCCCTGACTGCATTGCTGCTTGGTGGTTTTGTACAGGATACTGAGGCATCTTTCCTCAGTTAAAGTACCTCAGCATGCTTTTTATGAAAGAGATGGTTTTGTCCCTAATCACGAGTGACTCAGAATTAAGACTAGCTCATACTGCAAAATTCCACTGTTCAATTTGTGGATATGAATATGCTGCCATATGAAGAAAGGCAAGTGTACGTAGAACGAACCAGCAGCTATTTTCCTAATCTCAGCTGTTGGAAATAATATAGTTTCTGTGACTGAAGCAGCACATGTTTTACCCTGCATAGAGCCCTGGTTTCCCACTAATTTTTTCCCCGTACAGTTGTATACAATTGTCCATTGCATGGACAAATTTTAGCAATGTGAATGGGCCTGTAAGTTCCTGCTGTGATATCTAGGGCAGCAAATGACCACACAGGCAGCTTGCAATGCCCCACCCTCCCTGTAGATATTGGATAGAACTGATTTTTCCTTTGGAATTGCTTTCTAGGCAGCGTGTGCTGCCCCTCCACACAGCAGGTAGCACTAATGGGCACAAGATTGGTTTCTGAGCAGGCTGGGAGCATGATCTGAATAGCAGATGAACCAAAGTGCAGTGACTGTTAGTGAGGGATTGGGGAGTGGAAGGGAGGAGAGGATTTGTCCTATGGTCAGCGTGTCAGTCTGAAGTCACATGGTATGTGTACAAGGAGACCTGAGCAGCAGTCTTGCATACAAATGTCTCAGATGCAGTATTTATACTTTGTTTTTGCTTACTATCTTTGGTTTGAAATTCCAAACCAGAACACACTGTACTTCAGTTTCATTGTTTCTGCTGCCATTCCCTCCTCTTCTTCCCACCACGCCTTCCCTAGAATATCTTTTTGAAAAATGAGTCTGAGAATCAATTAAAATGATGCAAGCTTTCTGTGACACATATCAGAGATCTTGACCCAAGAGCACTGCTATGCTGTTAAATTCTAGAGCAGTGATTTTCAACCAGTGTGCTGTGCAACATTGGTGTGCGTAAAAAGATCCACGGGTGTGCTGTGGAAGTTGAGGGAGGGTCATTTATTAGTAGTGCTGTTGGGGGATGTGAGCCCCCCACTGGCGATGTGGTATGCCTTGTCACTTGTCAAAAAACAGATGGTGTGCCTTGACAATTTTAGCATCTTATCATTGTGCCAGGAGATTTTCCACTATTAACATTGTTTGTATTCTAGATTAAGTGTTCCATTGTGCATAGATGAGTATGCTACAAGTTCTGTTTTTTCCCCCGAGGGAGATCTTTCGTATAAGCATATGTAGGTTAATTGCTTTCTTCAGTATGTTGTTAGTTAGCATCCCTTAACAGTGTGTTTACAATGCCGCTGTGTCTCATCCTCTGCTTCTTTATGCTCTCATGCTGGAATTGCATCCTGTAACTTGGAAGCAGTTGGGTTTGTTGTGAGTTACCAGGTTCTGTGCAAGTGTGCATCCCATTGGACCCTTTCCCTGCCTTCCATTTTGAAACCTTCAAATTTGTTACATTGTGAGATTGCACAGAAGGTCAGCAGGCAGCTGTGTTACTACATCCAGTGGACCGTGTGAAATGTTCAAATAGGTGAACCAAGTGAAATGGTACCGCTGAGAACAAATCTTGAGAAACACTGGAATTATATTGCTATGGAACAGAAGGGGAACACATTTTGTTTTTTAGGTTCTGTGGCAGACTTCTTCAAACTTAAACTTTCTTATGTTCCTAACATGAGGGTTCTGGTGAGTCAAAATGAGAAGAGAGAGAGTTCGCACGTGCAGGCTAGCAGACAAGTATAATACACTGTAGCAAAGGTGCCTGCAGGACAAAGACATACAACTTTTCTAAAGAGCTACTGTGGTATACTAGACTGCAGCTTTTGGAGGCCCAGCTTCAAACCCCCACTGAGACATTGTACTCACTGAGTGACTCTGACCTAAGCTCAGCTTAATGTACTTCATAGAGTTGTTATGAGGATACATGGGGCAGAGAGAGAAAGAGTCCAAATTCATCACTCATAGCTCTTGGGATAAAGAAGCAAGATAAAAATGCAGTAACTCACCTGTGACTTTTCCATAGTCATCCATACATCAGTTTTAATAAGACATTGCGCTGCTATCGGGAGCATTGTGGCAGGCCCATCACAAGTGGGATTGCAACCCACTACTGGGCAATGACCCACAGTTTGGGAAATGCTGCTCTAAGCCAACACTTATCAAAGTTTTTCATCTCACAACACACTGAAAAGGCACTAAAATTGTCAAGGCACACCATCAGTTTTTTGTCAACCGAGAAGGCACGCCACACTGCAAATGGGGGAGCTCACATCCCCATATGGCCCACTAACAAATGACTGTCTCCCAAACTCCTGCAGCATACCTGCAGACAAATCACAGCACACCAGTGTGCCACAGCACAATGGTTGAAAATTGCTGCTGTAAGCCCTGCCCAGTTGGGTTTCACATTCATGAAGCAGAGGGATGATGGAAAGCCAGGTGGCTGTCCCATCATTCAGCTGCTATCTCTTCCCAGGGTTTGGGAGAGGGTTTGGACTGAGTTCTAAGCCTGCTAGGGACATGGCAGGATTCATGTTCAAACCTAAACTTCTCCTCCTGTTTTCATCCATGATGGAAGGCAGTTAGCTTAAGGCAGGGATGTCCAAACTTTTGGCAGGAGAGCCACATCATCTCTCTGACATTGTGTTGGGGGCTGGGGAAAAATGATTAATTTACATTTAAAATTTGAATAAATTGACGTAAATGACTATAATAGAGATGAAACTTATATGAATGAAGGTTTCATGATAGCTCAAGGCCTATAAAAGACCTTGTGCAAAGCAAGGCTGGCCTTTCCTACGCTGCTGCTGCTGCTTCACAGACACGAAACAGCAAGCAGCAGCAGCTAGAGCCCTTAGCCCATAGCTAACGTGAGAGATGGAACACTCGACCCTTGTGCTGAGAGCAGTTATGTCCAGCTCAGGCTCCAGCAGGTCTCCAGTGGGCCAGAGGCTCATTGGGGGTCCCTGAGGGCCACAAATGGCCCCCGGGCTGGGATTTGGCACCCCTGGCTTAAGGTATCTTCTTAATGCTATTCTTCAGTCTCCCACTATGATGTACAACTGCCTCTAAATACTTGATTGTCATTCTTAAAGGTACCAGAAACAAGTTCATAAAGAGACTGGGTTATATTCAAAGAAAGTTAGTTATAACTAAGCAAACTGAGATCAGTAAGACAAGTTGGTCATGACTAACTTAAATCCTGTTAATTCAGTGGTGCTTAGTTGTGGATACTTTCTTTGGTTACACCCAATATGTGGAATCAGTTGGTCAAGAGTACATGAGAGGATTGGTGGTTCTGCACCCACCAAAAACTGGCCTCTGATTTAATTTTGGTCCCCTTGTAACCCTGCTACTCTTTATATTGCAATGGACAACTATGGAAACTTCTTTCTTCAGATGCATGGGAGTTCCCTCTTCCAGAAACATAACATTGAATAGTTAAGATTTTTTAAAGTGTAGGCAATACAAATATTTGCGTGATGGTAGCCTATGAAATCCAGCTGACATGCCTCAGGGAATTCACACCCTTCAGCAAATTTATTTATACCCCCCTCTTTGGCAGTGGTTCCAACTGTGGCACTCTTTTGCACTACTCTAAGAATGCCAGTGCATTTTGAAAAACCCAGGATGGGAACCTGGGGTAATTTCCCTTTAAACTTGGTATGAGGCAGAGCCCCCCTCCGCATGAGAGGCCTTTTAGTCTCAGCTCTGTTGCCTGCAGTGCTGCTCCCAGTATTCCATTGTTTGTCTAATTAGTACTCCTCAATAAGCAGGTTAGCCCTGCTATTGCCTCTTAATGGACACACACACACACACACCCCTTGGAAGGCTCTGAGCATGGGGGTAGGCTTGCTCCTAAGGGGATTATGTGCTGATTATTCTTCAGCTGGAGGAGCATCTCTGATAATTGGATAAGTGTTGGAAAGGCCAATTAATTGTCACACTCATGCCTGTTTGCACCTGTGGCTTCATTTGTCCTGCAGGGAGGGATTTGGAAGGACTTGTTTACGCTTGAGCCTGGGGTATTGGCAAGGAAGGGAGTGAAAGGGATCTTATGCATGTGTCTGGTTGTAGCAACATGGTAGCAGTCAACTCTAATCACATTTGTTAGCTTTTGCTGTCAAATGTGCACAAATGACAGCCTAATGAACACATTGAGAGCAGCAGGGCAGGCAAAATAGTAACAGATGAAGCCTGATCTAGTCTGGTCAAAACTGGTGGCTGTAAGCCTGGTAATGCAGTCCTGTTCACAGTGCCTCTGAGCTTTGATGATAGAGTGGCCTTAACCATTATGTCCTCCTGCATGCTGAGGAGGTGTGGTCCAGCAGCCTGTTTCTTACAGTGGTTACCCAGATGAGCTTGAAGGCAGTAGCTCTGTCTTGCTGATCTTATGTTTATTTGTTAGTTGATTTTTGCCCCACCTTTCACTCTGAAGGACACCCAAGGCAGCTAACAATAAATTAAAATACATAAAAGTTAAAATACATAAGCTATAAAATGCACATTAAAAGCTGGCCAGTGGCAAGCAGCAGCATAAAAAAATGAATATGTCAGAGTCCCCCTGACTTACTGGGGGAGACCCAAGGGGAACAGGCTGCTTGCAGGACAAGAGGAGGACTCAAGGCAAGGAGAAGGCAGACATCCCAAGGCCAACTGCACAAAGAACACTGGCTGGGAGAGCCAGGAAAGGGGGATGGGAAGTACACAGCCTTTTAGCCATCCCAAGGAGGAAGTTGCAGGGCCTGGAGGGGCCAGTCAGCCTTTTAGTCCTCCCATGGAGGGAAGGGTGGGGTCTGGAGGGGACATCACCAGCATGAAGCCCAGCCGGGTGAGGGATGAAAGTAGTTTGGGCTAGGGAGCAGAAGCTGACCTGCCTGTGAGCCAGGACTCACTGGGAGCTCAGAAGCCCCAGCAGGTGGGGAAGAAGAACCAGGGTGATGCAACCCCCTTCCCCCACACTACCTGCTGAGGCCCCAGTGACTGGTATGTTGTTCCTGGAGACAGAACCCCCAGTGCCCCACCACTGTCTCTCCCAACTCAGAGGGTCCCCCAAAACCCAGGGCCCCACAGAACAATCATAAAACTTTAGCTAAATTACTAAAAAGCTTGAGCTAGTCTGCAGCCATCATACCCTGACCTAAGATCTTACAGGGTACCAAAGGCTTTTTGGAATAACAACATCTTCAGACCTCACAGGACATTAATGAGAGAGCTGTTCTCAGCTCAAAGGGGAGAAAATTCCATAGTACAGGCACCACCACTGAGTAGGCCCTATTTGTGGCTGCTATCCCCAACCTCTTTTAACGTTGCGTGCTCCCTTCCACCACCAATTGGTTTTCAGAGGAATACTGTCTGTGAACATGGAAGTTCCATTTAGTTATCAGGGCTAATGCTCACTGATTAGACTCTCCTCTGCAACTTTAATCCCATTTTAAAGCTATCATAACAAATTTGAAAAATTAATTACCTCTACACTTATTGTGAAAAACTAGCAATTCATGCTATATGGTCTAGTTCTTGTCAGTTTAAGTGCAGTGTGTATACTCTGTTCTAAAAATTAAAAATTGGAATTCTGTGCCATATCCTGATATTGAGTTTGATATTGTGCTCCAGTGAAAACTGCATTTGACACTCTGTTTTGCATTCTGCACTTTTGCCTTTGTTTTTTGTGCATGTTTCTGGCCATCATGGGAGTGGAACCAAGAGCACTGAAGTCCTGTCTCCTGAACAGTGGAAACCTTCAGGTTCTTCTACCTTTGGATATTTCACCATTCTTTCCCACACACTCTTCAACCTTTAAGAGTAGAAATTGGAAACAGGAGTCGGGGTACTGAATTCTGCACCCAATTATCATAGTTAATAATTGTGCAGTTGCAGCATGTGATTGCTCCAAGTAGTATCATAAGTTGTAGTATTCTGGAGATCTGGAAGTACTACAATGCAATAAGAAGTTTTAGACTAAAGCGGAATTGTAGGTAGTGTGTATCCAATGCACTAAGGCCAACTGGCTTCCATTCCCCAGCTCACAGGGCACTGGCTGTCTGTGTGTTCTTGGCTATGGTGAAACTTAGTTTAGTGGCTTGCTTTTTTTCTTTTCTTAGTGTGCATGGAGGGAAGATCAGTCTTCTTTTCAGGGATCATTTAGTATTGGTGTGCAAATCTGTTGGATTTCTACTGGAGCTGGGATCAAGCAACACTATTTATGTGATTCCCTCTCCCTATCCCTCCCGCAAACCTGTAGCTTGCTATTTAGGGTGTGCCAAGCCAGCAAGAGAAGCTGTGTCTTTTGAATAATTGGTTTGTCCTTAATAGGAGTGGCCTGAATCTCTGAGTCTTGGCACAGGCTCCAGCTCGCATTTCACAGCTGCATTTCTTGGCTATGAAACTCTAGCACCCGCTTGTGAATATTTTTGGCTTGGCTTATGTGGACAGAATGGTGTCCAAAGGGCACCATTCTGACCTGTGTTGTGAGTTATTGGTGTGTATCTCTGTTCTTTCTGGGAGTGTTGGAAGGTGCAACAGGCAGGTTGGCTTCTCAGAGAGCACTTTGTTATGGGAAGCTCTTTAAGCGCCCTGGCAGTATTCCAGCTCCCATGCAGTGGGGGAGATACTTGTGAGGAAAAGAAAGAGAGACATATATTAGGGAAAGAGAACCCTTTTATGGGTGTGCATTAACAAGCTGTTGAGCTTCAAAAGGTGGCCCAATAAAAGCTATAATCTTAGAAATTTGAGTGTGTCTCAAGTGTCTTATAATCTTCATCCTAGTCAACATTGCAGAAACTGTGGGTTTCTCATTTCAGATGTACGACTGAGAAATGGGACTTGCTGTTACCAGTGTACCTACTTGTGCCCAGTGAATCCTTCTTTGGGCTGGGATTTAAGGCTCGGCTAAATTCCAGGCTATATTAGTATTCCCTAGACCACATTGGCTATCCACTTCTCTGAAGCAAAGGTTAGCAATATGAGGCATGCTAAGCTGTTGCAGGGGAACCAGGAGTCATGAATTAGCAGTTTAAATGATTATCCTGTTCTTGGGCCTTTGGAATCTAAGCAACATTTACTTTGGGGGATCAGACCAAGGCCCATCTAGTCCAGTATTGTTCCAACATCAGCCAGTTAAATGCCTTATAGAACTTACATGAAGGGCATGAAGCCAGCAACCCACTACCATGTTTAACCCCAGCATCTGGTAATCAGATGCTTATTGCGTCTGGAGGATACATTCTTAGCTGTTATGGCAAATAGTGATTGATAGACCCTTGTATCCCTGAATGAATCTAGTTAGTCACCTTCACTGGTGGCAGTTAGTTCCATGCCAATTAGTCACCTTCACTGTTCTTGTGGCAGTTAGTTCCATGCTAATTGAGCTATGTGTGAAGAAGTACTTCCCTTGACTATCCTAATCCTACTTGAAATCAGTCTGATTGTATGACCCCAAATAAAATAGGTTGTTAAACAGTTTTCATCCTCCATCAGTGTTAACAGTTTTCACTCACCGGGTTTTCCAGTTCCTTTGTTTGTAAATCTAACCCTGCACGGAGGCTGTATGTTTGGATTAAAGATGACTCTTCCCCTTTACGTCTTGCCTTAATAATACTCAAAAGCGGTGGATCCCAGATAAAAATAGGTTCTTAGCGTGAAAGCACCTGGGAAGAGTAAAATGGAGTTTTACTGGTAAGCAAATTGTTCCACTCCATTGTTCCTGTTTCCCAGACATGACCAACTCAGCCCTGTGACATGGAGCTACTCTCTTTGGATAACCTGGGACTCCTGGGGGCTACTATACTGTCAGAGGATAGTCAGTACATGCATAAGGATAATTTTGAGTCTCCCTTTCTTTGCTTGGGTTGAGGATAAGAATAGTTTTCACTATGTGATGCTGTCTGTTCTTGTGCAGCATAACGCAAACACAACTCTTTTGTTCTAATTTGATGGCCTGTGCACTTACCTGCCCCTAGGATCACTCTAAGCCCTGCCAGATGAGTGAAGATATTCTTTGCATATCTCCTACTATCAACATAGTTTTGTTGGAGGATCAAAATATGGGAATGTTTAAATGTTAGAAATCTGCTTTGTTAACTGGAATGAATTTTCCTGATTTTCTCTCCTGGTTTCTTGAACATCATTCCATTTTAGAAACCTTTGATCTTTCTGATTTATGAGAGGATAAGAGGCAGAAGCTGTCTCCTTCAGTTATCAATAAGCACAGGTTCCTTTTAAGTCCTCTTTCTTTTCTTGAGCCAAGGAATGTATGATGCCCTTAGCAGCAAATGTTGCATATGAAAAGAGTGGCACATTTGTGATTTATAAGTTCTTTGCTCATCCTTGAGTGTTCAAATTCTTTCAAAACATCATTTCAGTTTGCGAAAGGAGAAGGGTCTATGTGGGAAGAATGTATGGAAGGTTTCAAAAGTCACTTCAAACTATTGTAATCTACTGTCCTCGTGGAATTTGCCTGGAAGGATAGCGATTTGATTAGCTACTTCTGTAAAATAATTCTGCTCTTTGGTGGAGTTTAGCAAACATGGTTCATCTGAAAAACTGCACTCAAGGTGATTAAGGGCCCAATCCTATCCAACTTTCCAGCACAGGTGCAGCCACAATGCAGCCCTGAGGTAAGGGAACAAACATTTGCTAACATTGAGGATGTCTCTGTGACTGCCTCCCCACCACACACCCCATTGGCATGGCTGTACCGGCCCTGGAAAATTGGATAGGATTGGGCCCTAAGATATAATCTCTCTTATAAGTCCTTGTAATGATCTGTGCTTCTCTCAAAACTTTCATGGATACAAATGGTCAGGCTGTAGCTAAATGATCAAGAAGGGACAAAACATTCATAAGGGAGGAACTCCTGTTCACTTGTAGAGTACACACTCATTTCTATCCCTCTTTTAGCCTGAGGCAGCTTGGAACTTTGTACAAGGTCTTCCCACCCCCCATTTTATCCTCAAAACAACACTGTGAGGTAGCTTAGATAGCAACTGGTTCAAGGTCGCTCACAAGCATCATGCCTGAGTGAAGATTTGAACTTTTCACTCTCAGTCTGATACTCTGACCACTGCGCTGTCACTAATGTGTTGCCTATATATGTTTGGTTTTTAACTTCAGTGCTGAGATGCTCATTTGAATCAACCTGTTCTCTTCTGTGTTTCAGAATTCTCTGAAGAAAAGAGGATCACGTTCTCTTGGGAAGACAGATAAGAAGTCATCTGTCCAGGTACCTGAATACTGAATATCTGTGTTTGACCTTGCTGCTATCTTTCTGCAATGCCACCTGCACAGTGTGCTTAGTTTAAAGGATGCCTTGATGGTCTCTAGCATACATCAAGTTGCTTAACCTTGCACTGGAGAACAGCATTTGCACTCGCTAAACCTTGTTTGGGCTGGCAGTTGGCCTTCAGCTCCTGAGGAGCAGCCATGAGGAAAGTGTTTGCTGTGAAAAATAATCTGGGATGTCATTCCCTGGACGTTCGGAGTTTGTTCAGTTCAGTTTGACCTTGCCCTGGAAGCCAACCCTACTTCTTGCGGCAGGGAAATTGGCACCTAGCATATCAGACTGAGGGCCTGGGGCGTGGTTCCATTTTGCAGATATGTGGGGTGGATGGGTGAGGAGGGATTTTTGAGAATACATTGCTTTTATTGAAATAAGGAAATCTCCATATAAGAAAAGTCACATTAGTACTTAAAAGTTATAACTAAACAACAATGAAGTAACTGCTGGACTTCAAACTAAACAGCTTTGTAGGAAGGGACACCAATTTGGTGTAGGAGGAATTTCAGTGTGGGAAAGTGGGGTAGAGATCTCTGCCTTGCTTGTGTTGCAGAGGGTCCCACTTCAGCCGTTATGACCTCTGGCAGACCGTGGACTCTGATGGAATGTGGCACATTGGAGGCCTATCTGGAGCTTCCAGGGAGGTGCTCAAAGTGATGTCATCACTGAGTGCTTCTGTCACATAGCTGATCAGCAGTGAACTCATTAGGCCAGAGTAGCAGCATTTGGGGGTGGGCACTGCCATAAAAGGAACTGCAGGGCAGGGAAAAGGGGAAGAATGATGGTGGAAACACAGGAACCAGAGGAAACTAAAGGAAATAGATGAGGTAATGGAAGGGACATGGAGAAAAGGCAAAACAGGAGAAGGCAAGAAGCAATGGGGAGTGCAGACAGACTGGGGACGGACAAGGAAGAAGCCATTTGGAACAAGACAGAGTTGAGTGTGGAGGCATTAGAGAAGTTGACAGGACTGTGGGTCCAGGAAGAGAAGGATGGGGGGAGGTGAAGAAAAAAGGAAGAAGACAGTTCAAATACCCCAGAGAACCCCCCAAGAGAATCCTGTCCAGGGAACAGGAACTCCCAGTGAGACTCTCCAGGAGGCCTCCCTTTGAGACTGGTGCCCAAAGAGACCCCACCAGGAAAGAGCCATGGGGCTTAGGGGTTCACCTCCTCAGTTGGAACCTGCAGTTTCCTCACCAAGAGGGCAGAGGGTGCACACTATATGTTCCAAGCAGAGGTGAATGCATTTAAGGTTTGGAATTCATAGACCTCTAAATGTTTAGATGCCCCATCATGTCCTTTTCTCCCCTATTTCAGCATATTCTTCCATTGCAATATGGTCTGGCATATAACCTGCTTTTCATCTGCCAACACATGGAGAGATTTCATCTTGCATATGCTCACAAATACAGCTGATCAAAGGATCAAAGCTGATGTTGTAACTATACAACAGCAGTGAAATTGTTACATTGCTTTTGCAATGCCTTCTTTATGCTGAAACTAATGACCACATTTTAATCAGGAAGAATACAGGGTGGCCAAATCTTTTAGCTGTGTGTGGGTTTGGCTCTTGGATCCTAGTGCTTGAATCCTTTTCACTATGCATTGCCTGACCCTGAATAGTACTGGAATATCTGGAATAGATTATCCAAATCCCCTGCAATAATGCCAAGAGGGTGGCATTAGAAAGTAGCAGTGAGGCAGAGGAAATAGCTTGGTGGCAGAGTAGAGTGAGAGCTGGAATAAATTCCAGTCCATTGCATTGCTAATCCTTAAATTGAGTTTATGCGCTGCCCTAAGCCAGCATGGAAGTCCAAATTGATGTTGTAGTAGTATGCACAGGCTTTTGTTAAATCAATAACTGGTGGGAGTTCTATTGAAATTGGTGATGCATTTTGATGTGGTCAGAATTTTGCCAATATATTTATGTTCTGTTGAGAACTCAGGGAGGGGAGATGGCAGCACACATGTTTATAGCAAAGAATGGGGTTGGTGTCGCAGCTTCATCCTCCTTACAGAAATAATGAGAGGGCTGTGGCTTTAGAGAAATCATGTCTTGCTTGCACCCTTGAGCACTGACACTGCAGCTAATATTCTAGTGGTTCTCAAACTTTTCTGGCCCACAGCTCCCTGATCCTTGTGGCCATTGGCCACGGCTCCCCATTACAACACCTTATACACTAGAAACAAAAGAACAGCTACCAGCACTCTGAGGCTGCAATCCTACCACACTTACCTGAGAGTAAGCCCCATTGAACAAAATAGGACTTACTTCTGAGTAGACCTGGTTAGGCTTGTGCCCTGAGTTTGTTAGCAGCATACCTGGAGGGTTTTCGAAAGGAGGGGGGAAGTGATGAATTTGCTGGGGGAGGGGAAGACTGTTTTGTGGGTATCTGCTAATCGCAAACTGAGACCCAGAGACTGTTTGCCTGCAATCCTAACCTCACTTTCCTGGGAGTAAGTCCCATTGAACACAATAGGACTTACTTCTGAGTAGACCTAGCTAGGATTGTGCCTTTTATCTTACAATAGCAGCCAGCATTTAGCAGCCAACAACAGTTAACCCCTGGTAACTGGTAAGAGGCATGTTTTCAAGTGGGTGCTCCTCTTTTATTTAGCAGGGGGATAGTAACTGGCCCACCTCACTCAAGCAGTGTCTTTTCTAGTGGCTGTCTGCTGGTGTTTCATCTTTTTAGATTGTGAGCCCTTTTGGGACAGGGAGCCATTAGTTATTTGATTTTTTTCTGTAAACAGCTTTAGGAACTTTTTTTGAAAAGTGGTATATAAATACTGTTAATAACGATAACAATAACAACAACATGGGAAGTAACAACCCCCCCCCCCCAGGAAGCAGGAGGAAAAAGTGGGATGGCTGAAAAGGAATGGGTATTTTTATTTTTCAATCAATTTTGGGAGACAAAGCCATCAAGAGTGGCTGTTTTCTCTTTTTTGAAGGGGGAGGAAAAAGAGAAAAGTGAGGATCCTTGGTTAACCTGACAAAGACCCCAAGCCTATGTAGGTCTACTCAGAAGTAAGTCTCATTTGAGTCAATGGGGCTTACTCCCAGGAAAGTGTGGACAGGATTGTAGCCACACAGAGCAAGATTACAACTCACCCCAAAGTAGATGGGGACTGCTTACACACATACACCCCAACATGCAGATACCACCCCTATTCCCCCCAGGCAAGACGGAGGAATGCAGGCTGGGGCATTTGGACACCCCCCCCCCAAGAGCAGGCTGGATGGACTGCCTCCTTTCTAAGCGGAGGAAGCTGCGCTGCCTGTACTTAACTCTTCCCTCCCAGTTTGAAGCCTGCCAGGAAGGCTGAAGCACAGCACCCTGTGCTGATGAGATGCGGCACCTCCACAGCTGCCCAGTCAGCCTTCTCTCCCACCTCCCCCCACCATGTTTCACACACCCCACCCACCTCACGATGCCCCACACACCTTATTCACAGCCGAAGAAAAGCAGCAAGTAGGGAGGGGCAGGTGCAGCTGAGCAGAGCAGAGCAGCTACTCTACTGTACTACTACTAGGTCCTGCAGCCATGGCCACCTCTCTCCTGGAGATGCCTC
This sequence comes from Tiliqua scincoides, assembly GCF_035046505.1. NCBI lineage: Eukaryota > Metazoa > Chordata > Lepidosauria > Squamata > Scincidae > Tiliqua > Tiliqua scincoides. The sequence continues at coordinate 190,471,214 of NC_089824.1, forward strand.
ACGACGCCCCTGGCAGCTAGCCACACCTCCCTAGGGAGACGGGACGCACAGATTGAATACCTTAGTAATATTCCCATTTGTATTATGACATATGGTGCAATTTTATGTTCCATAGATATTGCTGAAAGGATAGGACCATAAGAATGAGTTTCCTCATACCCTGTTTCTCCCAAAACCTGGAAAGAATTGCCAATATGTGGTGTGTCTGCGTGTGCTACAGTAAAACACAAAAAACTAGACAATGCATATAAAGTGTTTTCTGTGTAAGGAATTGTATAGTCAAACAAATTGTATAGTGGTCCTTTGAAGATGCTCCATTTGTACAGTGGATAAAATATTGTTTGAACATTTGGAAAGATGATCAACTTGGTGTTACTGCAGTTGTTTCCCTCCTTGCCGCTACTGTTCTTTGGGAGAAGAGCAGATATGCATGGAGAGGATATATGCGTCTTGGGGAATAGATTATGCACTTCAGCCTGAGTTGGTTTGAATTCCCAAGGTGCTCATTCTTCCTGAGAGTTCTTAGACTTCCTATCACTTTGTATTGATTGACCAGCCATACTTAAATATTATTTATCTGAATAAAAAGAAACTTGCCATGAAATGAAAAGGTCTGTTGATCTTCTGCAAATCAGGGCGCAATCCTAATGCCTTATGTCAGTGCTTTCCAGCACTGGCATAGCAGTGCCAATGGGACATGTGCTGCATCCTTCAGTTGGGTGTCACTCATGGAGGCCTCCTCAAAGTAAGGGAATGTTTGTTCCCTTACCTCAGAGCTGCATTGCCCTTATGGCAGTGCTGGGAAGCACTGACATAAGGTGTTAGGATCGCGCCCTAAGTCTGTGACTGTCATTGCTTAATAGGTAGTTCTAGCAGTTAAGATGTTGTGCTATGTGAGTATAATATTTATTTATTTAAAAGATTTATATACTGCCTTTCCTATGTTTATGGCAATGTACAGTTAGAAAGAGCGACTCATAGCAGGTACATTGTGGGCTGCACCAATTGCATGACTCTCAGTACAATTTTGGTGCAGGTAAGCATTCTCTTTCACTACATTCTGTTTACTGTGAGCAGGAGTGAACAAGTCCCAAACTTCTGGTCTGACTCTAAATCACTGAATTAGAAGCAACAGAAGCATCTGTTTTCCATCTGCAATCTCCTTGACATTTGAGCCTTTGAGAAGCTGGGCATTTGAAAATCAGACCCCAGTAGTCAGGAGAGCTTTAAGTATTGTTAGGTGCTTTCCTGTACAACACTTCCATTGAATCTTAATGTTGATTCAATGTTTAGAATTCAGAAGAGTCTAATTTCTCACCTGCTTGAATTTCTCACCTGGTTGATAACAGTCCCTATCTTCTTGTCTCTTTCACGGAAATTTTTTCCTCTAGTGAATTACCAAGTGTTTTTTTATTGGCATGTCTGAATTTGCCGCAATGAATTATTGTAAGCAAAATACAACAATGCTGGACATTTAGAGAGTTAATAACAGCCACATTCAGCTGTGGCTGATGCAATCTCAGGCATGACAGTTGCAACTGAATGTTCACACTGTATTGGCCATCTGGAAAGGCACTCTTGAGTGCCTGGTGGAGAATTTTTTTTACTAGGGAGGAATTCTCAGAGTTTTGTCTCCTTCAGCAAGCCATGGAAACAGGAAATGAACTAAGTTTATAACCAACCGTCACTTTTTAAATGAGGTAATATTCCTTGAGGGAAAAATTCAAATTCCCCAATTGCTGCAGAAAGTCCAAGCAAAGACATCTCCAAACAGTATATTATTTCATAATGTTTTTTTGTAAAGTCTGTAAGAGCATAACTGAGAATTTCCACCTTCTTTTCTTTTAAGAAAGAGAAAAGATCCAATACTTAGCAACATATGGACAGTGTTTAGTCACAGTTCAGTCACTGTTCCCTTGCTCTATTTTGGAATGAACCAAGCACAGTCCCAGTTGTAAACACTGATGGTATTCATCCTGTAGACTAGCAGTTTTCAAACTTTACAATGTTAAACAAAGTCTTGGGGAGCCCCACCAGTGCATGTGCAGAGTCTTGGAGAGCCCCAGAGTGCTGGCACATATATGGAGTGGTGCAGTGCCAGAGATTGCAGCCACTTACAGTGTGCTTGAGAAGCCCCTGGAAGGATCTAAGCAATTGCGAACCTGGCCCCTGTGCTGCGAACCATCATCCCCTGTGATGAATGAAGGCACGTGGAGTTGTTGGTATACCTGAGCTCATTCATTTGAATGTGTGTATGGATTATACCCATGTATATACATAGCAACTTCCAAAGGAATACCCGTGTGAATCTTACTCTTGAACCTATGTAGAGCTCTGCCTGAGCAACTAGATAGTCGGAAAAGGAGTATTCCCTATAGGTCTCAAGGAAATTTTATATTCCTTAGCATTCCAAGCTGATTGGTGCCCCTTTTGATGAAGCATTTGGCATCTCTCTACTTTCCCTTGTCTGAGACAGAGATTTATTCAGACTTTCTATGCTCTACATGTACCAAACCATAGTCATCCACTACCACCACCCCTGAAATGTTTACATGACAGATTCTCTGGAATTGTTGGACCACCTTTGGATTTAGAGGACTTGGCGAGTAGTAATCTAATTTACCTTCTTAATCTCCCCCTTCTCCCCCAGAGAAGTCCATAAATTCCATGGGCAACTTGCTCTGTCATTCAATTGTTTTTTTCTCTGGAAAAATTTTCCTAATAGTTAGCTACAGTCTTGTCTCCTGCGTATCATTTTATACTGTGCTTTATGTATTGTTTAGTAAGCCGCCTTGAGCTTTTAAAAAGGCGGGGTATACATGTTTTAAATAAATATAACTAAATAAATAAATCTGCGGTTCATAGGACTAGTTTCTCCCAAATGTGGAGAGAAGTTCCTTAAGTTGCTTTTTCCAAGTGAGGCTAGTATGAGGTAGAATTTGGCAGGTGACTCGTGTTGGAGAACTGCCTTTTCTTCTCTACAGTTTTAGTTATCTAGGATAGTAAATGGGATGTTTTTTCTTGTTATTTTATTTACATTTTTATTCTTTTTCTCCAAGGAGCTCCAGGTGATGTACCTCTTCCCTATCCTCCCTTTTACCTCACAACTGCCCTTTCAAGGCTGAGAGGCTGAGAGGTTTAGGCTGAGAAGTAGTGATTGGCCCAAGTACACCTAGTACACCTAGAATGCAATCCTATAATACTTTCCTCAGAGTAAACCGCTATGAAAAAACAGACTGCTTACTTCTGAGTAGATAGAATTATGCTGCTAGTGACCTTCATGACAGAGCATGGCAGAGGGCTCTGCTTATAGAGTGATGCTCTAACCCAGTGGATTTTCAAACTTTTTAGCATTGGGACTCACCTAAAAAATTTTTACTTTACCAACCACTCAAGCCTCGGTGGTTATAGTGGTTATTAGACAGCAGTGCTCTCCCCAAGTAGCAGGTTGTTTAATCCTTGATGCACATAGCTTAATCTACCCTGTCATTTTCGTGAACCACCAAAAATTGGGTTGTGACCCACTGGTGAGCCATGGACCTACAGTTTGAGAACCACTGCTCTAACCAGTACCCCACACTGGCCTTCAGTCCATTCACAAACACACAGTGGTCTCAGACTAACATTTTTCTGACAAAAAAAAAATACAGCCTGCAATAAATAGAGTTTCCAGGAAGCCCTGCCTAAAAGCTGAAGATGAAACTAAGAAAGAGTTGGACTTGTGTGTGTGCATGTTTCTTGCATGTTTTAGATCAGAGATTCTCAAACTGGAGTGTCATGACTCCTCAGCCAGAGAAGCTGTGTCTGTGTCCCTTTAAAGAACAGGGAGGGGGAATGCAGTGACACCATCATGCTGCTGCCAGGGCTTTCAGGGGCATTTTTACACTTACCTGAGGTTGTGCTGGCCTCTAGCAGGGATGCAGGGAACCTTGCGGACACCTCCTTAGCGCTCCCCAAGCCTCATATTATCTAAAAATGAAGATCCTGACCCACTTCAGGAAACTGGAAGTGGGTTGCAATCTTTATATTTAGATTTTATGAGGCTTGGGGAGCCCTGCGGGACATCCACAGGGCTCCCTGCACCTCCCCCCCCAGGCCAGCACAACCTCAGGCAAGTGTAAAAATGCCCCTGAAAGCCCTGGCAAGAGCATGATTGTCCGGATAGCGTTGCTGCATTCCTTTGTCTCCTGCAAAGACTTACAGCTCCTGTGCTCCTGGAGAGTTTGGGAACTGCTGTTTTAGATGCTGGAAGGAAAAGCCAAGGAGCAGGAGACTTGTATGCTCAGAGCTTTTGGATTGCGCTGATCCTGCCTTAACATTATTAGCACTTGTGTTTGCTTCTGCTTCCCTGGCGTTCTTTCTCAACCTTTGTATTTAGATTTAAGTAAGTTTTCACACAGAGCTATTTCCCAGGGTGGTGGTACAGTAATTTATTATTTATAATAAATACAATAACATTATTTTTAATGTTACAGGTATAGCCATTTGTTTTACCATGTATAATAGAATGCTGGGGTTAGTCACAGCCTCCTGCAGTGTATATGTGTAGTGAAAAAAATTTTTACACATCTATCTCTCATATTATGAAGTAGATACATGCACTGAACCTGTAATGTATCAGTCAAATTTGTTGTCTCATGGGAAGTGATGCAAAGGCTTTGCAGTGCACTCCTGTCCCAGAGGGACTGATCCTGTATAAGATTTTCCATTGATTTTGAGAAGGGCAAGCAAGACATTATTTTGGGGTCATTGTGATAAAGATCCATCCTTGTGATTGGCAGCAGTTTATCCCTCCCCCAACCCGGCCCAGTCTCCCTGTTGGACATGGATATAAATGTCATAGTGGTATACATGTGCCTTGCTTGTAAGTTTTAACCTTCATGCCGTAGCAGAGATGTGAGCCTCAGTAATCTTTTAGTACCAAGCAGCTTGCCCAAAATGCAGTTTTTGTAATGCTTGCACTATTTTACTTTCTCAATCCTAGGAGGACAGTGCAGACCTCAAGTGTCAATTGCATTTTGCTAAGGAGGAGTCTGCCCTGATGTGCAAGAAACTGACAAAACTAGCCAAAGAGAATGACAGCATGAAGGAGGAGCTGACAAAGTACCGGTCCTTGTATGGGGACCTGGAGAGTTCCCTCTCCATAGAAGAGCTGGCTGACTCCCCTCATTCCAGAGAGGCAGAGCTGAAGGTCCACCTGAAGCTTGTAGAAGAAGAAGCCAACATCCTGAGCCGGAGGATAGTGGAGCTTGAGGTTGAAAACCGAGGACTCAGGGCAGAGATGGACGACATGAAGGGTCAGGGAGACAAAGAACTCTTAGGGCAAGACATCCACTTTGCTTTCTCCATGACAAACTGTGGGGACTCTGGGGAGAGTACGGTGGAGCTCAGGCGACACTTGCAGTTTGTAGAGGAGGAGGCAGAGTTGTTGAGGCGCTCGTTGATGGAACTGGAGGAGCAGAACAAGCTCCTCATGAACGAGCTCAATAAGTACAAGTCAGACCATGATCTGGACATCACTTTGTCAGAGGACAGCTGCTCAGTGATCAGTGAGACCTCCCAGGAAGAGCTGGCCACTGCCAAGGTCCAGATCAGCGAGCTAAGTGGCAAAGTCAAGAAGCTGCAGTATGAGAACCGTGTGTTGCTCTCCAATCTGCAGCGCTGTGATCTTGCCTCTTGCCAGACCACCCGGCCCATGCTAGAGACAGATGCTGAGGCAGGTGACTCTGCTCAGTGCATTCCAACATCGCTTTGGAGAGAGGTGCCTGTTGGGGGAGAAAATGATGCCAAGGAGAGATCTCCTGGCAATGGTTTTAGCAAATCTCATGAATCCAGCCCTGGCCGGCTTCTCAAATCCAAGGACTTTGAGACCCTCCTTGACATCAGGGACCAGGCTGCACTTGTCAGCAAAGCCATTGATGTCCTCATCTCGGATGCCAATGGCTTCACCTCTAACCTCAAGCTCTGCATGGACAATGACTGTGCAGAGCTGGCGTTGAATGAGGCCATGGATAATGAGAACACCACTGACTCTAAGCTGATCAGTGCCATCTTGATGCGGCTTGGAGTCCTTCAGCAGGAGCTCAACACCTTCATGAAGAAAGTAGATCACATTGGAGACCCAAGGGACCCGAAAGACTGTCTGCCAAGTTCTAGCTCCCACGAATCGACAAAAGAAGCTTTGAAGAAAGGGCATAGCTCTGAATTCCAGGTAAGGATTTCCCCAAGTTGTTGATAGTAATTCTCCCTCCGGTGATTATTGCTTTTTTTGCCATGCTGTTTCCTCCTGCTTTAACAAATCAAAACCTGACCCTCTTAATGTAACTTCCCTTTTCTGCCTATCCAGAGTGAAATGACAAACTAACAACTGGCTCACTGCATGGAATGGAGGCCAGTGATAAGATAAAACTTTGTCTTAATGGAGTGTGCATGTGACAGGAGGTGAAGAGCCCAGAAAAGTGTGTGTTGTGAGATGTCTACTGCTAAACATTTGTTTTGCACTGACCGTAATCCAGGTTTTGTGCAAAGCCCCAAGGAGGCGTTCCTTTGATGGACAAGCTCATATTTTTGAATGGTTTATTTTGGAATTGAATGAGCTTGTATAATTTTGAATGGTAAAACGAGCAAACAGTGATTCTTCCCATTCATTTTGCGGAGGGGGGGGGAATTGCTTGAAATAATCCCTACATCAGAAAATATCTGAAATTAGCTAGGTTAGAGAAAATGCTAGATTTGAAAGATCTTTTCTGATAGAGTCATTTTGGAGATTTTTAGATGGCAGTTATTACCAACAAATGGTATCTCACATGAAAACAAATTTATAAGGCTTTGGCTTAACCAACTCAAATATCAACACATGAGTTGTCCCTAAGTTAAATTCCATGGAGATGAGGACTACACTTTGAGCTATAAAAAGAGTATCTTAAAATGGCTTAAGTGAGGACCGAACCAGATTCATTTTGGAATTAGGATCTTCTGTGGATTAGGCACTCTGTGATAGGATCCCAGGCAGTTTTTTGTAAAACAGATGGTGCAGATAATAGTTTTGTTTCCGCACTGTCCAATGAACACTCGAGACAACAGATATGGGAGAAAGGGCCACTTTATTGTACATTAACAAGAGAAGCAGAGGCTGAGACCTGCAGCATCCGAGGCAGCGAAGCCCCTGTGGTGCGGGGAGGGACCTCTGGGCAGTACCAGAAACCTCTGCCCCCAGGCGGGCATGCACCCGACTCCGAGTCGTGCCCCGCTGCTGGGACGGCGGGTCTCATCCATGTCTATCCCTTAAGGGGAAGGCAGCCGGACCGCAGACTGCGCCACCTCAAGCCGCTGAGCCTCTGGGGTGTGCCCCGCGGTCCGGCCAGGGCCCCGTCTACGTCCTCGTGCCGCCGAGCCCCTGAGGACTGAAATAGGGTTCCGCCCTGCCTATGCCGCCTGAAGGTGCATGCCAAAGTCCCATTCACGCCTCCTGACCCGCACCACCTGCCACAAGGAGGGGTCAGCCTAGCGCTTGACCCCCCCGCTCCCAAACAGGGGAAGAAGCGACTTAAGGCCGTCCTGCAGGTCCTTAAGAAAGATGTCTGCGCCTTCCTCTGACAAATGAACACCGTCACCCCTGTACATGTAAGGTAGCGAGAACACAATTGCAGGATGCATTACCACCCTGCCACCAGCGCGAGACACCAAGTTGCCAATGGTCCTGGTAACTTTCCTGTGCATCCTCTCAACCTTAGCGCAGCAGAAAGCCCCCCGCCACACACGACGCTGCAAGAAATCCGACCAAACCAAGGTGGTCTCCGGTAGCCAACCCATAAGGGTGGTGATGTCCTCACGAGCTCTGTTCATCAGAGCCAGACCAGACATCCTGCAAAGGTCATTCTCGCCCAGGTGGAGCACCAAAACGTCCGGTGAGGGGTTCACATTCAGGAACTCCATCAACGCGGGCAGCAGCTGGCCCCATCTCATGGTGCCCACGTGCACAAGGAGGAAGACGGCTGGGTCTCGTCCCTTTTTAAAAGGTCCGCCGTAGCTGCCAGACCCAGCCCTCTTCACCTCCCCCTTGGGGAGGGACTCTCGTGTCCCGGCCAGGCCAAACAAACTCCGATCACCTCTTTAATTGGGTGATCGGGATAAGGGCTGCATTCCTAAATGCAGTTATTGAGGATAAGCTTCACTGAATGCACGTACAAGAGAACTGGGCAGCAGCAGGGGCAGTGAGGATGGCAGTTGGGACCGGAAGGAAACAAATGTTTCCTTACCTCAGTGAGGCTTCTGGAGGCCAAAACTCCCAAGCAGGATTCAGTTGGCACCATATTGGCACCACTACAATGTCACACAGGGAGTTAAGGATTGGGCCTTCCACTGGAAAAAATATGACATGTCATTTCAAATGCCAGGAGATCTCAGGACAGCCCTAGGTAGCTGAGCCCAAGTGTTTGCTCATCAGAAACTGATGTTGCAATGTCTAGGGTATGACCTAAGAAAGGGTAAGAGTTCTGCTTTGAAAGGAAGGGGCTCTGAGGAGTTGGTTGGGTTGCAGCCTCCTGAAGCACACTCCACTTTTTCAGAGTTCTATTTTTGTGCATGCTGCTGGTCTCCACCCCCACCCCAACTAGCCCTGATTCTATCCCTGGCACTGCATGGCACCATAACTGGTGTTTGCACATTTTTTCCCTCTTTCTCTTTTTCCCCTCCCCAAACAATCCAGCCCACGTGTCTGCTCATTTTGTGTCTCCTTTTGTTTTCCACATTATCTTCTGCCACAGTAGTGAAGCTCCTCCTCCTTTTCATCCTTTTTGTTGTCTTGTAGCTCTCTTTATTGTTCCTGAGACCCATTGTTTTGTTTGTTTTTTCTTTTCTTTTCTGCTCTTTTGGTTTGTTCTCATTAACTTACCCATGCATGCAGCAGTCTGAGTTTAGGGAGGCCCCAGACTGGGACGTTGGGGAGAGCAGGTCTTCTGATCTCTACCGCATCAGCAGCAACACCACCTCCACCATTGACATGGACCCCAAGATGGAAGTTGACAAGAGCTACAAGTCATACCAACCTGAGGAGAAAGATTCTTATGTGTCTGAGGTATGTGCTTATGTTTCCAAAGGGTGGGTGTCAGGCAGAGATTTCTGAGGAGATTGACTTGACGTGATAAAATACCAACTCACACATTTGACGTAGGTGGAAACAAAGTTTGTCCATATTCTCTTCTTTTTAAATCCCCCTATAAATGTCCTGTGAGATCCAAAATAAAACTTGCAGATGCAGAATGTTGGATCTAAAGACTGCATTCAGGAAAAGGGGTTAAACATTTTCAGTTGCTCATGTTCACTGCATAGCTAGAGGACTATAACTGTGCCCTAGAACAGTTGCTCTTGAAAGCTACCAGAGGGAGACCATAGATGTAATCCGATGTGGCACCAAGACCACAAACTAGGAGGTATAGGTTGTTCTGAAGCAATTGTTGAACCAATAGAAAACTGTGACCTTAGTGCTACCCAGTTCAACATATATGTAATTGGAAAGTTTCCGAAGAAGTCCAACACAGACACATTTGACTTCAGAAGAGGGGACTTCTCAGAAAGAAGGGAAACTCTAAGGAAAAGTCAAGAGGATCAAATCTCTCCAGAATGCATGGGGGTTATTTAGAGTTACACTAAAGTAAGGTGAACTAGAATGTATATCACTGAGTAGTAAAGGCACCACCATGTCTGGGAGAAGGCCAGCCTGGAGAAAAGTTTTTCTCCCTCAGTACTAGAACCAAGGGCCATTCAGTGAAACTGATTGGTGGAAGATGCATGACAGTCAAAAGGATATACTTTGGTACACAGTTCATAACACAGGCCTACAAAATTGAGGGTCAGAAAAGTTTTTCCCAAATTTTATAGTAGTTTGATATGAATTTGGGGTGCCGATTCCAAAAATGTCATCCATTTTGCCCTGTCACATCTAGTTTTGGAGATGTAGTATAGCCTCTTTAGTGAATGGTTCAGGCAGCTTCCTCATGAGGAAGCCATGGTGTAGGCTTCCTCATGAGGAAGCTGCTTGAATCATTCACTAAAGAGGCTATACTACATCTCCAAAACTAGACATGATTGGGCAAAACGGATGCCATTTTTGGAATCTGCATCGCAAATACACCCAGGAATTGGTGTAATGTTTAAGGAAGCAAAATGTGTGTAATTAGTCTGTGGACGTCATTTCCACAAGCAGTGATGATGGTCACTAGATTAACTTTAAAAGGGGATTGAACAAATTCATCAAGGGCAGATCTATCAACAGCTACTAGTCGTGATGACTGTGCTCTCTCCAGGTTCAGCAGCAGTCTGCCTCTGAATACCAGTTGCAGGGAGCAGTGGCGAGAGAAGTATGCCTTTCTCTCCCACATTTGAACTTCCCAGAAGCAATTGGTGGATCACTGTGGGAAACAAAATGTCAGATGAGATGGGCCTTTGACATGATCCAGCAGTTTTTTCTTATGTAGGAGGTATTTAATACGTAGTGTTTGAGCAACAGGTGTATTAAAGCCACAATATAACAATTCTCAATTGCAGAAAAGCAAAAGGAAAGCAGTATTGATTTTGCAGCAGATGAGCTGCCCTATAGTTTTAGTTGCATTGCATATTTGTTGGACTAGGTTTGATCAGTGGCTATAAACAGGTCCAGCCAACCCAATGAATCAGATTGACACAGTACTTCCTGTATGGTTGGTTTCTTGCTATTTTCCTTGGTCTTTGCAACCATTGTGTTTGTAAGTGCATTGGGGCCTTGACAGCACTGGTTGATGAGTGTAGGCATAGATCAGCCATGTCTGAGATTGGCTCTGATTTCACATAGTTTCCATCAGGATCCAACTGCTTTGGGTCCTCTGTCACATTGTGCTGATTAGAAAAAAAATGAAGAAACCCTATGTGGTGATCCTGTGGGTTTTGCAAACTCGGAAGCGCAGGACTTCCGGTTTGCAAATGAAGGAGCTCCTTCATTCTGTGGTCCCTATAATAAACTAGAAGTCCCACACTGCTGGGTTTGCGAAAACAGCATGATGTACATGGTAAGGAGGTGAATTATCCGCCTGTCACTGGAGTGAGGGGAAGCAGATCAATGTGGCTTGCATTTGTAGCTGGCTGGAAAGACGTGGTGGAAAACTTGGGACGAAGGGTACCCTAAATCTGCTGCCCCCTCACCTCTCCGCTATCTGCTGCTGATGAAAAGCAGATCAGGTTGCTTTTTAGGTGGGCTGGCAGTGTTTACCATTCATCCCCCCTGAAAAGACTTGTTCTAAATGTGTGCAGAAGCCGTGAAGTGTTTAGGTTTTCTGAGGTGTGTTGCCTGTGATTATTGTTGTATTTTCAACTCTCTGTGCAGATCAAGGAGTTGCAGCTGGTTCTTTCAGAGGCCAATGAGAGTTTGAGGGGTCTGCAGGAACAGCTGTCCCAGGAGAGGCAACTGAGGAAGGAGGAAGCAGAAAACTTTACCCAGAAAATCTGCCAGGTCAGTGAGATTTGGGGTCAGTCAGTGGGCAGGAGGTCTGGTCTAGAGGGTAGAGCCTCCATTTGCCTGAAGATAACATCCACGAGGTCGCCAGTTCGAGGCCACCAGCACCGTGCGACCTTGAAGCAGCTGACAAGCTGGGCCAAGTTATTCGTTATTCCATCTGCTCTGAGCATGGGAGGATGGAGGCCAGAATGTGAAACCAGATCAGAAAGAAACATCTGAATGTTATGGTTCTTGAAAGATAGAACCTTCGTAAAAATCCCTACGGGGATTTAAATAGCCTGCCTATGTAAACCGCCTTGAATAAAGACCAAGAAAGGCGGTATATAAATACCTATATTATTATTATTATTATTATTATTATTATTATTATTATTATTATTATTATTATTATTATTATTATTATTTGCCTGAAGCTTCTCCCTAGGCTGTGAAGAACAGGCTGTGAGAGAGGCATGCAACTGGGGCATAGAGGACACCAGTGCAAGCCATAACTCCTCTCATTGCTTTAGGCACATCATAGTGCAGCAGCGTATGAAAGCACAAAACAGCTCATACCCTCTTTGATTGCCAAGAGAAAGGAAAATGCGTCCAATGGTGTATTCTGGCATGGTCATTTATTGAGAGTACATTAACGAGGAACGGTTTGTACAAAGCATGCTGTGGTAACATATGTAAAACTATGTTAACTTGGTTCTAAAGGAGCCAAATATAACAGATTGATTGGAAATTAACCTGCTCCCAAATAAAGAGAGCCTTTCTGGACCACTTCTGTGTGCGATCTCCTAATGACTTTTCTTCAAAGCCTGCTCTTCTCTGAATGGTGCAGAATGATGACTGGAATTCTTCATCCCAGGCTGGAACTTGCTTTTCTCTGCGAAGCAGTAAACAAATAACTAATGTTGGGTGTAGTCCTAACCCCTTATGTCAGTGCTTTCTAGCACTGGCATAGCGGTGCCAGTGGGACGTGTGCTGCACCCTGCAGTTGGGTGTCACTTATGGAGGCCTCCTTAAAGTAAGGGAATGTTTGTTCCCTTATCTCGGAGCTGCATTGCCCTTAAGTCAGTGCTGGAAAGCACCGGCCTTAGGTGGTTAGGATTGCACTCGTTGGATGGGAAGTCTCTCAGGCCTGAGCAACCAGCAATTGCCTGCTTTCCTCCACAAGTGCTGGTATAAAACTGTGTCGAAAGGCTGTATGTAGAGGCTTTTAGTTGGGGTTCTATACATATTCAGTTAAGGTCAGTATTTGGCCTGTCACTGAATGTATCAGACAGGAGTACAGATTGTTTCAGTTCTTTTTATTATCATCATCATTAACTACTCCAGATTTTTGGGACTTCTGGGTGTAGTCATGCTATTCCTTCACCCTGTGTAAGTATAACATACTTGATTTTTGCCTCTTCCCACCTTTTTGCAGCTGAAGGAAGATCACCAGAAGGCCCTCCTGAGGCGAGAATTTGAGCTGCAGAGCCTGAACCTTCAAAGGAGGCTGGAGCAAAAGTTCTGGAGCCAGGAGAAGAATCTTCTGGTGCAGGAATCCCAGCAGTTCAAGCAAAATTTCTTGCTGCTCTTCATGAAGCTCAAGTGGTTTCTGAAGCACTGGAGGCAGGGCAAGATCCTTCCAAATGAGGGCAATGACTTCTTGGAGGTATTCCAAGCTCTGAACATGTTTTTTTCTGCTTTCAGCTGACATTAAAACAGACAATTATGACCTTTGTCTTAGGCTTTTTTTTTTTTTTTTTGCTTCTGTTGATAATTTTACCTAACATTTTATCAACTATGTATGTAGAAGCTCCTATCTTTTACATGTCCTTCCTTCTCTGGAGGTAAGATCTCTTATCCAGCCTTAAGAATTTTGCATAGGATTTTTCAATCTTAGATAGACTGATAAATCAGACTCTTGCTGTTACAGCAACAAACTCATTCCTGTTTAAAGCAGAATACATGGTCTGTGGGTAGCTGAGCAGTTGTAGACTTGGGAACAACAACCTCTTTATGGGCTAGCCCTGTGTGGAATCCAAATGATGGATGTTTCTAGGCACAAGTGCACAGATAGATGCCTGGTACAGAAAACCGAGAGAGAGCATGGCATTGAAAGGAGCAGTGAGGTGATCCTGAAGCATCCCCAGGAGTGTAAATGCTGCAGACACCCATCATGAGTGGTAGCCCCTGCCCTCTATATTGCTGCTAATCAGCCTAAACCTTTTACCTCTGGCCGAAGGATCAAGTAGACCATGTAATGCTGGGCCTGATCATGTATGAATCATTCATATCATGCATAGATGGTATGGTTGCAGCTGCTGCAAATTCCTGTTCACTACTTTCTAGGTAAACAGTATGAAAGAATTGTACCTGTTGATTGAAGAGGAAGAGCTGAATCCCCAGCAGCAAGCAGATAACAAGACTGGAGACAGTTCTCAGAACACGGTGAGATGGAATGGGGGGAGCCATGGAAAATGGGAGGCTCACTTGCAGGGATTTCTATCTCTCTAGTCTCTTGGGGATTACTTGTAGAGCCAGGGTGGTATAGTGGTTTGGGAGGTGGACTTAGACCTGGAAGTTCCAGGTTCGAATGCCCCCTCAGCCACGAAGCTTCTTGGGTGACCTTGGGCCAGTCACTTTCTCTCAGCCTCACCTATCTCACATGATTGTTGTGAGGACAAAAGGAGGGGAGCAGCTGTGTACACTGCCCTGAGCTCTTTGGAGGAAGGGCGGTATAAAAATGTTAACAATAGAGAGAGAGAGAGAGAGAGACTTGGTTCAGATGTGACAAGAAATAATAGTTTGCTACTATGAGAATGCATCTGGGAGAGCTACAGGCTTGCACAGCTCTCCCTCTCCTCCTTCTCTTTCATGATCAAAAGGTGGAGAAGAAAACTTCACAGTTCAACATTGTACAGGTCCAGCCTTGTTTTACACGGATTTGACTCAACATGAATGGCCTCTACAAATGAGAAGGAATCTGCTGATCCCTGGAGAAGGGGAAAAATGCATCCCTTTAAAATCACAGTTTAAAAAACTGCTTTTCTTACTGTTGTAGAGAGAAACAGTCATGCAAGCCATTACAGGTATAACCTAATCATCCATAGATTTCTCTTTCTCAATGCAGTGAGAAGCACCCTTTAAATTAAAGGAAAACAGTCCTTTAACAATGAAAGGGGGGGCAGCGGGCTGATAGTCCTTCAGTCATTCTCTCTTCAGGCAGCTTCAGCCCAAGACCCCTGAACACATGAAAGAAAGATACTTTGCACTGGTGAAGGAGCGGTGCATTGGTGAAGCCCTTCTAAGCACCTTGAGAGAGACTGATTGTTGGATTGTCTTATGACTCTATCTTAACATCACAAAGGTCAGCAAGGCTGTTTTTAAATCACAAAGAGCAAAGAAACTTTGTTTTTTAAATTGATTTGCTATAGTGTGTTTTTTGCCATCCACTGAGTTCTGGGAAGGGAACCCACTGGAATAATGAGACTCAACCTGTATACAAAGTTGAGGACTGTGGTTTATTTAAATCACAGTTAGGTAAGCAGCCGTTGTCTGAAACAACAGTTTGCTTCATTTTGCCAAGCTCATATATAACATGGAACTGTGGGTTACATCAAACTGAAAGCTAAAGCTTTTACTCTCTTCCTAGTTTGTGCAAAAGAGGAGGAGAGTGAAGGGCAGAGCACATGAGCCAGCAGCTTTCCCAGGCTCATTCTCATAGCAGGAAAGCATTCTTTACCCTCCTCTCCTCTTAATGACTTGCTTCTGAACCTGTGAACTGACTTCAGTGAAAAAAAATTGAGTTGGAAGTGTCACAATTCTGTTCATGGTATTTGGTCTATAAGATGATCCTATCACAGGTCAAATACACGTGGAACTTCAGTATCCACTGATTTGACTCACCACTGATGCCGAGGTCCACCTTTAAATGTCTTGTAACAAGGAAAAGAAGCACCAAAATTCCATTTTCTACCTTCGTGCTGTTAAATAATTATAATTTCATTCCATTAGATTCCATTATTCATCCCATCTAGCAGCTGAATGCAGGATAGTGTCTATACCAGGGGTGCTCACACTTTTTTTGGCTCGAGAGCTACTTTGAAACCCAGCAAGGCCCAGAGATCTACCAGGGGGGAAGGAAGCGTCTGACAGACAACCCCTTTAATGTATGGAGCCCCTGCTGGAGTCTAGTCAGTTTCGTCAGTTTTGTTGCTGCATGCCTGAAGAGCAGCTAAAGTGTCAGTTTCAGTGTCAATTTAGCTAAATATGTCAGTTTCGTCTAGTCACTAGACAAAACTGACATATTAACAGTTTGGAGAGACAGGGCTCCGTGATCTACTCATTTTGCCTCGCGATCTACCTGTAGATCGCGATCCACCTATTGAGCACCCCTGGTCTATACCAATGCATTCTGGGGTGACTATTGTCACCCCAGGAGGAGGAAACCTGGAATTGGGTCTTTAAAGCTAGTTTTCCACTGATTTGGTATCCACTAATTTTTTTAAAATCCTTGTAATCCTGTGGATAACAAGGCACGACCTGTACCACAGACAAAACTTTCACATCCCCTTAAAAGGAAGCTATTCTGTGATGATTGCTCGAAATTCAGTTGTGCGTTACAGACAGGGTGACCAGACACCCTCTTTTTCCAAGGCATGTCTTCTTTTTTAGCCTCATGTCCTGGAAAAGAACTTTTCCCTGTGAGCAGGCCTCTGCAGGCAATGCATAGCTTTCTTGTGATTAATGTTATATGTAATAAGTTATATGTAATATAGTTTTTAATTTAATAATATAGTGTTTAAATTAATCACATGAAATCAATATACGAGTGTCTTTAGCTTTTATTTTGTCATGTTCTCCATTTTACATTTTGGGGTGCCTTGTCCTCTTTTGCGGTTATGGTATCTGATTACCCTGGTTACAGATCATGCTCACTTGCTTATTTGAACAGGGCCAGCCTAAGCCTTTTCATTGCCTGCAATGGAAATGTCAGTCACTGTTCTGCCCATGGCTGCCTCCTTTAGGTTGGGATGGGTTGAGGAAAGAGGTTGAGGAAAGAGGTTGAGGAAAGAGGAAAGAAGTTATCCATTCCCTTTGTACAGGACACCAGAGGAGGGAGTGGTTGTGCAGTTTCTTCCCTTCCAAGGATTCCTGTAGGAACTGAGAATTGCCACACCCCATGTATGCTGCATGTCAGAGGAGGAGAAGAATGACAGTTTCATTTTTCATTAGGGATACAAGGAGCACTGCAGCTTCTTCTTTTCTCAGGCACTTGTGCAAAGTGAAGGATCCTACCTCCACTCCAGCATGTAGCACATGTCATGTACTGGTTCATGTGCAGTTCCTTTTAGCTGTACAAGTGGATATGCAGTAGGTCATATTATTCTGGGTGTGTTTTGTTAAATTTCTGTCTGGCCCACAAGTGTACACATTTGGTCCCTGTTGCATATATGCAATGTTGGGCAGAAATGGCTTAACTGGTTCTTCCTTCACTATCTCTGTTTATGTCATGCATGTCACTTTGCCCTCAGTTTCCTTTCTTCCACCAAACTGCTAGTTGCAAAAAGAATGATCCTGAGTCAGTAGATGTTGCAAATAAGACTGATAATAATAAATTACATATTAGGTGCAATATAACTGGGCTGCTAACTAGATAAAGTGGCACCTTTTAAAGTGATGGCCTCCTGTATTTAGCAGGGGGAGAGCTATCGCTTTCCACCCCCAGCATGGTGTCTTTTCCAGTGGCTGTTGCTGATGTCTCTTCTGCTTGTTTTTAGCTTGTGAGATCTTTGAGGGCAGGAAAGCATTTATTGATTTATTTTACTATGCAAACTACTTTGTGAACTACTGTTGTTGAAAAGTAGTTTATAAGTACTCATCATCATCATCATCTTCATCAAGATTTCTCTTTCTGAATCTGATATGGATTCTCTGAAAGGTGGTGATTATATCCAAAATTGTCTAGAATATTGCAGAACCCTACTTTGTGCATGGCAGTTATTCTTCTTTTCTTTTATCTAGCAGCCCAATGAGTACATCAAGACACTGTCGGACATGAAGGTGGTCTTGAAAGAACTGTGCACAGAGCTGCGTGAAGAAAGGAGAGGCATGAACGAGCTGCAACAACAGTTTGCCAAAGGCAAAGCTACCTGGGAGATGGAGAGGATTGAACTTAATTGTCTCATTGCACAGGTGAGATGCCCCACAATTACATATCATACTCTCAAATCCCTGCAGAAGAATGATCCTATGACAGGAAGTTGTGGAGGGAAAGCTCCTGAATCCTTCTCTAGTTTAGCATGATTTGGGGGGCTCTTTTGGCATAGTTCTGGAAATGTCATTTGGTGGGTTGGAGCACCCAGTCTGATGAACTGTAGGATATGTTTGCAGCCTAGAAGAGAGTAAATTGTGGTAACTGAACTGGCAGGCTTCTTGCGAGTTTCTATAGCAACAGGGGCAAGCACTGAGAATCCAACTGTTATTGTTTCCCTCTTCCCTCTCCCCTTTCTATGCAACTTTGCACAGCTATGAAAATGACTGGGTGTTATTGTAAATAAGACTCACACAGGCAGGCAGATTATCTCAGTGACAAAGATTGACAGTCATGGCTAGACGCAATACGTTTCTGTATCTAGGCAAGAATGGCACCAGAACCAGAATTTTCAGGTCAGAACAACTGCATAACTTCCATAAATTGGAAGTTTTCTTTTGATGTGAGAATGAATCATTATTTGTCATGACCTGAAGTGGCATAATCAAGCAGGAAAATTTTTAACAATCCTAGGCTTACATCCTACCCACACTTACCCAGGAGTAAGTCCCATTTCCTATCATAGGTAAAATATTATACATAATAGCCTGTTAAAAGTACAGATCTGTAATAGTTCCCAAATGCAGTCTCATGGTAGCATCAAGTCTAATATATTAAAAATAAAATGTTGGAATAAATGGGGACCCATCTGAAATTGGCTTGCGACTCACCTAGTGGGTCCCAACTCACACTTTGAGAAACACTGATTTAGGACATTAAGGGAATTTATAAGAAATGTGAAACTGTTACTACTTTGTTTCTCTTTACCCTGTCTTCTTTATGTCTAATATAAACCATGTGTGACATGTTATCATTGCAGTGTGTGTCTCCCCCCTCCCCTGCCTGAGATAATTTATACTTTAGGCATAAGTGGGAAGATCCACAGTGAAAGCATGGAACATTGTGCACTGATTGTAGTAGACATTATGAGGAAAGTGAGAGTAAAAAGATTTGGAGTGGCAGAAGCCACTCCGTGTATTTTACAATGTCTAGTTTGGCTCTTGTTTCCAGGTAGTACATGCATGAAATTGTCCAGAAATGTATGCTGGGCTCTTTTTTTGCATAAATTTCATACTCTTTTCAATACATAAACAAGAAAAATTCTTGCCAGCCAGTGTAAAACTAGGACTATGTAATCTGGCTCCCTGTCTTGGTGTGTGGCTTTACAAAAAAGTAAAAATGTCAAGCTTCTCATGGTTGCTATGCAGCAGTCTGCTGGGGAAGTGGCTGACTGACACTGTTTCTAACCAACTAAGAGTTCCCTCAGAACCAGCTTCAAGCTGGTTCACAGGCTTTCCTCCCATGTGGTTCATCTCTCTCTCTCTCTCTCTCTCTCTCTCTCTCTCTCTCTCTCTCTCTCTCTCTCTCTCTCTCTCTGAGAAAAACAAAGCTTATGATGCATCCAAAAATGTGGCTGTAAACTTTTGCTTCAGCATTTTGCCCACCTAAGTGGTTGGCAACCTTCAGTCTCGAAAGACTATGGTATAAGCCTACAGCACCAGGTATTCCCAGGCGGTCTCCCATCCCCCACCTAAGTGCAGGCTTTGGATCCACACTCTACATAAGGAAGGATTCCTTAGCACAAAGCTTCCCAAACTGGGGCATCATGAAGCCCTATTTCTTCCTCGTTGAAGGGTGGGGCATTGGCGAAGGCAATGATGTGATCACCATAATCATGCTGCTGCCAGGGACAAAAGGGGCAGAAACAGGATTTTTTTCCTTATCCCTGGTGGCACTGGCTCTCCAGAGGGTGCGGGGAGCCCACAGACCCTTCCACAGTGCTCTCCAAGCCTCAGAAAAGTGAAAAATAGCTATCACGACCCACTTCTGGTTTTGCTATTGTGTCACTGCCTTCTTCCCTCCCCTGCTAGCATTTAACTTACCCCAGTTCCCACTGCTTTTGTAAATAGCTTCTGTGACACTGGATGCTGTGCCACATGCTAGATATACCACATGATGACATTTCTGGAGATAGTCAACTCACATCATGTGTGGAAGCTTTGGGCCCTATGAGTTCCTCCTCTCCACCCCAATCATGTAGGTAGTCCCTGTTTGTTCCTCTGTTTCAGGAGTTGGATTCTTCAGCTATGCCCTAAGTCATGAAACTGGTCCGGGAGCATCTGGGGTTGCCAGATGTCCAGGGATGGTTTGGTTACTACCAGAATTGATGTGTGTGATAGTTCTGTAATACGTCCAGGACCAAGAGAGGATACAGAGCGGTTCCTTGATTGCTTTCCAGAATTATTTCTCATATCCCTTCCTGCTGTTAGGAGTCCAGATGTCTATCATTAAGAATTAGGGAAGAAGAATCTCTTTCTCTTATACTTTCTGTGCTTTTTATTTTTTTCTTATTCTGTTGTGGTTTCCCGTTTCTGAGTCTATAGGCTGAATATCTAGGAGTTTCCTTCATGGTTTAGAAAACAGCAGACATAGATATTTGAATGGCATGACTGTCACCCCCAGGTTGGTCTCCAAGAAACCTTTTCCCTAAAGAGCATTGGAATTGTTGTCTGCAAATCTATGAAGCTGACGTCACAGAGCTATCAGTCGTGCTTTTGACTTATGTGGTTGAATGCATGTAGGTGCATGCCCAGCACTGATGCTTCAGGCTGCGTATGCAGCATCTCCTTAGCAAGCATATGTGCTTGGTAGGAGAAAGGTAGTGAAAAGACTGTGTGTACATCCTAGCTGGTTTGTGGCTAAAATGAATAGTAACATCATCACCCTTGTGGGCTAGAGTCATCTCCACTTTATTTCCTCCACCTAGAAATAACTCATGAAAACACAGATTCATATCCTGCTTCTGTTGCTCCAGTGCTGTGCAAATACTGCTTTCAGTTTTGCACTCACATCTGCACAAGTTTGCTGGCAAGGAGTTTCATTTCAGAGCATATTGTAAGCTTGCAGCAAGATGACTGATCCCACAAGATTTCCTAGTGCTGATGAAGCTTGGTATTTATGAACCATCCTGTTAAGTGGGCCAAGGCAATTCCAGTTTAATAGTCAAGCCAAGTGATGTCTGTTCTGTAGCCTTTCTCAAATATAAAAGAATAAGCTTGGCCCAACCTTGCCTTCCAGCATTGATTGCTCTTGCCTATAAATACCTCATAGCCAACCAAGTGTTCAGCACCACATGAAACATTTAGGTGTAGCTCTTGAACTGTCACTATTTTAGCTTGTATTACTGACATCATCAGAAACTTAATGGCAGCAATTGAGGTTGGCTACATTCATGCACTTTATTGATCTTCTCCTTTTGGCTTTAGTTGAGGTGAAGATATGCAGCATTATGTGTATCACACTCAGATTCTCTAGGGAAATATGTTTGCTAAGAGGCAATTAATAGACACCTTGCCCTTGTTCAGCATCATGGGGATCAGTTCTGCTCATTTTGCTGATGCTTGAAACCTACTGGCACTCTTGTGGCTTGCAGCAGTGAAAGGAATGTTGAACCTGTTTGGAGCAGCATAAGATAGTATGGACATAATGCATACCTTCTCAGAAAGGAGAGCAGGCATGTTTCATTTAATTGTGTCACAGTGAATGTGAAGTTCATGGTACCAGTCAGTCATGTCTCTCTGAAATGTAACATGCTCTCCTAATTGTATATTTTCTAAAAATGCAGAAATAGCCACTATTCTTTCTTCCTTGCAGAAGACTAGTATGCAGTTTGAACCAGTATCTAGCACTTGTAAAACTATTCAAATTAAGGCTGTGTAACTCCCCCTACACCCCAAATGGAGACTATTAAACTACCTTAGATACTCTCCTATAAGTCGACCCCACAGATAAGTCGAGGGCAGGTCTTGAGCCAACAATCATGGAATTTTCTATGACCCTCGGATAAGCCGAGGGTTAAACTTAGAGGGGTGTCTGACTATAGTTTTGTCTGATTTTACCCCAGGCCAGATCCTGAAAAATAACCTACCACTAATTGTTACCTAAGAACTGTAGCGTCTAATTTATTAAAAACATAGTAAAAGATCATAAGATACATTTTTATTCTTTTTAAATTCTGGTCTTCACCACCTTTTTGTAAACACTTTCAGAGTAAGTGCACTGTAAACAACATACCAGTAAATCAGTGGTTCCCAATGGTACTCATGTACTCCCAGGGACACTCAACAGGACCTTTAGGGGTACTTGAAAAAGAATGGAATAATAGTAGAAAAAGGCAGGTCATGCTCCAGAATGCCTTGCAAGAACCAGCAAGGCAGGAAGGGAAGTAGCTAGTTGGCTTTGAAAGTCCCACCAACAGCTAGTTTTTGGTCATCAATTCATGTATGAACCAGTGATTGAAAACCAGCTCAGTAAAAAAGCTGAAGCATAATATGGAAAGTGATCAATCACCCAGAATTTCTCAGTACACTTCTGGTGCAAAACAGTGCAAAGGCAGAGTCTTCTGTTCTTCAAACATAAAAAGAGAAAACACTGTGATGAATACATGAAGTCTGGGTTTTCATAGAGAGGAGATGAGGGCTTGTATTATTACAAACATTTTGCTAACATGAAGGGTACAATTTATTATTGCCAAGGGATATGCAAGTGAAAAAGGTTGGCAACCACTGCAGAAGATCTGTGAATCAAATCCACCTTTAAGGTGTCTGGTGTGTTAAGCCAGAAGCTCTACATACAACCCATAACACATAACTGAGAGTGTGCAATTCAATTCACAGCAGAGAGATGCAGCTGCATATATTTGCAATCCTTTTTACTCAGAAGTAGACCCACTGCTTTCCATGGGTGTTATTCTTAAGTAATGCTGCATTGAATTGTAGCCTGGGAATTGTTGCTTCAAATGGAAAGGGGATCCCAACCTGGTGTTGAAAATAAAAGGCCTCTGCCAAATGCAAAACCTTTGCAAAAGGGAATCAGGTTGCAGCAGTAAAAGGGAACGGAGGGGAATAAAAGGTTAACTTTGGCTGAAACCCAGGAAAGTAACTATAGCAACTAACCAGCTGCCTGCCTAAGCTTATTGGAGAAACTAACCTGTTCAGAGTTGAAAGGCTCTGCCCTCTGATTGACCCGGAGATAAGGCAAAGTGAGAATTGGAGCTTGATTACTTGGCAAAAATTTCACATTGTTTGGGCTTCTGCCACAGCACCTTCTCTCCCTTTTTGCTTTGCATACTATCCAGCCTCATGAAGAGTTCTGGAGAACTTGAAGTCTCAGGGGTAAAAAATCACCTTTGATCACTTCTAGTGTCTCATTGATCAAGAAATCTCCCATGGACTACCAGAGTGGGCAGAGAATGGACTGCCTGCAGCCGCAGCCACTAAAGTGTCAGCTGTGGCTGTGGGCAGTCCATTATCCATCTCTTTGATAGTTCGTGTGTGAGCTCTCAGGAGATGGACTCTCAGAGTGCGGAGATCAGACCACCCACAGACTCCTAAAGGATAGGGAACCAGTGATTTAAACTATCCCACCTTTCTGTCTATAAAACCGGGGTGCCCAAGGCAGATAAACTGCAGTTATGAGATACAAATTCAGTACCCAGCAACTTGTACTTGAAGTAAGAAAACCAATACTCCACGCATTTGAATAGGTTTGGATTTCTTTTTTTGAAGGGAAAGTAGGGTACAAATAGTAAAATGAGAACAAATGAATTGTCAGAGAATGACAAAATGGCCTTGATCCAGAGCACTGGGAATGCTTTATTAGCATTTGTGTTCTCCCTACAGCAGTTGTTCCCAATCTTTTTTGGCTGGCAGCTCCCTTGACCTACTGGACCATTGGCCTCAGTTCCCGATTAGGACTGCGATCCTATACATTGTAGCTGGTTTTTGCAAGGATTCTGCGGCTCCCCTGACAGGTTTCCGCAGCTCCCTGGGGATCCATGGCTCACAGTTTGGGAACCACTACCCTACAGCATAGCTGTGCAGTGTGCTTTGTCCACACTAGTTTCTACATTATGTATTTTGTCTAGAGAGTTGGGCACCCTGACTTGGTTTCCAGCTCAGGTTTTTAAAATTACCCATTGTTTTCTGGTAACATGAATTTTGCTGCCTGGATGAGCTGCCTTAGAAGACATGATGTTGCATTACTTGGGTGATTGCTGCAAGGGATCCTGCTCCACCAATCAATGTATGAAACTCATAGAGTTTCTTGTTGTTCATATCAAAATAGTGTGAGTTTTCTTCCACTGCTAGTGTATCATTGAGTGGTCAGAGTGGGATAGGGAATTGAGTTGCAGACTTTTCCCCTTACTTTGAGAAAGCCTCCATGAGTGCAGGATGCAGAACACGTTCCATTGGCATCGCTATGCCAGTGCTGGGAAGTGGGTTAGGATTTGGGCCTTAGTAAATCATCATCCTCATCTCTTAGTTCAAATGAGAAGGCAATTTGTAGCTGAGTCTTTGATGCTGTTTTTGTTTGATTGCAGCCTCATTTCAGTGCTGGCATAAAGAGTCAAAGTAATAAACCCACTTGCTGGTATTGTGCTCTGGAGATGCCATTATTAGATCTTTCACAGATTCCCCCAGATGCCTGTTATCCATTTACTCACCCAGAATGGCATCTGCACTGAACTGCTTTTATGCATAAATGCAGCAAATGTGCCCAGTTATCTGATTAGAATCATCATTTCCTATTCAGCTGCCTGAGCAGTTGGGTGCCAGTGGGTCTCAGGAGTGGACCTCCTAGAACTAGTTCACTGTGTTCCCAAACTGCTGCTGTGAATGTACAGTACTGTAGCATTTTTTTTAAAACTGGGGCGCAGGTTTAACTTGCCTGCTCAGACTGATTTTTTTGAGTATTCGTCTTTCCCTCTTTCTGAGTATCCAACTCTATGGTTGCATAAGTGTACCAGCAGAAAGAGACTGTCTGGTTCCTCACTGGCAAATTGTCTGCTGTTAATCTCTGTCATTTTAGCTCCATCTCAGTCTCTTGGAACAATAACCAGTGTTCAGAGGGTTAACCCTAAGGATTCTCCTTGCCGTTAATCCTAATATCCCCAGACAGTACATTATGTAACAGGCTTCCTTGGCCTCAGCAGGGAGTTAGTCTGTTACTAGACACTACTAAGCAGTTATGACAGAAACTGCAATCTGTCCTGTAATCTGTAATGTTCAAAGATGGACTACCAGGTGACCATAGCTCATTCTCCCATTTGCAAGCTGGTAACAGGAATGTACTTGCTGAGTATCATGATTTTGGGGAGGACCTGCCCGAAAAGTCATTTAGTGCATTGTTGAGCCCATCACTTCAGGCAGCCTAATCCTTTGCAACTCGCCACATGGCAATGCAGCGATGCCAACATGGCTGCCTCTGTATCCCATGGGGGAGTGAATTTCAGCATGTTGAGGTCTTCTCAGAGTAAGGGAAATTTGTTCCCCTGCACCAGAGTAAGCCCCAGAAGCCTCCAAGGGTCAACTCAGACCTGCGCCAGCAGTCTGTACATAGCTGGTACAAGACTATGTTGACCCATGAAGGTGAATCAGGCCCAGGAAGGGAGTTAAGATTTCATGGGCACAGCAGCCACCAAATCTTCCCAGGCCCAATCCACTCTTCTCCCCACCCCGTTGCTATTCTATCCACTCCATTCCACACCCCACCTCCCTCCCAACCATTGCACAAACTTACTGCTGGCAGCAGGTGCCCGCACCCCAGCCACTTGTTGCTTGCAGCAGCAGCCAGGCTGCACTCACTGGCACTGTCACATTAGTGACAGCTGTAAAGCTGCTTATGCCATTGGAACACTCATTTGGGTCCTAAGACTTAGAGGCATAGGTCATGTTTGTGGACCTCAGTCTACTTTGGGTATTTATTTGCTATGCTGGTCCTTCTTTTGCATAGTTCAGCTTCTAACAATATATATCCTCCTTTTGAAATTACACCGTTAGAAAGACTGGTTTCTGTAAGTAACTGGATATATTTAGATTCATAATGTAAATGCTTTTCCACTAGCAATGCCCCATCAAAATCAGTATGATTTTGCAACACATCTCTTTTTAGGATAATAGGATTACTACGAGTTACTCTACTGTTCTAGTTGCTGCATGTGTAAGCACTATTTCAAATTTTCTGGTGGTTTCCTTCCATTTTTCACTTATGAGATATTTACCAACGCAGAACCTGTGTTACTGCCATGTTGAGCACGGGTGGTGTGAAAAGCCAGAGCCCTCTTTCTTAATGACACAAACAGAGCCCAGCTGGATCAAGGCCAGCAGGATTGGCTCAAAGTTCCAGGAGGCCCTTGACAAATTGGCTTCCATGGGCCCCTACTTAGGTGGGTATAAGCAAGTCACTCTGGCATCACCACATGAAGGCTATAGATACAGAGATGGTCTTAGGGATCAGGTGTAGGGCCCTTGGCAGCTGCCCAGTGATGCTTATACCACCCTTGAAGTCCAGCTTTCTGCTGACCACTGTGGCCAACCAGATGCTTCTGGGAACTCCAAAAGTGGAACAGGAGAGAAATTCCTCTCTCCCATCCTTGCTTCCCAGCAACAGTGATTCAGAGGCATGTTGCCTCTGAACTTGGAATTAGCATATATCCATCATGACTAGTAGCCATGGGTAGCGTTTTCCTCCCTGAGTTTGTCTGAGTCCTTTTTAAAGCCATCTTAGCCAGTGACCAACACCACCAGAAACAGGCATATATGTGCATGAGAGCAATTATCAACCACACAGGCAATGATATATACTGCTAAAGAATGGAGCGAATGTATCGAGAGAGTTTACCATGCTATAAAGCCCTGCTGCTAGTAGGTTTTCCAGAGATATTCCTAGCTGGTCTGGCATGGAACCCACTGGAAGTATTTGTCACTCTTGTGGCATCTTCATAGTATTAAGGAAATGCAAAGACCTACTAACCTAACCTCCATATAAAATGCCTGTATAAGAAAACTCAGGGCCCAATCCTATCCAATTTTCGAGTGTTGGTGCTGCTGTGCCTATGGGGTATGCACTGATTTCTGTGTTGGGGAGGCAGTCTTAGAGGCTTCCTCAAGGTATAGGAACATTTATTCCCTTACCTCGGGGCTGCATTGCAACTACCCCGGTGCTGGAAAGCTGGATAGGATTGGGCCCTCACTCCATTCTGAACCATGTTCCAGTCCTAGCAATGATAATTAACCAGTTACATTCAAAAAATAGATTTAATAACTTGTTTTCAGTTTGGCTGGGTTTGTATGTTTGTGATTTCTATGTTATGGGAACTGGTTTGCCCATATTATGAGAATGGGTAAATTCTCATAATTTGAAGAATTATGATATCCTTGTGTTCCTTGTGTTGTGGAAAC
Organism: Tiliqua scincoides; assembly: GCF_035046505.1. NCBI lineage: Eukaryota > Metazoa > Chordata > Lepidosauria > Squamata > Scincidae > Tiliqua > Tiliqua scincoides. Next base: position 190,498,233 of record NC_089824.1, read on the forward strand.
TCATTCCTTTATCTTACTGCATCCAGTTATCTAGTTATAGCATACTTTTCCTTTTCTGACAAGATGGGAAAATGGCACTTTTCATAAAATTGCTGAGACCTGGTTCCAAGTTCTGCAAGCAGACTGACAATGGTTAACAACCAGAGGTTGATCTTTAGAACTCTCATGTTTAGGTTCAAGGTTCATGGTTATCACTGATTCTTGTTAGGTTCAAAAGCAGGACAACATAACCAAGGTTCTAGTAATTCCTGGTGAAAACATCTGTGCAGAGTGATCTGTGTACATCCAATGAAAGAGCCTATACCCAAATCAGAACTAACCTTCCATGCCAAGGCTGCAATCCAGCCAGTTGATGCACCTGCGTCTTGGGCTTGCCGTGTTAGAAGAAAAGTACAGAATCTTCCACTTTCTCAAGTCCAGTCTGGTTATTCTAGTGCAGGGGTGTCCAAACTTTTCAGCAGGAGGGCCACATCTCTGTGTTGGGAGCCAAGAAAAAAAATGTATATTTAAAATTTGAATAAATTTACATAAATGAATATGGTAGAGATGGAGCTTATAGGAATGAATGAAGGTCTCGTGATAGCTCAAGGCCTATACAAGACCTTGCCCAAAGCAAGACTGGCTTTTCCTTTGCTGCTGCTTCACACACGGTAAACTGCAAGCAGCGGAAGGAGCTCTCAGCCTGCAGCTCACATGAGATCTAACAGTCAGCCCACGTGCTAAGAGTAGTTGCATCAGGCCAGTGCAGGCTTCAGCAAGTCTCTTGAGGGCCAGAGGCTCATTAGAGACTGGGGGTTTCTCGTGGGCCAGATTGTGGTTCCCTGAGGGCCACAAATGGCCCCCAGGCCAGGGTTTTGCCAGCCTTGTTCTAGTGTGAAGGCTTCAAGTGTCCTCATTTATGTATCTATCTATCTCTGAACTGAGGATCTCCTTCATTCAACAAGGGTCTTTCACACTCTCCCCCACCCATTAAAAAAAGACATGCTACTTGTTGCTGAAGGATGTTCCATTCATGAGGCTGAGGTAGTCAGTTCAGGTGGCATATTGGGCAGGTGGGCATCCATTGCTGCCACACCTCTTCCTGCCAATCCTTGGATTTGAAAAGGGACAGAGCAGAAAAGGAACTGTGGAGGAGAACAGATTATTGAACTAGTCTGCTAGTGTTGTTGCTGATTAGCAGACACCAGCGAAAGATCTGCCTACATTTGATACACTCTTGATTGCCTGGCATCTAAAAACCACAAATGAAACAATAAAGTGAGCTTCCCTAAGAGCAAGTGTGACATCTCTGGTGCTACTGCAAAGAGGACCCTGACCTACTTCAATGTATTTCAGCTGATGGATGCACACAGATTTCAGGAAAAGCTCGGTACATGGAACGGCTCATAAATGGGGAGGTGGTTATGCACCATTTGCAGACAGTTGTTTCAGCTTGACAACTCCTGCCCTGACCCCAACACTCCTTTACTGAGGAAAAGAGCATGTCTAACCTATAGCAGATCAGACAGCAACCACAAACAAAAAGTACTAGCTAAGCAATTTATTGTCACTTATTGCAGACTGGGGAGATTCTGCTCTATAAACCAGCAAGCTAGAGCCTTTGGTTGAATAGGGTTGCCTGACACAGCGGCTGCCTTTGTCCTTACAGCTGGAATTGAAAGCTGGGAAAAGCCTGACAGAGCGAGCACTCTCTGACTGGAAAGCAGCTCTGAAGAGGGAGCGGGAAGAGCACCAGCATCTCCTGACTGAGTCATACAGTGCAGTCATGGACCTGACCAAGCAGCTGCAAATCAGCGAGAAGAACTGGGACCAAGAGAAACTGGAGCTGCTGGACCATTTCAAAAATGAACAGCAGCAGGCTGAACAGCAAGTGAGGGAGTTGCAGAACAAAATTAACGAGGTAGGGACTGTGTAGGCATGTACTAAGGGTAGCCCATCCTCACAGGTCTGCTCTCTTTTCTTCAGCAAGTGTGAATACATCTATCTCGGCACACGTCTATCAGAATTAATGTAGGCTGCCTGCTGTGAGTGGAATGTACGTACAATACTTTGACAGCATATGGGCCTGAGCTCACAGTTTCTATTTCCTTGTCTTTACCTCTTGTATGTGCTTGTGTATAAAGCCAGAGTGAGGTTGTGGACAGAATATTTGCTGTCAGCTGGAGAATCTTGGGTTTAAATCCCTACTCAACCTTGAAAGTGACTTGAGGCCTATCAGTATCAGCCTACCTCCTGGTGTTGTTGTTAGGCTAAAATGGGAGGACAGAAAACTATATGTGCTACCCTGAGCCTCTTGGAAAAAGGATGGAATGAAAATGTCATGTAATGCAATAGCAATGGTAATTGTCATAGTAATGAAACAAGGCACAACATGAATCAAGGTATAGCATGAAAGAGGCGTGCTCCAGTGTTCCCATTAATACATGCACATGTTCTCAGTGCACACAGTTAAACGTGGGTATACAGGTTCCCCCAAGCAAAGAGCCAGAGCAGAAAAAGTGAACCACTGCAAATTTCAGTGCAAGTAAAGTGCTATTTCAGTGCCATAGCAAGTGGCAAAGCGCTACATAGTAAGAGAAAGACAACCCCCCCACTGGATCATGTAAACCTGGATCCCATTTTTTTGGGATCAAAAAAATCCCAAACTTTTTTGTCTTGCGGCTCCCTTGACCTACTGGTCCATTGACCACGGCTCCCCACTAGAGCTACAATCATATACATTGTATAGGGTGGCAGGTTTTTTGCAAGGATTCCACGGCTCCTCTAGCTGGTTTCCATAGCTTCTTGGGAAGCCACGGCTAACAATTTGGGAACCACTGGTGTAGCCTGTGGAGATTTCCCTTCTGACTCCAAAGGCGATAAACAGTTCCTGAACATTTTTGCTGAGTCTTCCCAAGGGAAGTTGTTGCAAACTACACCAAAGAATCTATTTATAGCTGTTTGTGATGTCCTAGAAGGAGGGATAGCATAAAGATATGTGTTGGGATAAGGAGGAATCCTTTCCCTGAAAAGGCTACAACTTTGGCAGCAAAATAAACTAATGTGCTGTGTTGTAGTAACCACATCCTCTGAACAGATCTGTCCCCTCACAGTGGCACACTGAACTTGCAGCAGTTAATGCTGCATTGACATGCCCCAAAACTGACCCTGATTCAAAATGCAGCTTGAGCTAGACATCTGCCCTTAAGCTACACTTTTTGCATTAGTCATTGATTTTCTGTAGAATTCTTGTGAGGGATATGTGGGTCCTGCAAAGGACAACCAATATCCCCATACTATTCACCAAACTAGTGCGAGATCACTGAAGGCAGCACAGAAAGCTCATGAGAAATAAATAAGGTCGCTATCTCCAGCAATGGCATATGGTTCTTATGTGCAGACCAAGCTCTTTTATCACCTTTTTTATGCACCTTTTCCAGCTACAGAAGGGAACTGACCGGTGGGCTTTGAAAGACTCTGAAATGGAGAAGCACGGCGGTAGCTGGAAAGAGGTATTGTAGCAAGAAATGGCCTTATTTTGAAGTCTCATGAACTGAAATGAGGGTGACCATCTTGGCTCTTGAAACCCTAAAACAATAGACTGAATCTGAAATAAAATGGTATTCCAGAATGTTGAAGAGAAGATGTAGAATCATGCTGGGGACAAACAGCAGTGGTTTGTTCATGACCTTCGTGATCCCCCAGAGGCTTCCTGCTTGTCTCTTCTGATCCAACAAGCTGATTTTTGTTCCCAGTTGGTTTTATTGTATGCAATAATATGCTTTCCAAGATGGCATCCACCCAAGATGGAGGTGTGGCCTCCATCGTATCTGCAAATTCTGTATCCCAGACCCTGTTGATCCTGACTTGGAACAACCTGAGTCCTCCAGAGGTGACAAGAGCTGTGCTCCGGTCACCTGCAGAGGGCTTTCTGGAGGCTGTATGCATCTCAGGCCTCAGAATGGCTGTTTTGGCCAAAAAAAGCAACTTCCAGTTTGTGGCCGGAAACCAGAAGTGACTTTTTATGCCTTATAAGGCAGTGGTTCTCAACATTTTTTTCACTTGCGTACCCCTTGGCAGCCTATTTCCATAAATTGTACTCCTCATCTTATCAAAATGTTTGTAATTAATATAGTTGCTCTTATTTTAAATGAATGTTTTCAACTAATAATAATAATAGTGGTATTTATATACCGCCTTTCTGGTCATCGGATTACTCCTCTGACTTTTTTCAAGGCGGTTCACATAGGCAGGCTATCTCTAAACCTCTGAGGGGATTTTTACAATAATAGAAAGGTTCTATCTTTCAAGAAGTGCACAACATTTCAGATGGATCTTTCACGGTCTGGTGTCACTTCTGGCCCCCAGTTGCCTCCCACACTGGCTGACAAGCAGCTCCTTCATCTCTCACTTGAGGGGCAGCCAAGATGCTTCTTCGCTCACACCAAAGACCAGGTGGAATAACTCACCTCAGCTTGTCAGCTGCTTCAAGGTCTCGCCATTCACGGAGCTGCCAGTGGCCTCGAACTGGCGACCTTCAGATGTTATCTTCAGGCTAACGTGAGGCTCTACCCTCTAGACCAGACCTCCTCCCCAGACTACTGATCCTTATCTGATAATACACAAATTGATGACCAGAAACTAGCAGTTGCTGGGGCTTTTGCAGCTAGCTAGCTGCTTTCCTTCATGCCTTGCCAGCCCTGAAAGGCATTTGAATACAGACCTTCCTTTGTCCACCATTATTCAGTTCTTTTTCAAGCACCTCAAAGGTCCTAGCAAGTACCTCTGGGGGTACGCATACCCCAGGTTGGGAACCACTGTTATAAGGCATTCTGAGGCCCAGTGAAACTCAGGGAAGCCTCAGAATACCTTATAAGGGCAGAAAAGTCACTTGCAGTTTCCCTCTGGAAACTGGAAATTGTTTTTCCTTTTTGGCCAAAACGACCATTCTGAAGCCCGCAGAAGCTCTGAGCAGATGCACGTGGCCTCTGCAGCTTCAGAAAACCCTCCAGAGGTGATCAGAGCACAGCTCCGGTTGCCACTGGAGGGCTTAAAGGGACCGAAACTGCAGATTTCTTTATCTATGGGGGGTCCAAGAACAGATCCCTGCGGATACCATGGCTTCACCTGTATATTGTACATGGAGATGTTTTCTTGTATGGGGTTTGGTGACTTTTACAGCTATACTATCTGCAGAAATTCAAAGAGCTTGAGCTCCCCACTGTTTACTGTACATTTGTGCTGGCTAAAGCTGTCCATGTAGAATTTCTGTCTACTGTGTGGCACTTAAAGATTCAGGACCTCTGTCAGGAAGGTCCTGAGCACATGGTTACATTAACTGATCAAAGACAGTGGTGAAATGGAGGTGTTGTGAGAGCCCAGGAATGGCTTTGTAGAACTGAGTTTTAGGGTGTGATATGAAGGAAGAAAAAAGTATCTTAAAGGATGGGGAGGAGGCTGATTGTTCAGGGGGTCTATAGTGAAAACTCCCAGTGCATATGTTGACTAAAGAAAGTTGCAATCAATCTGGTGCTTATAGCCACAGAGCCTAGGCACAATCAAGTGAAGCCTCGGGCTTCTAATTCATATATGGACATCACTGCCCTTTTATCTAAAAGGAGTCCTCTGGAGTCTATACCTGCCATACTTTTGCTTGGAAGAGGTATTGACAAATTACTCTCTGATGTTTTCAGACTCTCAATGAAAAAATCACTGACAAAGAAACTGTTTGTGAAGCAGACATCAAGGGAAGTAACTTAAAAAGGTGAGACATGAACAGTGTTTCTTATAGTGCACCAGGAACCGGCTTATCTGCTCTGCTGTCTTCTCCAGCTCCTCACCATTAGCAAATACTTAGCATGCTTTTCTCTGAACACCTCCACTTCATAGTCAACACAGGACACAGGTCAACTCATAGGACAAAGCACTCTTGTCTGCACAGACTAGGTTGTAGTTGACCTTACCAGTCACCATAGAGAATTACTTCCAGAGTGGTAGCCATGTTAGAGCCCAATCCTATCCAATTTTCCAGTGCTGGTGCAGCTGTGCCAGTGGGGCATGCACTGCAGACCTCCTTAAGGTATCGGAACATTTGTTCCCTTATCTCAGAGATGCAATGTGGTTGCACCAGTGCAGAAAAGTTGGATAGGATTGGGCCCTTAGTCTGCTGCATTAAAGATGTGTTACATTTAGTACCATAATACATTTCTTTCAGCATAAGCTGAACATGAGTAAGAAAATCAAGATGAAAATGAGAATTAAGCTGCATTCTTATACACACTTTCCTGAGATTAAGCCTCATTGAACAAAACGGAATTTACTTCTTAATAGAGATGCCTAGGTTTGCACTGTTAGTCACACTCTGCTTTGCGACTGGCAGGAAAGCACAAGATGGGGAATGGGGACTCTCCCACTTTGTCTAAGATGCATGACTTCCAGTTTTCAAATCTCTGCCTTCAGTTAGTGTGTCCACAATACATATTCTTGTGTAGTGTCTGACCTTTGGTGTTTATCAGAGGTAAAGGAAAATGAGATGCTGCCACATATCAGATTGGTGATGCTGAGAAGACCTTTATCTCAGTCCCTTGCCAAAAGAGCAGAATGTGTTATTTTGATCATGTTTCATTTTTATTCCATCATTAAATACTGTTAATAATAACTTGTTACCAACAAAAATGTTGATAACATGTAACAAAATGTGTTATCTTTTAAACATCAGATTGCTGTTTAATTGCGTGGTGGTTTTTTCCCTGCAGCTATTTATGAAAACTTGAAGTCAGGGAATTATCCCGACTGAGCATGAGCAAAAGAGCACCCTCAGCTGTACATGGTTTTTTGGAAGTGGGGCTCTTTTCCTTTGTTGGCCCTTGACCGAAAATCTCTTGCTAGAGAGCTACTCAGTGAGCGAAGGTGTTGCTATCAGAAGTGGTGGAGATTGGAGCTAAGGCTTGAAACTGTCATACCCCATAGAACTACACCCTTGCACTCCCTGTTAGAGAACAAAGATTTATTCCTATCCCCTGCAGAAGTAAATCCCGTTCCCAGTGCACAATTGCTATCATTAGTTTGCAATGATACAAACTAATACATTTACATGCATAAATGTAAATATGTAAACTCCCTACATTGCGTATAAGATTGTGAGGTACATACTGTATTTACTCTTTTTTCCGTTGTGGAGTTGCACAGCCCTATCCACACATGCTTCATTGACTATGGAAGAGAGAGCTAAATCGTCTTAGGGCCAGTTCCCATCAGAACATTTCCTCATATTTTGAGGTTGATACAAGAGCAAAATGGTGGAAGACATGAGTCTTTGCAATGTCAGGATATTCAAATGTAGGTTTGGCGTATTGAATTTGAAGGGTTTCTGATGTACATTCATTCCCTGCATCTGCCTATCCTGTGACCAATTTGACATTTATTTTTTTAGACTTGTATGCTTTTAATTCTCTCCACCCTCAAATCAGCTAGCATCACAATTAAAACAATATAAAACATGATAAAAATGCAATAACACATCAAAATAAAATCACCTCTACTGAGGAGCAAACCCTCATAACTCAACATTCCCAAAGGTCCAACTACCCAGACACATTTTTAAAAAGTGTCTGGAAGCGGAGTGAGTGGCAGCACAAACCTTGCAGGAAAGTTCCATAGTCTGGGTGCTACCACTGAGAAGGCCTGGCCTTGCCTGCCAACCAAGAGAGCCTGTGCAGACATGGATATGTGAAGCAGAACCTCTGCAGAAAGTCTTAATGGGTGGGTTGAGATCTCTGGGAACAGGCTTAAGGTAATTTAGGGCCAAACTGTGTGAAAATCACAACTAGCTGAAGTTTATGAAGGCATGCTTTATCTGCTTCCCTGTGTGTCCTATGACCAATAATAACAGGAGAATTGAACATTAATGGTGAGTAACTTGAAGGCAGAAAAGTAGATATAGCCCAACCAGGAAAAAGAGCTTCAACTTAGGGAGGATAAAGCCAGGAGGCAGAAATAACATGCCACCATCCCCAATATATTCCCTTCTCTTTCCCATGCAGAACAAAGTCAGTTTCTTCCATGTCTGAATTTGAAAGCTTGCTTGACTGCTCTCCTTATCTTCCTGGCAAGACCAGTCCAGTGATCACAGACAATATCCGCAACAAAAAGGGCTCTCCAGTGACACAGATGTTGCCTGACCCTTTAAAGGACACTATAGGGGTCACCCCCAAGAACTGTACTTATGTGAATAGTGAGCAGCCTACAACTGAGAACCTTGTCATGGAGAAACTGGACATCTCATCATGTGACTGCACTAGAGCAAGCAATTGCTCTGTGCAGGATCAGGCCCAGAAACAAATTCAGAGGAGCTATACAGCCCCAGACAAGACTGGGATTCGCATATACTATAGTCCACCAGTAGTACGCAGGCTGGAGTCTTCACGAGCGCACAACAGAGAGGGAAAGATCATGGTTGAGCCTGGGTTCCTGTTCACTATGGCTAAGCCCAAGGAGGAGTCAGACGACTCAGAAAGCATGTACAGTCGATGGTTGTGTAATTTCTCCAAGCAGCACCGGGAGCTGCTTGACAGTGGTACCGTTAGTGAGAAGGCTGTGGCTCCTGTGCCCCGATTTCCACCTCTGCATGACCTTGAGATATCTGGCAACATGAGTGATGACATGAAGGAAATCACTAACTGTGTCCGGCAAGCTATCCGCTCCAGCTCCCTGGAGAGAAAGGTGAAGAACACTTCCAGTCAGACAGTAGGACTGGCCAGTGTCAGTACGCAGACTACCCAGACGGTCAGTGTTGGTCTGCAGACAGACATGCCAAGAGGGAGCATCCACAGCAGCAAGAGCTGGTCCCCACGAAGTTCCTCCCTCATGACTGTGCGCAGCAAGCAGATCTCGTCATCTTTGGACAAGGTCCACTCCAGGATTGAACGGCCCTGTTGCTCCCCCAAGTATGGCTCTCCCAAACTGCAGAGAAGATCATCTTCCAAGCTGGACAATTCCAAGGACCGAAGCTTGTGGAACCTCCATCAGAGTAAGCAAAATGGGTCAGCCTGGGCTCGCTCTACCACCACCAGAGACAGTCCGGTCCTCAGCAACATCAACGATGGACTGTCCAGTTTGTTCAATGTTGTGGAGCATTCTGGCAGCACCGAGTCCATTTGGAAGCCAGGATGTCAGGAAACCAAAACCAAGCCAGAAGCATCCAAGTATGGGATAGTGCAGGAGTTCTTCCGAAATGTATGTGGCAGAACTCAGAGCCCCACTTTGGCTCCTGAGAAGAAAGATCAAATAGGAGGAGATAGTAGCAGCAAAAAGCCAGATCTTTCCTCCTCAGCTGTGCTCCAACCCTCTGAAGGCACCTCCAAGATCCTTGACAAAAAGCCCTTGAAGCAGAGTTGCACTGAGGAACCAAAACTGTCTACCCCAGGCCAAGGTGGCAAGGAAAAAACCTTAAAGGACCCAGATGTCATCTCTGCTACTATTGGCAATGAGGTAATGTTTTCTTTACCCTGAGAAATAACAAACTAGCTGTAAACATAGAATTTGTCCAATGTCTAACCCATCCCCAAGGCCCATCTATGAGCTGAACTGAAGCATAGCATCTCCTCTATCCTCTGAAAATTTGAGAAAGTGGAGGTGATGATATCCATAGCTTCCATCGTTTTATGGTGTGACCACTGTTCCACTTCTATTAAGAGAGTTCATCCAAATGTGTTCAGTGGTTAAATCTGGTAAGAGCACCCTTGGATAGATGTTTATTGTGACTGCATAGTATAAGGAAGTAAATAATAGACTTACAAACTCTGCCCCTTCCTCTTTTCAGATCAGGGTTTAGTTAGAGAATAGACAATGTAGTGGCTGCTAGGTCCACTTTCTTATAGCTCCTGGCCTAGAATGCAAGGCTCTGCCAATGCAAGGCTCTGCCAATGCAAGGCTTTGGGGTGGGCGGGGAGGAGTTCCGGGGTGGGGGGAGGGCTGGCGGAGGGTGGTCCCGAGGGCGGGTGGGCGGGCACGGAGCGGGAGGCGGGGCTGTTATGCCAGATCCCAACCTCCATTCCCAAGCAGCTTGGAGCAGCTTCAAGCTGCTCCACTCTCCTCAGACTTGCGCCCCTCAGGAGATGGTGTAAGTTCAAGGAGACCCATTGGGGCTGCAGTGGCTTATCCAGGGGTAAAGGGAAGAGTTTACCCTTACCTCTGGCTGAGCCAATTTGGGGCCCTATCTTGCGCTTGATACAGTGCAGGCCTCTTGGCCTGGCTGTTCCAGTGCAAGGTAGGATTGCACTGCACAGTTGCTTGTTATTTTTGTTTAGTATTTCATGCCTGGTCTATTTCAGCTGTTCAAAGTGCTTGACATTCATTTTCTGGGTAGCATTCCCATGAGGAAGGTCTGTATTATCATCCCCATGTTGCAGGAGGTATGGGGAAGCAAGCCTTAAGGTCACTTAGGTTACTGTTCTGTACACACTTACCTGAGTGTATTCTGAGCGTACACACACTTACCTGAGTAATTCTCATCAAACTAAATAGGATTTATTTTTGAAGAGACGTGCAGAGGATTGTGCTGTTGAATGAGTTCATGGCTGAGGTGAGAATTGAACAAGAGACTCTCTGGTCCATAGCTGCAAGGTTCACAGCCACCATAAAATACCAGTCTCTCATGCCCCGCCCTTTCCACCATGCCATCTTTTTCTTTTTGTAGGATGTAGCCTGTGACTGCAGCTCCCAGTCGCTGACCTCTTGTTTTGCTCGACCATCACGATCAGCTGTCCGCCACTCCCCTTCAAAGTGCAAGTTGCACCCCTCTGATGGCACCCGGGTGGAGGAGAAAGCAGGGCCTCTGAATGAGTGAGAAGGCTACACTCACTGCTGTGCTGCTGGAAGAGCAAGTCTGCCCTGGAACCACCAGTCCCTTTGGCACCTGTAGGACTGGCTGCCTCTGAGCCAACTATAGTGGAGATCCTGAGGGGTTCTGTCTGCTCTTAGATACTCAGAGCTGCAGTGTGCACCTCCTGTCTTGTCTTAGCTCAGTGGGGATGTCTGCAATGCAGAAGCTGTGCTATACAGCCAGGAGACTGAGTGGGAGTTTTGCTGGGAGGGGGTGGGTTCCTATCACTGGTAACCTTTCTGCCCTCCTTGGTGGGTACATGATCTGCAAGAGCTGGACATTGCCAGAGTCTGGTGAAGCAACCTGTGCTGTTTTCATGGCACCAGGTGCAGGTGTGTGTGCGTGTGTGGCAGTTTTCCCCAGGGTCAACAGTTCAAGGAGGTGCATCTTTCTCATTCCTGAGGATCATTACAGTGAGAGAGATCAGGGAGTTGTGAAGCTGTTTGGCCTGGCCTGCCTCTGTCTGAGGGAAAGAAAACCACAAGAGCTGACTTCAAGGGAGCTGGCATCTTCTCCTAAAACATCTGCACTTGTAGGGTTCCCCCAGAGTGAGGCACTTGCTGTGGTGTACAGTGAGAGAATTGGGGAGGGAGGGGTTGTCAGATTCTTGCTAAGGGAATTCCACAATAACATCACTGTTTCAGGGTGCTGGATTCTGTGCACAAGCAGGCTGCAAATGTGCTGGTTTTGGTCTGCTTCTGTGATTGCGTGGGTAGTTTTCCTCAAGCGTGCCCAACTTGTAGAATCTGCATTGTGCCAGCCTGCACTGCAGTCAAGCACTGGTATAGAATGGGCTCTATGAGTGGTTCCAGTTCTTGATAACTCATCATTGCTACTTTTGCATCTGATATGCAGGAAACAACAATGCAAATATGGCTTGTGTTGCCTTCCTATCCTTGTGCATCAAACTTCCCATGGTTACTAAAACGCACCAGTAGCACTGGGCCTTTCTCTTTTAGGCAGTTGGTGTCAATTTCCATAGCTCAGAACAATTGCTGGTTTGTTTTGTCAGCCTCTGGTTCTGTTCTTGGCTGGCCAGGGTGTGTTTAAACCCAAGGAAAGCTCGCACACATCAACAGCATGCTAAATCCTCTGTCTCCAAATACAGTCTCTGTGTCTCCTACAGAGGGAAGTTACAGCAAGATGAGATCTCTTCGAAGATCTTGGTAGGTTTGTGATGTATTCATTTCTAATGATGTTTACATCAAGGGAGAAAATGATTGAACTCCAGAATGAGAATGCAGGGCAGGCAGTACATCTGTAGGGAAAGTACCATCCTTCCTTGACAGTTTGATGCTTGGTAGTTTGTGAGAACCAACCTTATCCCAGACCAAGGCAATGAAAAAAAGATGGTGCCTTTTGGGTTGGTGAACAGTCAGCTCCCGGTGGGTGTCATTATTAGCTGTTACGGACAACTTTCAGGACCACAACAGAAGATCCCTCTGCTCATTGATGTTGCTTCCTGTTATGCTAAGGTTTTTTGTTTTTGTTTATTTGGGGGGGGGATGGGGGAGGTTTCACTGCTTTCTCTGAATTTGTAGTACAGATAAGTTTTATGTTGAAGTTCCTTGTAAGGCAAGCTTACAACCTGGAAAAGCAGGGCATTGCTGGGTTGCAGGACTTTAGAAAGCCACCTGCCAGTTTCATTGTGTACAGTCCCATCACTGTAAAGAGCACAAGAGGGACCAAAGATGGTGCTTCTTCAGAAGTACCCACCTGGGGAGAGAGAGAGAAGGATCCCATCTGGGACCTTAGCAAACACAGCTTGGGAATCTGAAATTTGCATACTCAGTGCATAGAAAACTTGAATGCCAGGAAAAAAGCTAAGCTAGAACACATCCTCTGACATGCTTTCTGCAGGCAGAAAACTTTTGAAGCAAGTGGCATTTAACCATTTCACACAGCCTTTCCTGCCTTCCAACATGGTGTAGTCACAAGAAGGCAGTACCATGAATTTTAAAAAAAGTGTACATCAGCTCTCAGAGAGGTCAGGGAGAAATGTTCTAGGGGATGTAATATGACCTGATTGATTCCTGCCAGTAAAGCAGATCATATTGCTACTATGAAACAGCTGGCCGAATTGTAAGATTAACATTGTCCTGGCCTCCAGAACAATCAGGGAGATTTTTGGAGAGCTGAAGTGAATATCAAGCTTCTCAAAGTCATGAATCACTCCAGCCATGACAGCCATTTTCTTTGACTGTCCCTTTTTTTGGAACCTCAGTGAATTTTGTCTGATTTTACACTGCTATTTATTTACTATTTATTGCATGTTATCCTAGTCCTTCTATGAGTTTGGGTGGTGTATGTGGTTTTTACCAGCAGCAGCACCCTATTTATCCTCAACAAACCTGTGAGGTAAGTTAGGCTGAGAGAGAATAACTGACCCAAGGTCACCCAGTGAGGGTTTGAATATGGGTCTCCTCACTTTTAGGCTAGCACTCTTCTACTGCACTGCTCTGGCTCTCACTGCTGAATTTATATTACACGATTTATAATTTTAATTTGTTTTACTCATATGAGATTAAGCCTTGGTCATTTGAATGATTTAATTCAAGAGTTCCCAGTTCAATCCATTATCTTAAATAATTAGTAACATCATGAAATAAATCTCTGTGACATCATACTGTTTAAAATATCAAGTTGTAAACAAGTAAATAATTATGTTTATGACATGTTTACAACTGAGGAATCTAATAGAGATGTTACGGTATGCTTTAGCTATGAAAATCTCTATTCTGCACCAGGAAAAACTGCATTTTATAACTTGTATAAATGATGTTAAATAGATTTGCTTATTTTGCCTAACTTAGAGCCCAATCCTATCCACACTTTCCTGGGAGTAAGACTCATTGACCATAAAGGGATTTACTTCTGAGTAGACATGAATAGGATTGGGCTGTTACTCTTGCTTCTCCTACAGTGCAAGCCTAAGCATGTTTACTCAGTTTGGTTTTGTTCAGTGGAGCTTACGCCCACGTAAGTGTGCATAGGATTGCACTGTTAAATCATGGAGAGGAGCAAAGTAGTATGTAGGACATTTGAAGTTCTGTTCTTTGGCAATGCTGTTCAGTGGACCATTTGCTTCCTCAGATTTCACCAGGGTTACTTGTGCACATATTTTGAAGTGCACTTCCTTAAGGGTTAGAAGTAGATTGCAAAGTATACACGCAGTTTTAATCATTAAAAAAAACCCCGGTTTTCACCATTTTATTTCATATCAATAAAATCTAAAATGAACTTCAATCATTCATTTGGCTCTAACTAAAATATTAAAACTAAAAATTCCAGCAACTGAGAAGTGGGGAAGTTGTTTCAACAGGCATCCCCCCCCCCCCCGCCCTAATAGTTACAACTGAGAAGTTTTGGTTTTCTCTCACTACAGCCATTTTGGTGTCTGACATTCAACCTCTGCAGTCCTCTCACGACTACACATAAGAAATAGGGCCAGTCTGCCTTAGTCCTTCCTTCAGTAGTCTCCCTTTATCAGCACTGTCATTTCTTTACAACACAGTGTTGAACAGAAGTGAGAGAGGGGGAAAAAATCACTCTCTTTGTTTTTATCTCCAAAAAAGCCATTCATAGTGTGGTAGTTGGGAGGTGAATGGCTCCGGTAGAGATGTCTGAGCATGGCCTACTGGTTGCATGTCAGGAAGCTGTTTGTTGTCCTCTCACTGAGTGACAGCCACCTGCTCCTCTTTCTGAGCCTCCCTTGTTCTGGAGCTGAATTGCATGCCCATCATATGTCTGTTTGTAACTAAGGGCTCAATCCTATCCAACTTTCCAGGTCGATGAAGCCACAATACAGCCCCGAGGTAAAGGAACAAATGTTACCTTGAGGAGGCCTCCATAACTGCCCCCGCAGAATGTAGTACATGCCTATTGGCATGGCAGCCTCAGTGCTGGAAGTTTAGATAGGATGGGCCCCCAGGGTCCATGTTGGCAAGTTTAACAGAGAAGCTGCTTCTGGAGGATGGTCATTCTCATCTTATACATGTCTCCTTTGTAGTCAGTCCCACTGAATTCAACAAATTAATCCCATGTAAGTATACATAGGATTGCAACCTAAACCAGACAGAAGAAGACACAGGTAATTTGACAGGTTCATGTCCCTCAGTACTTGTATCTGGGATGTTTCTGTTAGACTTAAAAAAAAAATCAAACACAAAACTGAGGTCAAAAGATGCTTCCATCTCTGTCTGCTGTGTTGACAAAGGATTTGTGGAGCATCTATATGACTTTTACTGGATATTTGGAACAGTTTTACAAAACAGAAGCTGATGGTCCCTACAGCTAATCAGAGCACAATCCTGAGTTTGCACTGGGCCAGCATAAGTAACGGACTTAGGCCAGCCTAAGAGTGTAGCGAATGTGCCGTAAAGCACATTTGCGCCTACTCCAGAGTCAGCTGGGTCTGCACACAGAGGTGTGCTGGCCCATGGAGGCCTGATCCATCCTCCTCACTGACAGGAAGGGGTAAGTTTGCGCCAGCCAAGTCAAGCTGACGTGGGGGCCTGGGGAGGGTGGGGAGGAGGCGTTTTGGGGAAGGGCAGGCAGTGGGCAGGCGGGTTGGAGCTGGGGGGGCCAGGATCTGGCACTTATGCTGGATCCTATCCCTGTTCCTGGGCAGCTCCAGGCTACTCAGATCCGAGTAGCCCCATTGGAGTAGCCCCATTGGGGCTACTGTGCCATTACCGGGGTAAGGGGAAGCAATTCCTCTTGCCCCGAGCTAAGCTGCATTTGGTCTCAACCCTGCTCTGGATGCGGGGCAGACCTTCCAGCCTGCCTGCTGCAGGGCAAGTTAGGATTGGGCTGCCCATCTATTTAGATTGCAATCCTAAATGCACTTAGTAGGGAGTAAGTCCCCTTGGACTCAGTGGAATTTACTTCTAAGCAAACATCCACATAATTACACTGTTAAGTTTTCCCCCCCCCTGTCATGTATATACACTGTTAAGTTTTTTCCCCCTGTCATGTATATTCAGAGTATAGGAGCCCTTGCAGTTAAAACAAGATGTAAGTTATTGCTAACTGAAAGCACTCTTCCCCCTTTCTTCCTGTGTTGATTTAGTAATGGGCTACACTGGGTTCAGACTAATCAGTGCAAGTTCAGATCCTTGATCTTCAAGGATAATGTCATTCTTTAAATGGGGAGGGAGAGTTTAGGGAGGCAGGTGAACCAGGTAGTCGATTAACTAGGATAAAAATACCTGTTGGATTACAAGATTGCAGGTGCAGAGCGTTCAGCATTTTCTTGTATTACAGTTGTGGATAAGCTTACATTTAACCAGAAAGTGAGTTCTTTTTGAGGAGAAGCAACCACCCTAGTTCCTGATATGGAGGTGGGAAAAATTCTGTCGAAACTGGACAGGCTTGAAGAAGCAACACTGCCAAATGCCTTCAGATGACCTCAGCAAAAAATCTGCATCCCTTGTAGTGGATGCCAGTATTTGCCCAGATACACATGTGCTGCATAACAGAGGGGCTGTCACACTGCCTTGGCAGACAGAAGGGAAGAAGATCCAGCCTCATATGGCCAGATGTAGGATTCTGTTACAGCCAGTTCTTGTATTTCCTTCATCATGCTCACTTGCAGGAGCACAAGTGCCTCATATACCTGCTTTCAGCAGTTACTTTAATTACATGGAATTGGAAGTTTGAGGCATTTCTTCTCCTGTGAGTTGGCATCGTTAAACGGAGTTGGGAACTGGTTCTTTGTAAGTGCTGAAAACCAAAATCTGAGTAATGCACAGGAGATGGGGCATGAAAGCCAGGAGGAGCAGTGAGTACTTCATAGCTCCGTGCCCTGTGTGTAATATGGGACTTGAGTTACTGGGACTCTGCATGCAGGGCTGTGGAGTCACAAGCTTGCTCTGTAGCACAGCCTGTTTGGTATTAATCCCTGTGAGTGGCTGCATCCTGTGGCTGTGTGGGTTCGTTTCGCAGGCCAGTGAGATCCATGCAAATATCACATCTGTGGCCTTGTTCTCAGTCTACATCCCACTGTGTGATTGCTTCAGTTATCACTAGTGAACGAGGGACTTGCAGCTACTAGTCTGCGCCGTCGCCACCAAGCGCCTTACTGTGCCAGGGAAACAGAGCCACTGTCTGCTTGGCTCTTGCTATTTTCTTTCACAAACCGAGTTGGGTGGAGGTTGGGCTTGTTCTCATCTGAAGAGCAGAACACAAAGCAGATGCTGGCAGCTGACCAACTCCCCAGCTTGGGGCTGGACAGGCTTTTCTGGGGCAGCCCCTTTCTATTCCTTGCATGAGTTTGTAAATGGGGTGGGCACAGGGAATGGAATGAAACATGCTTGCTAACTTTGGGTGTAAATACTTCCTTTTGGGGATGGTTTTTAGCAATTTCATTGGGAACCTTTTTTCTTTTTTAAAAGAATCTTCTACTTTTTGGATTGTGGTTTGTTTTTTTCCATTTTTACAAATGCCTTTTAATTATTTGTATATTCTTAAAAAGTTTGTTTACTCTGTAAATAACTGTGCTGGATAGTTCTAAATATGGAGTTAATGGAGCCTGGGACACTTTTTCATTAATAAATAGCATCCCTAAGCCCCAGGCAAGATATCCTGGGGCATCCCCTTTGCCAATAATGCTCCAGTTGCCAACATGTCTCAATGCACAAAAGCAGTTGGGCTTTACCTTGGCAGAATTGGTGAAAGGCTTGTGACTGAGCGCACCCTAAAGCACGAACAATATGTGATTTACCACTTTTTAACGGAATAAACTTTTCTTTCTGGAAGAACAGAATCTCAACAAAAACTGGGCCATACACTGCATTGATCCCAGAGGATTGTTTCTAAAAATTGTTTGATCAAAATGAAACATGAGCTCATTTTACTGCTTAAGTTTCCCACCCGTACAAGTGGCTAAGTCAGTCATGTCCTATTTTCCAGTTCCCCTTGTCACCAAGGAAGGCAGTTTGCGTGTGTGGATTCTGATCTTTCTCCTTTCCCATCCATCTCACTTTGACTCTTAGCCCACAACTTCCTTTCCTTGTCAGAGCGTAAGAGGGAGTGCTGCAACTCCCAGCAGCCCTTTTCTAGCACTGGTCATCTAGTTCAATTCATGCTGGAATCTGTCTGTCTACCTCTTGCTCATTATAATGCTTCTTGAAAATAACTGCAGCATGACTGTATGTGTGTTCATGGGTGTGAAACATGCCCACTTTTTTCAGAGCAAGTTGTGTGGAAACAAAACCTCAACTGTTCAGGATTTTTTTAAACGAGAAGTAGCCTTTGGAGGCCTCAATTTTTAGCATTGAAGAGGTGTTCAATGCTCGGTTTTGAGTACTGAAGAGTATCTAACATGTTCTGATTCTTCTCAAAATCACCTCCCAAACCGATTTGCCCCGTGTGAAATTCTAGATGTGAGTTTACAGCATAAATATGTACCTGGAGCCTGCAAATAAGGTTTGCTCCGTGTTCCACCTCAGGAGTCCGTCTCGGCTTATTTCCAAAATAAAACCATTGCATGGTATTCATAACATTAAGAGTGGATCAAAGTGTCTGGGGCAGTGTACATACAGTATCTTTTCAAAAACCCAAAGGCAATTTGGTCAAACCATCTTTTCCTCTAGTACACACTGGAGTGCTCTCTGTTCTGTCTACTAGGAGGTTGTCTTGTTTGAAGAAACACTCAACCAAACCTCTGTCCATTAAGAGGCACCCCTGCTTCCCCCCCCCCAAAACCAGTCTTTCTACTGTGTCCTATAATAGTACACACATTCATTTTTATGGTCTCTGCTTACATTAATATTGCAGATTCTTGAAGCACTGTAGAAACTTGCAAAACCACTTCGAAGAGGGGCCATACTGGGTTAGAAAAAAACCAATGTGTACTCCAGAGGACAATGGCTCTACCACAGAGCCTTCAAGTATCTCTGAAAAGGTCTTGCCTGTGCATGGCTTGAATCTACTTTTTGTTTTGCTTGAATTGCCTAAACAGCCCCCTCAGTTCCACTGTTAGTTGCTGCTTTCAAGTAGCCCTCAGTTACTTGAAGAGCAGTTTTCTTCATGTGGTAAATGGCTTTTCAAGATTGCTTAATGCAATCTCTGTCTCATGCTGGGTTGTTGTGAGAGGTAGTGAATATACAGGGTCTGCTAGCATGAATAGAACTTCACTTTTAACATTCACCTTTCAGGTGCCCCCCTTTGTGAAGGCAATGATGCCATGGTAACTCCCCAGAGAGAGAATTTCAAAGCTGTTGTTTCTTCTGAGGACACCAGCCAGAGAGCCCATCAAGAAGACTAAGCTGCCACAGAGACAGCTGTTACCTCCAGATAACTTTCTTGTGTCATCCTGACAAGTGGTGAAGGAGGGTTTTACTCCATGTCAAATGCACATGTAAAATCTGGTGGAGTGTGTGGTAAGGTCATCTGTGAGGGCTCAATGATTGGCTGATGAGTGCTCATTTTTTTCCTGCTGACATTTGGTGTTGGATCCCACAGAAGGGTTTGCCTAAAGCAAAAGACCACTAATATTGGGTGGTCTTTTCTCTGGAATTGTGGTCCTCAAATCTAGCCACTATGAGCAGAACATGCCCTGGGTTTTCTTTCTCCTGCTGGTACATCTGGAGTGTTCACAGATATCTGTTTTTAATAGGGAATCTCCCTCCTCCCTTTTAATAAAGAGTAAAGTAGCAACAGGTGTTCTTTTTTGTGCTGCCACCTTCAGCCTTAGAAATAGCCGGACTGACTGAATCCCTGTTGCAACTATTCCTGAAAAGAATGAAGGCATGAGGCTATTGTGTGAGTAAGAAATTCCTAGAAACCGAAGTGAGATCAGAGTCCATCCAAGCTTTCGACCCAACTCTGAAGACGCATTTCTCCCACTGCCCCCAATCAGACCTGACTTAAATCTGACACTGTATGCTTTTAAAGACAAGCAGATCTATGCAGGGATCTGTGTGGCTGGTATAAAGTTTCTCTAAAGTCCTGTAAGTGTGTGTTGGAGATCCATGTCTGGTTTCCATATTGTGCTGGTGTTCCAGTGGCATACCTGGCAGGAAGTCCAGGAAGCCACCTGGTTCAGGGGGTCCTGAGGGCTACATGGTTCACAATGCCACATGCTGCCTCCCCACCTCTCAGAAGGCCTTCTGGAGGCTGAAAATCATCACTTCCAGTTTTCTGCTCCTGCATGCATAATTATTGGTGACCGGATGTCAGTCTCATAGAAACTAATATGTAATTTATTTTTTAGCATGCTGAGAATCATGTTTCAACTGGTCTCTGCTCTTCTGGATTTCAGTCACTCTCACATCTATGAACCTTCAATCCTCTTCTACTGCTTTGAGTACCCTTTTTTTTCTTTCATTTTTTCATCGCCTTTGTCTGTTTTTTTTCTGCCACATTTTCAACACTTGAGGGAGGCAGGGAGGGGATTGGGTGGGGTCGGGGTAGCCTGAAAAGGGTGGTGATGGAGTGGGGAGGAGGGTGTATCAGGCCCAGGAGGGAGGTGGGATCTGCGACAGCAGCGCACACCAGATCCTTCCCATGTCCGATCTTTCTTCATAGAATGCAATCCTGAGATGACAATTTCCTCTGTTTCTTCCCTCTGGTTATCATTGCCCCTTTGTCTTTCCTTTGCTCTTTTCCATATTTCCTTATCAATTACTGTTCGGCCTCTTTGTTTCTTCCACCCTTTGCTCCTGTTTTCCACCCTTTGTTCATTTCTTCTGTCTCCACCTCATATCCTCTCCATGGGTTATGTCTTGACTTCCTAGCATAAGTTCTTGGTTTTTCTGTTATGGCTTCTTGTAATTTCCCTGCTTCCATCTTTGGGGCTCTTACTCTTCATATTTGCTCACCTTATCAACTTTACCCCTTCCCTACACTTAAGAATCTCTTCATTGCTTTGCCCTTCACTCACAGCTTTGCATAGCCTGCATGCCTTCTGAGGGCACAATCCTAGCCAACTTTCCAGCACTGTCCTAGCTGCATGTAATGCAGCCCCAAGAAAAGGTAACAATCATGTCTTTTCCTTGAGGAGGCCTCCTTGACTGCCTTGTCACTGCAGGATGCAGTGCATGCCACACTGGCACAGTTAAAGTTGGTTAGGATTGCGCCCTGAGTCTCTCATTCTCACTTCCATTAGTCTCTGTGCTCTGATCCCTGTCTTCCTGTTCCCATTATATACTATTATGCTCTTCACTTTTATTTCAGTCCAATGTTCTTTGCAGTCCTTCATTGTCTTGCTGCTTTTCTCCATTGCTCTTCTAATCCCTTTCTAATTACATCATCAGCGCTTATCTTGCATACCTGCATGTTTTTCTGGCTTACATCCTGATTCACTCCCTGCTTTCCACACTCCCATCACTATTTATTATTAATTATTAACAGTATTTATATACCGCTTTTCAACTAAAGTTCACAAAGCGGTTTAGAGAGAAAAATCAAATAACTAAATGGCTCCCTGTCCAAAAGGGCTCACAATCTAAAAAGATGCAAATGAATACCAGCAGACAGCCACTAGAACAGACATTGCTGGGGTGAGGTGGGCCAGTTACTCTCCCCCTGCTAAAGAAAGGAGCACCCACTTGAAAAAGTGCCTCTTACCCAATTAGCAGGGGTTAATTGACTGCTTGACTTTTCATGGTTCCTCATGTCTCTATCATTTTAGCCTTCTGTCTAGTTATGGTTCTGCTCCTTCTCCATGGCTTTCTATTATCTCCATATGTTTCTTGCTTACTTTTGTGGTATCTTTTTCATGCACACAATTCCTGCATTTCTTCAGTTATTTCTCCTAGTTTGCTTCTGTGCTTTCTTATCTTCCTCTCTTAAGCTATTGCATACTAAACACACACACACAACACAATGCAGAGCCTAGTTCCATTATTGTAAGTGTGGGTGTGTACACACCTTCACCTGTCTCATCTTATACACTTCTGCTGTTCTAGGAATCAGGTTGCCTTTCTGACCTTAGCCTATACTGGTTACACATTTTCACCATTCCTTTGGGATTGCTTCCAAGTAATTTCTCTGCTATCTTGTTCTTTCTCCTTTGTTCTTCATCTGTCTACCTTTCCTCATCTCCTGGCTCCTGATAAAAATAAGCCCTGATCAAAAGAACATACTGCTCCTATTATACTTCAGAATGAATTTAACAGTTGTCTATATCAGCTGCTCTTGTGCTCAGCAACCATGAGGGAGAGGCATTATTTCTGCATTTCCCTGCACAAAGGGCTGTGTTGTTGTTCTTTGCGCTATGCGACTCTGTAAATTATTCTTTGGCTTTGCTATAGTGTAGGAGGCAATGAGGCAATCTATATTTCCTGGAAGGCTTCATTCCCAAAAATGAGCCAACAGTTAGGTCTGATTCTCATTTTACTTTTTGAACTGGGAGATTCATATCACCTGAGTCCAAATTGCGCTCATGCCCCAATGACATGTCAAATTAAGTGTGTGTTTCTCTAAAAAAAAATAAATGCAAACAGTATTTCCTGATTGCATTTTGATGGTGGGTTTTTAAGTCACAGATATAATTCTAAACTTGTGGAAACAATTGGGCTGGTTCATTCTACAGGAACATTCTACAGATCCCCCTAATGGTTTCTTTTTGATTGACAGCTAGGACCTGGTACGGACAACTTCTTTGGGTGAAATCATTGGCCCATGTTTTGCTGGCTTCCCTCTGACTGTTGGCTGGAAAATGAGAGTAACAGCACAATCCTATGCATGTCTACTCAGAAGTAAGTTCCATTGTGTTCAATGGGGCTTACTCAGGAAAATGTGCATAGGATTGCAGTCTAAGAGCTCAGTACCTGAATGACACCCAGGATATTCCAGTTCTTATGTCAAGGGGAATAAACAAAACAATTTCCATTGTTGTCTTGAGCACCATCTCACATATTCCAGATGTTTAAATTTTGCCCCCTGGTGGTTGCACAGGGTTCTCCAAATTTTGTGGGAACATGCCATTCATGTGCTCAGTCAATGCCTTCCCTTGCCAAGAGGATTGTAAATATTCACTTTGGATTTTGGGCATGTCTTGCTAGTGTTATGGCAAAGGGATTTTTCCCCCCAATATTTTTCCAAGTATTTGAGTTGAAATGTTCTGTCTGGTCAGCTTTGTGTTTTTTTTAAACTCCAAATTCTCAAACACTTGTATATGGTCTTGGGGCTTTTTACACTGAATTGTTGTAGAAAATGAAAATGTAAAATCTGTTAAGAGAGTCATTAAAAATATCTATTAAAAACCTGTCTCCCTGTCACCTTACTTAAGCTAATATAAAACTGCTGCTTTAAGCCTCAGGTCAAACACGTTCATTAGTTCCTTTATAAAAGTGTAAAATTGTAGGTACCCTAGAGTCTTAAGGGGTCTTGGGAACCTACAGAATTCCATCACTTGATTTTGAAAGGAAGGGATAGAACACCAATGGTCACTGAATACCAATAGTCACCCACTGAATATCAGATCTAACTGCTAAGTGCACCTCACAGCCCAGTACTATTGGAAATGAACACTGGCAGAACTGCCTTATGACAATTGTGAAAGGGCTTCCTGCAGCATGGAGAGGTTGGAGTGGCCCCATGCACGGTGACAGGATGCTGGAGATCTGCCAATTAAGGTAAGTTGGTGGGGGAGGTGGGAAGGGGTGGGGAAGGTGGAACAAAGGTGAAATGGGGACGGGCTGGTGCAGTGGTAGCAGTGGCTGCAGAATCCAAACCCTCTTCCTGGATCCAATCCATATGACCTGGGACTGTGTGGACCTATGTAAGCGGTATCACTGGTGTAGGTCCAAGTAGTCTCCTCCACTCTGCGGAGACTTACCTCTGAGTAAGGGAATGAATGTTCCTTTACCTTGAGGAGACCTCCAGTTCTGCTCCGCCCCTTCAAGATGCAGCACTAGCCATTTAGGTGTGCCTGCATTGGTGGGAGAGGGGTAGACAATAGGGTTAGGTTGTCAGAGTGTTTACAGGTGTAAACAATACCAGTGATGATCAATCACATGGGTGTTATAGGTTGCGTAGCAGAGACTGCGTAGTAGAGACATACTCATTCAGCATGCGTCTGTTGATTTATGCGATATGCATTTGAGTGATTCAGCAAGCATTGTAGCATGTACATACAAGGGCACTAGTGCGGTAGTGTGTTCTGTAAACTGCAGCAGGAACCAAGAGGGGAAATCTCTCTATTCCATTGCACTACACAAATGTGTTTGGATGGGAAGTTCACAGTTTTTGGTTTCAGGACTATTTTCCTTCTCTCCCCTTTCTTCAAGTGGGATCAATCTGCAGGTACAGGTATAACCTAATTATCCACAGATTTTTTACCTGAAGTTTTATCTCAACGTGATGAGAAGGGCCCTTTAAATTAAAGGGGAAAGGTCATTTAACAATAGCCTCCTTGATGCGAGAGAGGGCAGCTGGCTGACAATCCATCAATGATTCTCCAGACACTTAGAACAGCTTCACTCCAAGGCAAGCAACCCCTCCCTTCCCCCTGAGCACCTGAAAGAAAGATAATAATTTTCCATTCTTTCCCAGTACTGCGCTCTGGGTGGAGGTCTCTGGCTAGGAGTGAAGCCTTTCTAAGTGCCTGGAGAGAGACTGATTGATGGATTGTCTACCTAATGACTCTGTCTTACATCACAAAGATCATCAAGGCTATTTTTAAATTGTCTAGCAAAGGGACATTGTTTTTTTAAAAGGATTTACTTTAATGCAATTTTTGCCATCCACATGAGTTCTGGGAATAGAACCCTTGCAAATAAGGAGACTCAACCTGTATTTCTTTCCTTTTTTATTATATGTTGTACAGTTGTTTAAATTCACTCACAAGAAAGGTTTCTTCTAAAGGAAATCAAACCCAATATATATACAATCATCCATGGCTCACTCCATGAACTGCTTACTGCCATTCCTCCTATTGCTCATGGTGATGTTTAGCACTTGCCCTTTCTTAAAACACCACATTCCGACAATGCAGACAGTTTTAGGAGTGTTCTTAGTGGCTGAGCCACAATTATGGATCTTGGATCCCTGAAAGTTTTCTGCCAGACTCCAAACCTGCTCTTCTTTCAAAAGTGATGGGAGGTATCTTTTGCAATGAGTTTGTTTGTGGTTGAAAATGTAGCACTTGTTATATTCCTTTCAAGCTTTCCCTGAGCATTCAGAATGGGACAGAATACAAATACAGATGCTGTTTTTGAGAAGGGGGAATGTACAGTTGTATTGTTTTCAGCAGATATTTTCTTCTTAGGAGAGGACTAGGAGCAGGTCCCACTCCCTGCATTGAAAAAGGAACAGAAGATGAAGTAATAGAGGAGCAAAGAATGGTGGCCTAGAGTATCACCTCTGATGCACTAGACCAGGGGTCTCCAAACTTTTTGGCCAGAGGGCTGGATCAAACCTGGTTTTGAACCAGGCCTGACTAGGGGGATGACCAGAATTACTGTAGAAGTCACAGCAATCAATCCCAGCCCATTTGCCCCAGAATCTGCTATGTATGGATGCAGCAGTGTGAATCTAAATAAAGTTAAAAATAAATAAAAACAAGAAAACTTGGAACTTTCCACATTTCTATCCTCTGTTCTAAGAAGTTCAGGGCATCATCATGGGGTTCCCAGGGAGTCACTTATCTGTGGACACACAGACAGATAATAAAAGGTAAGGCCAGAAGCAAATTCTTTCTTGTTTGTGTGCTCAGCTTTGTCCTTCAAAGACAGCAGGGTGGAGAGCAGTTAAGTGGTAGCTAGGAATTTGCTTGCGTGGAGGGAAGACATCAACTGTGGCCTGGCTGGCCTGTTAACCAAAATATTGATGTGATCTGAGGGAACTGGGAACCTCATCTTCTCTAAATTGTTACCTTTGCTGCTTGAACGAAGCTGTTGCTGCCTTGTTAGACTGTGTTGGGGAAGGCCCATGCTGTGCAAAGGAAACTTTCCCTAATTTCTAGCAATGTTAGCAAGTTGGAGGCTTTTGCTTATGACAGGGGTGCTCACACTTTTTTTTGGCTCGAGAGCTACTTTGAAACCCAGCAAGGCCTGGAGATCTACCAGAGTTTTTTTACAATGTTCACGCCATCATAACATATAACATTTATGTGTACAATGTATGTTGGTGTACCTTGCATAACCACATGAGCCAATATTGCACAACACAACATAATTAACTATAAACATTTCTTGTAATTACTTGAGTTTACTTTGATGACTTGCACTGAAGTGAATCAGCCAAGGATGCATAGTCCGGACAGTAGCTGCTGACAGCCAGCCTCAAGCACACTTCCAAATGTTCATCAGTCATGGTGGAACGGTACTTGGACTTAATGATCTTCATGTAGGAAAAGGCTGACTCACATAAATAAGTGGAGCCCTTCCTGCCTCAGGTGCTCTTATATCCCTGAGGGCCCTATTGCCTTCAAGTGGCTGCAGCTGTGCAGCACACTCTGCTGGATGCCCAGGCCTTACCCTTAAAGGGGCCACTGCTGACACCACATCTACCTCCTCACCAGATCTTCCTCGATTCCAATACAAGTGGGGGGGGGGGAGCAGATCTCTATACAGACCAGTGCAAAAACAGGGGAAAGGTGTGGGGGAGGGAAGATCTCTATATAGACATCTCAGCAAGATCAGTGCAAAACCCCTTGCACACAGAACCAACAGATGGAAGTTGGGGGGGGGGGCAGATCTCCATACATACCAGTGCAAAAACAGGGGAAAGGTGTGGGGGAGGGAAGATCTCTATATAGACATCTCAGCAAGATCAGTGCAAAACCCCTTGCACACAGAACCAACAGATGGAAGTTGGGGGGGGGGCAGATCTGTTAACAAGGTCCATCCATACTGTGTTGCAACAGGATGATGATCCGTCATCCTGTTAACAGAAGTGACATTCCTGTCACTTGCCTCTCTCCTGCTGTGTCAACCCAGCTGCACAGGCCAAACAAAGAACCTGCACCATGATGGGACTAAAATGGAATCTGGCAGGTGGGGCCATCCCAAGGTATCTTTCTGCCCCAGGTGAATTTGGATTTTAATCATACCTTATTGTCTGCTAAACAACATAAAGCAAACTCATTAAATGATCAATAGCTGACTGGGAGGCTCATTTTAATTTTGAATGCTAATAACACAGCCAGTGTGCTAGAGTAGTTAGAGTACTGGACTAGAACTGAGAAGAATGTGTTCAAATCCCATTAGCCACTAGTCCAGGGGTGCCGAAACCCTGGCCCAGGGGGCATTTATGGCTCTCAGGGACCCCCAAGCCGGGGTATGGGAACCCCCAGTCTCCAATGAGCCTCTGGCCCACCAAAGACTTGCTGGAGCTCAGGCTGGTCCAATGCAACTGCGCTCAGCTTGAGGGCCAACTGCTCAACCTCTTGTGCAAGCTGCTTGCTGAGGGCTTCGTCTGTGAAGCAGCGGCAACAATGGAAAGGCCAGCCTTTCTTTGCGCAAGACCTTTTATGTGCCTTGAGCTAGCATGAGACCTTCTTTCATTCATATAAGTTCCAATATATTCATTTATGTAAATTTGTTCAAATTTTAAATTAATTCTTTTTTCCCAGCCCCTCAACACACTGTCAGAGAGATGGTGATGTGGCCCTCCTGCCAAAAAGTTTGGACACCCCTGCATTAGTCAGTGAGCTTCTGAGTCGATTTTACCTCACAGGGTTGTTGTGAGGCTGAAGTGGAAGGAGACAAACCTTATACATGGTCCTGAAGTCCTTGGAAAACCGCAGGTATATTATAAATGCAATAATTATCACCTTATTGTGCTCTGGCCTAGATACCACCCCCAAATTACAGGGCATTATGAGTAAAACAGATTAGAAACCCTGTCTCAGCTATAAGCATGCATGGAAAAAGGGGATGAATCCTGAGGTGCGGAGCTAGCAACCCTCTATCCCTCCACCATATTCCTAAAGCTTCAATATTGGAATTGTAGCACCCCAGGCAGTTGCCTTATTTGCTGCTGTGGTTGAGGCAGAGATGCTGGAAGTCGGTCACTACCCAGTGCTGATAGTTCAGAATGGCAGCTCCAGCCTATCCTGACTGGCTCTGAGATGCCTCCCACCCTGGTCTGGATGCAGAGCAAAGCTCTGTGCTGGTATTCCCTGGCCGTGCATACCCAGGGAGCAATATAGGAGTAGCACCTCTTCCCTGAGAGACACTGTTGGGGGAGTGGACAAGACAGTGCAGGATTTGGCCAGTATTTCAAATAACCTCACTGAGGAGGCTCCACATCACACAAGATGCTGCAGGTAGAAGGGAGCAGGGCGGGAATGGAGGCCATCTTGTAAGGCTTTAACATCAAGGCGCCTGGTTGACTCCACAGCTTGTTAATAGTCTGTGGGGGCAGCAACACCCCCATATCAATTCATTCAGAGTGCTGCATGCACAGTGGGAGGGAGCAATTTAAAAAGCCCAACTCTGCAGGGATTCCCACTCTCCCCCCCTTCATTTCTCCTTCACTGTGGTTTCCATAGAAGCCACTAAATCTGTTTCCATGGAGATGATAGTGATTGTTTTGAGTTTGGTGCAATGAAAACAAATGTGACGATCTGACAGAACTGAAAAGGCTCAGGACAGCTAGGAGCAGGCAGTGGCAGCAGCAACAATGGCAAAGAGAGGCACAGCCTTACCAGGCCAGTGAGCAAAAAAGGGCTGCTGGCAATGGGGGGGGGGGGTTACGCACACCCATTTTATTGCCTTTCTTGCTTTGCTGTGTGTACCCCCACGGGGGTGTTGTGGGGCACTACATGTTTTGGAAGAACGGGAAAGGAATAGTGTGCACAACCATCATCCTTTATGGAGTGGCTCTGTTTCTAATTCCTGTGCAATGTGGCAGCAGCTGCTCCTGCCCCTACACACCGTGACTGGGATGGGATTCTCTGTCCCGATCACTATGAGCAGAAGCTGACGTTCTGCATGCCACACCGATCATTGTACTAGGGGTGGGGCAGCAGCATGCAAGCTTTAGGGCCAGCCTGTGAAGAAGTCAGGGGATTCATCTGCCACAGGTCTGGACAGTCAGGCACAGGGGAACAAAGCAGAGCACACAAGTCAGACGGCTTAGGCACAAAGCCAAACCTCAAATGCACACTTGATTTTGTGCCCCAGAACAGTGTCTCTTTTGTATATGTTATCCATTCAAAAGAATTACGAGTCTTGCAGAGGTACTGTCTCATGTCAAATGCTGGAGTGCAAGGGAAGGAATTGGTCTCAAGGAGAATTGTTGGTGGAAAATAAAAACAATGAGATGGAAAAATCCACCTTGATTTAACAGGAATGATCTATGGGCAGGATATGAAAGACTTCTGCTCACAGGTCTTTCCTGCAAAACACCATATTTTCCATTCTGGTGCACTGTTTTTATGTGCATTTTATCCTGGGAATCCTTCCAAATCTCTGCCATGGAAGAAAAGTATTGTAACACTTTAGTGACACTAAAGGGACAAAAGGCAAAATGTGAAGGGTTTGAAGGGAGGGATTTCCCTCCCACCACATATTGCCTATGGGTCCAGCATAATTAATGTATACATTAATTAATGCACACACACACATGCACACACCCCACTAGCCATTACTGACTTATCATAGCAATTCATAGTATTGCATACAGAGCTAGCCAGATTATGCAAGCAATCTCAGGCTCTTTATGTGTGGCTTAAGGACGTGCACACTGACACACACACACCCCATGAGGAGGAACCATAAATCAGTGGTAGACCAGATGCTTTGCATGCAGATGGTTAGTCACTAGCATTTCCAGGTAGGCTGATAACAACCTCCTCTAAAACCCTGGATAGCCACTGCCAGGCAGCATAGACAGTACTTAGCTAAATGGGCCAGCGCTCTGATTTAAGGCTGCTTCATTTTTTTTTTCTTGAACTTCAGCAAAAGGCATGTATAGGAAACAGATTTGGTTGCACCTCTGGATCCTATGTGACATTGCAGAGGATGTCAGGCCACACCATTCAGCTGGTGCTCTATAGTCTTCAGTTTAAGAGCATGAATCAAGAGTTATGCTTCATCAGGGCTGGCCCATCTATGTGGCCAACTGAGGCAGTTGCCTTAGGGAACAGATTGGCAGCAGGTACCCACCTCTGTTTGCTCACTTGCCTTCACTGCACCTCTTCCTCCTCCTCCTACTGCTCCCCAGGTTAGAAAAGGAAGAAGGGGTGGAGGGAGAGAGGAAACCTAGAGGAGTAGATTTGCCCACCACTGTCTTCCATACTTTCTCTTCCACTCTGTTTCCCTCTTTGTCTTCCAATTCAGGGAGTGGGAGGAATAGAAGCTGGTACATGACTAGGTAAGGGTGAGGCAGCTTTTGGCACATTGCCTCAGATGATGGAATGTCTTGGGCCAAACCTGTGCCTCATCTTACTCTGTAGAAGAACAGGAGGTTCTGGGGTGCTTCTGTTGGAGCATTTATGACAGCTGTTTACCATGGCAAAAATCTTAACCTTGTGCCACTTGTGTATTTACACCAAGATCATGCAACAATGCATATCTAGACTATCCAATTCCATATCTACCTGGTTCTCTTATGCTTGTTCTCATATTTAATGTTTTCCTTGAAAGTCTGTGCACCTGGAATTTGTGCTTATGTGAGAGTTTCAGCTTGTAGAAAACACTGATACAGACTACAACTTGAAATGTGACCTTGACGTTACCTAACGCCCAAGAAACTGAATTCATGAAAATTATATACCTAGAAGAGTAAGTCTGCATAAAAGACATAACAAGCAACTGGCTTGCAGAGTGGGAGAGAGAGAACTGTCCATGTATGGCCCCTTTGCTTGTGGTAGCGGCTTTTGATGTTGATGATGTTGCCTATAGTAAATAGGTCATTTAAATGGTCTGCCACAAGCTGATGCTGCAATTTTCAACCCACCAAAAACCATCTCTGTGTGTGTTTAGGAGAAGCAACAGCATTCAGACTTCAAGCTTTTGACTATGGCAAACAGGTTGGCTCACTATGAGCAAGGAACTGCACAGTGGAAAAAAGAAGTAGCTGCCACACACAGAAGTTTTATTTTTTACTAAATTGCTAGTTTCTTTCTTGGAAATTTCTCTGGTTACCAGAAGAAAGGGATCTGATGTGGTTTCATGTCAGACTTAAGATCAAGATTGTACAGGAATAGAGAAAATGCAGTCACAAAAACTGTCCAATGCTAATTCACCTTATTTTATCTGGTTTTTTAAACATCAAGGCTGAAAAGCTGTAAGTGAAACAAGTTTTTGATTACATACTACCCCCTGGTGGACAGCTAGCAACTTTGCTAAAAACACAAGCTCTGCAAGACTCTCAAATACAGCAATTGGAGCTTGTCCAGATGGTACTTTCTATGCTCTTCATACAGCACTGTGTCCAGGTGGGTGGCTAATTGTAAACTCACATGCAGCTACGTGGGGAGCCAGTTGACTGTGGTGTGCAGACATGTGGTAGGCAGGGCTGACCTTAGCATGAATCAACATGAGACAGCTCTGGGTAGTGGATTACTGGGCAGACACATTTTCCCCCCACATTTGTCTCTATTTATGTATGGCATTGAAAACAACTGTGTGCAACCAGGTTATGGTTTATGTTAAAATCTTTCTCATTGTGTGGACTGATGCTACCAGACAAAGTTTATTATGATGACAAATGCAGGTCTGGCCCACCCATCAGGCCAACTGAAGAGGCTGCTTCAGGGAGTAGGATGATGGGGTGCTCATATTTGTCTGCCTACTGGCCTCTACTGCATCTCCTCCTCCTTCTACTCTTTGGATTGGAAAAAGAAGATGGGTACAGAGATGAAGAGGAGATGTGGAGGGAAGAGCTGAGCTAGAACACTGGAGAATGGGAAGAGCAGAGGCTGGCACATCATCAGGCAACAGGGGCATTTGGCACGCTGCCTCAGGCATCAGGAAGGCTTGGACCAGCCCTAGCAAATCTGTCCCACCTAGTGGAGTACAGGATGCAGCTGGAACTATTACCAGGGATGAATACCTCAAAATATGAAAAGAAGCTGATAACACAGGCCTACTAAATTGAGGGTCAGAAAAGTTTTTCCTAAACTTTATGGTGGTTTGATATGAATTTGGGGTGCCGATTCCAAAAATGGTATCCGTTTTGCCCTATCATGTCTAGTTTTGGAGATATAGTATAACCTCATTAGTGAACAGTTCAAGCAGCTTCCTCATGAGGAAGCCATGGTGTAGGCTTCCTCATGAGGAAGCTGCTTGAACCATTCACTAAAGAGGCTATGCCGTGTCTCCAAAACTTGATGTGATAGGGCAAAACGGATGCCATTTTTGGAATCAGCACCCCATATATACCCAGGAATTGGTGTAACATTTAAGGAAGCAAAATGTGTTAGGTTGTGTAATAAACATATAGGTAGGGCCTCAGTATCCATGAGGTGTCAATTCTCAGACCCCCACACCCTGATACCAAAAACTGTGAATACCGAAATCCCTGGTTTTGGTCCCTTTAAAGCCTCCAAAGCAACTGGAGCTACACCTCTGCAGGCTTCGTAGAGGCAAAAAAACCCAACCCAGTTTCCAGGGGGAAACCGGAAGTGATGTTTTTAATACCTTATAAGGCATTGGAAGACCTGGGAAAGCCCTGGAGGGTTCAGGCTGAGCCAGATCTGCAGATAAAAAATCCACGGATAAACAGGCTCCACCTGTATATTTTTGAACATATGGAACAGTGGCTGCTGAACAACTCTCCCAGCTCTGAAATGTGAACACTATGATGTTTGACAAGGCTTTGGAACCCATGCTGAGAGAAAATATATGCCATTTGTGGCCTGTCTGATGCGTTGGTTCACATATTCAAAAAACAAAAATACATATGGTACGTTTCAGCCCTTCAGGGCAGTTCACCTTCAGGATACAGAATTATGTGGAGAATTTACAAGTTTGAATATTCTTCTGTGTTCAGTAAAATAGTAACAAAGTCCATATGTGCAGAATGCTAGTGTATCAGGGCATGGGCTGGCTAGAGTCTTGACACCCTTGCTCTCTACAGGGAAAACACGGCTGACATGGGGAAACATTCAAATATGTTACCTTTCCTCTTCCATTCTGAAGTAGTGCAGTTACCGGGGGGTTGTACCATGTCTCTTTTCCAGACATTTGAATTGGTTATCTGCTGTATATGTTGCAAGGTCAAGAGCAAAGTTCAAAAGCAAACTCAGTAGGCAAGAGTGGTGATCGGCTGCAAGCTTTATTCTTGCAATGGGCTTCTCAGGGACTCCTGTCCAAAAGGAGAGAGCAATGGGAGCTATGTTGGGAACTCACAGCACTCTCAGAGAAAAGCAAAGCTCCAGTGTGAGCCTTATGTAGTATTTTGGCTTCTTTGTGTGAAAATCTCACACTGTCATTGGCTGGGGTTATGACATCAGAAATGGAGGCTTTCTCAGGATTGGTCACAGATTTACAAGCATCTGATTGGTCAGTTTCAAGTTACAGATTCCATATAGCAAATACTTATACAGAAAACACTGTTTCCAACAACCACTAGGTGGCGCTGTTTACTCATTTATTACAGAACTAGTCTAAATTCCTTTCTGTTTGGTCTTATTTGTGGGCTTTCAACTTCTGTTTAAACTAAACTTCTGGTTTTCTGTAATTCTTAATATGTACACTACTCAAAACAATAAAGGGAACACTTAAACAACACATCTGAGATCTGAATGAACGAAATATTCCTATTAAATACTTTGTTCCTGACATAGTTGAATGTGCTGACAACAAAATCACACAACAATCATCAATGGAAATCACATTTATTAACCCATGGAGGTCTGGGTTTGGTGTCATACTCAAAATTGAAGTGGAAAAACACACTACAGGCTGATCCAACTTCGATGTAATGTCCATAAAGAAAGTCAAAATGAGGCTCAGTAGTGTGTGTGGCCTCCACGTGCCTGTATGACCTCCCTACAATGCCTGGGCATGCTCCTGATGAGGTGGCGGGTAGTCTCCTAAGGGATCGCCTCCCAGACCTAGACTAAAGCATCCGCCAACTCCTGGACAGTCTGTGGTGCAATGTGGCGCTGGTGGATGGAGCGAGACATGATGTCCCAGATGTGCTCAATTGGATTCAGGTCTGGGGAACAGGCGGGCCAGTCCATAGCATCAATGCCTTCATCTTGCAGAAACTGCTGACACACTCCAGCCACATGAGGTCTAGCATTGTCCTGCATTAGGAGGAACCCAGGGCCAACCGCGCCAGCATATGGTCTCACAAGGGGTCTGAGGATCTCATCTTGGTACCTAATGGCAGTCAGGCTACCTCTGGCGAGCACATGGAGGGCTGTGCAGCCCCCCAAAGAAATGCCACCCCACACCATTACTGACCCACTGCCAAACCGGTCATGCTGGAGGATGTTGCAGGCAGCGCAACGTTCTCCCTGCCGCCTCCAGACTCTGTCACGTCTGTCACATGTGCTCAGTGTGAACCTGCTTTCATCTGTGAAGAGCGCAGGGTGCCAGTGACGAGGTTGCCAATCTTGGTGTTCTCTGGCAAATGCCAAACGTCCTGCACGGTGTCGGGCTGTCAGCACAACCCCCACCTGTGGTCGTCGGGCCCTCATACCACCCTCATGGAGTCTATTTCTGACCGTTTGAGCAGACACATGCACATTTGGGCCTGCTGGAGGTCATTTTGCAGGGCTCTGGCAGTGCTCCTCCTGTTCCTCCTGGCACGAAGGCGGAGGTAGCGGTCCTGATGCTGGGTTATTGCCCTCCTATGGCCTCCTCCACGTCTCCTGGTGTACTGGCCTGTCTCCTGGTAGCACCTCCATGTTCTGGACACTACACTGACAGACACAGCAAACTTTCTTGCCACAGCTTGCATTGATGTGCCATCCTGGATGAGCTGCACTACCTGAGTCACTTGTGTGGGTTGCAGACTCCGCCTCATGCTGCCACTAGAGTGACAGCACCGCCAGCATTCAAAGGTCACCCAAACATAAGCCAGAAAGCATAGGGACTGCGAAGTGGTCTGTGGTCACCACCTGCAGAACCACTCCTTTATGTTACTTGCCTATGATTTCCACCTGTTGTCTACTCCATTTGTGCAACAGCATGTGAACTTGATTGTCAATCGGTGTGGCTTCCTAGGTGGACAGTTTGATTTCACAGAAGTGTGATTGACTTGGAGTGACATTGTGTTGTTTAAGTGTTCCCTTTATTGTTCTGAGCAGTGTATATAAACTTATTTTTTATACAAGGCAAACTGAATTCTTATTGTAAATAAGGATTTTTTAAGAGATCTTTCTCTTTATTTAGCTTTTTCTGTCAGCTTAGAGGCTCTGACAAGTCCTCTGGAATGTTCTGCCAATTAGGGTTTTTTCATATTATCTTGTTCCTGTCCAGCTGCCTCCATTTGTCAAACTCTATTTTAATTAGCAACAGATTTACTGTCTCTGCCAAGGTCCTCTTCTCCATTAAAACCGAGTTTCACCTGTGTATAACTCTTAGTTTTATGTTCTTGGTGTCAAGAGATATTGGCTTCCCTGATTAATTGGTGCAGGCATCCTGCCTACTCCTTATCTGTCCTTCCTGTATGTTGTAATCTGTCTCTGCGTTGTGTCTAATCTCTCTTTGTGCCTCCCTAGTTCCAATTAAAATCAACAAGCTGGACCTCGAGTCTCTAATCTCTACATTCCAGGTCTACATTCCAGGTCTATGAGCTGTCTGATTCTCTTAATTAACTTTGCCAGACTTCTGCCAAGGTTGCATCTGATTTACAACTCTCAAACTTGTGACTTCAAGCCCCCCTCAATAGTTTTCCTCTTTCTGTGCATTTTGATCCAACTATTCTGACAGCCAAAATTCACTTTAAACTACCATACATATTGCTACTAATATTGTTTACACTTGTTTACACTTGTAAACAAGTTTACAATTGTTTACACTTGTAAACAATAACTATTAAACTATGATGCTTTGGTAAAATGCATATACAAGACTGTTTTTGATTTAAAGAGAAGCCTAAATAAACATTGCTTAGAATTCAAAAGGCCTTGTTTCTGCCATGGTTTCATGGTTCTCTGTTATAGTTTCCATCTGTCCCAATTAACTGAGCTGAGATGAAATTCCAGCTTTTTCACTCCCTTTTACAAACAGTGCTTTCCTTATCTGATGCTTTGACAGCTTAGCATCCCTTCATTTACAGTCGGTCTGCTAGCCTGCACTTTCTACATCAGACTGAGACCAAACAAAAGAATGCTTTTTGTTCCAAACATATTCCCTATTTCTTAAACATTATTTGTTTTAAACTAAATGGCTATAAACACCCATAACATAGAACAAACATTGTTAACATTTTGGTTCATTAACATGAATAAACATTTGGACATTTTCTCTATTAAACTTCCTAATGATTTAACTTTTAATTTGTTTGTGTTTGGCTTATGGCTTCCACTAGCCTGTATCATATATATTATAGTGATTTTTTTTTTTCTAAAACTGAATATGGAATCTAGCAGCCTGAGACATGGCCAGGTACATGACACACTTAATTGGTAGGCAAGTTTCCTTTGTAAGGATCACATATCTTGAAGGGAACACCACAGTGTTTGTAGGGGTGAAGCATGTTAGTAAGCATATGGTGCACATAGGAAACTGCCTTTTACAGGGTCAGACCATTGGTCCATCTAGCTCAGTATTACTTACCTATACTGACTGGCAGTGGTTCTCCCTGGTTTCAGACAAGTCTCTTCCAAGCCTATCTAGAGATGACAGCAACTGAATCTGGGATGGTCTATATGAACCACACCTTCCCTAATTATTGCACTTTTGTCCTGCCTTCCCTCTAAGGAGGTCAGGTCAGCAAACATGGTTCTCCCCCTATCTTATCCTCCCAACAGTCTTATGAGGTTAGTTCAGTTGAGAGCTAGCAACTGGCACAAAATAACCCTGTCAGCTTCATGGTGATTTGAACCCTGATCTCTGCAGGCCTAGTTCAATACTCCAAATAACTACACTAGGCTGGCTTTTTGTTTGTTTGTTGATTTCTTTACTGCCTTTCCCTAGGTAAACAAAACCTGGTGCTCAAGGCAGATTACAACATAAAAGGTAAAAACATACACAAAAAACCCACCGATATTTAAAACCACAATAGTCTTAACAACCACAGCTAAAATATAAAAGCATGAGAGTAACAGCAAATAAAAACACCTGCCCCAATGATACACCACCTATCACTACACTCCTCCACCCTACCCACCACCAAAAGCCATGTGAAATAAAATATTACTGGGTGCTTGGCAAGAAGCAGCAACTCGCCCCACCTCCCTGGCATCCGTCCATCATGTCTCTGCAGATGTGCATGTCCCCTTCACATGTGACAGGTTTACAATAGGGATGCACAGTAAGCAAAGAGAAATAACACACTTTCCACACAAAGGCTTAAAGCATCTCTGTCTTCAGTTGTGTTTACAATACAAATGTAAAGCCCGTGTTAACCAGAATGCTTTCTCTCTGCATTCTTTTCAGTGTGAACAACACTAACAAAACTGCAGGAGGGAGGCACAGAGTTGACTTCAACCTCGTGTTGCCCAGGTCAGAAAGCCTGTGTTAGCAGAATCTCCAACAAAGTGCAGCCCAGACCACTTTTGCTGCTGCAAGAACTGTCCTCTTTGCTATTCTTTACATCTTTGAAGATGAAGATCAAGAAGCTGGTCTTTTCTCTGCTCTCACTGGGAACTGATACCCATTAGGTTTGGGGGTGGGTGGTTCAGCCTTTACGCTGAACCATTTGAATCTCTGATTTAAATCATGTTATTCTGACTGCACAGTTGTCATGCTTTCCCCTTCACTATGCTTGTGTACCCACCACACAATAAATATTCTCTTTGCACCTCTATCTCCAACATTTGCATCTTTGGTAAATGCTAACTTCCATTGGGATCTGCCATGAGACAGCAGCCCAAAGTCTGCATGCAAACATGAGGAACGCTCAGGTTTGCATGCATGTGTATGTGTGGTAACACCTGGGATATGCAAATGAGACTAATCTTTATACACACTTTCCTGGGAGGAAGCCAGTGGCTGCTCAACCATTACATAGTCACAAAGAGTTGGAACAATGACTTGCAGCCCAATCCTATCCACGCTTTCCTGGGAATAAGCCCCATTGAATCTAATGGGACTTCTGAGTAGATAATGCATAGGATTGAGCTGTGTGCTGAAAGCCAGGTTGGTTCAACAGGCAGGCCAGTCTGTCCTGAAGTCTTTTCTGGGCCAAGATTGGTTTGTGTCATCATGATGGAAGGAAAGAAGGCAAGAGCACATTCAGGATGCTGCAAAGGAGTCCTGATAGAAAGGGAACTTATTGAGGAGGGAGTAGTTCCTTATCTGGCTGTCTAGTGGAATGCAGCTTCAAGGACACAGCCCACAGCATAGAGAGTATACAGACATGAGGAAATCCATCACCATTTCAGTCTGTATTTACAAATTTACAACAATAGCAAAGCTGAGAGGAGACAGCAATTTCACAACACACATGACCACCAACAACCCACCCATGGGGCCTCTCACAGTCTTTCTTATATAGCTCTGTGCATGAATCAGGATGGCGGATGTTTCCTCCTCTGCCACACCCTGTCTCATGATGCATGACTCATCTCTTTGATGGCATCTGCTAGTTCTCTTTACACCTGAGTCTTGGTGACTCAGCACTTCACATACATTTGGCCCTGTCTTATTCAGGCCTGCAAATTTCACCTGGGTTATGTTCTAACCGTGACAAACTTACACACCATTGGTTTACTCACTAGTAAACAGGATGCTGTCATTTGCAGTGCTAATACAGTTCCTCTTCTGATGCACCTTGGATGCCTCCCTCTCAGATAAGATTGCAAAAACCTTCTTATTGTTACCTTCTGTGCTTTCTGGCCTAAAGTCCAAAAGTGGAAACTTCCCAGAAGATGCAATGGCAATACAGGTCCATTTACTTTAACCTTGACAGTGTCTTTTCATCTTCACTGTCCAAGCGGTAAATTGACACCATCTCAGAGAGACTCAGCCTGGCCTTTCCATAGTTCCCAGCTGTGGAGTCATGTTAAGCATTTGTTGGTGTCAGTCTGAATTCCTTCCAGTTCCCTTGATCTTTTATTTTTTAGCTCACTCGTACTTATGCTGCACTTGTCTTATAGCCTCTAACTCAAAGAAATACATCTGCCCATCTAATTCTCTCCTTTGCTGAAGTCCTCAGGTGTATCACATGGGCACATCAGCCTGGGGAAAGCTGTTTGGCTTTTGTTCAGAGCTCAAAGGTCACTAAAAGGTGCCCTGCACGAAACACAGCTGCTACTAGTAGTGCCCATCAGCCATGTCAAGTGACTGTGTCCTCAAAGAGGCTCACAGTTTTTCTGGTCTACACAGAGCATGACGGTGCAACTAGTCCCATGTCAGTTGTTGTTATTGTTGACATCTGTTTGCCAATAGATGTAGTGAAGGTCTGTAGTACAGACGTGAGCATAACACAAATGGGGCAAAACCACTAACTTCCATGAGGAGAATCAAGATTCTCATGATGAAGAAGCTTGATGGCTGCATAACCTCCTCAAAACAAACAAAAAAGGTTATTCAGGAAAGAGAACATACGTAGATGCTCATCAGATGTCCAAGGTCTTTTCTGAGAAGCTCCAGTTGGAGGATCCCTAGGCTGTCAGATTATATTTCCAGAGAACATAGCAGAACTTTCTTGGTTGTGGTCTCAACCTGGAAACAGACAATAGCTTTTTAAAGATTGTTAAAAAGTGATATGCTATGCATTGTGTAGTAGGTATGTGGTATAATGAATGTGGAGTAGTAGGCAATTCATTTCTTTCACCCCACTGTCTCACTGGCTAAGCCTTATCAGATTTTTCAAGTTTAGAAATACTACAAAACTCTGCAGAAGCTGTTTACCAGAGATAACTGTGGGATGAATGAATGCACTACAAGTTTTATGTCACATATACACACCTTTATAATTCATTTATTATCATTAAAATGCTCTGAGGAAAGCAAAGTAGGGAATATTGATTTTTTCCCCCCCAAGGCTACATCTGAGTCAGAGTTTGAACTTGGACTTCCTATGGAACAGAGGACAGACAGATGGGCAGACACTTTGGAACATTTAAGAGTTTTGATACTGCAAGAGAGGACTTCCATAAAGTAAGTCACACATTCAATGGCCTTTTTTACAATCCTTCCCATTGTCATACTTTATCTCATTTTAACAAAGGTCTCATCCCTCCATTGTCAAATGTTGCTGCCTCCTGCTCCCACCTGATGATGCATTACATGCTTTACAAGTAGCCCCAAAATGCCTTGGGCATTGGGAGGTGTTGCCTACATCTCCACTGTAATACCTTTAACAGCCCAATCCTGCCTAATGGCTTCTGCTGCATCCCGTGAGGGAGTTTTGGCTACTGGAGGTCTCCTTGGGATAAGGGGGCATTTATCCCTTTGCCCTGGGGTAAGCCGCAGCAGCTGCTATAGAGCAACTTGGACCTCCCCCAGCTCAATTGCTGTTGCAAGTCCATGTTGATCCATGAAGGCAGATAAGGCACAGGAAGGGAGGGTGTCAAGATTTGGTGTGCACTGCCATTGTCAATCCTGCCTCCCTCACAGTCCTGATCCTTTTCTCCATCCCATAACTACCCCATTCCATCCATCCTTCCCCCATTCTGCCAACCTCACCCCATTCAACCCCCTCCCCACCTCCTGCCAACTTCCTGCACCCGCTTACTTCCTCCAGCACATGTCCAGAGTCCATTGGTGTGTGAAGCTGGCCACTCACTGCTTGTGACAGTGGACAACCCACACACATAGGCCTAGTTGCATTTGTGACAGCCGTAAAGCAGGTTATGAAGGTGGAGTGCATGTTCTCCTGGTATATTCCTTCAATAGGATAGGGCTGAAAAGGACAGATTTCTGTTCAGTAGTAGCTTTTCAAGTGTTGTCCAATCTCATGCTCTTATCAACAGTTAAGCAATTCTAGTCATTCATTGCAGCCATTATTCTAAGAAGCCCCCATGTATGGCTAAGAGGCACTTTTTCAAGTGGGTGCTCATTTTTTTTAGCAGGGAGAGAGTAACTGGCCCACCTCACCCCAGCAGTGTCTTTTCTAATGGCTGTCTGCTGGCATTCTTTTGCATCTTTTAGATTGTGAGCCCTTTTGGGACAGGGAGCCATTAGTTATTTGATTTTTCTCTATAAACCGCTTTGTGAACTTTTAGTTGAAAAGCAGTATATAAATACTGTTAATAATAATAAGAAAAATAACTCAGATTACACTTATTTCCTCAAAGGTCAGTGGAGCAAAAGTGGAAACAAATCTCCAATGAAAACAATATTGTGGGCATTTTAATGTCCTCATAGTTTGGGCTGGTCAGAAACCGGGCCTTGTAAAATTACATTTGCGCTAATGAAATCCAAATCTACACTCCACAGAAATCATGCACATTATATAAATTTGCATAAATGTTTTTAATTTGTAAATTTATTCTGATTGCAAACTTAGAACCCAAGCCTATGCATGTCTACTCAGAAGTCCCATTGTGGTCAATGGAGCTTACTCCCAGGTAAGTGTGGACAGGATTGAAGCCTTCATGTTTCTGCAGGATTTGGAGGAAAGACAGGGTAAGCAAGTGGAATAAAGATGGGGGGGGCAGAGAAGAGCACAGAAGCTGTCCTCCATCAATTCTCATATCAAGATCTCCTCTTGTTCATGAGTCTTCAGGAAGTGCTACTTCCCCTTTTATTGTATTTTTCATTACCCAAGGAACAGGAAAGAAATTGAGTTGAATTTTGGAGGAAGGAAAGTTGGTAGAAATGGTACAATCCTATCTCTCCCCCCACACACACACACCAAAATGACTACTGCTGAATTCATTGGTAGAGGAGCAGTTGAAGAGGTCTCCTCTGGGTAAGAGAACAATTGTTCCCTTACCTGGGGTTAAGCCTCCATGGCACTGGAGGGGGGAAGTCTACTCAGACCTGCACTTGCTGACTATCTGGCACAGGTCTGTGTGAACCCATGCTGCAGGATCAGGTCTAGGAAGGGGTCTAGGATTCAGCAGTTGCCCCCTTCCTGGATCCAATCCACTCATCACTACCTCTTCCCCACCAGTTTGATCCCCTTCCTACCCTATTCTGCCCTTCACCATCTGCTCCTGCTTCTGCCTCTGCCTTGTCTCTCTGGTGAGTGGTGGAAGAGCCAGTGATGTGGGCAGGAAGGTGCTGGTCTTCCTGCTGGCACTTCTGGCAGAGCACTGAGTAGTGTACTGTCCAAGTGCTTTTTATGACTGATGCTTATTGTTTTATGGCAGTCAATGCCAGTGGAATATCTTCACCAACAATGGCCGATAAGTATAGGATTAGGTTTAAAATCTGTGATTTTGATGAGTGGAATATCATGTACAGCCCTGATTAGAGATCCCCTTAACTTTGGACACTGCTGCTGTCAGTGCAGTGCCTCCTTCCATGGCTGCTGTAATAAGGCTATGTTGAGGACGTGTTTTTGAGTAGGTCAAGTCCAGTTGGTTGACTCTGGATTCAACCTTACAAACCTTGCATGTTAAGCAAATATGCTGCAGTTTTGGGCTGAGAAACCGATTACTCAGTAAGCACAGGGGAACCTGGTCTAGAGATATATGGGAAGCGAATGTCCCTATCCCATCCTTTCAACATCCAAATTACCTTTTTGACATGTGTCTGTTCTGAGCAAGACATTTTCCCCTGAAGAGTTATGAATCTAGAAGGTCAAAGTCAGAAAACATTTCTCAAATTATAATTACATTGCTTGGCATGACGAAATTGGGCTGCCAAGGCCCTCTTGCATTTGAAAACTGATGAACCATCACACTTGATTAGCACACACTTCCTGCCAGGTTTTCTGTTCTCTATCCTGGACGGTATAGTCTCATTCTAACTTTAGTACTCTGACATCTCATGAGAGGCTCAGTGCTGAGGTTTAATTTGCTCCAGCAGATGGCAGCTGCTCAGCAGTTCAGCACGTTAGTTGTCAACATTTATGAGGGACTCTGGCTTTGTCTACACAGCTGGCCCTGTTCAAAGAGGTCTGGTGAAACCTACAGCAGCTGCTATTGTCATGTTACAGAATGAATCAATATATGTGGTTGTAGGGTTTGGTAGATTTACAGGAAGAGTAGAAGGAAAGCTGTGGAATGACTTGCCCTGTTTCAAACACAGACAGCAGGGTGGCTAGGTATCCTCTTTTTCCAGGACATGTCCTTTTTTTTTTTTTA
Organism: Tiliqua scincoides; assembly: GCF_035046505.1. Classification (NCBI taxonomy): domain Eukaryota; kingdom Metazoa; phylum Chordata; class Lepidosauria; order Squamata; family Scincidae; genus Tiliqua; species Tiliqua scincoides. The sequence continues at coordinate 190,541,318 of NC_089824.1, forward strand.
ACCCTGGAAAAGAGCTTAAATGTTCTCCTTTACCCTGTGAGCAGACAGTGCAGAGCCTTCTTGCAATTAATAAATTATATGTAATACAGTTTTAAATTTAATAATAACTAATATAGTGTTCAGATTAACCACCTGAAATCCATAGACAAGTGTTTTTGCTTTTATTTTGTCATGTCCTATATTTCATTTGGATGTCCTACATTTTGGGGTGTCTGGTCCTCTTTTGTGGTTATGACATCTGGTCACCCTGACAGAGAGTGATTGACAAGCTTGGCAAAAACACGAGATACAGCACTTTTCTTTTGCTTGCCAGAATATTTCTGGCAGCTCTTGGGTCCTGACAGCTGATGGATAGTAAATGGTGTTGCTGCCACTATCTCTGGGAAGTTGGTGTGCCCTGCCCAAAAAAGGAAGAAATTGAAGGAAACTTTTTTGCACCTATGTCACCTTGCGAACTGCCATGGACAGTGCAGATTCAAATTAATTAATTGGGATCAAAGCTTGATGTATATTCCACGACAGAGATAGGCTGGCTCTGATTGCCAGATGCAGGGGAGGGCATCAGGACGCAAGTTGTATCTGTTGTCTAATGTGTTCCCTGAAACATTTGGTGGGGCACTGTGAAATACAGGAAGCTGGATTAGATGGGCCTTTGGCCTGATCCAGCGGGGCTCTTCTTATGCTCTTCTGATGGGTGGTTAGCAAAGAAAAAGGAGTTCACAGTGACAGGAGAAATCAACTGGTGACTTTTTCCAGCCAGTTGCAATTCTAATTAATTCTATGAAACAGGCATGAAGGGGATTCATGATCTATACTGAAGGCTACAGCTGAAATGAACAATCGGGACACAACCATCAAGCAAAAGCACACAAAAACAATCCACAGGCTAGGCATGTCTTTTTTAGGTAAAGGCACTTAATTCTTGGAAGAACAATTTCAAACAACAAATTTCACAAATGTTTATCCCTATTCCCAGTGTGATTCTTATGAATAATTTTCAGACAGCAGTCATATCATAAAATGAGATGATGTTACTAGGCAGGGCTTACACAGCCCGTGTACTGCTTGTCCTGGTGCGAAAATGCTATCTCCAGGCGAATGCTTCTTATCCACTAAAAAAAGAGTAACAGCCTGAGCTGAAAGACATTTCTTTGGAAGAACTCCCACTGATCTCAGTGGAATGTGCTACCACAACATGGCTTTCCGTTCAGGGTGTAAAAGCCACAGCTAAATCGATGAGCTGGTTCCATCTTCAAGCATGCAAGCTCATCACTTGATGACTGCAACATCAAGTGATGCCTTGAATATGTGAATGGGCCATCAAGGATCTAGATACCTTTTTCAGCTGAGTCAGTTTATACAGTCAGCTTCCAGATATCAAGTACAGAGTAATAAAGTTTAGAAATGAAATGGTGGTATACCCCGAGAATCAATCTTATACATATGATCCCAAATTTTAGCAATGGCTATCTGGACAGATGTTTCAGAATGCCTTCCATCTTGTTCCTTGTACCATCCTTCTTCCATTGTCTTTACCTTTAGCAATTTCACATAATACAGTGTCAGCTTCAGATAAAATAAAACAAGTGTTCTTCTGTGTGGTTTATGCTGTCAGTCAAGTCTAGTGCATATCAGTGCAGATTACCTACTATTGAACAGGAAATGTACCTGGCAGCGACTGTAGTGCAAGAGATCAGGGACAGGATCATGAGAGGTCCAAATAAAGTTCTACAATTGAAGTCAGCATTGTGCTCGGCGTGTCATTCAACCCTGCCCTCCAGAGTTATTTCTGTCCACTGCTGGGAAACCATTGCCAGGGTCTCCTTTGTGGAAGGACATTTCAGGTCCTTCCTGGCGTGATTTGGAGTACCCTCCCACAAATGGATCATGCTACTGCTGAGTCACAGTTCAAATGAGACGGAGCCTGGAACAACCTGGGAGAAGTCATGCATTCTGAATGTGAATCCTGGATGGACCTGCACATGCATGTGAGATGGAGCAATAGGTCATTCCCACAAATGATATGTTGGTTTTAACAGAAACAACAGAAACTCTGATGGCATCCTAAAGATTATCAAATTTACTTCAGTATAAACTTTCATGGACTACAGTCCACTTCAAATGCATGAAGTGAAATCCTCAGTAAGCAGGTTTATATTCACAAAAGGAAAAGGAAAAAAAACCTGAAAACAGCAAAGTGAATTCACAAGAGAAAATGAAACAAGGCTTGGAACAAGTTTAAAATTATGTCAGATAAGCACAGTTGCAAGTCACAGCTTGTGATAATGACCTAATAAAGCAATACTAAGGCTGCAATTCTAACCAATTTTCCAGCACTGACATAAGGGCAATGCAACTCCAAGGTAAGGGAACAAACATTGCCTTACCTTGAGGAGGCCTCCATGACTGCCCCCAAACTGCAGGATGCAGCACATGCCCCACTGCCACAGCTATGCCAGTGCTGGTCAGTTGATTCGGATTGTGCCCTAAAATATTTAATTCTGTAATGTGACAAGAAAGCCTACAGATCCCCTCCTGTGAGAGTGCCAAGACATGTTATAAAGTCCAGTGCAGCTTTTTCTTGATCTCATTTCCCACTGAAGTTTTTCTCTTGGGGCAGTGGTATTCAAACTGGGGCGTTGTGATGCCCCAGCCTGTGGGCCCTGGCCTCTGCCCCCTTAAGGGGCGGAGGCAGCCAGGAGACGGGGAAGGCAGGGGCTTTTGCGGAGGCAGAGCAGATCACCCCACTCTCCCTTTCCCTGACCTGGAGCACCCTGCAGGTACTCGTGCAGGGCTCCCCACACACAGGGACGGCTGCTGCAGGGACTGGTGAGTGCATCCCAGTCCCTGCAGCCCCCTGAGTGATGCAATCCTAGGGATCGCATTGCTGCCTTCCCCCTGCCCCCCCCCCCACCCACACAAAGACTTACTGTGGGTTTCAAACTCCCAGAGAGTTTGAAAACTGTAGTCTTGGGGGATTTTTTCACTGCAAAATCTGCAGAAGAATGGTTTTGGAGATTAACATTTTCCCAAACTGGTTTTGAATATTGTCTTTCCTTATGTCAGATGTGTGTCCATTTTATTCTTTTGCATAGGACCCGTTTGTCCTATGTAGACTACAGAAGGGTAGTTTTGCCAAATAATAGGAAAGATGCCATATATCATGTTGTAGGATGAGCAAGTAAAACAAGCCCCTAATTGTGTGGCTGATATCACTGAGTCATAAGAAGAGACTTGTGGGATCCGGCCAAAAGCCCATCCAGTCCAGTTTCCTGTATCTCACAGTGTCTCACCAGATGCCTCAAGGAGCACACAAGACAACAAGATACCCGCATCCTGTTGCCACTGGCTTGCACCTGGCATTCTGAGGTTGTCTACTTCTAAAAGTAGATGTAATGATGTTGCCTGAGTAGATATGGAGTCAGAGTTGGCAATGTGGTTTGTGACAGGGTCTGGTCCCTGTGTCTGTGTATTTGTTATATAGTGTTCATCATTGTTGGCAGGTTGTCTTTTAAGATTAAGGATTGGTCTGTAAGCAAGAACAGGCCTCCCACCTGAAGCTTGTGAGAGAGAAATGACATTGTCCAAAATAGGTTGTAGGTCACTGATGATATGCTGAAGTGGTTTTAGCTGAAAACAGTAGGTGACAACCAGGGGTGTTCTGTTGTTTTCCTTTCTGGGTCTATCATGAAGTAAGTTATCTCAATCTATTTCTTCACTGCATTGGATTAGCACTATAGTTTTAGGGATACCTATTTTAAATCCTTCAGGTGTGAGTCCCTGTCTAATGAAGTGGAACTAAGGCAGTGCTGTATTGTGGAGTTTAGCTAAGTGTATGCAATGGATTATGTGGTGTGTTCTGGGTGGAAGTGTGTAAGTTTGTTTGGCAATCAGTGCATTTCCAGAATAGGGTGATGTAGTTGCACAGCAAGATCCAGAAAGTGTTCCCTGGAGTGATTCAGGCTTGATGGTGGAGTGAAAGTGAAGTACTGGTGGAATTTCCCAAGGACCTCCTGCCTGCAGGTCCTGGTGAAAAAAAAGGTGTCAGTGTATTATCTCAGGTACAGGTTTTGAAGGACCAAAATATCACCATTTAAAGTTTGTTACAAGATCAGTCTTGTTTCATTTCATTTTGCAAATTTACTCCACTGTGCTCTCTCTGATCATCTTACTTCAGGCAAATAAAATGTATTAGATGATTAGACTGCGGGAGTTGTGATTTTCATCTTGTGCCACTTTTATGGAGTAGGTTCTAAAATAATGAGCACCCATTAGGTAAATATAGCCAGAAGTGCATTGATGTGCTTGGCATCAATGCAAATCAAACTTTGCAAAATAAGTTGTGCAGCAAAAACAGCAAAAAATAAGTTGTGTAGTATTCTAAAGTCAGTTATTAGCAGAGATGAGAGCTAGTCAGGTGACTTGACTCAGAGTTGCAAATATGCATGTTTTTTGCTGACTTGTGGTGTGGAAGACTTGGAAAAACACTTGAGTCAAGGGCCCCCTGACTCGGCACTGGTCCCCACGTGTACAGACCCAAGTTTGTCTGTGTCTGGGTGTGCTTGCTTACTGTTTTTGTGGTGTGAGAAACCTCATGGGGCCATCATTCAGACCAGGCGAGCAGCAGGGAAGGGTTAATATTTGCTTTTGCACAGGGAGGTGGAACCAGGCTCTCTTGCCCGCCTCTGATAGGAAGGAAGGAACTGATGATCATTGGACAAAGGATGGGCGTTCTGATATTTCCTTTGGCTGAGAGAGGGCAGAAGGGTGAGCCCAAGGGGGTTCTTGCCTTAGGATTGGCTGGGGAATCCAAAGGAGGGGGTGGGAAGTGGTTTGTAGCAATCATGCTGTTCAACCGCATGGCATGGCTGCTGTAAGTTCTTACTTGTAAGTTGTTACTTGGGAGGAGGGAGCCTCATTGAATGACTGGCTAAAGTGGGATTACTTCTAAATAGAGATGCCAAGGATTGGGTCATCCTGGTAAGCCTTGCAGCTGCTATGCGTAACCCTCCTTCCTCTTGCCACATCAGTCCCTGCTCTCTGTCACCCTGTTTACAGATGGGACAGGGCAGGGGAGTGTTTAAAGAGAACACACACATCCCAGCAACATCCCTGTTTTCCCCCCTGAACTCAGTGGGCTTTTTAAAGGGGGGCTACTTGACTTGAGTCTTTTAGAGTTGGGATTTGCCCATCCCTGGTTATTACTTATTTGTAAATAACTAAAAATGTGCCAGGTGCTTATCAGTCACACATGTTTTTGAAATAGCTTTACATGTCAGAAGATGCCGCTGTAATAGCAGTAGTAAAACAGATATTTTGTGGGCAAAGCTCAGGTTCAATCCCTGGCATCTTCAGAGAAAAATCTATAAAATCTTGGAGAGCTGCTGCCCCTCAGCGCAGACAGTATTGAACTAGCTGGACAAATAACTTTAGCTGTCAAAAAGTAGCTTCACATGTTATGTAGGAAGAACATAAAGGCAAAGAATCAAAACTTTACATATAGGCTAATGGGTTCTGAGCTGTCTGTGACAGATCAGGAGAGAGATCTTGGGGCCCTTGTAGACAGCTGGATGAAAGTGTTCACCCAATGTGCGGCGGCAGTGAAGAGGGCTAATTCCATGCTTGCGATCATTAGGAAAGGCATTGAGAATAAGGCAGCTAATATTGTAATGCCATTGTACAAATCAATGGTAAAGCCATACCTGGAGTATTGTGTCCAGTTCTGGTCGCCACATCTCAAAAAGGATATAGTGGAGATGGAAAAGGTGCAAAACAGAGCAACCAAAACGATTACTGGGCTGGGGCACCTTCCCTATGAGGAAAGGCTACAGTGTTTGGGCCTCTTCAGTCTAGAAAAGAGGCGCCTGAGGGGGGACATGACTGAGACATACAAAATCATGCAGGGGGTGGACAGAGTATAGAGAGACGCTCCTTTCCCTCTCACAAAACACCAGAACCAGGGGACATTCACAAAGGTTGAGTGTTGGGAGAGTTAGAACAGACAGAATAAAATTTCTTTATCCAGAGTGTAATTAGTTTGTGGAACTCCTTGCCACAAGAAGTAGTGATGGCATCTTGCCTGGATGCCTTTAAGAGGGGATTGGACAAATTTCTGGAGAAGTTCATTACGGGTTACAAGTCATAGTAGGTATGTGCAAGCTCTTGGTTGTAGAGGCAGGCTGCCTCTGATTGCCAGATGCAGGGGAGGGCACCAGGGCTAAGGTTGTCTTGTGAGCTCCCTCAGGCATTTGGTGGGCCACTGTGAGATACAGGAAGCTGGACTAGATGGGCCCTTGGCCTGATCCAGGGGGCTATTCCTATGATCGGGTTGTTAGGCTACAATCCTATCCACACTTTCCTGGGAGTAAGTCCTGCTGACTGTAATGGGTCTTACTTCCGAGTAGACATGCATAGGGTTGGGCTCTTGGGGTGTGAACGAGCAGGGCTGATGCTGGTGGAAGTTAATCCGGAGCAGTGAATGTGATGCTGCGTCAGGCGGGTGCACCGGCGTCGCGTCTCCTCCTCCCCCGGGGAAGGGACGGGGCTGCTTTGGGTGCCAGCCTGGCCGGCACTAAGGCGAAGCGGAGAGTCCCCTTCGTTGGGCTCCAGGCTTGGGCGGGACTTGGCTTCGCCCGCCCCTGCTCCTCCCTCCGCCGGAGCTTGGTGGAGCTGCCCCGCCACGGTCTTTCCCAGCTCAGTGCCCGCCGCCGCCTCGCTCTCTGCCGGCTGCAGCTGCGCTCTCCGCTCGCTCCCTTCCTTCCTTCCTCCCTCCCTCGGCTGGAGCCCGGAGATGGTGCTGCCCGAGGAAGAGCGCGCCGCCGGGGTCTACCGGGCGCCCCCGGAGCTGGTGCGGGGCGCGCACGTGCCCTCCTTGGAGAAGTACCGGGAGCTTCACCGCCGCTCGGTGGAGGAGCCGCAGGGTGAGTGCCAGCCGGGCCCGGGCAGCAGCCCCCAGGCAGGCCCCTCTGCTGGCAGCCTGCACTTCCGGGCGCGGCAAGGGCGGGAAGCAGCAGCCCTGCCAGGCGTCTCTTGCAGGGGGCTGTGCCAAGGGCGCGGGACCCACCAGCCACGCGCTGGCACGACGGTGCGTGGCCCTCTTCCTGGGCTCCTGGCTGGCGGGGCTGCTTCCACTGGGAGGCCTTGTCGTGCCCTTTTCTTGGCCCCTCCCGCCTGTGGCCACCCCACCCCGCCAGTGCATGCACAGCCCAGGCCGCTGGCTGGCTGTCACCTGAAGAGCAGTCAGGTAGCCTGTGTGGCTTGGCTGAGTACTCCCAGGTAGTGTGGCTAGAACACACTCAGCCTTGTCCCTGCAGTGCCACAGCTCCCAGTCAAGGCTCTTGGAGTTGTGTGTCAGGCATAGGAGCGGCAGTCCTATGCACACTTTCCTGGGAGTAAGCTCCACTGAACTCAATGGGGCTTACTTTTCCACATGCATAGGATTCGGCTCTCAGTCTTCTGCTATTGTCTTGCAAATGGAGACTGTTAAATAAACAACCTTGTCTAAGCTCCTGTTGAGTTAGGCCTCTCCCCTGCTATCAAAAGCTACTATGTTGCTTGGTTATGCATGTGTTGAAAGCTGCCAATATTTGTTTGAAGGCTGCCAGGTTATGCACACCAAGTTTTCCTTGTACATTCCTAGACCTTCTCTGCCAATTGTTCAGACATGCTCCGTAGATACTTCCTTGTATGGTGGCCATGTGCGGTTCTGACCTAACATTGCTTCATTTTTGTGTGCATGTTTTAAATATGTATTCATTTACATGTGCAGTAAGTGCATGGCACCTGTGTAAATTCCCCCCCCCATCTCGATCATGGATAGATGCATCTAAAAATGTGTTCATTTATATGTGCATTAAGTGCATGGCACCTCTGTAAATTTTGCCCTCCCCAATCTGATTCATGGAAAGATGTATTTGCATATGCAGGTACAACATTCAGGAGCTGTGGAGGAGAGTGTCAGTACTCTTGTAGTTCTGTACCAGTGAGTTGTTTTTTTTGGGGGGGGGGATTAATATTGAAGGGCAGTAATACAAGTTGGCTCAATACTGCACTGATATTATTATTCTGGAATGGTTGACTTGGCCCAGCCGCTCTCTTCAGTATCAACCATGAGGCAAATAGGCCAACAGCAGTGCCTGGGACATGCTGCTTCCGGAGCTGCTGGAGAATTATCTCCACTCAGTGATTTCTTCCTAAATGTGCTCTAGAGCCTGCAGTAAAACTGGGTTCCAGGGCTTTGGCAGTGGGTAGAATAGTCAGCTGTGCAACCAGTGCTATGCCCAGAGCTATATTCCTGGGAAAATGGTGATTGCCTTGTAAAGTCATCTAAGCAGGGTGCATTTGCATCCTGTCAAACAGCAGCAACTGACAACTCTTGCTCAGTTGGTAGTAGAAGTGGAGTAATGCTAGTAATGTTACTGGAGCAGATGACTGCTGTTTTGAGAGCATAGATACAAATTTTATGCATATATGCACTTCTAGCCTGTGAAGCACTTTTGCATCCTAAGGTGACTTGTCGATCAATTGCATATATGTAGAAATATTTGATCAGATTATAGCCACACCACTTCTTTGAAGACATTCCTGTGAATCTGGTTATAGATTAAGGTTGTTCACAGAATTGCTTTGGAGCAAGCTGCACTGGTGACACAATATAATTTTCCCTCATTGCCCAAGGATTTTATTTGAATGTTGCAAGCTTCCTGCTTGTGGGGAGAGAGAGAGAGAGAGGAAAGAGAGAAAATTTTTGGTGTTTGAGATCCAAGGATAAAAAGTTGCCAGTGAACTTTGAGGGCAGAATGACTTGGCTGGCCTTCTTGTACTGAATGGGCAGCTCTGATCATTCTTCTTACGCATGGTTTAGCAACAAGCAGAAAAGGCATTGATTCACTCATCTTGAGAAAACTGGAGTTGTACAGTAATTTGAAAAAAATCAAGTACTGTACAGTATTGTTGCACTAATACAGTTAGCCAGGTGATTCAATGGAATGGACTCATTCAATTCCATTCATTCCATTCAATGGAATGGACTCAGCCATGCGTGTACAGTATATTATTTTTCACGTTTTAATACAGCCGTTCCTCTAAGGAGCTCAGGGTGGTGCACGTAGTTCCCTCCTTTTTGTCCTCACAACAACCTGATAAGATAGGTTAGGCTTAGAGATTGTGACTGGTCCAAGTTTGCCCAGGAAGCTTCATGGCTGAGCAGGGATTTAAATCTGGATCTTCAAGGTTTAAGTCCAATTCCAGAACCACTGAACCATCCTTGCTCTCTACATCAGTACATTCATGTACAGGTGGGACCTCGGTATCCATGGAAGTTCCATTCCCAGACCCCCATAGATACAGAACCCGTAGATAACAAGATCCACAGAGGCTCTCTTACAGGACCTCAGGGCACAACCTCAGAATGTGCCCCAGAGGCATCTGAGACACACTTCTGGTTTTATGAAAAACCTAGAAGTGTGTCTCAGAAGGCTCTGGGATGCATTCTGAGGTGCATAGAGGCAGCAGGCAACCTCCACACACCTCAGAACATCCCCTGGATGTGACTGGAAGACATTTCTGGTCATGTCCAGGAGGTTCAGTGAAACCTTCCAGCTGTGGGTTCAGAACCCACAGCAAATCAAAGCTGCAGGTTCCAAACCTGCAAATGAGTAGGGCCTACTGTACTTAGTATTTTGAGTAGCTTGTGATCACTGTGAACTTCCGTACCAGAAGAGTCTTGCAAGAAGTGTCCTAGTTGAATGGCTACTGCATTTTTCCCTGATTTGTGTAAATAAGAAAAATATTTTCCTTGAGAAGATCACAGAAAAAGAGGGGGTGTGCTCAACTTGCATACAGAGGAAATGAGGGTTATGATCAAAGCTGATTATTCTGGGCAAAAATTCCTGGATGCAATTCAGTTGATCCAGAATTAACTACATTTGGAGCAGTGTCCATCTGTTCATGCATCAGGCCAGGTGTATTCAAAAATGCGCCAGGTGTATTCAAAAAGAGAGAGCATGGCAGATTTCCATGTGCGACATGTCCCATTTCTTCAGCATTACTAAACTCAAATTATATTATATACATTAGTATATAGAAGTTATACGATTTTGTCTAATTGCAATGTTGCTCTCATTTAAATGTACTAGCATTTGGTTTTAGACATTTTTTAAATACGTAGACATAATTGCTGGCCACAAGCTAAACTGAGAAATTTTGAACACATGAACACCCCCACCCCCCACCCCCAGTCTTGTGGCATCAAAATTTAACAGCTTTATGGTAGCATAGGTTTTTTGTGGGCCAGATCTCTCCAAGTTATAAATGTTTCTGGTGCAAAAGATCTGTTGGTCCTGAAGCTGCCACCATATTCATTTTTATTCTATTTGTTGTAACAGATTGCTGTGACTCTATAATTTGGGAAATTTCCATGTATCAAAGGAGACATACCCTTGCTGAAGGATAGGCTTTTGCTATTAATGCAAATTACAGCCTAATCCCATCCACACTTTCCTGGGAGTAAGCCCCTCTGACTCTAATGGGACATACTTCTGAGTAGACATGCATAGGATTGGGCTGTCAGTACTTCTCTTAAGTACAGATGTTAGGGTGGGTGTTGAATACATCACAAAGGTTACAAGAAATTCATTCTTAAAAATTAAACAAACATGAGAATTTTATAGCCTTGCCTTTTTAAAAAGATAATTGAGCATAATTTTATCTACTTACATTGCTCCCTTAACTGCACTTACTTGAATGTAGATTTTATTGACCTTTTGTATTTAACTTCCAAGTTCAGTGGTGGTATGTTCCTGAGTATTGGTTGCTTGGAAGGGGCAGTATAATAGCAAGAGAAGGGCTGTTGGTTTCAATCCCTACCTGTGTTTGACCATATGTATCCCTGGAATGGTTGACCACTGTGGGAAATGGAGTGCAGGACTAGGTGGACAGATCCAGTAGGACTCTTTGTGTACTTAAACATATTTAGGATGGAGATGCTTTGGGTGGAAATGCTACTGTCATGAGAGAACCATTTGTGTGCCAGTCATGTACAAGCAATGAAAGTTCATCAGCACACATTTAATACAATTAATATTATTACAAAATTTAAGTATCATAGGATGGTGAGAGGCTTGTCATTGCATCAGCAATTTCTTCTCCCAGACCACAACTGTAACCTCACTTACTTGGGACTAATTCCAGTTGAACTCAACAGGACTTCTAGGTGGAGATGCATATAATTATGTTGTCTCTAAAAGTACAAGTTTATGTATGTCTATGCAGAAGTAAGATCAATTAAGGGCGCAATCCTAACCCCTTATGTCAGTGCTTTCCAGCACTGACCTAAGGGCAATGCAGCTCTGAGGTAAGAGAACAAACATTCCCTTATTTTGAGGAGGACTCCATGAGTGACACCCAACTGCAGGATGCAGCACATGTCCCATTGGCACTGCTATGCCAGTGCTGTAAGTACTGACATAAGGGGTTAGGATTGCGCCCTGAATTCGATGGAGATTACTCTTAGGGAAGTGTGTATAGCAGTGGTTCCCAAACTTTTTAGCACCAGGACCCACATTTTAAAATGGTATTGGGACCCACCTATCTTTATAAATTATGAGACTTAAACAAAAAAAAGTTTCATTTTATCAGCTACTCAAGCCTCTGGTTTTATCCTTTTCACTGCGGTGTGGGGGGACCACCTTCTGGAGCATTTGTCAAACTCCGAATTCACTGGATTGGGACCATTCTGGTGGCCTTGCATTTCCCTTTGCCTGGCCTTCAAAAAGAGCTGAGATTTGGTGATCTACCCATCAATAAATGCACAAGTGTTGCTCCTTTTCCATTTGCACTGGACTCAATACACTTTCCTTGTCAGTTTTGCAACCCACCAAAAATCAGGTCACAACCCACTTGTTGGTCCCAACTCACAGTTTGGGAACCAGCCTGCCTTGCAGTGCAATCCTTTGCTTGTGTAGTCAGAAGTAAGCCCTATTGAGTTTAATGTGACTTGATAACGGGTAAGTGTATAGAATTACAGCCTTATATTCTGATCCTGACCAATTTTCCTGCACCAATGCAACCCCAAAGTAAGGTAACAAATACTCCCATCCTGTCAGGAGACCTCCATGACTACATCCCCTCCACAACATAATGCAGTGCGCGCACATAGGCACAGCTGCATCAGCGCTATAAAGTTGGTTAGGATCGGGCAGTCAATCTCCTTCTTTAAATAAAAGCACCACAGTTTTGCTTTGTGGTGTTTTCTGCTATTCACTAGGTCTTTGTTTTTGTGTTTTTGCAGACTTTTGGGGTGACATTGCCAAAGGATTTTACTGGAAGAGCCAACATACTGGACCATTTCTACAGTACAACTTTGATGTCACTAAAGGGAAAATCATTATTGAGTGGATGAAAGGGGCTACAACTAACATTTGCTACAATGTGTTGGACAGAAATGTCTATGAGAACAAACTTGGGGAGAGAATAGCTTTTTACTGGTAAAGTTCTGCTTTTTAAAAATCTAGACTGCTGATTTAAAAATCTAGACTATTAACCTAGAAAAAAGAAAATTGTTGCTTGATATTCTGGTTTGTTTTGAATTAACCATGTCTGCGAGTAATGGGGAACTGTAGTTAATATATAATGAAAACCAGCAATTTCCACCTTTGTGTGTAGAGAACGGGACTGGGGAGAGCCGAAGGTTCCTCTTTTACTATCATGCATTGCTTGTTCTCAGACTTGCCTCCCTTGCTGCAATATGGTCAACGGGTCATACGGGGCCCCTGGGTTTTAAATCTGGATCTTCAAGGTTTAAGTCCAATTCCAGAACCACTGTACCATCCTTGCTCTCTACATCAGTACATTCATGTACAGGTGGGACCTCGGTATCCATGGAAGTTCCATTCCCATGGTCACCAAAAAATGGTCAACGGGTCAACGGGGCCAGCACAAAGGCCCAAGCTGCCTCCAATTCCTGCCCCAGCCAAGGAAGATAGGTTTGCCTGGGCAGAGCAGAGGGTGGGAGAGGGTGGTGTGAGGGCATTCCAGGCCTGGGGCATTTCTGGGCAGGGGGAGGGCAAAATGGGGGGCTAGTGGTGGCAGCACATGCTGTATCATAACTCCAACTCACGGGCCTTGGAGCCCTACATGGGCTGCTTGAATTTGCACCGGATAAATAGCTGTTGCAGTTCTAAATAGCCCCATAGGTGGTTGGATTGTTCCACAGGGTAAGGGGAAAATATTTCCTTATCCCGAGGTGACCTCCAGCCTCCAAACCTGTGTAGAATGCAGTACAGGCTGCTGGGACCTGGCTGTACTGGCACAGGTTAGGACTGCTCTAACAAAAGGTATGTTTGGCAGTATGTGGTGGCTAGACAGCGAACTGAGATGGTTGAGTGCCTATCGCAAGGGAAGCAAAAACAGTGACACTCCAAAATTAAGCAATGATTTCTGTATATTGGGGGGGGGGGAATGGGACTCCCTAGGTAGCAGTACATAGATTTATAAATTAACATAAAAAGGAAAGGGGATAAAATGTCCCAAAGCACCTTGACAATGACCAAACACACTGACAGTGCAATTGTGTTCTTAACTAGTGCTGGCACAACAGTCATAAAAGCACCGTTAAGCACTTTTCAATGACTCATGTGTAAGTAGCACTGGTGGGAAGGCCTGTCCAGTCCCACTGATGTTGTATCCCAACCTGCAGCTGCTGGTAAAGGTGAGTGCTGTGCTAAACAGGGTGGTGGGGAGGGGACATTTCTGGGTGGGTATGGGCAGAACACAGGGGAGTAGGAGAGGCACAGGAGAGGGGCATATCCTATCCTCATTTCTGGACCTGGAAATACTACATGGGGCTTTTTGAACTTGCACCAGCTAAATATCTGACTCAGATCCGAGTAGCCCCATTGGGCAGTCTGGGGCTCAGCATGAATAAGGAGAGAAACATCCCCTTACCCTGAGTAAATCTTCAGCCTTCTCCTTACTTATGCTGGATACAACAGAGGCCATGCTGCCCTGCAGCAGCAGCACAGGTTAGGATTGGGCTACTCATCTCTCCTCTCCCCCCCCAAGAGCCACACAATGTAACAGGAAAAAAAAAGCAGAATAACACCTTGAGGGTTGGTTGAGGAAGTTGGTACACTTGTACCTTTAACAACTTACAGTATCTTGTATGCATTATGGATGGGGAGTTTGAACAGTTTGTCCCTTGCGTAACCAGTTTCTGCTGCAGGAAGGGTACAGCTGCTTATAATCAACATTTAGCATTCAGTGCCTCTTATTTTTATCCCTTTTGCAAGGAGACCTATAAATGTGAGATCATTGTTTTTCATTAACGGATTATTGCTTAGTCCTTCCTTGTACCCAGGAACAGTCATAAGTTGTTTCCTTTCTCTGACAGTTCTAGTTCCTTTTTTTCTTTAGTTAATACTTACACACTTTACAGAGCAACAAGGGAGGCAGGAAATACAGCATGAATCCTATCTCTGTTTACTAGGAAGTAAACTCTATTGATTTCACTATGATTTAACTCCTAGATACAGTGTGTAGGATTGCAGCTGTAGTAATGTATGTATCTTTGATATGGGTCTTTTGACTCCTAAACATACTAGGATTTTAGTCACGTATGTAATAGTTTTGGTTTGGTTGCAGAGTTTTCTGATGATCCTTGGAATCAGTGTATGGAATTTAAGCAGGCTGCAAAAAATTTTCTATTTAAAGAAGGTGGCATTATAGAATCTGGATTTCATACCTGTTCCAGTGCTGGATAAGTGTAGCCTTGCCATCAGGCAGCTGTGAGATTGTGTTGATGCAGGGAGACTGTAGAAAGTGTCTGTGATGTGCATGTCTGCCATCCAAGTGTTGGGTGTTCTGTAGTTTCCTTTGAGCTTTTGTAGTAGATTCTGCACTATCTTGTGTTGCTTCAGATTTGTTATATGAATTGTGCAGTTTACATTATGTGGTATGTAGATGTAAGCATAAGGACCTACAACAGTAGAGAAATGTGGCAAGAGATTTGTTCAAATCCAAAGTAGATTTGTAGCTTGTTTTCCTCTACTTCCCAGTAGTAGAGAATGTAGAATACGTGACTGGAGGTGAATGGCTTTTGACAGGCTTTATGTAATGTACAATTATGTCCAGGCCATGTTGTGAGATCCTTTCAGAAAGAAACTAATGATACAACAGCCCTGAGTGAGCCAAGAAATGGGTCTTCAGTCTGTGTTTTTATTGCTAGGACCTGTAAGACCTAGCTAGATGTCACTCTAAATTGTGCAAGGATTTGCAAAAAAATGCAGTGCATATCTAGTTCCATCAGCTAGTAGAACTTTTCTTCATCACTGTTTTTCTCTGCCTCTTGACTGGCTACCGTGTTCAGTGAGTGCAGGGAAACATGGAGCATTATGAAACTAGGATTCAGTAAATTCTACTACAGGAAGGAGGGGAGCTACATAATTTTTTCCAAAATCATTATAAAGAAGTCTGAAACTGGTCCTAAATGGAGAAACACCTTTGCTTTGCTCTGTTTTGTTATTCTTTGTCTGGAGTACTAATAGAACCTGTAATTTTAATGGCATGTTTAGCACATATTTGCTGCTTCATTCTCTTCATGGTTGGCTGTGTTATAGTTCTTGCAGGATTTCATTTCATAAATTGCCTTTCATCAATGGTTATATCAGTCAAGACAGTAATTGAGTAAGATACCAGTCTGACTTAATGCAATAAGCCCAGGGAAGCAGAAGGCTCATACACTGATTAAATTGGAGTCCATTTCAGTTATTGGCAGTGTACTGAATGTTTGTGTAGACCAGGGGTGCCCAAATCCAAGTCCTGGGGCCACTTGTGGTCTTCACAGACTCCCAATCTGGTCCACTGGGAGCCCCCAGTTTACAATGAGCTCTGGCCCTCTGGAAACTTACTGGAGCCTGTACTGGCCCAACACAACTGCTCTCAGCATGACGGCCAACTGTTCGACCTCTCATGTGAACTGTGGGGCAAGGGCTCCCTCCACTGCTTGCTGTTTCACATCTGTGGTGCAGCAGTGGCAGCAAAGGAAAGACTAACCTTGCTTTGTGAAGGCCTTTTATGGGCCTGGAGCTATTGCAAGACCTTCATTCATATAAGTTCCATCTCTAATATGTTCATTTATGTAAATTTATTCAAATTTGAAATGTAAATTAACTCTTTTTTCCGGCTCCCAACACAGTGCCAGAGAGATGATGTGGCCCTCCTGCCAAAGAGTTTGGACACCCCTGGAGTAGACATTTGCATATAAAATAATTTTTCTTAATGCCGCATAGCAAGCTGAGATGAATTCTGTGACTGAGAAGTACCATTAGGCATGGATATAACACTAAGCAGGAGGAGCTGAATATCTGTGGCATTGGTGAGACCAGTGCTCAGAACTCAACGTGTGGTCAGTTTGAGCTCAAATGTACTTGACTCGTGGGTATGAAAAGTTTCAAATTTATAAAAAGTTTACATAGGAGCCAAAACATAGGGGCCATGCATGCACTGTTAAGGCTTCAGAGTCTGGAGTCTATGGTTGTAATCAGGTGGGATTTAAATATATTGATAATAAAAACGGAATCTTTTGTTTTTTGTGTAGTTAGCTTAACTCAATCTTTGTGCTGCACCCAAGCCCCAAAGCTACTCTTAACTGCTTCTTAGATTTCTGGGGCTGGGTTCTATTTATTCTGTCATATGCCCCTTCCTTTTGTGCCTAGGTTTACTTAAATAGGAATAATTTTTCTTGCCTAGACTGCTGCAGCTTCAGAGTTGCTTTGTAGTTTTTGATGTTGTTTAAGGCTGTAGGCTGCTCAATAAAATGCATTTGTGTATCCTTGTCTATCCTAAAAGTGGAGAACTCTGGGAACTATCCTGAGCATTTGGCAGAAGATGACAGGAAAGGGTGTGTGTGTGTGTGTGTGTGTGTGTCCCTGGCAACTACCCGCTCTCTGCACGATGGTTGAAAAAAACCAAATGAGCCGAGATGCAGGTATCTACAAAACCAGTGATGATATCTAGAAATTCGAAAAGTGTTTTCAGGCCTTGTGTGTAATTGCTTTGTTGTCCCACACAGGCATATTTTGCAAACTATATGAAGACTTAACAACTTTAAAAGCTCAATAAAATTGCTAGCCTAAGCAACAGCATGGCAGGGTCATTTTTGTAGATTTCTAGAGATTAGATAAGACCCATTTTCGCTAAAAGTCTGTGGAGGATGGGAAGATGCACAATCACAATGCTACTATTAATAACTTTTTAAAAGCAGTTGTCGGAGAGCTGGTATTTTGAGGCTAGCTCTTCTGAATACCCTTTTTGTTATAGTTGCTTTTGCATTAAAAGTGTACTTGGCAATGCAAGACTGAATATGGCAGGCATATTTAACCTGCTTTGGGCTACGTCCACTGTGTGCAACACTTTCATCATGGGCATTTTGTATAATAAACTGTGCCGTGTGTTTGGTTTTCTGATTATAAGTTTCTTGGACCTGAACTGCAGTTACCGTTACAGCTGACCCCTTAGGAAGAGTTTTTCTTCTGTGTACATGAATGAACACCTCCTAACAAGACTGCTATGCCTCACCCCAATTGATGGGAAACATTGGGAAAAGTCTCTTATTTATAGGGAGCTTAATCCACACTGAACATCACTTGGGCAAGCTATCTTGAAACGAATGGCAAGCTATCTTTTGTATCTCTCATTCATTTTTAGGTAGGCTACTTAGGAGAAAGTGGCTTATCTACCAGCAAAGAGTTTTTTCCCAATATAAAGAAATAAACATTGTAAGGAAGTGTCTATAGCTAAGATTTTTTTCATCCCTTGTAAAAATCAGTATTTTGAATCTCTGAAATTGAAGCCTCCCCCCCCCCAATGAACCACACAATTGGTGCTCTTCTGGTTATTTAGGCTGCACTAAATAACTGTGGGGTCTAGGATGTAGCAAGCCTTCAGATGTATTTAGATAATGCTGGCAAGAGTTCATGGTGGCTCTCTTGTTTCTCTTGGCCAATATCAGCAGAAGCTTTTTAAGTTGCAAGCAGTGATGTGGATTTTCTTTAAAAAAAAAAAATTAATCAGACTTTTCAATGCCTTTAAATAGACTGGGACCTGATTTAGTATGTGTAGATCATATGCACATTTGGTTTTGATTATCTCTCTCTCCCCCTCTTGCAGTTTAGAAATAGTACAGATGTATGATACACAGTGGAGCTGTATCATACATGCATGTAATTTACATGAATTCGCGTAGACACGCTTGGCAAAAATTAACGTAGTGAGAGAAACAAGTGTGGGTGATTCCTCCCTCCATTCCATTCAGTGGGTGTTTGAGTGAGCATGAGATGGGAGACCTGAATCTCATCTCAGTTCCTGCATGCCTCTTGTAATGTGATTCCAATTTTTAAGGAGACAGTATGTATTTGTTTGAATTCAAGGGTAATTTTAATTTTACATGATTTCTGCCATATATGCTGACTTTTGAACCGGAACCTCAGATGATGGGACTCCATTGTATGCTTTATGTGGACAGTTGCCTTAAAAAGTTAATTATAATATTTGAACTGCCCAATTTGAATAGTATTGTATCTATTTGTGATGTTACACATGAATTTTATGAAGCAACGCATCTTTAGAAATGGCAAGTGTTCTTGCCAGGTCATTATTTGCAAGCAGGTAACTAGATATGCTCCATTGAAGACTTGTTCAATTGGGTGTTAAGTAAGGATTTTGTTCCCTCACTTTTTAAATGGAAAATCTAAATACCATCTAGATTGGCATACTGGGGCAGGGCAGCATACTTGGCTGTGTGATTGAGAAACCTGAAGCCTATTTCAGTCAGTCTTGGGACATATGAGTATTGCACATGCATTATTGTTGCTAAATCTTTGTAATAAAGTTGTTGAAATGTGGGTGAAATGCCAGTGTCCTGCAGGATCTATCTTATCTAGTTTTCTCTTAGATTGCTATATTGAGAAGCAGTTGTGTTGCCAGGATGAATGAATCGGCTGACAAAAGTCTGCTGTGGAGGGGCATGTTTCAATGTATACCTCTTTATGGTAACTTTATTTTACTGCTAAGTGTATAGCACTTTCTGCTCTCAGGTGCCTATTGCAGGTAAAAGTTCCATATTTATTGAAGCTTTGTTAAAGTCCTGGGGATCCTCATACAGTCCTGCTTATCTGAGACACTGTCCAAAATGGAAATAAACATATGAAGGTGATTATTCAGTGGTGACAGGGGGAAGATTGAACATATAGAGCTGATTTATATTGAATCAGGCCCTTGGTTAATTAGTTTATTTATTGTTTGACTGACTGGTGGTGGCTCTCTGAGATAGAGATTTTTGTAGACCTACTTGGAGATGCCCAGGGCTGAATCTGGAACCTTATGAAATCAAAGCAGGTTCTCAATCACTGAACATATGAAGCTACTAATTCCTTGTTTAAAGATATAATTTTGCTCTGCAGTGTATCCTTTAGGTGGCATGACTGTTTTGAACAAATAAATGGGAATTCTATGTGGTAAGCTGAATTTGAAAAATCCATGTGGTGGGGCCACTTGGGAAGTTGGAAAGAACCATGTTGTTCTGCGGACTGATATTTAGACTCGATGACCTTCCGCAGGTCAAAGGATGATGTGCTTAACTTTTGTTCTGGGCCCACTTATGTGCACCATCTCACATAAGAGAGAAAGCTCTCACTCTCTGGATATGTCCCTTGTGCTCTTGTGTATATTTTTGGAAAGAAAATGGGAGAATCCCTGCAAAGCTCAAAAAATCTATTTGTTTTACTTCATTGGCCAAGCCAATTTTTTGTTGTAGAAAGTGGTTGAATTGTAGATTAATGAGGATTGGAAAAACAAGTGCAATTTGCTTGAAAGCTCTGAGGAGCTTTTTAGGGCTGTAAACTCTTACAGTGGCCCAGAATTTATGGAATTGTTTTTAATTAAACTAATTGTGCAGCTCACAGTTGTGTTGAGCCAAGTCTGGTTGTAGAAGGTGGACACCAAGGTTCACATGGAAAGATAGTGGGGAGGCTGCTTCACCTTGGGAAGTGCTGGGGAGAAGTCTCTCACCACTTAGCTGTGGTAGTGCATCACAAAGCCATTGCAAAATGCACTCAAGA
This sequence comes from Tiliqua scincoides, assembly GCF_035046505.1. Lineage (NCBI taxonomy): Eukaryota > Metazoa > Chordata > Lepidosauria > Squamata > Scincidae > Tiliqua > Tiliqua scincoides. Next base: position 190,561,432 of record NC_089824.1, read on the forward strand.
AAAAAATGGTTGGCAACCTTCAGTCTCGAAAGACTATGGTATAAGCCTACAGCACCCGGTATTCCCAGGCGGTCTCCCATCCAAGTACTAACCAGGCCTGACCCTGCTTAGCTTCCAAGATCAGAAGAGATTGGGCATGTGCAGGGTAACAGTTGCACTCAAGAAAGGGTTTGTCATATGCTGCCAGCTCTTGACCTATGGCAGAAACTGCTTTACATTACATGAGTTTGAAGCACCCTCCGCATGCCTGTATTTCCAGTGTCTGCTGTGCCTACTTGTATGTGTGAACTGGGCTGATGTCTTGCCATTTTTGTACAGCAGGTTTCCATGGGGTGGGCTTCAGAGGATCTGTGAGTCTTGTGCAGAGAACATTTTGTGAACATGTTTATGTGCATTTGTTCTGGGGAAGGGGGTCTATAGCTTTCAGATTTTGAAAGGGACCTGTGACTCAAAAAAAGGTTGAGGACCACAGGGAAAAAACAATATGACTTACTCTCTTTCCTTTGCTACTCTTCTGCTAATTCATCAGCAACCATGCTAGGAGGAAGTTCATACTCCATTGTCCACAGAGCTCTTGCTGAAAATTGTGCCTGACCAGCAGTAGTATCAAGTTTAGCCTCCAGCTTTCATCAGACCCTGCTGTCTTCCAGTAAGTCTGCTTTATTGGTGCAATACTGCATGTGAACACCACTACAGTAAACAAATTGAATTAGACAGGCAGACTCCTTTCTATATTTCTATAGGGGCTTATGTGTTAAAAGAAATACTTTGTGAATATATGTATAAGGCTAATAGTAATACACCTCCCAGGTGGGTTGTTAAGTCAATGTACTACTTCTGCTAAGAGCCATTTATGCCATCTTGTTGATCACTGAGGTTCTCCAGGAAGAGCAAATAGTTGAGTCTTGTGTCTTGTAGCAGCCTATAAAGGAAAGTAGCATGTGCTAGGAAAATTCTGCTGAATTCCCAGCAGGAAACAAACAAGCCTCCTTATCACTTGCCACTTTGAAACTATTAACTGGGAGTGTCAGATCATGTGGAAGTGTTATAAGGTATATTACTATTTTATTATTGCTTACTAGTTGTGTGTGTTCTGCCTCTTAGGCAACTGAGAGCCCAATGCTATGCCTGTCTACTCAGCCATTATAGTCAACAGAGCTTACTCCCATGAAAGTAAGGGAGGAAGGAAGCAGAGAGCGGGTGTCGATGGGCAATTTTCACAATGGAGAGAGGTGAAAAGCGGTGTGCCCCAAGGATCTGTCCTGGGACCGGTGCTTTTCAATCTCTTCATAAATGACCTGGAGACAGGGTTGAGCAGTGAAGTGGCTAAGTTTGCAGACGACACCAAACTTTTCCGAGTGGTGAAGACCAGAAGTGATTGCGAGGAGCTCCAGAAGGATCTCTCCAGACTGGCAGAATGGGCAGCAAAATGGCAGATGCGCTTCAATGTCAGTAAGTGTAAAGTCATGCACATTGGGGCAAAAAATCAAAACTTGAGATATAGGCTGATGGGTTCTGAGCTGTCTGTGACAGATCAGGAGAGAGAACTTGAGGTGGTGGTGGACAGGTCGATGAAAGTGTCGACCCAATGTGCGGCGGCAGTGAAGAAGGCCAATTCTATGCTTGGGATCATTAGGAAGGGTATTGAGAACAAAATGGCTAGTATTATAATGCTGTTGTACAAATCTATGGTAAGGCCACACCTGGAATATTGTGTCCAGTTCTGGTCGCCGCATCTCAAAAAAGACATAGTGGAAATGGAAAAGGTGCAAAAGAGAGCAACTAAGATGATTAAGGGGCTGGGGCACCTTCCTTATGAGGAAAGGCTACGGCGTTTGGGCCTCTTCAGCCTAGAAAAGAGATGCCTGAGGGGGGACATGATTGAGACATACAAAATTATGCAGGGGATGGACAGAGTGGATAGACAGATGCTCTTTACACTCTCACATAATACCAGAACCAGGGGACATCCACTCAAATTGAGTGTTGGGAGGGTTAGGACAGACAAAAGAAAATATTTCTTTACTCAGCGTGTGGTCAGTCTGTGGAACTCCTTGCCACAGGATGTGGTGCTGGCGTCTAGCCTAGACGCCTTTAAAAGGGGATTGGACAAGTTTCTGGAGGAAAAATCCATTATGGGGTACAAGCCATGATGTGTATGCGCAACCTCCTGATTTTAGAAATGGGTTATGTCAGAATGCCAGATGCAAGGGAGGGCACCAGGATGAGGTCTCTTGTTATCTGGTGTGCTCCCTGGGGCACTTGGTGGGCCGCTGTGAGATACAGGAAGCTGGGCTAGATGGGCCTATGGCCTGATCCCGTGGGGCTGTTCTTATGTTCTTAAAGTGTGGATAGGATTGCAGACTAACAGGCCAATCCTAACCAACTTTCCAGGGTGAATGCAGCCATGCGAACAGGGTGTATGCTGCGTTTTGGGGTTGGGGGGGCAGTCACAGAGACCTCCTCAAGGTCAGGAAACATTTGTTTCCTTATCGTGGGGTTACATTACAGCTGCATCAGTACTGGAAAGTTTGGTTAGGACTGGGCTGTAAAAGTAGTTGTGCAATAGCATCCTTTGGGCACAGTGTGATAGACAGTTTTTAATGCTAATTTTGCTTTGTCTGGCGTTGCTTAAAATGGCACAACTTCAGGTATTTCTAGGTAATTCCTTTGTCTTGACTTTGTCCAGATCCACGCCTTTTTTGGGGACACACATCAAACGGCCTTGTCTCAACATCAACAAAGGAAATACTTCTCTAGTTTTCTTATTGGACCTTTAATGGTCTGCTATATCATACAAATGTTGGACAACTTCCAGTGATTGGTAAGAATTCAGGGATAAGAATTAAGCCCTGGTGTCAATTTACTCTTTATGTCTCATATGCACAAGGTTGTGTGGTAAGGGCATGTTTCAAATCCCTGGAAGCCAGCTTGTGAGGTTTCGTCATCAACTATTCTCTTGCTACTTCTGTTTGACAGCTGTGTAAAGCTGCTAGAAGAACTCACTCAGAGTTTCAGCAAGTATTAATATATTTTTCCATTTTCAACCAATTCAAGTACAAAAAGTTATGTTCTAAACTTCAGTCCAATGGTTCTCAAACTTTTACACCAGGACCCACTTTTTAGAATGAGACTGTCAGGACTCACAGGAAGTGATGCCATGACCAGAAGTGACATCATCAAGCTGGAAAATTTTTAACAATCCTAGGCTGCAATCCTACCCACACTTACCCAGGAGTGAGTTCCATTTACTATCATTGTTAAAAGCATATACATAGTAGCTTGTTAAAAGTACAGATGTGTAACATTTCCCCAAATGCAGTCACATACCATGGTAGCAACAAGTCTAATATATTAAAAATAAAATATTGAAATGAATGAAGACCCACCAGAAATTGGCTCACAACCCACCTAGTGGTTCTGACCCAGAAGAAACACTGGTCTAGTGGATGAGAACTAGTAAACTGGAACTGAATTCAGACAAGAAGATGAAAGCAGTAATAGTTAGAGAGGCTTTCAGAGAAAAAGGAATGTGACAGACTGCCTCTTAAGAAGGTTAGGTACCATTGCTGTTTGTGAAACCTTTTGTGAAACAATGGTGGTGACTATAGGTTCACTTCTCATAGTTCAGTTCAAGGTATGGACAGAGTCTTGCATACCTGATTGAGTGTTGTTTCCTATTTGGTCTTCCTGTCCTTTTTAAATGCTTTGCTTATAGGTCTTGTGTACGTGAGGTGTGGTTGTTTGATTGGGATGGGGCTCACTTGTTTGAGGAAAGAGCAGTATAGAGTGCCACCTGCTTAAATTGTCACTTAAACCTTCTTTGGATGCATACCTAATTTCATATCTATTCATTACCATGTCTACTCTCCCTCCTCCCCATGCTTTCTAAACTTAATAAGTGCCTTAATAGTGCACTTAGATTTAGTACTTTATTGTATTGTAAACATAAATCCTACTTGTCACAGGGTTGGGCAAGTTACCTTTTCCTTTAAGAGAGGTTTTAAGGTGATCCTTAGTAGAAGACTGTGTGTGGCTGTCCAGGTGTGGTTCATTTGTAATTCGGGGTATAAAATCTGGGTGTGGGTTCACAGGCAAAAGAAAGGAAAGCTTGGTTTAGCACTCCTTAGTCTGGAGCAGGGGTGCTCAAACATTCAACTTTAGGGATGCTGGACCTTTAAAATTGTGTAGGAGAGATAATTTCAGCAGGTGCAGCTTGTCATCTGTGGGATGACAAGTTGCACCTGCTGAAATTCTCTCTTCTATACACTTGTTAAAGGTCCAGCATTCCTAAAGTTGAAAGTTTGAGCACCCCTGGGATCATTTCAGAAGGCAGTTTATAGAGTAATATGCTGCTGACTGTCCTTCAGTGTTGGTTATTCAGTTGCCACCCACCCTGCCTCAGAAGGAACTTAGAGTAAGACCTCTGATCTCAACGGGCAGTTTTGCTTGGGATAGTCAAGATAACCTATAATTGAATATGCATGCTTGCTGCTAAGAACAGTTTGCTGTTTGTGTTAACATTTGGGAACATAGAAAGCTGCCCTGTGCTGAGTCAGGTCTCTGGTCCATCTGACTCAGTATTGTTTGCATTGACTGACAGCAACTCTCCAGGATTTCAGAAAGGGCCTGGGTATAAATGTCAGGGGTTGACCCGGGGACTACCCTATGGGTGTATGCAGAGCAGATGCTCTACTATGAGTGATCACCCCTTCCAGTATTGGCCACACAGTTCCATGCTGTCACAAAACATTCAGCATTGTGCATTGGTGCTGACAGCCTTTTAGCATTGACCAGTCAATGTGGTGAGCATTTCTACATGAGAGGAAGTGTTTTAATGGTGTTGCTTCCACGTAGGTTATATTACAGGTGGGCTCTAGTCTTCTGGTGTTTATATGAAGCAGGCTTGAATATAGTGGTAATTTGTCTGCAGTACTGAATGGCGTTAGGAAAAGAGAGTGAGTGCAAGACCTTGGGAAAGTCTAACAAGTGTATTTACTGAGTGGGTGTCAGTGGGTGTTTCCCAATTGCCTGGATTGAATAAACTTATCTTCTTATAGTTACACTTGTTGTAACATGTAAGTTTAGCAACCACAGAGTTTGTGCCATCCTGGAAAAACAGTCTCTCTATCACACCTAGATGGCAAATAGATTCTCTCTAAAAAGTTTGTCAAATCTTTCCTTCTTTAGTGCAGACATGGGAGTCCTTAATATATGTTTCTGTATGTTTTGACCACATTTATTTAGTAGGCATGTCTTAATTTGTTTCAGCTAAAATCTTGATTTCTGGTTTCTATATAATGCAGAATTCTGAGAATGATGATATATGTATTAATTTCATTTATATTTTGCCTTTTTCCATGATGGAACTCAAATCAAAGTATGTGGGGTTCCTAAGCAGTGCCATGTCTGACCCAGGCCTGCTTGACTAAAGCAAGTGCTGCTCACAGACCATATCCTGGGCTACATACACACACACAAGTTGAGATTACTTACTAGTTAGTCTTTGGACTGTGCTCATAATCCAAACAAGCTTCATGTTCCTTTCTCCTCCCACATCTCTAGTTGTATACCAGGAATCTTTGTTTCTTTAACTATTGCTGATGTGAAGTTGGGAACACTCTGACTTACAAGTCAGAATGCTAAACCAGAATTTAAAGTTGGTTTAACATCTTGGTTTGTAGCCAGCAATAAACCATAGTTCCTGACTTTGCAATTAGCAGTGGGACTATGGTTTAAAGAAATTAGAATGTCAGCATCATGATGGATTTGAGGAGGTAAGGCTAATGGGAAGTAACATGTGGGTTCTGGCTACATTCACAATTCTTAATGAATTGTGGTTAATTGATCATCCACTGGTGTTGCTAGGGGGGTGCGGGCTGCACCGGGTGATGCGCTGGGGGGATGACGCGCCCGGGGGATGCGCTAACATCGCGGGGTTAGGAGCCGCCCTGTCATGCCATACATCATTGGATGTAGAATGGCCAGCAGAGTGCAGTGCAAAAAACAAAATTGAAATAGCTCCTTTCGTTCAAAAGTTATGGCCAGAAAACCAGAAGGAAAAAATGCATGGAGCCCTATGGAAAGTGAGCTGTATCACGCGTTTACTCGTGAGTAGGCATACTTGCCATCGGCTGTTGGAAAGGGCAGGCTGAGGGGGATCCAACAACACCAGAATGGTCCCGATCCAATGAATGCAGCTCCCCAAAACACCGGGGAGCTGTGAGTCCCCCCTCCCAGCTGTGAGTCTGAGCCCCAAACGGAGCCATGTGGCTGCATTTACTCGCAAGTAGGCGGACTTGCCTTAGTCGAGGCAGGCTGAGAGGCTCCAAGGATGCCAGAATGGTCCTCGTCCAATGAGTGCAGCCCCCCAAAACACGGGAGAAGGAGGTTCCTCCCTCCCAGCTGCCTCCCTCCCAGTCTATTGAGCCCTATGGACAGCAAAGCAGCCTCACAGTCGTGTTTACTCACAAGTAGGCAGATGTGCCTTGGCTAGTGGTCAGGCCAGGCAAAGGGGAATGTGAGGACACCAGAAGGGTCCTGATCTGATGGAGCTGCTCCAGAAGGCAACCTCCCCTCCTAAAAAGAACAAAAAAGAGACTTGAATGGTAAGAGGAAAGTTTTCTATTTTGCACTTGTGAAGCCAGGTGGGTCTTTATTCTGATGTGCCTGAAATAGAAGAACTTTAAACTGGGCAGTGGGAGGGCTGAAGAGCTCACTGATTCTTTTTGGGGGGTTGTTATTGCAGGCAGACTACAGAGTAAGCTCCATTGACCACTGTGGGACTTGCTTCAGAGTAGACATGCATAGGCTTGGGCTCACAGGCTGCAATCCTACCCACACTTTCCTTAGAGTAAGCCCCATTGACCACAATAGGACTTACTTAAGAGTAGATTCACTTGGTGGAACAGGACTGTCTCCTCCTTATTTATTTTATTTTAATTAATTTATTTATAATTATTTATTTTAATTTGCTTGATGATGTCACTTCTGGCCATGACATCACTTTCAATGGGTCCTGGACAGATTGTCATTCTAAAAAGTGGGTCCCAGTGCTAAAAGTTTGAGAACTGCTGCAATAAGGTGTTAGTAAGTTGACATGGGTGTGTGTGTGACTCTACAAGTTTTCAAAATCACTAAAATCAGAATTTGGAGGAATAAGACCATTTTTATATATTAATCAATGCGTACTTTCATGCAAAATGCATTGAAACAAACCACATTGAAATATCTGTGTTATAACAAAAGGTACAGCCAAAAAAACCAGTGGGGCGGGGCGATGGTACATCACCACACCCACCTGGGGAGTTGCCCCGCCCACTACATGGCATGGCACCCCTGATCTAAATCAATCCATTTTGATTGATTATTGAGATTACATTAAGCATTTGTATTTCACATAAACTGATGTTATTCTTCTGCAACTGAGAACTTTATCTCAGATTAAAAATCTATCTTGCTGTGTTTTGTCAGTTTTATACCATTATAGTTACTGCTATGTTTGCACTGTACAGTTAGATTTGGCTTTCCATTGAGGTAGTAATAGTAGAAGACAGAATTAGCGGTGTTTTTTCCAAAGTTTAGACTGTAATCCTTTCAATAAATGTTTAAAAGTAATTCCAAACCTGTCTTAACAGTTTAGCTCGTATCATGTTCAACTCTTGATAAGTCAAAAGCTTTGCATCTGCTCAGGGTACAGTATTCCAACAAGAACCTGGTGTTTTCATTCAGGGATTAGCTTTGGCCTACTGGCATAGTTTTCTTGAACTTCGTCTACCTAAAAATTAAGTCTATGGGTGTGACAGATTATTCTGTGTGGGGTTTCTTCGGACTCAAACAACTTGCTGAGCTTCTTTCATACTCCTTATATTTTTCTTATCTATTTTGGTTCATTCTTTGAGTTATTCATTCATCTTCTTTGTTCCATTCCCTCAGATTCTTTACTCATTGAGAACTGTCTCGCTGTCTCCAATAATCCATCTTCGCTTTTCATTAAGTTCCATTTAACTTTGTTCTGTGATAATGCTGACCCATATAAATACCAAGTTCAGGATTTATGGGCATTTCTGTTAAAGTTATGCAATATTGACTGCAAGTAATGTCAACTGCATGTAATTCTTGAGATGTTTAAAGTCTCAAGTGCCTTGCTGCCTTGAATACCAGAGCTGGAAGGAAGTGCCCTCTTTTTAGTTCACCTTTCGGTTGCTAGTTCTGATTAAAGGAGAGTACATGTATTCATAATGTTTTGAAGGTTACTGATGGCATCTGATTTATATTTTTAAAAGAAAGGAAGATTATAAAGGTGTTTGTCTAGTTTAGTAGAGCATGTCAAAAACATTTGCAAAAGCTATGGGAAGTCTAAACATCCATTCTGCTTTAAAAGAACTATCCTGACATTATTGACAGAAGTCTTTTTTTAATAGACATTTATCCCATTACATAAAAAGCAAAAGCATTGTGTCTAGCTAGAACTGTTTGGAAAAGAGCAACTTATTATGGACATCTTGGTGAACTGCTTCTTCATTGAATGAACTAGGGCTGTTCACAATAAAGCAACTCACCTTCTAATCTGTGTGACCTCCATTTCTTGGCCTTTTACATGAATCTGACTATCTGCAGAGAACTGGGTGGAACCCTTTTCTCATTGGCAGGTTTGGCTGGGCTCTGCTCATCTCATCTTGCACCATCCATGCTCACCATAACTACGAGGAAATAGGCTTCTTTGGAATGTGTAGCCAGGGGAGGGGATGGGCATGGAGTTTGCCACTATTGTGTTGTGTAAGAGCATATAAATTAAACATGAAGTCGACTCAAGCTTTTGTTGGGGGTCAAACTATCCTGGAATATTCCAGCTGTCACTGTAGTCAATTAATGATCTTCAAGGTTTCAGCATGTGACTTCTAATTCTGTGACTCCTTGGCAGTGGAGAACAGAAGTGCACCTGCTTACTGTGAAGAGAAAGGCTTGTCAGGTTCTGTTCTGTTCACCAGGTCATAGTTTCTGCAATAGATGGATGTTGATTCTTTGTGGATCCCTTTTCAGCTATATAAAAGTTACCTTGAATGGATCCATTAACATGCCCATTGTCTAGACCAGGGGTGTCCAAAGTTTTTGGCAGGAGGGCCACATCATCTATCTGACACTGTGTCGGGGGCCGGGGGAAAAAAGAATGAATTTACATTTAAAATTTGAATAAATTTACATAAGTTTACATAAACGAATATATTAAAGATGAACTTGTATGAATGAATGAAGGTCTTGCAATAGCTCTATAAAAGGCCTTGCACAAAGCAAGGCTGGCCTTTCCTTTGCTGCCGCTACTGCATCACAGACATGAAACAGCAAGCAGTGGAGGGAGCCCTTGGCCCGCAGCTCACACAAAAGGTCAAACAGTCACCCTCACACTGAGAGCAGTTGCGTCGGGCCAGTGCAGTGAAGGGCCAGAGGCTCATTGGAGACTGGGGGCTCCCAGCGGGCTGCAATGAGAGGCCTCGAGGGCTGCAAGTTGCCCCAGGGCCGGGGTTTGGGCAGCCCTGGTCTAGACCTAAAGAATGACATTAATCAGATTTGTGCATTGTGCAAAATATTGGTGGAGTTTTTTTAAAATTTACATAATTTTAAGAACAATAATTTGAAAGATTATCTGATGTTTACGATCTGTGACCTGTTTAGAAAAACTTCGTATTGTTTCAGTTTTGAGTCTTATCCTCCTTTTTCTTAGACAGCCAAAGTGGTGGACTGGATGATGCCCCAAACTCAGTAGCTGTAGTGTAGGAAAGATTGAACATATCTCCTATTATATTTGTTACCATGCACTTTATTTAAAAGGGGGGAGGGGAAACACAAATATTTTGTCTGTCTTCTTTCTGCTCAGGTGTCTTTATCTGACACAATTTTACTTATTTTTAAATGGAAAAAAGATCCACAAGTGTTGCAGTGGGTGGTCACTTTTACTCACAAAGCTGTTAAAATTAGGATGAAATTTATGTTTTCATGTAAAACACTGTAACTTTTTTAAACAAATGAGAGCCTGTCTGTAATTTGTACACTTATTTACTTGGGCATTGGAATGATAGAAAAAAGCTACTTTTATATAATGTTTTTGTTATTTTTATCTTTGTGTCTTAATTTTGGTAATGCTTTTTAGGTACTTTTACTTTGGTTTTTATCTGTAAACCTGAACTTAGTAATCAGTGTACCATGGGAAAATAGACAGAAAAGTGACATGGTGCCTTATATAGATTAATTAGAACATAAGTTTTCATAACCAACAGACTAGCACCAGTGAATCTTAACTGAGTTTTCCAAAACAACGCTGTTGCAATGTCCATCATATCCTAACCCCATGAAAGTTATCAACAGACAGCCAAGTAACAGGTGCCTGTGAGGTCTGACTGCACCAATTGGTTTACTGTCTGCCATGGAGTTTGCAAAGCTACAGGGGCCTGACTGGAATGTGTCAGTCAGTAACTTTGCTGAACAGTAGCCGGGAAATGGGTATCTGGTCTTGTGTGTTCCCAGAGGCATCTGGTGAGATACAGGAAGCGAGATTAATTGAGCCCTGGCCTGATCCAACAAGGAAGAACATAAGTGTACGTGCAATGGTGCATTCTTCCTTGGTCCAAGGTCCAAGGTCTTGTGTTCTTCCTTGGACATGTACACTTTCCTGTTGCCACTCCCTTGCATCTGGCATTCATAGATAGGCTTACCTCTAAAACCCAGAGATGACATACAGTCATCACGATTTGTAACCTGTGATGGACTTTTTCCTTCATAAATCTGTCCAATCCACCTTTTAGAAGCATCTAAGCCAGGATCCACCACCACATCCTGTGGCAAGTAGCTCTACAGATTAATTACACACTAGATAAAAAAATATTTTCTTCCCCCCCCCATTCTAACTCTCCCACCAGTCAATTTTAATGGATGTCTCCTGATTCTTGTGTCTTTGAGGGACAGTTAGGCAACATTGTTGATAGCACAAAAGTATTTGATCATCCTGAAGGGTCAGAATGAAGGGAGGAGTAGAAATGTGAAAGACAGAATGGAGGGGGGTAGAGACTTGCATCTTAATGATATTTGAGTTGCATCAGTGTGCTGTTTTTCTGGTGTTGCAGCAGTGTCATGGCTTCCTCATGAGGAAGCTGCTTGAACCATTCATTAATAAGGCTATGCCATACCTCTGTAACTAGATATGATAGGGTAAAACTGATGTTATTTTTGGAATCAGCATCCCGAATTCATATAAAATCACCATAAATCTTGAAAATTTTTCTGACCCTCAATTTTGGAGGTCTCTGTTCTCCATCATGGTGAGGATGCCCACCTGACTTTAAGGTAGCAGCAGTTTTACATTTAGTCCTTTTAATAAAGGCTAGAATTATGACGGTTTAGAAGCATACGTGTTGTGGTCTTTGAGATTTGAGCATTTGGGCTCCTTTGGGGAAACATGGCTGGCATTGAACTACATTTGCTGTTCAGTTGTGAAGATGTCTGACCCTTGAATGTCTGTCTTCATAACTAATCTAATTTTCATTTTTGTAGGGAAGGAAATGAACCAGGGGATTCTATGAAGATCACATACAGTGAACTGCTGAGTAAAGTCTGCCAGTTTGCCAATGTTCTTCAGGAACAAGGTATCTGACTCCACAGATATCCACAAATTTGCTTGCTGAAATAAACGTCTCTCCCTCTGGTGGGTGTGTCAAGCCCCCCTTTCATTTTCCTCTCCCAAACTTGGAGCTGCAGAAGAGAGTGAAGAGTGAAGTATTGTCTCTCTTAGGATTTTTCTGTTAGCATGACCCTCTTCCAACTTGGAGGGTTAAGGACGACAAATTTTGGCTGACTATGAAGGATAATTGCCTAACTAATATAATGCTCTCAGGAAGGTGCTTACTTGGTGGTACTAGAACTGACAAGGAGTGTATGTTAAGCCAGCCAGATTTTTCTGACTTTTAAGTTGTACTTCACTAATATCCTTCTGAGGTTTCTTCTCTACTACCAAGACATTTTTGAACTTGGAAAATAGAACTTTACCTCCACGCCACAGTCACCCCAGACACTCACCCACAAGTCGACCCCGCAGATAAGTCGAGCGCAGGCCTTGAGCCAACAATCATGGAATTTTACATGACCCTCGGATAAGTCGGGGGTTAAACTTAAGGGGGTATCTGACTATAGATTTTACCCGAGACCAGATCCTGAAAAGTAACCTACCGCTAATCGTTACCTAAGAACTGTAGTCTCTAATTTATTAAAAACATAATAAAAGATCATAAGATACATTTTTATTCTTTTTTAAATTTTGGTCTTCACCACCTTTTTGTAAACACTACCAGAGTAAGTGCATTGTAAACAACATACCAGTAAAACAGTGGTTCCCAACCTGGTATTCATGTACTTTCAGGGCCACTCAACAGGACCTGTAGGGATACTTGAAAAAGAATGGAATAATGGCAGAAAAAGGCAGGTCGTGCACCAGAATGCTTTGCAGGGCCAGCAAGGCAGGAAGGAAGGTAGCTAGTTGACTGAAAGCCCCAGCAGTAGCTAGTTTTTGGCAATTGATTCATGTTTGCACCAGTGATTGAAAACCAGCACAGTAAAAAAACTGAAACAATATGGAAAGTGATCAATCACCCAGAATTTCTCAGCACACTTCTGGTGCAAAACAGTGGAAAGGCAGAGTCTTCTGTTCTTTAAACAGATGAAAAGAGAAAACACTGTGATGAATACATGAAGTCTGGGTTTTCATATGGGGGAGAGGAGGGCTTGTATTATTAATTACAAACATTTTGCTAATAGGAAGGGTACAAATTATGGAAATGCAAGGGATATGCAAGTGAAAAAGGTTGTACCATGAATCAAATCCACCTTTAAGGTGTCTGGTGTGTTAAGCCAGAAGCTCCACATACAACCCATAACACATAACTGGGAGTGTGCAGTTCAGTTCACAGCAGAGAGATGCAGCTGCATATATTTGCAATCCTTTTTACTCAGAAGTAGACCCACTGCTTTCCATGGGTGTTATTCTTAAGTAATGGTGCACTGAATTGTAGCCTGGGAAGGAGGGTCCCATCCTGGTGTTTCAAAAAACAGACCTGCTTTGCAAGCATTTGCCAAGCAGAACCAGGCTGCAGCAGAAGGAAGGAGATTAAAAGGTGAACTTTGGCTGGAATTTCCCAGTTGCCTTGAAACAATCTCTGGCATGCCTGCCTGGTGCCTGCCTGCTGCTTGAGAAACTTGGCGCCCGCCTGCCTGCCTGCCGCTTGAGAAAGGAAACTGTTCAGAGTTGACAGGCTCCGCCCTCTGAATGACCCGCGGATAAGGCGAAGTGATAATTTGAGCTTGATTACTTGGCAAAAATTTCACGTGCTATACATGAGTATCTACACTATGTCCTTAGGATTGTGTCCATCTTTGCTTATTCAATAACCTTCACTAATAAAGACCTCTTTATTTTTTAAATTCTGCATATATTATATACAGTATATATATTATATACAATATACGTATACAGTATATTTATCCAAGTATATTTTTATACTGTATACTTTATATACAGTATATATTTATATGTACTGTATATGTATATTTATATGTATATGTAGCAAGGTTTAAAAACCATATTTAACATTCTCACCTTCCCTCCCATTCTGATTTTGCACACGTTTTCATAGTTAACATTTTATTAAAAATTTCTGGTTTTCTGGCAATATAGGGCCCATTCCTATCCAATATTCCAGTGCTGGTGCGGTTGTACCAGTGGGGTGTGCGTTGCATCCTGTGGTGGAGGGGCAGTCACTGGAACCTTCTTAAAGTATGGGAGCATGTGTTCCCTTATCAAGAGGCTGCATTGTGGCTACACTGGAGCTGGAAAGTTGTATAAGATTGGGCCCATAGTCACTATTGGACCCATAGTCACTTGCAAATGGGAAAGGGTAACCCAGTTAAGGAGGACAGACATCTACATTTATATTATAACTAGGATAATGCATGAGGCTTCTGAAATATGTTCAGGAAATGGCTGGGAATAATGCATTGGGAGCAAAACTAACGTATTTTATCCAAGACTTTCTTTCCACTATGGATCCAACCTAGTTATTTACTCAAGCAGCTTAAGGATACATTCCTATGTACATTTTCCTGGGAGCAAACCCCATTGAACTTAATGGGATTTACTTTTGAGTAGACCTGTTTAGGATCAGGCTGTAAATCAGTTCCAGATAGAGCAGTTAATTTAATAATGCAGGAAGATAGAAATATGTGGATGGGAATCTGTGAAAAGAATACTTACGTTGAAAGTGATTACCCTTATGTTCTCTCCCTGGCTGACATCTTGCTACATGAATACCGAATATAGCAGTGTTTCTCAATCAGTGGTACAGGTTCCACCAGTGGTACTTGAGGTCAGCAAGACCAGGGATGTGACACAACAAATGGTGTTAGGAGGCTTGGCTTGGCAGACAGATCACCCAAGCATGCTTTTCTGCGCTTGAAAAAGCTCTCCGACCCACCCTGAACCTCTTATTGGTGTTTGTCACATCACATCTGGCCTCCCAACCCAGAAGTAACTGGTGATGATGTCATCACCAGTTACATCCAGTGAGATTTCAAATAGGTGGACAATGTGTAGTGGTACGGTGGAGGACAAATGTTGAGAAACACTGGAATATAGTATGTGAAACTGGAAAGTATGTACTAGTTTTTTCCAGCTGTTTAAAATTATGCTTGCAGTTGGTTAAAGGACAATTACTAATAGTATGAATTCATGACTCTTAAAATTGTGGTATCCATTGCAACTTGTCAGTAAGAGAATCCTTATAAAGCCTATTTTTGAAAAAAAAACCCAATATATACACTTAGAAACTTCTAAATGTGGTTTTGAGAGTGACTTAATTGCAGGAGTATCGTATTTTCTTGCTTATGGGAACTGTTGTGAGAATTCATCCATTCAGAGATACATACATATCCTGCCTTTCTTCCAGTAAGGGCACTCAGGGCATTAGTAGTTGCAAAGTACTTTGGAGATGAAATGTAACAGTTGCCTTACTCTTGATTGTGACTGTAACAACCATGCAGGAGCTTTGTGCTTTTTCTTCATTTGTGACTCCAAAGGAAATGCCCCTGGTCCTGAATTGTAACAAGGTTTAATTTGCCATATGTACCAGAAATTAACTTATGCGTTTAAGCATGGCTCTTGCTATGTTTGCCTTAATCCTTCTCTTGGAATGTTGGGGCCCACAAGGGCACAGTAATTGAATGGTAAAATGTTTTCAGCTAGCTTGAGAAACATCTCTTTCTATTCCACAGGTGTGAAGAAGGGAGACAGAGTTTCTATCTACATGCCTATGATCATTGAGCTGGTGGTAGCCATGCTAGCCTGTGCCAGAATTGGAGCAATTCATTCCATTGTGGTAGGAAAGAGCTGTGTGTGTGTGTGTGAGAGAGAGAGAGAGAGAGAGAATGATTATTCTGTTCTCGCATATTGCAGGTTGCCTATTGAAATGGTCAGTGATTGTAATAAATATCTCCTAGAATTCAGCTAGTTTCTGTCCCTTTTGCTTGATTCCCCCCCCCCCCTTTGGCATGGAATCCATATTTTGAATGGAGTGACCATGTAATTTTCCATAGAAGCCATCAGTCTTTTGGCTACTGTTGTGATTTTCAAACATTTAATCTTTTAAGGAACCTTTTCCACATTGATGTGCCTGAACTTCTGCCATGAAAGGTTTGAAAGGATTGAGTAGTCTCTTCCAATGTGTGCATTCAGGACATGTGGGATGCTAACCAAGTTACATTCTGCAGGAAGAGTTTGGTGACAGGCAATCTGTCTTTCAGGGAAGACTATACAAATACTGATTATTCTCATTGAGGAAACTAATAAATTTTCCCAGAATGAAAATCACTGGACTAGTTCATTGGAATACTGGTGTCCTCCTCAATTACAAGTGTGTCACTCACAGGGGTTAAATTTCTGTGACCAAGCTGAGTGATCGTGTTGTCTTTGTCAGTTTGCAGGTTTTTCAGCAGAATCCCTTTGTGAGAGGATCATTGATTCCCACTGTTCTCTTCTAATTACTGCAGGTAAAGTAGTCTAGGTTGTATAAGTTTCTTAAGTTTTATAAGGTCTTAAGTGCTTAGTAATATTCCATCATTGCAGAATAAGGCAGGGCTGTATTAAAACAGCCTTCTGCCACCATTCTGTAGCTTCTCATGCCATCATCTGTTAATGAGCAATAAATTTTCATCAGTGTGTTGCTAATCAGCTTTCCTGGATACCTTTTTAATGCTGTTTTCCTTGTGTGTGATTTGACATTCTGTTTGGCTATTCATTTAGATAAATAAACCATAGCCTTCTCATGGTATCCAGTAATTTAGTAGTTACAACTGCAACTTTTAAACTCAGAGCACCTTCAGAATGCATTACAATATGAGGAATCAACCTTTCCAAGATTTACATATTAGTCCCCTGCCAAGTTATTAATAAGAATGTTCATACAGTACTGTGTACCGCTTTTCAACAAAAAAACCCCACAAAGTGGTTTATAGAGAAAATAAAATTTCATTCTCTGAAGCAATGATGGTGCTCTTAATAGAACCAAGACATAAAAGATACTTCCAAGTGTGTTGCTCGTTGTAAGTGTGAGCCCTTCCTGTTGGGAGGGTTTCACTGTTCTTGGTAGAGACTTCAGTTTTTACTCTTGAGTCTTCAGCTACCTCAGCAAACATTCCCTTCTCTCAATTCTATTGTTTCTGTTACTTCAAACTTCCTTCCTCTGACCTTCAAACACTTGCAGACTGTTCTGGCAAGGTAGTTTAATGATTTACTTACTGTTTTGTAGACGCCTTTTATAGAGGTGATAAGCTGATTAACCTGAAGCAGATAGCAGATGAAGCCTTGCAGAAATGTAAAGACAAGTAAGTCCAGACTTGGATGGAATGAAAAGATTCCTGTTGAAAGCTTTTGTTTGGATGTGGATGTAATTGCAGAGGATTGTGGTCTTTGAAATACCATATCAACCTGGGCTCAGAGGAATGAAGATGTATAAAGCTGGAGAAATAGTGTGCCATGTAGATCCTTTTGAGAAATGTTGCTATTCTAAAGCAGTTTGTTTGGAACCTTGTTATCTCACTCTTATAAGTTTCCACTTATCCAGTTAGCTGCTTCTAAAATGGAAGATGGTAGCTCTCCAACACAAAATACTGCTATGAAATAAGGTAGGAAGTTAAATATGCTCTAATAATAATAATAATAATAATAATAATAATATAATAACAATAATAATAATAATACAGGTATTTATATACCACCTTTCTTGGCCGTCAGATTTCTCCTCAGACTTTATTCAAGGCGGCTTACATAGGCAGGCTATTTAAATCCCCGTAGGGATTTTTATAATTGAAAGAAGGTTCTATCTTTCAAGAACCACAACGTTCCAAATGTTTCTCTCTGATCTGGTTTCACATTCTGGCCTCCATCCTCCCACACTCAGAGCAGATGGAATAACTCGGCTCAGCTTGTCAGCTGCTTCAAGGTCGCACGGTGCCGGTGGCCTTGAACTGGCGACCTGCGGATGTTATCTTCAGGCAAATGGAGGCTCTACCCTCTAGACCAGACCTCTTCCCCGTTTCAGTGAGAACTACAGACAAGTAAGATTTGATGCAGAGACGCTCAGTTCAGATATTGTCCGAGGTAGGCTCTGACAGCCTCCCTCTTATACTTCCTCTGACCAATCAGGTAAGGGATGTCCTCATCCCCATTACCTCATCCTCTCGTGACTGCATTACATCATCCTCCCATGGATGCTCTGGCCCCTTTCCTGTACACTTGGCTGCAAAGTCACTGTGACTCAGCACATTTACCCAGTCACCATTGGTCAGTCCATGGTCACATGGTACACTTTCCTTGTGCTTTACTTTAGCCTTAGGCTTATATCTGGTTATGGGCCCCGGGCTTTCAGGCCTTGCCATGCTCAGGCAGCAAATTTCCACAGGCTGTGGCTCGACACCCTGACAGGTAGGAAGTTAAATATGCTTCTCATTTCAGTACAGACAAGCAAGTACAGACAAGTAAGATTAGATGCATAGAGGCTCAGTTCAGGTATTGTCCTAAGCTGTGGTTAAGGTCACTTTTCTGTGATTTTGTGAAATATCTGAATTAACAAACCCTGGTTCGCCTTTTGTTTGGAAGTAGTTGGAATCACAGTTTAAGTGATGAAGCCATATATGGGTTTTGAGGTACCAATTATCCTGCCTGCCTAACATTTTATGATCAACCTTACAGGTGGAAGTCTGCTGAACCCAATTCTCCTCCTCCTGGAATTTTTTGTCTTGGTTTGTTCAACTTAACTCACTTTGCCTTTCTTCTCCTTGCAGAGATGCCCCTCTTCGAAGGTGTATTGTGGTCAAGCACTTAGGGAGGGAAGAGTTGGTGCTAGATGGGCCAAGCAGCAAATCCCCACCACTTAAGAGGCTTTGCCAAAGTGTGCAGGTGAGTTACCTGTGTAACCATGAGAAGGCTCTGCACAGGCATTTTTTTTCTTAGAATTTTCCTATTGTGGGGAATAAAGATTTTGTACTTTCATTGTAGAGATCAGAGCAATCAAGTAGCAATTTGGTGCTGCTGTGTGAATGCAGCTCTCTTCCCTTGCGTTGCAACTGAGATGGTTGTCTGTAATATGAATGTACAACTGACAGAGGCACCCATTAGATAGTGCCTATAACATCAGTGCTATTATTTTATAGTTCTTTCCATTTTCTTGCTATGCAATAAGAGCGCTGATGTGGCCGTTTAATAAGCAAAAATATGAACAAGGCTACTCTTCAACACATTTTTTTCTCCCTCCCCCACAGCTGTCACGTGCAAATTCCAGAAATGTTTCTTGTCAGAGATGTAATGTATTGAAAGACCTTTGGGCCCCACTCACGTCAAATTTAAGTTACTTCCACAACAGCTAGAAATTAAAAGTTTGCATGTATGTGGCCCATGATACACAGATTACTAGATGGTTGAAAACAAGGCTTTTACTTGCTTGATACTCAGGACATGAAGTCTTCTTCATGAGAGAAAGCTAAGCATCCTGTGTGACAGTATGGAGAGGTGTAGAAGTTCTTCTTAGTATGCTCTTGAACTAGCATGAGATGTATCCGGTGCTTGCAAAATGCAAGCTATAGATACTTGCACACGTATACATACAGTATATACTTGCCGGAGGTATGTTCTTCCCCTCTGCAGCTCACTTGTCCCATTTTTAAAGGAGAATTAAAGTATATGACTGGAAATATAGGCATTCCTGCTGTAGCAAGGCCCATCATTATATTTATTATGGAGATCATGTAACTGTTGCAAAATTGAGAGTGGACTAATAACTCTGGCAAAGTTGCCCTTGAATGATAATCTAGAAAGACTGCGGGCTATAAATCTGTTGGCACAGTAGCACTCTCTGCTGTCATTCAGATTTTCCAAAGCACTCACAATTAATTGTACTCATTCCACTTATCATATAAATGTGTTGTAACCTATGGCAGTATTGCCTTGTACACACTAATCAATTTATCCATCCACCATCCTTCTCAGCGCAGTACTGCTTTGTTAACACTTGATGCTAACTAGTTAGATTTACCTATTGCACTCCAGGGGAATAACAGGGATGTGTACTACTTGGAAGCTTTCCATGAGATCATTGGTCTCTGGAGCCAGACTTTGGTGTTCAGAGATGTCTACCCTGCTGAATAACTGCAACTCTGTTACAGCCACGCATCCCTTGTCTGTTTTGTATATATGCGTTCAGTATAAACAATGCTTGGAGAAGAAGTTAAATTGGAGGATTTATTAGTGATTTCGGTCTTGTATTTGCTGAGATGATAAATCTGTGTGTGAACCATACCTCTTCAGAGAAGAAAAAAATTCAAAGACATAGATGTGGGGGAACAGTGATCTTTCCTTGTTTATGTATAGGGGGTGTGTGGGTGTGTGTGTGTGTGTGTGTGTGTGTTAGGGAACATTTCATCATGTGACCTCCCCCCCATCTGCAAGTATACTGCCTCAATGAGACCTGGGCCAACTCCTAACTGTAGCGTCCCATTACAAGCCTCATATTTACATGTTACAGCAGAGGTGTAGGAGCCACTTTGCTCTGTGTCCCTGCAATGTTTAAAGGCCAGTTTTCAGGTCAGAGTCTGTGATCAACTGGGAAGGACTCATGCAGCAGACCCTGCCTTTGTTGTTTCAGGTTTTGAAACCATATGGCAGTACCATGAAATACATGGTGTTTGTCAGGATTCAATGTCTAAATGGGGGGCTAGTATCTTCCCCACAGTGTGATTGCGGGTTTCCCCGCCAAACCATGTACCACACTGTGTCTGGCTGCAAATTGAGGTTGTATACTGGCCCATGGTCTTTTTTTTTACTGAAGGTAACTCTGTGCTTGAATAGCTGGATGAATTGGACATTGATATTTGATCTAGTTTAAATGTTACACAAGCCCATGTATTATAAGCCATACACTAAAATAAATAAACCACCTCCTACCACTGTTATAACTTGTAAAGGGCATCACTTCCTTGCTGACATTTGTTCTTCAGATAAAACTGTCAGGAGCACATAGTTAATTGTCAGACACTCTCCTTCCTGCTCCGGAAAGCTGTTTGTGCAATGAGTTTCTGGGGTGGGGTGGATAGTTTGATTTACAGAAATGTATCAGTTGCCTATTCACAGGCATATACCACCACTCTTAAAGCTCCAGGCGGTTTGTAGTGTGTTAAATATATACTGATCACTCAGCAACTTAATTGATATACTGATCACTCAGCAACTTAACCTGATCGGGAAGTAAACACATGAGGTTCCATATCAATTTCATCTCTTTGTACGAGAATGTAGAATGCAACGTAGCATCACCTCTGATAATTACAAGGCACAAATGAAGGATGCAAAATGTGAATCGTACAAGGTTGAGGAGGTGCCTACTTTGTTTGCAGGAGGTATCAGGTGGAGTTGGTGAGAAACTTTCTTGAGCTATCATTGCAAGCCTTGTGCTGAGTCCAAAAGCCCATCAGGGTTGTATCACTACAAACTGTTAAACAGAATGATTTTTGGTACCATTTTGCTGCCTGGTGTTCTTGCCTCACTAGGATTCTGTCAAGAGCTACTAGGCATAGCAACAGTCAGGCTTGCTGTTCTGGCCAATGGTAGAACTTGATTGTGGGAAGTTCCATGGCAGTCTTGTTCAGCTGAAAGTGTACATAACTAAAATCTGATTAAGAGCTCTTAAGTGCTTATTAGTTCTCTGTTACTTATGCATATGGATCTTGCATAGGACTCTCCATTTAGAGGCTAATTAGCTGAACCCTTTTTACTCTTGCATGAACTTTGACATAGTGGCTGATGCAGTGCTTTCGCACGTGCAGCTGGTTCTGACTTACGTGTGCCAGAAGAGAAAAACTGAAATAAAACCAGTCAGGAATAATAGCAAAGCATTTATCATGCAGTAACTTTGTGACCCGAGCCTGTGCTTTGCAGTTCTTCCTCTGCTTTCTAGAAGAAGAGCTTTTGTGTCTGTGGTTCACTCCCTTTTGGGCCCTTGCAGCTCCTGCGTATTCCCCTTCCTTGCCAGCATGGCATAAAAATAAGTGAGGGGCCCATTGAGACTTTTCTGCTTCTCAAATCATATATCCTCTTTGTGGATTTTTAACAGGAAAAAAAGACTGAGAGCTCAAAGAAAGTCCATCCCAAGGTATTTACTGTGTAGCAAAAGCTTTCTGTTGATATATTTGTCACTCTGCTTACCCTTTCCAGCACTCCCCTCTTAACTGCTCTCTTTCACCCTCTCTGCACTGCAGTGTGTGGCCTCTTAACCCCACTTCTGACAGTTGCATGCTAGTTGTAGACATCACTGTCCCAAGGGGAGGGAAGAAGGGAGTGGTGGGATACATGCCACTGACCTGGGAATGTTGGAGAGGGACAGTGACTCAATTGTAATGCTAACACTTCTTTAGACTCTCTTGTACTTACCGAAAATGTAAATGCGGTTTTAAAACCAAAGCAATAAAAGGTGTGTGTCTCAGTGATAATACTTCTTAGGTAATATCTCCAGCTGGGCCTGCCAGCTGGCATCCTGAAATGGTGTTGCGTAATGCACAGCATGTTCCCACCCTTGGGTCTTTTTCTCCAGGCCAAACTACTCAGTGGGCCTATGAGCTAGCCTGCCTGGCACTTCTGTTCTGACAACTGAGCCAGCTCTGCTTCCAGAGGCATTGTTGAAATGCACATTCTTGTTACAGTGAAATGTGACTCTAGATTTTGTTTGTTGCTCTAGCCGGTTTGTAGCTAGCAAAGCTTAGTTGGATCAACATGATTGCTAGCTCTACCTCCTCTGTTGTTAACTTATGCAGAAAGATTACAAAAGTATTAACTCACCATTAGCTTTCCTATAGAAGGAGAGTTTGATTACAAATCCCTATTAATCCACTTGTTGATATTCTTTTCCAACCATTATGACTTTGGGGAAATGTAGCTCCTTTCCCGATATTTGGAAAGCTGCTACAGGTAGTTTTTTACCTCTGCCCATGAGACCTCGCTAATAGTACTTCCAAGATAGTGAAGAGGTACCTTATGAGGTCATGTCAACAAATATATGTATGTTGGTAATGCATGAGACATCCATTGAGTTGGTGCAACATGTATGGCATGGAAAATGCTTGCAACCTCACTGAACTACATGTACATATCTATAGGCTGGGTGTGTTCTCATTCCATGATGATAGACAGTAATAGAGCCAGAGCACACTAGCTATTGTACCAAATAAAGGTTGGCAAAGCTCAGTCATGGCTTCTAAATTATTCAACAAATTTTATTTACCCCAAGTCACAGTTTGGTCAGAACTGAAACCAATGGGTGAAGTAGATTTCTGGTTCTGGTTTGGAGGCAAAAGATGCGTTGTGTTGGCATAGTTTGCTCAGTACAGACATTATTTAATACACGTTTACCTCACTTTTCCTTCCTCTAATATGGGTGCCCAGCAAACTATGATTTGGTCAATCTAGGGGAGGGAAGAAGAGGAGAAGTGCACCACACCAAGACCTGTTGATGACATACCATAGTTTGGCTATTTTCATCTTAACCCGTCAGAGTGGTGGGCAGAAAATAAAAGCATGCAAGGGGCATTTGTGGTGGTCCCCTGTGCACACCCTCTTCCTGGCTTCAATTGGCCCACAGTCCAGCTCTTCCCTCCTATGCCCTGCTTTTGTTTAGTGCTTTCTTGCATATCTCGGCTCTCAAAGTGGTTCCCAATGGAAGAGCACAAGAAGACCAGCTAGCTGTACAATTTAGATGCTCTGCTGGCATCTCCATCTGTAACATGTTACTTGGAGATTAGTCCTGTTAAAATAAAATACCTAAATATATTCTGCTGAATTAAATGCTATGTGGGCTTGTTTCCATAGTGCTGTATGCAGGCCACCAAGAAGACAATTTTTTGTATATGTGTATTCATCTGGTTTACAAAGTTGCTGTCTCTGTGAAACTAGGGAACAAATCAGTGATACCGAGGATGAATGGCTGGTGGTCATAATTTCTTCCAGCACGACTTTTGAAAAGAGCTTCAGCTTTTTTGCAATAATATTCTTTTCAAGGCTTTACATTTTCCATTATGGGGATGATTAGATCATTGCCATCATGGTGGGCAGCTTAATACACACATAGAGCTACAAATAGAGCATTTATATAAATGCTTAGTTTTCCTTTTTTAGTGTACATAGGAGAAACCTTAAAAATGTGCATGTGTTTGTGCATGAATAGTAAGTGCAGTAACCACTTGTGGATTTACAACATGTCAGCCGGGTGTGCTGTGGGGCAGTATTGTAAAGGCAGTATTGTAAAGGATGGTCCAGACATGTTTAGAAGCTGAGGATCTAAGAGAACTGATGTGTTCTATAGTTGGCAAAGGCAGTAGACCTAAGCACATTTCCCTGGCAGCAAGGTCCAAATAAGATCATATTGTAAGACTCTTAGGGCACAATCCTAACTCACTTTTCAGCACTGACATAAGGGCAATTCCGCTCCAAGGTAAAGGAACAAACATTCCTTATTTTGAGGAGACCTCCATGAGTGCCACTGCAGGATGCAGCACATGTCCCATTGGCACAGCTATGCCTGTGCTGGAAAGTTGGTTAGGATTTGGGCCTGAGTTACCTATCGGGGAGACCTGGCTTGAATCTTTCTCTGCCATGAGCTGACAAAGTGACATAAGGAAAGGAAAGTCTTTCTATCGGCCTCACCCCCCCATTGGTATACAGCAGTGGTGCTCAAACTAGCAACAGCAGTGCACTCACAATGCAGTCCCTGTTCAGACCGCATCCAGGCATTCCACCTGGGTGCCTCACAAAGTCCTCCTCGTTAGAAGTACAGGAATGCCCCAGACAGTCGCGTTGTTTACCCGGCATCCCAGAAAGCCGCATGACAAGACATCTGGGCAGACGCAGCTGTCTAGAGCATCCCTGTCCCCTGATTTGGGGACTTCACGCTGCACCTGGCCGGAACCAAAAGATCCGCTCACTGACCCGACAGATCTGCGCAGACGCCAGATCCGGCCCCTGGGCCACGGTTTGAGCGGCCCTGGTGTACAGTGTTAATACAGATCTGTCTCACAGGCTTTTACTTATCTATTTCAAATAGTTATGTTCTGTCTTTCTACCACAACCCCCCCCCCCCATGGCAGCTTGCAACAGGACTAAAATGACTATAACAGACTCTAAGCAAACAGGAAGTAAAATAGTTATGGGAGGCTGTAGAAAGGATTACAGCAAAATAGTATATGGGAAGCTCTTCAAACTCTATGAAGCACAATACAAATGCACTAAGAATTAGGATTATTGTGGTATCCGTTTACAGCTCCTGAAAATTATGGGTGAAAACTTTTGCTCAAATACTAAAGGGAAATTAAAATGCATGCCTGTGTTCTCATTTGCACGTTTTAGGGCATTCAGTTCTGCCACGTTTTCTAGGCAGGTGAGAAAGTTTCTAGGTGAGATAGTTTCCTTACGTTTCCGGTTTTGTTATATGTGTGCCACGTGGCTGTAAAATTCTAAACAAAGTGCTGCGGGTGATTGCAGTGGAGAAAGCTCAGCTGGCTTGCATGATTGAGGAGCAAACCTATCACCAAAACTATTGTGTTAAATATTACCAAGGACTGTTTGTGCATTGAAAATAAGATACAGTTATAAATAGTTGGCATTTTTTTGTTTTAATCTAGAAATTTCTAAAATTATACAAACAAAGCAGGCAAAACAGCAAAGTCTTAACAATCATATGTGACTGTTGGTGCAGGTGTATGACTCTTAGTACCAGGCATACTTATTCATCATGACAGGTGACCAATATTGACCATTTATATTTGCTGAAGCCGAGCTTCAGTGAGGATTACTGCTGATGCACATAGTACCATCGGTTAAGAGAAATCTACCAATTCTCATTCCTGCCATGGATCCATTGTTTGATCTTGATCAAGTTTGTGTCTCGGCCTCAGTTCCTGATCCGTAAAATGCCAATCGTAGTAACATACATCCCTGGGTTGTAATGAGGGTATATACAAAGGTTGTGAAAGCTTTGAAAATTTAAGTTTGCATATAAACAAATAGTAATAATTACAAACAGTAATACTTGCAGGTATATTTTCTCAGATGGCCTTCCTTGCAAGTGTCTTTTAAGTTCAGATATGTATTGCATAGCAGCCTTCATTACATCTGGGGAAAAGAATCGTAAAACCGATGGAGAGCCCCAGAGGTGTTAAATTAATGTCACAGCTTGGGTTGAGAGATAAAACCATCCACAGATTTAAGCAGATGTCAGTGTGTGCTGCCTTTTGAGAAGGTTTGTGCAGCCCAATGAGGAGTGAAGGTACTCTTAAAAATAAAAGCAGAAATTGTGAAGCAGAGCTTTGGGACTAAAGGCAAAAGAGGTAGTAGGCTATGTGACTATTGAGTGCACGTCAGTGAAGGTGCAAGCGCTCTGTTTTGACTTTATTTCCCACACTCTTTCTCTGAATCTTAAAGTATCATGCCCTTAACCGTGTGGTTTTCTACAGATTCCTTGGGATTCGGAAGTTGATGTTTGGTGGCATGAGGTGATGAAAAATGCTAGCAAGGAGTGTGAGCCTGTCTGGTGTGATGCAGAAGATGAATTGTTTATTCTCTACACTAGTGGATCAACTGGGAAACCCAAGGTATGTTGCTTTAGTCTGGGCTGTACACCTGCATCTGTGCTGCAGTGCCTTGAGTAAGGAAAACGGAGAATTGTCATTGCTTGTTATCAGATTGCGCATGCGTTCTCTCTCTCTCACTCCCTCCCTATCACTCTGCAGTGTCTACATTTTTTTTTGTTACAAATAAAGTTCCCTTATGGTGCAGTTGCATAAGATCTATATGAATGATATCCACAGAAATTGAACGTTGCAGTTCATAGCGTTATAGCTTGGTTTCATTTCCTGAGGTGCATTGAGGAAGTAGTTTGTGCTGTAATTGGTTGTTTCAACATCCAAGGAAGGCTTCCAGTTCTTTGTACTACCTTTCTCCAAAGCTCTAGCACCATATAAATTCAAAGGAAATCCACGCATCTTCTGGGAAATGATGTGTAAAAGGTATAAAGCAGAAGCTGCACCTTCTTCCTGCAGCCGAGAATGTTTTGTAAATTCTGAAGTGAACCAAAAATAGATGTGTGTCTGTTATGGTATGAAGGCTGAAATTGTAAGTTGTCATGGCTTGGAGAGAGTGCTCCTGTTGCTTGTGGCTTATTAGTGATCAGCTCAGAAGCTGTTATGGAAAAGACTTGAGGCTACTGCTCTCTACTTAGCTGCCAGACTCTTGTGCATTTGTTTTTTTCTCTCCTGCCAGCAATGTTTAATTTGCTGAATGGGCTTTTACTATGTTTTAGGCTGCAGGCACAGATTCAGTGTGTGAGTACAAGTGACACTGCTGCCTGACTTGCTGCCCTCATTAAGGTTGCAATTCTATGGATGCTGGCCTGGGCATAAGCCCCATTAAAAACAATGGAGCTGGCTTGTGGGTAAACATGAATTGCTCTGTTAGTCTTCCTGCAAATGGGATAACTAGGATTTCAGCTACCACTTTGAAAATGCATCTAATTACTCCAAACCAAACTGAAGTCCTTGTGTAAGTTTAATGTGATTGTAAATATATTACATGACCTTTGGGAACCTAATCAGAATACCTGTCAGGTTGTGCTTGGTTCCTTGTATCTCTTCACCTTAGTTAGACTGCCAGTAAACATGGGCACATTCCAGAGAAATGTCATTTTGTGGTAATGTTTTCCTGTGTCAGGACTCACTTCACAGGCTTCTCCTTTGAGTGAGTGATCTGAGATGTGATGAGCTTTAAGGTTAAAAATAGACTTATCTGACGTAGTATTTATATATTTGGCTAATAGTGTTTGGAAAAATATTCCAAATGCAATGCTGGTGTATGTCCTTTTCTTAACACATTCTTTATTAGTATCTTTTGTTGCTTTATTTCAGGGTGTTGTGCATACAATAGGTGGATATATGCTTTTTACAGCTGCCACCTTTAAATATGTGTTTGATCACCATCCTGAGGACATCTATTGGTGCACAGCTGACATCGGGTGGATTACTGGCCATTCCTACCTCACATATGGACCTTTGGCAAATGGGGCAACCAGTGTCCTGGTAAGTTCAGTGTGGTAGGAGGTAAAAGGCCTGCAAACAGTGTTAGAATGTTGATAGAGACTGAATGGCATTTGTGGGTCATACATCATCCTCATCGGTAACTGGGAGTGAGACTGTAGCCCAGTAATTGAATGTGTGCTTTGCATTCTGAAGGCCCCAGTTTCAGTCCCTGTCATCTCCAGGTAGAACTAGGAAACATCCCTTGTCTAAAATCCTGGAGAAATCTCTGATCTATGCAGTTTGTCCAAATTGTTTCATACCTAGGGCCAAAGTTAGCATTCATGGTGCCTGCTGAGGGCTGGAAGTGACAATATTAAGCAGGCAGTGATATCATTAAGCAAATGGTGGCCAGAAATTAGCACTTTGTTCTCACATAAAAACTCATTAGTTGCAAATGGCAGAAGAGAAAATGTGCAAATCTTGTTTGTAATTTCAAGATATGAGAGAGCCCAAGTATCACACTGGGTGAGCCAGACTGTAATGGGGGCCAGATAAACTGCTTCCAGGGATTTGTGAGCCTTATGTTTGACACATAGACAATACTTAGTTCTGTGGCCCAATGATCTGATGGGATAAAGCTGCTTCAGATGTTCTTCTAGAGCCAGAGAGAGCAGCCACAACACTGTCGGTACCTCAGGATGAATGTGGCTTGTATGTGACTTGTACTGAAATTCTGACCAGAGAAAAGGAGTTCAATTCCCTGCTCTGATAAGCTTAAATCGGAGTACTGTGGTCTCTGTGTTCTTCTTTCTGCTGCTTTTTCACAGGTCCTTTCCAGTGACCAACAATCCTGGACTAGAGGTGACCACTGTAGTTGTTGTTTTAATCAAAGGATAATTATTCCAAGAAGACTTTTGTGTTGACCACTGCTGCCTGGGCTACAGGAGCATTGCTGCTGCAGCAGAGCCCAGTAGAGGTGGCCTGTGCTAATGACTGTATCTCCTGCTTAGTTTGAAGGGCTCCCCATTTACCCAGATGTTGGTCGCATGTGGAGCGTCATTGACAAGTACAAGGTGACCAAGTTCTACACCGCGCCCACTGCTATCCGCCTCCTCATGAAGTATGGTGATGAACCTGTCCGGAAGTAAGCATGACTCTAGGGGGAAGGAGGAAATTGTTTGTTGGTAATGACTTCCCCAGAATGTGCCCCTGAAATGAAGCAGTGAATTAGAATGTTTGGACTAAGCAGACTGGCCCAGCTTTCCCCCCGGGCACCTGTATTTTGGGTACATGTTTATTTCTAACTCTCACTTCTCCTAACACATCACCAAGGAAAGGAGAAAAGAGACTAAAACTTGGCTGGAACTTAGTCTGAGCCCTGGTGATTGCTAAAGAATGTCTGACTCTCATCCAAATGACTGTAGCTACCGTTGCCAACTCTTGAAGGACCATAGGTCAATGGAGGAGCATGTGCTGTGCATGTGGAAGGTCCATGCTTCAATTCCTAGCATGCCCAATTGCAAAAAGATCTTGGATAGTGGATCTGGCCTCTGGTTGGGACCTAATTTGCTGGTTAGGAAATCTCTATTTGCTGCCAGTCACTGAGGACAATGACAGGCTAGATGGAGCAGTAGTCTTGACAGTAGATGGCAGCTGCTTAAATATCTTTTCAACATAAGGCTTTGAAGTTACCTGGCAATGTTTCTGAGTCTGTTCAGTTGTCCTCCATGCTGCACAGCGTCCTCCATAAAGGCCTAACTTTAGATCATGTCTACAAACCAACTTCTGTTTGGGAGGTTTTTTCTTTTTATAAAATCCATGTTCTTTTTATGTCAGGTACAGCAGGAAGTCTTTGAAAGTGCTGGGAACAGTTGGGGAACCCATAAACCCAGAAGCTTGGCTTTGGTACTATAGAGTGGTTGGCGAGGAGAGATGCCCTATAGTGGACACCTTCTGGCAGACGGAGACAGTGAGTGCAGTTTGGTTCCTTTCATCCTTTATGAATGAGCTGGTTGTTTGTCTGTGTAGGTCCTGCAATTCCTAGTTCTCTCCAGGGTGTCAGCCTTTCATCTGAAAACTTACTGTAGTCTTCACTAGCATGCAGGCTGTTTCTTAGAAGTGCATTG
The DNA here is from genome assembly GCF_035046505.1 of Tiliqua scincoides. Taxonomy (NCBI): domain Eukaryota; kingdom Metazoa; phylum Chordata; class Lepidosauria; order Squamata; family Scincidae; genus Tiliqua; species Tiliqua scincoides. The sequence continues at coordinate 190,591,197 of NC_089824.1, forward strand.
GTGGTGCAAGTATGTCCCAGGACCACTTATATCTCTTTTTTTCTCCATGCTACTGGTAAAAGCACTTCAAAAACCCTCATTAAATCCCAGCTTTTTAGCCTTCCCCCTTTATTTCTGTCTCTTTCTCAAACCTGGCCCCTTCTGTTGTATAGAACAATGGCCTTGTTCAGAGATTTATTGTAAAACTAGAGGGGACAAGGAACTGGCCAGGAAGAGTCTCCAAGCTGGCCCTTCGGTTTTTCCTGTCAAAGGCAGTGGTTCTCACACATTTAGCACCAGGACCCACTTTTTAGAATGAGAATCTGTCAGGGCCCACTGGAAGTGATGTCATGACCAGAAGTGACATCATCAAGCAGGAAAATTTTTGACAATCCTAGGCTGCAATCCTACCCACACTTACCCAGGAGTAAGCCCCATTGACTATCATTGTTAAAAGAATATACATAAGAGCTTGTTGAAAGTACAGATCTATAACATTTCCCCCAATGCAGTCGCATACCATGGTAGCATGAAGTCTAATATATTTCAGTAAAATATTGAAATGAATGGGACCCACCAGAAATGGGCTCTTGACCCACCTAGTGGGTCCCAACCCACAGTTTGAGAAACACTGGTCTAAGGTCTTCCTGGTGAAGGTCCTTCTCAGCCACCCCACCCCTCCTTTTAACTCGCAACCTTCCTGAACTGGCATTTTGCATCTCCACAGTGCAAGTTCCCAATTCTAGGAGCAAGCTGAGCTGAGAAGTCCTGGGTCTGTGCTGCTTTCAGCCTGACAATATTCTTGGAGAGTCTTTTGGAGACTCCCCCCCCCCCAATCTAGTCATGCATTTGCTTGCTTGTCTGCCTGACTGGCTTTCATTGTTCTTCCTTCCTTCTCCTTCATTTAATGGACACCTTGCCCAGAATCTGGCACTGCTGTAGATGCTTGCGTACCTCCCACCCACCCCCACTAACAGATGATCTGGGGAAAGGGGGATAACTTTTTATTACCTAACTGGAAACTATGCATTAATTCACCTTTTGTACATTCTTCCCCTGCCTCCCCCCACTGTGCTTTTTTTAACAGGAGGGAGTAATTATTCTACTTCTTGTGTGGTGTCTGAGCTAGGGCTCAGTGTTATTAATTCTTGCACTAGATTAAAACAATCCTAGGTTATTAATTCTTGAACTGGCCAATGTTTTGATTCTGACCTGGGAGGGAAAAAGCAATCCTTTAGTTTAAATTATTAATTCTTATGTTTAAAAACAACTAGAAAAACCAAGGTTATGTGCATGTTTCTTTCAGTTCAGAAGCAGAATCATCTAGGGGTGTGTGTGGAAATTAGACATATGTCTGTTTCTGAACTGGGAGGAAAAACCTTATGGACCTCCACACAATTTCCTTATCCCACTGTGGTCCCCAGGCCAAAAGGTTTGCCCACCTCTGTGCCAAACTATGATTTAAATTGAGTGTGTGTGGCCTTGTGTGCCTCCCCCCCCCCCCCTTTGGCATGTATGGAGGAATGGGAAAGCTTCTGCTTTCACTTTTGAATAAAATGATCACAGTTTACTGTTGTATACAAACTGATTTATTTTATTTTTTTCACATTTTTATACCCCCCTTCCTCCAAAGAGCTCAGGGCGGTGTACACAGCTGCTCCCCTCCTTTTGTCCTCACAACAACCCTGTGAGGTAGGTGAGGCTGAGAGAAAGTGACTGGCCCAAGGTCACCCAAGAAGCTTCATGGCTGGGGGGGGGATTTGAACCTGGGTCTTCCAGGTCTAAGTTCACCTCCCAAATCACTACACCATCCTGGCTCTCTTGGGGATCTGTGAATTATTAACTGACTTTAATTGGTTCAAACCAGTATATCAAACTATAATTTGATCATAGTTAGTTCTAATTAACCAGTTTGGTTTCATATACTGGTTTTAATTAATTAGAGTTAGGTATTAAACCACAGTTCCTGAGTTTGGTATACAATAAGAAACTGTAGTGTGGTCAAAAGTGTAAGCACATGCTTTCACTCTTCTCCTCATACTTGAAGTGGGGAGAGTGAACAAGCTTGTGTCTTGCTGTTGCTTGTTTTCATAGCGCTAAAACACAGTTTAGTGTTGTCTGAACCAGGCCAATGATGTTCTCCATTCCGTAGCCTGGATTTCAGTGTGTTCTTCCATACTTGGGATCTACTCAGTTCAGGCAATGACAGTATCTAAGTAGGTCATTTTGAGCCAAACCACTTGTTATGTTCATGATTGTATTTGATGTCCTCCTCTAGGGTGGCCATGTGTTGACTCCTCTTCCTGCTGCCACACCAATGAAGCCAGGCTCTGCAGTAAGTATAATAACTTCTTATTCTATTCTGTTTATGCAATAGTGCACTTTTTTTCCTGATATCTGTGACTTTGGAATTGAGCCTGGGCAGGGAACACCTGCGCTACCAGGAAGCATCTCCAGGCTAAACAGTAACTGTTTTGTGGACACCTACATTTTAAATAAGTGAAAAGAGTTTTTGGTATTATGGCAACCAGTGTGAATGCTGCTCTGGACAAAATGTTCAAGTTACTGAAATTTCTGTTAATACTTCCTTAGTAGTGCAAGAACATGGGGGTTACTTTCATTTCTGGGCTAAGTACTAGGTCCAGGTTTCATGTCTTTGTTTTCATTTTCCTGTTCTTCAGAAATGTACTCTGAGTATTGTATTTCTTGGCAGACATTTCCTTTCTTTGGGGTTGTCCCTGCAGTGCTGGATGAGTCTGGGGAGGAACTGGAAGGAGAAGCTGAAGGTTATCTGGTAAGAGGCAGCTAAATATATAGCTAGCTAAACACAGTCAATGATTGAATGTTTCATGTTCCATGAAGCATAGGTTCCATTTTTTTAACATATCTACCTGGAGTATTTTTCCTATAACAGGATCATCTTGCTCAGGGCTCTCCAGATTCCAGCCTGTGGGCCAGATCTGGCATCCCACCTTTTCCCTTCCCTGTGTGAACGGTGCTTACTGTTCTGCGGGGGAGTCTTCCTTCCTCACTGCCGATCTCCCCCAAACTTACCCCGGCCCACCACTTCCGAGTTCTGTCGTCCCAGAAGCCAGTGCGTACTGATTTCCAGGCAGTTGTGGACCGCTGCAATTTGGGGGTGCAATTTGGGGGAGATTGGTGGGGGGAAGAAAGACACCATCCCACTGGGGAAAAGCACTGGTCACACCAGGGTCACTTTCCGGCTGCATGGCTGTCTCCAGTTTGGAGACTGTTGATCTTGCTGCAAGTGCCTTTATTTGCCTTCTGTCAAAACTACTTGTTTTGTTTTAAACTTAGAGGAATAATGGATGACTCTGATGCTGATCAGAACAGTGGTGTGAGGAAGGGAGTGTTTTTTTAAAATATATAACTTACTGCTGTGTTTTTCCAATTTGTAATGCTCCCCCACTGTTTCCATTCCAATACTGTCCACCATTAGTTCTTTGTGGGGAAAAGACCCGCAATACTCAGTAGTGGTCTTTTTTCTTGCCAGGAGGACTCATAGAAATGTTTGCTGGGGGAGCAGCAGGGAATTTGATTGGGAAAATGGTGCAGGGGTGTAGTTTAATGACCCCGTCTTGTGCCCCTGCTCTGATTAAAAAAGACATCAGCGCTCCTTACCCCATAACTGCTTTCAAGTTTTGTTTTTCAGAAAGAGTAGGAGATTCATAGCCCAATCCTATCCACACTTTCCTGGGAGTAAGCCCCTTTGACTCTAATGGAACTTACTTCTGAGTAGATACGCATAGGAATGGGCTGACAACTGGCAATCTCTTGCAACATCTCTGTTTTGGCCCTGGTTTGAAGTGTGACTGTACTTGAGTACTGATAGGAGGTTAAACTGGACTGTGACTGGACCACAGTTTCTCTCTAGTAGTAGTGGAAATCAGGACTACTTTGAGTGGATTTCACACAGGAGCTTTTAAGTAGCCTTAGATCAGGAGTAGATCTGCCAAATAGACCACTGCCCAGAGCAGGTCATAGTGAATCTTTGGTCAAAGGAATCTTAGGAATAGGAATAGGAAAGGAATCAAAGGAATAGGTCAAAGGAATCTTTACAGGGGAAGAGAAGGTATTGCTTGGCTGCTGTCCATGTTCTGGGTTTGGCTGCTACATGTCTGTTTATGAAAGATGAAACCATTCTGATCCATTTATTTCACAGTTACATTGTGGAGGGCAAAGCTTGTTAGTTTTTCAAAATATGGGATACAGACATAATATCTTGCTGTTTGTACCTTGAGGGCTGAAATGTGCGTCAGGCTGTCTTCGGTATTCCCAGGTGGTCTCCCATCCAAGTACTAACTAGGCCTGACCCTGCTTAGCTTCCAAGATCAGACAAGATCGGGCATGTGCAGGGTAACAGTTGAGTTATGCTCTGGGACTAAGTCATGATATTGCTTGGTGTGCTGGTGATGAATGTTGTCCTCACTTTCTTGCAAAGAGTTTGTGGTTATTCTATTTTATTCTCACAACCACCTTATGAGGTAGGATAGATTGAGAGATGTTCTTAGATAATTCCTTGCCCAAACAAGCTATATGATTGATTGATTTGAACGCAGATCTTTTTAGCCCAGCTCTGTTCACTGTTCAACATCAATGCCTCATGCAACAGTCAAGAAATTTACAGGAGTTGCACATAGCCACGTATGGTCCTGAGTTCTTTGTGAGATGAAGAACTCTTTGGAAGTTGCCCACAATTTCGTGTAGTATAAAGTACTCAAAGTGATGTGTGTTCTCTGCCTGTCCTCCCCTTTTAATATAACCTCTTATCTGTCCTTTTTCTTCAGGTTTTTAAGCAACCCTGGCCAGGCATAATGCGTACAGTGTACAAAAACCACCAGCGGTTTGAGACCACTTACTTCAAAAAGTTTCCTGGCTACTATGTGACAGGAGATGGTAAGGCTGCACCCAGCATCCTGGACCAAGGCATATCGGCATCCCTGGAGGGCTTGTTATTTATTCAGAAACAGCCGTAGAGACCTGACACGCTTTATTTTACATCTGGGTTCATTCTCTTCCTAAGGTGTGGTGGACCTGCAAACACCTTTGTGAGCTAATTGGCTAGTTTTGGTTGGCAACCTTCAGTCTCGAAAGACTATCGTATAAGCCTGCAGCACCCGGTATTCCCAGGCGGTCTTCCATCCAAGTACTAACCAGGCCTGACCCTGCTTAGCTTCCGAGATCAGATGAGATCCAGCATGTGCAGGGTAACAGTTGCTGCAGCCCTGAGATACCAGACTTCAACCTTGAAACATGCAGTGGTGCCCATGGTGCACTTCTCTTTCCATTTATTAACTTGGCACACTGCCATTATGTTTGATGGTCTTCTGAAAGCATGTGCCCTGCCACGCACCATGAATTAAATACTATAAGTAAATGTGACTTTGTAAACAATTGTATTCTCCATAACATTTTGGTAAAGTTGTATTCCCTTTACCTAAGTGTTAAAGTAGCTTGGGCTAAGAATATGCCCTTTTAGAACTTCTCATTATTGTTCTACTGCTTCATTTTCTTCATGTAGCTAGTGTATTTGCCCCTCTTGCCCCCCCAGGTATGCCACTGTACCACATGCCTCTGTCCCAGCCTCTCTTCCCCCGAATTCTTCTCACATACTCTTTTTCTAGCGGCTGCCTTATAATGGCCAAATTATTGGTCTTTTTTCCTAGGTTGTAAGAGAGATAAAGATGGTTATTACTGGATCACGGGTCGAATTGATGACATGCTGAATGTTTCTGGTAAGACTGAATTTTCTGCCTTTATGAAAGATTTACATTCCTGTACATTATTTAAATTCAGCATCTTCAGGCCTTGGTCTTTTAGGTGACATGAATCTTCCAAAAGAAATTTGGGAGAATGCAAATGCTAGCAGATGAAGTGAGGAGGGGGAGGGAGAGAAATGGGGAGGGTACAGAGGCAGACAGGGTGGATCAAGGCTTGGAAGTAGGTGGTATTGGCAGTCGTGGTGCCACCAGTATCCGATCCTCCTTCTCAGCCTTGATCCCTTGACCCAGGTCCACTCAGACTCGCACCAACGAAAATATCTAGCACAGGTCTGGGTAGACCTATTGGAGCAGAGGAGGCTTGTCCCAAGGCAAGGGAACAAATGTTCCTTACCTGGAAGTCCCTGGGAATCCAAACTCTTCCATAGGATGTAGCATGCACCCTGTTGGCATTGCTGCATTGGCTCAAGGGAGATGGGTCGGATTGGGCTGTGAGTTCTCTAAAATATGCACACCAGGTTTTTAAGAGTTCTTCACACTAGCATCACAGCTCAAGGAGAGGCAGGGCAGGGAAACTTTTCAGAGAGTATCATTCCAAAGAGTCTTCTCAATCACATATCGTCATACTGTTTAAATACAGTCCTGCTATAGCAGTGAAGTGCTTACATGATTTATAAAATATGGAACTTAATCATGCCTATTAGAATTAATATCCTTAATTGGCAGCAGTAATAGTGTCTTTTCACACAAAGCATTTGGATCGGCTCTTCCCTCGCATGGTTATATAGAAATTATATTGTACCATATCCTGTTTAACCAAGATTTTATAGAAAGGGTTTCTTACTTTCTGGTTTATTTTAGTAGGATGTCTCTGTTGGCCATATGCAATCCAAGCCAGGGGAATTAGTGTGAAATTCAGACTCCTCAGCCTATGTCATCATAGCAAATATTACTTCCCTGAGCTCAGCCCCTTCCTATTCATGTACTCCTTTAATGTGAAGATGTTTGGGGTAAGAAGGCCAATCTGAGAGCCTCCTTTCTTCCCATTTACAGGGCACTTGCTGAGTACAGCAGAGGTGGAATCGGCTCTGGTGGAGCACTCTGCTGTCTCGGAAGCGGCAGTGGTAAGCCACCCACACCCTGTGAAGGGAGAGTGCCTCTATTGTTTTGTGACCTTGAGGGATGGTCATGAATTCACAAAGACCTTGACTGATGAACTGAAGAAACAAGGTAACCATAATGGAATTTCCCATTTTGGTTGATTAAAGGGTCAGAGACAGAAACTGGAAGGCATACAGGATTGGGTGAAATCATCCTCGTCAAGGAATTGTTGAGGGGCAGAACCAATGTTTCCACAATAAGAAAGCCCTGTGCTGGTTCCAGAGTCAATTCTCTCCCTTATAGAAGAGGCCTTCCTGGGATGATCCCTGCCTTCTAACAATTCACTGTACACACCCACCCACCCCTTTGCTGTGCTCAAATAAAAGGGTCAGTTCTCAGCTCTGCCAGAAGCTAAATTTAGCTCTTGCTGTCCTTGATGCTGCCAGCTAGCACCCAGTCTGAATACATAAGAGCAGACTGCGTGCCTCATGGACAGGGCAAAGGTGTCATGTGCACAGCAACTTTCCATGCTCTTCTTTCCAAAGAAGCCATGGGAGGAGGGGGATGGTGCGGCTGACCGACCACCAGGCCATTCCCTCTGTTCTGTGTCTGTGTTCATACAGCAACAGAAATAACAAAATGAATTCATTTTTAATGAGTAGTAGAAAGCTTTTCCAAAGCTTTTGGTGTAGAAAGTAAGGACGGGCTTTCCAGTGGTTGCTGGCCCACCAGATGCCTCTGGGAGCATACAAGACAACAAGATACCTGTTTCCTGTTGCCACTCCCTTGCATCTGGCATTTAGAGATAGGCTGGCTCTAAAACCCAAACTGTATCATGATGATACAGTCATCATGACTTGTACAATGACATAATAATATTCACTGTTTTACTGTATTTTCAATCCTTTTTTTTAATGATCTCAAGTATGGAATTGAAAATACTACTTATCTTTGTAGTGGTATGGCTCCTGATTGGTCGCAATGCCTTTTCATCAATACAGGAATGTTGGAAGGAGGATGAAAAGATATGTAGGGGAATCCTTCATGGTTAATTAACCCCTCAAGTCACATTCGGAACCCCAAAGCAGGATTTAGAATGTCAAGTGGTTACAGGAGCTTGTGCTAAGGAGATGCTGTATTTTGAGCAATATGGAAAGCGTATGAAAGTTTAGATCAGAAGTTTTCGGATTGTCTCTTCTGAGGAATCCTGTGGTTTCTTTGAAGCTTTTTCAGGGATTCAACAATGAGATGATCACTAACAAGAGCCAGTGTAGTGCAGTCAGGTTGGACTTGGGGAAACCTGTGGATCTCCATAAAGCCCAGTGGATAATCTTGGACCAGTTGTGCTTGTCAGAGGAGAGACAGGCTGATAATGTAATACACAAGTTTCTCTGAAAATTGCTTGACATCCATTATCAGTCTCCTTCCATTGCCGGTATAGGTCATTCTTGTAATTCAAGCAAGGAGAGGCCGAACAGTCTTCCAGTGTGCCAGAATGAACTCTGTGAATCCTAGAACATGCCCCAGACTTCTGTGCAACACATAGAAATTACTTGGCAGAGTGATCCTGGAAGAAAGGTCAAGGTAGAATGTTGAGGAAACCCTTCTTTTAGGTCAGGAATAAAATAGTGGCCTATCTTTTCAGAAAATGAACCATTCCTAACTTTAAAAGAAAACTGAGCCAAGAATCTTAATGACAAACCTAAAGAGGAAACAGGAGGAAGAATATGCATTGTAATTGTCTATATTGAATCTTTGCAAATGTTTTCCAACCTTACTCTTTATGTATAATGGGGCATTCATATCACAAAACAAAATGTTGTCTTCCCTATAAAAACTTGGCAGATTTTTCATCCTCTAGTGATGTGTTCTGTGCTGGGTGCGAGTGTCCAGTAGTTTCTCCTTTCTTGGTGCCTTGTCTAGTTATGTTGTCAGCTGAATCATAGATACAGGCATCTAACATGCTTCATGTCCGCATAGATGTTTGAAGTCTTCAAGCAGTTTGCTCCATGAACTATGCCAAGGATGTCTAATAAATGTGTCCTTCTCTCCATTGCAGTTAGAGAAAAGATTGGGCCCATTGCAACTCCAGATTATATTCAGAATGCCCCTGGATTGCCCAAAACCCGCTCAGGTACAGTTTGGATTGCAGTAATAATAATAATAATAATATACAGTATTTATATACCGCCTTTCTTGGTCTTTATTCAAGACTTTATTCAAGGCGGTTTACACAGGCAGGCTTATTAAATCCACGCAGGGATTTTTACAAATTGAAAGAAGGTTCTCTCTTTCAAGAACCACCACATTCAAGATGTTACGCTCCGATCTGGTTTAACATTCTGGCCTCCATCCTCCCACGCTCCGAGCAGATGGAATAGCTCGGCTCAGCTTGCCAGCTGCTTCAAGGTCGCACGGTGCCGGTGGCCTCGAACTGGCGACCTTGTGGATGTTAATCTTCAGGCAAATGGAGGCTCTACCCTCTAGACCAGACCTCCTGCCCATTTGTATTGTACATTTGTAGGGAGCACAACTCCTGGTCCCAGGGAATGACTCTGGTCCCAGGTCACATGTTCTTCCTAGTACTTGAATGTTCCATTATATACTTTTGGAAGCAGATACTATAAGGATTTCAAGCTAATAACCTTGTCAGTGTCATTGTACTAGTGGATCCCTAAATTAACTAGAGCAAATGCCTTAGGCTTGGCTGAATTTGCTGTGCATGAGAATTGGTTTTGAGTGGCAGAAGGGATTTAAAGCACGCCATGAAGCACCAGGCTAGATATCCATATAAGTTTGAATAAGGCAAGGTAGCTTTGGGTGGACTTCACCTTTTTGGAACTAGGATTTTCTTTGGACATTTTGCTTAAGTTTACCCCAAGCTATGAGTAACTGTGCAGTTCATAGTATGTTAATGGAACAGACAGGTCTGGAAGAATTCATTAACACATTTCAGGTCTACCTCAAGCTTCAGTTGCTGTTTAAGATTAGAATCTCTTGTCTCTTCAGTGTTGCCAATAACTTCACAAGTCCACATTGTTGTGACTAGATCTAAATCACCCATATCTTAAAATCCTGCATAGCTGTTCAATTACTATTTGTTACTGGTATTTTTTTTTCTCATGATGGAAGTACAGTTGGATGTTGTGCTTCTATTTCTTCACAGGTAAAATTATGCGAAGGGTATTAAGAAAGATTGCCAAAAATGACCATGAGCTGGGAGATACCTCAACAGTGGCAGATCCTGCAGTTATAAATCACCTCTTCAACAACAGGTGTGAGACGATACTGTAGCAGGGCCTCCCGAGAGAAAATGGCAGCAGTGCAGCAATTTGGTGAGAAGTGTGCCCCATCCAGATAATGACTCTGTGTTCCTCAAGGAGAAGCCACTCTGTGCTGAGCAGAATGTAAAGTGCTGTAAATGACGAGAAGAAACAGTGGTGCTCCAAGAACCAGGCCTCTTGTGTTGTAGCTCTAGCTGTCTTGCCTCTGGCGAACTGTGTACATTACGCTGCAGACCAATACTGCGTCTCTGAAATTCCATCCTCCTCCAGTTCAAACAAGAACGACTTAACCTTTTAATTTCATCAACTTGTTTTGTGGATTTTCATTTTTTATTTTTAACCTGAGCTTAGACTGTGCAGGCATTGGCGTGGAAAAGTGGCTCTAATCTCGAGTGTAATTACAGGCCTTTGAAAGGCTTTGAGAACTAGCAGGCAAAGCAGTAATCCTCATGTTGAGGCAGAATAATTGGAACAAACCAATCCATCATTCTTCAGTTTAAAACAATATATATGCAGCCTCATAATACCTGAGCTGCATGTCATCAGCAATGAGAAGTTTTAAGTTTCTATCTTAACTATGAAGCTGTATAAAATTACTTTTTCCGGGGTTATCTCCACTGAATCTTAGCCCAGAATTGGCTGTTAGCAGTGGTAAGTCTTCTTCTAGAAAAGCAGTAATGCTGTCCAAATGTTTGGGGCTGTGTATGTGCATACGTGAACATTTGTGTGCATGTGCATTTAACTGAATTTTTCGAGAGCATTGTTCTCTGAAAGTAGAGATTGAGGAGCTATAGAGCTGTGTTTAGTGTCTGAAAATGAATTTGCTATGGCTGTAGATTGGTCCCATGGGAGTACCAGTTAAGTCTGGGTGGGGAGAGGATATACCATCATGTATGAAAAGCGGGTGTTATATATACCAAAGGGAGAAGTGACACAGGGCAATTTACTACTTCCACAAATTTCTTCAGCCATGGTCACATGGAGAAAAAGTGTACAGCTGCTGGTGATTCCCACTCATGACTGCAATGGCTCAAAAGAGTGCTGCCATAACAATGGAAATTGCTTTTAATATTTTTTATACAGTTGTCCTGTTTATACTTCTCTTGGGTATGTGTGTGACCAAAAATGAACACCTGCTGCTGCATTTCTGGAGAGGGGATACCACCAGCCTACAGCCATGTTCTCCTTCATAGTGATGAATATATCTGTAGTTCAAACCCACCAAAGGCACTGTGGTTGGCAGAAATTGATTTTAAGGTGTTCAATTCCTCTATCAAACAGGCTGAGATCTAATGTGGACATGCAAAGCTTTGAATAGACTTGATCCCGCAACCCAAACTAATCAGTGCAGAAAGTGTGGACAGCTTCTTGTTTAGATAGGTTTGAAAGGTACGTGGGCTTGGGGCAGTTTCTGCTGTCTGATTTCATTGTACTTAAAATAGCTTCTGTTCATATTTTAACGTCTACTACATTTTTAAAAGGGGTGTTAAATTTGGCTGTGATGGCCATGTTGTGGTAGCCCCAAATGTCTGCTTTGCCCTTGGAAATGTTTAACACAATCTTTCCAAAACCATGTTATTGATGAATAATGTTAGTTATACAGTTCTGATTTCTTACCTGCTCTTTGTATTCTAAATGCACCTGTCTATCTGTGGTCTGCAACATCAGTGTATATTTAACCTAATGCCCTGCAGCATTAAAGCTAGGCCAGTGGCTTGCTATGTGCTGTTAATAGGAAATAAGTCCTTTAAATCTTGGTCTAATATAATTTTGGTTGAGAAACAGCTAGAATTCTGTTTTTAATGGGAATAAATCAAAGGAATAAAACCTATAAACCAGTGATGGCTGTGGGGATATTTTTGTACGTAGGTTCCATATCTGGTCTTCATTTGTTTTTAAACAGACCAGGATTGTTTCACATTTTCGCCTTTATTGTACCTTCTGCCAGTGTAACTGCTTGCTTGATGAACGTGAATTTAACGGCTAGAGAATTCAGCAGAAACTTCACAGTAATTAGGAGGGCACCAGGACGCAGGTCTCTTGTTAGCTGGTGTGCTCCCTGGGACATTTGGCAGGCTGCTGTAAGATACAGGAAGCTGGACTAGATGGGCTTATGGCCTGATCCAGCACAGCTGTTCTTATGTTCTTAATTGGCTGCTACAACACTGGCATTTCAGGTATCCTTCAGCTTTGAGATGTCACAGTAGTACCAGCCTGATGCAGAATACAGCAGGTATCTCCTGGTAGAAACAATAACCTTAGCTGCTGCCTTGAACATATGCATGAAATAACTGGATTCACGTTCTGCAGTTGTTATACCTCTATTGAAGACTGAGAAGTCACAATGACAGAAACATAACTGGAAATCCATGCACATGAAACCTAAAGTTTACCCATTAGCTGTTTATCAATACACCAAAAATCTGACATCCTTGTGTGACAACTTAGGCTTCAGATATCAACAACTTTCATTTTCACTGCTATTATTCAATTAGGGCTTTAAAATGAAGGATGAAGGGCTTTGGATGAAGCGGATTATCTGGATCCTTTTCAATCTGGTTTCAGGCCGGGCTTTGGGACGGAAACCGCCTTGGTCGCCTTGGTGGATGACCTACGCCGGGGACTGGACGGGGCAGTGCGTCCCTGTTGGTCCTGCTGGACCTCTCGGCGGCTTTCGATACCATCAACCATGGTATCCTTCTGGGCCGATTGGCCGAGTTGGGAGCTGGAGGCACTGTTTTGCGGTGGTTCCGCTCCTACTTGGAGGGTCGGTCCCAGATGGTGGTGCTGGGGGATGCCTGTTTGACACCCTGGCCCTTGAGATGCGGGGTGCCACAGGGCTCAATTCTGTCCCCCATGCTATTTAACATCTACATGAAACCGCTGGGAGAGGTCATCCGGGGGTTTGGAGTGGGGTGCCATCAATATGCTGATGACACCCAGCTCTATCTCTCCTTTCCTCCAGACTCCAGGGTGGCGGTTGAGGGCCTGGAGCGCTGTCTGGAGGCAGTGAGGATCTGGATGGGGGCTAACAAGCTGAAATTAAATCCAGATAAGACAGAGGCTCTCCTGGTTCGGAAATCCTCGATGCAGGTGCTGGACTATCGGCTTGCGCTGAATGGGGTTGCACTCCCCCTGAAGGAGGGGGTCCACCTGGACTCGCAGCTGCTCCTGGATTCCCAGGTGGCGGCTGTGGCAAGGGGGGCCTTCGCTCAGCTTCGGCTGGTGTGCCAGCTGCGGCCGTACTTGGATCGTGCTGACCTGGCCATGGTGATCCATGCCTCGGTGACATCGCGATTAGATTACTGTAACGCGCTCTATGTGGGGCTGCCCTTAAAGACGGTTTGGAAACTGCAACTAGTGCAGAATGCGGTGGCCCGTGTGGTTACTGGAGGTAGGCGGTTTGACTCTGTCAGTCCGCTTCTCCAGCGGCTGCACTGGCTGCCCATTCGTTTCCGGGCCCAATTCAAGGTGCTGGTATTGACCTTTAAAGCCCTATACTGCTCTGGACCAGGGTATCTTAGAGATCGCCTGCTCCCGTACAATCCGGCTGGTCCTCTCAGGTCATCAGAGAAGGCCTTTTTACAAGTGCCGCCGCCTAGGGAGGTACGTGGGGCGGCTGCAAGAAATAGGGCCTTCTCAGTAGTGGCACCAACGCTATGGAACTCCCTTCCCCTTGACTTAAGAATGGCTCCCTCTCTTGAGACCTTTCGGCGAGGCCTGAAGACCCTTCTGTTTAAACAGGCTTTCTGAGTTCTCGGCCTTTTAACATCTTTTTAACATCTTTTAATATTTTTTACAGGCCTGATTCTTTTGTGACTTGCTGCTGCTCTATGCTCTTTTTACCTATTTTTTTTACTCTGACTGCTGTTTTTTATGATGTGTTAATGTTTTTAAATTATGTTTTTAATATTTTGTAAGCCGCCTTGAGTCCCTTCGGGGAGAAAGGCGGGGTAAAAATAAAGTTATTATTTATTATTATTAAAATGGTGCTATGTGACCCACTTACAAGGTTTACACCAAATCCCATACTTCAGTACTGTACTTGTATTTAAGTTAAAATATCTGGTTCTTGCCCAGCCCAGTGCTATTGTGGCTGTGTGAAAGAACCAGTGCAGCAGTCCATAACAAGATCTGTAACTTGGGGAGCCAGTGTTATGCCAAAGATTTTACGGTGCAGGACTCTTGGGTGGCCATTGGGTCAAAGCAATTATAACAGAAGGCTGCTGTTATAAGAATGTTTGTGTGGCCTGAATTTTTAGTCACATTAATCAGAATTAAAGAGTTAGATTGTAAGATCTCTACATCTGCTTTTAAAGACAGTAGATTTTAGCTATAGGGGGCTTTGGTCAAACTCAGATTTAACCTTTCCTCCTTAATAGTATTAAAGGTTGGCTGTTTTATTGCTGGAATTGAGGTAGGTCTTTTCACAAAGAGCATTAATGCTCCCCTGTGCCTCACAATCTCAGCTCTCCTCATGTTCAATCAGTCTTGGCCATGCTGACCATGCTCTTCATCTTCTCTCTCCCCCAGGAATCCCCACATTTTCAATGTTTTTGAGTGGTTTTTCCCCAGTGCCAAGGGGTGCTGGTGCAATTTTTAAAATTTTGAGCTGTTCCAAGTATCTTCTGTTTGTTTTACTGCTGTCTTCACAGCCATATGTGTTTGAAAGCTCAGCCCAAGCCCATTCAAAAGTCAGATGTTTGCTACTCAAATGCCTGTAAGTTTTTATTTACTGCTGCTGGCAATAAATCTAGGCAGCACTGTGGAATGCTATGTATTATAAACAGTATTATGAAATGAACAACTATGTAGGGTTAAATAATACAGGATTATAAACATTTAAGCACTAGAAGGAATTCATATGCTGAGCCTGCCCCAGTATGTGACACACATGAAGAGTTTAAAAATACCAGGAACCACCACTATAGTTTTTCTATGCAGAGGGGGCACTATAGTAATCAACTAGGGGGGAAAAAAGGAAACCACACAGACCATGTAACTTCACTTTCTTAATAGGTATTAAGGCATTTTATTTTAAAAACTTTAGGCTAAAGAAAAATGGCATGACATATCTAGTGTTCCTGCTGGTTGTTGAATACTGTCCTCTGTTAAGCCACATTAAATTTTCAGAGCCTCATCTTTTAACAATTCAGGTTTGAACTAATTTAATATAAAGGGCTGTTGAAAAAGATGAAATGCACAGTTTAGTTTTTTTTTCCCTGAAGAGCAGGCCTGTACCACAAGCTATAAAAACTTCAGCTGTAAAAGACAGCTTGCACCATGGAAGGCAGCTGGTCCAAAGTAACTTCTATTATTTGAATTTTTTAAATGTGTATTTTCTTCACAATACCAAATGTATCCTAGCTCAAGTGCTTTCTATTCTTAAAAAGAAACAGGGTTAGGTGTTGCAAGCTGGAATATTTCAGCTCCTTTAGTTTCTGGTTCTCTGGAAGAAAGGGGGCATTCTGAACCAGCGCCTCCTGAATCTCATGTGGTCCAGGGAGTAATCTGATCACAGCAAGCACCTTTTTTAAAAGGTTAAGACTTTGGATATAACATCACATGATTCAGTCTTTTTGAAATTAAAGGCATATACTTTTTGGTGAAGAGTAGGAGCTGTTACAAATACAGCAATACCTTGACTTTCATCACTTTGCTCTTTCAACCACTTTCATTTATAACTGTTTCATCCACTTGTTTTTCTCTTTCATCCAAACTATCTGCACTATCCAAACTATCATGACATTTGTCAATATTTGTTTATTACTGCTTATTTTGGTTTCTCATGCATCTGCATATGTCATGGTTTATTTACATTTTTTGCCAGCCTAAGTAAGGCTTGGACACTGATCCATTTTTAAACTTTCATCCATGTTCTGATCCCTAATCAGTGGACAGTGCAAGATATTGCTGTAACTTAATTCTGTAACTATAGGACAGAACAGCCCCTGCTCTCAACTCAAAAGGATGATCTAGAGAAATTACTACTGCTTACCTATGAGCACTGCTTCACAAATGGTAGCCTATTTTAATCCCCCTTTTAGGTGGGGTACATGTTACTTTTATTACTAAAACAGTAAAATAACATTAAAATAAAAATAGTCACCTTCCAGGACTAAGTCCTGGCATATACCAGTATTCAATCTATACGGGACCAAAAGGAACTTCCTGAAAAAAATGCACCTTGGTGCAGAGTTACATTCCTGTTCATGAAGGCATTTCACCATGTAAGACAAAGCAGGGAGTGCCACCATGTGGGACTTGTGTTCCCTCTGCAGTTCAGGGTGCAAACACACCCTTAAAAAAATGTATTAGGCATTTCAAGGCAATGTACTCTTTCTAGCTGGTGCTTGAGCAAAGCACCTGTAGTGTTGTGTTCAATGCTATCTTAGGAAATGCCTACACCAGCAAAAACAGATTGCCTGTGATCATAATGCAATAAAAAGGATATTGGGTCCACAAGATGCTGATTTGATAAGGGTACCTCAAGCAGGAGCAACTTGCCAATAAGCATCAACTGGAATGCAACACTTTCTGAGAGCAGGAAGAAGCAGTTGCTAGAAAATCAGTGCAACTGTGCTACTTTGTGCCTTGGGCTCAAATGATAGAGGGCCGCTTCCAGCAAGACTGATTGATAATCAAGTTCACCATTTGGCAATCATGCCCTAAAAGAAAACATCTCCTAGTTCAATCAGCAAGGAAGATGTTGGAGAAGAGGTATTCTGTGTTCATATCACATATGGAGTGTCTAGAACAGCTACTCCAGCAGCTACACCACCATCAGCATGCTCTACAGCCTTTGTTCGCAAGAGATGGCCAACATGCGTGTTCACCACAAGAGCCTGACCCTGTCTGCAAGGGAAAAAAAAAATTAAAATAAATGCAAGAGCTACTTTACTTGAATCACACAAAGATCCTTCTACCATGCATTGCATTTTACCAGAGAACTACAACTGTAAAAGGGCTTGTTTGATGACCCACTGAGCTTACTGCAAGAAACTGCCCATGATTTTTCACATTGTTTTAACCATATTTGTACAGGCAGCTTCCCCAACACCTCATTCCTCTTAAAGTAATAATGAGCAATAACCATTTCAGCTAGAGTAATGGAGGTATGTGTATACCATATCCTTTAGAATGGATATAGCTAATGGCCCCAAATACACACCATACCCTAAGCTCCTGCTATGTCAGATACATGTTTTAATAGCTCCAGTAATTACTAACAAAAAAATAACTGAGCAGTGTCCTGTACTAACTGCAAGTACAGTGTCCTGTACTAATTGAAAAGTGACCTTTTCATGTATAAAGAGACCCAGTATAACATATACAGCTGGGAAATGGGAAGGGGGGGTAAAGCTAGGGACATGACTTTCTCCACATAGCCCATCCATGAGGCCATGAAGCAACTGCTTCGAACAATGGGAGGGGGTGCAAGAAGCTGGCAGGGGTGCCCTGCACCTGCCTGCAATTCCCTGTACTCTGGCACTGTCCATTTATTTTTTTTGCTTGCTCTCCAAAAGGAGCAAAGGCACCAAAGAAAGCACGGGGGGGGGGGGGCGCCTTCCCTCCTCCAACACAGCTGCAGAAGAGCATGGTGGCAAAGTCAGAGGATAGGGGGGGCTGTGATTCTGTTTCCTGGGAAAAAAAAAAGAGCAACCAGAAAGTCTATGCCATCACTACCTCTTGTCCATCAGTTTTTCAGAACTAGCTGGGTAGGAGGCTCTTGGGATAGAAAGATTCAGTTCCTGGAATCTTCCCAATTGGATTTGTTTTGAAAAACTCATGGGCAGTGGCCACTGCATGTATGTGTGTTGTTGGGGGGTAGTGAATTGGGTACTGTTTGGTTGGGACAGACCTGCACATCTTTCTTATTCTGTGTAAAGCATCACACACTGAGATGGTGCTATCTCTAGGGCAAAGCCAAAAAAAGCCTGAACAGGGAGCAACTTACTCTATATTTTCTTTCTCTAAATCACAATCCTGGGAGAAGAACTTCTGATGCCTAAAAAAACCTGTCACACAATGAAAAAAAATGGCTCTGCCTCAACTCATATTTTGTACAGTGGACTTTTGGTATTCATGAGGGATCCATTCAAGGACACCCCCCCCCCATGGATATAAATTCCACAGATAAATCTGACTGGAGGGCCTCCAGCCTCAGGCTTGGCATCTGTGGAAACTAAAATCTAGATGCTGAGCCTGCAGATAAGGGGGGCACAATACATGTTCAGTAAACACACCATGGTTGTAGACTAAGTTGGCAACAGGGTACTTCAGAGTTCTCCAGATGTTGGCACATGGATGACTTACACCAGTTCTACTATAAATCTCCATGATGAGTGTGCTGTATTTAAATGAATAGGTGTAAAAATGTACCCACAGTCTGCAGTAAAAAAGAGGTGTTCTTTGAAAAGCTGCAGATGCACAGGGATTCAAAAATTATTCAAAATTAACGCCAGTAAAATAAAGCAACTTCACTGACCTGACATAGACTCCAAAGATTCCCAACTCAGACACACACTCTGATATTTTCAGTGGACTATGAGCTCTTAGTAAATAATTCAGTGCGGGAAGAGGCTTTATTTTGTCCATGAGAATGTAGGAGGTCCTCTCCGGACTGTCTTTAATCTTCTCCAAAATTTGCTTAAGCTCCCCACCATAGAGATTGTTCCCTGACAAGACAGCAGTAGTCAAAAGTTCAAATGAATTTAAACAGCTGACAGATTAAGTTACCACCCCCAAAAGGGCAAAACATGCACTTTCCCCACTGGCAATATTTTTGCTGGCAAAACACTTAGGTCAAAGCAGGGACACTAACATTTTGCTGTGGGAAGTGGCACCATATTGGGAGTTTTCTTTCATCCTATACTTAGATCTAGGAGTGTTTCAAGCTATATTACGATGCTGAGCACCTTCGCATCACCTAAGTAATACCAAGCAATAGTATCACTACTTAGTTGTGCCTCAGACTAACTGTGACAAAGTATGCACATTTTAAGGCTGCCTTTCTACTCCAATAAAGGAGTCACGAAGTGGCTTCAAGTTTCAATATAAAAATAATTGTGCAAAGGTCACACTAAATAGGATTTGAAAGAGAAGACCTGCTTAGCTCTGACAAAGTGAATCAAGTCACTTGCTACTCTTATACTATGTTGGTACAAAGATTTCATCATGTTAGTGTCAGTGAACACTGCACTCATACGTGGACTGCAGAGCTTACACAGTTGATTTTGAAATGGGTCAAGTCCTTCAATTTTCTGTCAGAGTGCTGCAGACTTTTAAAATGAGAATCAGCAACTGCCAAGAAGAATCAAGGGCCAGAGAAAAGAATGCTTGTTGATAAACATGTGGATACTGTGAGAAGAGTTCTCCAGACATTATTTGGAAGCAAGTTTAAAAGGTCAATTACAGTAGCTTTGTGAAGAGTCACAGTGATAAGGATTGATACTTAATAAAATGTATAATGGTACATTAGAGACAAGGAGCCCCAAATGCCAGCACAAGTGGACTGCTCAAGCAGGTCAGATGTGTGGCTGATCCTAATGGGAGATTGGTGTCTGAGTATTCAACTTTTGGGGGGACAACCATTTGTTATTAGGGCCACTGGGGGATGCAAGCCCCTGCTGTCAATGTGGTGTGCCTTGTCAATTGACAAAGAACTGATGGTGGGCCTTGACAATTTTAGTGCCTTGTCAATGTGCCATGAGATGAAAAAGGTTGAAAATCATCGACTTAGATTAAGCAAATACAAATACGTTCATAATAACTCTTGTCTGTCCAACACTGTGCTGTGCCAAAT
The DNA here is from genome assembly GCF_035046505.1 of Tiliqua scincoides. Lineage (NCBI taxonomy): Eukaryota > Metazoa > Chordata > Lepidosauria > Squamata > Scincidae > Tiliqua > Tiliqua scincoides. The sequence continues at coordinate 190,611,107 of NC_089824.1, forward strand.
AAAATGCCTGGATTGTATCTTAAGTACTTCCTCTATTTGTGCAAGGATGGAGAGGAGCAGTTTTCACTAGTCTCCCCTTCCTTATTTACCTCCCTTAAAATCGTCTCCCGAGGATGCCCCAACCCTTGGGAATATGTTTGGGGCAAAGAGGAAGGGGAGATCAGCAAGAATTCCCCCTCCATGCCCTTATGCACACAGAACTTCTTCTGCAAGCAGAAGTAGTATTTAGGACACAACCATATGTGCTGAAACTGATTTTGTTTCAAGCATTCTTTCTTTCCCTGCTTATTAAGTAAAGCTCAGAAGACCTCAAACTTTATGGAAAACATAGGTAGGGTCTAGAACCGATCCCAGGCATACACTACAAGCAAATACTGATGGAATCAAGATACTTTTTAAGAACAGCAACATTTTATCACCTAAAATATCTGCATTTAGTTTTGAATTTCCCTCATAATATTCAGTTATGTTTGTTGGGCACATCCTATGCAAAATTACCTCCTCCTTCCCGTTGTGGTTTTAACACAAACTGGTCTGGGTCAGCAATTGCCATGGCAACCATTTTATCACCCTCTTCATCCTATAGGAAGAAAAAATCTGGTTTCTGCATTATTAGTATCGCTAATTGTCAGCTTTGACTTCTAACAGTTATATTAAATGATAAAGAGAATTCTACACAAAACAATGAGATTTCACAATGTTGAGAAAGAGTACAAAAATTGTAAATTTTACACTGCTGTTGTCACACAGACTGTGTCCTTGCTTCTATACTGCTTAGTATACAAACAATGACATAAAAAAAAGTACAAGACAGCGTACACTCTCCACAATGCATGGCTACTTACCATCTCAAGAGAGTAGAGGCCAGTGAATGTTGCTCTTAATCGAGCCACTGCTTCTGGTTTGTTAGGAAGCAATCTTTCCAGCGTTCCTGGTCGACTCAGTTCTTGTTGAACTTTCTTGGTCCCAGCAAGTTGTGTGGCAATATCAGGGCACTTCACTGCTCTGGATCTTTCCAGCAACAACCGTGCTTCCCAGTTCTTCAAAACAAACACAGACAAGGATTCAGCTACATATTCCCATATAAAATATAGCTTATTAAGTATTTCAACATCTGAACTGTCATATTCTACCATTGTAGAATGCTGACTTTAAAAAAAACACCTGACCAGCCTTAATATTTACGGTACTTCTAAATACGATGCTTTTTGAATAGCTGAAGTTTAACATTTCTCTGCCATTTTATTTTATGACTGCTGTGTGTATTGTACTTTGAGACCATTTTTTCTACTTCGTGAGCTGCCTTGAAAAGTATTAAGAAGCACACGTGGCCTCTGGGACACCCAGTGCCTCGGGAACTAAGTGCCAGGTAAGGCACTGCGAGTTTAGCCTCGGTGCGAGTTCAGCAGCAGGGCGAGGAGGCCAGGGCCCCAGATACCGCCCTTTCTCTTCCCTTGAGAAGAGGGTCGCAAACCAGTGAAGGGTTTTTAAGTACCCCTAAACAAAAAAAGAAACAAACTATGCAGTCAGACAGCCAGCAGCAGGGTGGGGGCTATCCAGTGTTTTGCATCAAGTGCAACATGTATGACTATATGCCTCTGGGACATAAGTCGTGGGTGTGTCCTTGGTGCAAGGAGCTCCAGGGACTCAGGGAACGCATCTGCTCCCTTGAAGCCTTGGTGGCCAACCTGGAGAAGCAGAGGCAGGCAGAGAAGGACCGTGGGGAGACTTCCGGGGAAGATCAGGCTTCGTCCCAACCTCAGGCGTGCAGCTCCTCAGCTGCCCGGGTGGGAAGTCTCGGGACTGGAGGACGTCATCCTGGAGAGGAGGGAAACAAGCCCCTGGGGGGACCCTTTCTCCAGGGGACTCAGGATACTCCTCGGCGGGAGGGGGTTGGGGGTTTATTGTAGTGGGGGATTCAATTATTAGAAACATCGAGAGGGGAGTTTGCGACGGATGTGAGGACCGCATGGCAACTTGCCTGCCTGGTGTGAAGGTTGCGGACATCACTTCTCGTCTAAACAGGCTGGTAGACAGTGCTGGGGAGGAGGTAGCAGTTGCGGTGCATGTCGGCACCAACGACGTGCGCAAGTGTAGCCGGGAGGTCCTGGAGGTCAAATTTAGGCTATTAGGTAGGAAGCTGAAAGCCAGGACCTCAAAGGTAGCATTCTCGGAAGTGCTACCTGTTCCAAGTGCAGGGCCAGCTAGGCAGGTGGAGATCAGGGGTCTCAATGCATGGATGCGACGGTGGTGTAGGGAGGAGGGGTTTAGATTCGTTAGGCACTGGGGAGCCTTTTGGGACAAGCGGGGCCTGTACAAGAGGGACAGGCTTCACTTGAATCAGAATGGAACCAGACTGCTGGCGCATAACATTAAAAAGGTGGCAGAGCAGCTTTTAAACTGATCCCTGGGGGATAGCCGACAGGAGCCTAGGGGCATCCGGTTTGGAACTCCTCATCCCTATGGGATGAGGATGGGGAGCTTAGAGAACAAGGTAAAGGCAGAGTAGGAGAAGAAATTGGGAATGGTAGCGTGATGGGATATGATAGACGGTTTGGCACAGTGAGAGGATGTGGGGACAAAGGAGCGAATAAGCAGCCCATCCTGGGGCATTCCATGTACAATGGCTTTTATGCAAATGCCCGAAGTCTCTGAGCAAAGATGGGAGAACTGGAATGTCTGGTGACTAGGGAAACCATTGACATAGTGGGCATAACGGAAACCTGGTGGAATGTGGAAAATCAGTGGGATACTGATTATACTAGATGGTGGAATGTGGAAAATCAGTGGGATACTGATTATAACTGGGAATCCCCGGTTATAAACTCTACAGGAGAGACAGGGAGGGGCATGTTGGAGGTGGGGTGGCCGTTTACGTTAAGGAAGGGATAGAATCCAGCAAAGCAGAGATTGAAGGCAAGTCCGACTCCACCATAGAATCTCTGTGGGTTAAATTACCAGGCCTCAGGAGTGATGTAATACTGGGAGCATACTATTGTCTCCAGACCAGAACCAGAAGGGGACCTTGAAATGAGGAAACAGGTCAGAGAGGTGACAAGGGGGGACAGGGTTGTAATCATGGGGGACTTCAATTATCCTCATATAGACTGGGTCAATTTGTGTTCTGGTCACGAAAAGGAGACTGGATTCCTTGACATGCTAAATGACTGTGCCTTAGAGCAGCTAGTCATGGAGCCCACCAGAGGACAGGTGACTCTGGATTCAATATTGTGCAGCACTCAGGAGCTGGTTAGAGATGTCAATTTTACTGAGCCGTTGGGGAACAGTGATCATGCCGCGATCCGTTTCGACATGCACATTGGGGGAAGAATACCGGGCAAATCTCTCACAAAAACTCTTGACTTCTGACGAGCCGACTTCCCTCAAATGAGGAGGCTGGTTAGAAGGAGGTTGAAAGGGAAGGTAAAAAGAGTCCAGAGTGCATGGAGGCTGCTTAAAACAGTAATAGAGGCCCAGCGGAAGTGTATACCGCAAAGGAAGAAGGGCTCGACTTAAGTCCAAGAGGGTGCCCGCATGGCTAACGAGCCAAGTTAGAGAGGCCATAAAGGGGAACAAGCTTCCTTCCATAAATGGAAGTCTTGCCCTAATAAGGAGAATAAAAAGGAATAAACTGTGGCAAAAAATGTAAGAAGGTGATACGGGAGGCCAAGAGAGACTATGAGGAACACATGGCCAGTAGTATTAAGGGGAATAATAAAAGCTTCTTCAAATATGTTAGAAGCAGGAAACCTGCCAGAGAAGCGGTTGGCCCTCTCGATGGTGAGGGAGAGAAAGGGGAGATAAAAGGAGACTTAAGAGATGGCAGAGAAATTAAATGAGTTATTTGCATCTGTCTTCACTGCAGAAGACCAGAACAGCCCCTCCTGACCAAGGAATTAAGTCAGATAGAGGTTGAAAGGGAAGATGTTTCAGACCTCATTGATAAATCAAAGATCAATAAGTCACTGGGCCCTGATGGCATCCACCCAAGAGTTATTAAGGAATTGAAGAATGACGTTGCTGATCTCTTGACTAAAATATGCAACTTGTCCCTCAAAACGGTCACAGTGCCAGAGGATTGGAGAATAGCAAATGTCATACCAATCTTTAAAAAGGGAAGGAGGGGGGACCCAGGAAACTATAGGCCGGTCAGCCTAACATCTGTACCAGGTAAGATGGTGGAATGCCTCATCAAAGCTAGAATCTCAAAACACACAAACAGGCCTTGCTGAGGGAGAATCAGCATGGCTTCTGTAAGGGTAAGTCTTGCCTCACAAACCTTATAGAATTATTTGAAAAGGTCAACAGGCATGTGGAGGTGGGAGAACCCGTGGGCATTATATCTGGACTTTCAGAAGGCTTTCGACACGGTCCCTCACCAAAGGCTACTGAAAAAACTCCACAGTCAGGGAATTAGAGGGCAGGTCCTCTCATGGACTGAGAACTGGTTGAAGATCAGGAAACAGATAGTGGGTGTCAATGGGCAATTTTCACAATGGAGAGAGGTAAAAAGCGGTATGCCCCAAGGATCTGTCCTGGGACCGGTGCTTTTCAAACTCTTCATAAGTGACCTGGAGACAGGGGTGAGCAGTGAGGTGGCAAAGTTCGCAGATGACACCAAACTTTTCCGAGTGGTAAAGACCAGAAGTGATTGTGAGGAGCTCCAGAAGGATCTCTCCAAACTGGCAGAATGGGCAGCAAAATGGCAAATGCGTTTCAATGTAAGTAAGTGTAAAGTCATGCACATTGGGGCAAAAAATCAAAGCTTCACATATAGGCTAATGGGTTCTGAGCTGTCTGTGACAGATCAGGAGAGAGATCTTGGGGTGGTGGTGGACAAGTCAATGAAAGTGTTGACCCAATGTGCGGCAGCAGTGAAGAAGGCCAATTCTATGCTTGGAATCATTAGAAAAGGTACTGAGAACAAAACAGCTAATATTATAATGCCGTTGTACAAATCGATGGTAAAGCCACACCTGGAGTATTGCATCCAGTTCTGGTTGCCGCATCTCAAAAAGGACATAGTGGAAATGGAAAAGGTGCAAAAGAGAGCGACTAAGATGATTACTGGGCTGGGGCACCTTCCTTATGAGGAAAGGCTACTGCGTTTGGGCCTCTCCAGCTTAGAAAAGAGACGCCTGAGGGGGGACATGATTGAGACATACAAAATTATGCATGGGAAGGATAAAGTGGATAGAGAGATGCTCTGTACACTCTCACATAACACCAGAACCAGGGGACATCCACTAAAATTGAATGTTGGGAGGGTTACGACAGACAAAAGAAAATATTTCTTTACTCAGTGTGTGGTTGGTCTGTGGAACTCCTTGCCGCAGGATGTGGTGACGGTATCTGGCCTGGATGCCTTTAAAAGGGGGTTGGACAAGTTTCTGGAGGAAAAATCCATTATGGGTTACAAGCCATGATGTGTTTGTGCAACCTCCTGATTTTAGAAATTGGCTACGTCAGAATGCCAATGCAAGGGAGGGCACCAGGATGCAGGTCTCTTGTTATCTGGAGTGCTCCCTGGGGCATTTGATGGGCCGCTGTGAGATACAGGAAGATGGACTAGATGGGCCCATGGCCTGATCCAGTGGGGCTGTTCTTAAGATTATAAGGTGGGATATACATTTTAAAACTAAACAAATGCCGTTATGGGCACTGGATCCCAGTCAAAGTATGATATATAGTTTTCTACTTGCACACAAAAGCTTTTTTGCTACCCCTTTTCAGTGATAGCTCCAAATGTGTCTTCCCAAGACAAGAAGCTCTCTAGAGCATCACCCCATTGAGGCACAGAAGGAAGGAAATACTGCCTCTTTTTCCATGCATATGTAGAAGCTCCCTGCACTATCTACACACAGTCAGAAGGAATGAAAGGAAGAAGAGGATTGGAGCCTGGCCACTGAATACAGAACTTGACATTTTGAGTATCTCAGGTAGTGGTGGCAGTTTTCCTCTTGTCCACTTTCTAAACTTAAGCATGTGACAAGTTATCAGCAATGCCTGCTGAAATTTTAGGAGTGGAGAGGGGAAGCAATGAGCAGGATCTTCAGTGTTAAAGAGGTTCCAGCACTTTGCAGAATTTTTATCCCTCCACCAATCAAGAAGAATTATGGGAAGTTGGTATTCAAACTTGCACTATATATTTAAAATTTATAGAGATCAGAATCCAGCTTTTCCTGGTTTTTTTTAATTTAAAAAAATATAGCAGGGTACAAACATTGTACATCTCAAAGGCTCACTTCATGCAACAGCACGTTGACACAATATTTTGCCATCAAAAGCTTCCTAGGAAGTGATAGGGATTCAAATTACAAAGAGGAATCTTGTATGAGGTGTTCCTTATCCTACAAGGCAATCAAAATAAAAAAAAGAGACAACATAAAACAGATTCTCACTCTAAATTAAGAATCTGCACCTCACATAGATCAGGTTAAGATGCCACTCCCATACCTGTATCAGCTGGGTGTCTTAGAAGCTAAGCTGAGCTACTTCTGTAATTAGTGAAGTGCTGCTGTGTCACTGGAATTAGCTGGGGAAAAAATGCTCAGTTGTCAACTTTATCCTGCCATGGGGAATACTGAATACATAAACTGAAGCATGTTAAATAACATCTATTCACATCAAGACAACCAACTCTGTTTAGGATAGTTTCAAATATAATGCCCAACATCTTGCAATTAAGGTTACAAGACGATAGTACCAACCTGTTTATTATAGTTCTTTGGAACATAACCTTCTCTGTAGTACACCACAGCAACTTCCTCTCCATCTCTGGGGAAAAAAAAAGACCATAAGATCAACCCCTCTTTCCACTAGCCCAGTGGTGTCAAATACCCCTGTGGGCCAAATGCGGCCCTGGAAGCCATTTATCTGGCCCCCAGTTATAATTGGGCTTTCTCAGTGTGATAATTGGGCTCTCTCATATCTTGAAAATATGAACAAATCTGCACATTTTATCTTCTATCATTTGCAATTATTGGGTTTCTATGTGAGAACAAAGTATTTATTTCTAGTTATCATCTGCTTAATGATGTCACTTCTGGCCCTAAGCAGGCAGCATGAATGCTAACTTTGGCCCTCTTTATGAAATGAGACTGACATCCCTGCACTAGCCTTTAACTTAACATAAGAACATAAGACGAGCACTGCTGGATCAGGCCAAGGGCCCATCTAGTCCAGCTTCCTGTATCTTACAGCGGCCCACCAAATGCCCCAGGGAGCACACCAGATAACAAGAGACCTGCATCCTGGTGCCCTCCCTTGCATTGGCATTCTGACATAGCCAATTTCTAAAATCAGGAGGTTGCACAAACACATCATGGCTTGTAACCCATAATGGATTTTTCCTCCAGAAACTTGTCCAATCCCTTTTTAAAGGCGTCCAGGCCAGACGCCATCACCACATCCTGTGGCAAGGAGTTCCACAGACAACCACACGTTGAGTAAAGAAATATTTTCTTTTGTCTGTCCTAACCCTCCCAACACTCAATTTTAGTGGATGTCCCCTGGTTCTGGTGTTATGTGAGTGTTTCACACTGTGATGCCTCTCAACTCACCCACCTATCCACCATCACAAATCCGAAGCCAAACCCCCAAAATGTTAAGACTGATTAATTGTAACACATTCTACAAGTGTGAGGTCCTTTTCCACTTTGTAACTTTGGGTTACATTAGATAAATACTTTCCAATAGTATTAGTATGAGGACTGCAATTTATGAGAGGTAAAAAGGTCACAGATGCTACACAGAATTATAGTATTTTGAACCACTGTTACCTAGTGGTTTGGAGGGAGAAAGGGGCCAAAAATCATGGATTTGATTATCCGCAATTTAAGTATCAGCAAGGGGTTCAAGAACGGATCCCCTGCAGATACTGAGGCCCCACCTGTACTCCCAAACATCTGACACTGAAGTTAGGTGTCAGACTACATCCTGTTACTTTTGACAGCTGACAAAATTACAAATGACAGATGCAAGGAAAGTGCCTTTGAAACAGCATATTATCTATCAATTTGTTAAGCTGAGATTTATGTGTTCACCCATATTCAACAGGCAGATCTCTGGCAAATACTTACATATGCAATCTCTTGTCATTATCCAATGATGCCTTTTCAAACACATCTTTAAACCTTCTTCTGATCACCCGGATATTCCTAAGGGAAACGACAGAAAATGCAAATGACATATACAAGTAGAATTACAAAATGATTCCTTATTTAGAAATATAGTCATGTTTTGAAACACTGCACTGTATTTTAAACAGAGCAAGTTAAAGGAGACTTACACAATATGAACTGCAGTTTTATCAAGAAGAGTCAGCCTCATCCAAAGAAGTTCACTAGTGGGCCACTGTGAGATACAAGAATGGGCCTATGCCCTGATCCAGCAGGGCTGTTCTTATGTTCAGAAAAACTATATGCAAGTACAGGTTGAGTTCGTTATTTGTGAGGGTTCTGTTTCCAGAACTCACATTGATGGCAAAAATTGCATTAAATCAAATCCATTTAAAAAACAATGCTAGGTGATTTTAAAACAGCCTTGCTGACCTTTGCAATGCATCAAACAGACAATCAATCTCTCTCAAGGCACTTAGGCTTCACTCAGAGGCAGCAATTCCTCCCTTACCAGGAGCTGCAGCATGGGGGGAAAGAATGGATGATAATCACTGCCATTTAGGGGATTTCACTTGCTGAGGGGGAAGGGAGGGGTCACTTGCCTTAAGAACTTAAGAACAGCCCATAAGATCAGCCAATAAGATCAGGCCATAGGCCCATCTAGTCCAGCTTCTTGTATCTCACAACAGCCCACTAAATGCCCCAGGGAGCACACCAGATAACAAGAGACCTCATCCTGGTGCTCTCCCTTACATCTGGCATTCTGACATAACCCATTTCTAAAATCAGGAGGTTGCGCATACACATCATGGCTTGTACCCTGCAATGGATTTTTCCTCCAGGAACTTGTCCAATCCCTTTTTAAAGGCATCCAGGCCAGATGCCATCACCACATCTGTTCTAAGTGCTTCGGATTGGGCCTTAGGAACCTTACAAACCATACACCCCCACATAATTCTACCTGTTGATTACAATTGGGGGGCAGAGGGAAGACATTCAGTTACATGTGTTAAATAGCCCAATCCTACCAAACTCTCCTTTGGCATCGAGGTAGCCACGCCAATGGGGTCCATACTGCATCCCACAGAGGATTTTCAGGCCCTGGAGGTCTCCTCCAGGTAAGGGAGTATTTTTTTCTGACACAAAGTCAGATAGATGATGTGGCCCTCCTGCCAAGAACTTTGGACACCCCTGTATTATATTAACAAGTAGTTGCTTTGAGGTCACATGGCAAGAGTTGAAGAGTAATGTATTTTCTGTTTTGTAAACTACCTCAACCAAAGGTCATTTTCTACACAGCGTTGGTCAAAAATATTCCTCTGGGCTTCTTCAACCAGGAACATTACCACTGCCCTAGAATGAAGATCACAACACAGATTACACTTATATCTGCACCAGATACATTTTCCAGAGAAGATCTAAGTTCATACTAGGAACAACTAATGCTGTCTGCTCCTAATCCTGGGCATGGTCATAGATTAGTGTTTCACTTTCAGTATCCTGCACCAGGAAAGTCAACATATTCTTAGAGATATTTACCTTCCTGTAAAGTTCCTTGCAATGTTTGTCACCATATTACGTGAAGATGACCCTTTCAAGCTTTTCATTTGAAACTGTTAAGTAGCATGGCCATTCAAACAAACCTTGTCATCCTAGCCCACTGTCTTCTAGAATACATTTGTCATATTTCTGGTTGTTTGTTTTTTTTGGTGCACACCTAATTTTAACTATGTTTTCATTCAAAGGTCTTATTTTAAAAATGTACGATCTTAGCAAAAGTCTTACGCGATGAGGCCAAATACAAGAGAAAATGGGAAGAAGACATTAATGAGTATTTTTGGGGGGAGGGGAAAACAGCAGAATTATACATTACAAAGAGCCATTAAGGAAAATTATTGTAAGATCTTATTCCAATAGTAGTAAACCTCAGCAAGGCAAAAAAAATGCTGATGAAACTGGGAGCTATTAGAAGGGTTAAACCATGAATTAAAGTTTTATGTAGTGCAAAAATGAAATTTTTGGAAGAGTTTTAATTATCAAAGAAAGACTAGGGACTGGTTATCATTTAACCACAGTCTGTCTATTAAACCTCTTCAAGAGCAGCATTAGGAAAACAAAAAATACAAAAAGTTAGTGAGTGGTTTGGGGACGACGGCCTCGATGACAGCCTCGAGGAAGATCAGACAAGGTCTATCTTGCAATAAATAAAACAGCATTTAAGCAATTGTAGGCAAGAACAATCAAGACAGCCTCCTAGTTATTAAACAAGCCAGCAATTGTTTATTGCTTCCTGGAAGTAGTACTATCTCAACACTAGCAATGATTTAACTCAATTAATTATATATTTTTGATCATCTGTAAATAAAAATAAAGAGATGTCCAAGGCAATAAAATTAAATAAAAAGAAAAACAAAATTCAATAAGGACAAATACTGTATAGTAAGTATACCCTACATCACTCCTCCTGGAAGTTCACATTAGACTGATGTGTGCTCAAAGTGCCTCTTTCATACAAGTACATAAAGCCCACCCCCACCCCCTCTCTTCACAGGCTCTTCTCTTACCTGTCTGAGCCATAGAGTTCCCAGGCCTTTGCAATACCCATTGCAATCCCTTTGGATGGATTATTGGTCAGTAATTTTGAGGCTTCCTTGGGCTTCCCCAAAACATTCAGCACATGCCTGTGATAGGAATGCATATACAAAAATCACACAACAATTCAGAATATGCAGCTTTAAATTTATAAATTTAAATTTATAATACAAACCACCAACTATTGGTTTGTCTTAACAAATTTCTGGAGTGCAAAAGACACATCAACAATCCTTTACAAATGGCCAATATCTTTCACCTGCAAAATAGACACAACCAGGGCCAATTTGCCACTGCCATATGTTTTAAAGGTAGCACTGTTATTTCTACATGTGCGCCATTATGAAATATCATTCTCAACTCTGGATTCTGGTGTGAGAAATGTAACAAAGTGGTCTCCAAGTAGATGCAATGTGCTACATATGGGACTCTCTGTACAATGTAACTGTAGAAACTGGCATCAGGAACAGAATTCTGTGTCCTGAGGTGTTCAGCTTTCATTGAAAAACAAATCTACAAAGCTTTAAATGTGTTTGAACAATGTGTGACCGTTGCAGATGAAATCTCGGAAGATAGAGGAAAGACTGAGAAGCATGAGCAGTGCAATTTCTGCATCTCACATAGCTTCCCTCCGTAGGAGAAGGAAATTATACACAGCCCTGACTAAACTAAGCACAAGTCACACAAGTGAATGGCAGGAGGCATTGCACATCAACAATAAGCTCCTCTGTTAAAAAGCAAAATAGTGGGATGCTCCCAATTTGGTGGTACTCTTACCGATGTATTGCAGTGGTCCGAGATGTGAGGCCCCCAAAGCTGGCAGCAATAGTGTTAATTTCCACTTGCTTTAGAGCAGGAGTACCATCTGCACCATAGTCAAACATGTAATCAGAGCGATTGATTCCTAAAGTCACTGACTGAACAAGACAAAAAGAAGTGTCATAATTACACAGAGAGAAACAGCAGCCATCACTAAGCAACTTATCAACCAGCTGCTTTGCTGACAAGAACTGGCATCACATTGAGTCTATTTGCACACATAGTTTAGCTTTTGCAGGAAATTTTCAAACAAGTCTTCGGCAGATCCAGCTTACATGGCATTGGTCTTTGGTAAATAAACATTACATAGGTTACAAATGTGAACCAACGTGAACACTTCTTACATTTTATTATTTATATTGTTTCAATACACAGTCCCTGTGTATGGCACTTAAGAGAGAGAAGACAGGTCCCTGTCCCAAAAGCTCACAATCCGGAACAGATGCAGTGTGCAACAACTTCTGTTGTCGCAAGGCAAGACTGGATAAGAACATGAGATTATTTATCATATACTCTTACTTAACCTCAGTGTGTTATGGGGACTAAGAGAGCAAAACCACCTGATCGATGGGCTGGTGTAAGTTCCTTACACCGGTCCAGGAATGTCACAAATGTGCCATAAAGCACATCTGCAATGATTTGGGAGCGGAGTAGACCGGCATGAGGATGTGTGCTGGCCTCCTGGTGCCAGATCCCAGCCCTGGACCTGGTATGTTCATGCTGGCCTAGAGAGACTGGTGCAGGGGGTTGGTGGGAGGGTGGAATGGGACATTCTTGGGTAGGGGTGTGGACTGGGCTCGGGGGTGGAGAGGGTGGGACCGGCTTGTGCAACCTAGGCCATGTCCTAACTGAGCTGTATATGTCTACTAATCCTATATATGTCTACTAAGAAGTTCCATAATAATGGGGTTTACTTCCAGGTGAGTGTGGATAGTATTGCAGACTTCTCCAGCAAGATGACCTACCTTGATTTATGTTCAGAATATTTTCATCAACAAAGCAAATATATACTTTTACCCATACCAATGAAACCATTCACATACTAACACAGATGAAGACTCTTACACATAACGAAATACTATCTTACTAAATAGTGAAAAACAGGAGCTCTTTTTTTTTTAGAATACCTGAGTTATTCCTTCTTCCAAAACTTGCTTGTAGATTCTAAAAAGCTGAGCTGTAAAGTCATCCACTTTGACAGTACTAGAAATGATAGGAACGAAAAAACCAGACTTGGCATTTAACCTTGCTGTAGCAAAACAAGACAAGTATCTTTTATCCAAAGTAACTGATAGGTAGAATACCCCTTGTCACAGCTCAGTGCTCTTGGCTTTATCAATAATGGCATCATGATTTACTCACACCACATGCCTGAAAATATTATGTGGAAGCAGCAAATGCCATGAAATCAACTGGACTTACTTACTATCACATAAATGAAATTAGGACCAGAACATTGAGTGTAAGAGTACAAAGGACTGCAACAGTCTTCCATCTGTTTATGTAACAAAAATTAAGTACATGTAACTGAAGCAACTTCATATTCTTTACTGCTTACTCCCATCTTCATTTCCATCCCCTTCCTCTGTTTCCCTTGTGTCTATCTGGATTACAAGCCTCTTGCAACAGGGGCCTGTCTTCTCATTCTCATACATGGTTAAAGTGCCACGAACACTGATGGCATTATATAATACTCAAAACAGCAAAAGTCCATCTGGTTCACAGCAATGATCAGGAGACATCCAGGAATGAACTTTTAGTAAAAAAAATATTTTCAGTCTACAATATGGCACATGCATACCTGGCAAGAGTACGCTCCAGAAATTCTGTATTCCGGCTAACTTCATCCACAAGTAAGTTAAAATCTTGCTGAACTGAATAGGCTTGCTCAAGGAGACTGCTTGACACTGCAGATGGGAGCAGTGTGAAGGGAGCATAATTCACTGCCTGTTCATAAGGGTGTAGTAGTGAATATCAATTACTGCCACTCATTCTCTTTCCACGACCACTCAAGGTAAACCCCTTTTAAAACTTACAGGATGAATTAAGTTAAATCAGGTAAAAAAAATAAAATCAAATTCTAGACCAGAGTAAATATTTGTTCATGAATTGTCTGTGGCGCAGTTTTTCTGAAAGCCTCCATGGCAGGAAAATGTTGAACAGACTTATAAGTTTGCAAAACACACACATGAAGATCAAAAGATAAATGAGACACACACTGAAGACAAACATATTGATTTACACAACTGAGCATATCCACACAATTATGTATCTAAACATGTGGTGAAAGGTTATAATGAAAGGTACAGACAGTTAGCCAAGAGCCATTCCTCCACCTGTCCCACTCAGTTCACACCAACTTCCCTTCTTCATATTTTATTCAGGTTTCCCAGCATGCAACAAGCTAATCTTGCATGATATTATGCTGCTAACAATGGGATACGCAATGTTGCTATGGCCCTACTCAGACATAAGGACATCACTAAGAAGCAAGGGTAAACCTAAGATAATGATATGGTACAGCCTAACTGTAATACTCCTCCTGCTAAAAGTGGGTTTTTTTGTGCGTGCTGAGCTATCTTCTTTCCAAAGTTTCTAACAACAGACTAGCTAAGTACTTGTTGTTCTTCAAATGATAGTATCATTAAGTCTATATTCACACTTACGTCAGAGGCATTTGGATCATCTTTGGTCCTCATGAGAACACCTTCAAGTAGTGCTCTGTCCACAGCAATTGGGGCCACATATTGAATGAGCTGGTCATTATGCAAAATATCTTCCCATAGGGCAGTCATTGCAAAAGCTAAGGAAATGTCCTGACAGGACTGAAAACAATGAACAAAGATCATTACAATGAACAAAGATCATTACAAGGCACAAGAACCACACTTTTCTAGCATGTGAATAACTACACAGCTTCTTCAAGTCTCATCTCTGGCAACGGATTACCAAAGGAAATTTTATTTTACTTACGTCTTCAACAGATTTTAAACATTTGTAGAGGCGTCAAGTTAAGCATGCTCTAAGTGTGACCCTTTCCACATTTCTTGCCCACTACAAAAACACATTGTGATTTTGGTGGGATTCAAATCAAGTTTTATAAACTATAATCTTACTTAAGTTTTAGAACATTTTACCATGAGATCAAAGCAGCTTACAAATAATTGATAAGAACAACAATTATGAGACATAATTAACACACTAGCCATAAATATTAAAATTGCATTCTTGTACTCCATGCCCTAGTCACATCATGATTAGACTGTTGTATGTCCAGTTGCCTACTGCTGGGAAAGTGGGACTTATCCCTGTTTTGACAGCCAATGTTTTGACTGTCAAAATTTAGTTTTAGATTGTTAATTACATTTATTACATATTGTAAGCTGCATTGTTGGTTCCTTAATTTTTGTCTGGCCCACAGGTGTACACATTTGGCCCCTGTTGCGTATATGCAACATTGGGAAGAAATGGCTTAACTGGGACTAAAAAGCAGCACATATTTTACATAAATACTACACTTTCAGACAGTACTTTTTTGTTACATTAGTTACCTATTCTTCAAGGAACCCATCTGATCACACCATAGAGTAGGTAAGCCTAAGAAATACTGAACTGACCTGGAAGATCCAGGTTCAAATTCCCACTCAGCTATGAAGCTTCCTGGGTGACCACAGGCCAATAATAATTTTCTCTTAGTCTAACCTACCTCATATGGTTGCTGAGGTCAAAAGGAAGGAAGGAACCCTGAGCTCCTTCAAGGTAAGGTGGCATAAAAATGTGGAAAAATAAATGGCCTGAGGCTGCCAAGTTTCCCATGTTTAAATCTCAAATTGTCTTCTACATCACAGTGGTGGATCATACCATGTGGAGAAAACAGCAGTTTGTCCAAGGCCAGCTAGCAAGTTTATGACTGGTCAGGAATTAACAGGCAAGTTTGTGGCTCTCACTATGTTACACACCAAGACCCAAAAATTAGATGCTAGGGTTGGATACACGCTACACAAATAATACTTGTGCAGCAAATATAAACAAATAGATAAAATCAAAATTTATAATAGGTAAAAGTTAGATTTTCAAAATTGCTCAGACAGAATCAGTAAAGAGGAAGCCAAAAATCCCACACCCAAATTACAAACTTACTTCTACTTCTTGACTGGGGGGGGGGGGTGAGAACCCACTAGGATTAATCTAGTAAAGTCAGAAATTTTTTGCTCTGATTTTGTTTTAAAGTTTTATTTTTCCCCACTGCAAACTATCCTGGCAGCCAGTGTATGACAGTGTATGAAATTAACACGCTCCCCCAGCCCTCCTCAGAATGTATATAAAGTACAGTTCCAATCACTGCTGTTTGTTTCCATGTGTGGACAAAGCAAATGTCACACTGTCATCAGTTTATAAACACTGTCCTTTTGTAACAACTGCCGGACTGTGTCTAGATAACCTGGCTGCTTCCAGCAACTGACATTGTGAGAGTAACTTCCCAGAATGCAATGAGATCTCTGTGCTCCTACATGTCTAACTACCAGTACATGAAATTTTTGCCAGGTGATCAAGCTCCAATTATCACTTCTTGTCCTATCCTAATTTTCAACTCCTGCTGACTACGCCAATTTGTCCCGTCCAAATATCTCAACTCCCTTCTAATGCCCGCTTTTTGGCTAATTAACACCCTCTTTATCTCTAGAACAACCGCTGTGGTGTGCAAAGGAATGAACACAGAACTCCTTATCTATAGTAACTACCCAAATTTATTGCTATGAATACAGACACTCCCTGCAAGTCCTCTTGTCCAGAGGCTTTCCCTCTCCAAAACTCCACAACTCAGTGGGTAAAGGTCTGAGGCCTCCAATTCAAGTCCAATCCGTCTCCAAAGCACAGTCCAGTCTTCCCAGTCCCCTTCTCCTGTAGGTCTGGTTCCCTCCAGGTCAGGTAGCATCTCCCTCTGGGTCAGGGTCCGGGTTTCCTGGCCCCTTTGATCCTTCTGAAGCTGCCTTTTATCCTTTGTGTCCCATTAAGTGCAAATTTAGCTCAGCTGTGAGCTACCTCCTTAGCTCATTCAAAGCCCCATCAAGGTCAAATGAAGCTCAGGTCTCCATTGGCCTTGATTGATTACAGCTGTGGAGCCAGCCCTGCCCTTCCCAGAGTTATAAAACAGCTGTCAAAACATGGGATCACTGTCAACACCACATTATCCACCCTATGATCTTCTGATCTTCCATTACACTTCTCCTTATCTCCGGGTCAATCAGAGTGCAGAGCCTTTCAACTCTGAAGTTTTATTTTCAGCTCTGAAGTTTGGTTTCTCAGATCAGCTCAGGCAGGCACCTGTTAGTTGCTATAGTAATTTTCCTGGGAAATTCCAGCCAAAGTTAACCTTTTATTCTCCTTCCTTCTGCTGCAGCCTGGTTCCGCTTTGCAAATGCTTGCAAAGCAGGTCTGTTTTTTTGAAATACCAGGATGGGATCTTCCTTCCCAGGCTACAATTCAGTGCACCCTTACTTAAAAATAACACCCATGGAAAGCAGTGGGTCTACTTCTGAGTAAAAAGGGTTGAAAATATCTCATCTCTTTGCTGTAAATTGAATTGTACACTCTCAGTTATGTGTTATGGGTTGTATGTTTTATGTAGAGCTTCTGGCTTAACACACCAGACACCTTAAAGGTGGATTTGATTCATGGTTCTCCTGCAGTGGTTCCCAACCTTTTTCACTTGCATATCCCTTGGCAGCCTATTTCCATAAATTGTACCCTTCATATTAGCAAAATGTTTGTAATAATACAAGCCTTCATCTCTTCCATATGAAAGCCTAGACTTCATGTATTCATCACATATTTTCTCTTTTCATCTGTTTGAAGAATATTCTGCCTTTGCACTGTTTTGCACCAGAAGTGTGCTGAGAAATTCTGGGTGACTGGTCACTTTCCATATTGTTTCAGTTTTTTTTACTGTGCTGGTTCTCAATCACTGGTTCATACATGAATTGATGACCAAAAACTAGCTATTGGTGGGGCTTTCACAGCCAACTAGCTACCTCCCTTCCTGCCTTGCTGGTCCTTGCAAGGCATTATGGAGCATGGCCTGCCTTTTTCTCCCATTATTCCATTCTTTTTCAAGTACCCCTAAAGGTCCTGTTGAGTGTCCCTGGGAGTACATGAATACCAGGTTGGGAACCACTGTTTTACTGGTATGTAGTTTACAGTGCACTTACTCTGATACTGTTTACAAAAAGGTGATGAAGACCAGAATTTAATAAAGAATAAAAATGTATCTTATGATCTTTTACTATGTTTTTAATACATTAGAGCAGGTGTGCTCAAAACGTCGATCACGATCGACCGGTAGCTCGCGAAGCAAAATCGGTCAATCGCGCGCCGAGCCTACCGTCCGCCATGTTGAAAGGGGTGGGAAAGAGCCCAGGAGCTTCCCGATTGGCCCGCCATGGCATCCGGGACACTCGGCGGCGCCGGGCCAATCAGGAAGCTCCGGCGCTCTTTCCCGCCCCTTTCAACATGGCGGGCCAATGAACTTCAATGAAGGGCGGGAAAGAGCCCCGGAGCGCCCCCCAGCCCCGCACTGCCACCGTAGCTCTCCGTATCCCGCTCCCTCCCGCCCCACTGACGCGACCGCTGATGCAGGCTTGGTGGGCAAGGCAGGAGGAGGAGAGCTAGCTGGCTGGCGGGCGAGCGGCAGAGCCGAGCAGCAGCAGCAGCCGGGCGGGGGGACGGACAGGCGGCCACGGAGGAGGAGAGAGCAGAGGAGGAGGGGCTGCCTGCCCGCCTGGGCGGCGGAGCCCTGGCCCTCCCCGCAGCCCCCCCCAGAGATGGCCTTCGGCTGAGGAGCCTCCGTCCCGCTCGCCCCTCCCCAGGATGCGGGCAGCGCTTTACGAGGGAGGCGGAGGAGGAGACTCCCGTGCAGCGGCACCCCATGAGCCAGGCAGGGGGCCCCCCCAGGAGGTGGCGCTGCTGCTGAGGCCAGTAAGCCGGGCGGGGGGCATCAGGCCCCCTCCTCCCCTCACCGCCACCTCCATCCCCCTCCCGCCCAGCATCCGCGGGCGGCCTTGCTCCCTTCCCAGCCCCCAGCTGCATCTCGCTCTCCTCGGGCACCGGGCGCTGTGAGGCTGTGGCCTGTGGGAGGGTGAACGCCGCCAGAGGACAGGTAAGGCGAGCCCGGGAGGAGGCGCAGGGCAGGGAGGGCGGTCCTGGCGCGCCGGGGTGGCTGCGGCTGCAGTCCCGGCCGCTACTCCTTACCTGGGAGTAGCCCCACTGACTCGGATGGGGCTTGCTTCTGAGTAGATCTGCCTCTGAGGCTGCAGTCCTCTCCTCAACTACCCGGGAGTAAGCCCCATTGACTAGCATGGGACTTACTTCTGAGGAGACACCATAGGGTTGGGCTCTGAGGTTGCAATTCTGTCCACATTTACACATGAGTAAGCCCCACTGACTCTAATGGGACTTACTTCTGAGTAGACATGCATAAGGTTGACCCCCAACACATCTAATTCTGTTATGGCAAATGCTATTATTGTAAAAAAAACTCTGGTAGATCTCCAGGCCTTGCTGAGTTTCCAAGTAGCTCTCGAGCCAAAAAAGTCTGTGCATCCCTGCATTAGAGACTACAGTTCTTAGGTAACAATTAGTGGTAGGTTATTTTTCAGGATCTGGCCTCAGGTAAAATCAGACAAAACTGTAGTCAGACATCCCCCTAAGTTTAACCCCCAACTTATCTGGGGGTCATAGAAAATTCCATGATTGTTGGCTCAAAATCTGCCCTTGACTTATCTGTGGGGTCGACTTATAGGCAAGTATCTGCGGTACATTAGCCTGTCTGATTAGAGGAAGAAATGTACTCATGTAATGACTTAATTGAATGAATCTGTCAGTTTCAGATTATTTTCAACATAGTTCCAAGGTAAACCTGGCAGTTGTACCTCTGGGGAAGGGCTAAGGGCCATTAGCAGCATGATATGAATAGGAAACATGTGCCAAAAAGTAGAATCACTAATCTCTACTAACATAAATCTAGAGTCTTCATGTCAAAACAGGTTATGAAGGAGAAGAAACGCCATATAAATCAGATTTACAAGAGAAGCTTTTTCAAAGGGACAGCTTTACAAAGTCATGTTCAAAAAAGCTGGTTATCTAAAACAGAATTTCTCAACATTTGTCCCCACCAGTACTACTTCGCATGATACACCTATTGGAAGTACCACCAGAAGTAACTGGTGGTGATGTCATTGCTAGTTACTTTCAGACTGGGAGGCCAGATGCAAAGCAACAAACACTAGTAAGAGGCTCAGGGTGGACAAGAAGGGCTTTTTTGAGAGTGTGAAAAGCACATGCTAGAGCTCTGCCTTGCCTATTTGAGCCTCCTTTTGCTGCTTGCCCTGTTGCATTGCTGGTCTTGCTGCCAGGCAATGGGGTCTGTATCACCAGTGGTATGAGAAATACTGATCTATAACAGTTAGCTGAAACACTGTCTAATGTCACTTTCAGTTTACTGCTCAGGTATGATTTTAAAAAGTCCAAAGCAACATATTTCTCTCAACCCCCCCCCCCCCCATGAAGTCACCAAGAGCATGGCTCTCTTTCTCACCACTAAAGCTTCAGTATTCCACAAAACACTCTGGGAGAACTCTGGACATCTGTGCACATGCCCAGTCTTGTGCTCCTTGCCCGACACAAAGCAAGAACAAACAAAACGAAGTGGGGTAGGGAGATACCAAAAAAAAATTTTTTAATTGGTTTTTTAAAAATTGGGATTTTTGGGGGGGGCATTAATGTCTTAAAAATACTAAAAGCATTATGACTCTTAACTCAAATTAAGGGGAAAACAATTCAAAAGGAGGAGAAAAAGTCTCCCATTTCACATTGGGCAGCAAATGCTGAGTCACTGTGATCCAACATCATCACAAACCTGCAATGACGATGCAATTTGTTTCTTTCTTCTCCCCCCTCCCATGTAACCCCATTTTCTAGTTCCACTTCAGGAGTCTTGCCCAGTCACAGCCTACTAACAAGCGGTGCCTTGAAGCAAAAACAAAGAATAGTTTTCAACCTTAGAGC
The DNA here is from genome assembly GCF_035046505.1 of Tiliqua scincoides. Classification (NCBI taxonomy): domain Eukaryota; kingdom Metazoa; phylum Chordata; class Lepidosauria; order Squamata; family Scincidae; genus Tiliqua; species Tiliqua scincoides. Next base: position 190,631,701 of record NC_089824.1, read on the forward strand.
CCAATCTTGTGCATGCCTACTTAGAAGTAAGTTCCATAACAGTCAGTGGGGCTAACTCCCAGGAAGGTAAGGACAGCACTGCAGTCTGAGAGCCCAATCCTATGCCTGTCTACTCAGAAGTAAGCCGCACTCGAGTGAATGGGGCTTACTCCCAGGAACGTGTGGACACGATCGCAGCCTCAGAGGCCAACCCTGTGTATGTCTACTCAGAAGTAAGCCCCATGAGAGTCAATGGGGCTTACTCCCAGGAAAGTGAGGACAGGATTGAAGCCCTAATCGCCTAGCCTTCCAGGAAACTGCAGCACATCCCTGACGCCCAGTGCTGACCTTCGCCTCCTGGACACTGGCCATCTAAGCCCAGGTCCAGTCCCCACGCCCCAGGGTGAGGAGGGGGAATGGCCTCTGAGAACGCCGCTCAGCCCCCTTCCCCTTGGCACGCCACAGCCATAGCACCCCCTTCCACTCTGGGGCAGCCCCCCTTTTCCTCCGCGCCCAAAGCATGCCCCAAGAGGAACTTCTAGCGTCCCTTCCGCGCTCCCCTGCCGCCGCCGCCGCCTCCTTCGCCTCACGCTGCCCACAGCCCCTCTAACCAGCGCCCGCCCCTCCCCCACACTTATATCCGGGTACCTGCAACCGTTCGAGTCGAAGTCTCGCAACCGCCACCGCTCCAACTCTTCAGGAGCTCAAGGTTCGGATCAGCCACCCCGCCGATTGGCTCTCCGAGTAGCCTATCAAACGGAAGAAGACGCGCGCTTCCACCCATTGGCAGGCATCCCGCGTCAATCAACAGCAGGGAACCGAACATACGCAACCGAGGAGGCGGGCCCTATGGCATAGGGCGGGGCTAATGCAAATGAAAAGGCGCGCGCCCTCAGCAGTTCGCGCATGGTTCCCTCAGCTGTGGTTGGCCCGCCATACTTGAATTGTGGCGGCCGTCAGTGTGGATGTAACGGTCTAGAAGCTGTTGTCTGTATCACCCCAATAAAACTGAGGAAGCTGCGTTGTTCTGTTTATTTAAATGGTTCATACCTGGAGTAACTGGCCCCTGTGACGTAGGTGTTTCGTCACAGAGATGCAGTGACGTCACCTCCTCGCGCTGTGATGGTCTCTGACGTCATCCACACATAGAAGAAACAGAGGGGGGTGTGTGTCCAGAAACTGAGGGGTGTGAGTCCAGAAACACCATGAAAGGCAGAGGTTGTGGGTGAGGAAACATGACCATGGATGGGGGTTGGGGGGAGGGAAGAGGGGGAAAGCAGAAGGGCATCCCTTGGGGGCAGGCTAAGCCCTATATTACTCTTTCCTATAGGGAGACCAGTCTTTGTAAGCGATGCTCAATGCTAGTGTTTCTCAAGGTCTGTCCTCCACCGTACCACTTCACACAGTCCACCTATTCGAAAAACCACCGGATGTAACTGGCATTGACATCATCACCAGTTCTGGGTTGGGGACCCGGATGCAACGAGACAAACAGCAGTAAAAGGCTCGGGTGGGCTTTTCAAGCATGCTTTGGAGCTCTGCCCACTGATCCTCCTACCACTGTTGTGCCACATTCTTGGTCTCACCCCCAGGCTGCAGGGGTCCTGCAAATACCAGGCGCCACCTCAGGTACCACCGGTGGGACCTGTACCACTAGTAGAGAAACACTGCTCTACACAATGTTCTGCAACTCAGGGACCTGTGGTGGGTGGGGGGACAGGTGAGGCAGAGCCTCTCTACAGGAGTCCTTTGAAAAGTGATGTGTGGGGATGCAGGTGAGGCAGATCCTCCTCACTGGAGTCCTTTGAAAAGCGCTGGGTGGGAAGGCACGTAAGGCAGAGTCTCCCATGGGAGTCCTTTGATAAGTGAAGTGTGGGGAGGCAGGTGAGGCAGGGCCTCCTCACCGGACTCCTTTAAAAAGTGCCATGGCTGTGTGAGGCACCCAAGCAACCACAACCCATGCACTCTGTGCATGGATTATGGGTGCTTAGATGCCTCACACGGCAGGGGCACTTTTCAAAGGATTCCAGTGGGGAGGTTCTGCCTCACCAACCTCCCCACCTACTGCTTGTCCCTGCTGCAACTAGTTTCCCACCTGGGATGAATATACAGATTGGCAGCTATATATTTTGGCATGTTTTGTAAATTTGTTGTTGTTCTTGTTCCCTGCCTTAATATCATACAGTGTATTTGAAATATAAATAATTTTGCATTAAGAAATAACAGTGCATATACTGTGAACAGAACCAAATTCAATGCAGATGTGCCTAAAGCAGTGGTTTTCAATTCTTTTCATCTCATGGCACACTGAGAAGGCACTAAAATAGTCAAGGCACTCCATTAGTTTTTTGACAGTTGTCAAGGCACACTACACTACTGGTCAGGAGCTGACATCCCCCAAAGACCCTACTAATATGTGACCCTCCCCCTAAACTCCTGCGGCAGACTTGTGGACCATTTGTGGTACACCAATGTGCCACAGCACAGTAGTTGAAAATTGCTGGCCTAAAGGTCTACTTTTTGTACCACCATCTCTGAAGTCTAATTCTGTTGTGACCCATATAAAGGCAAGGTGAGATACTCTCCCACCCCCATGGAGTAGATGTTACATTGTAGATTTTCCCTTTTTAACGTTCACATTGGTTTGTAACTACTTGTACTATATTTGTGTTCTAGATGATATGTCCAACAAGAACTCAGCACAGTGTGACATAAAAAGTGAATGTGATTTTTATTCTGAGTATTGGGAAGAAATTGTTACACATACCAACCAAGGTAAACCGGATACCTGCCAACAAAATACTGCCTAAACCTATCAGAGTACTTTCTAAATTACTTGAAATAACTTTAGTAATATTCTGTAGTGGTGAAATTGTTGCTTGTGTTATAATGATGGATTCTGTGAAGAACAGCTTTTAAAAAACCTGTGTTTTATAACTTGGGGAAAGAATTTTCTTGACTTGATGGTAATGTTTTTCTTTTCCCTAGATTTGCTTGAGTCTGACAGTGAGAGTGATCTCTATGTGCCCCTTCATCATAATAGTCCCAGCAGCTCATTTGAAAACAAGAAAGAAAAAAGCAAGTTGAGTGAAACTGTATTATTCCCAGAAAACAACCAAACCAACTTTAAAAATTGTTACAAAGACCGCCCTCTGTTGCAAAAAAAAAAATTAGAGAGCACTAGACAGTTTCAAGCAGAATTATCTCCAGAATTAAGTGATCCCCCATCAAAAGCTTATTCATCCAAAATATTTCCGTATGTCTGTGATGGATCTTGCAAAGACAATTTGTGCTTAAATAGTAAAATTCCTCATCTGATCATTGCTGAGAAGTTAGATAAAGAGCCAGGCGTTTATACTATTAAGGATTCATATGCAACTGATAAGCTACATCAGAAGCAACCATTATCTGATTACTCTCCAACTTCAGTACAAAACGAAGCTTCACAAATTTCCTTTTTTTGTAGAAAAGAACAAACTGGAGCATGTATTTCCTGTGAATGTTTTGAACAATCAGCAATACCTGCTGAGGTTAACAAAATACAAGGCAGAAAGTTTATTATACCTTACAGTAGTGAACGCATTTGCCATAAAAAAACAACTCCCAGTCAACTAGTAAAAAAGCATTTAGAGTACTCTTCAGAATCCCCTTATAACATTGGCAGTCCTCAGACAGCTGAGCAAACCTATGTGCATAGCAATTCAGAAGGACTCACTATATCCCTGACACTGGAAGCAGGTACCACAGATACCATTGGTTCATTAGTAGTGGACATTAGTCCTTCAAAGGCTAGGGAGGGCAAGGAAGATTCACAGCAGCATGCTTTAGCTTTTCAATTTACAGACTCTGAGCACAATAATCTGTTTAAGGAGCTTTGTATTTCTATAATTCCTCGCATTTCATACTCTGCACTCTTAGATACAGAAAGTCAAGAGCAGACCACACCTTTTACAAAGCAAACAGGACTTCCAAAAACCCTAATTTATGAAGCCAGCCAACCTCTAACAACCCATACCAAATCACCGGAATCCAGGAGTCCTGACATTCCTACTGATCAAGTGCCATCTACACTGAAACTGTGGTCTGCTAGACAGCTCTTACCATCCTGTAAGTCTATACATGAAACTCAGTCTTCCTATTTGTTTATCAGGTCAATTCCCTATCACAAAGCTGCACCTAAAGCCGAATGGCAGAAACATCAACTAAAGGCCTATAGGCCAGTAACATCTGCTGCGTTTTCCAAAAACAAAGAATTGCAAAAAGATAAAATATTTAGAAACAGACCTTATATTGCTTCTAAACTTAATTGGCCCAGTACTTGGGCTGTTGAGCCTTTTCCTTATCAAAGGGTAAAAGAATCAGAGATAAATGAATTAGATTATGGTCCTCTAACATGGCCTCCTACAACATGCCACTGCAGTCCATTACTTGATTTGACTGTTGATCTGCTTTCTGAAAGGAGATATTCTGGCACTGAGAAATTTCTAAGAGTTTACAGGAAACCTCACAAAAAGGTTGGAGGTGGCAAAGTGATACCGAGATTTTCCTCCCAATACTTGATAAATCCAAGAAGTAGTTTTGAGAAGCTCCAATATCTCTTTCCAATAAGAAAGAAAAACTGTCTGAAGATGCAGAGTGTACTGACCTCTTGTTTGGGGCAGGCAAAAGGATGGAACAAACACGAAAGCTATAAAGGGAAGGTTTGTTCTGCTCTAGATAATTCAAATCCTTTGGGAAATGGACTTCTTACCCCTCATACTTCAGCTGATGGAAGACATTCAGTTACCTCACCTCTCTCAAGTACAGGGAATAGCCATATTCAACATTCTGCACTACCTCCTTCAAGTGCGAGGAGGCATTCACCTGCTCCCTTTCTGCAAACTGAGAGAGGCACTTTGAAGTTTGCAGGATTGTGCCCTGACTGTAGAATCTCCAATTCCCCTTATTGTGCATATATTGTTAACGCAGTACAGCCACCAAAGGAAAGGAATATGGTTAATTCTCCATGTATGGAAGAACCAAATTCGGAAGCCACTCAAGGAGCTTGCGAAGATTTAGTCCTGAAGAAGTTCTCGGTCTGCTCATGTGGAAATGTGCCACAACATGGCTTGTTCCCTAGTGTAGATATCTCTTGGTCAGATAAGAAGAAAACTAGAGCAAGTCCTAATATTAACCAAAGACCCACTATGCCTGAATCCAGCAAAGTGAATTACCCTAAAGGAACCTTCAGCACAGTGGAAGTCTGCTGTACCAGCTGCCATCATTGTTTCCCAACCTGTTTCTGTTCTCAGAACATGAATAGACAAGATGCTTCAAGAAACCAGTTCACCAAAGTACGGTTCCCTTTTGAGAATGAGTCTCCTAATAATAAGAACCTGAAAGACTTTGAAGAGAAAAGCAATGCAATGAAAAAGGCTAAAAGAAAAAATGGCAGGATCCCTATGGGGCCAGATACTTTACAAGAATTTAGTCCATCTGATACACATGCTGTACCACCTTCTAAAGACGGCAGTGGAACACCAAAATATGTTATGTATTGCCCTAAGTGCTGCTCAGGCTGTCAGACTGCTGCTCAGTATCTTGGAACATCAAAGGAAGTGTTTAACAGCTACAGCTCAAAACGGAAAATGCTAGACAATTGCCTGAACAGGAAGAGTGTTTTTCTAATAGACCCTGACCAGAGGACTAGAAGCCAGTGCAAATGTTCCCAAGAAATCTCTCTTTTCCATGTGGACCAAGCTGATATTTATAAATAGAGCCATACTTTCCAAGAGAGAGGAACCTGACCTTATGCAGGTTTGTACCAGTTTATTGGTATGCTAATAGATGCATGGCCACATTGGAATAACTTATTGAGGCTCTAGGATATCTTCCCACTATATAAATGGGCTTTGTTTTCCCTATGGGAAAGAGTAGCCCAAATGTAATATCATAAAGGTTGTTACTGAGGTAGTTAACCTGTGTCTGAGAGGTACTACCTGAGTTGTCTGCAGTTGGGACTCATGACGAAATGTTCCTCCATATATAAAACTGTTCTCATGGAAACTGAGACTGCAATTCTGTATGTACTTTCCCAGCAGTAAGCTGGGAGTACACCATGGAACTTACTTCTGAGTAGACACATTTTGACTTGTGACATAAATGTATTGGAGAAGAGTTCTAGCTTAGCCTTCTCTCCAACATGGATTCTATGTGCAGGAATTCTTCCACCCCCACATGGAGAAGCATTTTGTCTCCCATCTGACAGCCCACTCCTATGTATGTCTACTCAGAAGTAAGCCCCATTAGAAACAATGGGGCTTACTCCCAGGAAAGTGTGGGTAGGATTGGGCTGTGAAGTGGCACAAGTACCACAGTCTGAAGTGGCACAGCTCAAGCACAAGTTTACCACCTGAGTGAAAACTAGGTCAAAGATTTTCTGAATGTCAGTAAGGGAACTAGTTGAGTAGCTCTTTAAAACTGGTGGCTTATTTGAGCTTTTCTGCGAAGTTATGGAGTTCAGGAGCCCACTTAATATTATCAACTAAGAGCCACTCCTAATGAAGACAACTTAGTTACAGTGTTTCTGGAGGACATGATTTTAGATTTAAGTAAATCATCACTGAAAGGGAATTCCACAATCGTGGGGTGAGCACCATGAATATTGTTCAATACCAGTCTGCATACTAAATGCAATGTATGAAAGCCATATTATATAATCATGTAATTAAGACTTAATAATATTTCATTCTCAGTCAAGCCTTTCTGTCCAAGACATCATAGTGGGGATTAAAGCAAAGCTAATGCAAGATTATGGTCAGATGTGCTTAGCAATTTGAGTCTGATTTGCTTCTGTTCTGGGTTTAGATCAGTCATAAACATTTAAAGAGTGTTCAAGTACTTTGATAATCTCTGCAAACTATTCACACAAATAATATAATTAGTGCATTGTAATAGGGAAATACAGAGCCAAAGTCCTCTTTAATTGTTTTCTGACCAATGTATTGGTCAGACATTGTTTTCTGACAATGTATCAATGTTATCAATATTACAAACAATCTGACAATGTATTGTTTTCTGACAATGTATCAATGTTATCAATATTACAATAAATAATAAATGTATGTATCTTTAATTTCACATAGTACCCCATTCATGATTGAGGTGATATATGTATAATACGTATTATAATGCCGTTGTACAAATCGATGATAAGGCCACAACTGGAGTATTGTGTCCAGTTCTGGTTGCCACATCTCAAAAAGGATATAGTGGAAATGGAAAAGGTGCAAAGGAGAGCAACTAAGATGATTACTGGGCTGGGGCACCTTCCTTATGAGGAAAGGCTACGGCGTTTGGGCCTCTTCAGACTGGAAAAGAGATGCCTGAGGGGGGACATGATTGAGACATATAAAATTATGCACGGGAAGGATAGAGTGGATAGAGAGATGCTCTTTACACTCTCACATAACACCAGAACCAGGGGACAGCCACTAAAATTGAGTGTTGGGAGGGTTAGGACAGACAAAAGAAAATATTTCTTTACTCAGCGTGTGGTCAGTCTGTGGAACTCCTTACCGCAGGATGTGGTGACGGCATCTGGCCTGGATGCCTTTTAAAGGGGATTGGACAAGTTTCTGGAGGAAAAATCTATTATGGGTTACAAGCCATGATGTGTATGTGCAAGCTCTTGATTTTAGAAATGGGCTATGTCAGATGCAAGGTAGGGCACCAGGATGCAGGTCTCTTGTTATCTGGTGTGCTCCCTGGGGCATTTGGTGGGCCGCTGTGAGATACAGGAAGCTGGACTAGATGGGCCTATCGCCTGATCCAGTGGGGCTGTTCTTATGTTCTTACGTAAAATTAATGCAATAACATGCAGTACACGACATTAAACACTGTAGCCACACTGCAAAATAATGGCAAAGTTAACAATGTAGTAGGGACAAATAATTAAAAGTAAATGGTGGGTTTGATAGAGTTTGGTATGGCATCAGGGTGCCACTACTGAAAAATATCAGTGCTTGTGCTAATTTGTGCCTTACCATTAACTTACACCATGGTTTGGGATTCCAAAGAATGCAAGAAATTAACCAGGGTTTAAAGCTATCTTTGTTTTATCTGTTGATCAATTTGCTTCATAACTTCACTCTCATCCATGATGCAGCAGTCTCTTGGGGCAGAGCAATGATTAGGGGTGTGTGTGTGTGTGTGTGTGTGTGTGTGTGAATTTGGACATAACAGGAAGCCACAGTTAGCATAAACTGTGGTTTATAAACCTGCTTCAAATCATGATTTGATATGGTTTGGCAGCCCCTTACAAACCACAATTTGTAAACTCGTATAGATTCACACATAAACTACGATTTAGCATTATATCTGAACAGAGCCTACATGTGAAAAAAGAACCTGAAGTGTTTCATCTGTGTATCTAGTAATAAAAGACAGTTGCAGCACAATCTTATGAATGTCTACTCAGAAGTAAGTCCCATTGTGTTCAATGGGGCTTACTCCCCAACAAGTCTATATATAGGATTGCAGCCTTGGAGTATTAAGACAAATTTTTCTATTATTCACTTAAAAATTTTTTTTTTTTTAATTAGGATTCTTCAAGTTTAATCATGGATGGAAAAGACTTGACGAAAACCATTAATGCTGCCTAGACAAAGTTTGGAACAGTCGCCTGCAATGAAAAGGCCGTGGTTTAAAAATCATGACATTGTTAATATATGTCAATTACAAGAAGCACTCAATAAAGTACTATAAAGGACAGTTATGGGTTGTGGCTAAATAGTGACAAGCACTCCTCATGAGTCAAGGTAGAGTGCTTTCAGTTTAAATGAAAGGACTATAATAAATTGTGTGCCACTGATGAAGAATATCCTCTTCCATATATAGATATCAAACAATTAAAAGCAGATTATTATTCAATATGCCAGAGGGTTAGAGGCTAACCCTCAATCCTATGCACATTTACTCTGAAATAAGCACCACTGAGTTCAGTGGGTGCTACTCCCTTGCAAGTGTGTATAAGGTTGCAGCCTAAGGGCCCAATCCTATCCTCCTTTCTGCACAGTTGCAATGCAACCCCGAGGTAAGGGAACATGTATTCCCTTATCTTGAGGAGACCCCTGTGACTCTGTGTCCGGTCCCCTCCCCCCATTGCTGAATGCAGTGTATGGCTGCGTCAGTGCTGGAAAGTTGGATAGGATTGGGCCCTCACAGAACAATCCTATGCATGTGTACTCAGAAGTAAGCTGCATTGTGTTCAATGGGACTTCCCAAGTATGTATATTTAGGATTGTAGCCTTTATCAGTTAAGGTCCATTATGCAGGTTGTAGATGTAATGGTTTCTAGGACTAGTTGTTTTGGGGCAGAAAACTAGTACTCTCATATTTCAATGTCTTTTACAGGAAAAGCAGCAAAAATAAAAATAAAGAAATAAAAAACCCTTGCACTACATTAAACACAAACAGATTTATTGTAGCTTTCTTGAATGAGAATTTGCTACATCAGATGTTTTGTAAGAGTACTAGAGACCTTTCCTCCTCAAAACAGATTGGTAAACTCACTTTATTTGGACTGCATGTTCTCTCTAAACAGGACTATTGGCTTTAAAGTGCCTCAATGAGCCACCAATGAAAATCTGAAGTGAATTTGTAGGCTTTTCTGCATCATCTTTGAGCATCCACAAGATGGCAGTGTATGAATCTAGCACTTATTCCCCTTTGATGGGATTATTCTTCAAGAGAAAATGATCTGAAACATTTTCTCACAAAAAAGTTGTTATTGTTAACCTGTTTCAATCTAGGGTCTGTATATTAGCTTGATAAAGTAGCTATTCTCAATCAAGGGACAGGGGTTTGAGCTGATGGACTGGTAATCATGCAAATCTCTTCTTTGCAGATGAATGCAAGCTAATATTTTTGATATCATAATGTATAATCACAGCTGATATTTTATTTGTTTATTCATTTTTATGAGAATCATCTTCAGGCATGACCCTCTGGAACTGGGTTACTGCCGTATACTCACAACCCAATTTTCACCTGCAGTGGCACAACTGGGCCTCATGACCTGTGCTATATCCAGCCAGTGGCATAGCTAATGATCACGTAGCCCGGTGCCAAGCTCAAAATGATGCCCCAGAAGTGATGTGAGAACCGGAAGTGACATCACACCCAGGCTTTAAAAAATTGGGGAAAAACCTGCCTCCTCCCCCCAGAAGCTCACCACCCACTTGCTCTGCCGCCACCCCCCCAGTCAGTGGTATAGCTAATGCATCTACCTGCTACCTGGGGTCAAACTAGATTTTGTAGCCCCCCCACGACAATATAATAAGAAACTTAAAAGTGTGCCCCTTATTGGTTAGAGATCTGTGCTGGTCAGAAAAGGGATAGTCATTGTCCCCCTGCTAAATATAAGAGGAGTACCACTTGAAAAAGTGCCTCTTTACCCAGTTAGCAGGGTAACTGTATTATGATACATGGAAATGAGAGCGGACTCATATTAACACCTTATTGGTTCCATGCTGTATCATATAACATCTCATTGGCTCTCAGAAAAATCAGTCTCATAGGTCAGTTTTGAGTTAAGAAAATCCACTTTCTGTTCCATTCGGCAGTTGTATTTTCATTTTCTGATTAATTGGCCGTAATTTTTTATAGAATACAGATATTCCAATGAGGTTTGTTTCATTGCATTCTGCATTTAATCACCTTTCCAATGATATATAACATGATGGTATTATTCATACATACCAATTTTTTCACAGTTTTGGCCACTAGTGTCAAGCTCAGTTTTACAGCAAGTTTGCAACACTCTAGGCTGGCGCAGCTCTTAGGATTGTGCTATCAATTATCTTACCAAAAAAGATTAGCCTGTGTAGGGCTGCCTGGCCTGGGAGCAGAGGTTAGGATGTGCTGCCACCACTGATCCCACTTCCCTCCTGGGCCCAATCTTTCTCTGTTCTGCCCTACCCTACCCAGAAACACCCCTTTCCAACCTGCAAACTGTCTCCCACTCCCTGCACTGCCCATCACAAACTCACATGTGCTGGCCAACACAGTTTCAGGATTCAGACAGGGTGGCATAGGCCTCTGTGTCAGCCCTGTCAGCTCCCAAGTAATCGCAAATGCGCAGGCAGGCCTGCACTGGCTCAAGTCAGGATTTGGATTGGGTTGCCCATTGATTAGTGCAGGGGTGGGCAAACTTTTAACTTTAGGGATCTTGGACTTTTAACAATTGTGTAGGAGAGAGAATTTCAGCAGGTACAGCTTGTCATCTGTGAGATGACAAGTTGCACCTACTGAAATTCCCTCTTCTATACATTTGTTAAAAGTTCAGGATCCCTAAAGTTGAAAATTTGCCCACCCCTGCATTAGTGGATTACAATTCATGAGATTAGATTACTATCAGCACAAGCCTATGCATGTCTACTCAGAACTAAATCCTACTGAGTTCAATTGAGTTTACTCCCAGGTGCTTAGGAACAGATCCTTTCTTTAATAACATATCTGGATACAATACTACATATTTCTCTAGAATGCTATACAAGTTTGTAATTCCTACTTTTTTAAGTGTTTCCTAATTTGCAACCTGCCATCTTGCTAGAATCCTGTTTAAAAGGTATGCTATTCCTATGCTGTTTCCAATGGCTTTGTATTAGGTTTGTGGGGTCTGAGATTCCTGAAAAATTAATCCTAAGCATTTCAGAACAGACACTAAAAGCATTCAAACTTAGTGAACAACTCAGTTTACAGTGTTTCATGTACCATAGATTGGACGCAAGGAACTTTACCAAAGCTTTTTTATGGAATTCATCATGCTCCCTGCTTCCATCATCACCACCTATCAGTTTCTGGTAAGGATGACAGATCATAACACTCTAAATTATGGTTGATTATGACTGGAAGCAAACACTTGTTTTTAAGAACAGTGGAGTAGGATTAAAGAAGCATTGTTTCCTGAGATGTATGCACTCGTTTCTTTTACACTACTGTAGTTTCAGATCAAATAGGTTCTTCAGAATTTTGACACATTAAAAACATGGAATACAGAGCATTAGTGGAGCGAGTATATACACCATGGACAATATTTGGACAAGACATTTGTCATGTCACTTTCAGCTGTCAAAAAATTATTTTTTCTTGTCGGTAGAAACCATCTACTTCCTTGTTCATCTTTTTTTTCCCTCAAGTACTGTATTTGTTACATGATAAAATTTTATTGTTATTTAAAAATAACCCTGGAAAAATCTGCACATGGTCAGCAAATCTGCACATGGCCAGGTAAACACCATCCAATGAAGAAGGCCTCAGCTATAATAATTCTAGGAGGGAACAAAGGTTTTTTTCCCCAGCTCATCTGCTGCCTTTGAATCTCATTGATTTGTTGGAAGAAGTTTCACTTACAGATGATACTAGCCCCAAACAATTCCAGTGTGCAAGACATAAATAAATAAATAAATAAATAAATAAATAAATAAATCCTTATCCATATAATCCATGTAATCTTTATGGAAGCTGTAAATGGATTGAAAGGCTATGTATAGATCTGGTTATATCCTCACTGAGTCAGAGTGGAGACCTCTTGATGCCTTATCCCTAGGAGTGAGTTGAACAGACAGAAAGATAACATTGAGTATGTCAAGATAACAAGCAGCTTGAACAACCAGATGGTGCCTAACACTTCTTTGTAAGGCTGACTCTAGTTAGGTTAAAAATGAGAGAGGCCTTTTAGAGGAGGAAAAAAAGAGGAAATGGATATGAAAGTCCCTTGGGTACTGATGTGATGAAGAAATGGAATCCATCCAAATGGCATTTGATGTGAGACCTTAGTGCAGTGTAGACATATAACTGTTGTGTAGGTGGAAGCAGGGCTAGCCCATCCATGAGGCCAACTGAAGTGGTTGATGGCAGGCAGCAGATTGGTAGGTGGCACCCTTTTCTGTCTACTTCCTTGCCTCAAATGCTCCTCCTCCTCCCTGGGTTGGGAAAGGAAGAAGGGGGCAGAGAGGAAGATGAAATGTGGAGGAGAGTGTGCTATTTATTCACATCAAACATTGGAGAAGAGCAGAGGCTAGCACATCATTTCTGGAGGGGGGGGGGTTGCAGCATCTGACATCTAAAGGACTTGGACCTGCCCTGGGTAGAGGAAGTCTCATCCATACCTCAGTCTACTTATTGAGCTTTGGCCAAGCATACCTAAGAGATAGAATTGTAGAGCACATGGTCAGCATGCAGATGGTCCTAGATTGAATCCCAGGTAGGGTTGGGAAAGACCCCTGCCTGAAACCCTGAAGATCTATTGACAATCAAGGTTGATAATACTGAGGTAGATGGACCACAAGCCTGACTATGAGAAAACTTCATATGTTTGTATGATTTCGAAAGGCCAGATGTTCAAAATTTATCCACATGGAGTGAATGTGTGAGGGAGGCAACAGCTAAGCTGGCAAACATAGTACCTGTGTGTGAGTAAAAGAGCACCCAAATGGGCTGTCTTTCTCATTAAAATTTGTACTGGGATGCAGCCCCATATTAATGGAAGCAAGACATTCCTTCCAGTACATGGCTGAATCCAAGGTGTGACTCAATAGTCCTGTCTGAGAATTTGTAAAAGGTTGAGGACTGAGTGCCAGCGGTATCTGTTGAATTAATCCAATTTCTGCTTAATTTATGCTGAAATGTTAAATTTAAGCATATTGTAGGGCACTGACGGACAGGAGACAATCTCAGCTGATATCCTATTTGTGAGATTTTTTTTCTGGGAGATTAAAAGTGGTTGTAGAAGAATTGGGTGACTTTACTTAAAGCAGGTTCTCTTTGAAATCCCATTCCCAGTCTGACCAATACTGTCCACTATCAATTATTATCCTTTTGTAGATAAAGACAATCCAGATTTTAGGAACTTATCACTTAAAGATGCTTAGCGTGAACGAAAGAGATAATGGCTGAGCCCTTGTTGGTTTTTGTAACAAAACTGGGGCCAAACAGACCCTCTGATTAAATAATGCTGATTCACTCAGTAAACTGGACTTCTATACGGTATCCTCTCTCCCAGCAATGCAGCTTCAGCTCATCTGAGAAGACTCACTTGTCTAGAACTGTATTTTACAAATTCCTCAGTCTTGTAAACTAACTACCTGTATATCCTTTTTCCTTGAAGCACCTCCGTTTTCTTATTATGCCTTGTGATTTGTGCTAGAAATTCTTGGAAAATCAATAAAAATAGTTTGGGGGAAATGCTGATGCATATTTATACTTTCACCAGCACTGTCTCCTGTCAATATATCAGCAGAGTATTGTGATGCTCTTGCATAGCTTCACTCATTTCAGTTGAGCTTGGACAGGAGAATTGTGTTGCATTGTGCATTGCATTGTATGGGCAGGAGGTCTGGTCTAGAGGGTAGAGCCTCCATTTGCCTGAAGATTAACATCCACAAGGTCGCCAGTTCGAGGCCACCGGCACCGTGTGACCTTGAAGCAGCTGGCAAGCTGCAGCTGAGCTGTTCCATCTGCTCGGAGCGTGGGAGGATGGAGGCCAGAATGTTAAACCAGATCGGAGTGTAACAGCTTGAATGTGGTGGTTCTTGAAAGAGAGAACCTTCTTTCAATTTGTAAAAATCCCTGCGTGGATTTAATAAGCCTGCCTGTGTAAACCTCCTTGAATAAAGTCTTGAATAAAGACCAAGAAAGGCGGTATATAAATACTGTATATATTATATTATTATTATTCTTAAGGACTCAGGGATTGGTATCATTGGCACCAGACAAAATGATCCAACTAGTCCACCGCTATGCATCCAATACTGGCTATCAGGTGCTTTAGGAAGCTGACAAGCAAAATATAATGGCAATCTCTCCCCTTTAATTTTTCCCTGGACTTTGGTACCTAGAAGTACAATATATTGCTTCTGAATGCAAACAATATTTTACTGTTCCTTGGTTGTCTCTCATTATTCAAGTGTCATGGATGCCTTTCCATCATGACTTGTTTAAATGAAAGGAAATATAATCGGTATGAAATTTTTCATACTGTGTAAGAAAGTTATAGTGTTACCTCTTGACAGGAATCAAAAGGGTTTTTTTCCCCCTCTCCAAATAGAAAAAGCACTTTATATGGAACTTTCTATATTATAACCCTAGAAGAGCTCATTAATGAATCCACCCACCCTGATCACTACTGCACCCTCACAGGCCTATGAAACAGCTCAGCGAAGGTTAGATGATTTTTAAAAATGGCAGACATGGTAAGCATTTGGCATGTGTGTGCCACAAGAGATGAACAAGAGCAACTGTGACATTATCTTTGTTTGCTAAAAATAGCATGCTGCAAAGTTTAAAGTCAAACACATTGTGCTCGTTAACCTCTCCTGTGTCTGCTGCAGCACCTTCAAAGACAGGCTTTATGGCATTAGGATTCAGCATCTCTTTCAAGAGCTGCCCAGCACTCAGACAATTGAAACTCGATACACTGCCAGGAACAAAAGGGGAGGAATAAATAGTTCCTCCATGGCCTTGCTTTCCTAATCACTAGAGACTCAGGTAGTAATGGGAACAGTGTTCCCACCAGTGCTCAAATTATGTGGAAAAAAGAAGTGGGGCAGGGTTGGCTCCAACTTCTAGGAGGCCATTAGCAAACTATGCTCCATGGCCCATCCACCATGGGTGGGCTCTGAGAGAGTCACTCCAACACCAGAGGCACACTTAGCGATTAGCAGTGGGGCCTTCTAAGAGCCCTGGCCCCTCAGCAGCCATCCAGTGATGCCCCCCTTCTCGCCTCCCACTGCCACAGAGGCATCTCTTAAAGATATATGCACAGAGATGGAAAGATTTAAGGACATTCATGAGGGAATGTGATTCCCAGTCATCCAGGTTTAATTTTTCAGGAGTTGACAAATATTTTTTTCTTATTATTTGTATTTTTTTTTTAAATAAAAATGTCTTGAAGAATGGTCACTTTTATATATAACATTTTAAATGTTGTGAACTCCAAACTGTTTTTTTTCTTTAAAAATAGCACCTTCATAAGGGAAGATCTGTATCAGAATGATGACACAGGAGTATGTTCAATTCCATGCTATTTTCCTACCAAAAATTGTCTCTCTCTCTCATCAGCTTTATCTCCAAGGTGCATTTGCTGCAATAGCACCTTCCTTGCAAATAGCCAGTGGTGGAGTGGCAGGAAGCATGAGTGGAGATGGAAAAACAGCACAGAATTTTAAAACACCATGCCCCCAATCCAACTTGGTTTCCCACAACTGCTATTTTGAAAGGGGAAAAACGGTCAAAGGGCAGAACAGAAGTCTGTAGAAATAAATAAATAACCATATACAGTACATACTTACCTGGGAGTAAGTCCAATTGAATTCAAAGGGGCTTATTAGTGAGTAGACATGAGTAGGACTGTGCTGGAAGTAACTGTGACCAGCTCCTAAGATAGACAAGCCATTAATGTTTCACAGTCACCAGGAGGAATTTGTTCTGAAATGAATTAAAACAGCCGCATCATCTGAGACAATGAGATCATGCTTAGCAGCAGCTAAATAAAGAGAAAACAATGGTGCTATTTTTGAGAAAGGGATTTTATATCATTCCTACCCCATAGTGTTCTGGATCTTTATTTGGTCTGAAATGCCAAACGAAAAACAACAGTGACCACCTCCTGCATGCAAAATCTCCTTCAAATGAATGCCAGCTTGAGGGAGGGCATTCAGAAGCAAACAAACAAACAAACCCTATTGTCTCTAGGCTTTATTTCAATATTGAAATGCTATGGAAGAGCCAGCAGAGCTAAACCTCTAATGCATGCATCTATTGTTTGAAGTATGGAACAACAATTGGAGGGTGTTCTGGCACACTAAAAATAGAAAGGCAGCTGGTGCTGTCCATTTCTCAGTAACTGAGAATAAAACAATGCTGAAGTATTGTCTGCATTACTGGAGCAGTGACATTGGAACCACTTCCAAAGGGCCAATGGGATGGACCAGTCAGTTATTTATAAATGGATGTCATTTTTTCCCCAAAGTAATTGAACTCCCGTAGCCTTTTGCATCAAGTTTTCTCTGGATGCTTGCGGTTACTATGACCAACGTGGCAACCTACAGGATGAAGTGGGTGAGAAAGACAAAGAGGCAAAGGGTGTTTTCCCACTTGATACGTCCGTCCGTGCATTTCCCATGTCTGAATTTGAATGCCAAACCAACATGGGCTAGAATGTACATCCGGTTTAAAGATGGCTCTCGTCTGCTTTACACCCACTATTCAGCATCCACAGATAGCACAAAGAGCCCCAGAGAGACTCAAAGGCATTTTTAGTGTGTAAAAATGCTCAAAGTGTTCATCACAGGCAGAATAAGATTGTGTTTTTTTTTAAACCACTTGCATCTCTTGAAAGTCTTCTGCTCTTTCACAGGTGATGTGTTCATCCTGTTTTCTTGCAAATACATTTCACTGGATTGAATTGTACTGGATTCAGAATTCACTGGATTGTACAATTCACTGGATTGTACTGGATTCAGTAGCACTTACTCTCTTGGTGTACATAAGGACTGCAGCCTTTGAGTTTCACCCTCCCAGGCTGACTTGTGTGAACATTGTTCATGCAAAAGAGAATACAAAAATAAAATTTATATTTAACGTATGCTGGTTTTCATATTTCAAACCAATTGCCGGTAGTGGGGTGAGAAATGTTTTAAGCTTCACATGTGAAAACACCTTGTTGGTAGTGGTAGACTCATTATCCAGATTTTCTACAACAGATATCCATAAACCTTACCTGGGCTCTTCATAAAATGACTGCACAATCCTATTGTAGAGCTCTGCTGGCACAGCAGTCGCTACATTGGCGCAAGCCGTTGTTAAAGCACCTTAAAATGCTAAACGACAACTCAGGAGCAAGCAGCACTGGTGGAACAACTTGTGCCAGCCTGCCAGCACAAGATCTGAGCCTCTTGCTGGCAGCAGAAGTGAGATTGGGGGGTCAGTTGTGAGTTTTCTTCAGTTTTCAGTTGTGAGGAAGCTGTGGATTTTGGTTTTCATTTTGAAAGCCTGATTGAAGTAACTGGGCATTTGCAAATTTTACCATCCAGGGTAGGCCTTACTATTGAGGAACATGAAACCATGGCTTTGGACAGTAAATTCCAAAGGGGCATCATTTTCCTGCCTCCATCTTTGTACATTGTTTCCAAAGCAGAAGATCACATGCCAGTTTCATTGCCAGAACTGACTCACAGAAAAAGCCTCTATTCAGTTCTCACAAACACAAATGTTTATTCTTCTGAATATATCTAGAATTCCTCTTTGTCATCACTGACTGGCCACAACCAGCCTCTGCACATATGTGACTCCTGGGAGACAGCTCTTGTCGCAGGTCAGAAAGGATGTATGGAAAGATGTTGCTCCCCTCACTTTCTCATCATATAGATAACCCATCTGCAATCTAAAGGCCTGGCTCCAAGATCAGGAAATCAAATGCCTCATTTAGGACTGCAGCTTTGATGCTCTGTGTCCCTTTGAAAATAGCTTAGGGAGAAGACAGCCCAATGGAGTTGCCTCTTCTGAGTGTATGCATTTCAGTTCACAGAGAAGAGGAGAAGGAATCATAGTTCACCCTGCATGCTGTTTGCCCTAGGGCTGAATCTTCTGCTCAAGCCTCATTAAGTCATGCTCTGGCATTGCATGCATGATAATCTACAACAACTGTATGTTTTACACGGATGACACCCGGCTGCACTCCTGGAATCCGACACGTGCTACTATTCAAAATAGCTCTTGAGAAAGAAGACCTTAGAATAACTGCGGTTCTTCAGAACAACCAGCAGCCTTAGCCACAAGTGTCTGCAACAGAGGCCTTAATTACACTGTCCAGACAGGATTTTAAGGTGCTTAGCTGCCATCTCCCTACCAGTGAGTGAAGAGCTTTAGCGGCTAACTTTCATTCTGTATCACATTCTTAAACCAAAGTCAATCATGCCCTTGTCGCTATGAAAAAGCATCCCAGTGCTCCCCAGGGGTATAGCTCAGGTTCAAGGTTTTTCTCCTGCTGCGTCTCTGTCTGTAGGGCATCTTTCAAAGTGGTGGTCCTCTTACATTGAGTGGGAGAAGAGCAACTGTCCCTCTTCACCCCACCATGGTGCCTTTTCCTGTGGTTTTTGCTAGTGTCTCTTTTGTGTAAATTTGTTTTTAAATTGTGTGCCCTTTGGGGACAGGGAACTATTGAACCATGGGGGTAAAGCATGCCAGGCCCAAGTCACATGTAGGGTACAATTCCCTTGTGTAATACCACAGGGAAAAATGCTTGCCTGGCCTAAGTTGGCATGTAGGATGCAGGCCTCCTTCACACAGTAGCATGGGGAAAACAGCTCTTACAGGATGCATCCCTGGCTAGAAAGCCTGCCAAAACCACCATCCTTTGCCTGTGTGAGGGCCAAGCCCTGACTAGGGAAACAGGGTGGAAAAGGTAAAGAGAAAGGAAGACGATAAGGCAAAAAATGGTAAAGAAGAACACTGAGCTACAGAGCTCAGAGGATTAGCTTCCTGCCCTAACAGAAGCAGGGCCATTCTAGGGGCAGAATGCCGTCTACAGCAGGAGACAATGCTTTGGATTGGTCCTACCTCCTAGTGGCGGTAGGGGCATCTCCCAAAGGGTCTGGAATGACCCTTCCTCTTCCCAGAATAGGAATTCTTAGGTTAAAAAATTCCTGTTTTTTTGCTGCATAAATGGCTTTGTGAACTACTTTTTGTTGGAAAATGGTATGTCAATATTATCAATCAATCAATCAATCAATCAATCAATCAATCAATCAATCAATCAATGTGATGCTACCTCTCTGAAAAATCTGAAGCAACAGAAGAGCAGTCAGGATCCCCCTGGACACAGATCCAAATGAAGACCAAGAGGAGGAACTGGTCCCTGAAGGCAAACCTAGCACAGAAAGGAGTTTCCAAGAAGTCACAGCCTGCTCCTACTGTATATGACCCTTTCAAGGAGTCTGGTGGAGTCATGATCCATCCTGTTCCCCCCCCCCAGTCATTAACTAGAAGCAAGGATGGCTGATCCTCATTTGCTTCCAGCATGAGAGTGAGAAATTGATGCATTTTTGGCATGGTCTTTTATTCCCCTTTATCTTACTGTTTATTGCATGAGCTTTCTACAATCTATGCACCATTTACTTCACAGCATTACTCATGGAACTATTTTAGGTTCACTTCTAGTATAATGTTATTCTCCCCCCCCCCCAATATTTTTCCATCTGAATGTCTATTTCCTACGGAAATGTTCCTATAGGTTAGGGGTGCCCAAACCCCTGCCCGGGGGCCACTTGTGGCCCTTGGAGACTCCCAATCTGGCCCATGGAGAGCTCCCAGTCTTCAATGAGTCTCTGACCCTCTGGAAACTTGCTGGAGCCCGTGCTGGCCCAATGCAACTGCTCTCACTGTGAGGGTGACTGTCTGCCCTCTCACGTGAGCTGTGGGACGAGGGCACCCTCCACTGCTTGCTGTTTCACGTCTGTGATGCAGCAGAGGCAGCAAAGGAAAGGCTGGCCTTGCTTTGTGCAAGGCCTTTTATAGGCCTTGAGCTACTGCAAGACCTTCTTTCATTTATATAAGTTCCATCTCTAAATATTCATTTATGTAAATTTATGTAAATTTATTCAAATTTGAGATGTAAATTAATTCTTCCCCCCCCCCCCTGGCCCCTGACACAGTATCAAAGAGATGATATGACCCTCCTGCCAAAATGTTTGGACACCCTTGCTATAGGTCACCCCAGATGTTATGGAATTATCATTAACATTTCAGTGGGAATTATTCTTCACATGGCTTGTGCATAACTTTGGCCTCAGTGGCTGCTTTCATGATTACAGATTTCTGAAGAGGTAGCATAAGCATTTTGTAAAAAAAAAAAAAAAAATCAGGGGTTCAAACCACTGAAATTTTTGATGTGCTTCCAATTCAGGTTGTTTTTGTTCTTTAACACTGCTGTTTGGTTCTGGTTCAGATATAATCAGTGGTTCCTGCAGGTAGAAGCTTTTAAAAAATATTGTGTGGGAGTGCAATTGGGATTGGAACCATGGCAGCTACAGCCGTCCTACCTCTGTTCAGTCCATGCATGGAGCGAAGCAGGATTACCACACCTTCCTCTGCTTGTATAAGCAATTGGGAACCCTGCTACCAGGGTTCCCACTTGTGAGTACAGCACATACAGTACAGTCGTATGCACAGAGGTTCCATACTGTCTACTGCATGAAAGATACGCTGGTGTACCTGGAGTTTAGGATGGTGCTGTAAGTCAGTGAGCTTTTTAAAAAATAATGGGCATGATACAGTCAAACTGTGGCTCATTTAAATTTTGTTATTTAGGCTGTTGTTCTTTGGAAGGGTTCAGCATGTTCTGAACTCTAGTGTTGAAACCTATGGCAACTTAGGGCTCAATCCTATCCAACATTCTAGCACCGATGCAGCCACAATGCAACACCAAGGTAATGGGACACACATTCCCTTAACTTGAGGAGGCCTCCATGACTACCCCTCCACTGTAGGAAGCAGCACATGCCCCTTTGGCACAGCTGCATCAGTGCTGGAAAATTGGGTAGAACTGGGCTCTCAGTGTACTTTACAAACTGTACCCAATATATTTTCTAATTCAGCAATGTGGACAACTTCAGCAGTGTGGGGTCCTTTAAATGAGACTTATTTTTATTTTCATTGTTTATTGTTATCACAATTCCTGTTTTCAAAATGAAATATTGATTTTAAAAAACACCTATTTTAAATTTAATATTTCATATTCTAATGCACCATTTGTATTACAAAGCATATAAAAACCCCAAACTCAGTCACAGACTTTTTCATTTAGGAGACATACTAGAACCAAGTTACCAATGGCAGTAGTTCACAATCTAATTTATGAAGCAGTATTTCACCTTAATGCTTTCTAAAGCTGCCATGCTGAGAAGCGCACACTGTAGGGGATTACTTTGCGCACACATGAAATACAGTCACCTCTTCAGTTCAAAGCAGCAGCTGTTAAGCACCACCATGCAAACAAACACCACACACCCATTTGGGATGAACAAAGCAATATCCTGTGTCCTATTGACACTCCATGGGGGATTTGGAAAGGAGGTGTCCAATTCTCTTATCTGAAACAGGTCAGGAAGACCCCCGTGTTAGCACTTTCTTAGAAGGGAGTTCCATGCAGTCTTTCACGGTGACAAGCACTTCCAAACTTTACACTTCATCCGGTGATGCTCCCATAACATGTTGCACTGTGTCTTGTGGTAAGAAGATAAAGAACTTTGCAATGAAAGGTGCTCCTTTCTCAAGTTCCTCAACAGTCAGAAACCGCAAGCCCATGAGCCAAAGATAAGCACATTCTCCCTTATTTTTAGGTTACTTCTTTGATTCCTTAATAATATCTCTTGTCAAAATGAATTAGTCAACTTTCCTAGGTAGAAGTGACTTCTGTGCTTCTTGGCAGCTATACTAACTAGAAATCTTGGGCCAATGACAGTTGTATAATAACCACTGCAATTTTGCATGTACAAACTACTTTTAGTCAAGAAAATCAAAGTCTATTACACTATTCAGATGTGCAGTGACTCATACAAGACTGTAAGAAAAAGCCCTGCAGGATCAGACCAAAGGCTTATTTGGTCAAGCATCCTGTTTTCCACAGTGGTCAAGCAGATACCACTGGGAAGCCCATAAGTAGGAGAGAAAGATATACCCCTCTCCTGCTATTGCTCCTGTAGTGTTTCAGTCTATATAAAATGCTTTGAGCATTCAGAAAATGCAGTATAAATGTTGTTACTAGTATGGCCCAGGGTGAGAGAATCAGCACAAGGGTGTATCATCTCTGAACACTTCCCTGTAAGTGGCAACTCTTACAAATGGAAATATGCCTGAAATAGCTCCTCTGCAGATACTGTTTATCTAATCTGCAAGTTAGCCCCCTTGCTGTAGTCTTCTCATGGCAGCTGATAGGAGTGATGTGTTGAATGCAGAACCTTTCAGCAAATGATCCAACAGCTTGCAGTCATTCCACTTCCTGCCTCTAATCAGAGTTTCTAAAATGGAGAAATATTTCTCTAGAAAGGGGCTCTGGTAGGTAGCAGCAGCCCTCCTTGGCATTTCACATAGGCCAGTGGAATTTGCAGTGGAATTTTTCATTCTCTGAAACCTTTGCACTGCACATCCTGCCTCATATGAAGCCTGCATTTAAGGAACTTTCCATTGATGTGGGTTTAACGAAAGTTACGGATCACATCCGTGCCCACTTAGCTTGGTATGGTGGTAAACAGCTGGTGCTCCCAGGCTGTTTGTTTGGTCCAGCTTCTACCGGTGTATAAGTCACTGGCTGAAAGTAGCTGACTCTTGGAAGTGCGTGGTTAAATGCTGTCAAGCTTGTTAAGATACAGGTGCTGAGAATGGCCATAGATGGAGTTTTGGAAGCACTTGGAGCATGTCTAGCAAAAATAACCACAGATATATCAAGTAAATGTTTTGATTCTTTTACTTTTCTGTCCTGTCTATACTTAAAGGCAAGCAACTAGAACATATTCTTTAAAAAATTCACATTTAGAAACACTTCCACCAAGCCCAGGGAAATCAAAATCCCAGCTCACACCCCTCCCACTATGAGTTTCATCCCAACTGCTAATCTAGCTGTGAAACTCTCTCTGGCACCCAGGACCCTGACCCTTCTGCCCTTCTTTATGCCCTCCCTGATGGCTCAGTCACTGCCAGTTGCATAGCTGGATGTTAGAAAACCAAGCCCAACTAAAAGCAGCTACTGGACAGGAGATTACTTTTGAGCCAAATGGAGAACTTCCAGAAAGTTGTTTGAGAAATTTATGGGCTCAATGAGATGTAATGGTAGACCTGTGTGATTAACCTCAGGACTGCTCCAGTTCCATATAAAGTGGTGGTTGGGGAACAACTACAGCTTTTAGAGCAAAAGCATATACAGGTGAAAGAAGCTTAACCCTATCTGCTCCTGCCACTTCCCTCCCTGCCCCTCCCCCCATAGCCTTCCCAACCAAACATTTTAGAGTTTGAGTTCACTTTCACTACTGAAGCTTATGGAACAAGTACAGAGCAATCTAGTTTTATGAGAGGATATTTTTGAGAAGGGGTGTGGAGTGTAGCAAGGGGCCCTCCCCCTCCCCTTTGCAGCCATTCCAGGATTTGCTCCCCTGCCAGGGATGGCTCCAAAGGGGAGGGGTGGGGCACCTTGCACATTGTGGTGAGGCTCCCTGCAAAACTTAGTGCTTTGCACCTGCTTTAGCTACGCCACTGGAGCGCACCCAAAATCCAGCCCCTAGGTGGATGTCCTGCATTTTACATTGCCACAAATTGTGTTCCTTCCACACACTGCTCTCTTTTTCAGGTTGGCAACTGCATGGGCATCTTGTACACCTTAGGAAGCCAGATTGATACTGAGGCCATCAGTAACTGAACCCTATGCTAAATAGCAAGGGCAACATCACAAAAACCCAATTAGAAATACTGTACAACTTCTGGAAGATTCTCAACTTCAGGCTTGGGACTTTGAATGAGTTTTCAAGGGGAGAAAGTTTAATAGAAGGGGCGTAGCAGTTGATAATGCTTCTGGTACACACTAATCACATGTATTTGGTAAATTGAAGATAAAATCCAAAGAGTGTTCTCTCTTTCAGCTGAATGTACAGCATGCTGTACCAGTTTAAGTGCACATTTGTAGGCAAAGTGAATGCCACTGGGTGAATGCCAATGGGTACCTGACCCATTCCATCAGTACACCCATATTCCTTTGACACAGAACTTCCTTGGCAAATGTCTAGCAACTCCATAACCACAGTGCAAATCCTACCTTCAGATAGACTGAATCCCAGTTAGAGGTTTGCATGATACCAGTGTCACTATCCACCTCCTTCTCCAAATCTATCAGTCTTGTTCCTAAAAGGCTTCTATTTAGGAAAGCCATTTAAGGCCCAAATCCTAACCAACTTTCCTGCACTGACACAGCTTTGCCAATGGGGCATGTGCTGCATCCTGCAACTGGGTGGCAGTCAAGGAGGCCTCCTCAAGATAAGGGAATGTTTGTTCTCAGAGCTGCATTGCCCTTACCTTGGTGCTGGAAAGTTGGTAGGATTGCACCCTAAATGGCTTCTAAATCTTGTAAATTAGATACTGTCATAAAATCATAAGAGACAAAGAATTCTCTTTGAAAGAACAACAGTAATGGCTTCTTTATGGGTAGTCCCAGGCCCAGACAATAGTAAGGTAATGTTACGGATGCAAGGGAGGGCACCAGAATGAGGTCTCTTGTTATCTGATGTGCTCCCTGGGGCATTTGGTGGGCCACTGTGAGATACAGGAAGCTGGACTAGATGGGCCTATGGCCTGATCCAGTGGGGCTGTTCTTATGTTCTTAATGTTACAGTCAGGTTTCTTTTGCCATAAACAGCATGGAATCTTATAGCATAACCTTATGCTTGTCTACTCAGAAGTAAATGTCTTACTCTGAGGAAATTGTGCATAGAACTGAGGCCTCCATCTTACCTTGGAAAATCAATGTTGCTCCAGGTAGAGTCTCCAGCTTAATGGGAGTGAGTCAAGCACATGGCAGGCTAGCGTACCTGTTCATAAGCAGGTATATTGGGTGCAAAGAATCCAATCTACTATTGTCTACTTCACCTGCCTTTGTTTTACATCCCCTTTTTCTTTGAATTTTAAAATGAATGTTATAAATTGTTTGGACACCTCAAAAATTTAAATTAAAAAAAGGAATATATGTAATTTGTAAAAACGTAACTCATTGAAATAGTTTCTCTCCATCTCTTTCTTTCCACCCAAAATCAGATTTCATATGTATTTAAATCAAATTTTTTTGAAATTAATGGGCATTGATCCCAAGACAGAAAACAAAAACAATGAACAAAAGCCATTCTCACGGTGGATCTGGATTTTGAGATCACTGCAGCAGTAGACAAAGATTGGGCTTTTGATCCTGGATGGCAAGCAAATGTGAGACAGGCCAAAGTCTGTGGTCAGAAGCTGAAACAAAGGCAAAAGAAAGGACTTAATGAATAGATGATGTGACAGAACTTCATTCTGGCTCTGAGTGTTGTGCTGCCTGTCAAAGCTGGAGCCCCTCTCTCACTCTGCCTTTGTAATTGCCTGACAATACAGGAGTAAAAATAACCAGCCTGCATCTGCAGAGAGATAAAAGTTTGCCTTTTGTGTCTCTATGGGCAGAAGGATAGCAGCACCAATGGAGCTGTGTGGATATGACACATGGGAATTTCTGACATATCTCTCCCTTCCCTGACCTTGACGGACACAATAAAAAGGGGCTTCGCCAAACACACACACACATACACACACACCCAGTCACTCAGCCCTGTAGCTAAGGTTGGTAATAAAGAGCATGTCTGTATTGCACGTTTTGTTCTATGCTATTAACCCTACTTCCCTTAGCACAGTAGGGAAAGGAGGAACAGGATACCTGTGTCTAGAATACTAATTCATGAGGGTGGTTAGGTAAAAAGCACAGGTAAAAAAAAAAAGATGTGCATTTATGAAGATATGAGATGAGCAAAGCTATTAGCAGTGGTGTGTGTTACTGAGGTAGTGTTTGAATATGCATGAAATTGAATGAGAAATTATTTGTTGCTGTAGCTATTGTTTCTCGTGGTTGTGTCAACAGGCACTTATAAAAAGATTAGTGATATTGCATGGGTTAGTCGTGGAATTGCAGGTCCTGCTTTTTTGTAATGCTAAGGAAGCCCTGTCGTCTTAGGTGGTTTGTCATGAACTGACCATATTTCATCACTACTTTGGTTTACTTTTTAATATTTATGGCTTCAGCCCATCACCTTTACCACTGATGCCCGCAGATATTAGCTCCATCTCCGTTGAAGCAGTTATCATCTGCAGATAACTAGAAACCAGCATAGGTGTACTAGAGCAGGAGTGAACAGAAGATAGATCAGAGTCCACTGGTGGACCACTGGTCAGTTTCTGGTTGATCACTTAGTGTCCACTAGTTGCTGGGATTCTTGCAAAGAATAGTGGACCAGGTGAACCTTTTTACTGAATTATCAATGCACTTACATTCTCTAGCAAGGGTACATAATCATGATGACTTCATATAAATTATTCATATCTTAACTATTAAGAGGTCACATGCTTTATAAATTTAAAACATCACTGCAGCATAGATTTTAGTGTTAAAAAGTAGACTACAGAAGACTGAGATTATTCCAATCCTGTTTTACAAAATTGAATTAGCAAATTGGTAGTATTATTACTGAGTAAAAGTGTGATAGAGTGTGTATGGAGTGTATTTCAATTTTAATACCTGTTTTTTAAAATTATAAGTCTGAGGCATTACTAGGTTTGCACTGGATGTCTTTCACTACTCCAGCAGAAAAATAAGTAGCTGATCTGTTAGAGTGAAGACTTAACTGATGTAATACACACTGATGCACTGGAGCCTGTAGAAACATGTACTGTATATCTTGGTCATGTGAGCAAAATAAATTGTATATGGTTCTAGTTCTTTTTCAGCAATGGATGAAACTTTGCATGCTTAGACAGGAGTGAAAAAGGGAGCATTTTCTTGCAAATTAATTGTAGTCCTCTGGTGGACCAATACCTTTTCCCATTCTCTCCTCCATGTTTTTTTTAGAGTGTTCAGTTTATTATCTGTTTGCTGCTGACCAGCATTTGGCCACCCAGTAGCCAAGATGATGGACATGGCAGAATTTGGGGAGGCTGCTGAGTACCTCCGGAAGAGTTATGAGGAACTGATGAAATATCAAAACATCCCATTTGATGGTAAGACAACATTTGCTGTTAGTAAAGGGATTCATTAAGCTTTACCTAACTCCCTTCATAGTGTTGCTGTCTCTTGGGTAGTGCTTTTAAAGCAGTAGTACTAGAACTATTAGGGGTACTTCACAGTATGGTGGTACCTGGCCCTATTGTTATGTGACTACTGTGACATCTGTCCCAACCCTGCTGAAAGTGGATATGGCTGGGGGACGTACACCAGTGGGCAAGATGTGACTGTGCAGCTGCCTGGCCCTTCAAAACTGGCACTGTTTGAGGGAGGAATGAAACCCTAACTGTGTGGCATGCCTTCTGTGCTCAGCTACCATCTCTGGTGGCAGTGGTGATACTCTGAAGGAAAAGGGGGATGGTTTAAAAACCTCGCTGAAGGAGATTATCTCATTTTCTTTTGAATTATACTGTTTCATGGGTACAATTAAGAATGCTCTCCCAACATCTCTTTCTATGCTCAGTTGCAGAAAGGCAGGGAACCACATTAGCTTTAATTAAATGAGGAAGCACCACATTAGCTTTAATTAAAGGAGAAAGCTATAAAGGTTGCCAAGTTCAGATCCTGCAAGGCTCCTGATCTTTACCTTTAAGAGCTGTATAAAAGGGTAGCTTCTACCACCCTTTGAGGTGTTTCTCATCACTGCAAGCCACACCTGGTGAAACTGTTCCTTTCATTAATCATTTTAGTATTTTAACAAGAAAGTTATTCAACTTCCTCCTACTTCTTAGTTCCAATTTATATGTTATGTAGTTGGCATGGCTATTGTCCTGAATTCACATTGTGGATTGCAGGTCTTCATGAAGGACAGTGTGAAATAGAAATTCCTGCTCACGAAAAGCATACAGAGAATGTTAGTTCAGGAAACGGTTTCTTAACATCTGTCGCTCTGGAGATAAATAGAGGCTACTGCAGGAATGGATACTAGATTCTTTACATATACCTTTCCACCCTTGCCATTATCATATTACACATGGTTTATTGCATGATCATTGCTACAGCTTATGATTTAGGGGTAATCTGGTTTGTTTCAGCACAAATACTTCAAGCCTAATGCACAAGGAGTGAAAGAAGATAATGCTTTTGTTTGTCCCATAATAAATTTTCCACCTGACTTGAGATAAATGTGTCATGGACAAATCTAAAAGATGGATAAATGTATATGTTACTGGGAAGCATCTAGAAAACTCTACTACTTTTGAGCATCTTGTAAAGCAATGACTCGAAATAATATACTTCTGGAATGAACCTGGGGCAAATGGCAAGTTCTGAAATTAGTTGTGGCTGTCATTGGCTACAGCTGTCTGCAATTAGTCTACTTAAATCTTATGGAAGTCGTTAAGATTCAAGCAACATAACTATGTTAGGGCACAATCCAAACCTGCGCTGGAGCAGGCAAGCCAGGAGGCTTGCACTGCATCCAACCCAGGTTTGCAGTGAGCAGCAGCTCAGCCATAGGCAAGGGGAAGCTCTTCCCCTTACCTGAGGGTAAGGGCTGCGCACCCCTGTGGGTCTCCTAGACCTGCACCACCTCCAGAGGTGGTGCAAGTCCGAGGAGAGCGGAGCAGCTTGAAGCCGCTCTGCTCGCCCCAGGGACGGGGGTTGGGATCTGGCATAACCGCCGGGTCCCAGCCCCACCCCTGGCTCCCTGTGCCCCTGTCCCCCGGGCCCGCCCTCCCCCGCCCAGTAACGCCCCCTCCTGCCCCCTCCCCATGCCCCCCACGCCTACCTTTGCTGCTTGTGTTGGCTCAGGAGCTGTGGCGGAGGCTTCTGCCTCCGTCTGCACGTCAGCGCAACTGAATGCGCCTACACAGCTCACAGAGGTGCAAATGTGCTTTACAGCACGTTTGCGACCCTCCAGGGCCACCTATGCTGGCATAACTGCCGGTTAGGTTTGCGCCCGTAATAATACAATCAGTTCTAAGTTTCTTGGATACGTGGTCACTCTGACATTTTCACAGGCCTATGGAAATGTGTCTTGGGCAGAACTGAACCAAAATTAAGTACCACATTCAAAATATGGCCAGATGTTCAAAACCTACATTCAAATTTTTGAAGCTGAAATTTACAGTTTCAGTTTTGAAATTTGATTGGGAAGGATACTTTTATAAACCTTAGGACTTTTTGATGAATTTAAAGGCATTATGTCCTTAACTGTTCCAACCCATTACTTAATTTTCAGCCTTTTTTGTCTCATGTGACACTGACAAGGTACTAAAATTGTCAAGGCACATCAGTTTTTTTACAATTGAGAAGGTATGCCATGCTATTGGTGGAAGGCTCACATCCCCCAATGGCCTACTAATAAATGATCCTCCCCCAAACTCCCACGGCACTGCTGCAAACCATTCGCGGCACACTAGTGTGCCACGGCACAGTGGTTGAAAAATGGTTGCTTTATACTTTGCTTGAAAAAATAAATTGAACAGCATATACTGTATTATTTAAAAAAAATTATAAAATATTAAAAATTGCATTGGAGAATACTTCACATTTTTGCAAACAAATTAGAAAAATTTAATTAAGCATCCTTACTCCAATTATTTCATAAGCAATAAAATTGGTTCACTATTATCTGTGACATCTGAAACAGAGACGCCTGCATTGGCTCCGTCATGTCGTGAGAATGGATGATGGCCAATCCCAAAGGATCTCCTCTATGGAGAACTCGTGCAAGGAAAGCGCCCTACAGGTAGACCACAGCTGCGATACAAGGACATCTGCAAGAGGGATCTGAAGGCCTTAGGAGTGGACCTCAACAAGTGGGAAACCCTGGCCTCTGAGCGGCCCGCTTGGAGGCAGCTGTGCAGCATGGCCTTTCCCAGTTTGAAGAAACACTTGGCCAACAGACTGAGGCAAAGAGGCAAAGAAGGAAGGCCCATAGCCAGGGAGACAGACCAGGGACAGACTGCACTTGCTCCCAGTGTGGAAGGGATTGTCACTCCCAAATTGGCCTTTTCAGCCACACTAGACGCTGTTCCAGAACCACCATTCAGAGCGATACCATAGTCTTTCGAGACTGAAGGTTGCCAGCCAACAACATAACAGCAAATATCCACAATTAAACAAAAGCCACTATGCAATTCAGTACTTAACATTTTCTGGTCTGATGACTGGAGAGTGAACTAATCATTTTGTGTTTAGCATTGAAGTCTTTATTCTGCTACAGGCAGGGGATTGGACCTTTTAAAAGACCTTTTAGGACTTTTCCAACTCTATGATTCTTACTATGAAACTACTGAGAACTGCAATACTGCATTATTTTCCTGAGTATTTTCTTTTCTTTTTTCTTTGTTGGGGGGACCTTATAGGGAAGAAGAGGGCTTGGATCCCAGATGAAAAGGAAGCCTATATTGAGGTTGAAATCAAAGAATCCTCTGGTGGCAAAGTCACTGTGGAAACCAAAGACAAAAAGGTAAGCAGTTTTCCCTAGCATGAAAGAGAGGAATCAAGAAAGACATGTCTGCACGTGATCATGTGGAAGGGAAAGGAAATACATTTTAACATGACACCTTCTCTCAAATTCTTAGTTCCAAAAAGATCAAGAATGGTTTGTTCTTATGTCAGAGAAATTGTGTGGTTGCTTGTTCTTACCCTCCATTATTTCATCCTATGTTGTTCTGCTCAAGTTGAAAAGTGGGAGATCATATGGAAGGAGGATAGTGGTGTGGTTATTAATTTCTTTGATCCTCTGCAAGCCCTTCTAGTATATGGAAATCAACTTGGCAACTTCCCTCATTATCCAAATGATGGTGGCCTTTGAACTGGGCTAGTGGTTACTCTCCTGGATACATTATTCTCTGCTGTAATATGCTCTTTGTTATGCTGTTATTACCATGGGTTTTTATTTTCTCTACCATGAGTTTTTATTTTTCTGGTTGTTTTTATTTGTTTTTATAGTTTTGAGATAGCATCCCAAGCAATACTTCCCACTTTGGAAACTTCCTTCAGGAATGAAAGGAAGTCCTTCTGATCCCAGACAGAGCTCTCAGTGGTGAAAGCGCTAGTCTGGATGATTCCCACTATTGTTATTATAAACCACTTTGAGAATGTTTCCAGTGGAAAGGCATCAATAAAATAAAATAAAAATAAAAAGAATTTTTAAAATCATTGGTCACTCCCATATAGTTAGTTATTTCTGGGGCGGTGTGAGATGAGCAAAGGGAAGCAGGAATCATGCCTTTCTTGTAATGTAATTGTTGCTGTTGCTATCTGCTAAAATGCTGACAAAGTTGTCCATAAAGTAAACTTCCATAACGTGGGGAACCAGGGTATTTTGATTTTTTTATAGTACTTTTTCCTAAGTACACAAAGCACTTTCACACACATTATCTCACCAGCAAAAACTTAATAATGTAAATGAATCTGTTAGTTAAATCTACAGCCTTTGATAAAATATTTTCCAAACAGCTTGGTGCTTCAAAATATTATGAACATATAGTTTCAAAAGGAATTGCTTTAAGGGAAGGTGTTACGACAGTGAAGTCCTTGTCCCCTAATGGGATCAACTGTTGTTTCAACAGCTGTAACAACAGTCTTTGGTCTTAATGGCCTGCCTTCCTTAACCAGTTGCTACAATGGACTTGATTATCCAGCTATGGCCTCTGGACAGAGCAGGGGGGAATAAAAGGTTATATTTCACTCACTGTTAAGCTACTCAGCTGAAGCAGCACACAATGATTACATTAACATCACCACAAGAAAAAGTAATAATTGCCTAAATTATTTTTTGTAATAAATATATTTCAGAGCATCAAGCAATTTATTCTTCATTTAATTAACTTGTTTTTAGACCAGTTAGATCTTTTTGTATATATATTTATTTTATTTATAAGAATAAAAGAAAAAATAAAAGAAACACAATAAAGAAAAAAGACAAAACTACACTCGGAAAAATACATGACAGTAATAAAATACCTCTAATATTGAAGCAAGAGCAAAGTTGAATATTCTAGTTAGTTAGCTTTATATATTAGTAGTCTAAATTTCCACCCATATATATGCTGTATCTCCAACAGTCCCTCTTGTCTTCTCATTATAAGTATTCCATTTCAAATTTTTATTTCAGATTATTATTCTCTATTCCTTTAAATCTAATCTTCGAATCCACAACTCATTCAATCATTGTTTTCTCTCTCATGCAGTGAGTCAATAGAGTCATGGCTTGATGCTATGTGAAGCTTCCAAAGGCAAGGGGAAGCTCTGCTCCCCTCGCCTCTGGAGGCTTTCTTGAGCCTCCCAGAGGCAGTGTGCATCTGCCCTTGATGTTAAGTGAGAACCCTTTGGATATGTTATTCTGCACTAGTCTGGAAATAAGAAGTCTGCACTGGTTGTAAAGTAGGCCTGTCCTGTAGCAAGAAATGTGGGGAGTTGGCCTAACTGAGCACAAGATTAGATAAACCAGTGCAGAACAGTCAGAAGCTAAGAAAGAAGGTCTGTTGAAAAGATTTTAAATTTCATTTGATATTAGTAAAATAAAATTTAATTGAATGAAATCTGCAGTAATTTTTATCATACTTTTTTTAAAAAACACATTTTAATATAAGTCAAAAATGTAAGGAATAGGACTAGAATTTGTCTGAAGAGATCAGGCCTTGTAGGACACTTCTCCTGGCTGTGGCCCTGAAGTAGACCAATCCCCATTCTACCCAGGCAAGAATGGAATGGGCAAGCATGGGAAAACTGAGAACATTGGTAACTGGTATTCTTACGCCTTCCATGGGAAGGGCAGATTGTTAAATTAGCCTTATAAGAAACAATTTAGCAACTGCTCAAAAATCTACTGAACTCTTTCCTTGGTATTCATTTGTCCTTCACCCAGCTACTGACCTGTCTTGAATCTTACCTTTTGGTGTAAGATTCTAGGAAGGCTAGTTGTTTTGCTGCTTCAGACCTCCCTAGATAGTTTCCAATCTGACTGTAGTAATGAGATCTTCTTTGTAGCCCTGGATGATGATCTATGCAAGGAGATCAACACAAGAAAGTATATGGTGTTGTTCTGAATAGATCTTTTGTTACTACAGTATTAGACACTATTGATTATGTTAGTGGCATGACAGCAGGCCTTGGCAGATGATATAGTGATTTTTTTTTTTAATAATGAATCTGGCAAAGTTATTTTCTGTGGGGACTTTTATTTTTTGGATAGTTCTACAGAGCACCAACTTGCCCTTGATAATGGACAAGATTGTGTATAGGTGTGGAGTGGGGTGGTATCAGCATGAT
The DNA here is from genome assembly GCF_035046505.1 of Tiliqua scincoides. Lineage (NCBI taxonomy): Eukaryota > Metazoa > Chordata > Lepidosauria > Squamata > Scincidae > Tiliqua > Tiliqua scincoides. The sequence goes on from NC_089824.1 coordinate 190,665,722, forward strand.
AATGACACCCAACTTCTCCTCATAATCATCATTTAGTCCATCTATCTCAGTTCTTATGCAGTGGATGAATGTGGCTGGGAAATGGATGTGGACAAACTGACTGAAATGGAATCCAGAGGAGACAGGAAGCAAATTCACACAACCATATCCCTGTGCCCATACAGAGATGGAATACATCCTTATTCAAGCTGGTCATGTGACTTGACTTTTAATATGTAATGTTGCATATTTTTACTGAACTTATCACTTGCTAAGGTGTGAGATGAGTAACGATCAGATCATTTAAGTGGCTGTCTTACCATGTAATTACTTCGAACAATGTTTCTGCCAGCACTTAGGCATGCAAAGAAGTGTGTGTGAAATGGCTCTGAGGTACTACAATGATCTAAGGTAAGCTACAGAATATATTTGATAGTGTTCAACCTATCACTTTCACTGGTAGACTCACAGCCTCAAAATGATTTAGGACGGTAATAAAAACTAGAGTAGCAATGAGAAGGTACCAGCAACAAACCAGAAATAAAATGATACAGTATTTAAAAATATTATACCTCAGTTTTCAAGAGAATAAAATAATCTTCACCAGGCTCCTAAAAACTAATAAAAAAGGCATCAAGCAAGTGTCCCTGGTGAGAACAGATTAACTTTTTATTAGAGAATGTTTCAATTTTACAAGCAGAAAAAGAACTGGATAGAGAATACAAGATCCTGAAACACGGTTACATACATTGAGAGAGTATTGTCAGTTACAAGCACAGAGCATTCGGGTCTGGTATGTAAGTCGGTTCCAGGGGGTTACAGGTGGTAGGTTTGAAGTCCATAGGTCACTAGGTCTAAGGTTGGAGAGCAGGACGTGCTCACTCTCGCCTTGCATGTGGCCAGCTGTGCCAGGCCAGGCTTCTTCCGCCAATGGCAGCCTCTGGTCCTGGGTCCTGGGTCCAGGGGGTCCTCTGTGGGTGGTCTCCGTGGTTTTCGCCAGCATGTCTGGCTTCTGGATGAGTTTGTTGAATGAGAACACTACAGTGTTCTACCTCAGGAATGCACCCAAGAAGAAGGCACTGCCTGCAGTCCCCATTCGGACCTTAGGCACCACGCAACATCCTCCTCTTTTGGAGGACGGATGCTCTGGGCAGTTGTGTTGTCTGCTCGACATCCCAGAAGGCCGCCGCCTGATAGGATGTTGGGGCAGACATGACTACCCAGAGTATTCCTGCACTTCAAAACAGGAAGATGTTGCACAGCGCCCAAGCAGAACCAAAAGGTCTGCTTACTGGGCAGACGGATCTGCGTGAATGCCAGATCTGGCCCCTGGGCCTGGATTCACACGGCTCTGCTCTGCATATCACCTGCCTAAGGGCACAATGCTAACCCCTTATGTCAGTGCTTTCCAGCACTGACATAAGGGCAATGCAGCTCTGAGGTAAGGGAACAAACATTCCCTTACTTTGAGGAGGCCTCCGTGAGTGACACCCAACAGCAGGATGCAGCACGTGTCCCATTGGCACCGCTATGCCAGTGCTGGAAAGCACTGACATAAGGGGTTAGGATTGCGCCCTATATCATACATTTTATTGTCTGGAATATGAAGGTTATTAGATGCATCTTATCAGAAGTTTAGTTGACTTAAAATATGTTTTGACATGTTTTATCATTTTATGTTCTAATATCCCCATTAGATACCCTGGCCAACAAGGGTTAGAATGCAAAACACAAATAATAAAATAAATAGCATATGTAATCTGTGCATCACCTGTAGCATATACAGATTGGTACTATGGTATTTGCATCCTGAACTATTGTGTCCTGGTCAAATGCATCCTGGACATTGGTGTCCCTGGATATTTGTGTGTGTGTTTTTGTGTGTCCCCCAGTCATTTGCGTCCCACTATAACAGGGCAACAAACTTCTTGTTATATATCCTAAGCCTCTTATTACAGCCCTAACCCTATCTTTGCATTTTAAAAATTTGAAAGTGCATCTAATTTAAACATACATATATTGGGACACAAATGTCAGGGACACAAAAAGAATGGGCAGTAATGTCCAAAACCAGTATGCATTTGATGGAGACACAGTTGTCCAGGATGCAATGTTCCTGTCGCTATACAGATCATACTATTCTCAGGTCTTGGAACTAGTTAACCACCTACCAATGCCTAACTATGTGTCTGATAATGACCCCTGATTCCTTCGTTATGTTTTTAACCACAAGACATGTCTGCCTAATTAGATGAGGTTGTTTACTTTTCATATGAGCAGTAACATTTGTTAAATGCAATTCATTATAACCAGACACAGATGCGTAATACGATAGTTATTCCAGTTTTTGGATTTATAGGATCAAATTAAATCCAGTTATTATAAGTAATGAATTGTACACTTCAGCTGTTTGTCTAAATAACCCCAAACCTTCCTGATTAAAACCCTGTGGTGTATTATTTTGTTAAGGTTATATTTATCTGCACAAACTCATAACAGCAGCAGCCGCATTAAAAACACAGAAGCAATTGTAGAGCAGTTACAGAAGTCACGACAAGACGTGACTAAGCCATTAAATCCCTAAGGCTCCACTTTGGACAGTCAAGACTGACTTTTAAGAAAATATATGTAGAAGTGAGCTGATAGTTGTGGCCCGCTAAAGCACTGAGACCAACAGTCTATCTTGCCATGTTTCCAGTTTACTGAGTGCTAGGAAAGCGGTTCTTTGAGAATGGTCAGTACCACAAAGGGAAAGTTGGAAGAGTTCACTGTGGGCCCAATCCTATCCAACTTTCCAACACCAGTGCAGTTGCAGTGCAGCCCCGAGGAAGGCAACAAATGTTTCCATACCTTGAGGAGGCCTCTGTGATTGCCTCCCCAACACAGGATGCAGTACACACTCCACAGCTGCACCGGCACTGGAAAATTGGATAGGATTGGGCCCTGAGTCATCTACTCCAGTTTTACACAAAATAACAATATCCTGTAGTTAAGCATCTTTGATCAATGCCTGTCTTTTCTGGAAACATTCAGAGGAAGAAGTCCTCAAATTTCCCAAGGCAACATTCCATTGCCAAAGACCAGGGCCTCAGAGAGGAATTTTATCAGGGGGTACAAAATTTCTTTTGGGCCCCTTTGCAAAGGGGTGTGTGTGAAACAGCACAGAGGAGGGTGGTGACAGGTGAGCAGAATAGGGGCAGGGAGGGGTAAAACACAGTGAGGGGAGGGTAGAGATAGCTTGAAAAGTCTTTGGAGTCCAGGTCTACCCACCCATATGGCATCAATAGTGTCCCCAGCATTCCCAGTCATGTTAATGTCCCCAGCATCCCATACGGGCAACAAATCTGAGTAGATAGGAAAATGTGAGATCCCAGGAAATTTCTGGGCCGCCTCCATTGGCTCCTGGGTCCCCCTTTTTGCCATGGGCCCGATACAAATTACCCCCTTTACTCCCCTCTCCTAGGCCCTGCCAATGACCTAGCAATATTTTTTTGGTAACATTGGTGCTTCTCATCCTAGTCCTTAGATGGATTTATCCTTAGATGGATTTAATTAGACTAACTCATTGATTGGTATTAGCTGTTACATAAATTGAACCTTCCATTATTTTATAATTTTACTTATTTTTCACATTTTTATACCACTATTCTTCAAAAGAGCTCAATTACCAGATGTCTCAGACACAAATTTCAGGAAGGGAGATGGTTATTACCCATAATTACTGCTTTTGAGCTTCAACAGTAATCTAGCAAGGCAGTTCTTAAGTTTTATGATTTTGGACCCAGTCCTATCCAACTTTTCAGTGCCAATACAGTTGCAGGGCAACTCAGAGGTGAGGAGGCCTCCGTGATTGCCCTCCCACTGTAGGATGCAGTGCACGCCCTATTGGCACAGTTGCATCAGCACTGGGAAATTGGGTAGGATTGGTATATGGTACATCAGTTATAAAGGGAATGGTAAAGCTTTGGAAATGGAAATGTATGGAAGGAGCACTTAAAGGTCAAATCGGAGCAAAGGTGAAAAGTGTAGAGATCTCCCATTTACCTAATGTCCCTTCTACATGGCATGTTTTTCACTTTCAGCCATTTCTGCCCAATGTTGCATATATGCAACAGGGATCAAATGTGTGCACCTGTGGGCTAGGCAGAAATGGGTTTTAACAGAGCATATGCTTGATATGGCTGATTAGGAAATTATTAGAGCTGATTAGAACTGGTTAGGTGCTCAGGTTATTTTGTCTTCTGGAATACCATTTTGATGGTGTGTATCACTTAAAGTTTTGGCGTTTGAAAAGTGGGGAGTGGAGTGTAATGTAAGAAGAATCCTGATATTCATCTCTCTGTACTGGGAGGAAGCTCTATTAAAAAATTATTATGAGCATAGATTCCTTGCCATGAGTGATCAAGTAACAAAAAGAGAGAGAAACTGGGAGCTAAGAATGAAACTGGGCACATTCATCACACATATTAACTTCATCAGAGATGAAAGCCAAATCTTTATTTAGTGACACCTGTTCAAATGCAGTAGTTTGTAAAGAATCCACTGGATTGATCATTTGTATTGAACATAGGTGAAGCTGCCCACAGGTGTTCCAGCCATGCAGGGTTCATTGTGGCCAAGGCTTCTCTGTTTGGTGCCCAGTGATAACATCATTGCCAAATGACTTGGAGACTTTGTGCCAAGTGAATGCTGTCTCTCTGACAGCTGATTCCAAGGGGTGGTCAGAACAAGGTGGTAAGAGGGTTTAGAAAGAAGGAAGGCTGAGCAGGGGAAGAGAAATGAGACTTGAAAAGCGAGAGGCCAGAAATGGAAGGTGGGGGAGAGAAAGGAGACTGAAGTAAACAGTAGACAATCCAAGGACACAGATCATAGTAAGGATCCACAAGATAGCCTGGGGAAAAGCAAGGGAGAAAGAAGATTGTAAAGGCAGAATCCAAGGGCTGAAAGAATGGAAGAAAGGGGGTAGGAGCAACAACACCAGAAGAAGGGAGAAGAAGCTGCAAGAAGGAGACCCCCAATCTTAGCCCTAAGCCAAGAGGGCAACAGAGCATCTGTGGCATCTCCTAGTTGCCCCAGTTTACAAAAACAGGAGCACACAGCCCAATCCTAAACTTCCTGGCTCTCGGAGGAACAGTGGCACCAAAATGGTGACCGCTGTATCCTGTGGGTGCTGGGAAGCTGCCAAAGGTCTCCTCAGGGGAAGGGGATGTTTCTCCACTCAAGTAAGGGCGCAGATTTGAAAACTTCTGTATCGGACTTTTCAGTCCCACACACAGGGTAGGATCTGGTGAAGAAGGCATCTGCCAGTCTCACCCACCCTCCTGGGTTGGTTCCTCCCCCCTATCTCCCGTGCTCTGGAATGCCTCCTCCCTGTCCCAAAAGCCCGCACTGCTGGCTGGCAGTCTCACTCACCTCCGGGCAGCATCCTTCCAGCATTGGGCCCAGCACTGATGCTGTCTCCTCCCATGGTACCATAAACATGTTTTACGGCACATTTACAACACCTAGTGCCAGTACTATGGCTCAGTCAGCAATTCCCCTTGGGGGGAATTATGGGGCAAAGAGCCTCCATTTGACCCCCTTCTTGTCTTGCTGGCATGAAGCTAATGTCCAGCAGTGTCACTCCAGTATGGAAAACAGTAAAGAGATCTAACTACAAAGAACCTTCTCCCCTGTTCCCATCTTCTCTGTATATTATTCCCCTCAATAAATACGGTAACTGGAATTCACTCCCTAGTGTTTTTCTGGGTAGAGACTAATACTGTCATTCCCCAACCCAAAACCATGGACCTTTCCCACTGGGAGGAGGTAGTAGAAGCCACAATAGTTCAGGACCTTTAAATCACATGGCCAATAAGTCACATGTGCAGAGTTCATTTTCATGATGGTACTAATTTTTAGTCAATGCAAAAACTGATTAAAAATGCTTCACTAATGTCCAGACCAAGTATATGTTATGTACTTATGCAGAGGAGAACTAGGTTTTGCAGACTATATATTCGCTAAACAGGGTACAGCAGTCAACCTTGCCACTTCAATTAGTGTACCTGTATAGTACGTTTATTTCCATACAAATGTTTGATTATTTTTTCAGTGTGATTGCAAAGAGCAACTGCACCCTTTGTTAGCTTCTTTACTTCTGAATTCAGGAATCCATAGTGTAAGTTTTAACACCAGAATGTAGTTGTGATTAACATATGAGGAATGCTGGATAGCAGGGTCATGTGTTCTCTGCCCATTCTCAACCCTATGCATTTATCTGAATGTCTGCGCAAAGCTTATTTTTGTGCAGTAGTATACACACATGATACTCCATGATATTAGAAACCTTGACCAGAGCTCTAGATTCCCAATTGTGCTGATATAACGCTGTGCATTTATAGTTATGCTGTGCGGTACAGTATTTATGTAGACATTCAACTGAACTCATGGAGATAAGAAGTGGATTTAGCAAATACAACTCTTCTCCCCCCATCCTTGCTTTCAGAAAAATGTCCACCCTGGACCCCTGAATCCATTTTACAGAGACCTAGGAAAGATGTAAACCACACAGTATCATTCTCAAGCACTGAAAATTGCAAGGAAATTGAGTTTGTTCATTTACAATTCTCTATTTAAAGTTCTAAGACTGCCGTACTGTATATTGATTTCTGCCCTTGTTTTCAGGAGAAGGGGAATGAAAAAATGCCAAGTACATTATAATGCAATATCTAAAATTAGGCCTCTTTAATATTATTGTGCTTAACTAATTGTTAAAATGTGGCTCATCACGGGTAAGACTTAATGGCACTAGCAGTAGGACGATGACTCAAAGGATCATGCACATGCTTTTGTTTAATCCCTGCAGACTCTTACTGTTAAGGAGGATGACATTCAGCAAATGAACCCTCCCAAATTTGACATGATTGAAGACATGGCCATGTTAACTCACCTCAATGAGGCTTCTGTGCTGCATAACCTGAAACGGCGTTATTCCAAGTGGATGATCTATGTAAGTAAGGAAAGCACACCACATGTTTCAGTCAAAATAATGATCCCAGCAAAACTCATTTCTTCCTACAGAAACTCCTTACTCTCCAAATGAGCAAATAGGAATGTCATAAGATGTCCCTCCTTTAACCCACTTCAAGAAATGTCCCCCATTTCTGCTTACAGAGACATGAGGATAGTTTGGTATCTTTTATTTGACTTTGGCTTAGAAAATTTGACAGACAGGAATCTTTACATTTTCATTCAGCAAATTCACTTGATTTTGAAGAGTAAATAATAAGCCTGGTTATGAAATAAAAGTTTCATTTCAGTAGCGGGTTTGCAAGCAAAGAGTTTTCAGTGATGCAGGTTTGAATATTAGCAAGGTTCAAGGCCTGTTGTTGGATACATTTGAGATTAAATTACAAAAAGAAACAAGAGTATTTTAGGGTATTTAGGGCCCAATCGTATCCAACTTTCCAGCACCAATGCAGCTAGGCCAACAAGGCATGTGCTGTATTCTTTGGTGGGGGCAAGTCATGGAGGCCACCTCAAGGTAAGGGAATATTTGTTCCCTTATATCGAGGCTGCATTGTGGCTGCATCAGCTTTGGAAAGTTGGATAGGATTGGGCCATTACTGTGGTTGTTTTTATGTTTTACAGTAGCCAAAGATGCTCCTCAAGAGCAATCACAAGTGGTCAGAAACATGTGGGTGGGGGGAGGTGGGAAAACACATGAGGGCTGCCCACTCCTGATTTCCCCAAATGATACCCTGTCACCAAGAGGAGGAAATGATAGCATCTCCTTTACCTTCCTCATATCTATGCTTTTTTATTTATCCTTAGACCTATTCGGGCCTGTTCTGTGTCACTATAAACCCATATAAATGGCTTCCGGTCTATACTGCTCCTGTGGTAGCAGCCTATAAGGGCAAGCGGAGGTCTGAGGCCCCACCCCACATCTACTCCATTGCAGACAATGCTTACAATGACATGTTACGCAGTAAGTATCTGACTGACCCTTCCTCTCATGAAATTGTTAGAGGTTATTTAGTTCTATCCCTTATGCTTAGGTTGAAAACACTTGAAAACACACCAACACACCAAACGTGTTTCTCACATTAGCCGGTGATGTTCAGGTGTTATGAGTAGTGAATCCACTCTTGCACATGAGAATTATTTACCTTACAAGTGGAATTCTCAAAGGAGAGAAGAATACCAGTGCAGACAATTTCTTAAAAGATTTTCTGATTGTCTTTCCATGCAAATGGATGTCTGAAGCAGGAACAGAATGAAGACTGTAGCAGCGATTTCCATGATTAAGAAAAAAAGCATTTTGCAATTTTTCTAATCATAGAAGTAGCTATTGCAATTGTCCGTGATCCCTGCATTGAAGTTAACACTATTCACAAGACTAGACTGTGTATGTCTGAGGCCAATGGTTTATGCATAACAGCCAATGGTGGTAACGTCTGCACTGGCTCCCTAGCTGATACAAGTGTTCAGAAGGAACATGTTCAGGAAAACTGTACTGCTTTAGAATCTAGAAATGGAGAGAGGTGTGTATTTGAAGGCTCCCCTGCCTAAGAAAATGCTTATAAAATATGAACCTGACAGGAAGAAGCCTAGATAAGAACCTTACTCTTTGACTTGCTGTGGATATATTTCTTATGACATACATGACTTTTGCATTGAAATATTCATTTGTTATAGTCATTTGCTGAATACAGTTTAACAATTGTGAGGGAAAGGCAAGATATAATATAAACTAGCAAGATGCTGGTCAGAAAATGGAGCCAGAAAATAGGCTGTGGCTGAATGCAGGGCCAGACCATCCATGAGGCCAACTGCAGCAATTACCTCAGGTAGCACATTGGCAGAGGGAGGTCACTTTTTTCCTTCCCACACCTCCAGTAGGAGGAGCAGAGGCTGGCACATCACCTGGTAAGGCCGGAGGCAACATTTGGCACACTGCCTTAGGCACCAGAAGATCTCAGGCCAATCCTGGCTGAATGGGTGGATGAATGCCAGCCCCACTTTCCTTCCTGGCTATAATGATTGAGGTTAAAGAACAAGGATGCTAGTTTTTTTGTTTTTTTTATAAAGGGTACCCATGCTAATGGCAGGCAAATTGCAGAATCTAAAAGTAATAATTTGAGTCTCACAGTTGTTCCTTTTCTTCCAGATCGTGAGAACCAATCCATGCTCATCACGTAAGTGAAATCATACTATCTTTTTTTGTGCCATTTGCTTTTTGGGGTCTGATATTTTTTTCCTGGTTCCCTAAAAATGAAACCAGCTGTATGTGGAGAAAATTTTTTATGTTTCTCTGTTGGGCAAAGAGAGCCAAGTTGCCTGGGCATGCTGCATAATCTTTAGGGGTCATTGGTGCCTCTTTACACTCCTTCTCTTTCCATTTGTTGCCGAAGCACTCCTACATGCATGCACACACACACACACACCCAGATTTTCTGGCTCTTGCATATCAGCTAACAGCTGTTACAGCCCTCCCAGGAATACAGTGCTAACGAAAGCGGGATAGAAAATTCCTGTCAACGTGTTGTTGCTCATACGTTGTTTATTTGTACTTCCTATCTGCACCATCTGTTCTTTGGGCAGCATGTCTACTTATTTCTTAGGGCAGGAATCTCTGAGAATAAGTCCAATCAAACAAATTCGTGTCCTAAGCAAAAAATACGATTATTTTTGTAATGTTTTTATGAGGAGTTTTATGAGGAGTTCTGATGAAAGTCACCTCAGGTTGCCTCTGGTGGGAAAGGCAGGATATATTAAAAAAAAATAAATAAGGAGATAAGAGAATTTGAAGAGCAAAACACAGTTAAAGTGGCACATGGAAGTTACATAGTAGACTTCTGAGGTGGTTTGGTGAAAATGTGTATGTGTGGAGGGTCTTAATGGAAGTGCAGGAAAGGCTGCAGATGGCCTATCAGTGACACAATGGCTTGAAAAAAAGAGACTGAGTTTTGGGGAGAGCTGAGTGGGGTACAGAAGGAGCATGAGTTTGGTAGGATAAAGGGGAAAGGATACAAGATGAGTAGGTCACAACTGGAGAGGGAGTGATGAGTGGAAATGGGGTAAAATTATGTGAAGGAGGTGGCAGAGGCCTGATTGTGAGGAGCAAGTACAAGACATGTTAACTGAAATTGCCGTGTTGAGGAGGCTATATAAAGCCTTATCTTCTGCCAGAAGCCACTGGTATTTGTAGCCTTGGCCATGGCCTAATTAGGTAAAGAAGGGGCTGATAGCGTGAGATGTTTGGCTCTTGTCCTGCAGAGGCCTCGCTCCCCCTGTGAGTGTGGCTCTTTGTGTGCTGGGATTACAATGGAAGAACAGCTAACTATAGGCATGAAATCAATGCCAGCCCAGTGCCAGAGGGCTTTGCAGACAGAAGACACGATGACATTAGCTTGCATGATAAGGAAACCTAGACCTTGAAGTCACTCTGCTGGGCTTGAGCCAGAATCCCTCTATTTTGGGGATTTCCACTTGCTTCTGTTTGGATGAACTAAGCTTTTGAGGAATTTGCACTGGGAAAAAACAAAGATGCATCTCCTCTCCATTACCTCTGTATTTATCTCCAAGAGTGGTTGAACAGTTTTGTATGTGTGTTTTCCTGCTTGACACAATCGTGCGACTCTTCGCTATATACCAGAACTGGAGGAACTGCTGAACTTCTGTACTCCATATAAACTGAGAAAAGAATCAAAAATACCCTTTAGCATTAATGTATGGGAAGGGAAGCAGAGATTGATGGTCAAGCACATTGCATATTCTAAAGCCCTTGCTTTTCTTTCCTGAAGGATTGCTTACCTGCCTGTGGTCCATTAACACTCACCCTTTGGGAAATGTACCTACTGAGAAAATATTGTGCAGTTCAAGCTGTTGTGTTCCTAGTAAACCACTTCTGATGCAAAGGACAGCTTGTAAAAACCCTGACTGTGTACAAGGCCAAACTAAACTTGATTTGGGAGTTGCATGATTGGAGCTCTTGGGTGTCTTTTTTCTTGTCCAAAATGCTGCTTGGGTGTGTATGTGATTTGGATCTCAGCTGGGACATGGAAGGAGAGGAAGTTTAACTATTTCCCTTGTGTCACAGAAAATTCATATCCTCCCACTGGCAGTTGCTATTAGTCACAGAGGGGAAAACATATAGGCACAATCCTGATGCAAAATGAAGGTGCATCTAAATGGGCTTTTTCCAGAGATAAAATTAAGCCTTCAGCAGAACTGAACTCTGCAATTTATTATGCTCAGTGGTGTAGCTAGACGGGGTACAAAGCACTAAGTTTTGCAGGCGCTTGAACGTGCTGTGCGTGTGTTCCCTCCCCTTTGGAGCCACCCCCTCTAGCTATGTCACTGAATATGCTGCAAGACTTTTCAGCTTGCACCCTCCTATGCCCATCGACAGTGTAGACAGGGCGAATCACTATGGTTATCACACCATTTTGGGAGCAATGCCAGGTCGGGCTTCGTTGCTCTTGCGTTTTAGAGTGATTTCCATTTCTGGAATGTCTCATATAAATGCACCTTGTATGTCAGATGCTGTGAAACCTAGATAAATGATCAGCATTTCAGCACCCAAGATGTACAATGAGAAAGCATTCCAGTCCCTATCAGACCAACTCTGCCATATAGTCAGATCACTGGGATGTTGGTTGTCACTGGGATGTTGGTTGTTTTTGTGTGCCTGTGTAATCATTGATGGTCGCTTCATTTTCTTGATCTGTGTATTTCTATTACTCTAAGCGGAGAATCTGGTGCTGGTAAGACTGTAAACACCAAGCGGGTCATTCAATACTTTGCCATTGTCGCAGCCCTGGGTGACTCTCCGGGCAAGAAAGGAGTAAGGCCCTCATTTGAAAAATGTTTTTTGGCTGTTTTCTTTTGTACATTTTTTTTGTCCTGTTTTGTTTTGAAATTTCTTCTGTGTTTGGCAGTGTGCTTGGACATGGCCTTTTCTTTTACTTTGAAAGAAGCAAGGCTTGAAAAAATTGCTTTTGGGGAATTTTTTAAAAAGTAAAAATGGGTATTGAAATTCAAACAGTGACTGCTTTAAGAATTTTTTGAAGGTGCCAGCTCTTTCCCCTCACTTCCATTCTTTTTTTTTAAAAAGGGGGATACATACCCTAAAACAGTCTTGTAAATCTTTCTTTTAAGCCTTGCTTTCTGTGGTTTTCTCCCCCATTATCTCTATTATTCTTTTTGATCCTTTTTTTGTCTTGTATGTTTTCTTACTCTCTTCCTTCTTCATCTTGCATTCCTTTTGTTTCCTTTTCTCCCTTTCTTTTTTGGTTCTTCTTTTTTGAGATACCCTTGCAGTTGCTTATTTTCTTCTAGATAATTTTTGGGCTTTGGTTACACAGAAAGAAATTTACCAGCATTGTTTTCCTGGTCTGAGTTTGGATTTTAACTCTCTTGCTTCTTGATGCTTTTCCCGATTATCTAATTCTAATCAATTTAACATATTTTTGGCAAATTTTAAAGATGTTAATCTTTTTTTTGGATTGAAACCGTTAATAATTTTTTCGTATTCTTATGGACAACATTAGAATGTCCTCTTCTTTTGACTGGCACTTTCTGTAACTGATTTATATTTCTGGAGCTGTAAATCTATTTTTTCTTACCTTCTTATAGGCATCTCCTGCCACTAAAACTGGGGTAAGTGTTTAAAAGACAGGACTATAAAATAATGCTTAATGACTAGAAAATTGTATCTGAGAAGAAGTTAACAAGAAAATCAGAATTTTTTGACTCTGCCTGTAACCACCTGGTCCTGTAAAGCAGACACTGTGCACAAGATTATACAGCCTCTGTGCACAAGTCCAACAGTTCATCATCATACTGTATCTCCTGGGTCTTCTTTGCATGCAAAATGTTAATCCCATGCATGGAGGTGGCTGCTTATGGTTTAGGTGGGGAGCTGACACAACTAGCAATTTCAAGTGGCTGCAGTACCTCAATAATTATTGTGTGAACAATCCCTTGTGATTTCATACTAGTGTCTAGAAGATATCCTTGTATAGGGGACGACTTTGTTAATGCACAACATCCACATAAGGGAAAATAATAAGATGTTTAAAAAAAAATGAAAATTCCACATTTTTTAAAAAAATTGCATCTCAGCATACAAACTGTAGTTTGCCTTCTCTCTCTCTCTCTCTCTCTCTCTCTCTCTCTCTCTCTCTCTGTGGTGTGCACGTGTGTGTGTGATAGATAAAATCTAGATATTTTTCATATCATTCTTAGGCTTCTCTCTGTTGTGTTAATAATGACCCAGATTAAATGTCCAAAACTGAAATCACACCCTATGTTTGTGGTTGAGCTGGGCCTCGAGTCCATCTGTTTGTTATGTCACTTCCACAAGTAGCATGCTGTTCTCTTTGCAGTCTTCACTGTATTCATTCAGAAAGAGATCTTTTTTTCCCTTCACTGTTTTGCTTATGTGTAGTCCCTGATCATCACTCAAGGAAGTATTTCTCAAACACTGCTTCAGATTGCCACAGCTTCTGCCTCCATCTGGCAAATGCTGGCAAAATGCCAATAGGAGTCATCTTCCCCAGATTAATAGCACCTGAAGCAGAGGTGATTTTTATCTAAATTGCAGCACGGAGAGAAAACATTAAATACCCCTTCCCTGTGTTCTGCAGAATGTATCATCCCTGCAACTCCCCATAACAAATTTGATTTCCCCCCCTTAAGACAGAAGCTCAAACAACATGTTAAGTATCATTGTGGTTGACTTGAAAATATCCTAGCATGGTCCCAGCACATGATCTGAAAGTGCAGGTCACTGAACAGCCCAACTTCTGGTCAGTACCTGGATGAGTGGCCATGTTAGCCACCTTGAGTTCCATGGAAGAAAAGTGAGATATAAATGTCATAAAACAAACAACACAACAGAGACAGATACTTAGTAAAGCTCTTTCCCTGAGGTGATACTTTTCTATAGGAAGGGCATTCTATATGTGAGGTGTTCAGAAATATGATACACATTCTTAACCTGTAGTCTGATGTAGATGGTTCTGATTTGGGCAATCTCAAGGTGGGCCTTTCCTGGAGGTGAAATGTTATGGTAGTTGGCAATTTCTGGTAAATACTGGTCAGGGCTGAAGGGAGCAGTTAATATCTTCTGCACTGTAGCATTCAGGATAAAGCTACCCTGATAAAAACTAGCAGCAGCATTAATGGGATTTGAGCTAATTCACAGTTGCATTTTCTAGGGTACCCTTGAAGATCAAATCATTGAGGCTAACCCAGCTATGGAAGCCTTTGGCAATGCCAAAACCCTGAGAAATGACAACTCTTCTCGGTTTGTAAGTATATTTAAAATAATATGCCATTGTATAGTGCCTGTACAGGAAGCAGAGAACAGCGTCTCAGGAAGGGGCGTGGTTTTCTCTGATGTGAAAGTTACCACTGGTCCAGAACTCAAATGGATACATAAATCCACTGATCTAAGAATGCCTTCGAGTGCTACTAGAATCATATTTTGCTCCATTTTACCTGGACTTGGGGTTGACACATGTATGTCTATCTGATTCATGCATAAAAAGACACATAGACTGTCATTTGCTAATTACACAGGCATTCTTTTTTAATTATCATCCACATCAGAAAAAGTAAAATGTGAAGAAATCTAAGAGTTAGCTGTTAATAGTAAATACCTTTCCCCTTTGACCAATATATGAACAAATTTCCTTTCCATTGTATCTTAGGGCAAGTTTATTCGCATCCATTTTGGCCCTTCAGGGAAGCTGGCTTCAGCTGACATTGACATCTGTGAGTAAATGGCTGATGTCAGATGAAATCTTGTGTTGTTTGGCAATGGAGTATGGATTGATAAGCTAATATTTCCTGATGATTGAATCCTTTATCCTTGTTTCTAGACCTGCTGGAAAAATCAAGAGTGATTTTCCAGCAGCCAGGAGAGAGAAGCTATCACATATACTACCAAATCCTTTCTGGAAAGAAGCCAGAGCTCCAAGGTATTGATTCCTTTAACAATATGTAAAGAAATTTGCCAATCATTGTTGAAAGCACATGGCACCAAATTTCAAAACAGTTGTGTCCATCAGTCTGATATCTAGGGCTGCTGGTACTGCATAACCCCATCTGCCAGGAAGACCTTTGACATTCAGGCTAATCCTATGTTTGTACCATTGGCATCAATGCTTGACATTTATCTGGTAGTTATTTGTGTTGAATTGTGTTTTAATTTTTCATTACTTTGTAAGCTGTTTTATTATCATTGATGAAACCAGAGAATGTGTATTTAAAATAAAAATAAGCAAGTAAAAGACTCACACTAAATAAATGATATAAGAGCAGGCTAATCAGTTATTAAAAATGCACTTATAGTGCCCTGAGTGGGCTCAAATCCCAGCTAACGATCCCATAGGTGTCCTGTGGATGCTCTTGAGTAGCCAAGTAGACAATGTATTTAGGGCCCAATCCTAAACTTCCTCAGCACCGGCACTGAGCTCTGTAAGGCACATCTGTGGCACCCGGAGAGAAGGGGCCACCAGCGCTGGACCAGTACCAGTTGGCGCTGAACCAAGTGCCGCATGGAGGACTGGCTGGTGCTCCTGCAGTGCTGACCAGCGATGAGTATTTTTGGAGTGGGGGGGGGCACAGGGAGTGGGCAGAATGGGGTGGGAGAGGGGGGGTGGGGAGAGGAACCGGGGCAGGAGAGAATGGGACCAGTGGAGCCCTGCTCCGCAGGATTCTATCCTCTGTGTCGGGCTGCAGAGTACGACACGGAGGTTCTCTTGTCTGTGCCAGCAAAATAGCTGGTGCAGACTTGAGAAGCCCCATGGCGGGTCTTGGGGCTTTTCCTGGGGGAAGTGGACAAAAGTCCCCCCCCCCGAGAAGACCTCTGGTGGTCTCAATGGTGCTGCCAAATGCAGCAGTAGTCACAAACAATTTATTGGAATTTGAATTTTCTTTTAAAGAATCTCATTTATATCCTCTTCATTAATTTCTTTCAAATTTTCTGAATTATTATTTCTGTTGAGTTTGCAATTGATTATTGGTTGCTTCTGCAAACCTCTTACAATTAGGAGTACTGTATGTAAAGAGGCCCTTTATAAGGAATCCCTAATAGAACCTCTCTGAAAGACTACAGGCCCAATCCTATCCAACTTTCCAGCACTGATGCAGCTGTGCCAACGGAGCATGTGCTGCATCCTTCATTGTGGAGGCAGACATGGAGGCCTCCTCAAAGTAAGGGAATGTTTGTTTCCTTACCTTGGAACTTTGTTGTGTATTGTGCTAGAAAATTGGATAGGATTGGACCCTATGGCTAATTTAACTGCCCAAGCCTATACATGTTTACTCAGAAGAAAGTTCTATTAAAGAATCTGCAATAAAGAATCTGGGCTACCGCCTGCTGGTTTTGCTGCTTGGTAACAAACAATATCTTATTTGGCAGGTCTGGAGAGCTCTGCAGAGCAGTAATCTTATCTGAAGATCACAAAGCCAAGAGTAACTGCTTCTAAATCAGTCAGCAGCCCAGGGTGTACCTAAGATAGTTAGATGCTACTACACACAATGCACATGCCTTTTCAGTAGCAACATAATAGAGATTTCCAGTCTCTTGCCTTAGCAAGTCCTGCTGCAAAGGCAACAGGTGGGATCCTGCTAGTAGATATACCCAGGCCTGTTTCTCCCATGGTTAGTAAAGGTGTCTGCTGTCCTTGGGAGAAAAATCTCTTTAATTTACTTGCACAATAGTGCTTACATTTATGCAAATAGAAATTGCCTATTTCCTGATACTGAGACGGAAAACACGGTAATCCTATCTCTGTGGTCACTTTAACCGGAAAATAGAGATGAAAATAGGTCAGGTCAGTCTTTCTAAGTAGTAATTGTTACAGTCTTCCTCAGTAGTAGTTTTGAAGGCCAGCTTAACCCATTTCTACCTGGCCCACAGGGTACACATTTAGTCCCTGTCACATATATGCGGCATTGGGCGAAAATAGCTTAAGACCCCTTCATCCAGCACTACCGTTTAGGATCAAATTAGATGCATACCTAAATGCACAACGTGGTCTGATGGGTGGAGAGGAAAGTTTTTTTCCTCCCTAAATAACATTCAGCAATCCAGTGAGAAGGTGCATGACAGATGGTGAAACTGGGGAGCTTTGTTCTCAAACATGCCCCCTCCTGACATGCTATTTTTAGTTTTAAATTTTGTTTCCATTGAAAGCCTTTATAGTTTCCTACAAACTTACTTCTGTTCAGAAAATAACATGCATCATCATAAGGATTGAAGTGTTATGTAAATGTTGCTTGCTGTATTCCACATGTGCATGCTGATATCTTCCCTGTGAGAGTGCAGAAGAATAACTTTATGTTCCTGAAGAGCTTCGGTTGCAAAACAGAGACATGTGGCAATTTGATGTTCTTTTCCTTCTGTTCTTTCAGATTGGGGTTTACATCTTGCAATACAGACAACAAAGAATCAAGTTTGACTCCTATTTGTTTTTTCTCAGATATGCTCCTGCTGTCTTCCAACCCATACGACTATCACTTCTGTTCACAAGGTGTAACAACTGTGGATAACCTGGACGATGGAGAAGAACTCTTACTTACAGATGTATGCATTTATCCACCATGAAATCAAGTGGGGGCCGGAAGGTCTCATGAAATATAGGGACGATGTAGCTATATTATCAGTTTTAAGCCCTGTTCATTTCAGTGGAAATGTACCAGCATTGCTTTGTCATTGAAATCAGTGGGACTTGAAGGTGTTTAACTTTGGCTAGGTTGTGCCTTACATTTTGTATTTGTATCTGTTTGAAGGGTTGCTATTCCTGAAAGTGACAGAATGTGCTACAGATCAATGGGAATTACTGCAAGAATAAATATGGGTCATATATTCCCTTTATCTGTATATTTGTGGAAGCATCTGTGGCCCACCCAAGGCAATCAACAGTGGGAATAGGAATAGGATAACCTATGGAACCTAGGAGACCTATGGAATGAAGAAAGATTAGGAAGTTGAGGGCATAGAGAGATCCATAGTGTTGAAGACTAGAATGCTAACAGTAGGGAGAGGAAACTGTAATGGGATATATAGAGAAGAAAAGTAGGAAGTTGAGAAATAAGGCTACTGAGAGATCAATGGATGGAATAACAGAAAAAAATGCAGCAAAAGAGACTTGGGAGCAGAAAGATCTGTAGGGTGAGGAAACAGTAAAATGGGGGAAGCAGAGAGACCTGTAGTGATGAAAGAAGAGGAGAATGCTATGGAGTACATAGAGAGAATAAAATTGATGTGAACCAATGACAAGGCCTAGGGCATTACATATAAAACTCAGTGCAGGCTGTCAGTTGATCACCTCTCAAAAGAATTATGCACCAATTATGCAAATACAATAAATGAACATCCAGTCATTTCAAGGTACACCAATGAAAATTATGTGCAGTTTCTTAAATGTGACAGTGAGTATTCAGTTCTGAAACATAGGTCCTATGTGCTAATGTCTAAAATCCAGGAATCCTGATTTTTATTATCTTGCTGTGCAGCAAGACACTTCAAGTATCACCCATTTTGAAATTCATCCAGCATTGTAGATGCATGGTGGATTACTTTCCCAAAAGCATCCTTCCTTCACTTGTCAGAATGGTAATGTTGTCTTGGGATGCCACGTGTGTCCTTATTGGGCAATTGGCAGGCCAGAAATATTTTGACAGAAAGCCCAAAGATACTCTGTGTATGCACCATCAGAAGTTAATGTGAAACAGCAAAAGTATAAAGGCAAGTAGTTCAGTATAATTAAATGAAATATTTTTGATTAAAAACTGAATTGTGATAAAAAATTTAAATTTTAATAAACCTAAAAACAAATGCCAAGTGCTCAAGTTGTGACATTTCATTTGCAAGGGTCAGCACTTCCTAGGTTCTTCCCTTTTTTTTTCCTTTTGCAAATGGAGTGAGACTGATATGTGAAACGACCTTGTCTGGTTCCTTCTGCAGCATGCTATGGACATCCTGGGTTTCAGCAATGAAGAGAAATATGGCTGCTATAAAATAGTAGGAGCCATTATGCACTTTGGCAACATGAAATTCAAGCAGAAACAACGTGAGGAGCAAGCAGAGGCTGAAGGCACTGAAAGTAAGAGGGTTGTGTAATCTGCTTTGCTATTAAGAGTAGCTGTGTTACAACCAAACTATACATTGTGTGAAGGACATTTTTGGCCCTTATCTGCTTAGTTTTTGTTTCCTAAATTGCAGCCTGGGGGGGGGGATCAGGATTGGAATCATGGCAATTGGGGAGAGGGGATTTCTTAACTACAAAATAAGCAGACCTGTTTGGAAGCCAGCTTTTGAGACAAGATTTCTGAATGACAGAAGCCCATATTTTGTTCTTACTGATGGTTGCCTTTTCATTTATGGTCCAATACTGCTTTGCAGGTGCTGATAAAGCCTCTTACCTCATGGGAATCAGCTCAGCAGACCTAATCAAGGGGCTGCTCCATCCCAGGGTGAAAGTTGGAAATGAATATGTGACCAAAGGTCAAAATGTCGAACAGGTAAACATCGGGTTCTATGTGATGTGACCTTGTACCATCTTCTTATAGAACCTGCTTGGCTTGGACCCAGCAGAAAGCTTGTGTATTTGGATGACATTTCACTGCTGGAATTTTGATTTGTAAACTAAAGTGAGTGGAAAATGTATTGCAGCATTATTTATTATAGAAAACTGTTTCTGTTTCTTGTGAGCTGGTGTCATTCAGTGGCTAAGTGGCTGAGGCTACAATCCTACACCAGTGATTTTCAATTTTTTTCATCTCATGGCACACTTATGTTGGCATCCTTCAGTCTCGGAAGACTATGGTATTGCGCTCTGAATGGTGGTTCTGGAACAGAGTGTCCTCTCCAATGTGCAAAGCCTGGGTAGACTGGATATGGAGGATAGACTGTTACCCATGCAAATCCCCCCTCTCCATGTCGCTGAAATGGTCCAATGGAAAGGCAGAAGCCAATACGGTTGGTTCCAGCGGTGTCGCAGGAGTTGCTAGAACGTGACTGTGTTCAGCCATGAACTGCCTCAGGGACTCCGGCTCCAGATTTTGCCTCGAGGTTGACTCCTGAAGCCTTTTCCATAACTGGATGTAGCTACAAGGCAGTGGAAGTCTGGGATCAGAGTTTTCCTTCTCTTAGATGAGCTGCCTTCCCAGGCTAACGAGTCCCATCTACCTGCATGGCACACTGACAAGGCACTAAAATGGTCAAGGCACACCACCAGGTTTTTGACAATTGACAAGGCACACCGTGCTGCCAGTGGGGGGCCCACATCTTGCATTAGCCCTATTAATAAATAACCTTTCCTCAAATTCCTGTGGCACACCTGTGGACCACTTGTAGCACACCAGTGTGCCATGGCACAGTGGTTGAAAATGGCTGTCCTACACCCACTGTCCTGGGAGTAAGCACCACCAAACACATTGGGACTTATTTCAGAGTAGACATGGTGTAGGATTGAGCTATGAGCTACAGTTCTTGCCTCTGCTGTAAACTCCCTCTCAGCCTCTGCTCCCCAGGTACAATATGGAATTGGTAGTACTTCCTCAGCTTGCAAGGTGGTTGAAGGGAAAGGATCTAAACAACACAAGTGAAGCACTTTGCACACACAAAATGTTTTTGTTACTATAATAATACTTACTCCATGTGAAGAGTACCGTAATCTAAAGGGGACATGTTTTTATTCTGATGAACTGTTCTTATGTTGCCATTTGCAGGTGGTGTATGCAGTGGGAGCCTTAGCCAAAGCCACCTATGATCGCATGTTCAAGTGGCTGGTTTATCGTATCAACAAAACATTGGACACTAAACTAGCCAGGCAGTTCTTCATTGGAGTTTTGGACATTGCAGGCTTTGAGATCTTTGAGGTAGGTTTCAGAATTGACCTACAGAATACCATTTCATTAAAAAGCCACAATCCTAACCAACTTTCCAGCACTGACGTAAGGGCAATGCAACTCCGAGGTAAGGAAACAAGCATTGCCTTACCTTGAGGAGGCCTCCGTGATTGCCCCCCACCTGCAGGATGCAGCACATGCCACACTGGCACAGCCTGTGCCAGTGCTGGAAAGTCGATTAGGATTGCGCCCTAAGCGCCCAATCCTGTGGTTCACGCCGTGCGTCTGTGGCGTAGACCACAGTCGCAAACGTGCCACAAGGCATGTTTGCGGGGCTTACCACTGGGCTCCTACTGGAGCTGGCTCAACTCCGGCCGGCGCTGAGCCAGAGCGCAGCAGGCGCCCGCGTTTCGCGGATCGGCAGTCTCTGTGACTGCCAGGCTGCAGAACGGGAAATGGGGGTGTGGTCGGGGGCATGGGGAGGCGTTCTGGGGAGGGGGGAGGTGTGGTCGAGGGCATGGGGTGGCATTCCCGGAAGTGGGGGAGAGGCGGGTCTGCGGAGCCGAGTTTCGCAGGATCCAGAGCGCTCAGGCAGGGCTGCTTGCCCTACACGAGCGCCTTTACTTTAGCGGCGACCAAGCAGTCACCGCTAAAGTGAGTAGTCCCATTGCGGAACTGCTTCCCTTACTCGGGGGGACGAACGTCCCCTTCTCCCGAGGAGCCTCCCATGGTAGTGCAGGAGGCTCTGGATGGCCCTTTGTGGAGTCGCCGGGTGCTGCAGCTCCGGGCAGCTCAGGATTGGGCTGCCCGTCTGTTAACACTATGCAAGGAAGAAAAAACTGCCATGTACAACAAAGAAAGAAATACACATTTCAAAGATTTGCTAACTCAATTCTTTGTTTTTCATCAAGATAAATAAAGTGGCATTCCGGGTGAAAATCAAGGTCATAAATTATTGGAACTTTTGGGTCTTATCTGAACTGATTCTGTATTTATACATGATTAATCACATGATTATTTTTAACTTGGTGAAATCAGTATGGAATTTATTTCGAAGTGTAATAGTAATGATATTGTTTACTAAGTACCTAAGCAGTACCCATTTTGCATTTCTAGATAAATTAAACTAGATTGGAGTTCCTGCCCCATCATTAGAATCCAACATGCCCTTATGCCACCTGTCTTTGAAATGTTTCAAAATATGGTGACTCATTTTAAAGGCAAATTTATACAAAAATATATATCAGCTTTATCTCAACATGTTATGTATAACTTCCCTCAAAGAATCCTGGAAAATGTAGTTTAGTGAGATCCATAGAACATCACTGAGATGTGGTTGTGGTCACTGGTGTAACTTGGGGTAGATGGTGACATCTGAAACATTCACATGTCTTTTTTCTACCTGCAGTATAACAGCTTTGAACAGTTGTGTATCAACTTCACCAATGAGAAACTGCAACAGTTTTTCAACCATCACATGTTCGTACTGGAACAAGAAGAGTACAAGAAAGAAGGAATTGAATGGGTCTTTATTGATTTTGGCCTGGACTTGCAAGCTTGTATTGACCTGATTGAAAAGGTAATGTTGGGATATGATGGTGCAATACATATGGCCTTATGTACTTCCATGTTCTTTGAAGGAATGGATGATGAGCATGTAACTTTTCACCATTTCTGTTTGATAAGAACATGAAATATAACCTACAAAATTGAGGGTCAGAAAAGTTTTTCTCAAACTTTATGGTGGTTTGATATGAATTTGGGGTGCTGATTCCAAAAATGGCATCCGTTTTGCCCTATTACGTCTAGTTTTGGAGATATAGTATAGCCTCATTAGTGAATGGTTCAAGCAGCTTCCTCATAAGAACAGCCCCACTGGATCAGGCCATAGGCCCATCTAGTCCAGCTTCCTGTATCTCACAGCGGCCCACCAAATGCCCCAGGGAGCACACCAGATAACAAGAGACCTCATCCTGGTGCCCTCCCTTGCATCTGGCATTCTGACATAGCCCATTTAGGAAGCTGCTTGAACCAGTCACTAAAGAGGCTATGCTGTGTCTCCAAAACTAGACGTGATAGAACAAAATGGATGCCATTTTTGAAATTAGTACCCCAAATATACCCAGGAATTAGTGTAATGTTTAAGGAAGCAAAATGTGTGTTGGCCTGTGTAATGTTTTGGAAAGGCTGTGTTACTTTTCATATTACTTTTCCCTGAAGAAAATAAGGCATTATTAAATTGTGTCCTGACTGTGCCAGAGTGAAACATATTCTTATTCAAGCAGTGGAAAGAGAGCAACTTTAAAAGTAGTGCTGAGGTTAAAACAAAAAAGTCACTTGGTGCAATCCTAATCAACTTTCCAGACCCGAGGTAAGGGGAATGCAGCTCTGAGGTAAGGGAACAAACATTCCCTTACCTTGAGGAGGTCTCTGTGACTGCAACCCAACTGCAGGATGCAGCACATGCCCCATTGACACAGCTATGTCAGTGCTGGAAAGTTGGTTAGGATTTGGGCTATTGAAGAGTAGTATAGAATCACTATAAGGTGAATTTCTTTTTCATTGTACATATTATAAAATAACCTTGTAAACATAATCCCTTGTGCTCAAAATCACTTCAGAAATGCTAGAACAAGTAACTTGTGATCCTACTACATAAGCCTGCTTCTGTAAGGGCATTATCCAAACTAATTATGGAGAGGAATGTCCTCTTGTGGTGACTTTTCCACCTCATACAAGAATCCATAAATCATCCAGTTGTCCTGAAAGATCAAACTCCTCCTCTCATTCACCACCAGTAAAAATTCTCTGGATGTTCTAACAGCGAGTGTGCAACAAGATGCTTTACAATGCCATCCTCTTATGGTTTATATGCTAATTGCAGACCAGTGTTTATAAGTGGTTGAATACTGATAACTTTTTGACATATGTGGCAGTTATTGTTGCTTATATTGTCCATCTTATTACACTAGTCAGAATTAACATCAGCTGAGCTGGTCTCCAATCTGTTAATCTTTGCAGCCAATGGGAATTCTCATTCTGGTCTCCAATCTGTTATTTCTTTGCAGCCAATGGGAATTCTCTCCATCCTTGAGGAGGAGTGTATGTTTCCCAAAGCCTCTGATATGTCATTCAAGGCCAAACTATATGATAATCACATTGGGAAATCACCCAATTTCCAAAAGCCCCGGCCGGATAAGAAGCGCAAATATGAGGCTCACTTTGAGTTGGTACACTATGCAGGAGTGGTATGTTTTGGTTTTCCAGCTTTCACATTCTTGGCTTTGAGTGTTGCTTTTCTGTATTTTGTTGCTTTTCTGTATCTTACCTGTTTTTTTTTGGCCTCGGATGAAAGGTACCCTATAACATCATTGGCTGGCTTGATAAAAATAAAGACCCCTTGAATGAGACAGTGGTGACCGTCTTCCAAAAATCACAAAACAAGCTGCTGGGTAGCTTGTATGAGAACTACGTGAGCTCATCTTCAGGTGAGTGGGATTCATCTCCATGCTCATTCTGTCTTGTACTGTATATAGTAAACATAAGAAAAGTCTTTCTTGATCAGACCAAGAATTCATCCAGCTATCATTCTGCTTCCAACAATGGCCAATCAGATGCTTTCAAGAAACCCACAAGCAGGGCATGAAGCAACAGCCCTTCCCCACTGCCCCCTGAACTTTGACTATATATGCACCCTATGGCAGCATTTCCATTACACTGGTCTTGCCAACCCAAACTAAATCATCTGCATTTCACTTAACAGATGATTTACCCAAGACTGGTAGCAAAGAAAAGCGCAAGAAGGCAGCTTCGTTCCAAACTGTGTCACAGCTGCACAAGGTAAGACTTAGACCCTGCCTCATTCCTTAGCAGACTTGTTGAGTAGACTTGCAGAATTCCACTTCGTTCAACAGATGAACACTTTCCTTCACATTCTGGGTATAAAGGATATACCCAGGTATAAAGTTTCAAAACTCAGAGAGACACTGACTAGAGCAGCCATTTTCAACCACAGTACTGTGGCACAGTGGTGTGTTGCAAGTGGTCCACAGATGTGCCACAGGAATCTGGGGGAAGGTAATTTATTAGTAGGGTCAATGGGGGATGTGAGCCCCCTACTGGCAGCATGGTGTGCCTTTGTCAAGTGTCAACAATCTAATGGTGTGCCTTGACCATTTTAGTGCTTTGTCAGTGTGACGTGAGATGAAAAAGGCTGAAAATTGCTGGACTAAAGCATTAAGACTTGATTCTACTCCACAAATGGTCCAGAGCATTTTCCTTTGTAAGAGCTAGGTTGCTCCAAAATTCACTGTCACTGAAGCTGACATGCTAACTTCTGTTGAACTTCAACACTTCATGCTTGATTAGGTATTGAATGGGAAGGATACTAGATTAGGAAAACCTTGGCTCCATCTGTGGTATGGAAATGCTTATTTCATCCCCTGCGAAGTCTGTGCTGCCTGGCTCCTGGTTGCTTCTCCATTACTGAGGGAGAGGCAGTTAAGACTTGCAGTGATGTTTAGATAATTTATTACATGAACATCACTTTAAGTCTGTGCTGCTTCTCTCCTCAATCTTGACTTCGGAAAGGACAACCCTTGGGAAGAAGAAAACGAATGGATTTTGCAGGGGTTTGAACAGTGGCCCCTCTGTCTTTCCTGTACTGGGAGAGACTGAGTTAGCTGAGTGTGACTTACTCCACACTGAACCAGTTAGAAGCATCCATCTCTGTTGTATGTCCATCTGATTGAGAGCCAAGGTTTTACAACTGGGAAAGGAATGATCCAGAGACTTCATGGTTAAAAAAAAAAAAAAAGCCACATAGAACCTTCTGCAATGGTATCCTGTGGTAAAGGAGACACAAAGAGAGTACAAAAGCTACAAAAGCTATTGTCTAATAAGTAGAAGGAAGAACATGGGAGGGGAACATGGATAGGAGGGCAGAGATATTTCAACTGGAGGAGGATCCTTGATTAATCTAGATGAGGTGTCCAGATTGGATATGATGTTTACAACCCACATCCCAACCCATCCCAGATCTAAAGAAGGGTGTGTTGGGGGGAGGCATGCATGTAAGGACTGTAAGGACCTGGGTGAAGAGAGGAGCCACAGCTCAGTGAACTAGGAGCACATGCTTTGCATGCATTCGGTTCCAGGTTCAGTCCTCAGTATTTCCAGTGAAAGGCTCCCAGGGAGTAGAATTGAAAACTACCAATATCTGAGACCTTGGAGAATAGCAGCCAGGCAGCGTGGGTAGGACTGGGATAGGACCACTCAGTTCAATGGTATGTGGCTGCTTTAGATGTAACAACTCTGCAGCTTCTCCTCCCAAGTGCTTTTCTTCTGGCTGAGCCATCTCAGCTTAGCTGAAAGGAGGTGAGGGCAAACTGGGGGGAGGTAAGCATCAGGAGGACACAGAGTGTAATGCCACCCTCTAGGCACTCTTTTCCCTCTAAATATCTGAGACCACCCCACCACGCTCCAATTTACACGTACATTAAAGGAATGGATATGGCATTGTCAAGTCTAGTTTGGCCCAGCAATACCTTTTAGGAAGACTGGTGCACCCTACTTTGTTTTTCCTTGATGGGTTAAAGTTGCATATATGTTTCAGTGGTTAGGTCAGTGGTGACTACAAGTCAGAATAGGAGTAGCAGCCTGGTCCAAAGGAGGCTGGGTGGCTCTTAGCAGAAAACTCACCCAACTTCTTTTTTTAAAAGTGTTGTATAAATCTTGCTTAAGGCTTTCCCCCTACAATTAGGAAAATATGTGATGAGCTACTTTTCTACTTAATGTAAAACAAATATACAGTGCCTATTTTTAGCTCAGTGATGTCAAAGACAATGCAGTTCTTGTAGTTGATCCTCCTTATAGTTGATCCGGTCCTCCAACTTCAAGGGCAAAGTAGGAGTCTGGTGCGTTCTCCTACCTAAACAAAGGAGGATCATCTTGTGATGTTGAACATAGTTTCCCAGAGCAGAACCTCTGTATGCAGATGCCTTTGGGCCTTTTCCATCTCATCCACATAACCACAGCCTTGACTTTGAATTGGCAACCAGCTTTTATATAGTAACATAAAAAAAGCATCAAGATGAAGTATAACAGGGAGCTGGAATGCCCTCTCTTTAACCCTGCCTGTCTCTTTCTTATAGGAGAACCTCAACAAGCTGATGACCAATTTACGTGCTACCCAGCCCCACTTTGTCCGCTGCATCATTCCCAATGAAACAAAGACCCCAGGTACACACCCACAGAGATGGTACTATGTCAGTATTATGAGTAGTGTGCATCACATGCTATTTATTTGTATGTTTTTCTACTTTAAGGATATTTTAGCTTTTCCGCTGTACCTGAAGTAGTGAGTGAGTTAAAAATCACTAGTAGTAACACTGCAATGATAAACACAGTCATAGTTACATTTGAATAAATCCACTTATGAACAGGCTATTTCCCTCTCTTCCTTTCCTGCTTGTCTCACCACGTTTTTGCATTCTGTTCCCGCGATGTGTTCCTTCCTCTGAAAAGCGTCCAAAAACTTCAATAACTACAGAATGCAGTGGCCAGACTGGGGCAGATTGCCACAAACACATTATTCAAGTGTTAATTTTTTTAAAAAACTGGCTCCAAGTTTGTTTCCAGGCTCAGTTCAAAGTGCTGATTCTGACGTTTAAATTGCCAAAGAACTTGGGTCCTGGGTGTCTAAGGACCACATTCTCTGACATGAACCTGTTCACCAAGATCTCCTTCAGAGGCTCTGTTTAGGTGCTACAGTCCCTGGAGGTCAGGCAGGTGACTACCAGAGGGAGGGCCTTCTGGGTAGTGGTGTCCACATGCTGGAACTACCTCTCCTGACTTGTTTGTAAGATATCTCGTCTGCCAGCTCACTGATACCAAGTGCAAGTCCATCCTCCTCCCTTGTGCTTTTAGTTGCATTAGAGATCCTTTAAATGGCCTTTCAAGGTTATCTTTATTTGAGTTTATAGTTGTGACTGTGGTTTTATCTGGTGCTTTAATTTGCTGCTTCTCATTGTTTTAATTGGATTTTTGTGTTCTATGTTGTAAGCTTCACTGAGGCCACCTGGGCCTCAACAATCAACAAATCAATAAATCAAACAATCAAACAAATCAAACAATCAATAAATATTGTTTGCATTTCTACCCAGTAGTAGTTTCTACTTGGTAGTTAGACAAGGGGTGTCGCAAAAGTGCCATAAAGCACTTTCGCGCCACCATGCAGGCAGTTAGGCTGGTGCAAGGAACTTATGCTGGCCTAACTGCGCCATCGCGGGCCCCAGGGATGGTGAGTTTGTACCAGCTGAGCTTGGCCAGCACAGGGGTCTGGGGAGGGCAGGGAAGAGGTGGGGAGGAGGCTGTTTCGGGGTGGGGGAGGGTGGATGGTGGGTGATCCCGGGGGTGGGCAGGGAACGGTAGGCCAGGCTGGGACCCAGCAGTTATGCCAGATCCCAACCCCGTTCCCTGAGCAGCATGGAGCGGCTCCAAGTCTTCTCCTACTTGCACCACCTCCTGAGGTGGTGGAGGTCCAAGGAGACCCATTGGGGCTGTGGTGGCTTACCACAGTTTCCCCTTGTCTCCAACTGAGCCTATTCTGGCCCCAGTCTTGTGCTGGATACAGTGCAGGTCTCCAGGCCTGCCTGTTTCCAGCAAAAGTTAGGATTGTGCTGTTTAATTCCATATATATAATTCTTTTCTTTTCCCAAAGCTTTCATGGTTGCAAACACTTTGTTTTTGAACATTTCCCAGGTTACGTTCCCCCCCCCCAGTATCTAAGCATGGTCACTGATGAAAGCTGTCAGAACTGTTTCTGAAAGATTCTTCCCTTCTCTCCTGTGCAGGAGCCATGGACCCCTTCATGGTATTGCATCAGCTGCGGTGTAATGGTGTGCTAGAAGGCATTCGTATTTGTAGGAAAGGGTTTCCAAACCGACTCCTCTATGCTGATTTCAAGCAGCGGTAACTAAGCTTTCTTCTTTCTTACACTGGTCACTTGTAATTCTTAGTTGCAATATTGCCATAAGCAGGGTTGCACGTACCTCTGTAGTTCTACAAGTTTGGAAGCGGTGTATTATCATAGATGTGACCTTTGGTGGGCATATGTACACAGCAAACATATATTGGTTTTGTACCAGTTTCTTGCTGAGCGTGCCAACATCATGACCTATCTCTTTACAGCTACCGTATTCTGAACCCTGCTGCCATTCCTGATGACAAGTTTGTGGATAGCAGGAAGGCCACAGAGAAGCTGCTAATTTCCTTGGAGCTTGACCATACCCAGTATAAGTTTGGGCACACTAAAGTAAGTGGTTTGCAGATTGCATTTTTAGATTGAGACCTTTGCTGTGTCATGGAATGAAGACTCTTGGAGTGGGCAGAATATGCATAAACTAAGTTTACATATGTTTAGGGATGGTCCAGTGAGATTTGGGGAGGGATATGTCCTTACAGTGTTTTCAATAGTTCCATATAAACAACTTCTCTAGCCAGTATCAGTGCCATGGATGTTCCCTTTTTACTTGTTTGCAGGTGTTCTTCAAAGCTGGGTTGTTGGGTCTACTGGAAGAGATGCGAGATGAGCGTCTGGCCAAGATTATCACCCTGCTGCAGGCTAGGATGCGTGGGCGCCTGATGAGAATTGAGTATGCATGGATCATTGGCAGGAGGTATAGTAATGAACAAACCTTGCCACAGACCCTTACCCTTTGCCTTCAACTAGGATCAATATAAGGATACCATTTAGGTTGGGAATGGAGCAATAATTTACTCCTTGTTATGGTCAATGATGAGACTGTGAGAATGACCACCAAATAGAATTTCAACATAAGCTTTGTTTATTCCCTGCAGGGATGCACTATACACCATCCAGTGGAATCTTCGTGCTTTTAATGTGGTCAAGAATTGGTCCTGGATGAAGCTTTTTTTCAAGATCAAGCCTCTGCTCAAGTCAGCTCAGACAGAGAAGGAAATGGCCACCCTCAAAGAGGAATTACAGAAACTGAAGGATGCTCTGGAGAAGTCAGAGGGTAAAAGAAAGGAGCTGGAAGAGAAACAAGTCAGCATCATCCAAGAGAAGAATGATCTATCACTGCAGCTCCAGGCAGTGAGTAATGTGTACAGTTAAGCCCTCAAAACAAGATACAGACATTACTGTATTGGGGAAATTCAGAGTGAATATGGGCACATCTTGAAGGTGAAATGTACCTCCAATAGCCAAAGCATTCCTTTAATAGTAGGTTTAAAATAGTGGATTTAAAAAGATAGTGCTAAGGGTATTCAGAGAGGTGGGTGGTAAGGAGCCACTGAAGAAGGCTTTCTGGTTGATGGCAGTAGAGTATAATTGTGTTTTAATAGGTAGTGACTTTCAGATTGTTTCAAATAGCAAAAATATGAATCATAGTTTAACCCAGTGCCAATCCTATCCTTTTTTTCCTCTGCTGATGCAGCTGCACCAAAGAGATATGTGCTGTATCCAGTGGGGGAGGGGGGTGACACTATGGGAGAGACAAATGAGGAAAAGTTCTACTTACCCTACCCTGCTGGGCCATGGCTTCCTATGGGCCTACTTAGACCTGCACCAGCCCTTTGGCTGGTGCAAGTCTGAGTGACCCAAGGAGGCATTTTGAGATCACACAGGAGGCATGGGATAGGGGTGATGCCGTTGATGCCAATACCCACTCCCTGTCTACCCTATCAACAATCTCCAGAGCCCTTGATCCCTGCTTGGTTCTACCTTGGTTCTGCCCATCACTGTGTGCCACCCACACCCACTGCCAGCCTACCCTTGCTGGTGGATGCAATGAAGTCCATTTGTAAACCTTTGGAACCACTGCAATTTGCAGTGGTGGTTCTAAAATGGCAGCTAGCACCACACTGCATGCACTTCTGGGGGCCAGTTTTTGACAGTGAAAGTCACTTCTGCCGTTGTAAATCTCTTTGCCCAGCAGCCCTGTCTTGCAGAGAATTGGGCTGTAATTCAAATAAACACTGTGTGTCAAAAAGAAAAAGAAAAACCCTCATGAATTCCATGGGTTGTACCCAAAGACAGTTAGCCAGGGCTGACTCCCATTGAAATCAATGGGACCTAAGTTGGTAATCATGAATAAGGCTTACTTATGACTAATTTTCTCTGGATATAACCCAGCACTCAGAATAAATTGTACTAAGTGAATGAGCTTACGTTTACTTGACAAATTTGTCTGGTTTCTAAGATTCAAATTTTCAAAGGATTTTATTTGGCAAGGGATAGTATAAAAGCAAGAAAGGGAATCTAGAAAGAGAAAAGAGAGAAGGGTACATAGGGAAGAGCTGCCAAGGGAGAGGGGTACTTAGTAATGCAAGGCACTGGCCCCACCTATTAATTCCTTCCACCCCTTTTCAGTTCTCTTCTGCTTTTTAAGCCTTCACTGGATATTGCATACATGTTTTCTTTTTTCTTTTTTAGCATGCAGTCAAGGGGGCTGGGAGTGAGTGTGTGTGTGTGTGTGTGTTAGGAAACCTGAGATTCTGGAGATGCTGGGTTCCATGCCAGTTTCCTTATTTTGCATGTGTGATAAAACTAGATGTAAGAAAACCCTGCTTTTAATGTCACCAGGTTGTTGGGTCAGATGTCCTCATAGCATGGAGTTGGAGGCAATCAAATGAAGTGAGGACTTAGACCCATCACTTTCAAGGATGTAGCCAAGTGACATAACTTCTCAACTACCACATGCATTTTATATAATGGTACATTGAGAGTGTAGTGGCAAAATTTGCTAGTGAGATGAAGTCTCACTGGCTGATGTTCAGGACATTCTTCATAGGAGCAAGACAACTTAGCTGATGCAGAGGAGCGCTGTGACCTGTTGATCAAGACCAAAATCCAGCTGGAAGCCAAAGCAAAAGAACTACTGGAGCGTGTGGAGGATGAGGAAGAGATGAACGCAGAACTGACCTCTAAGAAACGAAAGCTGGAGGATGAATGTGCTGAACTGAAAAAAGACATTGATGACTTGGAGATTACTCTGGCCAAGGTGGAGAAAGAAAAGCATGCCACAGAAAATAAGGTAAGCAGGATTGTGGTTAAAAGCCCCAAATTGTTTGGGACCTGAGTACCATAAGGATGCTTTTCTTGTATGAACTTTTCCTTGTGTTCCATTCAACATCTGAGGTCTGCTTCATGTTTCTCCACTGACTGAATTCAATAAGAGGCTACTAAGGCAACAACCCTCTCAGTAATGGCACCAATTACGTGGAGAAATATGTGGAGAACCTCCCTAAGAAATATGTCTGGCCCCAGAGTATGTGCCTTCAGATGTCAGGCAAAAACTTGGCTTTTAAAGGAGGCCTTTGGGCTCAGCTGATTTTGTTCCCTAGTTTTTTTGTGGGTTCCTATATTGTTGATCTTTGTTGCTTTTTTCATTTCTGTTGAACTAATCATATCCAATTGTTCTGCAGCTGTGTCTTGGTTTTATTGTGTTATTTTGGCATTTATTGTTTTTAATAATGTTGTTAATCACAATTATATGTAAGAAAAGTGGGATATAAATTTTAAAAAGAAAAAGAGATGAGCCATGTTTACAAGTATACCAGATGCTCAGTATCGTGTCATTTTCTGAGATAACTGGGCATCCGCTATTTGTAACAGTTTTGGAATGCTGTGCTTCCTGAGCACCTGTTGTGCAGTAAACACATTAGTTATGTACTCCTTGTTAATTTGGAAGAAAAACAAAAGAGAGACCACAGAAATCACTCAGGGCACAATCCTAACCAGGTCTACTCTGAAGTAAGTCCTATTTTGTTCAATAGGGCTTACTTTCAGGAAAGTGTGGTTAGGATTGCAGCGTCAAGAGCATTTCCATGTTTTATGAAAAGGTACCTGGCATTACCTGGTTTTGTGTTGGCTGAAAGTGCCATTAGCTCAATCCATGTTGTGCAACATCACAACATAACATCACAAAAAGAAAAATAATCTAAATTTGCTTTTTGGCAGAAATTACAAAGTTTGAGATGTGAATGAATGAAGGCATTCTAATCTTTCTAATCTTGAGCAAATTATCATATTCTATGAGCTAAGTTTAACATTGGTATAGTCAAAGGTCAGGTGAGTTTTAATTTTTTGTTCACTATAACATGTCCGTATATCCCGCCAATCTGGGTTCACATCATCCTAGGTGAAAAACCTGATAGAAGAAATGGCTGCTTTGGATGAGGTCATTGCTAAGCTTACCAAGGAAAAGAAGGCACTGCAGGAGGCTCACCAACAAGCTCTGGATGATCTTCAGGCTGAAGAGGACAAAGTTAACACTCTGACCAAGGCCAAAGTCAAACTGGAGCAGCAAGTGGATGATGTAAGTCATGGTGATGGTGGAGGACAATATGAAGGATGCAAGTTTCCTTGCCCAGTTCTAACATCCTTATACTGATAGAGATTTGACTGGAAACTGGAAACAACATTCTGTATATGATAGAGATTTGACTGGGAGCGGACTAGAGAGTGATGAGGTACAAGTGCTAATCCAGAAGACTGTGCTAGTGAATTATGTATAATTCTTTGGAAAAAAATAAACCTAGGAACATCTACTTAGAAACCCAATCTTTAGTAACTTTCCAGTGCCTATGCAGCCATTCCAGTGGGGTGCACACTGCATCCTGCAGTGGAGGGGGCACTTGCAGTGGAGTCATGGAGGCCTCCTCAAGTTAAGGGATCATTTATTCCTTTACCTCGGGGCTGCACTGTAGCTGAATCTGTGCTGGAAAGTTGGTTAGGATTGGGCTGTTTGATATGTTCCAGCCTCATAACAATGTGCTTGGCACTAATGTTTCTGTAAGATTTCTATTTAGAGAGCAAAAAAATGGCACTTCCTATTCAAGTGAAAAGCAAAGCAAGCTTTCACACAATAGGGGCCACTTTGGGACCTTGATCTACTGAGGGAGAGGGGAATGGGGTGGCTGAGTATGTGAGATGTTATTTCATCTTCTGTCTTGTATCATTTGTGCTCTCCAGCTGGAAAGTGCCTTAGAACAGGAGAAGAAGATACGGATGGATCTGGAAAGAGCAAAGCGCAAGCTAGAAGGTGATCTGAAACTGACTCAGGAATCTGTGATGGATCTGGAGAATGACAAGCAGCAGCTGGAGGAGAAACTCAAAAAGTGAGTGTACACTTTGTGGAAAGCCATACAGTCAAACCGGACCAGGTTCACCAAGATATTCCACCCTCTTATCAGCATCCTAATGGCAGTGGTGATATATAACTCATGACTAGATGCTGTACCTTTCCTTCCTGTAATTTCTCAACAGGTTGTATTTACTCGTACATAAGACATGAAGAATTATTTGGTTTACTGCAGTACTGAGCACCACTGAGATGAAGGCTCTGCTGCATGAGGCATTTTCCAAGTGGCAAGAGAAAAAGGGAGGCTTAATGGGGCATATACCCCACTGATTTAAAGTTTAACCCTCTGTTGGCTCTTTCTCATGTGCAACTAGAATCTTCAGTTCCTGGTCTGGATGTGGAGAGAAATAGTAATTATGGTTTAGAACTCTCCCCTTAGAGAAGAAAAACATTAGCAGGAGATGAATTCGTTTTTCTCTGGGGCCCATTGCAGTGAAGCCAAATGAATGCTAGTATAATGGCTATAGGACAGTGGTTCTCACATACTTAGCACTGAGACCCACTTTTTACAATGAGAATCTGTCAGGATCCAGTAATGTCATGACTGGAAGTGACATCATCAAGCAGGAAAATTTTTATCTATCCTAGGCTGCAATCCTACCCACACTTACCTAGGAGTAAGCCCCATTTATTTTCATTATTGAAAGAGTATACATAGTAGCTTGTTAAAAGTACAGGTCTGTAACATTTCCCCAAATGTAGTCACATACCATGGTAGTATCAAGTTTAATATAGTAAAATGAAATATTGAAATGAATGGGGATCTACCTGAAATTGATTTGTGACCCACCTCGTGGCTCCTGACCCACAGTTTGAGAAACACTGCTATAGGATATTGTTCACAGGAAATGGATTTAGACTAGGTCACAGAACTGGTTAGTTCCATATGCTGAAAACACATTTTTACCCACATATTTTCAAAAACAGGAGTGTAAAAACAATCCTTTTTAAGGCTACAATCCTATATACTCTTTCGTGGGAGAAAGCCCCATAGTGGGGCTTAATTCTGAGTAAATGTACGGGTTGAGCCTCATTATTCGCGTGGGTTTCATTCCAAGCACTCACTTGGATGGCAAAAAACGCACTATAGCAAATCCATTTAAAAAACAAAGTTTCTTTTCTCAGGTGATTTAAAAACAGCCTTGCTGACATTTGTGATGTAATATAAGAGTCCTTAAGAAGACAACCCATCAATCACTCATCCTCCAAGCACTTAGAAAGAAAGGTGCTTCACTCAGCCCCTCCCTTCACCAATGCAAAGTGATCCCCTTTCTTTCACATGCTCAGGGGGAAGGGAGGGGTCTGCTGGAGAGAGGAGGATTGATGGATTGTCAGCCAGCTGCCCTCTCTCTCTCTCTCATTAAGGAGGCTGTTGTTAAAGGACTGTTCAGTTTTTTAAACTGCTTTTAAAGGTATGCATTTTCCCCCTTCTCCAGGGATCAGCACATTCCTTCACATTTGCAGTGGCCATTCGTGTTGAGTCAAATCCGTGTATAAAATATCCGTGTATAAATAGGGTGGACCTTTATATAGGATTGCACTGTCAGTCTCCTAAGCATGATAATTACAGAGAATTCCCTGGATCTCAGTCCCAGTCTAAGCCCAAGTTGTCTTTATTTTCCTTTGTAGGAAAGACTTCGAAATGAATCAGTTAAATTCAAGAATTGAAGATGAGCAGGTCCTTGTAGCACAGTTACAGAAGAAAATTAAAGAACTCCAGGTAAAGCTAAGAGGGTTGTTCCGAGACTGCAAGTGGACTAGCAATTTACATGTGATGAGTTGAAAAAATGTCTTGTTTAGCACCATGTGCACATGTAGCAGAGAGCTGTGCCAATTGAAGTTCCTTGTCTAATTTACCAGTAAGATAACTTAGGACCAAACCAAATGTGCAGCTATTAGGTGGGAAAATACCTCTCTAACAGCCCAATCCTGCTAGAATTGACTGCGCCGGGTTGCCCGAGAGTGGGGTTAACATCAGGCCTAAATGCTGGATCCTGGCCCCACCCCCCTTCCAGGCCTGGCCCGCCCATAGGCCTGCCTGCCATCTGTCCTCCCCAGAGCCCCACACCAGCCTGAGTCGTCTAGCATGTACTTACTGGGCCCAGGGCTTGCTCCGGTGCAGGGAGGCCAGCATGTGTACTGGCCTCCCCAACTCACAAGGAGGCGCAAACGTGAGTGCCCATGATCTCCAACCACATCCTAACTCAGGAAGCATCTGGAGAGCCTGGAAAGTGATGTTATGTGACATCATGATGTTGCATGATGCAGTGACGTCACATGACATCAGGACATTGCTGCCTCTTGTGCCCTGGATAAACTTCTGAGTTCTTTCCATTCTTTGTCTACCCACAGGCCCGAATTGAGGAACTAGAGGAGGAGCTGGAGGCAGAGCGAGCTGCTAGGGCTAAGGTGGAGAAGCAGCGAGCAGAGGTGGCACATGAATTGGAAGAGCTGAGTGAGCGGCTAGAGGAGGCCGGTGGTGCCACTGCCTGCCAGATAGAACTGAACAAAAAGAGAGAGGCCGAGTTCTTGAAGCTGCGCAGGGACCTGGAGGAGGCTACACTTCAGCACGAGTCAACTGCTGCAACTCTGCGCAAGAAGCATGCAGACTCTGTGGCTGAGCTGGGGGAGCAGATTGACAACTTGCAACGTGTCAAACAGAAGCTGGAGAAGGAGAAGAGTGAGTTGAAGATGGAGGTGGATGATCTGTCGTCCAACATTGACTACCTCAACAAGAACAAAGTGAGCCTTGCAGTGTGCTGGTGCTGTTCTGTGTGAACAAGATGTATGTTGAAAGGATGTGGGGTGTGGGTGTGTAGAAATGGCTTTTCATATGCAAGATGGAGCATTTCATGCACGAGGGTGAATGGGCCAGTCTACTTTTTTTTACTGCAGCTAGTAATGTACAGCTAGTACATTTTACATGGCAACTGTAAATCAGAAGTTGAGAGCTTTATTCCTGGAAAATAATACAGACTTCCATTGCAATTGCAGGCAAACGCTGAAAAACTGTGCCGAACATATGAGGATCAGCTGAGCGAAGCAAAATCAAAGGTGGATGAACTCCAGCGTCAGCTGGCTGAAGTGAGCACCCAGCGTGGGAGGCTGCAGACAGAAAATGGTGTGTTGTGCAAATACTTTGCTGAGCCCAGGAGCTGCTGAAAGAGGGCTAGTCTCTCCAGTCCATTAGGGCCTTTACCCTTGGTTGCATGCTTGCTGTGTCCAAGACAAAATCAGCAGCCTTGATGGCTGATAATGATGCATGTCATATCTTACACTAGAGTTAAATAGGTGATGAAGAGCAAAACTGCTGCAGAATATGCCTTAACAGAGACTGTGAAGTCTGGGCATATTTAATTTGAGCTTAAGGGATACAAGTTCTGCTAGACATGAGGACACAGGAAAATCACTTTCTCTCTTCGTACTTCACAAGGTTACAGTCAGGAGAAATGCTTGAGATAGGAATTCTATAGCACTTGTAGACCAAAAAAGGCTGAAGGAATAATTAACCAAGCTAACAGCATACTGATGAGGTACATGGCAAGGGCAGCAATTATGCCATTAATTATGCAATTATGCATAATTAATTAAACAATTATGTATAAGCTGTGTAACCTAGGATATACAAAATGGCCTCTAGTGTGTTTTGCTTTCCTGATTGTATAACAAGGCTAGATTGTAATTTGTAATGACTCTCCTGGATACCCACTGAGAGCACTATATCTCTGCTTTGAGAGACATGGCCACCTTTTTGAGACCAATATTTTCCTCCTTAAGCCATTTCTGTCCTGTGTTTTATATATGCAACAGGGATCAAATGTGTACACCTGTGGGCTGGGGAGAAATGGGTTAAGATAGAGATCCTATGTATTCTGTCCTGAGGGTTTCTAAATCCTCTGGAAATGATTACAGAATCTGAATTTGAACTATTACCTCTTCTTGAGTGGCGGTGCTCTTAAGTAGAATGGGTCTCGTGATGCCAACCTTGTGCTATGCGTGCAGAAATAACTCAAACCTGTGGGTTATTTGAGCATTGGATGTGTCACCAGCCTTACAATCTTCATTAAAGACGGGTGCCAGCGTTGTGCCAGTTGCAGCATTGCCTGTCCTGTCTCTGTCGGTAACTTTTAAACAAGATATATTCTGCACTAGAATTTGCAGGGTCTATTGGAAGTCAGGATCAGTCCTGCCACTTGCTGTTTGGATGTCAAAGTGATGAAAAAATTGTTATTTGATGAACAAGTATTACCCACGTACTTGAATTTTTGTAAAATCAGGAGAACTGAGCAGACTTATAGAAGAGAAGGAGTCTCTTATAAACCAGCTGAGCCGAGGCAAGACTTCTTTTACGCAGACCATTGAGGAACTCAAGAGACAGCTAGAAGAAGAGACCAAGGTGACAATTTACATGGCTAATATTATGCCTGCAGTAAAGAGCTGATGTACATTAGCAATAGAGGGGAATCAGGCTGAAGTTGTTGCAAGTCCGAGTAGACCCAGGAAAGCAGATCAAGGCTAGGAAGGGGGATAGGATACTGGTGGTGCCTCTACTGCCAGTACCTCCCCCTTCCCAGTCTCAATTTGCCCCCTCCCCACCCCAATTTCCACTCCATTCCACCCCCTCCACACCCCTTTCCACCCACCCCCTGCCTACCTCCAATCCCCCACTGCACTGACTTACTGGTACTTTGGTTCCTCCTCTGTCTGCTTGTGTGCTGACCTGGCCACTTGCAGCAGTGACCAGAACACACTGAATGGCATGTCACGCTTTGCGACAGGTACAAAGTACCTTATGCTGCTGGAATGTTAATTCTAGCAGTGAAAGGCCCACTTAGGATTGTGCCGTGAGTTCCCTAAACCTTTAGGATTCATGGTAGATGGCTTGACTTAGAGAGAAGCTTGAGCCCTGGATCTTAGCAGTTAAGCCCTACACAAAACCTAATATAAATGAAACTGCATTTCCAGGGACAGAGTTATTAAAATAGTTATATTGCTAATATTAATAGTAACATTAAGAAGGTAACAGTATTTCTAATAGAAAAGATGTTGCTATGTAAAATAACCATACCTCTTTCCCATACATTTAAAGCTCTGAGTAACCCAAGTCACAACTTCAAAATAATCTTTGAGAGTGGTTGGGATAGTTCAGGGCATTGTTAAACCAAGACAGGGCTGGGGTTGGTATCTGTCTTGATCTCCTTGCTTGAATGGCCCAAATTGGCTTCTGTAGTGAGTGTCCATAAAGATATCATTCAGACCCAGTGGTGTCACTAGGGTTCGCGTCACCTGGTGTGGGATGCCAGCACATCACCCCCCATGCAGTGGGCGGGGCAACACCCCAGGTGGTGGGCGTGGTGATGTACTATCACTCCGCCCCCACTGGTTTTTTGGCCGTACCTTTTGATAGAACAAAGATAGAACACATTCTGCATGAAATTACACATTGATTGATATATAACATGACAGTATTATTCTTCCAAATTATGATTTTAGTGATTTTGGTCACTAGTGGTGTCACACACACACCCCCGGGTGTCAACTTACTAACACCTTATTGCAGCAGTTCTCAAACTTTTAGCACTGGGACCCACTTTTTAGAATGACAATCTGTCCAAGACCCACCAGAAGTGAAGTCATGGTGGAAGTGACATCATCAGGCAAATTAAAATAAGTATAAATAATTAAAGTAAAACAAATAATTAAATAAGCAGAAGCCAGCCCTGGTCCACCAAGTGAATTTCCTCTGTAGCCTGCCTGCACCCCCCCCCTCCAAAATCAGTAAGATTTTCAGCCCTACCCAGTGCCCAGTTCAATTTAAGAACTTCTGTTTAAACCAGATCACTGTCAGGATCCACCTGGCTTTGCAAGTCTCAAAAAGGTTCACCTTATCAGCTGAAGCCTCTGTTTTGATCCTTTTTAGTGGGGGGGGGGGGGCTGCCTTCTGGAACACTTGTTTAGCTGCAGGTGCATAGGATCAGGACCATTCTGGTAGCCTTGCACTCTCCTTCACCTGATCTTCCACACCAGCTAAGGCATGGTTACTTACTTGCAAGTAAATAAGACTGTGAGGCTTAGTTTCGCTTTCCATAGGGCTCAATACATTCATCTGCTTGGCGGGAGGGACTTCCTTCTCAGGTGTTTTTGGGGAATGCATTCTTTGGATCAGGACTGTTCTGGTGTTGTTGAATTCCTCTCAGTCTGCCTTTTCCGACGGCCTAAAGCAAGTTCACCTACTTGCGAGTAAACGCGCAATACAGCTCACTTTCACTTTCCATAGGGATCAATGCATTTTTTGTACTCCGGTTTTTTGGCCATAACTTTTGATAGAAAGGAGATATTTCACTCTGGTTTTTTGCATTGCATTCCGCTCAAAATTCCACATCCGACGGTATATAATATGATGAGGTTACTCCTAACCACCGCAATTTTAGCATGTCACCCCCAGCGCGTGTCACCCCCCAGCACGCTTCACCCCCCCAGTGCGCATCACCTGGTGCAGCCCGCACCCCCCTAGTGACGCCACTGTTCAGACCCAACCCATTCCTCCTACCCATGTATGCATTTGACTTGACCATCATTTGCAAAAGAGGCACTTACATTCACATGTGGCAATGACTATTCTTTGAAGAATAGTTCTGGCCGTATCTCTCTGTGTGCATTTCCTAGATCCTACCATTTATTTGGCCTTGGAAAATAAAAAGTACCCTCTCTTTGGTCAGTGGGCTCAAGCAAGCAGTATGGGGAGCCTTACTCTAATTTTAATCATATTATTTCATCCTTCCAGTCCAAAAATGCCTTGGCTCATGCTTTGCAAGCATCCCGCCACGACTGTGACCTTCTGCGGGAACAGTATGAAGAGGAGGTGGAGGCCAAGGGGGAGCTCCAGCGGTCCTTGTCAAAAGCCAATGCAGAAGTGGCCCAATGGAGGACCAAATATGAGACAGATGCCATTCAGAGGACAGAAGAGTTAGAAGAGGCCAAGTAAGTTCCAGTAATGGAGACACTCACATGATGTACATTATGCAGTATCAGGATTCTGTGCAAGAACAAAGCAGTTTTTTTCGTTTCTGACATGACAATTGTGCCTGAAGGTATCCTTGCAATTGATGTAATAGAGTGACTTCAAGTTAGGGGGATGTTGCAGGACGGCATTATGGGAAGAAAGAGGAAGCATGTAATAAACTCTAGTTGTTTTGTGCAACTATTGATCAGTTGCTTCAATTGTCTCTTGAATATTGCTTCCCAATATAAAGGTGAAAAACACTGTAGTAGGTGGGTGGGATTAGTGTTGGTTCCAAAAGTCCAAGAGCCCTTGATAGCAGCTAACCCAGGACCATTTGCAGGAAGAAGCTGGCTGTCCGACTCCAGGAGGCAGAGGAGGCTGTGGAAGCAGCACATGCCAAGTGTTCCTCCCTAGAGAAGACTAAACACCGTCTGCAGACAGAGATCGAGGACCTGTCCATTGACTTGGAGAGAGCAAACTCTGCTTGTGCTGCTTTGGACAAGAAGCAGCGCAATT
Organism: Tiliqua scincoides; assembly: GCF_035046505.1. NCBI lineage: Eukaryota > Metazoa > Chordata > Lepidosauria > Squamata > Scincidae > Tiliqua > Tiliqua scincoides. The sequence continues at coordinate 190,707,242 of NC_089824.1, forward strand.
TTGACAGGATCATCTCTGAGTGGAAGCAAAAGTATGAGGAGACTCAAGCAGAGCTGGAGGCCTCTCAGAAGGAGTCCCGCAGCCTGAGTACAGAGCTCTTCAAGCTCAAGAATGCCTATGAAGAGTCTCTGGAAAATCTAGAGACTCTCAAGCGCGAGAACAAGAACCTGCAAGGTATCATCACAAAGGCTTGTGTGTATTTTATGGCTGCTCAGCTACAGGAGTTCTTATGGAACAGATTTTAGAAATGGGCTATGTCAGAATGCCAGATGCAAGGGAGGGCGCCAGAATGAGGTCTCTTGTTATCTGGTGTGCTCCCTGGGGCATTTGGTGGGCCGTTGTGAGATACAGGAAGCTGGACTAGATGGGACTATGGCCTGATCCAGTGGGGCTGTTCTTATGTTCTTACGTTCTTAGATATGTCATTTTCTTTTCAAGCAAGTTTCTACCCTTCAAGGCTTCTGGATAGGCTTGAAAGTGTAGGAGCTGTTTGATGGAACCCAAAAGGTTAGAATAGGTCCTGTCCCACTACTTGAAGACCAATGGGCCACTAAATATTTATGTGGGCTAATGTGTGGGCTAATCGCCAAGGCTGGTTTATATTCTTTCTTTCTTTCTTTCTTTCTTTCTTTCTTTCTTTCTTTCTTTCTTTCTTTCTTTCTTTCTTTCTTTCTTTCTTTCTTTCTTTCTTTCTTTCAAGCTATGAATGATTTATGATCACCTGTTGTCTGTGCACGTACAGTTTATACAGTACATGTCTGTATAAGCACTACCCATGCAGTACCGTGCAATACGTTCTGCAGATGTTCAGAGTTTTGGAACAGGAATTCTGTCCTCTCATTCACTATGTGTAAGAGTTTGATTTTATCCCCCTTTCTCTCAGAATGGAGGATGTGAATTTTTTATAAGTGAAATAGTACATTTGAACACCACCTTATATAAATTAGAACAATTATGCACATAGCTATACAACTGTTTGAATTGTGCATGGACATGATAAGGAGACATGGTAAATCTATAATATGCTTAAATAGGACACTGAATGACCATAGATCTTGCCCTTTTAGCAGCAGAGCATGAGATTGCTCCTTGCTGTCATGGTCAGCCTGCTCTCATTGTCATGGTCACACCTGCTGTCATTGCAGGCAACCTGAAGGGACTGAGAATGCAAACTGTCTGCTTGGTCCAAACCAGCTTGTAAATACCCAACCTTGTCTCTTCCCAACCAGAGGAGATTACGGACCTGACCGATCAGATCAGCATGAGTGGCAAAACCATCCATGAGCTGGAGAAGCTAAAGAAGGGCCTGGAGAGTGAGAAGAATGACATCCAGGCTGCCCTGGAGGAGGCGGAGGTTAGTTCTTAGGTTAAAGGGAGGGTGAAGAAAACTCAGATCCTTGTCACAGCATAAATTGAATCTGAACTCACACCCTGACTGAAGTGAAAGCAGAAAATCTGCTGCCTCTTTTCCAACATTCACCTATCGTTGCTGCTGTTTCTGGTTTTTTGGTGATGCTGAATCTCAGCAGGGAAACCTACTAGCATGGAAGCAGACCATCTATCTGGCTTCAGGGTGGCACCTAGTGGTCAAAAAAGGCAACATCAATATCCTCTCCAAATATTTAATTTGTTGCATTTTTAACCTGCCCGCCTTTGACAGAGCTCAGTGTGTGGCATAGATGAGTCTCCCCTTCCTCCATTTTATCCTCACTACAACCCTGCAAGGTAGATTAGGTTACACAGAGAGTATGTGACTGGTCCGTGATTACCAATGAGCCATGGCTGAGTGGGGATTTGAACCTGGGTCTCCTCGGTCCTAATTGGACACTCTGTATCACACTACCTCTACATCAGCACTTTCTAAGGGCAGATAGCTTAGTGAACTTCTGGCTAATCCTGATGCCATTTCATAATCAAATCTAAGCACGCCAAGGGAAGTGGAATCACCAAAGAATTTGCCACTAAGTATTGCATCTTCTGCTACCTATAGGGAGCCCTGGAGCATGAGGAGAGCAAGACGCTGCGCATTCAGCTGGAGTTATCCCAGATTAAAGCTGATGTTGATAGGAAACTGGCAGAGAAGGATGAAGAATTTGAGAACCTGAGGTAAGAGCAGGACCTGTTTGGCAGGCTGTTGTATAATACCAATTACAGTATATAATGTGAGCTGGGTAACCATCAAAGCAGTAGCTTTGGGTCTTCTGCTACCTTCCCAGCAAGGATAGAGCAAATCTGTTCACAGAGGCTCTGTGGAGAAAACGCAGCCATGAAGATTGCCCGTCCACATGATCTTTGAGTCAAGTGCTTCTTCCTAGGAATTATTTCTTCACTCTTACAGGCGTAACCATCAGAGAGCCATGGACTCCATGCAGGCCTCCCTGGATGCAGAAGCCAAAGCCAGAAATGAGGCCACCAGATTGCGAAAGAAGATGGAGGGCGATCTCAATGAGATGGAGATTCAGCTGAGCCACGCAAACCGCCAGGCTGCCGAGTTCCAGAAACTGGTGCGGCAGCTCCAAGCTCAAATTAAGGTCGGTCTGGACTTTTATTCAGATGGGGATGTGTTCTCAGTGGTTCTTTACTTCGGGTTTTGTGTCGCTGTGCACTGCTTCCTTAATCTCTATCAGAGGTGTCAAACTCGTTTCATACAGTGGGCCAAATTGCATTCATGGCACATGTTGAGGGCTGGAGGTGACATCATTAAGCAGGAAGTGACAACATTAAGTAGATGATAGCCAGAAATAAGCACTTTGTTCTCACATAGAAACTTATCAGCTGTTATAAAAAGTTATTTATGATGGAGATCGGAATTATGTAATCTGAAGTATAGAACAGATATCGTAGGGATATAAGTAAATAGGACATACTACTTCATACTTGCTGTATTTTACCTTTATATAGTTTATGTGTATGTATTGTATATGTATTGTCTATTATTAATTTGGAAAAATGAAAAGAAACTTAACAGCTGCAAATGACATAAAAGAAAATGAGTCAATCTCGTTCATAATTTCAAGATATGGGAGAGCCCAATTATAGCAAGGGCTGGAGAAATTACTTCTGGGGTTCGCATCTGGCTAGCTGGCCTTATGTTTGACACCCCTGGACTATACTGTTCTGTCTATAAGAGAAAACCACATCCAATTTGAGAAGTGAATCAGCTGTTATCCTTCACCTGGCCAGTTATTGGAGGACCCTTAAAGATTCTGTGCAGTGCAGCCTCTAGCACTCTTTACTGCTTATAGTTCCTGCCTTTCTCCTATAACATGGATGCCTTTCTTGATATTGCTGACAGGATCTGCAGATAGAGCTGGATGACACCTTGCGCCATAACGATGACCTGAAGGAGCAGGCAGCCGCTCTGGAGAGGCGCAACAACCTGATGATGGCTGAGGTGGAGGAGTTGCGAGCAGCCCTGGAACAGGCTGAGCGTGGAAGGAAGCTGGCTGAGCAGGAGTTGCTAGAAGCCACAGAGAGAGTCAACCTGCTGCACTCCCAGGTGAGTGGAGGGCCTGTTTGTGTGTGGGGCAGCAGCTGTTCAAGGGGTGAATCAAAGGCTGAAGAGATGTCAATAAAAAATTCAAAGGCTCTCACTTTGCCTCTTCACTATCCTGGTATAAACAATCATGTAAGCCGAAGGAAGGTTGTAAATTCTGTTGGGATAGCAGGTCTGCGGAGAAGGAAAGTGCCCTTTAGGTAGCCAAATGCAGCTAGAAGGGGCTGTGATTCAATGACACCAGCATTTCTTTCATGTATAGAAAAGGGTTGTTCTCAGGCATCAGATATAACACTCTGAATCTTGATTGTCTACAAAGGTACAGGGAGAAGTTAGTCTTAAGAGGAGGAAGGGAGATCTAGTATTTTAATGAGCAAGCTACATGCATTCTTCTCAGCATTATGGCCGAGAACATCACCTGGTGCTCTGAAAGAGTCAGCATAATTTCCAAAGCATTGCAGGGTGTCCTCTTCCTCCCACATTGCAGGTAATGGTGCAGAGCCCAGGCTGAGTGATGAATACAGGTCTAGATAACTTTTAAAAAGTTGTTAGACAAATTAATGGAGGATTGACTTGTCAGTGGCTATTAGCCCAGCAGCTAATGTAAGATTCATACTCAGTACACTTTTGATTACCAGGCACAGGTAGTAATTGAAGAGTGATTGCTTTTACCATCCTGCTCTGCTTGTGAGCGTCTAAGAGGACCCTTGAACTGCATGATAATTTGGTCTGATACACTATCAACAGTTATTTTTCTATTATTTCCTTTCATGTTCTTGTGAGCTGTTGTGCTACATAGAAAGAGGGAGGCAGGTGGTATTCCTCACCCTGCACAATGTAGCCAGTTACCCTTAACACACTTTTACCACTCTGCTTGTAAGTACAGAAGTGTGGTGAAAGGCTTGTAAAATTACAGATTTTTCTCCCTGCTGTTCTTAATTCATGATTTGTGAGGGAAGTATATTTTGAAATGCTCCTAGGATTCTGAGTGCAAAATTCTGAGTGTCAGTCCAACTGAACAATCAGCCTGGAATAAAAGCATGCAATTTGTCATGCTATTTTTGCTGTTAATGCAGTGTAGTTTCTCCAAATCATTTCTTAAGCTACCAGGTATTCAGAAATGTCAGTGAAATTAAACTGGCAGAGCTGAACTGTGAAATAGCAGGCTGGTTGTTTTGCTGTGCTGAGCAGGTGAAATTGGTTTGTTGCACTAAAAGAGAGTGACTCTTAGACACACAGTATCTATAGATATCACAGTAGAGCATCCCCTACTGGTTTGTGTGTATGTCACTCTAACTTTCTCTAGAGCAACCATTTTCAACCACTGGGCCATGGCACACTGGTTATGGCTCAAATGGTCTGCAGGTGTGCCATGGGAGTTTGGGGGAGGGTCATTTATTAGTAGGGCCATCAAGGGATGTGAGCCTCCCACCAACACCATGGTGTGCCTTGTCAATTGTCAAAAAACCGATGGTGTGCCTTGACAATTTTAGTGTCTTGTCAGTGTGCTGTGAGATGAAAAAGATTGAAAATCACTGCTCTAGAGTCACCTGAACACCACACCCACACAATTGAGCCCTGGTGGTTGCAATTTTTCATGGTCATTTCATCTTCCAGAACACAGGCCTGATTAACCAGAAGAAGAAGATGGAGGCTGACATTTCCCAGTTGAGCACAGAGGTGGAGGAGGCGGTGCAGGAATGCAGGAATGCAGAAGAGAAGGCTAAAAAAGCCATTACTGATGTAAGGGGCTTGAAGAGGGTTGGTGGATGGAATTCTGCAAGTGGAGCAGAGAGGGAGGGGCAGGGGCTACAAGTTCATTTCACTACAGTATTTACGAGAACATCCTATTCTTATGTAGAGCAAAAAATATTCCCCGAAAGGCTGTTCTCCAATTTCTTCCCTGTGAGTGTTGATAGTGAATATTGGATACTCATCATCAGCATGTGACATCCAAGGGTTTTACAATGGCACTCAACAGTTGACTGTATCCCACATTGTAACAGCATCTGAATGCTGACATATAAGATTAGTCTGTATTTGATAGTATTGGACATGCAGTGTGACCATTAGTTTATAGCAGGGGTGCCCAAACCCTGGCCCTGGGGCCACTTGCGGCCCTCGAGGCCTCTCAATGTGGCCCTCAGGGAGCCCCCAGTCTCCAATGAGCCTCTGGCCCTCCGGAGAATTGTTGGAGCCCACACTGGCCCGATGCAACTGCTCTCAGCATGAGAGCAACTGTTTGACCTCTCGCGTGAGCTGTGGGATGAGGGCTCCCTCCACTGCTTGCTGTTTCACATTTGTGATGCAGTAGCGGAAGCAAAGGAAAGGCCAGCCTTGCTTTGTGCAAGGCCGTTTATAGGCCTTGAGCTATTGCAAGACCTTCATTCATTCATATAAGTTCATCTTTAATATATTCATTTATGTAAACGTATGTAAATTTATTCAAATTTAAAATATAAATTAATTCTTTTTTTCCCCCGGCCCCCGACACAGTGTCAGAGAGATGATGTGGCCCGCCTGCTAAAAACTTTGGACACCCCTGGTTTATAGTATCCAGCAGCTGTGGCAATAATAGGAGAGCTTGACAGCTGACCTACAATAACACTTTGTACTAAGTAGAAAGCCTTCTTTTGAACAGGCAATAGCCAATGGCATTGGACATTTTAATGGCAAAGTGTTAATTCTGACCATCACATGTTGATATCAAAATTTGGACAGCTGCAGCTCTAGTTTTTAACTGAAGATTCTTGATATCTGCTCTGCCCAGAGTTAGCACTTTCACTATCTTGTATTTAACAGAGCACTCTCCCTCATTCTTTCTAATGAACGGCCAGTGCTTGTGTTACTGCTTTGTTGCTTTAGGTGGCTAGGACTGCATGTTGTAGAGGGCATTTCTGGGGTGTTAGCAGATGGAAAAAACTTCCTTTTCCATCACCACCTTGGTTCATGCATTTAGGAACTGAGAGTGGGACCAATGCTATAGGTAAAGACTGCTAGGCAACTGGTTGGGGGTTTCTAAAGCAAGAGGTGGCAGCAGGCAAGAAGACTAGAAGTTGGGTAAGCTGCAGCACATCAGTATACCACTCTGCATCAGTGAGACTGGTGGAGCAGAAAGACTCCTAATTGGGGATAGACAGATAATGGATGCATAGTTGTGCCATCATGTACATGGGGAACCTGATGAGATACAACCAGATAGATGGGTGAGGAGAGACTGAGATTCAGGGGCTTCACTATAAGTCTGGTGTTGATGCCATTACAATGCAGTATTTCACCTAGTGGATCAAAAATACAAAAGGTAGTCCCTGTACCTTTTTGGTTGGATGAATAGTTGAAGTTGAACAGCAGCTCATTGGGCTGGCAATTCCTCTGGGTAAGCTTTTGTGCTCTAGACCAGTGGTTCTCACACATTTAGCACCGGGACCCACTTTTTAGAATGAGAATCTGTCAGGGCCCACTGGAAGTGATGCCATGACCGGAAGTGACATCATCAAGCAGGAAAATTTTTAACAATCCTAGGCTGCAAGTCTACCCATACTTACCCAGGAATAAGTCCCATTTACTATGATTGTTACAAGCATATACATAGCAACCTGTTAAAAGTACAGATGTGTAACATTTCCTCAAATGCAGTCACATACCATGGTAACATCAGGTCTAATATATTAAAAATAAAATATTGAACTGAGTAGGGACCCACCTGAAAGTGGCTTGTGACCCACCTGGTGGGTCCCGACCCACAGTTTGAGAAACACTGCTCTAGACAAAACCTTCTTGCATGAAAAGGGCGAAAGATATGGGAGACAGAGGACCACATTCAGGGCCTAATTATGGTACATGAGCTATTTGACCTTCATTCCACCAGGCAGCTATGATGGCTGAAGAACTGAAGAAGGAGCAAGACACAAGTGCCCACCTGGAGCGGATGAAGAAGAATATGGAACAAACCATTAAGGACCTGCAGATGCGGCTAGATGAGGCTGAGCAGATTGCCCTTAAAGGAGGCAAGAAGCAGATTCAGAAACTGGAAGCCAGGGTAGGTGTTATACTAGGGGAACTGGCATGGTAGCTGTAGTGGCAGCTGTCCTTCCTCTGTGAACTATGAGGCCTCCACACTCATCACAGCAAGAAGGGAGCAGCTGACAGAAATCTGCATAAAGCCAGCAGCTTTCAAACTACTAGACTGATCTTCCCAACAGCATCTGTTTCTCAGTCTCAGAACTGGAACTGAAACACAAACTTAGTTATTAGGTTCCAGCAGGGGGTTTAAATATGGGAATAGTCTCTTTTAATTCTTTCATGATAGAGATGAATCCCATATGCACTAGAAGCCACCTTGATTCCCACTTCCTTGTCAAGTGACATATTTACATTTTTTCATTTTTCTGAACCAAATAGGGTGATAGAAAATAACTTAACCACTTGCTTACTCCTTTCAGGTGAGGGAACTGGAGGGAGAGTTGGATGTAGAACAGAAGAAGTATGCAGAGACTCAGAAGGGTATTCGGAAGTATGAGCGCAGAATCAAAGAATTGACTTACCAGGTACACCTGAAGGCCTGGCATCTTCATGCAAATTCCCCATTACCCCTAATAGCAGGGTGGAGATGAAGCTCAGTGCTGACAGCAGAAGGGAGCACTGGAAGGAAAAGAGCCAATCCATGTGTGACCATTACTTTTCAGACTGAAGAGGACAGGAAGAACCTGGCACGGATGCAGGATCTGATTGACAAGCTGCAGAGCAAAGTCAAGAGCTACAAGCGCCAGTTTGAGGAGGCAGTAAGTGCAACTGTGTTGATTTTCATTCCAGTTCTCAACGCTTGGGACAATTAGCACTCTGCTTACGGTCACCCTTGGTTCTGCAGGAACCATCAGCAGACCATTTCCCTCCCTCCCAGCTCCTTCCCTCCACATTCAACTCCTGTGTTGCTGAAATAAACTCAAGCAAAGTACCATATTTTTGAAAAGGAAAGATATCCTTTTCAGTATGTCAGTTCTTACACATCTGCACATCTGAGCAGCCATCTTTTTCTGTGTGCAACAATTCAATTGTGGTTTCACAACCACACACCAACGCCCCTTTCCACATGTCTGTCAGATACCATGTTTGCATACAGCACAAGCTCAGGACATTATGCACTACCCTTTTGTCTGCATCTAATTGTCTTCCATTCTTAGGAGCAGCAAGCCAACTCCAACCTGGTGAAATACCGCAAAGTGCAGCATGAGCTGGATGATGCTGAGGAGCGGGCTGATATTGCAGAGACGCAAGTGAACAAGCTGCGGGCTCGCACTAGGGAAGCTGCACCTCTGAAGGTAAGAATTGAGCTAGCAAAAAGCTGTGAGGAGGGATTGCTATACAGAGATGAGAACATTTATGCTGGTTGCCCTGGAAAGGGACACACTGAGCCAGCCAAAATCTATTTAAAATAGATATAACCTGCCTTTCTGTCTAATAGCAAGATACTAAAGAGGGCATAGATCAATACCAAGGCATTAGTGTGCTAGAAAAAGAGATTTTGCCTGGCATAGTAATGTCACTAGGGAGGGAACTGATCCAGCCTCCATGGACTGGATGTTCTAGGTGCTACAGTAGAAGACTGGCTTCTATTTTCTGAGATGCAATCAGCCACACCAGTTGTGAGATTTAATAGTTCCCAGCCACAGCCTATTCGCAGTACGAACCGTCTTTGCAAGATGGGGAGAAGGGAAGTGGGTACTAGTACAAGGCAGTCTTTGAGAACCCTGGCACCAACACAAACTAAATGGAGAAGGAAAAACTCAGAGACAAGCTAGTGGGAAGAGGCTAGGGGAAGCTGCTATACAATTTAACAATCCATTTTTGAACCAAACTTTGTGTTTTGTTTTTTTCCTAACAGCATGAAGAATAAGAAGCTGTGCTGTGACATTTATCATGACTTGGCCATATAGAGGAAGTGGCTGCAACAGCCATTGTCTGTAGCAAATAAAGTCTAGCTTCCATGACAAGGTGGCTCTGTCTTGTTTGTAAGTGTAAGAGATGATATTGATTTTAAGAGGAAGATCCATTTTTATTTTATTTAGCAAACTACTACCCTGGCTGTCAATATCCTCAGCTTTGATAGAACAGTATATTCACTCCTCTGATCTACCAGTGGTGTGCATGTGAGTGGAGGGAGCTCGGTTTTTGAATCTCAGTTCCAGTTTTTAAAAAAGGACACACTTCAGTAATGCAGTTGGTAGAGATGAGTCTCCAACTAGGATGGCCCTAGGAGCCGCCTGAGAAGGAACTGTTCTCTTGGATGGAACATCTGGTGATGCAAAGTTTAATAGCACTAATCTAGGAGAGCCTGGTGGGTCTGGACCGCACTAACAACATTCTAGACCACAGGTGCAAATCATTATGAATAATGAAGGTAGAGCAGGAGGTTCTTAAGTGCTGGAAAGAAAGGTACCTCCTTTCAAGGATTACACAGGTCTGCAAAACTGGGATCAGAAATTTTCCAAAGTTGTGGTGGTTTTATATGAATTTTGGATGCAGATTCCAAAAATGGCATCAGTTTTGCCCTGTCGTGTCTAGTTTCAGACATACAGCATAGCCTCGTTAGTGAATGGTTCAAACAGCTTCCTTGTGAGGAAATCATATTTTCATAAGGAAGCTGCTTGAACCATTAACAAGACTATGCCATATCTCCAAAACTAGACATGGTAGGGCAAAACTGATGCCATTTTTGGAATTGGCACCCCAAATATACCCAAAATTAGGTCTAACTTAGACGGCAAAATGCATGTTGGCCTGTTACTGAATTTTTTTGAAATTTCATTTCCATATGAAACTTGTTTTTATCCTGAACAGAAAGGAGTCATCAGGGCATTCAAGATGAATCAGTGAGAAAGTTGGCTGGTTGGGATATAAATACTGTATTGTACAAGTTGATGAAACTAGATGGGGAAGGTGATGCAAGATTATTTTGGTTTCTGGGTCCCCTTGACTGGAACATCTAAAGCAGCAAAATAGATAACTTAAGTAGACAAAGACTTGCTGGCCAAACACATTCTTCTAGTCTAGGGCAAGGCATCTATCTGTATGACTCAAAGGATTCCAGTATGTGGTCAAGGCTCTCATGCTTTCGATACAGGAATCTTTGAGCACAAACTCTGGTCATTATATTGACACACCATCAAAATTTGCAACCTCCCGATTTTAGAAATGGGCTAAGTCAGAATGTCAGATGCCAGGGAGGGCACCAGGATGATGTCTCTTGTTATCTGGTGTGCTCCCTGGGGCATTTGGTGGGGCCGCTGTGAGATACAGGAAGCTGGATTAGATGGGCCTATGGCCTGATCCTGTGGGGCTGTTCCTATGTAAATCAATTCAGTCTGGCTTCAAAGTTGGGGATGCAATACCTCCAATGGACATGAAGTCACTATCATTTATTTTCCTGTATGAGACATTGTAGATCCACTGGGAATCTTTGAGAACCACCAACAAAAGTTTCACAGGGCTTCAGCTGGAGATTACTGCTGTAGACAAATCCTGACAAGTTCACTTGCTTATACTTAAGGTTTATTGCTAATTGGAACACCCCAATATGATATGCAAGAGCTCAACTGCCATGAAGATTGATGCACAAAAATAAAGAATGACATTTCTCCAAGCATATTTTTTTTAAAATAAAGTTCTTTAATAGTTTCCATTTAATTTTTTTATGTGCTGTTAGTAAATCAGCATTAATCTGGGCAGCATGAACATCAATCCATTTGAGATACTTAAAAATTTCCAGGAACATTGGCTGACCTGGTAAGACCCACCCTTCTGTCACACATCAGTTCCATTCTTTTAAGTGATTACAAATCCAAGTCAACATAGCCACTTCAGCTTCTCAGCTACAGTGAAGAGAAACTCACAAGTACCACTCCTTGAAGCAGTTTGTATTTAATCCAAAACTTTATCATTGCCACATCTAGACATTTGCAAAGAAGGTTTCACAGGAGAGAGAACTCTCAAGCCCAGAAACTCCATGTGAGAACTAGAAGGCAAGCGGTGCAGCCTGAGCCAAAAATCCCCATCCCATGTCCTTGGATCTGCTGATTCCCATAAACCTCCTATCTAGACAAAGCACAATGGGTGAAGCCACCAAGCCGCACCCCCCGGAGTAGTTAAGGAATTTGCACAAGTGAGATCAGTCTCACTCAAACCAATTTTGTAAGGATAAAAAGCAGCCTGACCATTTAGTGGCAAGAAAAAAATAGTGCTAAAAATTACAAACACAGTGTGTTTGTTGCAGGTTTATGGCAGTGCTGTTTGGATGCAAAAGCACCCAAACTAATTTCAGCCTTTTAATTCATAGTATTTATTTTGAAGTGTATGCTACCAGAGCTATAGAATTAGCACATGAATGTCTAAGGCTATGGGGGAAAAAAGGGATAAACCCAGCAAGGAAAGGCTGAAAAAAATCAGAGGCAGTTGCTTGTGTCAAAGGCTATCTCAACATTTGGATCAGGGGTAGGGATGGAGAGAGAGAGTGCACTTGCTATAGGCATGTGGGCATGTAAAGCCAGTGTAGTAGAACAGAGAAGAAATATTTAAACATATCCTTGGAAAATTCCTTTAGGCATGCAGCTGATTGCTCATGTACAACAGGCATATGATTCGCTCCCTGGTTTCCATTTTAATTATGTTTTGAAGATAAGCCACAAATGGATACACAGGCTTAGTTCAAGTGTTGCTTTGTTCCACCAAGAGATGCGCAACTCATTAGATGCTTCTAACTCCTTAGACGCTCATAATTGGGCCTTTGTGTGGAATTATTATACTTTTCACCCCAGATTCTAGTTTCAGGCAAATATTTAATAAAATCTGCACCAAAACTACTTACAATACATTTGGCTCCCTCTATTTTAAATCTAGAAATGTGTGCATGTGCAAACCCTCTTCATTTCCAGTTCCACATGGAGACAGTGAAACTGTTTTCATAATTAAGGTTCAATTCTGACACACTGATTTTTTTCCCTTCAGATGAAAAGCCTTATATTGGAATACAAGCTCCACATGTACTAAGCATTTTGACAAGAAGTTTTAGAATTGTAAATTTGCATATTAAGGGACAATCAGAATTAAAATTTAGGAGGGGGAAGAGAAAGGGCTGCCAATGCCTCAAATTCTTTAAAGTGCTTTAGCACAGTATTGCAACAATTATGTTCACTACAGAATCGTTCTGGCTTCAAACATATACCAAGTGATTGGTTCCAGTGCTTGCAAGCTGAGGATTTACTGAGTAACACATCTCAAGTTCATATTTAAGCAAGCACACTGGGCAGCATCAGTCCAGTAGGGATACAGGAGAAGAGAAGTCACAGCCAGTAACTTTCATTTCATATCCATCTGAATACAAAGGTTTTAATTTTCAATTTTAGCCTGTACCACTAGGTTCCCAGAACTACAGGTTAGTGTGACTTTGCTCAATTGTATTCAGCCAAAGCAGGACTGTGGAAGGAAACTTTCAACCAATTTTGGTTATTGACAAATGGTCAGGCTGCAACAATTAGAAAAAAAAAAATCTGTACATTTTATTAGTGCCTAGTCTGAGCTAGGCTTTCAGACTAATTCCATCACCACAATGTATGCCTGTTCTAGACAACACTGTAAAAGTTAACTGGAGACAAAAGATTTCCATAGAACGGAGAGCTGGAATAGAGGTACTTCTGAATGCAATACCACAACAAAACAAAATAAGAAGGTTTTGTAGGACACAGTTTTGTAGGAAACAATTCCAAAATAGTTTTGCAAGGAGGTGGAGAGAGCTATTACCTCCAAGAATTAAACACACAAAACCCACACACAGAGTCAGTTCTAAAATCCCAATGCAAAGGAAAGCATGAAAAATAAAAAGTTAAGGTGGCTTAAGTGTGGCTGGTGTGCATTTGATGTGCCCCCAAAACCGGCCCATTTGAGTTTAGATGGTCTAAAAAATTGCCTGCATTTTAACATTAATTCTGGTATCCATGAGGAAAAGCCACAGCTTATAACTGCACATCTTACAAATCCCATCTATCAAGTTCAATAGGTTCTAACCACATAGAGCAGAAAAAGGCTGGGCTTTTTGCAGACAATTTCTTACAGAACACATGCGTGTCCCTGAATGTGTTGCCAAGGAGTTTGTGAAATCCTGCTCTTCAAATAGAGCTGAGAGGTGTAGAGAGAAAAAAATTTAAGTGGTAACATTCCATGGTTCCAAGCTTGTGCATGTAGCATATCCCTGAAAATCCATTGCCTACAAGATTCCCTCTGAAATACAGTTCACTGGAAGCCAGAGCCTGAAGAGTTACTCCTCGGTAAAATCTCTGTCAACGTCCATGTATGCCTCATCAATGTAGCTAACTATGGCACAAGGTGATGTCCGATCTGGACTAAGCAGTATAGATACAGTTTCTTTCCAGTAGGAAAAACTAATACATGAACTCTGTAAAGGAAAAAGAGCCAGGTTTAGGTTACAGCAGAACAGCAAGTACCCAGACTTGGTTGTATTCAGATAGGATCTTAATATGCCACCACTAACTTCAACAGCACTAACTCCATACTTAATCAAGTACAGAGAAGCCTTAAACTCAGGTCATGGCACCTGCACATACAGTTTAGCTCATTCTGCTTTAAAGAACAGGTTGCAGCTACAGGAATGGTCAGAACTGGTTCAAAAACAGAATGACAATCACTCAAATCCAAATGCGCTTTCCCAATAATTATAATGGTAGGGAAAGAGACAGTAGAAAGATTTAACACGGTACTGTTAAGAGTTCTCTGCCACTTGAAAGCTTGCTCTGCTACTCTTAATAAAGCTTTTTTAAACAAAGCAAGAAATTGGCTTTTCTTGCTGCAACACCACCACAGATGTTTTGTTTCATTGCTACTGATAGCCTAAACAATACTTAACAATTCTTCCCACATACTTGTAAATGCACCTTGCCAAACTAGTTATATTACACTGGCCATTATTCAGCAGTTGACTGTGTTCAATACATTGATTCATTTTCTTCCTTCAATTCCCACTGGACATAATTACAAAATATAATAAGATATTATATTCCAAAGTTGTTAAAGTTGCTTACATACATTTTCTAAGCAGGTGCTGTCCTTGTCCTTATTGAGGTAATGTTGCTGCCAGAAACGTAGAAGACTATGAAAGTTATTCAGGATAAAACCAGGGTATTTCTTTGTGTACTCCATCTCCTGCAGTGTACGCAGATAGAAGGGAAGCTTGTCTTTCCTTCTGGCCAGCATTAGAATAACTAGACTCGTGTTCAGACAACTTACATTTTCCTAAAATAAAAAATAAAGGTCAATGCAAAAATAAAGACCTTTCTGCACCTTTCAATAAAGGTGATCAAGTGTTCCCAGGCCCACTTGTGTAAATTTAGACTTTAAGGGGAAAACCTTAGGTTTTGAGATATTTTCATACAATCCATAGACACTTAATGCTTGTTCTTTACCTGCGTGAGTGTCTGTACATGAATAATATTTATGAGCCGGAAAAGGAAGGACATCCTCATAGACATCTGTGACATGTACGATAACAGGCGACACTCAGACAAGACTTCTGCAACTGCAGAGGAGATAAGCTATTTGTTAGGTTTTAAGAGTTAAGACAATCAAAACTGCTTCATTCCACAACAGCCAGATCTAATGGACTCACTAAAGAATACGTGTAATTGGGAGAAAGTAGGAAGAAGCTTCTATGAGAACTTCAATGCTGACAGCAAAAGGTGGTGCTTATTCACACAATTACTAAGTTCTCTCTGCTAGTTATTGTAAAGCAGGTCATTTACATTTGTAAATCTGAAAGGCAATCTGCATCTTTTCTGCTAGGAGTCTACATTCTTTGATTCAAACTCCACCTTTGCTTCTTTGAACATGAGTTTCTTTGTAATGCTTTTGGGAGGAATGTCCAATATGTGGAGTTTATTTTACTTTTTTATAATGTCCTGGCCTGGAATTCATCTTGTGGCCTCTGGTTTAGTAAAAGGTTATAAAACTGCCCCAGAGACAACCCTTTTCAGTATCCCTTGCTTTTTTCAGTAGTAAGAAGAAGAAGAAGAGTAAACAGCTGTGGAAATATCTTTTGGGCCATCTCCAAGGACAGGGTGTGGAAGTTTGGGTACTAAATCAAACTGGATCCAGCTGGACACTTGTCTGGAAAGAGAGGCTTGATTAAGGACCAAAAAAGAGCTTTTGCCAGCTAACATGAATCAGCAGAATTTATTACATCACTCCAAATTTGATTGGCTACATTTAGTATAAAGGAAGCTTAGGAAAGTTGGCAATTTGACCCATCCATTGGCCAAGAAAGAGATGCTGTTTACCTTTGTGCCTCTCTCTGCAACTGCTTTAAGTTGATTTTAGAAGTTAACGATCTATTATCTTTTGTGCTATCTATGTTATTGTCTTAACCTAAACGCTACCTGAGTGCCATTTTTTACACCCTCTTTTCTTTAAATAAATTAATCTCTTGAATCTTCTTTTATTCAAGCATGCTATTTGATTATGAGGAAAATGCTGCTCAGCCTAGATCTAGTCCTTAAGCTAATATGAGTCATTCTACCAGGTTTGAACAACACTGAGAAACAGAAATGGCGTGGGGAAATTGTGTAATCCCTCCTTGCCCTGTTAGCTGCTGATAAAGAAAGGGTCCCCTTTTTGCTTCCTCATCTAGGATCCTGGTTTGTTATGAGGAAGTGGTGGAGGCTACAAAGTCTGACTACCACTCAAGAAAACCCCACTCTTGGGGCTTTCTAGAAACATTTCTCTACCACACTGAAGACCTCCAGGGAAGGACTGAAGCACAGGGGTGAATAGGTCATTGCTTGTCAGCATTATATACAAAGAAGCTCAAACAGCGTGGGGTAACAGACAAGTAGCCACCATGCCCAGTAATTTCATGAGAATTTCTAGCAGCTACTAAGCACCTGATAGTTGCGTGAATAAGCCCTGGATTCTAGCTCAGCAGATCACCTCGTTACCTTTAATATCCGACTGGCTTTCAAATCGGTCCAGAGACAGAGTAATACAACGAACCAGCATGTTGGAATCAACCAGTGAACTGTTGATCTGATTCAGAAATATCTGGAACTAAAATAGTGGCATGATTAGACACTGTCTAGGGTACAACAACAACTGTCTAGGGAACAACAAACAAGGTTTTGTTTGGCACTCTGGAATTTTAGTTTTACCTTTTCATCTGTATTGATGTATTTGTTGAACCTCTTGAAAGCATCTATATTGAATTTCATTAGTTCTCCCAGAAGGTCAAAGTAGCTCTGAAGCACATCTCTTGACTTGCATTCACTGTCAACAATGCAGTAGAGAATATGCTGGCAACGATAAAACACAGTATAAATCCAAGATGATCTCACATTTTGAGCTTCAACCATTGCCTTTTGCTTCTTTCAGGTCACCAATAAAATAACTGATTTCCTATGGCTGTTACACAAAAATGCTACGACCCAAGGAAGGACTAAATCTGATTGTTTATAATGGTGGGTTTGGGGTGTGAAGGAGCAAAGAGTGATCAACTTTGAAAGTCTGAACAATATCATGAATTTTTCACTTCACATTGCAACAGGAACAAATCTGAGTTAAGATTCTAGGTTTGGTTAGACATCAGCTGCTTCCTTGGCATCCAATTACAGTGTTACAAAAAGTAGGTTTCACATACATGTGTGTGAAAGGAAACATAGATTACCTCTAGAAGCCCTCTCTTTAACAGGAACATCTGATCTGCATAGGAAGTAGCACCTCTTAAGAAACTCTCAACTGCCCTTGCTTGCCAAAACCTGGAGGATGGAATGGAAAGATTTAAAGTTTAGGAACAGAACATTTATAGAGTCCTGTGGATTAGAATGAAAACTAAATAACCTTATAGCCATACCCAATTTGAAGAACTGAAAAGAGACAAGTTCAGTCTCATCAAAAATGTCCCAGCCTTCAAGGACCACCATAAACACAAAGATCATCAACTTTGGATCAGTATCTACAGAAGTTGGGGGGGGGGGGCTGTGCATGCAGACAGAGCTTTGTACACTGTTGTAAACAATTAGCAGTAATTCTTCTTGCTGTTAAGTTGAAGTAACTTATCTTTTCAGTAATGGGTACTGCTGAGATAAAACCATATAAAAAGCTCTAGCAGCATATATGGCTCTCTCCCACATGTATTTATTACAGCTTTGGATCCCAGGCTTTGACAATTAGATAATTTTCAGAGGCTAAGTAACTTTAAAGCCTAGAAAATACAATACTAAAAATAGCAGATGTTTTTAATAACAAGTAATGAATTGTTCTCTCTTCAGGCTCTGAAGATTAGTTTTTCTAACAGTAGCACATATTGCTTCATGTAGTAATAGCAGAACTCACCTGAATGAGGATTCTGCTGGCTCCTTCTTCATTACCTGAAGCAGTCTGGTTAGCAGGCCCCTCTTCCCGTCACAAACTAAGCTTCTAAAATATAGGGAGAAGCTTTGAGTAAACTAACTGGTTGCAGCATGTGGCTACAATGCCAGTTTTTAGAATAATAATATAATAATAATAAACTTTATTTATATTCCGCCCTTCTCCCTAAAGGGACCCAGGGCAGCTAACAACATGTAAAAAAAAAACAGATTTTAAAAAACATTAACACATAGCAGATAAAAACATTTAAAAACACATTAACAGAGGCCATAAAACAGTAGTCAGATTAAAAGACAGAATAAAAAGAGCAAGTCACAGAGGAATCAAGCCTGTAAAAAGCTAAAAGATGTATAAAAATGTTAAGAAGGCCAGAAATCAGAAGGCTTGTATAAACAACAGTGTTTTCAGGCCTCGCTGAAAACTCTCAAGAGAGGGAGCCATTCTCAAATCAAAAGGAAGGGAGTTCCATAATGTTGGTGCCACTACCGAGAAGGCCCTATTTCTTGCAGCCGCCCCCCAGACCTCCTTGGGTGGCGGCACTTGTAAAAAGGCCTTCTCTGATGACCTGAGAGGGTGAGCCGGATTGTACGGGAGTAGGCGGTCTCTAAGATATCCTGGCCCAGAGCAGTATAGGGCTTTAAAGGTCAAAACCAGCACCTTGAATTGGGCCCAGAAATGAATGGGCAGCCAATGTAGCCCCCGGAGAAGCGGAAGATACCACTTCCTTGTCATTATACAGTGGGCCCTCCTTATCCATGAATTTCAGTATCTGCAGATGCTAAGCCTGTTGCTGGAGGGCCTCAGAGGACCTCCCAGATACAACGAGAAGTTACTTCTAGTTATGCCTGGGACTTCTCCAGCTGCAGATTTAATTATCCACTGAATTTGGCATCCATGGGGGTTGTGGAACAGACCCCCCCCTTACAAATACTGAGAGCCCATTTGTACTTCCCAGTTCTACATAGCATCAAGCAAGCATAACAGTACATCAGCAACTCTTGCAATGCTGCAGCGTGTAGCCAAAAGATTACTGTTCTGAAAGTGCTGTAAAACTTACATCATTGCAGTTTAGCTCCCTCTGATGGTCAACAGATTTTATATTGGCATTTTACAAACCTGACACAATCTAAAATAGCCTACACCTATAAATAACATTGTATGTGCAGAGGATGGACAAGCACATTTTTGTTACTCTTCTAATTACACTGGATTTAGAATTGTATACTGAGAAAACCTGCATACTCCAACCTCACAAGAGAAGCAGGGTCAATAGGTCAATAAGGGTCAATAAGGGCAGGAGGTCTGGTCTAGAGCAGGGGTGCCCAAACCCTGGCCCAGGGCCACTTGCAGCCCTCAGGGACTCACAATCCGGCCCGCCGGGAGCCCTCAGTCTCCAATGAGTATCTGGCCCTCCAGAGACTTGCTGGAGCCCATGCTGGCCTGATGCAACTGCTCTCAGTGTGAAGATGACTGACTTGACCTCTTGCATGAGCTGTGGGACAAGTGTTCCCTCCACTGCTTGCTGTTTCATGTCTGTGATGCAGCAGTGGCAGTGAAGGAAAGGCTAGCCTTGCTTTGTGGCAAGGACTTTTATAGGCCTTGAGCTATTGCAAGACCTTCATTAATTCATACAAGTTCCATCTCTATTATATTCATTTATGTAAATTTATTCAAATTTGAAGTGTAAATTAATTCAGACCCTGACACAATGTCAGAGAGATGATGTGGCCCTCCTGCCAAAAAGTTTGGACACCCCTGGTCTAGAGGGTAGAGCCTCCGTTTGCCCGAAGATAACATCCGAAGGTCGCTAGTTTGAGGCCACGGGCACAGTGAGAGACCTTGAAGCAGCTGACAAAGCCAAGCTGAGTTATTACACCTGCTCTTTGGTGTGAGCGAATTGGCCGCCCCTCAAGTGAGAGATGAAGGAGCTGCTTGTCAGCCTGCGTGGGAGGCAACTGGAGGCCAGAATGTGATACCAGATCAGAAAAGATCCATCTGAAATGTTGTACGGTTCTTGAAAGACAGAACCTTTCTTCAATTGTAAAACTCCCTACGGGGATTTAGAACAGCCTGCCTATGTAAACCGCCTTGAATTAAATTCTGAGGAGAAATCTGATGACCAACAAAGGCGGTATATAAATACCTGTATTATTATGTCTTTTGCTTTACCTAGTTTCTTATTTTTGGATGCAAGATAGAAACACTTGCGGTCTAGTTATTTCCATATACACAACACTACAACACATGTAGTTTTTAAAGAGAGCATGGAAATAAGCAGCTATAATGTTCCTGTTCAGTTAAACACTATATAACACAATCAAAAATAGATGCAAACACAGAATAGTGTAGGTCCCACAAGTAAGTATTCAGAGGTTGTCGTACATGACAGCAAACATGAGAAATAACAAGTTCAATGAAAGTCCAAGGGTCCTCTTTAAAGTTGGGGATGAGGAGGTTGCCTCAACTATGTTAAAGTTGTAAAACTGCATTTGAAGTTATCACAGGACCTTTGTGCCTGCTGGGCTGCCTGACATACACAATTGCTCACACCGATGTGTTTTAGCCATTTTAGTAAGAATAAGTAAGGAATAGCAGGACCAAGAACAGAGCTGATAAAACATAACACATGCAATGATTATTTCAAAGACAGAGGATATAAACATGCAAGCCCTATTCTTTACCTGTCTGTGTTGACAACTGCATCAACCTCAGGAATATTGGCTTTGAGGGAGATTGCACTCAGTTCATTAAGCTCTTGGCTGTTTAAAAGCAGATATTTGTTCCTAGTATAGAAATAAGAACAGACTTAGCACATACACTTGCTCCTGTAATGTCATTTATAGTGAGCCTTTTTCCAGAAAGAAACTTGGGTTATTACAGACTATGTATCCAAGACTAACTGTAGAGAAAAATCAAAACTAGCAACCAAACCAAAAACAAAACACAATCTTATCTCTGTTCCAGCTTCTGAAAAAGAGGAGTGTGGAATCCATTAGCTTAAACTTCTATTTTTGTGTGCAATACAAATGATTTGTGAATTTTTGTTGAAAAGCAGCATTTTCTAACAGAAATGATAACGGAGGTAAAACCTGATTCCAGCTCTTTCAGGAGAAACTAGTTCTGACTCAGATACTAGAAATCTTGAATGTCACTTGGTTTGTCTAATTTTGACTAATTAGAACTAGCTTCTCCCGATAAGCATGGCACTTTCTAGTTCTTCTTAGGCAACACAAGAAACCCTCAATGCTGTCCAGTGCTTCTAGTTTTTACTAGTCAGAACTAGCAATAATGGATTTTGGGTTTTTTACTGTAACATATAATAGTCATACTCCAGTTATACTTCTTAATCAGATATTTCAGGCCAACAGCAGAGAATGAGCAAGTAATGCAGCCATAATGCTCTAGTGCAGGTTTCTCAAACTTTGAGGGAGCTTTACAACCTCAGTAAGTTCTTGCGGGGGAGGGGCTAGGGCAGCGACGTGATCCCCAGGATTGCGTCGCTAAGGGGGCGGGGTGTGTGCTTTGCACTTACTTTTTTAATGTAGGGCTGCAGCAGGCAGCAGGAGGTGCGGGGAGCCCTGCGAAGCCCTGAGCAGTGCTCCCGGAGGCTTGGAATCTACAATAGAATTGGGCGCAAAGCTCCTCCTGCAAAACGGAATTGCTCTGTGCCTGCTTTGATTGCAGATTCCAAGCCCCGGGGAGTGCTGCGGAGGGCTACACAGGGCTCCCCACACCTCTTGCAGCCTGCTGCAGCACTACATTTAAAAAGTGCAAAGCACCCCCCCTTTCCCCCCTTAGCGACACGATCCTGGGGATCGCGTCACTGCCTCCCTCCCCTGTCCCTGCCCCTTCAAGGGACAGGTAAAGTATTACACTAATTGGTGGGTCGTGACCCACAGTTAGAGAACCACTGCTCTGGAGAGATACAATACCCTACTGCAGAGGTTCTCAAACTAGTGGGTTGTGACACACCAGCTGGAGAACCACTGCCCGTTTCCCTTTAAGGGGTGGCAACAGGGGGAAGGCAACGACACAGTCCCCTGGATTGCAATGCTGCGGGGGAAGAGGGGGCTTTTTTTGAAACATAACTTCGCTGCTGCCAGAGTCTGGGAGGGGTGGAGAGCCCCGTAGAGCCTGTGGCTTGTAGAAAGTAAAAAAAAAAAACTATCGTGACCCACTTCCGGTTGTGATCGCATCCCAACCTTATTAAAAAAGTAATAGCATTTTTAATTTCTAGAAGCCGCAGGCTCTGTGGGGGTCTCCACCCCTTCCAGACTCTGGCAGCAGGTAAGTGATGTTAAAAAAAACCACCTCTTTCTTTGCAGTGGCGCAATCTTGAAGATCGCATTGCCACTGTTCTCCCAACCACTGCAAAGTCTTGCCTTCGGGCTACCGAGTTTATTACTCAAAATTTAAAAAACATGCAATATAAGTTCATAAATACTGCCTGATTTTTTACTCACTCCTTGATAGTGTAACATGTAAGTAATGGGCAAATGCTGCATGTTCTCTTGTCTGTATGTTGCTTAAGAAGCTTCTGGTTATCTGAGCCATTTAAAACTTTACAATGCTTGCTCAATTTAGTTGTAGATCAAGTAACACCAAAATATTTATTGCAAACACCTTCTCTACTCACTCATGATGGTCACTAAAACTTTGAAGTAGTCTCAAGAACTGAATTTTCAAGGTAATATCCTGTAAAATAAAAGAAGAAACTGATTTAAAAAAAATATTACTAGGCATCTGCTGTAAAAAATTAAGCCATGATAGGTAGTTGTAATACGTATAGCATTCACAAAGCATGATGGGGTTGCTACAAGCAAGCAAGAAAGTTTGCACTTCAACTGATTTCTCAGAGCAACTAAAGAGGCTAAACTCTTGGCAGTAAGCACTTGAGCTCTTAATTACATGGCATTCTGCCATGTAAAAAAATGTAAATGGTATGAACGTAAGAGTACTCACCGGGCTACAGTCACAGTTTTGATTATGCCCATGGAGAACGAGGGCTGATGCCGAATGCTTGCGCCAGATCAATTTGTCAAACAAATTATTAAGGCCAGGGATCAATTTGAATTCTGCAATCATTTTGTGAACCTAGTCAAGAAAGAAGTTCTCTCGGTTAATGAAACAGAATAATATTGCACATATACATATGACCTTCTCTTCCTAGGCACTTAACATTTTTATGCAAACAAATAAGTAGTAGGTGCTTAGCAGACATGCAAGTTTATCTCATTTAGAAAAGTAGTATCAAGTTTACCAGCAGTTAAGTTCTTAATTTAACAAACACGTTTTTCTCATCTTTCCACAAAGTGAGTTCAAAGTTACTCAAACGTATCACCATCAATAAATACTATGAACAGTTACCACAATAGCAGAGTGAACACCTTGAGATGTGTCAGTTTGGGACAGACCCCACTGAAATAAAGGAAAGCATGATGAGCTCTTCATCTCAATGGAGCCTGTGCAGAAGATTGCATCTCATTTCCAGGAAAATTTTCTAGCTACTTCTGCTCAACTCTGCATCAAATTTTTACTTTAATTATAAGTTTGCTAATGAGAACAGGATGAGTTATCATGCCAACAACAGGATGGCATAAGACACGGGAGCCAGTTTGACTAGCCTTGATGATAATTTTATTTTGGTGTATGAAGTCACAGTTGCTACTCCATTTTTCCATTTGAGAAATATTTGGACATATTCTTCTAATTTATGACACCAACAGCCAACAGCCTGCCAGCTGGGTGTGCTCAACAGAGATGACTTACAATAGCCCCGTTTACCCCAGGAAGGGACGAGCAAATTTTCATAGCTTCACAAGTCATTACCAGTGAGCTAAAAATCAGATTGCATATGAAATGAAGGTTGTCAGATTCTGAGCAGGCTCAGATTCATTTGAGTACAGGGGAATCTGCAGATTGGGTCTGAGGGTTCCCCCCCCACATGCCCCCCATCCAGAGGCGTAGGGAGCTTGGTTCCCCTTCCCACCGGAGGGTCTTCTGAGCCAGGGCTTCCCCAGGCCTCCTAATACCTTATATGGCATTAAAACATCACTTCTGGTTTTACAAAAAAACAGAAGTTACTGTTTTTTACCCTAAGGGCGGGGTGCCCAAACCCTGGCCCTGGGGCCACTTGTGGCCCTTGAGGACTCCCAAAGCAACCCTCAGGGAGCCCCTAGTCTCCAATGAGCCACTGGCCCTCCGGAGACTTGCTGGAGCCCGCACTGGCCTGATGCAACTGCTCTCAGTGTGAGGGCGACTGTTTGACCTCTTGCGTGAGCTGTGGGACGAGGGCTCCCTCCACTGCTTGCTGTTTCATGTCTGTGATGCAGTAGCTGCAGCAAAGGAAAGGTCAGCCTTGCTTTGTGCAAGGCCTTTTATAGGCCTTGAGCTATTGCAAGACCTTCATTCATTCATATAAGTCCCTTTAATATATTCATTTATGTAAATTTATTCAAATTTTAAGTATAAATTAATTGTTTTCTTCCCTGGCCCCTGACACAGTGTCAGAGAGATGATGTGGCCCTCCTGCCAAAAAGTTTGGACACCCCTGCTCTAAGGTTCATTTTGAGCCCAGCAGAGGCCGCAGACGACCCTTCGGAGGCAAGGGGAGCTGAGCTCCTCTTGCCTTCAGAGGGTGGGGGGGCATTTCGTGGTATCCGTGATTTCAGTTAACTGTGGGAGGTTCTGGAACAGAACCCCTATGGATAGCGGGGCACACCTGTATATAGAACGGATGCTCATTCATCACACTGCATTAACCAGCTCACCTGATTCCTTTGCCTGCCCATTAGAAGCACACAGAGTACATATAAAACTTCCAGCTTGTACATGATCTCATGCATGATCTTCATGGACTGTGGAAGCCGATTCCTTGTTGAAGGGTTTTGAAATCCACTCTCATCTGAAGATTCTAAGAGAGACTAATTTTGAGCCTGGAAGCCTTTATAGAAAGTTCAGCAACAGTTACCAATATACAAAAAATGAAGAACATAGGAAGCTGGTTATGTGCACAATACAACTGAAATTGGATCATTCCATCCAACAGAGCATCACTGGCACAAAGATCTCCTTTCTGGTTACTGAGGACTGCGAAAAGGTCTTGCTAGAAGCACCAAATATTTCTTCCACCTGGAAAAGTGGACCATGGGTACAGTAAAGGATTAGTGTACCCACGATGTTCCCTGAAATGTGTAAGAGTTGCATCTTTTTAAAAGCAGGTGTATGATCCAAGAAACTCATAATTCATTACACGATCCCAAAACTGCTATAAACAGAAGGCTATAAGAAACAAGTATGGCTCTTTCATTGTAAAAGAAAATCTGTGGATAGGTATGGTATACAGGTGTGTACGTACTAATTTATTCAGGGAAATGTTCAAAAAATAGTAAGAGTAAAGGTACTACCAACATTCCAGAACAAATATTATTCTTAGGCATTGCTACTGTGTTACAGAAAGCTATCAGAACTATTTGTCTTTTTTAAAATCAGAAACTGAATGAAAAAAATTATAGCCTGTGAAGAACAAAACCACTGGCTAAGTCTCACTCCGTTTTGTAGGCTGGAAACCATTTTGAAGCAACTGTGGAAAAAGAGTATGATAGTGGGCTGAAAACAGCTCCTTATCCTTTGCAGGTTCCTTTGCAGCAGCTGGGCTATGAACATGAAAAGAGTGCTGTTATCAAGCTCTTGCTAACTGAAGTAATAATCTTCAGCTGTCAATCTCCAGTGTTTTTTTGGAGGGGGAGGTCAGAGGGACTGATAAGGAGTAACACCAGCTGGTGAGGTCATTTATTCTTTCAAGTAATTAAATGCCTCACAAGTAATGTGCAACCATACTTTTTTAAATAAATCATTATATTATTACAGGCTTGTGCCTGTGTGAGTAAAAAGGAACTGATCCAACTAGGTCAGGCCTAGGCTACTCAGTTAACTATTATGAAGCATACTAGCCTTGATGCTTGAGTCCTTGGAGTTTCGGGAGATCAGAGCTTGCAAGGGCTGGGGAGTTAGCCCACAGGGGTCTTCTGCTTCCCCTTAGCTTGAGGACTAGTGGTGGCACCTACCATAGAGCAATCTGCCCTGAGGATACATATCCACCAGTTTGGGATGTTTGGCCAGTCCAGTGGAGGTGCGCAAGAACCTGTACTCATTGTAAGGCTCATTTGCATGGGAACAGTGTCCTGTTATCTCATAGTGTGCTAATACCTTTGAGATAGTAGGATATACAAGAACAGTTTCAGAGCATGAATTTCCGACTCACTAGGGGCATTCAACCAGTGAACCAGGAATGAATAGGGTCAGCCAGAGACCCAAGACTGTGACATAGCCACAATTTAAAGTATACCAACAAAGACATGCGGGTAATAAGTGATTAAAACAGCTGTTCTGTCAGGATTGAAGCAGGTACCTGTGCTGCTTTGCTCTGTCTCTTCATCTGCCACCCGCATTAATGCATTCAGGACAAGTGCATTGTCTAGCCAAGTGTACCACTCCTCTAGCTCCTGAAGAAAACTGGAAGTTCCTGTTGTTTCCGACACTTTTCTTGTTGCTAGTTTACACAATCGTTCAATGAATCCTGGTATGTTGAGGAGTGTGGCTATGACAGAAAATAGAAACCATTGCTTTAAAATGCTAGATTATTGAAACAAATCCTTGTATCATTAAAGGATTAAAATGGTTGGTTGGCAACCTTCAGTCTCGAAAGACTATGGTATAAGCCTCCAGCACCCGGTATTCCCAGGTGGTCTCCCATCCAAGTACTAACCAGGCCTGACCCTGCTTAGCTTCCAAGATCAGACAAGTGCAGGGTAACAATGAATTTGATTTAAAATTGTATTACTGTATTGTATTGTTATATTATTTGTATTGTATTATTGCTGAATTATTTTTTTGTATTTTTGCATTGTATTATTTTGAATAGTTAGGATTTTCTTAGAGGATCGCAAAGCAAGATGAGTGGGAAGCTTAGACTGAATGTCAACAAGTTCTGCTCTTAGTGGGGGGAAGAGACAGATTAGCCTGACCTTTCCCTCCCAATTTAAAATATTTTTATTTTGCCTTATCAAGAAGTTCTTGAGTTGGCTTGCCATCACAAGAAAAATGAGAAGAAATGATAAGATAAAAAACACTACACCACACTATAACCTGGAATGTTCATTATAAAGGTCAAGAACCTAGCAATCTCCTATTAGTTCTTTGATATGCAAAGTCTTCAAATATGAACATTGCACACATTCTCTCCCCATCCCACCCAGCTGCTAAGTTGCCTTATAAGATGTGTTTCACCTCAGAAATGGGATATTTTACCTTGATTAATTTCTGCTCGGGAAGGACCCAAGTTTTTTTTCTGTTGAGCATTTTTTGCAAGTAATGTATGCTTGTCATCACTGCCCGTGTCAAGCTCTGAAATTGTGACTGCCAGGATCCTGCAGAAGTTAGCAAGCTGCTGCTGGTCAAAGCTAGAAACTAGACTGGAAAGATTTGGGATATCTTCCAACTGAATCATTTCCTAGAAGAAAGAGACAAGCAATATGTTGACTGTGCATGAAGAAAATGCCACGAGCATATGAACGGTATGCTCCTAAATCCAGACTCATGATACAAATTCTTGATAAGCTCTTCTTTTGAAAGTATTTGCAGAGTTAGGTAGAAATCTTCATGTATCACTGAGCAAAGAAGCATTTAGACTGAACATTTTGCTCAGTGTATATTTGCCATGAGACTCATCATGATCTGTACAGCAGTTACTTAAAATCAATCAGATTTTTATACAAACCAACACAAAATTCTCACCCCAGATCAGTACAAAAGATCTGATCATGTTGGGCCATAGCAATTATACTATTCCTTCACAACCTATCCCAGAACAGACACTGGCAAGAAGGAGTGTGACTGGAGTTTTCATATGTTACCAAGGTAATATGGAAGACAGGTACAGCAGCTGCTATGCTAGCTTAGTAAAGCATAAACTGGACCATAGAATATCAGTCTGCATAGGTCATGCTGCACTATAGCAAGAGAAATTTCTTCTAGCATCCAAATCAACATTGCTCAGATATCCAAAGCTTTTGTCTTAGAACTGACTACAAGCTTAAAGACATTCAGCATGTGAACTATTAAACCATCACAGTTAGAATCAGGATGGGGAAGAATTGTAGCTCAATAGTAGAGTATATGCTTTGCAGGCAGACAGTTCCAGGTCCAATCCCTGCCTGAGACCCTGGAGAGCAACTGCCTGTGCAGGAAATATTGAGTTAGATGGACCAATAGTCCAACACAGGATAGTATATTTACAGGATGTATTTACTCAGGATAATGTATTTCTAATAGTCCAACTCAGGATAATGTATTTATATATATCCTGCCTTTTTGTTCTGCGTTCAAGTTTTCAGGGCAGCCAAAAAAAAAACACTAAAATCCAACACATCATAAGGCAGCTTCACATGCTAAGTCAGGGATGCCCAAACCCCGGCCCTGGGGCCACCTGCGGCCCTCGAGGCCTCTCAGTGCAGCCCTCAGGGAGCCCCCAATGAGCCTCTGGCCCTCTGGAGATTTGCTGGAGCCCACACTGGCCCGACGCAACTGCTCTCAGCTTGAGGGAGACTGCTTGACCTCTCGCGTGAGCTGTGGGATGAGGGCTCCCTCACTGCTTGTTGTTTCACATATGTGATGCAGTAGCGGCAGCAAAGGAAAGGTCAGCCTTATTTTGTGCAAGGTTTTTTATAGGGCTTGAGCTATTGCAAGACCTTCATTCATTCATATAAGTTCACCTTTAATATATTCATTTATGTAAACTTATGTAAATTTATTCAAATTTTTAAAGTAAATTAGTTCTTTTTTCCCCCCAGCCCCCAACACAGTGTCAGAGAGATGATGTGGCCCTCCTGCCAAAAACTTTGGACACCCCTGTGCTGTGGTAAAAAAATCCAAAGTAAACCCATATAAGAGAACTCTCTACTTCATGCTCATGATGAAAATACTATATTTAATGCCAAAATGTCAGACTGTCATGCTATTCCCCTATTTGCATTTGGGGGTGAGGAGTGAACTACACAAGCAGCAGTTTAAAATTTACAAAAGGAAGATAGCAGGCTAGAAACAAGGAATATGATTTTCAGGAAGCTTTTCTCATTTATTTTTCAAGCATGCAGTTCTACATTCAAGTAATCAAAGTATTTTCAGAATCTATAGCCTACACACAGACACAATACACACTGACAAACCTTTTTCACTCCTAGGATGTCTTCAATAAGGGTAGCTGTTTGCAGGAATGTCTTTTTGTTTGTCATCAACGTAAACAAGAACAACACAAAATCATTTCTTTCTGCCAATCGTTTGGTGACACCTTCAGTCTACAAAGATGAGAAAGTGCACACACACATGAGCAAGACCCAATACTGAAGTTACATATATCTAGTTCACTAACTGCAATGATCTATTGGCCATATTTCAAGAATAAGAAAGTACAAGACAGACACATGATTGACTGCTTTTGGTAGAGGAGACAACAGCTGGATCTATGGCCACTTCTAAACTTAAACGCAGCTGTGAAGTGGAAGACTAGGATAGAGCATTGCTAGGCTTTATACATGTTCTGCACGACTAAGAAATGTGTGAGTCAAAGATGACCACTGAAGGCATACAGTAGCCCTTGAACAGTGACTAACAAAACATCTCAGTGGTACTGAGCATATGCAAACCAAACAAGGTATTTCCTTTCACATACAAGTATAACTGCCTGAAACAAATTTAACTTCTGAGACTTTTCAAGTGACACCCTCCACAAGTGACACATGTGGCTATAAATCAAGAGCCAAGGCCACTCACAATGCAAGGACAGACTGGTTCTGCCTGTCAGAAATCCCAATCGCTCCCAAGCTTACAGGAAGAGAAAGATGGAGAGGATAGCAATCAAATGTGCAAGAGAGGAGGAAGTGCTGGCTGCTTTACTCCAACTGCTTTGACCTCTACTCATCTCATCCCTCAACAGTTAATTTTTACTGTTTTTTCCTTCGGAGGAGGGAGGACAGGAGAGAAGAAAGCAAGAGTTTCTAAGCAAGAAATAAGCAGCATTTGGGCCAAAGGTAAATATGAGTTCCATATGCACACATATGAGAGTTTTAAAAAACAGATCAAGAGGCGGTGAGCAGTTCTTCCTTCCTTCTGCACTGTGATCCCCTCCACCTCTCTCTGATGGGAAGCCACTAGAGTTCTCAACAGGGCCAGGTGGGCTGTACTCATCTGATGAGTGACAAGTATGGATCAGCTCAGAAAATCTGGTTTACTGTTCACTGTGTGAACTATCCCCTGCTAAGAGGCACTTTTCAAGTGGGTGCTCCCCACTTTGTAGGAGGAGAGTAATTGGCCCTCCTCAGCACAGCAGTGTCTCTTCTAGTGGTGGTCTGCTGGTGTTCTTTTGCATCTTTTTAGACTGTGAACCCTTTTGGGACAGGGAGCCATTTAGTTATTTGATTTTTCTCTGTAAACCGCTTTGTGAACTTTTAGTTGAAAAGTGATATATAAATACCGTTAACAACAACCACCAAGTATGTAAACAGACCACTAAGAAGTATTTGGAACCTTACTGAATTTTATAACTATTTATGCAATGCCAGAGAAAAAAATCCAATAATCTCAACAATACCTATAATACTATTTGTGGCATCAGATTTCCTGTTCAAGCTTCTGCTTTATTGAACTCAACATTTAAAATTTTTCAGCAACTGAAAGTCTATTTACAAATGTTGGGAAAAAAACCAGGATACACAGCATTTCTAACTATAAATTGCAGTTAAAATGAATTATCTGATTGCAAGAAGGTCCTCCATCAATTTTTTTTAACAGGCAACCAAAAATAGTTTTGAACAGTGTTACGCACACATATCAAATTCATATAACAAACCACTGCATTAGTAAGCAAATGCTTCAGCTATAAATAGAAAGAAAATGTTTATAAAAATATTAGACAAATGTGTAAGCAGCAAGAGGCTTGCTGATTCACTGCAATATATAAAATGCCACAGAAATTTTAGCATCAAAAATACTAATGCCCCATGTGCAATTTTAGTGTGTTACACTTTTTTTGTATCAAATCAACAGTCCTCCAAGCCTCACTTCACTACAGAACAGAAATAGTTGCCAAGACATAAAATATGACTTACACATATGCAAGTGTTGTACAATATACTTAAACAATCCTTGATAAGGTCATCACTTACTGCAAAAGACAAAATGTCTGTTAGTGCTGCCTCAGCTACCTATATGTGTAATAAATACTATTTAACAATACAATCGCACACAAAAATTAGAAATGGCAGTCATCCCAGTTAGCAAATTTTCAAAAATTTAGTGTTAGCAACATAACCAGACCTAATCAATGTAGACTAATTAACACTGGAATTATAACAGTTAGTTATAACAGCAGGAAAGCAATTCATTCAAAATCCGGGTCATGTATCAAACATATAAGCTGTATCATTGAATGGGAGTGTACTTGTTTTAATTCTTTATATGACCCTGTCCCTAGCTGGTGGATACTGCAGTTATCCTGCAGTATGGTTCTAAAATTAACTCCGAAAAACTGAAACACTGAATAAGCACTCATGAGAAATTTATATGACTTTTTTTCTTGCCTTCTAAACCTTTAGAAAGTAGGTCCTTCACTTTAGATTTTGCTTATGGAGCCACAAAGTTTAACTTTAACCTGAAGCTGGAGCATTCACAGTTGCTCAAGAACATGAGCAAACTACAGTATTATTCACAAATCCAAGTGAGAATAATTCCTCCCTCAAGATGCAGAGAAGGGAAGACTAGGAACCAAATGAGAAGGAAAGAGATTGACTTACTCTTCTGTTTCTTCTTCTGGGTAATAAGAGTTGGTCTCATAAGTATTTCAACTAGAAGCTGTGAATATTTGATATACTTGATTAGATTCTATATAAGTTTTATTGGAAATAGAATATCATTTTTATTGTAACATCAATGGATATGTTTCCATTTTAAGCAGTTACTAAAAGGTCAATTCACTTCTTTACTGGACATCCCACGGCCCTATTTTACAATGTGCCTCTCCAAAACATCATGCATACTTCAAAAGCAAGTCAATCCAATGCTGAAACTTAACCAGAAATGTGTTGAGTGTGTTGTATTCCAAACAAAAGCCCTGTGAACAGGTATTCAAGAGAGACAAACTTTACTGAGATAATGCCTCAGTGAATCTGCCTTCAGCCATTAAACTACCTGTATCTGTATCTCAGATCCTGTATCTGAGGTTTCAGTTAACTGTGGATCAGATCCATGCACCCCCCCCCCCAGAGGTAAGCTGTGCTCCCCTATCCTCTGGAGGGTGAGGAACGTCCCTGCCATATCCATGGATTCAGCTATCCATGGGGGGTTCTGGATACCTCCACGGATAAAGGGGCACGTCTGTATACACTTACTAAAATATTATTGCTATTTATTTGATATGTAACCTGCCTTTCTCTTTGGAGGGCACTCAAAATGGCTAACTAAAATACATAAAAACTATGAAGTACAAATAACAATAAAATATCAAAAAAAAGTGAAACGGCACTTTTAATTACTAAAATATGTAGATTATACAGAAAAAAGCTTTTCGTAACGCTGTAGTGAACTCAAAAAGGATTTAAATTATTTTCCTGTAGCAGACAGCGCCATGTTTTAATGTGAAACAATCTAAATTTAGTCACTGCTACAAGTCATAATATGGAAATTTTTGACAAAAAATATGCCATTCTAAATTTATCTTTGAGAGAAAGGCGCAATGCTTTTCAAACTGTGACCCTGTGTTCAATTTATAACTGATCTTTAGTTGGATCTATCCAACACTCATTCATTATGCTCATAAAACATTTCATCCTTACTACATATAAAAGGGATCCAGTTACCAAAGTCAACACTACCTTCCACTAAAAGGAAGCTATATTAAGTCAACGATTTCTAATAATAAATGATGAAAGAAAAACTATATACTTTGTACGTAACCAGTTTCTAAAAAATAAAATAAAATAGAGTTAACTGAATGTTCCTGGATCCTGACAACCCATGTCTTTATTCCTGTGAGTTTCATGCTGGTTCTCATCTAGACCACTCCTCAATCTTCCCAGAGCTGAATAGAGGGATGCCTCAGGAATTTTGAGGAAACTTTTTTCCCCCCTAAACTAGGCCAAGTTGTTTCAGTCTATGCTTATAAAACATAAAGAAATTAGGACCTTCTTTGCACAGGTTCCAGTCTAAATTCATCTTTATTGGATAACCGAAGTTTGAGACAGTATTCTAGATATCGCCTCACTAGTGCCTTGAAGGTATTATTATTTTCATCTCTTTTCTAACAATACCTCACTTATCCATTAGTGTAAAAATAACCATACACCACTTACATCAACACCTCCAAATAAGTCAAATGTGTATGTATTTGGAAAAGTGGATTCTTGAGCACTCTTTCTCTCTTCTGTTACAAAAGCCATGGCTTCCATTGAAAGCAGAGGAGATATTTCCTGCCAGGAAATAAAAATAAAGATTGTATGT
Organism: Tiliqua scincoides; assembly: GCF_035046505.1. Lineage (NCBI taxonomy): Eukaryota > Metazoa > Chordata > Lepidosauria > Squamata > Scincidae > Tiliqua > Tiliqua scincoides. Next base: position 190,740,708 of record NC_089824.1, read on the forward strand.
ATTCAAATATACTTCATACCAGCACCTTATTCAAGATAATTGCAGAAGCTATCAAGTGCATACTTGATATAAATACTTGAGTGTTTATAAAAACACTCAATTACAAGAAACACACAATTCACATAGATCAGTGGTTCGCAAAACTTTTAGCACTGGGACTCACTTTTTAGAATGTGAATCTGTCAGGACCCACCGGAAGTGATGCCATGACCAGAAGTGACGTCATAAAGCAGGAAAATTTTTAACAATCCTAGGTTGCAATCCTACCCACACTTACCCAGGAGTAAGTCCCATTTACTATCATTGTTAAAAGCATATACAGAGTAGTCTATTAAAAGTACAAATCTGTAACATTTCCCCAATGCAGTCATGTGCCATGGTAGCGTAAAGTCTAATATATTAAAAATAAAATACTGTGGCTCATGACCCACCTAGTGGGTCCACACCCACAGATTGAGAAACATAGATTAAATAGATATAATTTAACGACTTGAGACAAAGGTGACAACAAAACAAAGACAACACAATACATAGTCAATCGAGTCAGAACTATCATATTAAGTGAGGAAAAGCAGCATTTCTATGTAGAAGTATGAAGCCTAACTATACATTTATTAAAACGTCACATTTCATACAAATAGTATTTGAGCTGCTATTTGATCTTTCACCTGCTTCTACTGCAGAGAAGAGCAACCAAAATAACAAGAAGTTGGGTGACTCTTTCCTATGAGGAAAGGCTAAAGTGTCTGAAGCCATTTAGTGCAAGAAAAATAACGGAAAACAGACATACAGAGTCCCTGTATTTAGGGACTCTGTTTGCACAGTTTCAGTTATCCATGGTTCACAAATTCCCTCACTGCACACCATCATCCCAACCGCACTCATAACTCATCTGTCCTATTTCCTCTGTTTCCTTATTTCCTCTGCTTGCAGCCCTCCTGTTGCTAGCTCCTGTGCTGCCTGGGCAGGATGAGCAGGAAGTGGGCTTGAGGAAGTGGGCAGATGGGCTGCCAACAAAGGCAGACAGTGAGAGGACTCAGGCAGCACAACAATGAGAAAGCTACTGGAATGCCTTACAGCTTCCAGTTACACTCCAGAATGCCTTGTGGCGACATGGTTAGTGGGGTTCGCTGCTATCTGAAGTTTCAGGTATTCACAGTGGCAGTGGGAATGCATCGCCTGTGGATATGGGAGGGAAGAACAATTGAAAAAGTGGTGCATAGTGTGGAAAGAGGAAAATTTCTCCCTGTCATATAATACTAGAATTTGATTGACAGCAGATTCAGGTCAAATAAGAATCAAATTCATACTATGCTTTATTTTATAAAACTCCAATACAAGATGTGGCGATGGCTTTAAAATAAGATTAAACAAATTTAAAGGGCTATCAATTAATATTACACATGACAGGTAAATGAAGCTTCCAAATTCAGATATGGTATTCCTCTGAATACCAGTTGTTGTGGGAGGAAGAACAAGAGCAGGGAAGGTTTCAGGGAAACCCACAGTCCCACAAAAGTGGCTTATCACTATTGGAAACAGGATGCTGTAGACTACAGGAGATGGTTCTTCTAACATTAATCTGCAGCTATGGTGAGAGTACCTGTTACAGGATTTTCCTTGTGGCAGCAAAGAAATCACAATAATCACTTCTAAATTGGTCAGAATGTGGAAAACTCAACTGACTGTATGAGAGCTCACCTTTGGCAGGCTGGCTCGTGTTCCCTATTTCTTCCAAATGACAAGGGCAATTTGGATATCATAACTCCTGCATGTTAACCTGTGTTTCCCGGAGAAAGCAATTATCCAGTTCACAAGAAGTAAAGGTGACCTTATGCAAGTTTGCCACTCCAACATTATGCTACTTGTGGTTATTTGCAGAAGTGAGTAGACGGACAGATTGTAATGCACAGATCATAATGAAAGGTAGGGCCATACAAAAATTAATATAAGACCAGTAACTGAAGAACAAAAAATTGGATAGACTGCTAGAAATTATTTCCAGGGTATGTGCACAGACTCTGGGATGTCATGTAGGGGCACCACTGTGAGCATCAATATGGTGCACTATTTGTTGAATGGCTTGAAATTTTGGAGGATTCATAAAATTCACCCTGTCCCAAGTAACAGTCTGCTTGCTGGTCAGAAACCTTACCTTTAAGATGCTTTGGCACTGGGAAAAATCACTATTGGGATGGCTATTCTCATACAGCTTCTGTAAGAGCAAGGGAATTCCATTCCACTTTGCTTGCTTGTCTCTTTCCTTTAACAGTGCTTCTGTGATCTAGAAAAGAAAAAAAGACAGACTGCTTTCAGGCTAATGAGGTTAGTCTTAGAATGTGCATCATCGTGTCTCATGACAAGCCGAAGTTGAGCACAATACTCTCAAACATTTAAAATAAGAACTATTTATTGGATATTGTGAGTTCAATAAGATACTAATTTACTAGGCAAGAAATACACAAGTAAGAATCTTGCCTCTATTCTGAATTATAGTTTGCATTAAAAATGAAAGAAAATGGCTGGTAAATACCAAATTATTTCTTTAATAGATTTTTTCTAGCCTTTCCCCAACAGGTGCCCAAGGCAACTAACAGTAATACAATAATAAATACAAAATTTGAGAACATAAACAGTAAAACTGAAAGCAGTAAATGCACAACCCATCACAGAAATAACTCTCAACACTTACAAAACCACAAATAAACCTGAGTATAAAATTGATATTAAAACACTATCAGCATATATTAAGATAACCAATAAGCCACAGTAAATGCGGTACACAAAAAAACAAACAGCCCCAAACAACCCTATTACCAACTCTAACCATACTAAGAAGCTAATCTAAATTTTTAAAAGGCATTAACTCTTGCTCGAACAACTCAAGAGAAGGGGCACCTCTCACCATGGGATAAAAGATTTCCCACACGCAGGACAGATTGCCTCTTAAAATTATGCAATTACCATGATTATTAGACAAAGCATTAATATGGCACTATTTAGTTCTGGTTTCACTCACACCACTTGTTATCCAACCTTCTCTCCACAAGGAGAGCCCAAAGGGGTCTATAGTCTATAATCAACATCAATAAAACAAACAAATTTTAAAACACCAATAGGAGCACAATAAAACTATAGCTAAGAGCAAAGCAATAGGGTAGTGGTTTTCAAACTCTCATGGAGAGTGTGACCACTGTAAGTGCTTGCGGGGGTGGGGGGAGGCAGCAGGGGTGGGTGGAAGGCAGCAGCACGATCCCAGGATGGGGGGGGGCTGCAGGGGCTTAAGTGCACTTACCCAAGCCTCCTGCAGCCTCCCCAGAGTGCAGGGAGCCCAGTGCGACCTTTGGCAGGGCTCCTTGCAGCAGTGAAAGTAAAAGCGGAGCGACTACGTCCTGCCTTCACTAAAGCGGAAGTGGAGCGTGATCGCTCCGCTTCCACTATCATTGCTGTGGGGAGCCCTGCCAAAGGTCACACTGGGCTCCCAGCACTCTGGGGAGGCTGCAGGAGGCTTGGGTAAGTGCACTCAAGCCCCTGCAGCCCCCCCCCCGAGCGGTGCGATCCTGGGGATCATGCCACTGCCTCCTCCCTGCCTCCCGGCTGCCCCCGCCCCTTAAGGGGCAGAGGCCAGGGCCCACAGGCTGGGGGGTTACGACGCCCCAGTTTGAAAAGCCCTGCAATAGGGAATAAGGATCATAGTGCTATCCATTCTATACGGAAGGGGAAAGTTTTTCAGAGTCCAACACAGACACACTGAATTCTAAAGGGGGGGGGACCTCAAAAATGCAGAGACTAGTAAAAAGGAAACTAAAAGGGAAAGTCAAGAGGGTCAAATCTCTCCAGAATGCATGGACGTTGTTTGAAACCATGACAACAAAAGCCCAACTTTATCAAGTATACCACTAAGCAAGAAAGGCACAACCAGGTCTGGGAGGACCAGGGGTCACACGTGAAGACAAGGAAGCTAGAAAATGCAGAAGACTTCTTCCAGAAAATGAAGTGTAGCTCAGATGAGAACATCTGGGTTTTTCCTGATGTGCTGAGCTGAACCTTCAGGCTCATCACTTTTTAAAACCTAATCTGTTCAACCATGAGGACGAAAAGATAGGTTGAGGTTTTCAGAACTGCAACAGGAGATTTGGTCCACATAAATTTTTGAGATTACCCATATATTTTAGACAAATAAAAAAAAAATACTGTATATATTTCCTAGCAAATCCAAACAATGACACTTTATGCCTGGGAAAACAAGTTAAATATTTCTATACACAGTAGATACAGACTGCTTAAGTACCATTGGTAATATACACAATCACTTATACATCCACATGCACAGATTATTCTGGTTTATTTTTGTCTGAAAAGTTTGAACTCAGAAGTTTATGTGTACATTCTCACTACTGAAGGAGATAAAATGCAAAGTAATGTTTTCACTTGCAAAATTTTTGCATTAGAGATATCTTATCTGCAAATCTTTCCAATTTATTTTCTGAAAAATACACTTCCATTATTACTCAATTTACTTTAAAGACTTTAGTCTGCTTAAAACAGGGAGAATCTGACCATGAATATGCAGCAAAAAAAAAACCTGTTTAGATATTAGTCTCCTGATCAGGTCCCCTTTGTTTCAACAGAACACATATTTCAAGAAGTGCTTAGGGTTTATTTCTCTATTAAATGACTTCCATGCACAGAAAATATGCTTGATCTCGTGCTAGCCATGGTTCCATGAGAATGGAAAGCTTTTCATCATAGGCAAGGTTTGAAACTGAGTTCACCATTCACATGAAAATCTGAATACAAAGAGATTTCTGTATGCTGAGACTGGCTACACCGTGTGACCTTAATTACAACAGCAATACAGTGCCAAGCAGATTGTAATAGTTTGCAAAAGAGAGCCACAGATGTTTATTCAAACAACTGATGCTCATAAAAGGACTAGCATGTATTTACTTAAAATTGCTTTTGTTATCATTGAGTTCATATATTTCATAACATTTAAATTATAAAGACTGAAATGTTAGACTTCTTTCTTTTTCACTTATAAAAATGTTATGTGAGGACAAGGTAGTCAATTTTTGTCAAAGCAGGTTTCTAAAGCCTTGTGAAATTACTATGTGATACCTCCAAAAAGATGGTATATGCATAACAACAGAGTTGAAAAGCCCTACTTTAAACCTCACATATATTTGCATCATGAAGATGTGTAATTTGGAAGACATAAGGTCACCATTTCCTGCTTATAAGTAAAGCAAGGACTCTGTGCCTGCAAGAGATGCAGCTCCTGAAACTTACCACAGTTGTGTACCCTTACACAGGACCCACTGGTTTCACTGCCTGTTCCCAAACTCCTCCTTCACTTAACAGCATGACACACTCCCCCCAGCATTCTCCCTAGGCAACTCAAATTCATCCACAGAGTTCCTATGATGACTTGGCACGTTATGACACACTATTTTAAAAATCCCTGTTCCAAAATGTTTGCTCTGAGTTGGGTCAACTGAAGCAAATGTTTTCAGCAGAGATGGGAAAAAAATAGGCTTGTAGTTTCCCAGAATTTTAAAGAAGAGGATGGCTTCTTAAGAAGAAATTTTCCAGGGCTGATTTTGAGTTATTTCATTCCAAACACATTCACAAGCAGTAGTCAAATCTGAGCTGCTTCTATCTGAGCAATTTTTTAAAGCTTGCTTACGAGCTTCTCTTGTGCAAGAATTGTTCTATCAGTTCTGACCATTCTAGTATAGGACAAAGAGGCCTTCTCAGCTAGAATTTTCAACAAAAGTATTATTTACACAAACTGAGAAAGTGTGCTACAAGATATCTCCAAACTGGTAAGAACCACATTAATACTGCAAATACCAACATTTAAGAATATTGCTCTCTAAGAGTAGTATTTAAGAATACCATTTTGGGTCTCCTCAAGGGGAGAAAGAAAAAAGGTAAGTAAATAATTTATTAAATGCCTTATTTTTAAAAAACACATGAGAGCAAAAACAAACTTGGGAGTATTGGGGAAAATGTACTCATGTGCAATTTGCTCTGTGGTTATTTGCCATGTGAATACACCATCAAGAATTTGTAGAATGGAGTTATTCACACATGAGGAATCTCAGTCAAGTCCTGCTCCTGTGAATTAATCACCTGGCAGTTTGTATTCAGGCCTATGAGCCTGAACACAAACACACTCAGGAATTCTCTAGTAAATTTTGCTTGAACCCACACTGAAAAGGATGCAGTTAAGGTGCGAAGCAGGGGAAGAACTACCCTGTCAACGGATTAAAAAAACAAATCATGAATTAAAATATCCACATGGAAACATTTGCTCTTGGTGTCACAAGTTACCACGACAGTCAACCCCACTTGGAGTGGAAAAAGAACAAAAACAGTAAGCGAATCTTCACAAGGATGGTCACACATTTGAACACTAGGTCTCAACTTTCCTTGACTTCGTTTTGATTTAGATCTTGAAAAAGAGCTTGCATCAAGCTCTTTTTTAGTACAGGTACTGTATCTTTTCCCCCCTAACTGGCCAGCAGCATTTAACACTGCACTGAAAGTTTAGCCTCAAGATTTGTTCATTTTTAATTTGACACAGGTTATCACTATATGTAACGGCTCTCTGCTTTCAAGGCCCACTGTCTTTTGGAATTAGAAATTCCAAATTCCTAGCTCTAATAGGCTAAATCTCACCACTATGATTAGTAAAGAGCCATGAACTATTCTATCATATTCTGTACATCTTCCTCACAGAACTCATGATGTAATTTCACAAGTGACAATTAGCAGCTGCTTGATGAAGATAGGCAAGCTAAGGATTGCAAAAGAAAACAAAGTTAACAGAAGGCAGAACAGAATTTAGATGAAGAGAATATGGTAACAATGCAACACCTGACTAGTTTTGTTGCTTATACCCAAAACTACTGAACAGTCAAGCAACACAGCATTTTTCCCCAAGTTGTTGGTAAGATTAGAGTGATATCTCCACAAGACGGCCATTCACATCATCCACTAAGGCTACCACATTTTCTATCTACAAATTTCATTTATTTACATTTCCCTGACATTACTGGGATCCCAACAATACAGAAACCCAACACAAAACAAAGCCACAGCATAAAGGTATAAAAATAGTATACACAGTGTCAGAGACAGTCAATCTCATCCAAAATTAAATATTTGGTGGATACAGTCTTCACCATATAGCTAAAGATCAGTTTAGCCTCACCATCTATTGTAATGGGTCCTTAGGACTTTATAGGCAACCACCACCATTCTGAATTGTGCCTGGGAACAAACTGGGAACCAGTGAAGATTACCAAGAGGGTAATAAGCTCTCCTTCCTCACAAGAGGCCACTTAAAAGAAACCTTGTCATAGCAGTATATTTCAGTTTCTAAATTCTCTTCAGAGGGAGCCCTGCATAAAGGGCACTATAGTAATCCAACTGGGACATGAATGACAGTAACTAGATCTGCCTAATCAAGAAAAGCCTCAGATGGTGTTCAAGACAGAGCTATATGAAAGCACAGATTCCACCTGACCCTCCGGGCAAAGCAAAGTCGAGAAGCATTTCCAAATTGTGCTTCTGTTCCTCCAGAAGTAGTGCCATTCCATCCAGATCAGACTGAAGTCTCCCCTACACCACAAGTACCTTCATCTTGACTGGAGATGGTTTGTAAGGAGGCTCTCTTATCAAGAGAAAAAAGTGGACAGCTCGTACATACATTTTATCAGTTTCTACATAAGATTTAAGTATTGTGTTTTTTGCAAACCTACTGACTTCACACACATTAAGACATTTCTAAACAAACAAAGCTTCTACTCTAGGAAAAACTGTACATATCACATACAATTAATTCACAAGCATCTTTTGCCGTATGTATTAAAAAGGGAAAACGATGGCTTTTTCATATCCACCCACTGCATACAATTGCATGAGAACAGACCCCCATGGTTATCACATGCAATAGCATTATGATTGTTGCCAGAAAATGTGTTGTGTGTGACACAGCTCTAAATTCTGCGCTTTCTGTGAAAACGCCTCCAAACTGGAACCCAACACAATAGGTATCCACAATTCACAAAACCAGTAGCCTTCCACATTCCTATCCCCATATATCTCCACACACACATACTTCATGTACAACAGTGGCATTATACGAACTAATTGTTCGAGACACTTCACATACCTTGGTGTTAGATACTGTCTTCCTATGATCCTACAACAGCTGGGCATAAAGCATGAACTGCCCAATTTCACCGGATCATACCCACCCATACATCAGCCACTTTCAACCACTGTGCCGCGATTGGTCCACAAGTGTACCACAGGAATTTGGGTGAAGGTCATTTACTAGTAGGGCTAATGGGGGATGTGAGCCCCCCACTGACAGTATGGTGTGCCTTGTCAATTGTCAAAAACTTTATGGCATGCCTTGACAATTTTAGTGCCTTGTCAGTGTGCAGTGAGATGAAAAAGGTTGAAAATTGCTGTTATACATTACATAAGGTGCTATGTATACAAGTGAGAGGCTGTCAGGCGTTCAACAAAGTACACTCAATCTCAGCACTAGGAAGAGGATACTGAATGTCACTAACAGAGACATTCCTCATATACAGCAACTGTAGAGAAGCTACCAAAGTTATAAGTGGGAAAACAAAGCAGGCCCCAGCAGGCCCCAGGCTTCCTTCAAGCCCAAAAAGCAGGAAGAGGCGTGGTGTAAAGCCTTTGGGTGACGAAGAACAGTGCCTAATTCTGGTTAATAGCTGGTCCCTACTAAGTGAGCAAAGAGGCACCTTTGAAGTGGTGGTTCTTTTCTATTTGGGGGGGGGGAGGCAACTGTCCAGCTTTCTCAGTTGGCCAACTGTCTCAGAACAGCAGTCCCTCCAACAACCAACAGAAGTGATTGTTCCTAGTTGCCTTGTGTATTTTTTTTTAAGAAAATAAGCTTCTTTGGGAGGGGAAGCCATCTTCTCATTCCTTTTGTGATGCAAAACTGTAGTATGAACTTTGTGTTGCTGCTGAAAAGCACTATATAAATATTCACCATGACCTCATAGCCGACTCCCCTTTATGGATGAAGAACGTAAAAAGAGCCCTGCTGAATCAGGCCACAGGCCCATCTAGTCCAGCCTCCTGTAACACATAGCGGCCCACCAGATGCCTCAGGGAGTACACAGGACAACAAGAGACCTGCATCCTGGTGCCCTCCATTGCACCTGGCATTCTGAGACAGCCCACTTCTAAAACCAGGATGCTGCACATCCCCACCACAGCTTGTAACCCGTGATGGACTTTTCCTTCAGAAACCTGTCCAATCCCCTTTTAAAAGTATCCAGGCCAGATGCCATCACCACATCCTGTGGCAAGTTCCACAGACTTCCCAGCGAGATCCTTTGCACCCACTCAGACATAAGAACCTAAGTCCTACTGGATCAGGGCAAAGGGGGCACATCCAGTCCAGCTTCCTGCACCTCACAGTAGCCCACCAGATGCCTCAGGGGGCATACAAGACAGCAAGAGACCTGCATCCTGGGGCACTTCAATGCATCTGACACGCTGAGGTAGCCTACTTCTAAAATTAGGAGGTTGCACATACCCATTACGGCTTGTAACCCATGATGGACTTCTTCTCCAGAAATCTGTCCAATCCCCTTCTAAAGGCATCCAGACTAGATGCCATCACTGCATCCTATGGCAAGGAGTTCCACAGGCTAATTACATGCTGGGTAAAGAAGTACTTTCATTTGTCTGCCCTAACTCTCACAGCACTCAATTTTAGTGGATGCCCCCTGGTTCTGGTGTAACCCGTGATGGACTTTTCCTCCATAAGTTTGTGCAGTCCCCTCTGCATCCTGCGGCAAGGAGTTCCACAGGCTAATCACACGCTGGGTAAAGAAATACTCTCTTCAGTCTGTCCTAAGGAAGGAAGGCTGCAAGGGAGTGAGTGAAGGAGCCTCCACTCCTGCCTGTGGCAAGCCTGTCACGTCCCTCTGGGCAGCGAGCAGGGCAGGGCAGGGCAGGGCAGGGGTGCCGGGGAACGCGCCGGAGCCTGGGCAGCCGCTGCTCCTTGCAGCTCCCCCCAGAAGAGCAGCCCGGGCCCAGCCTCCCAGCGCGCGGCGGGCGGGGGCAGCCGCAGCCCTCTCCCTCCACCCGGCCTACCCTCTCCAGCCCCGCAGTACCTGCGGCCCCCGCGTCAGGCCCCGGCCACTGAGCTGCGCGCGCCGGAGCTGCGCCAGGATGTTGACGGGCCCCCGTCGGGCCGCGCCCGGGCCCGGCCCGCCACACGCAGGACCCGAGGCCGGGGGGGGCGGCACCGCTCCCGGCCCCCCTCCTCCCACTCTCGCCGCCGCCATCGCCGGTCCTCGCCCTGGACGCGACACAAACAGGAAGCGCCTCTGCCAGCGCTTCGGACGGAGCGCCTCGCAGGACAGCCACAGCGCCCCCGGCGGCCGGACGCGCACGCCACGAAGCTCCGCATTGGCCGAGGGGCAGGAAGGAAGAGGGCGCCCGCTTCGCAAGGGCCCATTGGAAATGTAGTCCTCGCAGGGCCAGGTGGGCAGACGGGGATGGACCAGCAGCGTCACCGCCCCTGCCTTGCTCACGGCCGGGCTCTGCTGGCGCTCTTGGGACCTGTTCCCAGACCAGGGCTCTCCAGCCTCTTCTGTGCCATCACCCCACAACATTTGTGTGTATATACATAAACATATACACACGTGTGCGTGTATATATACGTATGTACACATACACATATATTCATATGTATGTGTATGTATGTATATTTATGTCCAGGTGTGCACCACTTACCAATAGGGACACGTTCTCCAATCCCTGTTGTTATGCAATCAGGTCATTAAGTGAACATTTATCCCAATCTAGTGCCTTTGTTGTGCAAACAGACACTCCCTGCCAGACACTAGGTGGCTGCACAGGCTACTGGAGATAGATTGCCTCTTCTTTGCATTAAGATTCCCTCTGTTGTGTAAACAGACAATCTGCTGCAGGCTATGGGAGATGCAGTTGCCTCATTAAGAGCATCTTTATTGTGCTTTAACCACCAGCATATATGCAGCCTGTTGTTAAGCAAACAGTTGTTAAGCAGCACATGCCAGTACAAATACAGGGTGTATAAATACTATATATATAGTGTGTGTATATAAACGCACACACACATATATATATAAATATATAGTTATACACACACGTTTATGTATGTGTATGCATAGTGTATATAAATGTATATATAGTATGTGTATATATATACATACACATTATATATATTTATATACATAATAATTACTGGTATTTATATACTGCCCTTCTGGTCATCAGATTGCTCCTCTGACTTTATTCAAAGCAGTTCACACATACATACACATATGTGCATGTATGTATATGTATATATATATGTTCTTCAGCTTGTAGGTCATGACCCCCTTTCAAAGTCTGTGGCAGAGAGGCTCAGGCTGACACCTCACAGGGTTGGTGTGAAGGCTCAAGCAGTAGGTGGACAGGAAGTAGGCAGATTAGGTCCTGGGAGGGGGTGGGTGGGATTAGTGGTAGGTCCCCCACCTCAGATTTTGTTTATTTATTGAGTCATGGCACAAAAAAGATGTGCCATGTTGAAGACAACTGGACTAGCCTCAGGAAAGTCTTTTTCCAGGTATAGCTGTTGGGAGTCTCATCCAGGTAGTAAGAATCTATTCATCCACTGACAAACTGGACACACAACATTAAGTTTCCATCTTTGCTCCGAAGATATATGTCCAACAGAACAGCAAGTTGAAAGCTTATAATTTTTAAGAGTGAAGAAATAAGCTCAAAATTTTCCATTCCACCAGCATAGCTATCTATCTCAGACTGAACTTGCTTCTTTTGCTTAGTTGTATATGGTTAGAGAGCATGAACATCCTCTGACAAGAGGAAGGAAGTTAAACAAGCCATGCAAAACTGAAAGTCTCTGAGAACCACAAGGTGATACAGGAAACATCATATGAGTTGGGTTTTCTTTCTCAAATACTTCTGCTTTCCAAAGAAGTACCATGTCCTAGAAGTATATTCTGTATAAACTGAGAAAATAGCAACAGAAAGCCCAAAGAAGATACAAATTTATTTAATTCAACAACACTGAATCATGTACTGTCTAAAAAGACTTGCCCTAGAACTGCCAGTTTGGAGTGAAAGGGTTGGCTGGGGCAGCCCAGTAGTGGGATTTTTCTTTTTCCTTTTAGTTTAGAGTTCAGTCGTCCCTTGCAGCTTTCAGAGGAAGTATCCGCAGAGTCTTTGTGCTTCCCACCTTCCCTGTTAACTGTGAAAGTGAACTTTTTGCTTCTTTTTAGAGAATAGAACTCCCTAATTATGTCATCCACCTCCCACTGCTCTTCCTTCTGTTTACTGCAACAGTGTAGTGCAGCAGGGTCTATAGGATGAGCTTCAGTATTGAAGATGTATCCACCAGCACCAAGAACACACTCTCCATATGGTGTCATCACAACATCAAAGGATGATCCATTGTTATGAATAAAGTTCTCAGGATCAAACAATAGATACAAATATTTCACTGTTTCAGCCAGGAAGAAGGACTCCATGCGGTTATCTAGCCTGTGATCTCTCAGGTCTTTGATCTTAAAAAAGAAAAGAAGAGATCAATAGTTGCACCTTATCAAAACTCACATACAATTGTTTCAGCAATTTCATATTAGCTGTACTAGAGAACTCTACATTGGGGACTCATTAAGTTCAGCTGACTGCTAAAGCAGAACTGAACCAGAACTGATGCCGCATTTTTCCCCATGGTAGTGACACAAAATAAGCAGATGCACATTCATTTGGACAAGTATTTGTTGTTTAAAAAGTCTGAGTGACAGCAGGAGTAAATGAACAAGCAGGAAAAAAGTTCAGGAGAGACACTTAACTGTTGCAAAGCCGCACTCAACCTTGCTGATTTTCTCTATCGATTCTACAACATCTCTGCCCAACTCCAACAGGGTGGGATCCCTTGTAGCACGATATAGGTACATTGCACTCTCTATCAGTTCTGCAAGATGCAAAAAAAATATTTAATTTGCTGCATATGCTGGGAGTCAATTTATAGACTACACCTACTCAGTTTTCTAAAATGCACAGGAATCAGTTTGAGGATCTCAGACTGCCTTAATGGAGACAGGAAGGCATCAGTTTCCTTTAATCCATTTTTAACAGCAAGAGATTCTGGAGCTTATTTAACAGAAGTAGAGCTGGTTTCTACTATAGACTGATCAACAATTAGAATCTATAAGGCAACCTGGTGATCATCCAGGAGCTTCTTAAACATTTGGAAGATGTTTAATGCACGAGTCTTATGCAGAATAAATGCAAGATGCATTGCATTACCTCCTCATAAGAGTCCTCCTAGATTAAGTCAAAAGCACCCTTAAGCCAGTATCCTTTTACCCACAGTAGCCAGATAACTCTGGGAAGTATAGAAGACAGACACAGCTCCCCTGAAACTGGTATTTCTGAACTTAGGAGGTAGCAAGTAACCACTGACAAATATCTCCTATATCAGCAATTTTCAACCACTGTGCTAGGGTACACTGGTGTGCCATGAAGAGTCCATAGGTGTGTCTTGGGAGTTTGGGGAGGGTCATTTATTAGTAGGACCATTGGGGGATGTGAAGTCCCTGCCAGCAGCCTGGTGTGCCTTGTCAATTGTCAAAACACTGGTGGTGAGTCTTGACAATTTTAGCATCTTGTCAGTGTGCCATGAGATGAAAAAGATTGAAAATCTCTGTCCTATATGAATGTGTCTAACCCCTTCTTTAAGACATCGACTTTGGTGGCTGTCATCCTCCAAGTTCCCCACCATCTGAGGGGAGGCAAGGAGGATCCAGGGACAGGGAGATTTCAGTTGTGGCATGCCATCATTGGAATACTCTACTCAAAGATAATCCTTTAACCCAGTGGTTCTCAAACATTTTAGCACCGAGAGCCACTTTTTAAAGTAACAGTGATGTCATGGCCAGAAGTGACATGATCAAGCAGGAAAATTTTTAATATCCCCCATACTACAAGAACAAATTAAGTAAATTAAAAGTTTACAAGAAGCATGTGTTTAAAAAAAAATTAAAATAACCATTCCAAGCAATTGCTGATCTGTTAAAAAAAATTCCCCAAACACCCCAAAGGCTGCAATTCTATCCACACTTACCCAGGAGTAAACCCCTTTGACTATCATGGTTAAAAGCATATACATAGTAGCATATTAAGAGTACAGATCTGTGATATTTCTCCAAATGCAGCCAAACATGTAGCATCAAGTCTAATAAATTAAAAATAAAATATACCCTGGAATGAATGGGGATGCACCTGAAATTTGCTCATGACCCATGTAGTGAGTCCTGACCCACAGTTTGAGAAGCACTGCTGTAACCAGATCCCATCTTTGTATTCTTTTCCGCACCAGGCGAAAACCCTTTTAATTTGCTCAGTCCTTTTAGAATGCTCGGTTTCTTAATGCTGAAATTTTTCATCTGCTGCTCTGCTTTACACATTTATTGCTGAGTTACTTTACTGTTATTGATATTTTAATGCAAGTCATTTTGAAAGCTTTAGCAAAAGAGTGGCTAACAGATAACAATGTACTACAAACATGCTCATTTCATGTTCACCAGGTCTGAGTGGATATCCTTCACGCTTTTCCACTGTGTAGCCCTGGGGAATATTATAAAACTCTGGCAGCCCACCAAACTGCTTCCAAACAGTGTAGTAATTGAGGAACGTTCGCATTGCACTATCTATGTCTCCAATAAGGCTCTGAGAAGAAAAAAAGAACAGAAACAGCCAGTAATGTCACTAAGAACTAACCATGCCAAACTTAACATGAAATCTCTCTCTTTGGCACAACTAGAAGCCTCAGACAGTAATGATCTGCTAAAAAGAGACAGTATAAACCCAGTGGTTCCTAAACTGGATCCACTGGTGGGTAGTGACCTGATTTTTGAGGGGTCATCAAAGGGCAATGGAAAGAGCTGATAACTAATTACCTCAGGCCCTGAAGCTATTCAAAATTCAGATACTACAGCTGTTAATTACCCTGCAAAGAACTCAGCCTCTGAATTTTGCAAGCATGTGTAAATACAGGGAGATAAATATCTGAGGGTCTTTTTTCTGGTTATTACTATTTACAAATAAATAAAAAATTAATAAATAAAAAATTATTTCTTTCTAGATCTCCTTTCTAAAGTCTGGTAAACCTAGGTGGGTCCCGAGAGAGTGCCATTTTAAAAAAGTGGGTCCCAGTGTTAAAAAGTTTGGGTACCACTAGTATAACCAATCACGTTCTGGCACAATATTTATTGAGAAAAGCAGAAAACCAGAGGAAACCAGAGGAACATCAATTGTAACCAGTTTCATTTTGTATCTAAAAAATACCATGAAACTAATTTGGGGGCAATTTCAAAATCAACTCTTAAAAAAAAAAATCACTCTTTTCATTCTTGAATACTAGGCATAATCTTGGTAGATAGTGAGAATCCCAGCTCAGTTAGAAGAGACAGCATGGAATCAGATCCTTACTTGAGTTCTGACCACTTGAACACACAAGAATATTTTCTCCAATATAGATATTTGCCTTCATTTTGCTTTAACATATACCTCCAATTATGCATGGTACGGCTCAATACATGCTAAAGATTTGATTCATGTTTTTAACAGCAATGTTGTAAGCCCACTCCAATACAGGTCATCATTTGTACTATGTCAATGGACTTGGAAAAGAGATAAACAATTAAAAGGGACAGTTCTACAACAGCTCTTACCTGTAGGCCAGGCCAGTAAGCCTCAAGAGACTGAAAAACTGGCATTGAGACTGTTCCTTTGTACATCTGAACCCAGAGGTACCAATCATCAAATTTTGTGTAGTTCTTTATAGCTTTGTTGTAGTCTACAGAGACAAAGGCAAATCAAAACCAATGACAGATGCTCTACATCGACAATATATCGTCAAATGATACCTAATGGCCTGTCTAGTAAAAAGTGTAAACTTCCCACCTAGGAACATGGATATCAACTCCTCATCCTGCAATAGGATGGCTCCTTTAACAAGATACTCAAAGTAGGAGTCTACTCCTGCTCCAATTCCAGCATCTTGGGCGACCCACTTAGCAGTGACCACATCAACATGGTTACCCACCTGAAGAAAAATGAGGACAGTCAAAGCAAGAAACCATAATTTGCGACTAGAATGATCTTGAATTTCTGTATTGTTCAGCTACACAGATCCCAGTTTGCTTAGTAATTGATAAGCTTAAAACAAAACCCAAACTATACCTAGAAAAATTTAACATTAATCCCATCACAAAAAACTTAATTCCTGCAGCTCTTCTTTATCTTCCAAAATGCATTAGTGCCAACAGTATCTGCAATACTAACAGGATCAGCGTCTTGATTTTTAAGAAACCCACCTGGTTTATCGTATCTGTAACAAGTAACAGTAAAATGCTGTGTCAGATTCAAGGGCATGCGATAATAGAAATCTCAGATTTCAGCAAGATACAAATCTCTGAATGCAAAGATAAGCAAGTACTTTTGGGACTTAAGTTCTATAAACATGGATTAGGATAGAAACATACCATAATCCTAGTATGCACCTGAATATGCTTGGTTTTCTCCAGAGTGGATTTCACTCCTACATTAACTCCTACAGTAACCACATTTGTGTTTTCTGGTATTCTGAATTACACATTTTTTCAAAGGAAAATAGCTAAGAGTGCCTACCAGAAAGAACCATCACTCAGAGAAATAGATCTGTTCACATAATTTCGACACCTGGAAGATTATGATGATTTTTTGTTTTAAAGCAGATTTGTAGGAATGTAGAGGAATAAATAAGGAGTTATTTCTCATCTGCTAGGGGTTCGGTTCTAGGAAAACCTAGTGGATACTAAATTAGCAGATAATTTATATGTGTGTGCATGTGTGTGCGCGCGTGCACATGCGCATTAACATCTCCAACAGCTATTGCAGTTGATCTGTGGAACTCCATGCCACAGGATGTGGTGACGGCATCTTGCCAAGACGCGTTTAAAAGAGGATTGGACAAATTTCTGGAGGAAAAATCCATCACGGGTTACAAGCCATGAGGTATATGTGCAACCTCCTAGAAATGGGCTATGTCAGAATGCCAGATACAAGGAAGGGCACCAGGATGCAGGTCTCTTGTTGTCTTGTGTGCTCCCTGGGGCATTTGGTGGGCCACTGTGAGATTCAGGAAACTGGACAAGATGGGCTTATGGCCTGGTCCAGTGGGGTTGTTCTTATGTTCCTCCTCCATGCTGGATATCTCTCAATGCATTGAAGGCTGCTTGGCCCAACAACAAGGCCTCAGAGTTCAGCAGTGGGACAGGGTTGCTTCACCTGTCCTCTTCCACTTTTCTCTTGGCACCCTCCCTGAACTTGCCCCAGCGCAGCCCTCAGGCAGCCTTCTTATCGCCAGGGTTGTGAAGGTTCAACTGGAATCCCCGAGATGGTAACCAAGATAGTTGGGCAAGTCTGGAAGAAATGTGTTTGATTCTCCATGGGCCTGAAGTCCTATGTCTTCAGTGGAGCTTACTCCCATGTAAATGTGCATAGAATTGGAGTGGTTCTGCATGATTATGATTCATCTGCTACTGTTATAGTCATGCACATTCCAGGCTGCAAATAAGAGACCTGTTTTCCAGAATTTACTTCATACTATTTTCTTCATACAATTTCAGAGATTTGATTCCATCTTTGCACATGGAACACGACAGGAGCTTGTTCACTCACCAAGCCAATATCAGACCGATTTTTCCAGAGGGCCTTAAGAGCTTTTCTGGCAGCATCCTCAAACACTGGGTCACCCGTAAGATGACTTAATGTAGCAAATTCTACTATAAATGTACCAATGCCAGCAGTACAAGTGATTGGAGTCTCTCCAGGGTTTACTCCATGTAGTAAATTCACAGTCCCATATGGCATTCCAGTTGGGGTCTGAAAAGCTTGAAAGCAAGACAAAGGATGACACAGTTTTGCAATATCATCAAAAAAAAAAGATGTCATCAAGAGGCCATCTTCCTACACTATGGCAGAACTGAACTAAGAAAGTCATACTGTTGATGGCATTGAAACTCAAGTCCTAAGATATCTTTTGTGTTGACTATTAGACATGGCACTGTGTTTGTTCAGGTTTGGCATCCTGAGAACTTCAGCCTTCTGCAAAACAGAAATATTGTTATTTCTAGTCTTCGTACTTACACAATTTTTTTTTCTCACTTAAAGAAAGGATGTAAAAAGGGTAGCAAAGGTTTAGAAAATTAGGTGTCACAACAAGGTTGCAATATTCAGGCAGCGGGTACCTTGCACAGTTACTCCTCTTCCAAAAGGTATTACATGCCTTTCAGATCAAACTGGGCAAACAATTTCTATGCAGTCCCCCAAGCCATTCCTTACTCTCAAAATTCCAAATGCATTGGTCATTCATTAGCAGAATGCAACACAGGCTCTCCCTGTATGTCCAGCATATCACTACTAACTGAGCATCCCTAGCAGACATACACAGCATGCCCCCTATAATCCAGATATTAGCTACTACTTGCCTGCCACAACTTGGCCAACTTGTTAATGAAATTCTGAGGGAAAGGCCAATTTTTGAAGCAGCGTAAACAACTGCTCAATATTTGGTAGAGAGTAGGTAGCTAAAAATGTCACCATCGCCCAGTATAGACATTAAGAGCTTTTCCGATGGAGAAGTTTGGAACACTTGAGCTCCATAAACCACAAAGTGATGGTACTGCTCTCCATGGCAATTCCTGTGAGCTCAAACAAGGTTACTGGAGCTAATGCAGTTGGTGTATGGACCACTCCACCCTCAACGATGGTTGTACATACACCCATGAAATTTCTCACCTTGCATCAGGTATGTCTCGCTCTCACATCTAGTTTCACGCTACATCACACAGCCAGCAGAGCAGGAAGCTGAAGTCTGGCATAGCCTCAGTTGTTGTCAAACAAGTCAGGATAATTTGTTGGAGAGATCTATCTCATTCAGCGCATTGAGCAAATCAAAGTTGTGAGATACTCACCACAGATGGTTGGACAGTAAGAACTGGTTTCAAATAACCAGACAGGGAAACTTCAGAACATTATTTTAGCTATTAAGTTATACAACATGGATACGTGTATGCGGGGGGGGGGGGCTAGTAACACACACTAACTTATTTGTAGTACTTTCTTGATGACTCATTTAGAGACCAGGCTATTAAGCTCAAGTTGAGTAGGTCTGGCAAGTTACTACTCTAAAGGAACTTTTGCATGCCCAAGTAAGTACCTGACTGCACAATTACTGATGTATGTTGTCTGATCAAACTGGATGGGCTTTGCTGCCAATAGTTTATTTCATTATGAATGTTTCTGGAAAAGCTTCTGATAAAAGGCTTCTCCAACAACTGACATATGCTGAAATTTAAACAGTCTACTGTATAGATTGGGATTTACACTTTAGCTCAGTGGTAGCTCAGATCGAGTGGTAGCCTCCATCATGGAACAAACACAGGAGTCGTCTTACTGCAGGTTAAGGGAATCATCACACTTCAGGCAGAAAACAGTACACATTCTGCCTCAAATTTGCTATTAATATAAACCAGGGGTGTCTAAACTTTTTGGCCCGCGGGCTGCATCAAATATCTGGCACAGTGTCTAAGGCTGGAAAAAAAATTATAAAATTTAAATCACTACATTAAGGATGAATGAACTTAGATGAATGAATGGGCTCAAATGCCCAGGATTTCTCCAAACACCAACACAGCCCAAGAACTAAAGCACACACTTAAATGGACCCCCATTCCCCATCCCACAAGTACAACTTCGGTTGTGTTTGGTCAACTAGGCCAGAGGCTCTCGGGGGATCAGAGGCTCGCCACAGGCCAGACAGAGGCTGGCCGCAGGCCGCATCTGGACCCCAGGCTGGGGTTTGGAGACCCCTGATATAAACAGTCATTCCTTGGCATCAGCAGGAGTTCTGTTCTTGGAATCCTTGTGGATGCTGAAAACCGCAGATAAAGGAATACGTAGTTTGGGCTATCATTTTCAGTTTTTGTGAAAACCTGAAGTGCATTTCTAAGGCCTTCTGAGGCTCAGTGAGACCAAATGTGCCCTCTCTGGGCCTCAGAACACCTACAGGTCAATCCTCAAGAGGTGGGTTGGAATCTGTGGACTGACCCGCGTTCGGACAAATTTGTGGGTTCCAAATATGCAGATAAGGAAGATAGACCTGTAGTGACACATAACTGTCACATGCAGCAAAGTAAATGCCTTCTTACTTCCTCAAAGTAAGAATTGCATAACTAGGCTATATACCGTATTTTTCGCTCCATAAGATGCACTTTTTCCATCCCAAAAAGTGGGGGGAAAAGTGTGTGCGTCTTATGGAGCGAATACTGCAAAAAAACAAACAAACAAACAAACAAAAACTCTGCCCCAGCCCTGCCCCTGCCCCCTGCCCGCTCGCTCTGCTCTGCTTCCCCGGGCAGTCAGAGGCTGAGCTGGCTGGGGGGCTCCTGCGTTCCCTCAGCGCCCGCGCGGACTATGGCAGCACTGGAGGGAGCCCAAGCCTGCGTGTCTACTCAGAAGTAAGTCTCAGAATCAGTGGGGCTCACTCCCAGGAAAGTGTGGGTGGGGTGGCAGTCTCGCTGCCCAATCCTGTGCATGCCTACTCTGAAGTAAGTCCCATTAGAGTCAGGGGGGCTTACTCCCAGGAAAGCCTCTCTCTCCCCCCCCAAGCCTGGAGCATCACAGCCTCTCTCTCCCCCCACCCCAAGCCTGGAGCATCACAACTTCTCTGCAAAACAAACACTTTCCCCCCTCTCTCACACACACAGGCTGCCCCCTTCTCTTACACACACAGATGCTCTGCCCTCCACCCACACACACTCACACAGCAGGGGAGGGGCGCTTTCACTCACCTCATTCAGCATCTGAATGTAAGCCCCCCCCCCCCAATCACAAAGAAAAAACTGTCTCCTTGGTCAGAATGCCAGTGTTTGCTTATTGCACGAGCCCCAGGTAAATCACCATAAATCCAGAGGTTTGTTGTGTCTTGAGAATTCAAGTTGTGGTTGGACTTTCCACTTGTTCATTTGTATTGGAATCACGGAAGAACTAGCGAGGAGGTAGATGTAGTGTCAGCAGTGGCCCCTTTAAGGGTAAGGCCTGGGCATCCAGCAGAGTGTGCTGCACAGCTGCAGCCACTGGAAGGCAATAGGGCCCTCAGGGATATAAGGAGTATCTGAGGCAGAAAGGGTTTGTGGGTTTTGAAGGAGTGCAGGTTGGAGGTAGGAGAGGAGACTGACTGGGTTTATTGAATTTGGAATCTGACTGGACTTGGATACCCTGATGGATTTGACTAACCTACCTGGAACCTGACCTTGGACTGTAATTTGGCTTATTGGCTCTGGACTCTGATTTGGCAACTCTGATTGATGGGACTGATTTACTTGGCATCTGTGGACTAGAACTGGACTCACTTTTGCTTGCTGCACTGGTGAGTTGCACAAGGGGGACTGATCAGCCTTAAGCAGGCACGAGGCCCAGTGAATTGGAATTTGGCAGAACATCACTGTAGCAGAAAGATAATGTGATCCCCTATTTGTGTGCACCTGCTTTTGTGAGCTTCATAAATTCTGACTCTAGCGATGATGTTTTCTTGGGGTTTCCAGAAAACTAGAGTACTCAAACCTTTAAGTCTCTCCATTTGTTAATGACAGTGATAATGGTTCTTAATGCCACTGTTGACTGCTGTTCACTTTACATGGTTCAAATGTTATTCTGTTATAGTTTATTAAATATTTCATTATACTACTTGGTTCAGAATATTTTTTTTCCTGTTTTCCTCCTCTAAAAACTAGGTGCATCTTATGGTCAGGTGCGTCTTATGGAGCGAAAAATACGGTAACCTCTAGCAACCTTCAGAGAGATGACATTGGGTAATCACTCTGCTGCACTAGAGTAACTGTACACAAATTGATTACATTAAGATACCTGAAACCATATTCATTTCTTCAACTTTCAGTATTGCTCAGCACGCATCAAGGGCATAAATATTCCTTTTCACCAGGCAAAGTGCCCATCACCTACACTTTTTTGCTTCTAGTTAATTTGAAAAGAAAGTTTCATGCAGGTCTTGGTATGTACCCCATGTGACTTGGTTCATATAAAATACTTAAACCAGAAATCTGCCAACAATGCAACACTCTGGGGCCAGGAAGAGGGAGTTAAATTCTCAAGTTTTCAGATGATCATCACCTGGTAAGAGTTTTCGAGCTGCATCCTCTGCCATCCTCAGCAGGGGCCCCGAGCATGGCCATCCTGCTTCTACCTCAATACCAGCCTTCTTTGACAGCAAGTGGGCAGAAAGGAGGCCACCAACCACTGTGGACAGATAAGACAATGCTTATTTAGAAAATAGTGGCATCAAATATGATGGATGGCTCTATTGCTAGGCCCCAACCCCCCCCCCCATAGTATGTTAAAGTGAAACACACAGACAACATGAAGTTTCAATGGCTCTCTTTTTCAGTGGCTACCGAGGACCCAGATATTCACTTAAGCATCTTATGGGACATACTGTAATTGTTCTACCCTAACAACAACTTTCCTCTTGATCATTACAAGGAATATAGTAAGCAAGTCTTGAAATACCCAGCTAGAAGCTAGAAAGAGGGGAAAGCCACAAAGTTGCAAGAACTCCTGGATCCGACCAGAAGTCCACATGGTTCTGCACACTAACAGTGGCCAACATTAGCATTAGAAGTATCTGACAGATGATGCCCAGAAGCAGGTCCTTTCATACTGAAATATCCTATAATATGAGCTTACTGGCATGGTCATCTTTCCTCTGTGTTGCAAACAAAACTTAGCCCCAATCTGCGCTGAATAACATACTTTTAGTGACCCCAAGACCCCATTAGCTCACCTCTGATGTTAGTTTCAAAGACTGAAGCATTTACATCAATATCGAAATTCACACCCTCCTGCAGCACACTAACAACTCTCTGGAACTCAGAGACGTTCCCTAAAATCTGGAAATATATCACAGTTAGCTGATAGCACAGGGATGGTTTCACAAACATCTGCTTTCAGTGAAAGAAAATACTATTTTTCTTATTGCTCCAGGGTAAGCTCAGGACAGGAGGACTTGAGCTGGGGGATGCCAGGAATGCATGCTGCTGAGGTATGGGACACAGAGGAATACTAAGAAAGTGATCCCAAGTGGCAATTCTTAACTTCTTGAAAACAGAAATGGGGAAAGAAAAATTATTTGCTGCCTACATCAGAGATACTTGAGAAGCAGACTGGACACAAGGAGAACTGTTACTGAGGGATGGTACTTACTAGCAGAGTATCCAGAGCATCAATGAGTGTGAGAGAGAAACTGAAACAGAACAAGAGAGAACATCAAATCAATGCCATGCAGAAAACAGGCACCAACCACAAGAAAAGCACATGTGGTTTTAAACCAGTGGGCTTTTTCTTTCCAAATCTGGGGGAAAAAAGGGCTGCATTGTTGCATGATTCCGTTTCAGGCCTCTTGAAACTCCTCCTTTGTCAAATATGTAATCAAAATGCCAAATTTCAAAAATTTACTCTTTTTGTGTTGGCAGCAGGCTGTTTTATTTTTCCTGCAGCGTGTGGGTTTTATTGTATTTTCAACTATCTGTTCTTTCCTAGGTTTCTTTTTATTGTTCTTTATGTCATGCTGTTATATGGCAAGCCTGAAATTCTGAGCAGTTTGTTTCCCCAAAATTTAAAGCTTCATGCACACACAATTCCCCACAAGAAAACAGAACAAATATAATCTATATTCAAAGTCACCACATGTGAAGCGAACTTCAGAGCGCTACTGGCCTGAGATTCCAAACAAAATATTCTGGGTTCTCTCTAATCCAAACACACACTTATTTTAGAACAGATATCTGCAATATTCTTGAGGCCAGACCTCTTGTGCTACCGAAATACAAGTGACAAATTCTGTCTCTATCACAGGCTCCATTTCCTCTAGTATAGCAGTTCTCAAACTCTGGGAGTTTCTGGGAACTACTATAAATGCTTGCAGGGGAGGGACAAAGGCAGAGACATGATCGTGCGCTGCTGTAGACAAAAGGATTTTTTTCTTACTTACCCCTGGCAGCACCGGTTCTCCAGAGGGAGAACCCATGGACCACTCCGCACAGCTCCCCAAGTCTCAGAAAAGCTAAAAATAGTGATTGCAACCCAACTTCTGGTTTGTGATTGCAAAACTGGAATGGGTCACAATAGCTATACAGGTTGAGACTAATTATTCGCATGGGTTCCATTCCAAGCACTCAGGTGGATTAAAAAAAAAAACAAAACGCACTATAGCAAATCCATTTAAAAAACAAAGTTTCTTTGCTCCAGTGATTGAAAAACAGCTTTGCTGACCTTTTGACTCTAAGTTAAGAATCATTAAGAAGACAATCCACCAGCACTTCGCTCAGCCCCTTCCTTCACCAATGCAAAATGATCACGTTTCTTTCATGTGCTGGGGGAAGGGAGGGGTCTGAAGGAGAGAGAAGGATTGATGGATTGTCAGCCTGCTGCCCTCTCTCTCTCTCTCTCATTAAGGAGGCTGTTGTTAAAGGACTGTACAGTTTCTAAAACTGATTTTAAAGGGATGCATTTTTCCCCTTCTCCAGGGATCAGCACATTCTTTCTCATTTGCAAGGGCCATTCGTGTCGAGTCAAATCCGTGTATAAATAGGCTGGACCTGTATTTAGCTTTTCTAAGGCTTGGGGAGCCCTGCAGAGGGATCCGTGGGTTCCGCACACCCTCTGGAGGGCCAATGTTGCTGGGACAAATAAGAAAAATAACCTTTTTCCTTGGCAGTGGTGTGATCATGGTAATCATGTCGCTGCCTTTGCCATCGCCCTGCCCCTAAAGGGGGCAGAGACAGGGTTTCCCTGGCTGGGGCGTCACAATGCCCCAGTTTGGGAAACACTGTTCTGGTAGATGGGAATCTTCTCTAAGACAACACCAATTTAAGGTTCCATAAACAGGCAGAGAAAGATCATTAACTTTTTCAGTACCTTCCCCAAGTGTCCTGCCCATCACATGTCAGAGGACGCAGTTCATCATATGGGAAGGCATTTTCCAGGTAATTATCATAAGCATGATAGAACATGGACTTGACTCGGTCTCTAAATAACAAGAAATATATGTTAGAAAACCATAATCTTACTCAGAAGGAGTTAATACAACATTTTTCTAGACTTCTCAAAGACCAGAACAATGCTGCCAAGAATAGATATTCCAGTATTCACAGTAAACTACAGTACTGGGCATAACCTCACTGGCATGTTTCACATCTGACAATCCCAGGGCTTGTCTCAAGAGAGATTTGGGGTATCTGTAAAGCCAGTACTCACAGGCAGCAACTTCTCTGAACCTTCTAAAACAGCCATCTGTTATTTGCCTGGCAAAGGGTCAGCTCCAACAGTAAAGTCTCCATAAAATACTCCATATGTTCACTTGGAGGGTCCTCACAACAGTGCCAGCAAGCATGTGACACTGCTGTCAGATGATGAGGACTGCAGGATGATCCAGGACTATAACGTTCAGCCAACAAATTGGTTAAATTTATAGATTTTAAAACCTTTTGAAGCACTAAAAAAAATTGTTGACCAATCTGACAGCATACATACAGGTATTTATGACAACTTGAGACTGCAAGTATCGTCTTAGAAAAGGTGTTCAACACATATATATTTAACACCCAAAAATCATTAGTTAACATTCATTTGCTTAATAATTAAGGCTGAATTCCTAAAGCACATTGTCCTGGGAGCAAGCCCACAAACAGAGAGATTTACATCTGAATAAAGCTGCATAGGATTAATACATACATTGTATGCTACATACATTAATCATGTAACAATTCTAGAGTTTATGCAGTGTGGTTCTTTCCCTTTCCCCTCTGGCAGCACGTTCCCCCCTTCAGTATTTCCATGGCGGGCAGGAATCCAGGAGGTGCAGACCACCACCAGCACAGGTCTGGGGCTCCCCTTCAGCATTTCCATGGCAGGCAGGCAGGAATCCAGGAGGTGCAGACCACCACCAGCACACAGATCTGGGGCTCCCCTTCTCCTCTGGCAGCACCTTCCCCCTTCAGCATTTCAATGGCGGGCAGGAATCCAGAAGGTGCAGACCACCTGCACCACAGAGAAGCAGCAATGCAGGACCTGCCACTGGACCAGCCGAAGTGCTGCCTGCCTGCCTGCCTGCCTGCCTGCCTGCCTGCCTTCAAGGCGCAGGGCCTGTCCCAGGGTGGGGCTGCTCCAGCTTCCCCTGGGCAGACCGGACTCCTCCACCAGCACCGCGCTGGGCTCACCTATAGTGGGCGACGTCCACCTCCTTCCCGGCGGCAGGGGAGAACTGCCCGGACAGGTGCAGCACCCACAGCCAGAACCAGCCCAGCGGGTGGAGTAAACGCAACATCGGTCAGGCGCGCAACGCCAGAGGACCCCATGCGCAGCCATCCAGCGGTCCAGGCTTCCCTCTTTCCGGGATCCGCCCCCTTTTTCTTAGCCCCGCCCCCTTCTTTCATTCGTGGACCAATCAGAATCCGCGCCGCCACCGGAGACTGTCGTTTTGATGACGCGAACGAAAGAGATTAAACGCATGCGCAGAGAGTTGTTAGGTCTGTAGTTCTATGTGCTTCAGCAGTGTAGTTCAGAGGAAGGGTTTCCGCGCATGCGCAGAGAATTTTGAGGTCTAGTTCTACGTGCTTTGCTTTCTCAGCGGTAGAGGTGGGGGAAGGTGACGTCTATTTTTTCCCGCTAAAGGGCGCTGTGTTGCCACCGACTCTGGCTAAGAGCAGGCTTGGCAGTACCCAGAGGGCAATGCGTATTGAATTGAAACCACAGTTCAGTATGAAGGAAGAGGAAGGCTGCAATCCTACCCACACTTTCCTGGGAGTAAGCCCCATTGATTGCAGTGGCACTTACTTCTGAGTAGTCATGTATAGGATGGGGCTGTAATAGCCCCATCCTATGCTAGCCTACTCAGAAGTAAGTGCCACTGTAGTCAATGGGCTTACTCCCAGGAAAGTAATAACCCATCCTATGCAAGCCTACTCAGAAGTAAGTGCCACTGTAGTCAATGGGGCTTACTCCCATGTAAATGTGGATAGGATTACAGCCTGAAGTTGCAATCCTTTCCACACTTTCCTGGGAGTAAGCACCATCGACTGTAATGTGACTTACTTCTGAGTAGACATGCATAGGATCCTGCATCCTGCGGTGGGGGGAGGGCAGTCACGGAGGCCTCCCAAGGTCAGGGAACGTTTGTTCACTCACACACAGAGGCAGGCAGACTAATCTACATGGCCAAGAATCACTTGCTATATTGTGAAGTGTTTGGAAAATCCTGATCTAACAATGCTAGGGAGTGCTTAAATATATCAACAACTTTTAAAGTTTATTCAAGGCAGCAGATGCACACACTGAATCCAGTGTTTTTTGCAGTGACTTTTGTTTCTGTACATTAACAAAAATGTGCTTAAACCAGCTTGAAGATGGGACGTTGAATTTTTAAAACGATATATGACAATCTTGTCAGCTATGGCAACATTGAATTTATGGTTCAGTGAACAATTATGAATCTGGCAATCATTATTATTATCGGCATCCTTCAGTCTCAGAAGACTATGGTATTGCGCTCTGAATGGTGGTTCTCAAACAGTGTCCTCTCCAGTGCACAAAGCCTGGGTAAAGTAGATATAGAGGATAGACTGTTTCCCATGCAGCAAATCCCCCCTCTCCACGTCGCTGAAATGGTCCAACAGAAAGGCAGAGGCCAATACGGTTGGTTCCAGCGGCGTCACAAGAGTTGCCAGAGCGTGACTGTGTTCAGCCATGAACTGCCTCAGGGACTCCGGCTCTGGATTTTGCCTCAGGGTTGATTCCTGAAGACTTTTCCACAACTGGATGTAGCCACAAGGCAGTGGAGGTCTGGGATCAGAGTTTTCCTTCTCTGATGAGATGAGATGAGCAGATGAGTTGCCTCCCCAGGCTATCGAGTCCCATCTACCCGGTGGCTGTTTAGTTGCCTCTTATGACAAGTACAGCCAAACTTAGGGCATATTCTTATCCCCAGCCCCCAGGGGAGGAATCTGGTAATATACACATTGTATCTGTTGGAGAATCCCTAATCAGAGAGTCTATCATTATGTGGGTGATTTATGATGTATTAGGAGCAAAACAAGAGTCTTCACCAACTTGTCAATACTCATAATAGCAACTATGATTTCTCCTCATTGACTTGATTACAGATTTTTAATTTTTCAAATCCTATACAGAAATTTCCTATACACTGTATAGTAATAGGTACATTTTCTGTTAGTAATTTAGCTACTGCCATCTGATGGTGAACTGAGGAAGTGATAGAGTAGGTTTTATAAAGTAGAAAATTAGAAAGCAAGTACTGTATGAAAGGGACCTTGACCAACAAGTTATTATTTGTCAAAGACAAAATGCACAGTTACACATATCATGAGTCATGTGTAAAATCTTGCCAGTGGGGAGTGCTGTGCAATGCAGCTAGTGTTAGCTTTAAACCAAGCTGTTGTGCCTATGAGTGCCACATCGGCATACCAGGGTCAATGGCCCACAATTTGTGCCACTGGTGTACTAATGGTACACATGTGGACAATCTGGTGTAAATATGCTATCACCCACATAGGATTCCACATTGAAAGTTTTTTACATGCTCATTGTCACAGATAGATAGCCACACTGAACTGTTACTCTGTCATCCTCCTTTAAGCCCTAACTAGATGATACACCTGGTGTGTGGTTGAGATTCATATGCTTGTTTTTTAAATTGTAAATAGCAGGTGCATGAGGCCCTGATCCACATTGGGAACCTAGTAGGAGGAAGGGAAGCTTTAACTCTGCCCTCACTGCAGTCCTGATCCAGAGTGCACGCACGCACACACCAGCAGCTGCCATTTTCCCCAGCAGCTACCATTTATGCTATGGTAGTAAAACTCCCACTGGAAAACTTCCATCTGTCAAATTTTAGATTGTAAGCTTCTTGGGGCAGAGGTCTGTTGTATTTAATGTCATTATGTAAAAGACCATTTATAGTGATGATCCTATACAAACTAATAATACTTGTTTTCTAGCACTGAGAAAATCCGAGTTGGAGGAAAGAAGGGCATAGTGTTGTCACCTTCTGCATTTCACTGGCTGTTTGGTACTACTTTTCAAATCCTGACTCACTCTCATGTTGCATTTCTGGTAGGCAACCTGACATTTTCACTGTTCTTTTATGTATCTGCTCTGTTGTTTAGAAGAGAGACATTTAGCCTGCAGCAGCCTCCCAGGGAGGGTCTGGTTTCTTGGTTGGGTATTTGCCCACTAGGTGTCACTGTAGGTTCATAGACCTGCATGACAGCAGGCTCTGCTCATGCCAGCTGTCTTTGCAACAAAAAAGCCACCAAATAATTTGGACATATTGTTCATTTGGTGCAGTTGTAATTTAGGTTTCTAGGACCATTTATCATAAAGCTGTCTGCTTGCTTATTCCATGGCTCAAGGCTGCTTGAGTATATCTCACCGCATTCCTGGGAGAATCAGAGTATTGAAGCTGATTTCTCTAAAAGCTGTCACAGTACATTATTGGAGCACATTTTATTAAAGTTCATTTTCAAGACTTAAATTTAGCAGTGTTCTAGACCATTGTCATTTACCATACACTGGAACAGTAATTTCTCTATCAAAGTCAGTTATTGAATTCTAAAAGTTGACTAAAGTATTTTTGAAACACATGAAGTATGTGACTAGAAAGCAAAACAGGAGGACCAGATACCTTTGCAGAAAAAGACTCCCTATTTCTTTCACACAGCTACATTTGGAGCCTTTAATGCAGAGAGATAACATTACTGAAGAGATGTTAAAAAGGCTGTTTCTTAGGACAATGCATCTAAAAAGAATTGTCTGAATATGTGTGAATTAGATATTGCATTGTAGAAGAGATCTATTAAATATTTTAATGATAAACAGATTTGTTCTCTTACTTGGGAAAATAAGGTTGGAGATTCTTGAAAGGTCAAAACTTGTAGGTGTCTATACCTGAATCAAAACCTGGAGCATGCTCAAATCAGGGATTGGCCAGGTTGGGCACTGGAGGAGGGCTCATTCCCATTAGATGTCTATCTTGGAAACTGGTGTCACTGGTCACTATTGCTATCACCAGCGCTATCTAATAGGTGCCCATAAGTAAACACTTGTGTTAATTACATTTACCCGGTGTAATCAAAAGCAATTGAGTGGACAGGACAGAAAGTTGTATTTTCCAAAAGATAAAATACATCAATTTTAGTAGTAGGAATGTGTTGTCCTTAAGGAAAGACGTAGAGGCCACTTTTCAAAGTTATAACTGCACATTTATTGCTCTAGAAACTGATCACCCAGAATGACTTACAGCACAATCCTATGCATGGTGACTTAGAAGTAAGCTCCATTATATCCAAAATGGGCTTATTCTCAAATTAGTGTATATAGAATAGCTGCAATCCTGATGTACACACTTGCCTGGCAGTAAGTTCCATTAAGCTCAGTGGGGCTTACTTCAGAGTAGAAATGCCTAGGATTGCACTGTTAAGTCCTCGGTGTATTTACTAATAAGCTCCACTGAACTAACTGAAACTTACTTCCAGTAAATGTGGTTAGGAGTGGGATGTATCTGCATTCCTGAGCACGCTTTGTGTGGACTGAAATAAAATATCACTTATATTCAGCCTTTGCATTTCCTAAAATCAGAATAGATCTTCTTACCTACTGAGCAAATTTGTATTTCAGCCATGTCAGATATTTGAAAACTAAGCTGCACCCATAGTCACAATGAAACAAATTGGCCTCTGGTGTACTGGCCACCAGCATAGCACTTGCTTCAAATGTTCCCAGAAGGTTGAAGAGTTGCCCAGGTTGGAACGCTCATACCACCAACTCCTGTAGAGACCAGCACTGACCTGCGAGAACTCTGTTTTATCTTAAAGTTCAGAAGGAACTCCCACTGCTTTGAGTCACAACAGAGTTTCAGTACTGTGATGCATCAGTCAGGGCTGTTCTCCTGGTGTTTAAATGTTAACTTTCCCACGAGTTACTCACCTGCTCTCAAGACAGTACCACAAAAGCATCTTCCATCCAGAGCTTCTACACTGGGGTTCTGCAGCAAATAGCCTAAGAAGAGTTGGATTCCTATGCCACCAGTGTAGCCATCAAACTGTGAGCCTTTGTGTGGCTTTGGATGAGGTTGTCAATGCTTGTTCAGCCAGGTGAGTGAACCATTGTAAGAAGGAGGAAAAACCAGCAAATCAGGAATTGCCATCTCCGCCACTGCTGTCTATGCTTGTAAAAGTCAAACTTTTAAAGCAAATGTGAGCCACCTTGAGTGACTCTCAGGTGGTAGAAAGGTGACATACAAATGCCCAGGTAAATAAATAAATATGCCTTTAACATTCTCAGGTCTTCTAGGCAGCTGTCACAGGTGGGTGCTGAGACACCTGGAACATTTAATGCAGAGGCATCTTAGTGTGCCTCCATGATCAGTGTTCTCTTGTGCCCGCTGCAGACCCAACCTCAGGAAGCTCAACCTTATAAGGGTTAGCAACACAAAACAGTGTTTGGAAATTGCAGAACTATGTTGATCACAAAAACAACAAGGATGATGTGTGCTTCTGGCCCAAATTCTGTGCCAGAATCACTGAAGCCGTGAACGCTGTTCCACATCTGTCCAGCTGCTTTACTGATGGGAAGCTGTAATGAACAGACAAGCTTCCCATCCATGACAACTACCCCTGGCCTCCCTGATGTTGATCTACAGCACAAGCCTACATATGTCTGCTGAGAAGTGAGCCCTTTTGTGTTCAACAGGACTTACTACTGGGAAGGATTTCAGCCTTAGAAGTCAGCCCGTCACCTTCTCCACACTATCAAGAGTTATGTGTTGCACACATCAAGTAGGCTTTTGCCAAAGTTGTGTATTGTGGGTATCAAATAAGGCAAACAAAAGCCATGGTTGAACTATTCTGGACCCTTGCTTAGTTTAGCTCACACCAAGTAACACAGGCCAACACACATTTTGCTTCCTTAAATGTTACACCAATTCCTGGGTATATTTGGGGTGCTGATTCCAAAAATGGCATCTGTTTTACCCTATCATGTCTAGTTCTGGAGACACGGCATAGCCTCTTTAGTGAATGGTTCAAGCAGCTTCCTCATGAGGAAGCCTACACCATGGTTATACTAACTATACTATAATGAGACTATACTATATCTCCAAAACTAGATGTGATAGGGCAAAACAGATGCCATTTTTGGAATCAGCACCCCAAATTCATATCAAACCACCATAAAGCTTGGGTCAAACTTTTCTGACTCTCAATTTTGTACGCCTGTGTAATTGGCTCAAGTACCCACCCCCCAGACCTGACTTGGACATGGGAAGTTTGAAGTTCTGCTAAGTTTAAATCAACCTACCAGAGCTTGGGGGGCAGCCTAACTGAAAAGGGATAGAAAGCAATAGGGCGTTTCAGATAAGAACATAAGAACATAAGAACATAAGAACATAAGAACAGCCCCACTGGATCAGGCCATAGGCCCATCTAGTCCAGCTTCCTGTATCTCACAGCGGCCCACCAAATGCCCCAGGGAGCACACCAGATAACAAGAGACCTCATCCTGGTGCTCTCCCCTACATCTGGCATTCTGACTTAACCCATTCCTAAAATCAGGAGGTTGCGCATACACATCATGGCTTGTACCCCATAATGGATTTTCCCTCCAGAAACTCGTCCAATCCCCTTTTAAAGGCGTCTAGGCTAGACGCCAGCACCACATCCTGTGGCAAGGAGTTCCACAGACCGACCACGCGCTGAGTAAAGAAATATTTTCTTTTGTCTGTCCTAACCCGCCCAACACTCAATTTTAGTGGATGTCCCCTGGTTCTGGTATTATGTGAGAGTGTAAAGAGCATCTCCCTATCCACTCTGTCCATCCCCTGCATAATTTTGTATGTCTCAATCATGTCCCCCCTCAAGCGTCTCTTTTCTAGGCTGAAGAGGCCCAAACGCCGTAGCCTTTCCTCATAAGGAAGGTGCCCCAGCCCCGTAATCATCTTAGTCGCTCTCTTTTGCACCTTTTCCATTTCCACTATGTCTTTTTTGAGATGCGGCGACCAGAACTGGACACAATACTCCAGGTGTGGCCTTACCATCGATTTGTACAACGGCATTATAATACTAACTGTTTTGTTCTCAATACCCTTCCTAATGATCCCAAGCATAGAATTGGCCTTCTTCACTGCCGCCGCACATTGGGTCGACACTTTCATCGACCTGTCCACCACCACCCCAAGATCTCTCTCCTGATCTGTCACAGACAGCTCAGAACCCATCAGCCTATATCTAAAGTTTTGATTTTTTGCCCCAATGTGCATGACTTTACACTTACTGACATTGAAGCGCATCTGCCATTTTGCTGCCCATTCTGCCAGTCTGGAGAGATCCTTCTGGAGCTCCTCACAATCACTTCTGGTCTTTACCACTCGGAAAAGTTTGGTGTCATCTGCAAACTTAGCCACTTCACTGCTCAACCCTGTCTCCAGGTCATTTATGAAGAGGTTGAAAAGCACCGGTCCCAGGACAGATCCTTGGGGCACACCGCTTTTCACCTCTCTCCATTGTGAAAATTGCCCATTGACACCCACTCTCTGCTTCCTGGCCTCCAACCAGTTCTCAATCCAGGAGAGGACCTGTCCTCTAATTCCCTGACTGTGGAGTTTTTTCAGTAGCCTTTGGTGAGGGACCGTGTCAAACGCCTTCTGAAAGTCCAGATATATAATGTCCACGGGTTCTCCCGCATCCACATGCCTGTTGACCTTTTCAAAGAATTCTATAAGGTTTGTGAGGCAAGACTTACCCTTACAGAAGCCATGCTAAACAGGCCAGAGCTCAGAGCTGGATCATGCCTATTATTAGGTTTTATATGTTTCCCGCAATAATCCATAAATCTTAATGCAATATATGCAAACTTGGTGCTGAATCTGTGGTTTTCCAATGGGCATAATATGCCACTAAAATATTTAGGCCACATTCTATTTAAGTGCTTTCTTCAACCCTTTTGCTATCCAGTTCATGCTTTCTTCTCTTATGAATGCACTGCTGATAAAGTAAGGCAAATTTCTTTGAGTAGTAGGGGTCGTGGTGGGGATACTATATAACAATTATATTATCAGCCTTTCAGTTCATGATATTTTTTAAGGTGATGATGGCTTCTTTACTGTGTGCCATTCACCAGGAGTGGTTTTGTTGCCTTGGCTGCAGTTTTGGTGCCTATTAGGATGGAAACAGTATGTAAATTGGAATCATCCATTAATATCTATAATTCATGTTGGAATGGAGGAGATTGCTTGTTATTGGATGAAACCATAAATAGGAGTTTTATGAACAGTAAAAATCTTGCAAAGGTGGTTCTCTAAAATAATTTTCCCTAGCAGTCTAACATAAATCCTTAATTTTAGTAGCACACGAACGGGGTGAAATGATGATTGATTTTTTTCGGAGCATTGTGGGCTGCCACAACAGTCTTTGCTATAAAAAGCTAGACATTTTCAATTGCTTTTTATAAGTTCAGAATTGATTTTATTTGCTTAGCACCTGACTAACATAATGAAGGAAAAAAGAAATACAAGCGAGTGTCAAGGCAGATAGTTAAAGAAAATGCAGCTTGTTGAAATTATGTCACCATAGATTAAAGAAAAAAAGAACATTACACAGCTCTTTCTTTACAAATGAGGAGACATCCCGGTGCTGTACTGCAAAATCGAGCAGTTCTTGTGGACTGTTTTTCTTAAGACAGGACAAAAAGCAGGCATTCATTCAGCATAGGGTACAAACGTGAAGTAATTGAATGGCTAGTGTTCTGTGAGTTACATTCAGGTACAAGCAGCACTGGCAAATTAAAAACCAGTGATTATTTCTGATCCTTGCTTTTTTAACTGTAGTGAAAAGTTTGCTTTCAGATGTCATCTTTGTGCCATATTTTTAAAAAATGTAGTTTCTTGCCTAGGTGTCTTTAAAATGTAACAAACTCCCATGACCAAGAAAATACTTTGCACGTCTCTAAACACTAATTCAAGTTTTTGTGGCTCATGGCCCGTGACATGTCTCTGAAAGAGAGCAAGAATTAGCCTTTTGAGTGTATTCATATTTCTAGTATGGGAATTTATGGTAGTTGCATTGCATGGATGATGTCTATCCTTCCTACTGCTGTAAAACCCGAGGAATGAAATTTTATTTGCTCTATAGTCTTAATGCTTCCAGGTGTTGCAGCTCTGATCTTCTGCATCGAAGCAGGTTTGAAAGGTCCTGCGGTGATGGTGCCCCTGTAAGTACCTAGTCTGAAAGAAGACCTGATGATACGCTGCATTTTCTTTGTGTCAGGATTCCTCATCATTCATATGGACACAAAAGCATACCATCAAAACAAAAAACATATTACAGCCAGTGCGTGTAAAGTAGACAGTGCCTATGGGCTTGTCTGAAAGATGGTTTAATATAAATAAGAGTTATTTTGACACACCTGCTATTCTAACAACTTTACTGATAATGGTACAGACAGTCTAAACATCACAAACAGTGGGTGGCTATTTTGTTGAGATAAGACAAAAATACTGGATTTAGGTTTTACAGTAGTTGAAGTCCTTTGTAAATACCAGGCAAGTAAACAAATCTTCAAATTCACTTGACTGAAATGTGCTCTGAATTTGTATCCCGTGGATCAGCATATACCTCACTTTTCTCTCAGTAACTCAGCTGATACCTTGTAGTACTGGACTGACTGAATGAGAAGACTGTCATATTAAGGGGCAATCAGAGAGCACTTGTCTGTATGTGATGGCCTTTACATTTATGATGGTTTTAAATAGCAAGTTTTCCCATGATGTTGTTTCACCTGTTTTGCTTGGAATAACAAGGAAGTGTTTTCCTCTAGGAAAACCGCTATCATGCAAAATAATTGTTGACTTCATGACATGAAAATTGCTGTGAAAACAGCACGAGTGAATTTTCTTAAATACCTGTCTGAGCTGATGCTAATATATCAGTAGTCAGTGCCAATACGGGGATGTATGTCTTAAGTTTTGGATATAAGAAGAGATTTGGCTAAAACTGTAGCTTGTTCTTTTCTCAAGGACTGGTTAAACACCATGCCAGGCAGTAGTGTGGATATCCCCTGTCCTTTCTAGGATGCACTTAGCATAGTGCAGACCACACCTCCCATTAGTCGTGAGAAGCTACCAAAATACCCCAAGGGATCTGAACAAACTGCAATATCCATTTTCCTAATTGTTATTCGCCCAATAAGCCCATGCAGTAGTTTGCATTAGGCTGATGTCTTGTTCCCAACCAGCCTCTTGATAAAGTATTTGGAGAAGGTTATTGTAAAAATGACATGCAGCAATATCTGACTAACAGACCAGATCCTTCTTATATCATTGGGATCGTTGTTATACCCTTCTTGTATCATCTGCATTGCCTACCTACACTTTTCTGGGTACAGATCAAAGTCCTAGCGATGACCGAGAAAGCCAGTAACAGTTTGGGACCTAAATACTTTAAGGACTGTCTGCATATGAAATTGCCCACCCAGTGAGATTTTCAAGGGAGATGCTATTGTATGCTACTGTAATCTTTGGAAATATGGTTAGTGACAGGTTGTGATAGGGCCTTCTCTGTTGTGGTTCCCAACCTGTGGAACTCCCTTCCATTGGAGATAAGAACAGCTCCTTCTGTGCTGAGGTTATTAGGGGAGTTATTAAGACATGTTTTGTTCCACCAAGCCTTTGACTGATATATCACTGGACTGTGTGTTGTTGTTTGTCCTTGCCAGTGATAGTTGCTCTGTGTTTTTTTAGTTAGTTTGGGATTTTTGTTATTTTATTTTAACTGATGCTCTTTATTTTTTATTGGTTGTTTTTATTTTAATTGTTGTAAGCCTTCTTGGACTTTCCTTTGGATTAGGAAAGGCAGGATATAAATGTTTGCAGATAAATGAATAAAAATGTACCACTTTGGTTGGTTCAATCAATCAATCAATCAATCAATCAATCAATCAATCAATCAATCAATCTGGCACAAGTACATTCCATTTTGTTTGGAAGTTTC
Source organism: Tiliqua scincoides (assembly GCF_035046505.1). Classification (NCBI taxonomy): domain Eukaryota; kingdom Metazoa; phylum Chordata; class Lepidosauria; order Squamata; family Scincidae; genus Tiliqua; species Tiliqua scincoides. Next base: position 190,777,946 of record NC_089824.1, read on the forward strand.
TGGAGCAGAAGAGTCATTAATAGTCTGTTCTGGAGATCCTGAAGCACATCAGTTTTTGACAGCCTTTCAACATCTTTTGCTCCAGCTGGAGATGAGTGTTGCAAGAAGAAGACCTTGACATGTAAGTATTTTGGGCAAGTAATCAGTACGGCACAAACACAACCTGTCAGGTTTTGTTCTCCTTAGAATGGAAAACCAACCACCTCATAGTGGGAGAAAGCTGGGAGGGTTCGTATCTCTGTGTGGTTGAAGTAAAGAGCCTCTAGCTTTCCATCCTGCAGCAGAGGCCAGTATTAAAGATATGCGCCATCCCATTTACAGCAGTTTTCTTCATAATTAGAATCCCAGAAGGACCACCACTACCTGGAGAAGCTGTTTGGTCACTGAGGTCATCCTTTGAAGCTCTGCTGCCGTGCCCTTGCCTATGGAGGCTAAGTAAGTGGCCACAAGGGACAGGCCTTTTTTGTGATGTCCCCTCCTCTACTGATTGTGGAATAGTCTCCACAGTGACAAATGATTTGGCATCTGTTCTTCTATCATTATGGTACCAGGATGAGTCTGTTTTATTTGCTTAGTTTGCCCCTGAATACCAGTTGCAGGAGAGAACTATGCCTTTCTCTCTGGTTTGTGGACTTCCTAGGTGGGCCATTAACATAAGAACATAAGAACAGCCCCACTGGATCAGGCCATAGGCCCATCTAGTCCAGCTTCCTGTATCTCACAGCGGCCCACCAAATGCCCCAGGGAGCACACCAGATAACAAGAGACCTCATCCTGGTGCCCTCCCCTACATCTGGCATTCTGACTTAACCCATTCCTAAAATCAGGAGGTTGCGCATACACATCATGGCTTGTACCCCATAATGGATTTTTCCTCCAGAAACTCGTCCAATCCCCTTTTAAAGGCGTCTAGGCTAGACGCCAGCACCACATCCTGTGGCAAGGAGTTCCACAGACCGACCACGCGCTGAGTAAAGAAATATTTTCTTTTGTCTGTCCTAACCCGCCCAACACTCAATTTTAGTGGATGTCCCCTGGTTCTGGTATTATGTGAGAGTGTAAAGAGCATCTCCCTATCCACTCTGTCCATCCCCTGCATAATTTTGTATGTCTCAATCATGTCCCCCCTCAAGCGTCTCTTTTCTAGGCTGAAGAGGCCCAAACGCCGTAGCCTTTCCTCATAAGGAAGGTGCCCCAGCCCCGTAATCATCTTAGTCGCTCTCTTTTGCACCTTTTCCATTTCCACTATGTCTTTTTTGAGATGCGGCGACCAGAACTGGACACAATACTCCAGGTGTGGCCTTACCATCGATTTGTACAACGGCATTATAATACTAACCGTTTTGTTCTCAATACCCTTCCTAATGATCCCAAGCATAGAATTGGCCTTCTTCACTGCCACCGCACATTGGGTCGACACTTTCATCGACCTGTCCACCACCACCCCAAGATCTCTCTCCTGATCTGTCACAGACAGCTCAGAACCCATCAGCCTATATCTAAAGTTTTGATTTTTTGCCCCAATGTGCATGACTTTACACTTACTGACATTGAAGCGCATCTGCCATTTTGCTGCCCATTCTGCCAGTCTGGAGAGATCCTTCTGGAGCTCCTCACAATCACTTCTGGTCTTTACCACTCGGAAAAGTTTGGTGTCATCTGCAAACTTAGCCACTTCACTGCTCAACCCTGTCTCCAGGTCATTTATGAAGAGGTTGAAAAGCACCGGTCCCAGGACAGATCCTTGGGGCACACCGCTTTTCACCTCTCTCCATTGTGAAAATTGCCCATTGACACCCACTCTCTGCTTCCTGGCCTCCAACCAGTTCTCAATCCACGAGAGGACCTGTCCTCTAATTCCCTGACTGTGGAGTTTTTTCAGTAGCCTTTGGTGAGGGACCGTGTCAAACGCCTTCTGAAAGTCCAGATATATAATGTCCACGGGTTCTCCCGCATCCACATGCCTGTTGACCTTTTCAAAGAATTCTAAAAGGTTTGTGAGGCAAGACTTACCCTTACAGAAGCCATGCTGACTTTCCCTCAGCAAGGCCTGTTCGTCTATGTGTTTTGTGATCCTATCTTTGATGAGGCATTCCACCATCTTACCCGGTATGGATGTTAGGCTGACCGGCCTATAGTTTCCCGGGTCCCCCCTCTTTCCCTTTTTAAAAATAGGCGTGACATTTGCTATCCTCCAATCTTCTGGCACCGTGGCCGTTTTGAGGGACAAGTTGCATACCTTAGTCAAGAGATCTGCAACTTCATTCTTCAATTCCTTAATAACCCTTGGGTGTATGCCATCAGGGCCCGGTGACTTATTGATCTTTAATTTATCAATGAGGTCTGAAACATCTTCTCTTTTAACCTCTATCTGACTTAACTCCTCGGTCAGGAGGGGCCGTTCGGGCAGCGGTATCTGCCCGAGGTCTTCTGCCGTGAAGACAGATGCAAAGAACTCATTTAATTTCTCTGCCATCTCTAAGTCTCCTTTTATCTCCCCTTTCCCTCCCTCACCATCCAGAGGGCCAACCGCTTCTCTGGCGGGTTTCCTGCTTCTAACATATTTGAAGAAGCTTTTATTATTCCCCTTAATGTTGCTGGCCATGCGTTCCTCATAGTCTCGCTTGGCCTCCCCTATCACCTTCTTACATTTCTTTTGCCACAGTTTATGTTCCTTTTTATTCTCTTCATTAGGGCAAGACTTCCATTTACGGAAGGAAGCTTCCTTGCCCTTCACAGCCTCTCTAACTTGGCTGGTTAGCCATGCGGGCACCCTCCTGGATTTAGTGGAACCCTTCTTTCTTTGCGGTATACACCTCTGCTGGGCCTCTATTACTGTTGTTTTAAGCAGCCTCCATGCACTCTGGAGAGACTGGACTCTTTTTACCCTCCCTTTCAACCTCCTTCTAACCAGCCTCCTCATTTGAGGGAAGTCCGCCCGTCGGAAGTCAAGGGTTTTTGTTAGAGATTTGCCTGGTATTCTTCCCCCAACGTGCACGTCAAAACGGATCGCAGCATGATCACTGTTCCCCAATGGCTCTGTAACATTGACATCTCTAACCAGGTCCTACGTACCACACAATATTAAATCCAGAGTCACCTGTCCTCTGGTGGGCTCCGTGACTAGCTGATCTAAGCCACAGTCATTTAGCACGTCAAGAAATCCGGTTTCCTTATCGTGACCAGAACACAAATTGACCCAGTCAATATGAGGATAATTGAAGTCCCCCATGATTACAACCCTGTCCCTCCTTGTCACCTCCCTGATCTGTTTCCTCATTTCAAGGTCCCCATCAGATTTCTGGTCTGGAGGACGATAGCACGCCCCCAGTATTACATCGCTGCACAAGCCTGGTAATTTAACCCACAGAGATTCTACGGTGGAGTCGGACCCACCTTCAATCTCTACTTTGCTGGATTCTATCCCTTCCTTAACATAAAGGGCCACCCCACCTCCAACACGCCCCTGCCTGTCCCTCCTGTAGAGTTTATAGCCCGGGATTGCGGTATCCCACTGATTCTCCGCATTCCACCAGGTTTCCGTTATGCCCACTATGTCAATATTTTCCCTTGCCACCAGACATTCCAGTTCTCCCACCTTTGCTCGTAGACTTCGGGCATTCGCATAAAAGCATTTATACACGGAGTGCCCCAAGATGGGCTGCTTATTCGCTCCTTTGTCCCCGCATCCTCTCATTGTGCCAAACCGTCTATCACATCCCATCACCCTACCTTTCCCAATTTCTTCTTCTACCCTGCCTTTGTCTTGTTGTTCTCTAACCTCCCCATCCTCATCCCATAGGGATGAGGAGTCCCGAACCGGATGCCCCTCGGCTCCTGTCGGCCTTCCCCCAGGGATCAGTTTAAAAGCTGCTCTGCCACCTTTTTAATGTTATGCGCCAGCAGTCTGGTTCCATTCTGGTTCAAATGGAGCCCGTCCCTCTTGTACAGGCCCCGCTTGTCCCAAAACGTTCCCCAGTGCCTAACGAATCTAAACCCCTCCTCCCTACACCACCGTCTCATCCACGCATTGAGACCCCTGATCTCCACCTGCCTGGAAGACTGGATAATGGGCTTCTGGTGTGATCCAGCAGGGCTTTTCTTATGTGTTTCTCTGAAGCCTCTGATCAATATATTGACATGGACCCTGTTTTGTGCCATCTTACGGTTCAATCTTATCCAGTTTTCCTGTGCCAGTGCAGCGGTGCCAATGAGGCATGTGCTGTGTCCTGTGGTGGGGAGGCAATCACAGAGGTCTCCTCAAGGTATGGGAACATTTGTTCCCTTACCTCGGGGCTGCATTGAAGCTGCACCGATGCTGGAAATTTGGATAGGATTGGGCCCATAGTTACTGTCTAATTTTGACTGCTACTAGATATGTTTTACTGGTTTATGTTTTTAGCCTTGCTGTTTTGAATCCCTTGGGATATATTTTTTTATTTTGGAGTGCTGTCATGGAAATTACCTTTTTGCTGATATTTTGGGAAGGCAGGCTATACCTATTTTCAATAAATAAATGAGTTACGAAGAGCAGCTCTGCCTGATTGTCTTGGACACTGCAGCTCAGTGGTTTCAGTCTGGCACTGTCAATGTCACCAAGTAGTTCAGAGGCAGAACTACCAAATGATGGGGACAAAAGAGAGGGTGTTTCATTTGTGCCCTGCTTGTGAGCTTCCCAGAGATTGGCCATTGTGAAATACAAAATGCTGGGCTAAACAACTCTTTTACTGTGTTTCTCCCAAAATAAGACCTACCCTGAAAATAAGACCTAGTGTTTTTTTCGAGAATTGCTGAAATATAAGACCTACCCCCAAAATAAGACCTAGTTGTGATCAGGGACAGGATGGGGGGGGGAGGGGTCCTCGGGCGGGGGCAGTGGACAACATGACCGGGAACGCTGCACTCCTGTGCGCGCCACCAAAAAATCGCCTGCTGTACTGCCTTGGGCAGAGGACGCTGAGGAGGAGCTGAGGCGGGGAGCAGCAAGCGAGGTAACCCTGCCAACTGGGCTCTGAGGCTCTCCACACCTTCCAGGGAGTAAGTTCCATTAACTATAAAGGGACTGACTTCTGAGTAGACAGGCTGGCAGTACATTGTTGTACATTAAAAAAAAAAAAGTCCTACCCCCAAAATAAGACCTAGTGTGTTTTTTTGAGCCAAAAAAAAATATGACAGTGTCCTATTTTCGGGGAAAAACGGTATCTGCTCCTGTAGGGCTAATGCCTGGGGCTTATTTACATGTTATCCTTTGGTTCCTGGTTTACCACTGTATGGAGTTAAGCATCCTGCATGTTCACATGTTACAAATGGTTGATGCTTTTGTCTACTGAATGGTTAGAACCGCAGGACAAGACAATGAGCAGGAAGAGGGTGTTTGTTTTTTTTTAAATAGCGAGCACTGCTATTAATTCTTACAAACGCAGCACAAGAAGGCTACTGTGAGCAGCATAAGGCATATTCTGGCTGAGGCAGCCTTCTTTGTGTTTGATTTTTCAAAGGCTTGCATAACAAATCTAGCAGCGCATGCAAGCAATCTCCCTTATTATAAAATTGTGTTCAGTGAGTTCTTCCTAAATATGTCACAGCTCATTTGAGGTTGTTTAGCTTAAAGTGGCTCATCTGAGCATTTTGTTCAGACTGGAGACATTTGCTTTGTTAGTGATAAGGCAAATGAGCCCTCAGTGGTTTCGGAAGCCACATAAATCCAGTTGTCAATTAATGGATTGTTGCTAAACAAAGCTGTCAGTTTGACTGCCTTTGACACAGTTTGTACATGCAGAGTCAGTGCTGTTGTTTTTCCATGATGCGCATACTGAAACAGCCTTCCACTACTAATAGAGGTGTGTGTGTGTGTGTGTGTGTGGTGCACATTTGTGTTTTATCCTGTCAGATATTGAGGAAGCAAAATAACTCAATGGGGTCTCCTGAGGGAAACTGCACTTGCACCTGCAATATGTTGTACATTTAGGAGACATAACAAGGGACCTTTAGGAGTCACATTAATTAAATTTTATTTAGTTTGCTCAGCTTAGAGCTTAATTAAATCACATCATCTGGAATAGAACACTGCACTGTAATTAAGCACCAAGATACTAATGATGAACTACAATAATAAGTGTTCATTCTTAATCAATGCACAATTTAGCTGAAATTTTCTGAACTTGCCCCTTCTTCCTCGCCTCTTAATGGTGAGATGGTCTATGTTCTCTGACATCCATTTGGAAAACTCCATTACAGTTTGTGTGGGGAACAGGGCAATGGTGGGGGGAGGGGGGAGGGAGACTGTCATCACTCAATACTTCTGCAGGAGGCTGATCATCTGAAAATGTTAGGCACACCTTTTTAGAAAACAGTGAAAGTAGCAGATAAAAATTTGTACATAGAGTGAAGGTGATAGAAATCCAGTTTAGGAACTTGAGATTGTTAAGTGTAACACTAGATATATGACCATATCTAACAGTTGTTTCAAGAATTGGTTGGGTTTGTGGGAACAAAAGGAATCAGAGCTTTGTCTGTGGGACTTATTCAAACATAACTTTCTTTAAAAGTGAAAAGTAAATTTGGTTTATATGGTGTTATCAGTATTAGGTAATAGAATTCCACCAGGTTCAATGTAGGTTAGCATTCTCATGGACCTTCATGCATATACTGTACCAAGTGTGTTGTGAACTACTTATATAGAATGTTGCAAGGACAATGTCATGATTTATCCCTTCTTGATCATACATAATGCTTCTGTTCCATCACCTTGACAAAACCAACTCTCTTCTTTCCCTAAGTAGCAGTACAGCTAAGATTAATCTCATCAGCACCAGTAGACATGGGTAGAGAAATAATAAAGAATAAACACTATGGAACTCCCTTCCCCTTGACTTAAGAATGGCTCCCTCTCTTGAGACCTTTCGGCGAGGCCTGAAGACCCTTCTGTTTAAACAAGCCTTCTGAGTTCTTGGCCTTTTAACATCTTTTTAACATCAATATTTTTTACAGGCCTGATTCTTTTATGACTTGCTGCTGCTCTATGCTCTTTTTACCTATTTTTTACTCTGACTGCTGTTTTTTATGATGTGTTAATATGTTTTTATTTGTTTTTAAATTATGTTTTTTAATATGTTGTAAGCTGCCTTGAGTCCCTTCGGGGAGAAAGGCGGGGTAAAAATAAAGTTATTTATTATTATTATTATTATTATTATTATTATTATTATTATTATTATTATTATTATTAAAGAAATGATAATAATGCATGTTTGTTTTGGTGACAGAATATCAAACACCACCCATGTTTGAACAGTACAAGAGTTGTGTAATCAAAATAAGTGTTTAATATGTAGGCAATCGTCCATTGGTAAATGCATTTAAGTTCTGTTGGACAGCTCAGTACCTGCCTTATCACCTTTTCATTAAGATCAGTGGAACTTCAAAACTACAATCCTCTGCCAATGTTCCTAGGAGCCAGCTTCATTGAACACAGGTGGGACTTACTTTTGAGTAATATAGAGTGGACTGTCTGGATTGTACCCACAATTAGGTTGGAGAATTCTGCTTCAGTATGATCACATCACTATTGACTGCTTGGCTCTCATATGCCAGCTATCCTCGGTATCTCCAGCTTCACTCCCAAACGTTCTTGGGTGTATACAAAGCTTGGCAATATCTGCTTTGCAAGGATAGGCAGAGTCACTATTAAAAGATCAAAAAGCCACATCATGGGTGCAACGGGCTTGTTGTAGCAACTGCGTCTTTTTAGCAACATTGCATTTTTTGGACCTCTGTAAGATTGGCTACATATCTGTCTAGAAAGGCTAGAATACATGGTTCCTTTTCCATTTTTTAAAGAATAAATTTTGGTCATCTTATTGAAGATCAGCTCAGTGCTTTCAGAAACATCTTCCTTCTTGTGTAATCACAAACCATTTCAGAGCCAGACTCATAATGGGTTTCTTTCTCATGGACGAATGGCAAGGCTGTATGTTTTTTTTCCTTAAGTGTCTCATCTATATTTGATGAGCGGAATTTGAACTGCATACTTATTTTAACTAAAAGCGCCATGCTTTCAGCTGCCAGCAATTCAGAAGAGTTCCTTAGAAAGTAAAGATAGTTTCAGATAGATGTTGATTTGATGACTGAGAAAGGGACCAAGCTAAATAGGAGCTCCAGAAAATGAGGGCAAGGACCAAATCAACACAACTGTTTGCAGGGATCTCCCCCCCCCCCCCAATCTGCAGGGACTCTTGTTTGACACTACAGATGGAAAACTGAAGTGCTGACTGTTCTACCTCAGATTCAGCTTATGTTTTAGCTCCCAATGATATTCACTTCAAAAAAGATAGTTTGCGATAAAGTTCTAATTTTGGAGTTGGATGTAATCATGATCAGATACAATGGAGGACAGAGTGCCTATACCTTTAACCAGTGTATAGAATTTTTGGCAGGTGCAGCTTTTTGAACTGCACCTGCCAAAATTCCCTCTTCTATATAATGGTTAAATGTATAGGCACTCTGTCCTTCATTGTACTCTGTCTGGTCACCCTGAGTCAAGTGTATTAGCTCTTGAATGTGATGCTGGGTTCTGCTTTATTCCTTGCTGCCCAGACTTTGTTTCAGGTCATGGTCTACATTCTTGATCAAGAGATGGGAAACCATGTGTATCACGTCACCTTTCTCCATCTCAGCACAGAAAAAGTGCTGTCCAGAAATCCCCTACACACACTATAGAAACTGTCCAGAAATCCTCTACACATGCTCTCCTTGCAGTTTCCCCAATGTCTATCATAACTGCCAACTTTTCACAGATGAGTATAGGAAATGTTTGCAATACCCCATTATCATACTGGCTCATCCCTTCTCTTCTAAACGCCATTATGCATTACTCTGTGGGCTTTCTGCTGTTTTCATTTGCTCTGCAGTAACCAGTCCTCCTCTGATTTAAAAGCCAAGGAGGTGTTTCATTTTTGTAAAGTTAAGGATAGCCTGAGAGAAGCATCATGGACCTGCAAACTGTTATCAACAGTCTGAGCCTCACCAGCATGTAAAATGATTGATTTTGCACTACCCAACCACGTGTGTGCATTTACATGTGCTTGTATGCAACCTCTGGTCCTTGCTCAGAGATTTAACATCTAGGTGGCTGTGTAATGGAAGATCAGAAGATCATCAGGTGGATGATGTGGTGTTGACAGCGATTCCATGTTTTGACAGCTGGTTGACAGCTCTGGGAAGTGAAGGGCTGGCTCCACAGCTGTAATCAATCAAGGCCAGTGGGACTCTGATGGACACCTGAGCTTCATTTGACCTTGATGGGACTTTGAATGGACATGGACTGAAGCGATGGCTCAGCTTAGCCTAATTTGGACTTAACAAGGAGCTAGCAAGGTAGCTCACAGCTGAGCTGCATTTTGGATTATGAGACAACCAAGGATAAAAGGCAGCTTCAGAAGGACCAAAGGCTACCCTGACCCAGGACCAAGAGCGGGACGCTGACCTAGCCGGAAGCTGAACGCTGACCCAGAGGGAAACCCGGACGGACCCACACTGGGAGAAGGGGACTGCCAGAACTCTACTGGAGGACACAGAAGAGAGGACTGCCAGGACCCTGCTGGAGGAGACACTCTGCTGGAGAGAACACTGCTGAAGAGGAGGAACTCTACTGCAGAAGATTGGACTGGGATGACTGGACTGGGAAGACTGGACTGTGCTTTGGAGACTGGATTGGACTTCGACTGGAGGCTTCAGACCTCTACCCACTAAGTTAAGTGGAGTTTTGGGGAGGGAAAGCCTCTGGACAAGAGGACTTGCAGGGAGTGTATGTGTTTGTAGCAATAAATTCTTGTTAATTGCTATAGATAAGAAGTTCTGTGTTTATTCCTTTGCACACCACAGTGGTGCTTCTTGGAAAAGGGGGGTGTTAATTAGCCAAAAAGTGGGCATTAGAAGGGAGTTGAGATATTTGGCAGAACGGGCTGTCCTGTGTGTCCTGAGATCATGCTGCTGGGACTCAGTTGGAATGCATGGCCTCCTGCTTGGAAATGATATCCAAAGAGATGTACAGATGTACTTTGCTTTTTCAGCCTTCCTCATCTCCATAGACTTCTTACTTTCAGTGAGGTGGGGTATAGAGCGGCAGTCAGGGTACAAGTTTGCTTATACTATTTCCCCAGGCAGTGCAAGGGAAACAGCATCTCTCCCTTCTTAGAATGCCCTAGGTCAAGGCTTTCCAAACCCCAGCCTGGCTGCTGGATTTGGGGTTTGGGGAAAGCCCTCCACTCAATGAAGAGGAGCTTACTATTCCACCTCCGTGCTGCATTCATTCCCAGTAGATCTGGGCACCAGGATGCTCTGGGCAGTCCCATCTACCTGGCCGTCCTCCTGCACAGCCTTCTGGCGTTCCAGGCAACAAACGCAACTGCCCAGAGCGTCCTGGTGCCCAGATATACTGGGAATGAACACAGTGTGGAGGCGGAACGGCAAGCTCCGGTCTGAACAGGACCTCTTTTTTGAAGGGCAATGGTCGTAAGTTTGGCTTCCACTGCTCTAGATGTCCCCTGCTTGAAAGTGGAAGAATCTGATGGCGGGCCCTTTCCCATCTCTTCAGCAGCATTTTTTGGTGTCTTTCACTGAGATAAGGGGGTTAAGCTGCAGAAAGGAATTCCTATGTCTGTCTAGCTCTGTTGCCCAATCATGGGAGAGAAGTGTACAGGGATCTGCTTCCCATTTCAGTGTCTCCTAACCTTCCAATAGTAATAACTATGATCTCATTTACACTACCTATAATAACACTGGTGATGTTTTTATCCAGCATTATTTGGTAATAGAGTCCAAGATACAAGTGGCTTCTATTTGCATAACACACAGTAGCACAGCAAGAAACAGAAATGTATTCAGACTCTCAATTATCTGGCTCCCTAGTATATAACCCCACAATCTAATGACCTGTTTTCATGTCTTCCTAGTAGGCCATTTGTGCCATTGGAGCATTTAAGTAGTGCTAATTGCTTGTTGTTTATAAGGCAATTAAATGATTATCAGTATGCATTCATTTATTCTCCTGGGCTAGAAAAGGAAATGGTAACAATTTAGTGAGCTTAGTTTAGAAAATATGTAGTCCTTTGCAGGATTTTCCACTACAGTCATGGGTCCCTAAGTTGACACTGCTGAATAAAAACACAGGGGCTCAGAGTCTCACCACCTTTTATTTCATTTAAATATTTAGAACCTGTCTTTTCCCTCCCATAAGGAGGCACCCAAGGCTTACAACAAAATTTGTAATTTTAAAAGCAGTAATACAATACAATAACAGAAAAGCATGATTACAGCTCAGTGATTAAGCACAGCATTAGGCACGGTGCCAAAATGACTGCCGTGGCATCCTGAGCACCCCGGGCAGGTGCTCCTTGGGGCGTGGGGCCGTTTGTCCTCTTCCCTGTGTAAGGAAAGTAGCCCCACAATGGGGCTACTTGACTCTGCACCCACTATCAAGCAGGCACAGAGTAACGAAGTTCTGTATTGAGCTGAGAGGCTCAATGTGAACATAATAAGAACATAAGAACAACCCCACTGGATCAGGCCATAGGCCCATCTAGTCCAGCTTCCTGTATCTCACAGCGGCCCACCAATGTGGGGCTCCAGATCTGGTGGAGTTGAGCTCCGCCAGTCCTTTCCCACTCCTTCCCCTGCCACGCCTCCTCCCCCACCTCGGAACACCTCCTTCCTGCCTCCCCCCATGCCCCAACTCACCTTTCCGCGGCCTGGTGGTCTGCGCCAATGCCAGATGGTGGATTGCCAGCCTCTGACCAGCACTGTCCCAGCACAGGCTTGCACTGGGCCAGCTCCGGCACTCAGCCAACACTAACCATCACAAATGTGCTCTACGGCATGTTTGCGATGGTGAACACCTGCGGTAAGCTGGTGCACTGAGCTCAGGATTGGGCTCTAAGCAACACAATGCAGGGGTAAAAGCCCTACAAAGCTAAAAATAGTACATTTTTTTCAGTTGCTAGGTCAATATTGACATCACAGGCTGGTATCAACCCTTCCAGGTTTCAGACAGGAACTTTTCTGTGCTGTAGCCAGAGATGCCAGGGACGGAACCTGGAACCTTATGCATGCTAAGCATGTGTTCTACCAATAAACCAATTCAGAATTAAATTCAGAATTAAAAGCATTGCAAACCTGCTGAGTTCATTTTTCAGAGCTTACCCCAGGACCGAAAAATGTACATTTGTACAAAACACAATCTACCCGTATTGCTCTTAAAATATTACATCTGCCCTTCCTCCTAGTTCAGTTTTTATTTCATTGCCTCACTACTGCTCTTCCTGGGTTTTCTGTACCTAGGTAATTATGACTACTACAACATTGAGTGTCTGCCTGTGTTGGAGGAGCTTGACAGTGAACCAACCCTAGAAGAACTTCACGTGGCCGTGGACTCCCTTGCCTTTGGCAAGGCACCTGGAAAAGACAGCATCCCTGCTAAAGTCCTAAAGTGCTGCAAAGAGATCATCGTCACTGAGCTGCATGAAATCCTCTGTCTCTGCTGGAGAGAAGGTGGAGTACCTCAAGACATGAGGGATGCAAACATCATCACGCTGTACAAGAACAAAGGTGACAGGGGTGACTGCAACAACTACCGTGGCATCTCTCTCCTTAGCGTTGTAGGAAAGTTGTTTGCCCGAGTGGCACTAAAGAGGTTCCAGGTACTTGCAGAGAGCGTCTATCCAGAATCGCAGTGTGGATTCCGAGCCAACAGGTCCACCACTGATATGGCATTCTCCCTTAGACAACTGCAGGAGAAATGCAGAGAACAACGACAGCCACTCTTTATAGCCTTCATAGATCTCACGAAGGCTTTCGACCTGGTCAGCAGGGACGGCCTCTTCAAGATTCTCCCCAAGATCGGATGTCCACCCAGGCTCCTCAGCATCATCCGATCCTTCCACAAGGACATGAAGGGCACTGTTGTCTTCGATGGCTCCACATCAGACCCCTTTGATATCCGAAGTGGCGTGAAGCAGGGCTGTGTTCTTGCACCAACCTTGTTTGGGATTTTCTTCGCTGTCATGCTGAAGCAGGCCTTTGGAACTGCAACAGAAGGCATCTATCTCCAGACCAGATCAGATGGAAAGCTCTTCAACCTCTCCAGACTGAGAGCAAAGTCCAAAGTCCAGCTGAAATGTCTGCGTGACTTCCTCTTTGCCGACGATGCAGCTGTCACTGCCCACTCTGCCAAAGATCTCCAGCAGCTCATGGATCGTTTTAGCAAGGCCTGCCAAGATTTTGGACTGACGATCAGCTTAAAGAAAATACAGGTCATGGTTCAGGATGTGGACTCACCTCCAAGCATTACAATCTCTGCGCATGAACTGGAGGTTGTCCATGACTTTGTGTACCTTGGCTCAATGATCTCCGACACTCTTTCTCTTGATACCGAGCTAAACAAACGCGTCGGTAAAGCAGCAACCACGTTTTCCAGACTCACAAAGAGAGTCTGGTCCAACAAGAAGCTGATGGAACATACCAAGATCCAGGTCTACAGAGCTTGTGTCCTGAGTACACTTCTGTACTGCAGCGAGTCATGGACTCTCTGCTCACAACAGGAGAGGAAACTGAACGCTTTCCACATGCGCTGCCTCCGACGCATTCTCGGCATCACCTGGCAGGACAAAGTTCCTAACAACATAGTCCTGGAACGTGCTGGAATCCCTAGCATGTATTCACTGCTGAAACAGAGACGCCTGCGTTGGCTCGGTCATGTCGTGGGAATGGATGATGGGCGGATCCCAAAGGATCTCCTCTATGGAGAACTCGTGCAAGGAAAGCGCCCTACAGGTAGACCACAGCTGCGATACAAGGACATCTGCAAGAGGGATCTGAAGGCCTTAGGAATGGACCTCAACAAGTGGGAAACCCTGGCCTCTGAGCGGCCTGCTTGGAGGCAGGCTGTGCAGCATGGCCTTTCCCAGTTTGAAGAGACACTTGGCCAACAGTCTGAGGCTAAGAGGCAAAGAAGGAAGGCCCATAGCCAGGGAGACAGACCAGGGACAGACTGCACTTGCTCCTGGTGTGGAAGGGATTGTCACTCCCGGATTGGCCTTTTCAGCCACACTAGACGCTGTGCCAGAACCACCTTTCAGAGCACGATACCATAGTCTTTCGAGACTGAAGGTTGCCAATAGTAGGTAATTATGAATTAACTTACCTCCTAAGTCAATATTGAATTTGTGCAATAATATTGATGTGGTATGAATGAAGAATGACTCTTTCTTGTGTGCCCTTTTTTAAAGTGACAAATTGTATGAGAATTGCTGGTACAGATACATCACAAGCTTGGGATATAACACTTGGGATCTAAACCATGCAAACATCTGTTTAGTTGGGAGCAGTTGTTACATGGCCTGCATAGATTTTCATGTGTAACTCTGGTGGTATAGTAGTGTAAGGACCAGAGAGAAGATCCAGTTTAAAAGTGGGATGTTTTACCGTGCAACAACTCTTATCTTTATCTCTATCAGTGAGTAACTAATTGCTGCATAGCATTTGTATGCAAACCTTAGTTAAATGAATACAGCCCCTTTTTAAACACCAAAAAGGGGGTGCATTCTTAAGAGGCACTCCAGATGCTGAGGCACTAGAGCTGAGATTCTTTTAGAACTGCAGCAACAGCATATATATATTTATCCAGAAGCAAGTTAGAACCTAAGAACAGCCCTGCTGGATCAGGCCATAGGTGCATCTAGTCCAGCTTCCTGTATCTCACAGTGGCCCACCAAATGCCCCAGGGAGCACACCAGATAACAAGAGACCTGCATCCTGGTGCCCTCCCTTGCATCTGGCATTCTGACATAGCCCATTTCTAAAATCAGGAGGTTGCATGTACACATCATGGCTTGTAACCCGTAATGGATTTTTCCTCCAGAAATTGGCCCAATCCGCTTTTAAAGGCATCTAGGCCAGATGCCATCACCATATCCTGTGGCAAGGAATTCCACAGACCAACCAAACGCCGAGTAACAAAATATTTTCTTTTGTCTGTCCTAACTCTCCTAACACTCAATTTAGTGTATGTCCCCTGGTTCTGGTGTTATGTGAGAGTGTAAAGAGCATCTCTCTATCCACTCTATCCTTCCTGTGCATTATTTTGTATGTCTCAATCATGTCCCCCCTCAGGTGTCTCTTTTCTAGGCTGAAGAGGCCCAAACGCCGTAGCCTTTCCTCATAAGGAAGGTGCCCCAGCCCAGTAATCATCTTAGTCACTCTCTTTTGCACCTTTTCCATTTCCACTATGTCCACTATGTGGACAAGTTGCACAAGTTGCATTGTATCCAATAGGTCAGTGGTTCTCAAACTGGTAGGTTGCATCCCACTAGCCTGAGAACCCCTGCCCTGTTCCCTTTAAGGGCCAGGGGCACAGGGAAAGCAGCAATGCCAGGATCGTGCCACTGCAGGGGAAGGGGGGCTGTTTTTTTTTTTTTAACTTTACTTACTTGCTGCCAGGGTCTAGGGGTATGGGGAGCCCCACTGAGCCCTCTGCAGGGCTCCCTGTGGCTTGTAGAATGTTACAAAAATGATCCCAACTCACCTCCTGGTTGCAGTCGCTAAACTTAGATTGCAGTAGTATACTGTACATGCCAACTTGGGAGTAAGTCCTATTGAATTTACTAGGACTTACTTTTTTGTAGATGTTCATAGGTCTGCACTGTTTGTGATACTTAAGAGAGGTTATTCAAGGGGCAATTAAGAGGTTATTCATCAGTAATTCTATTGCCCCACACAATACAAATCAACAAACATGCTGAAACTACGTACAAACATGCTAAATCCACTGAAATTGCAATGAAGGACATTGCTCAACAACAATTCTACTTCCAACTAATTGTGAAAAAATAATATGTCAGCACCGCTAGTGCCATGCAGAAATCACCTAGCCTTGTTTTTGGCTTCAAAACAAGAGCACAAGCCACATTTTAAAGGTGGTTTGAAGAATATGATTAGTTGTGATCATGATATCAATTGGCCTATTCACATGATCAGGTCTAACAACAGGATGGCTTGTAACTGTATTTCCTGTTTTTGCCTGGTCATTATTTTTCTGCAGTTTCTCCATGAAGGCAAGAACCTATCCATGATGAGAAATGTGGCTGCCTCCGACACAGACAAATGACAAAGCATTCTCCCTAGCAATGAAGAGCAGATGAAAGCCATCAGATCATTTCCTTCTACATATTCAGTTCCTTTTTTCATACTACTATTGTCAACAGGAGAGCTGGATTCCAATTATCTCATTCAAGTGTTTCTAGCGAACTGTCACATACAGAAGCTAACAGCAGAATAACCTAGTTTTGTTCACGAACCACTGAACAATAAAAATACAAACGTATTGCACTGCTTGCCCTTTCCTGCAAGGTGCAAGTGCAGGGCAGCCATTCCAGGGGTGTGTGTGTGTTTTGCAGAAGAGAAGGTGTTGTGTTTTAGTGTCTATGCAAATCTGTTTATTTCACATGTACATGTGCACAAATGTCAGGGAAGCAATAATCAGCCATTCATACTCTTCTCAAGATAGAATCACGGCAGAGTCTCAGAAACCAGCAAGCTTAGAGTATACTGTGGTTTTTAAAAGAAGCCACCGTTTTCAGTAATCAAGACAGTTCAATGCACATCCCCCTGCCCTGCTGTGTGTTTCCACCAACCCCAAGTGGCACAACAGCAGGTTGTGTGCAACGAGGCTTGGATCAGCTGAGAACATGCAGTTCAGCTGAAGCTGGACTTGCAGCACTCAGCAAGTCTTTCCCACACAGCTGTTGTACCAGCAGCTGGCATGAAGAGACTGATAGTAGAACTGGCTGCTCTGCTTGTTCTTGAGTCTCAGCCAGGCCCTGCTCCACAGTATGCACTTGTGTGAGCACTCCCTAAATAGGACTGAATGCAGAACCTTTTAAGACTTGATAATCTGAAAATTTAGCAGTGGAATTGTATAATATTCACTTGGAAGTAAGTACCACTATGTTCAAAGAGACTTACTGTCAAGTAAGTGCTTATGGCAGGGGTTTCCAAAGTGTTTATCATGATGCCTCATGGCACACTCACAGGGACGCCATGGGATGCCCACAGTGGCCCCTCCTACCTGTTCCCCTGGGTGCTGCCATCATGGATCTCGTAGAATTACACAAGATCCAAGGTGGTGGAGCCCAAATCCAGGTAAGCTTGGGAACCACTGGTTTATAGGATTACAGCCCAAATATACGTATGTTCTTGTAATGGTTTAAAATACTTGCAGTTCTCATAAGATATATTCATTTTACTTTTTGTTGGAAATGAGTCTTTTATTTTTAACTAAGAAACTTTAGCATATTGTATCTTTCAACTGTCTGTGTGTGTGTATGAGTGATGACTGGTTGGCTGGCCTGCAGGGATTCAAGTCAGGTGACTGGAATCTGAGTTACGAAAATCAACTTTTTCGCTGACTTGTGGAGACTTGAGTCACCTGTGCTGATGATTCAGGCATTGACTTGAGTCTGAGCCCACTGACTCGGCACTTGGTCCCCATGCGTGCAGACTTGAGCCTGTCTGTGTCTGGGTGTGCTTGCTTACTTTTTCATGGTGTGAAAGCCTTGTGGAGCCATCATTCAGAATGGGCAAGCAGCAGGGAAGTTCCAGCCAGGAGGCAGGGAAGGGGAAATGTTTTGCTTTTGCATCAGGTGGGAGGTGGGAGTGGGCTCTCTTGCTAGTCTCTGAAGGAACTGATGGTCATTGGACAAAGGATGGGCAATCCAATTTGTTTCTTTGACTGAGATAGGGCAGAAGGAGAAGCCTGAGGAGGTTCTTGCCTTAGAATTGGCTGGAGAAGCCCAGGAAAAGAGAAGAGGCAGGGAAGCCAGGGGGAGGCGGTTTGTAGTGATCATGCTTTTCTCCTAATTTCTCCAAGTTGTTACTTGGAAGGAGGAAGCCTCATTGAACAACTGGTACAAATGGGACTACTTCTGAGTAGAGCTGCAAAGGATTGGGTCACAGCTGCTGTGCATGACCCTATTCCCTCTTGCTGTTTCTGACCCCTCTCATGCAGTCCCTCCCACCCTTCCTGCCTTATTTACAGTTGGGATGGGGGCAGTAGGGGAGAGCTTAAAGACTTGCCCAACTTGCCCATCCCTGGTGACCTGTACGTATACACCATAATTAATCTTGATTCAGTGCATATTTATGGGTTGTTCCTAATTTTCTGCTTCATGGATTAGTGTGCATATGTATTTTTTCACAAGATCTTTTCAAAACCTTCAGTTGTAATTATTCAAAATGGTTGTGCATCTATACATTCATGCATGCATAGCCACACATGTATATCCAATGTAAACAAAGCAAACAGAAAAATTAAGATAAAATGCTCACCCAACATTTCCATATAGAGAACATGCATGGATAATTTCAAATATGTACACAGTGTTTCTCAAACTTTGATTCGGGACCCACTAGGTGGGTTGCGAGCCAGTTTCAGGTGGGTTCCCATTCATTTCAATATTTTTTTTTAATATATGAGGCTTGATGCTACCATAGTATGTGACTGCATTTGGGGAAATGTTACAGACCTGCACTTTTAACAAGCTACTATTTATATTCTTTTAACAATGATAGTAAATGGGACTTACTCCTGGGTAAGCATGGGTAGGATTGCAGCCTAGGATTGTTAAAAATTTTCCTGCTTGATGATGTCACTTCTAGTCAAGTCATCACTTCCAGTGAGTCCTGACAAATTCTCATTCTAAAAAGTGGGTCCCGGTGCTAGATGTGTAAGAACCACTGATGTTCAATAAAGGCTGGTTCGAAATTCCTCCCCACCCTCACAAGCATGCCATGCTGTTTATTACTGTACATCTTTTTTTAAGTTAGACACTTTCCCCCCCCCCCCCAAAGATATGTTCAAAAAGAATGACCTCCCTTCTAAAAAGACAGGATAATGTTCTTTTGAAAATCTATATATGGAATACAATGAAAGCAACACTATTAGCAGTATGAGTAGTTAACTTACAAGAATAGAATGAGTTATTGGCTTCTGTAAACAAAGTGCTAGGAACAGACATTGCAGCAATGCTGCAATGCATAGTGAGAGTTAACATCTCTGTCCTGTTGCAACACAAGGCAGTAACTAAGGGTTGAGCACCAAGAACCACAGAATAGTACAGAACCAACCACTGTGGTTTGTATTGTGGCACCAGCAAGCATTTAAGAAACTGGCAAACTTCCCCATGTATTCTGCATGGTGAGCTGGGTGTCTATATTCCCTCTTGTGACCCCAAATCCAAAATTTTACCCAGTTACCAGGCAGACTGTCCAATTGAGTAGGATTCATGGTGCCATTGGAGCAAAACCCAAGCAAAAGGTTGTCCCAAACAGCATAAACACTTTGTACCTTTTATGATGCCTACAAATACTTTATTGTGCCAGTCCAAAAGCACAGCTTACAATTCTGCCAGAGTCCTCCAGCATCTTTGAAAGGCAAACACACTCTTCCCTATTGCTCTGAGAAGAGATGAGTGAGCATAATAATAATAGTGAGGAAAATCCCCCAAATTATATCTCAAAGACATGTCAGGCTGGACTTCTACTGTGCCACATAGTTCCTACTTTTTGAGGTTCTGCTTGGAAGCATCAGTGGAGAAAGCACCCTAAAGTGAGAGTGCAGATATGCCCTTACTTGTTTTCAAACCTGCAGACTTGCAGGTTTTATATTTGTGATAACAGCACAGCATTTGGGGCTTTTTTGATGAAAATAAAATGATGAAGGGGGAGTACAGTAGAGCAGCGTTTCTCAAACTGTGGGTTGGGACCCACCAGGTGGGTCACAAGTCAATTTCAACTTCATTTCAGTATTTTATTTTCAATATATTAGACTTGATGCTACCATGGTATGTGACTGCATTTGGGGAAATGTTCTAGACCTGTACTTTTAACAAACTACTATGTATATTCTTTTAACAATGATAGTAAATGGGACTTACTCCTGGGTAAGTGTGGGTAGGATTGCAGCCTAGGATTGTTAAAAATTTTCCTGCTTGATGATGTCACTTCTGGTCATGACATCACTTCTGGTGGGTCCTGAGAGATTCTCATTGGGTCCCTGTGCTAAATGTGGGAGAACCACTGCAGTAGAAGCGTACAACATTATGCATGGTGTGGAGAAAATAGACAGACTTTTATGGCTGATCTGTGCTGCCCCCCTTTCCTCCTTACATTCTCAGATGATAAAAATGGTCATTTTTCAGGGGTGGGGCAAAATTAGGGAGGGGTTGAACTTACCCCAGTGACGGCAGCCTTCTGTATCACACAGAAGGATGTTTGGGGGGGGGGGGGAGACAGTGATGGCAGTCATTATCAGTGACCAGGAGGATCACTACTTTTGCTACCATGAAACAGGCCAGCAGCCTCAAAACATAGCAATGAGGAAGCCTGTTTTGGCCCCCAGTTTGCTCACCCCAAAAGTTTCTGCCTAAAGTGTGTATTAGAAAGCTTTTGGCCTGGTATGAATTTTCTCCCTTGTAATACTGGAACTCGAGGTCATTCAGTGACAGTGACTGGCACTAGATTCAGAACAGATCAAAAGAAAGTACTTCACAGCATATATGATTGATTTGTGCAATTTGTTGCATTAAATGCAGTGATCGCCACAAGCTTAGATGCCGTTAAAGGGGGATTGGACATTTCATAAAGGAGTGTTCTGTCAATGGCTACTAATCATGATGGAACCTCCAGGGTCAGAGGCAGCCTACATTGAATACCAGCTACAGTGGAGCAACAGTAGGAGTGTGCTTTGTCTTTAAGCTCAGATTGTGGCTCGGCTGGAAGCATTTGGTTGTTTAATGTGGGAAGCCAAATGCTGAACCAGGTGTGAGAAACCTCCCCTAAACTTCTGTCCTAAACAAAAAGTTTGCCAACTTTTTTTTGTAAGTATCTTGTTCCTTTGATGTTGGAAATGTAGAAAAATTCAGCAGGCATTTCAGCTGGCATAGCATTGCCGTGAATAACTTTGCCTCTGAATTTCATGCAGAGTTGAAGACACAGGGGCCCTGCCAGGGAAAACAAAACAAAACAACTTCACAATATGTGTTGGGGTATTGCCGCATATTTTAGTGCTCTGAGGAAGAGGTTTTCCAGCAAGGGCAGACGGAAGAATATGTGGGTCTCATCAAAGATAACATCTCAAAAGGTGAGCTTAGTTGTTGATGTTTTAAAAAAATGGCGTTGCCCTAGGTCAGGGGTCTCCAAACCCCAGCCTGGGGTCCAGATGCAGATCATGACAAGCCTCTGGTCTCCTGCAAACACCTGGCCTGCTCAACCAATTGTGATGAGAGCTGTGCTCCAGTTGTGTCTGGAGGGTGTTCTGAGGGCCAGGGAAGCCATGTACCTCCCCTTAGAATGCCTTCTAAAGGCCTAAAAACATCACTTCCTGGTTTTCCTGAAAAACCAGAAGTGACATTTTTGGGTTGTCTAAAGGTCTTAGGCTTCTAATGTATTTATTTAAATTTTATATTAAAAATGTATTTATTTTTCCAGCCCTCGACACCATTCAAGATATTTGATGTGGCCCTCTGGCCTAAAAGTTTAGAGACCCTTACTCTAAGTAATTCAGATAGTAGATTATTGTAAAAAGCTGTGGATGGCTTTCCTCTAACCACTAGAGGTCATAGCATACCTTAAATAAAGAGATAAGTACTAATTAATAATTTACTCTGTCTGAAGGAAGCATCAATTGTGCCTCCACAGGCCCTGGTAGGGTGAATCACTCTCACCCATTTCACTAATTTGTCCTCTATAATGGCCATTCTCATTTGCTCTTATTTAAGTCTCTTATTTCAGCGATGACTAAATGAAAGGTTAAATCAAACCCTTTGCAGAACAGCAGTTAAGTAATGTCATTAAACCTTGTTCCCTGTGTACTGTTTAGCCTAAATAAGAAATCTAATCCAAGCTAGAGTTGTTAGACAGAGACCTTGAGAAAGCTCCTTACCTTTAAGAGTTTCAGAGGAGAAAGACTTTCAACCGGGACAGCTTCTGCCATCCCTTGGCTACTTCATCTCGGGCATCCAACTGTCCCTGTCTTCTGGAACCTATCCTGATCAACCCCTGATCCTGCTTTTGTGATTTGGGAAGATGATGGTGATACCTTTTTTTATAAAAAATGCACAAAATGTCTCCCTTGGGCCTTTAGAAGTGAGACATCTGACTAGGGCATATACAAAACTGCAACATATAAATACTGTGTATATATATATGCATATATATATATATGCTTCTTTTCCAACTTCCCCCGTAACCAGCTGTCCAGTTAGTAAATTTTGCCAAGTATGTTTGACTTCGTTACAGTAACTCCAACCAGATTGGTAGTGAAATTAAGGTTGGCACCTAGCAATCTGGATACTGGACATATTCGTTTAACTCTCTTTTTACTTTCCTGATGCAGTGGGAAGTCCCCTGCAGTGCAACCTAACTGTTCTTTCCCTAATTTTGTTTCCTGTCCCATTTTGTGGCAAACCTAGAATCACCATAACAGAAACTGACCATAACAGGTGCTGAAAGAGTGGCTAGGAGAGGGAACCGATAGGAGAAACCACACCTGCCTTGTCTGCCACTGAATCAGGAGATTTAGCGGCTCTCAATTATAAAATCCAGGCGGTGAGGTGGCAACCCTATGTGAGATTAAACATACTATTAAGCATTCCCAGGAAATTATTATGGTCAGTTTACTAATGTGCTTTGCTTTGGAAGTCAATGTAGGACAGACAATTACAGAGTAAATAATGCAGTATGTACAGCAGGCAGAGAATGTTTAATGGGGCAAGGGAATTGGGTAGAATAGATTGGCAACAGGGGAAGTTATATGAGCGGTAGGAGCTGTAAAATTCAAACAGCAAAGTTTCAGTAATAAACAATGGCATCTGGAGAACATAAGAACATAAGAACAGCCCCACTGGATCAGGCCATAGGCCCATCTAGTCCAGCTTCCTGTATCTCACAGCGGCCCACCAAATGCCCCAGGGAGCACACCAGATAACAAGAGACCTCATCCTGGTGCCCTCCCTTGCATCTGGCATTCTGACATAACCCATTTCTAAAATCAGGAGGTTGCGCATACACATCATGGCTTGTACCCCATAATGGATTTTTCCTCCAGAAACTTGTCCAATCCCCTTTTAAAGGCGTCTAGGCTAGACGCCAGCACCACATCCTGTGGCAAGGAGTTCCACAGACCAACCACACGCTGAGTAAAGGAATATTTTTTTTTGTCTGTCCTAACCCGCCCAACACTCAATTTTAGTGGATGTCCCCTGGTTCTGGTATTATGTGAGAGTGTAAAGAGCATCTCCCTATCCACTCTGTCCATCCCCTGCATAATTTTGTATGTCTCAATCATGTCCCCCCTCAGGCGTCTCTTTTCTAGGCTGAAGACGCCCAAACGCCATAGCCTTTCCTCATCAGGAAGGTGCCCCAGCCCCGTAATCATCTTAGTCGCTCTCTTTTGCACCTTTTCCATTTCCACTATGTCTTTTTTGAGATGCAGCGACCAGAACTGGACACAATACTCCAGGTGTGGCCTTACCATAGATTTGTACAATGGCATTATAATACTAGCCGTTTTGTTCTCAATATCCTTCCTAATGATCCCAAGCATAGAATTGGCCTTCTTCACTGCCGCCGCACATTGGGTCGACACTTTCTTTTTTTTTATATAATGCTTTATTTATTTATTACAGATACAGGTAAGGAAAATTGGATAGACTTAGGGCTAGGACTACATAGGTTACACACGAGGGTGGTGGCCATCGATTACAACAAACATTAATCCAAACGAAATTAATAATCAATACAAAAATTATCATATTCTTTAACCCAACTGGTTAATACTTTAACATTCCATATTTTTCCTCTAACCTTATCTATCCCATCATAAAAAGAAACACTTCAGACTTTTACTTATACACTCTTCTTACCACTAAACTAGTCTCTAAAATAAAATCTTTCTTATCTGATTCTTAATTTCTAATATGACATCTAAAAAAGAAGTCTCCGATTACCATGGTATTACCTCCTTCAATATCTCTTATAACATGTTATACATCATTTTCCATAACTATCCAATCAAAAAAGGCTTCAAATTTTTACTTATAGACTCTTCTTACCACTAAACTAACCTCTAAAAAAAATCTCTTATCTGATTCTTAATTTCTAATATCACATCTAAAAACAAATATCTCCAATTACAATAATATTATACTTCGCTTATCCACCACATATTTATTAACCCAAAATACAGGTTTAATATTTTCTCCAAAATAAATTGACATCTATAATTTATTTTATTTACCTTCTTTTTTTATAAAATAACCCTTTTATTTGTCTTAATACCACTATATTTTACACAATACTTATATTCCAAAATTGCAGTTCCATCTAATTTATTTCATATATTTACCACTTTAATTTTCACAATACTTATATTCCAAATTCCCTTTTCATCCACTTTAGTTTAATCTAGTTAATAAAATATTTATCTTAATACCACTTAATTTCCACAATATTTATATTTCAAATTTTCATTTACATCTATTTTAATTTAATATGTTTTTTAAAAAAATTCTATTTATTATTCAACCATTTCGCCCTTCTTCTTATTGTTTACTTTGTACTCTATCTTATTGGTGTTCCCTCTTAGTCCTCCTACTGGTTCTTCCACTTCTTCTTTTTCTTCTTTTTCTTCTTAAGTCCCCCCCTCTGTTTTTCTTTCTTCTTTTTCATTCTGTTATTCTTGAATTCAATCCATAAATTCTTCCTCTTCTTGAGACAGCTTGCTCTCTGAACATTTTGTCTTTTTTCTTCCTTAAGATTCCCAGTTATTATAACAATTGCTTCTTCCATCTCGTGTCCCATTTCAAAATACTCCACTTCTTTAACTTCACCTGACATCTGATCCATTCTTTTTTCTTCTCTATTGTTTATAATCTGTTCCTTCGAGTTTACAAGGGAGGAGCTTATTTGCCCAATTTGTTCAGAGAGTTCTCTGACTTGTTGCTCCATTTCTCTTCTAAAATCCATCAGAAAGTCCACCAACAAGGCCTGGCTTTCATGATCATCTTTTAGATTTTCAAAAGCCATTTTTATCAACACCAACTCGAGCCACTTCCTGCAGGGCTACTTTCTAATTTTGTATCCAGGGCTACTTTCCAAATTTTTATATCCAAAAAAAGTCAATCAAATCCACAGTCAAGTTAGGTTAGTATGCCTTTAAATGACCAAAAGAAAAAAAAAATTCAAGCCTCTTGCTGAGAAACTGAAACCGAAACTGAAACCAGCAGTGTCCAGGCTTAAATAAAGGCTTTTTGCTGGGAAAATGAAGGTAGACTTTATTTCCTTCGTTGAAGATTACTTATTTATTTCTCTTCGGTACATACCATTAAAAAAAAAAAAAAATCTTGTACTTACTCCAGCAGGGGAAATACCAATTCACCTATTCCCCCCCTGGGTGGCTAATGGCCAGCATGAATAATCTTGAATTATCTCCTCCTCCTCCAGACTTCTTACTTACAGTTCTCAGTAAAACTTTTTAACGAGCCAAGTTCACTCACTCTTAATAGCTTTTTTCGCTGCAATGTTGTTGTATCTAGGCCGTGGGAGGACGGGTTTTCAGCTCTCCGAGCTTCTCAAAGATGTCACCCGGGATAGATATGCTTCAGCACAGAGCAAAACAGAGAGAAATCCTTGAAATTGCCTGTTTCTAAGGACCCCCCGTTCAAGCTCTCAGCTCTTCGTACCATCTTTCTGGCACCGAAGCGTGCCTTAGTTGTTTAGGCACATGAAAACATATCTATTTCCAGTCTCTTCGGGAACCCCCAAAGTTCGCTGCAACTTCGCTGAAAGTTAGCTCCGCCCCCCCCTGGGTCGACACTTTCATCGACCTGTCCACCACCACCCCAAGATCTCTCTCCTGATCTGTCACAGACAGCTCAGAACCCATCAGCCTATATCTAAAGTTTTGATTTTTTGCCCCAATGTGCATGACTTTACACTTACTGACATTGAAGCGCATCTGCCATTTTGCTGCCCATTCTGCCAGCCTGGAGAGATCCTTCTGGAGCTCCTCACAATCACTTCTGGTCTTAGAAGACCACTCGGAAAAGTTTGGTGTCATCTGCAAACTTTGCCACTTCACTGCTCAACCCTGTCTCCAGGTCATTTATGAAGAGGTTGAAAAGCACCAGTCCCAGGACAGATCCTTGGGGCACACCGCTTTTCACCTCTCTCCATTGTGAAAATTGCCCATTGACACCCACTCTCTGCCTCCTGGCCTCCAACCAGTTCTCAATCCATGAGAGGACCTGTTCTCTAATTCCCTGACTGTGGAGTTTTTTCAGTAGCCTTTGGTGAGGGACCATGTCAAACGCCTTCTGAAAGTCCAGATATATAATGTCCATGGGTTCTCCCAAATCCACATGCCTATTGACCTTTTCAAAGAATTCTATAAGGTTCGTGAGGCAAGACTTACCCTTACAGAAGCCATGCTGACTCTCCCTCAGCAAGGCCTGTTCGTCTATGTGTTTTGAGATCCTATCTTTGATGAGGCATTCCACCATCTTACCCGGTATGGATGTTAGGCTGACCAGCCTATAGTTTCCCGGGTCCCCCCTCTTTCCCTTTTTAAAAATAGGCGTGACATTTGCTATCCTCCAATCTTCTGGCACCGTGGCCGTTTTGGGGGACAAGTTGCATATCTTAGTCAAGAGATCTGCAACTTCATTCTTCAATTCCTTAATAACTCTTGGGTGGATGCCATCAGGGCCCGGTGACTTATTGATCCTTAATTTATCAATGAGGTCTGAAACATCTTCTCTTTTAACCTCTATCTGACTTAACTCCTCAGTCAGGAGCGGCCGTTCGGGCAGCGGTATCTGCCCAAGGTCTTCTGCCATGAAGACAGATGCAAAGAACTCATTTAATTTCTCTGCCATCTCTAAGTCTCCTTTTATCTCCCCTTTCCCTCCCTCACCATCCAGAGGGCCAACCGCTTCTCTGGCGGGTTTCCTGCTTCTAACATATTTGAAGAAGCTTTTATTATTCCCCTTAATGTTGCTGGCCATGCATTCTTCATAGTCTCGCTTGGCCTCCCGTATCACCTTCTTACATTTCTTTTGCCACAGTTTATGTTCCTTTTTATTCTCTTCATTAGGGCAAGACTTCCATTTACAGAAGGAAGCTTCCTTGCCCTTCACAGCCTCTCTAACTTGGCTGGTTAGCCATGCGGGCACTCTCCTGGATTTAGTGGAACCCTTCTTTCTTTGCGGTATACACCTCTGCTGGGCCTCTATTACTGTTGTTTTAAGCAGCCTCCATGCACTCTGGAGACTCTTTTTACCCTCCCTTTCAACCACCTTCTAACCAGCCTCCTCATTTGGGGGAAGTCTGCCCGTCGGAAGTCAAGGGAAGTCAAAGAGATTTGCCTGGTATTCTTCCCCCAACGTGCATGTCAAAACAGATCGCAGCATGATCACTGTTCCCCAATGGCTCAGTAACGTTTACATCTCTAATCAGCTCCTGCATACCGCACAATATTAAATCCAGAGTCACCTGTCCTCTGGTGGGCTCCGTGACTAGCTGCTCTAAGCCACAGTCATTTAGCACGTCAAGAAATTCGATCTCCTTTTCGTGACCAGAACACAAATTGACCCAGTCAATATGAGGATAATTGAAGTCCCCCATGATTACAACCCTGTCCCTCCTTGTCACCTCCCTGATCTGTTTCCTCATTTCAAGGTCCCCATCCGATTTCTGGTCTGGAGGACGATAGCACGCCCCCAGTATTACATCGCTGCACAAGCCTGGTAATTTAACCCACAGAGATTCTACAGTGGAGTCGGACCCACCTTCAATCTCTACTTTGCTGGATTCTATCCCTTTCTTAACATAAAGGGCCACCCCACCTCCAACACGCCCTTGCCTGTCCCTCCTGTAGAGTTTATAGCCCGGGATTGCGGTATCCCACTGATTCGCCACATTCCACCAGGTTTCCGTTATGCCCACTATGTCAATGTTTTCCTTTGTCACCAGACATTCCAGTTCTCCCACCTTTGCTCGTAGACTTCGGGCATTCGCATAAAAGCATTTGTACACGGAATGCCCTAGGATGGGCTGCTTATTCGCTCCTTTGTCCCCGCATCCTCTCAGTGTGCCAAACCGTCTATCACATCCCATCACGCTACCTTTCCCAATTTCTTCTCCTACTCTGCCTTTGTCTTGTTGTTCTCTAACCTCCCCATCCTCATCCCATAGGGATGAGGAGTCCCGAACCGGATGCCCCTCGGCTCCTGTCGGCCTTCCCCCAGGGATCAGTTTAAAAGCTGCTCTGCCACCTTTTTAATGTTATGCGCCAGCAGTCTGGTTCCATTCTGGTTCAAGTGGAGCCCGTCCCTCTTGTACAGGCCCCGCTTGTCCCAAAACATTCCCCAGTGCCTAATGAATCTAAACCCCTCCTCCCTACACCACCGTCTCATCCACACATTGAGACCCCTGATCTCCGCCTGCCTAGCTGGCCCTGCGCGTGGAACAGGTAGCACTTCAGAGAACACTACCTTTGAGGTCCTGGCTTTCAGCTTCCTGCCTAAAAGCCTAAATTTGGCCTCCAGGACCTCCCAGCTACACTTGCCCACGTCGTTGGTGCTGACATGCACCACAGCTGCTACCTCTCCCCCAGCACTGTCTACTAGCCTGTCTAGACGAGAAGTGATGTCCGCAACCTTCGCACCAGGCAGGCAAGTCACCATGCGGTCCTCACATCCGTCGCAAACCCCCCTCTCTATGTTTCTAATAATCGAATCCCCCACTACAAGAAGCCCCCGACCCCCCTCCCGCCGAGGAGTATCCCAAGTGCGTTCGGATACGGGCCCATCCCCTGGAGAAGGGGTCCTCCCTAGGGGATTGTTTCCCTCCTCTCCAGGATGACGTCCTCCAGTCCCGAGACTTCCCACCCGGGCAGCTGAGGAGCTGCATGCCTGAGGTTGGGACGAAGCCTGATCATCCCCGGAAGTCTCCCCACGGTCCTCCTCTGCCTGCCTGCGCTTCTCCAGGTTGGCCACCAAGGCTTCAAGGGAGTGGACGCGTTCCCTGAGACCCTGGAGCTCCTTGCACCGAGGACACACCCATGACTTATGCCCCAGAGACATATAATCATACATGTGGCACTCAATGCAGAACACTGGATAGCCCCCTCCCTGCTGCTGGCTGCCTGACTGCATAGCTTTTTTGTTGTTGTTGTTGTTTTATTTAGGGGTACTTTTATAAACCCTACACTGGTTAGCAGCCCTCTTCTCAAGGGAAGAGGAAGGGCAGTGTATGGGGCCCTGGCCTCCTTGCCCTGCTGCTGAACTCACCCAGATGCTAAACTCTCAGTTTACCTGGCACTTGGGGTCCCAGAGGCACTTAGGGTTCCCAGAGGCCACACGTGTCTGGAGAGAGCCTCACGCGATGGCAGGCCTAGCTTTATGCTCCTGGCTGGCTCCTCCTCCCTCCTTCCTTCCTGATTGGAGGTTCGAAGAAGCCTTCCAGAAAGGAAGTCTCACTGTATGATGGAAGTCTCACTGTGCCCTAAAACACATGTATTGCAGTTTTCCCCAAGGACAGGCTTGAGGGATTCCTCCCCATCCTCACCACAGTCTTGCCTTCAATGCATTCATTGCATGCAGCTAGCAAAACTGTTTGTGGACTGCATGTATGAGAAAAGTTGGTCCATGTCTGTCTCCAGCTATTATGGAGCCAGCCAGGTTGTATTTGATGTTGGTTGTGTAATAGGGTATGTCATCCAGTTTGACATTTTTGTCCATCCAGGTAATCTGCATTTGTAGAAAATTTGGGTGCACTTTGAGGTGCCTTAGAATCCATCTTGTCAAAAAAGCCTGTGGCATCCTTGCTGAGAAAAAAGGTGGTAAAATCCATGAGAACCGCCCTTGGGGTTATCAAATGGCTGTGACCCTTCCAGGCTCTGTTGCCAGGGAGTGAACTGGCCATTGGAATTGTGTCATGAGAAGCATCAAGTGCTTGGAGCCGTTAATTAAAAATTGGCTTCAGCTGTGCTTGTCAGGTTGGGAAGGGGTGAGGGCATGTTGTATCAGCTTTAGAGACCCTTCAGTGGGTTTAGGCCTTGGATTGATGTGGAAATTTGGAGAAGTTGAGGTCAAGATATAAAATGTCACCCTGGGAGTGTGTTAGTTGTCTCCCATTTGCTGGACGTGGTTGGCCATGCTGAAGAGTGGTGTTTCTAGCACTCTGGGTAAACTCTACTCCTGAAGGTGAGGTCCAGTAGGTTTAGATAGAAAATAACAAAGCTAATTCTCCTATCTGCTTGCTGTATTCCTAAACTATTCTTAAATTGCTGCTATCCCCTTTTCTTTTAATAAACTTATATAATCTACCAAGCAGGTTGTACCTCACTGCAGTGTGCTTGCTGTTTGGGGAAATTGTGGTCCAGTCTTGACCACAGAAGTTATTTTATTGTACTTTGACCAGTGCTGGGGAAGGCAGATTCTTGGCAACTTGCAAGTCCTCTCCTCTCTCAGTAGCTGGAATGCCTGTAGGTCCTTGGTTTCCCTTGGCTGAGGAACTGGGAGAAAGGGGTGGTGGCAGTTCTACATGGCAGGGCTGGTTTTAGCCCACAGCATGGTCACTTTCAAGCCAACACATAGTTGACGTGTGCTGCAGGGTCCAGGTGGAAGGGCAGGCAGCTCACCCTCACTAGTTATTCACTGGATTGGTAATATTAGGTTATAATACGTGTGGGGGAGATTGGCTGAGGAGAAAGTGTGCCTAAGCTCATAGAACAATGACCCACCTTGGATCCTTGTCAATTTGCATACAGGAGTAATAGGTCGACTGATGATGTCATCTCTATTGTTTTACATACAGTCCTGCGTCATTTGGAACAACGGGGTACATATGTACGTATTATTATTTGTGGATTATAGTTCTGCTTTTAACACCATTCTACCTAGCAGGCTGTTTTTTAAAATGACTAGTTTGGGCATACAGCAAGATATTTGTCTGTGGATAAAGGACATTTTGACAAATAGGCCACAGTCAGTTAGGATGGGCTCTTATCATTCTTCAACTCTGATATTAAATATAGG
Organism: Tiliqua scincoides; assembly: GCF_035046505.1. Lineage (NCBI taxonomy): Eukaryota > Metazoa > Chordata > Lepidosauria > Squamata > Scincidae > Tiliqua > Tiliqua scincoides. Next base: position 190,809,091 of record NC_089824.1, read on the forward strand.
AGCTCCCCAAGGCTGTGCGCTGAGCCCCTTCCTCTATTCCCTGTATACACATGTTTGTACCCAATCACATAACACCAATGAAATTATAAAATTTGCAGACGATACTACAGTGGTGGGGCTTTTTAGCGGGAATGATGAGTCTGCTTATAGGAAGGAGGTACAGGAGTTGTTATTGTGGTGCAAAGAAAATAATCTCTCACTTAACATAAAAAAAAAACTAAAGAACTTATAATTGACTTCTGGAAAAAGAGGGATGTACACACACCATTATACATAAATGGTGAGGAGGTGGAGAGGGTTGTTAGTTTTAAATTCCTAGGTATTTACATCACAGAGGACCTCTCATGGACTATTAACACCAGCATGTTGATAAAAAAAGGCACAAAAGCGGTTATATTTTCTGAGGAAGCCTGGGAAGTTAAATTTGTCACAGCAGCTGTTTGTGTCTTACTATCGTTGCACCATTGAGAGTGTCCTAACCTATGATATCTTGGTGTGGTACGGAAATTGCTCTGCAGGGGACAAGAAAGCTCTACAGAGAATTATTAAGATAGTGCAGCACATCATCAACCTTCATCTGCCAGCTTTGGAGGACATCTATACATCTCGCTGTCTGCAGAAGTCACATAGTATTCTGAGAGACCCCTTCCATCCGGCTCATAAGTTTTTGAACTGTTGCCTTCAGGTAGACGATACAGAACTATTAGAGCAGCACCACACGATTCCTGAACAGTTTTTATCCCACAGCCATAATTACGTTGAATAAGGCGATATAGTTGTTACTATGCTCCTGGGCATTATGGTCTTTTACACTGTTTTTATATTATGATGCATGTTGTATAGAATGTGTGGGTGAGTGTGTAGAGTGTGATTGTTGGAATTGTTGTATATATTTATGCTTGTATCTCAAAGGTGACAATGACAATGACAATGAAGTTACTACTACTACTACTACTACTACTTGACTGATTAGGAAAATACCTTTAAAAACTAAGGCTGCAATCCTAAACACATTTTCCTGGGAGGAAGTCCCATTGAACACAACGGGGACTTACTTCTGAGTAGACAATGCATAGGCTTGTGCTCTAAACTGAGTGGCAAAGAGTGCAATCCTAACCAAGGGTGCAATCCTAACCAGGTCTACTCAGAAGTCCTATTGTGTTCAATGGGACTTATTCCCAGGAAAGTGAGGTTAGAATTGCAGCCCAACCTTCTAGCACTGACATATGTGTGCCAATATGGCATGCACTGCATCCTGCAGTGGAGAGGCAGTCAAGGGAGCCTCCTCAAGGTAAGGGAATGTTTATTATCTTACCTTGGGTCTGCATTGCTGCTAAGTCAGTGCTGGGAAATTGGTTAGGATTGCATCCTAAGTCAGCCAGAAATGGTTGCAAGTGGGTTTGCACCTAACGTGCCCAACAAGACTCTTAATTTTGCTCCATAATATGCTGGAGGGAGGAGAATAAGGGAGAGGGTTAGGGTGACAACCTGTGGAAGACTGGAACAGGAGGTACAATTATATTTTAAAGAACTAGGCTGATATTGTGCGTAGTAGGGAGTGTGTCATGTTGAAATCAGTGGGTCTTAACTTTGAACTTGTGCACATGAATATACACAAGTGCCCCTCTTCCTATCATGACTGTCACCATTTCCAGGGACCACCACTTCTTCATAATAGGTTGGAAGGGAACAGGCTAGGAGTGCTAGAGGAAGTTCTTTCCCACTCCTTCTGCCAAGCTGGTTTAAAATCATGACTGGGCAGTGGATGAGGCAGCAGCTGCGGTGGTGGTGAAGGATGCAATCCTGTTGGAATCTTTCTCTTAGAAGGGGAGCAACTGGAATGGAATCACAGCATCTTCCTCCACTGTGATTGCCTGATGGAGGAGATGTGTCGCCTCTGTTCCATCTCTTCTCTCTGCCTCTCCTTTCAGGAGAATAAGGAAGGTAAGGAGCAGAGCAGCAGCTAGGTGAAATGGGGCCCTCCAAAGTGTGGGCCCAATTGCAGTCACCCTGATTCACCCTACAGCCCTCTTTATATTAATGACTTAATTAATATATACTATTATACATAGAAATGAATTGTGGAAGAATTGATTTGGAATTAGAATTGAGTGAGAAGAATTGCTCTGAATAATTCAAATTCTCAGTTTGTAAGGTTCTTCTTGTTATCTCACACTTCCTGGTCTCCTGCATGGAGATTAGGACTTCTAAATTGGTGATTTACAGCACAATCCTAACTTGCAGTGGAACAAGCAGGCCAGCTGGCCTGCACTTAATCCAACGCAAGTTTTGGGCTGCAAGTGGCTTGGCCTGGGGCAAAGGGAAATGCTTCCTCTTACCCTGGGGAGACCTAGTGCAGCCCCAATGAGTCTACTTGGATCTGCGCCACCTAAAGAGGTGGCTCAGATCTGAGCAGAACCGAGCAGCCTGGAGCTGCTCCATGCTGCCTGGGTAAGGGGTCAGGATCAGCATAAGTGGCACTGCATAACCCCCACCCCCACTCTCCTGCCCCCCACCCATGGGCCTGCCCTCTGCCTGCCTGCCTCTTCCCTGCCCTATGCCCTCCCCAGACCTATGCACTGGCCAAGCTCAGCTAGCACAAACTTACCAGTCATTGGCACAGCGAGGCCGGATACAGTCTCCGTGGGCCAGCACATGTCTTTGTACCAGTGTAGCTGACTTCTAAGGAGGTGCAAACGTGCTTTACGACATGTTTGTGACCTTCCCAGGCTGGTGCAAGGGGATTGCACCAGGCGAGTGCTCCGTTTGGATTCTGCTCTTAGTAACGTAGAACAGAAAACTGTTTAAAACTTCTGGAGTGCAGGTGTACAAGGCATAGATATATAAAATATCGACAATACTCTCTTCAGACACAGCCATATCCTTCCAGACTCAATTGCCCAAACCCTATAATATTGGGCTGGAAAGCCCAAGTTGGAGTGATAGACACTGAAGAGCAGCCAGTTATTTTAATTGCTAAACACCTAGGAACAGCTGCCAAATAGAATCAGGCTTCTCTGGAGCAACTCCTCTACTATAAATAATTCTTTCCTTATTGGCCAGATCTAATAAATCCATTGCTCCACTGAAAGGGAGTGCTTAGATTTCTGGGTATTTGGCTGCATACTCCATTCTGCTGGGTGAACCGTCAGTGAAGACTTCACGGGAATGGATTTGTTCTTTTCAAGGTATGGAAATTTTGCATTTATTTTAGTGGATGCCTTGGGCATGGAGGAGGCTCCACTTAATTGCTCTGCACTGCTTAACTAATAATAGCTGTTTGAGGCTGGACTTGAAGCTGAAGGCGAATTTGAAGTCAATGCAGTACAATCCTGTGCACGTGTACTCAGAAATAAATTCTACAGTGTCCAATAGGCCTTACTCTCAGGCAAGTCTGCATAGCCTAAATTGTAGCCTAAAGGGAATGGCAATAGCACATAGGGAAATCCAGATCACAGACTCTCCCTGCTATGTCCTATTAGGCTCCTCAGCCTAAGCAATCCCTGGTCATAGAAGCGGCCCTGCCTCCTTTAACCCGTTCCACCAGGTTTGCCACATTTGAAAACCTGTCCCTGCCCATAGCTCCCCTAGATCTCTGTTAGCCGTGCCTAGATCTCTTCACCTTCTGCCTGAACATTCATCTTGTCATCTGAGGCATAACACTGACCCCAGGTCACCCAGTGAGGTGGTTGAGTGGAGATTTGAGCCCAGGCCTCACCTGTCTTTGTCTTTTGGCAAAAAAATCACAGTTTTTAAGCAGTCAAGCAGAGCTGAAGCATGGCAAACAAACTCAAAAGAGAGATGGAACCTTAAAAGTGTGGGTTCTCTTACAACTTGAAAACATTTTTGTTCTTTTCCTTTACAAATGTGAGGGAACTCCTTCTGCACCTTGATCAAAAATTGGGAGACTCACCTGAGCTCAGATACTTTTCTTTGGGCAAGATCCAGCCTGAGGGATTCTGCAGTAGATTATAGAAATGGATGTATCTTACCTCTGTCTGTCAGCTTTCTCTGAGACTCCCCATTTTTTTTTTCAGAAAGCAGTTGTGGTGGGGGGAAGTTTGGATTATGCCACAGCACAGGTGAGAAGGGCTTAGCCTTTCCCCCTCATGCTATTTATGCAACTTACAGCACAATCCTAGGTATGTGTACTTGGAGGTAAGTCCCACTGTGTTCAATGGAACATAAGAACAGCCCCACTGGATCAGGCCATAGGCCCATCTAGTCCAGCTTCCTGTATCTCACAGTGACCCACCAAATGCCCCAGGGAGCACAACAGATAACAAGAGACCTGCATCCTGGTGCCCTCCCCTGCATCTGGCATTCTGACATAGCCCATTTCTAAAATTAGGAGGTTGCACATACATATCATGGCTTATAACCCGTAAAGGATTTTTCCTCCAGAAACTTGTCCAATCCGCTTTTAAAGGCATCCAGGCCAGATGCCGTCACCACATCCTGCAGCAAGGAGTTCCACAGACCAACCATACGCTGAGTAAAGAAATATTTTTTTTGTCTGTCCTAACCCTCCCAACACTCAATTTTAGTGGATGTCCCCCGGTTCTGGTGTTATGTGAGAGTGTAAAGAGCATCTCTCTATCCACTTTATCGTTCCCATGCATAATTTTGTATGTCTCAATCATGTCCCCCCTCAGGCGTCTCTTTTCTAGGCTGAAGAGGCCCAAACGCCGTAGCCTTTCCTCATAAGGGAGGTGCCCCAGCCCAGTAATCATCTTAGTCACTCTCTTTTGCACCTTTTCCATTTCCACTATGTCCTTTTTGAGATGTGGCGACCAGAATTGGACAAAACATTCCAGGTGTGGCCTTACCATCAATTTGTAGAATGGCATTATAATATTAGCCGTTTTGTTCTCAACACCTTTTCTAATGATCCCAAGCATAGAATTGGCCTTCTTTACTGCCGCCACACATTGGGTTGAAACTTTCAACGACCTGTCCACCACCACCCCAAGATCTCTCTCCTGATCTGTCACAGACAGCTCAGAACCCATTAGCCTATATGTGAAGTTTTGATTTTTTACCCCAATGTGCATGACTTTACACTTACTTACATTGAAATGCATCTGCCATTTTGCTGCCCATTCTGCCAGTTTGGAGAGATTCTTCTGGAGCTCCTCACAATCACGTCTGGTCTTCACCACTCAGAAAAGTTTGTTGTCATCTGCAAACTTTGCCACCTCACTGCTCACCCCTGGCTCCAGGTCATTTATGAAGAGTTCGAAAAGCACCGGTCCCAGGACAGATCCTTGGGGCATATCGCTTTATACCTCTCTCCACTGTGAAAACTGCCCATTGACACCCACTCTGTTTCCTGGTCTTCAACCAGGTCTCAATCCAGGAGAGGACCTGCCCTCTAATTCCCTGACTGTGGAGTTTTTTCAGTAGCCTTTGGTGAGGGACCGTGTCAAACACCTTCTGAAAGTCCAGATATATAATGTCCACAGGTTCTCCCGCATCCACATGCCTGTTGACCTTTTCAAAGAATTCTGTAAGGTTCGTGAGGCAAGACTTACCCTTACAGAAGCCATGCTGATTCTCCCTCAGCAAGGCCTGTTCATCTATGTGTTTTGAGATCCTATCTTTGATGAGGCACTCCACCATCTTACCCAGTATAGATGCTAGGCTGACCGGCCTATAGTTTCCTGGGTCCCGCCCTTTCCCTTTGTAAAGATTGGTATGACATTTGCTATCCTCCAATCTTCTGGCAATGTGGCTGTTTTGAGGGACAAGTTGCATATTTTAGTCAAGAGATCTGCAACTTCATTTTTCAATTCCTTAATAACTCTTGGGTGGATGCCATCAGGGCCCAGTGACTTATTGATCTTTAATTTATCATGAGGTCTGAAACATCTTCTCTTTCAACCTCTGTCTGACTTAATTCCTTGGTCAGGAGGGGCCGTTCGGGCAGCGGTATTTGCCCAAGGTCTTCTGCCGTGAAGACAGATGCAAAGAACTCATTTAATTTCTTTGCCATCTCTAAGTCTCCTTTTGTCTCCCCTTTCCCTCCCTCACCATCCAGAGGGCCAACCGCTTCTCTGGCAGGTTTCCTGCTTCTAACATATTTGAAGAAGCTTTTATTATTCCCCTTAATGTTGCTGGCCATACATTCCTCATAGTCTTGCTTGGCCTCCCATATCACCTTCTAACATTTCTTTTGCCACAGTTTATGTTCCTTTTTATTCTCATTAGGGCAAGACTTCCATTTACAGAAGGAAGCTTCCTTGCCCTTTATGACCTCTCGGCTGGTTAGCCATGCAGGCACCCTCCTGGACTTAGTCGAGCCCTTCTTCCTTTGCGGTATACACTCCTGCTGGGCCTCTATTACTGTTGTTTTAAGCAACCTCTATGCACTCTGGAGAGATTAGACTCTTTTTACCTTCCCTTTCAACCTCCTTCTAACCAGCCTCCTCATTTGAGGGAATTCTGCCCGTCGGAAGTCAAGGGTTTTTGTGAGAGATTTGCCTGGTATTCTTCCCCTGACGTGCATGTTGAAACGGATCACAGCATGATCACTGTTCCCCAACGGCTCAGTAACACTGACATCTCTAACCAGGTCCTGAGTACCGCACACTATTAAATCCAGAGTCACCTGTCCTCTGGTGGGCTCCATGACTAGCTGCTCTAAGGCACAGTCATTTAACATGTCAAGAAATCTGGTCTCCTTTTCGTGGCCAGACCCAGTCTATATGAGGATAATTGAAGTCCCCCATGATTACAACCCTTTCCCTCCTTGTCACGTCCCTGATCTGTTTCCTCATTTCAAGGTCCCCTTCCAGTTTCTGGTCTGGAGAATGATATGCCCCCAGTATTACATCGCTCCTCAGGTCTGGTAATTTAACCCACAGAGATTCTATGGTGGAGTTGGACCCGCCTTCAATCTCTATTTTGCTGGATTCTATCCCTTCCTTAACGTAAATGGCCACCCCACCTCCAACATGCCCTTCCCTGTCCTTCCTGTACAGTTTATAGCCCAGGAAACTTACTCCCAGAAAAGTGTGTTTAGGCTTGTAACCTTAAAATCACATATGCAGAGAACAGCTACTGGCTGCAGAAAGACATGCTGGCATTATCCAAGTGTCAATAGCCATTTTGGGTATGTTCAGTATTGTGGAACTGGCATTAGGTGCAACAGCTGAAGCTCCCCATGCTATAGCCCTTATCCACATCCCTGCACAGCAGCTTTTTGAGACACAGAAAGAAAGAAAAAATGGAGTTTTTCCTATTGTGGAAGTCCCACATAGCAACAAGTGTGGGTCTGGGATGTAGGGGAAAACCGACTGAGGGCCATAATCGCCTATTCATCATGCAAGGGGAGAGAATGTGCATTCCCATAGTTGTCCCACTCTTCAGTGTGTTAATTAAATAGAACTTTAAATCACACATGATTCCACAGCAGTGGAACAGCATGCTGGATAGGGAGAAAGAGATGTATGCACACATACTCCTTCCCAAAGAATGCAGGGGGCCCATTTTCCAAACTGGTTCTCGGTGTTATCTTGACTCCAGGCCTGCCTTGGTGCTTCCAAGGGAGCTGAACCTGGAGAGTTAAAGCTAGATGACCTCCTCTGCCAGTCTGCATGGCATTCCTGCCAAGCTGCTAGAATTCCTAAAAGAATCAGTCTGTGAAATTTCTGCTCTGTACTATACTATATAAAAAAAAGGCATGAAATATTTTCATCTCTCATTTCGAAATTGCATTTGACATCTAAGTTAAATAAAATGTTCCTGAGGTCATTAAAACTCAGAAATAGTACAAGACTTAGGTTTACCATACTTTCAGAATGAATCAGGTTTCTGAACTTGTTTTAATCTCCGTATAATTGCTTTTCTGTATATGCTAACCTTTAGAAAATGAGTTTAATAATTAGTCATCTCAGGCTAGTTAAAAGCAACATCCTGCCCTCAGTACAGTTTTATTTTCAACAAGAAATTGATGCCAAAGTAAATCCTTGGCCATGGATGGAAACTTTGCTCCAGGCCACACATATATTATGGATACTTCTGTACCTCACAAAATCAGGTTTATAGAAGGAGTTTCTCTTGCCCCATTTGTGACTTGAGGTAGTAGATGTCTCTAGTTAATTGTGGTACAATTGCCAGTTGTATGTGGATGATCGCTCTAGGACAATCATTTCTGGCTGCCCACTCATTTGCAATCATACTATTCCCCTATGTTAATCAAGAGAGAAGCTGTGTAATAAAGGGGGAGGGTGTCACTTGAAAGGTGACTCAAAGCCAACAGGGCTCCAAGCATGAATTTCCACTCCCTACTACAGTGCTTCTCAAACTGTGGGTCAGGACCAATTAGGTGGGCCATGAGCCAATTTCAGGTGGGTCCTCATTCATTTCAATATTTTATTTTTGATATATTAGACTTGATGCTCCCATGGTATGTGACTGCATTTGGGGAAGTGTTACAGATCTGCTGTAGCACATTAGGGTAGGATAGTAGGGTGGTAGAAGAGAAATTAAAAGTTTGTAGTAATAATACCATCAAGTCATATACCATTCAATGCAGAATTTATGGCAGAATGCAATGGAAAAAACCAGAGTGAAATATCTCCATTCTGTCAAAAGTTAAGGCCAAAAAAAGACCAGAAAACAGAAAATACATGGAGCCCTATGGAAAGTGAAACTGAGTCATATCGTGTGTTTATTTGCGATTAGGAAAACATGCTTTAGTCCATTGGAAAGGGCGGGCTGTGAGGAATCCAACGACACCAGAGTGGTCCCAATCTGAAGAAAGCAGCCCCCCCAAAACAAGAAAGAAGTCCCTGTCTCCAAGCCGACAAATGCATTAACCCCTATGGAAAGCAAAACTAAGTTACACGTTTGTGTTTACTCGTGAGTAAGGAAACATGCCTTGGCTCATGGTCAGGTTAGGCAAAGAGGAATTCAAGGCTACCAGAATGGCTACAATCTGAGGAAAGTGGAGTTCAACAAATGCTCCAGAAGGAACACCCCCCATAAAAAGTATAAACCAGAAGCTTGAGAGGGTAAGATGAATTATTTTCTTTTAGAGACTTGTAAAGCTAGGTGGGTCCTGACAGTGATATGGTTTAAATATAAGAACTTAAATTGAACTGGGCACTGGGTAGGGCTGAAAATAATATTTGTGTGTTTGGGAGGGAGGGGTGTTATTGCAGGCAGGCTATAGAGAAAATTCACTTGGTAGAACAGGGTTGGCTTCCATTTATTTATTTGTTTTACTTTAATTATTTATAATTATTTATTTTAATTTCCTTGATGATGTCATGTCCAGCCATGACATCGCTTCTGGTTGGTCCCGGACAGTTTGTCATTCTAAAAAGCGAGTCTCACTGCAATGAGTTGTTAGTAAGGTGACACCCTTGGGGCGGTGATGGTGACACCACTAGTAATCAAAATTGTGGAAATCGTGATTTTTAGGAATAATATCATCGTGTTATATGTAATTTACAGCAAAATGCAATGAAATAAACTGCTTTGAAATATCTTTGTTCTACCAAAAGGTATGGGCAAAATACCAGAGGGGACAGGGCGATGATACATCATCACGCCCACAACCCAGGTTGTTGCCCCACCCATTGTATAGGAGGAAGCCAATCATGGGAGTGACACGCTGACATCACGCACTGTGTGACAAACCCTAGAGATACTGCTCACTGCTTGGCATAGAAGCAACCCAAAATGGCTTACAGAGCAGCCAGTAGAACAAGAATAATATTAAACAAAAAGAAAGTGACAGCAATATTACAATAGAAAAGACCATCCTAGTAATCCTACGACTACCCCCCCCCCCAAAAAAAAAAATTAAACAAAAAAGGCAGGTTTTAACCTGTTAAAGTATAGGCCACTTGAACCTCAATGGGGAGGCAATTCCAGACGGTTGTCAAGACACCAAAATGTCTGAAATAAGTGTAAGATTTGGCAAAATGTGTTTATTTATGTACCATGCCTTTCAACACCCACAAGCAGGTGTTGAGTGCCAGAGTTACATGGTCTCTGTTAGATCTTCTTGCATGTGACTTTTCCTCCCACCATTTATAAAAAGAAGATTTTGGCCTAGAATCACATCTCGAGAAAATATGCAATTATAAACAATGGAAAGCTGTAACAACACGAGATGTACTTAAATGAAGATAGCTGCTTGGAATGGTTGTTGGCTTAAATCACCATGCTAAAAGACATAGTGTCTATGTGAGCTTATCAGATTGAGGCCTCGAATGTTACTTATTTACTAACAAGAGAAAACTGGCTAGATGCTGGGTAACTAAACGTTTAGTCATCCAAAACAAGAAAAATGATATGACTGCTGACAAATTATGTATTTATCATTATCTATATCAGTAGGGACGTGTGATAGCTGAACAAATTAAGGACAGATTAGTTTTTGAAGAGGATCAGGAAATGACTCTGCAACTATTTTAATGTTTTTGTGTTTTATGCGTGATCCTGTGCATGTCTACTCAGAAGCAAATCCCTTTGAGTTCTTTGGGATTTACTTCCAGATTACTGTTTATATATGATTGCAACCTTAATTGTTTAGTGGAGAACATACATGATGTACATTTTAAAAAATGGTTTAACATTTAATACTTGTTCATATGTGATTCTCTCCTTCATGGCTGGCCTATTTATGATGTGTATGAGTGCTTTTGCATCATGCAGCAGATCTGGGTTCAAGCAGGAGTCAGCGACAGATGCCTGAAATTAATAAATGAACAAAAACTTCAGAATGAAAGGTGCATAAGTGTGAAGATCAACTGAATATATCCAAAGGAGGAACACTGAAGTTTTCTGGTCTCTAACTCTGTAGCATAAGGTGGCAATAGTCTGTACAGGACATCAACAGATGAATAGTCCCCTGCAGGTAATCCATTATTCTTTCTTTACTCTTTCCAGAGTGTTGTCCTGAAGGACACTATGCTCCTTTTTGCCATTTGTAGCAATCCCCGAATTCTCAATAAAATGCTATTTTCCATATGACTAGGTGATCTCTAATCAGGATGCAGGCTCCCAGGTCTATCTTTGTCAGACCAATCTATATTAAAATCTCATCTCATTTATATCTGCCGGTTGCCATTTCACTATCTGTCCATCCCTGGTGGTTGTTTATTAGCCCTTCTAGTTCATTATGTTTGGAATTCGCTCTCTGTAGGGCTCATGTTACTGACTGAGCAGAAGTGGAGAGGCTAGAGAAGAGGTTGGGGCCCTATCTTCTCTTTCTGCAACCCTCATTGGTGTGTGTGTGTGGGGGAGGGGAGGAGGAAGATCCTGGACTTACAGAGGAAAGAGGTGAAGCTCTTAAAAAAGGCAAACAAACATGGAACAGGGAACTCAGAGCCCAATCCTATCCACACTTTCCTGGGAGTAAGCCCCATTGACTATAATGGAACTTACTTCAAAGTAGACATGCATAGGATTGGGCTGTCAGTTGCTACACTGGCAACATTAGAGATTGTCGAGGCTAGCAGCTAGCCTTTCCAAGCAGAGGGATAACAAGGGCAGAGCATGAGGATCACCTGCCCTGGGTGCTACAACAAGAGGGTGCATTTTTTTTCCTTTGCTAGCTCTCTCCTCTGTGACTTTTGGGTTGTCTGGAGAAGGAGGGGGTGCTGGTGGCAGCTGCTTTGTGTTCTGACTGCCTCCCCATTCTTTCTCCTGTTGGGGTTCCCCCTTCTCCTGTGGGTACTCCCCCTTGAAGGGATGTCCCCTTCAAGGGGGAGCCCCCACAGGAGAAGGAAGGGGGCAACAGCCAAATTGCAAAGCAGCCCCAACCAGTGCCTCTTCCTTCTCTGAGGGAACCCGAAAGTGACATCACGACATTGCTTGATGATGTGGTGATGCTGCTATTAGATATGCCCCTGCTACCATGCACAAACTCTTCTTGATTCTCTATCATCTTCACTGCTCCTTTGAACAGACAGTAATGAAATCAAACTTACAATACAAGAAGTAGAAAGTACTTTTCCTTGTGGGTCACTCACATTGATACATTGATGGTCCATCCTCATTGGCAATCTTTCCAATGTGGCCCACACTCGCTCCATGTTTTTTGGTCTAGTGCGACTGTTGTCCAGTGTGGTAGTCACTGTTGTTAAATGAACATTCTAGTGGCTGTCTGCTGGTGTTCTTTTGCATCTTTTGAGACTGTGAGCCCTTTTGGGACAGAGAGCCATTAATTATTTGATTTTTCTCTGTAAACTGCTTTGTGAACTTTTTGTTGAAAAGCGGTATATAAATACTGTTAATAATTAATAATGTGGTATGGGATCCAGTGCGTGATTCTGGTGCTCCATCGGTCGTCTGTTCGGCGGATGACATGTCCTGCCCATCTGTGCTTTGCAGAAGCCATGTACTTGAGCGGGTTGCAGATCTTGGACTCTTGCCGGAGGTCTTGACTTCTGAGATCATGTTGCCATTGCTTTTGGCACTTCGTCCCGAGGAGGCATCTTTCAAGTGCCCGGTAGATGGTTGCATGGCAGTAACTATGGACTTGTTATCTGCCCATGTTTCTGTGGTATAGCAAAAAGCAGGAAGTAGTATGGAGTCAAACAGGTAGGCTCTCAGCTGCGGAGCCTGGATCTGACTGGTGACTTGATTGATCCCATGGCAGCCCACGCAGCTTTCCTTTGTCTCCCGATCTCAATTGTTAAATCGTTGGCCATGTTCACTTCATGTCCCAAGTAGATGTAGCTGTCAACTTTATCCAGGGTGGCACCACAGAGTTGCACGTTGCCGTTGTTGCACCATGGATCACTCAGTGACATTAATTGGCAGTAGATTCAAGACAGCCAAATATCCTTCCTCACACAGTGTATAATTAATTTGTGGAATTTGCTTCTGATGACGGGAAGATCACAGGTTTCAATGACTTTCCATGGGGATTAAGCAAATTCATGGAGAAGATCTATCAATAACTATTAGCCATGAAGGCTAAATTGAATCTTTGTTGTCAGGGGCACTATGCCACTGAATACCACTTGTTGTGAGGCATACGCTGGAGGAGGACTGTTGGGTTCATACCCAGCTTGTAGCCTTCCTGGAAGCTTCTGGTTGGCCATTGTAGATTGATGCTTGGTTGGATCCAGCAAGATTGCTACATTTTCAGGATACAATAATTTTGGTTGTTTCCCCTTGGCTTATTGCTGTAGTTCCTGTTGGAGAATTTGCACTGTCTTAACTGTTTGATTTAATGTTCCTTATTGGATTATTGCTGGAAGATCCTAGTTTAGCTCACTAACTGCTGGACCGCATAGTTTGTGTTCAAGGGCTCAAATCTAATTTTCATATAATCTTATATAATCTTGGTTGTATGACCAAGCATAGAAGAATGCGCAGGCATTCTTTAAGGTTTTATATGATGGTAACTGAGCCATTTCAAGCCATGCGAGTCAAGGTAAATTTTAAATCAAAGTTGCTAAATCTGAGTTGCTAGCCTGCTTCAAAATAGATCTTACAAATTATTACTTCCGTACATAGCACTTTTTCCAAGTATCTGTTTCCATCTATTTGACCAGTACTGAAAAGGTTTACATATTTGTTCTTTGCTCACGAGATCAAGCAATTTAAATGGAAAGTGGGTTAGTGTGAAGATAGGGAGCCCAAAGATATGTGTAGGAAACATTTGAATAATACATGGCCTTTGTCAGTATCAGTACTTCACCATCTCTCTCTTGTTTCTTATACATCTTGAGTGGCAAAGAATAGGTAAAAAAAACTGCAAAGTAACTTGGAGTAAGTTCATAAATAAGACATTTTGAAACATAAACTTTCTGCTGCATAGAGCAGTGTTTCTCAAACTGTGGGCCGCAACCCACTGGGTGAGTCATGAGCCAATTTCAGGTGGGTCCCCATTCATTTCAATGTGTATTTTATTTTTAATAGATTAGACTTGATGTTCCCATGTTATGTGACTGCATTTGGGGAAACTGTTACACACCTGTACTTTTCACAGAGCACTATGAATATGTTTTTAACAATAGTCATCAATTGGATAAGTGTGGATAAAATTGCAGCCTCTGGGGATTTTTTTATCAGCAACTTCTTGGGAAGGTTAGGAGGGTTCTTTATTTTAAAAGTTATACTTATTTTAATTTACTTAGTTGATTTTGTTTAATTGTATGGGGGTGTTAAAAAATTTCTTGCTTGATGATGTCACTTCTGGCCACGACATCACTTCCAGGTTAATGACATCACTTCTGATGGGTTATGACAGATTTTCATTCAAAAAAATGGGTCTTGGTGCTAAAAAGTTTGAGAACCACTGGCATAGAGCATTGTAGCAACAAAATGAAAAACATAAGACACTCTGGAAAGTTCTTCAATTACTTCAACTTGCAAACTGGTGACTCATCTACATTAATACGTCTTCTTTAGTCCTTAGCTGTTGCTTGGGGAGCAGGTTATCTCAACACACTGCTGTTGGTGCTGCTTGCATCCATGTGTCACTCATGACATACTTCCACTCTTTGCAATTGTTGATGATGTTTCTAGCCTCCTCAATGGTAAATTGCTGGTTTCTTAGCCAACTGTCAGTTGTCAAACAGCCACAAGTCAATTGCTGTTTGAGCCATGTTTTGTTTGGGGCCGCCTGTTGAACCCTCCAGTAGGGAGATTGCTCTTACCAGATGATCTTGTGCGGCAGCCAGTTGGAATTCATTCTGCAGATATGGCCAAACCATTGCAATCTGTGTTAACTCCACGAAGGATAGTCCCAAGCCTGGCTGCAAAAGGAAGAGGATGGTCATCCTGCCACAATGACCAGACCTGGGAAACCAGGCAAGAAAAATTGCATGGAAATCTGAACACATTAATACAAAGGTCGAAAGAATGAGCACACATCTTATACATGTTTTACAATGAGCACATCTTTTAGCACATGCCCTGAAAATGCTCCTACATTTTTGGGGACTGTGTACAGAGTCATTTATGTAGATTATGGGTTCTTCATCTGATTAGAGAGGTCACACCAATAGCATCATGATTTTTGTTCATCACACTGTGACAATGAGTGCAGCCAAATTCTTCTTTGGTTGCAATGGGTTCATCCAACAGTTTGTTCCCAGCACCCTCTTCTCTCACAGAAACAAGGTAGTCTTTTCTCATTATGAGCTGTGTTTCTCTCGGTTAGGATGCAAGAGGCAGAAACAGCAAAATATCATGCACAGCTCTGGAGCAGGAGAGAAAGGGAAAGAATTGCCCTGGGGCACCTAGAGCCCCAGTGCCATTTGCCTAGCCTCCCCAGATGGACTTGGGACAGAGGTAGGAAAATCGAGGCAGCCCGTTGGCTGCCTGTTTGATTGGGGGCATGGCACAGCTGTTGGTGGGGCCAGTGAGGTCTCCCCAGCCTTGGGATTTGCTGGGATAGGCTAATCTTGTCTCTGACTAGGTGGATCCAGGATGTCATGTCCATGGGTCTGGGGGGATGTAAATGGCTATTGTTGTTTTCACCCAAACTTGTAGTGGCCGGCATGCTTTGGAGTTTTTACTAGCTTATTTTTCCCTGCTGTGGGTTACTGTTATTAATTCAGAAAACTGCAATCATCTGTCTTGTGTCCTTCTTGGGGGGGGGGCAGGGTAAAAGGGAAACCATAGAATGTAGAGGGGAAAGAGAGGAATGGGAAAAGATGGTTTCAGTGCTGGGGCATGCTAGGCTCACGAGAAGTACTTGAATGTCACTAGAAATAGTTTTTAAAACTGGATTTAATTCTCCATAGAGCCCAAAGAATACACCTAAAAGGAGTGTCACCACATTTGTTCAGTGACACACATAGACACACTGTTACTTGAAAATCCCCTTTTGCCTTTAGTTGTGATTTTCTCTTTACCTGGTTATGTACTATGGACTAAAATATCATGCAGGCCACAATCAGGTCAAGTCACAAGCTCATGGTTACAAAATTCACCTCCCTATGATTCACATATAGGAAGAAGTCTGGCATAGTAAATCATTGTTTAAGTGTCTCCCATTCATTGTTTTGTTTTAACCCAATCACTGTTTGCAAAAGTGTCTCCTAACTCAATCACTGTTAAAGTACTCTATGCAAATTTGAACTGCCTTCCTGGGTTACTGTATTCATTGTATTGTGTAAGTTCCCCCCACCTAGGAAGCCAGCCATTGTTGATAACTGACTTCCTGATACTTTCATTGTTTTACTTACTCAAAGCATCCTGCTGGGTGGTAGTAAGCAAAGCTACCAAACAGCTCAGCACGTTCTAAAAAAAAACCCCTTTTTAAGAGAGGGCTGGCTGCCACACGCTCTCTCTGGCTCCCTCTCCAAGGACACAACACATCTGTGTTGTGTCAGAGGGTCCTCACACAGGACTCTCCCCCCCCCCCAACTGCTCTACAGGACAGGTAACTATCTGGCGCCTGAAACTCTTTCCTTCTTCCCCCCCTTTCTCCCCTTCTTTCCCCATCTTTAGTTAGCAACTGGGTTTGGCAGACCAGGGGCACCTAAAATCCTTCCCTACAACCTTTCCCTTTTCTAATTTCCTCAGATGCACCAAATACTTTTTACATGCAACCACCATGAAAGCTAGGTACACTGGATTCAAGTAGTAGGACCAAGAAACATATACTTACTCATTTTTCCATGTGCATTATGTTTACCTTTGTGCTTTTGTAATAAAGCTATAATCTTTTATTAAAAGTTATCTTTCTTCCAGTCTCCTCTTTAAGCTAAAGGGAATTTCTCTGCATTATGCCATCTTGTTATCCAGCCTGCGATCCTGAGGTTCCAATAAGGATAGTGTAATAATTCCCCCTAAACAAAAAAGCCCTTTTGGTAACAACACTTCCATGTGTACTGAAACACACATGCTTTAGGGAGCTTTGATACTTGGCTTGTGGTACATGCACCCAAAGGAAGCTGCTATTTAGGTAAGGAGAGCGTTGTGTATGTGCAAATATAATATTATTTATTGGGGGTACAGAACAAGGATGCAATAAAATAGATGAGCAGTAATTCAAGTGGTTATATTCATAGTAAAACTGCCTATAAAACTATACTGGTTCCTAGGGAAGAGAGAGAATGAGAGATATATAAGGTTGCTTAGTTCTTTGAAAGGGGACCGGGGGGGGTGTGAGATGGAAGGTGCAATTTAGAGAGAGGACAAGAAATAAGGGAAGAAAATAGAGATGAGGAGAGGGGAGATAGTCACATTCTATGGCAAGGAGATTACTTATCCAGGGTCCAAATGGGTTCTTGACAGGAATGGGAATGTGACCTGTAAAGACGTGACTGAAAACGCATGTTGTTCATGACTCACATTAGAGTCACAGATGTCACTGCCTTGGAATTGACTTGCAACTCGGGATCAGTAACTCAGAAAAGAATCATGACTTAAATAGACTTGAGTCCTGACTCACATTTATGTGTGCTTGTGACTCTATTTCTTGTGTGTGTGTACACACTTGCTTGGTTGTTTTTTTTCTGCACCTGACTCACACCATGACTTGTTTCTCGTAATGACTCAGATGAATAGAAATGACTCTGCAGTGGCTTAGGACAAGTCATGACGGCCGCCCATTATGACTCATGAGTTGACTTGAGTCAGGGGCTTGAAGTCAATGTCTTCAATGACTCATGTCTCATTGAACATGAGTCATTGAAGACTCATGACTTGGCACAGTGACTCTGGCATACCCCTGGTTCTTGAGAGAGGCTTTAGGAAGAATGAGAGAAAAAGAGGAAATACTGTGATTAGGTACAGAGAAAATAGGAACTCAGGCTGAGGTGTGAAGATGTAGCTGCAGCTTGGCTTGCAATAGCAAAAGAACAAAACTCAAAATGTAGCACCAGCTCTTTAACAAGCTGGTGATTGGTTCATTATCCTTGGTGAACACGCTTGCTCCCCACAATTCAGTACTCTTAACCAATCAATGTCTTAAGTCCCCCAAACCAGAAGTCAAACAAAAAATGAAATAAAAAACCCTTCAAAGTCTTGATGGATTGGGTAAGAGGAACTTACCTAAGGGAGTTTGGAGGAATATCTTCCACCTTAACAGGTTAATGGCACAATCCTATCAGGGCCTTATGTTGGCGAATCTTGTGATCCGCCAGTGTAAATCTGGTAACACTGGTGCTGCAACTGCTCCATAGTTCTGTGGCTCCCTTACGATGACAACAGGAACCAGGAAGACCTGCGCAGTCAGCAATGTGCCACCGAACCTCTGCTGTCACTGGTAAATTGGTGGCAGGGGTGGATTGGGGAGGGGATTGGCTTGGGGTAGGATGGAGGTGAATTTTTGCATGTAGTTGAACATGCCAGATCTTATCCCCCTTTCCAGCCCAGACACACTCCCAGAGGTAAAAAAATTTCTTTTACTTATCTCTTCTAGGCTGCCTGGTCCCCAGCTGGCCTATAGCGTGAAGCTCAAGCTGCAGTGGTTGCACTGCATGCCCTGGACTAGCCTTGGATAGGATGAGCCATAAAAGATGGACATAGGATGAAGACTCTAAAGCCATGGTGCTTAACCTTTTTGAGTCATGGACCCCTTCAAGGGTCTAATGAAAGACTCCCACCACTCCAGAACAATACACATATACAAAAGCTTTTTTTTTGTTCTCAGTTCACAGACAACCTGAAGTCTATCTGTGGGCCTTCTGCTGTAGAAGAACTGGAGGGAAGAGCAGCAAATACCATTACCAGTGGGCCATTAGTATGCTATTAAAAGATAGGTAGAAGGGCCAATGGCTATGTCTCCTGGGTTGCTAAGACAATTTCTTGGTAGATTGGAACACTGAGGTAGGAAGAGAGAGAGTCTCAAGGCCAAGTAGTTGAACCTAAGGACTCCACTCTGAGAACCATGAGCAGTTTCCAACCAGGAGACTGTCTGACCAAACCACTGTGAATTCAGTACCTATTTGTGGGGAACTAACTTATTGGGGAAAGAGGCCACATGGTGTTCATGAGATGCTTAGAACAGAGAGGACAGAGGTTTTGCTCAAGTGATGGGATGTTTTTGTAGCTTAAGGAGTGCCTTTGGTTTTCGTGGCGATTGAGGAACAAGCAGAGGCAGAAGTAAGAAATGGAAGAAAGCAGAGGAACATGGCAAGCAAAAAGGCATTTTACCTTCCTGGGTGCCTGCATTGACAGAAAGATTTCTGCAGAAATAGCCCAAAGGGAAAAAAGCATTCTTTTGAATGTGACTTGAGGTTTGATGCATTCCTAGTATCAACCTTGGGCAAAAGGCATCAAAGTCTGGTTTGGGCTCCATTCATTTTTAGCATTGATCCTTGACTAAGGTCATGTGTCAGGGCACCTCAAAAGCAATAGGGGTGCTAGAGATAGGTTGTACATGACTTACTACTCTGATCTTGCCTTCTTCCAAACTGCTTCGGGTGTCTCCTTCGAATTAGTGTCTGCCTTAGGTGCAGTAGGATCATACAATTGCTTCTGATATAGCTAGCCCAGAAAAATTAGCTGCCCCAGAAAACTAAGACAGACTCATGTGTAGGCACAGTAGGTCTCTAGGATGGTGGAGAGTTTCTCCCTTACACACTCTAAAACATTTTGAATATAGAAATGAAATATGCCTCTGGTTCTGCTTAGAAATAGTGTGCTTTGCCCTGTCTATCAGAAGTTTGGAAACAGTGTTCTAGATCAGGGCTGTCCAACTCATTTCATACAGTGGGCTGAACAGGATTCATGGTGCCCTGCTGAGAGTCAGAAGTGACATCATTAAGCAGATGATGGCCAGAAATAAGCACTTTGTTCTCCAGTAGGAGCTCATAAGCTGCAAATGATGGAAGAGAAAATATGCAAATCTTGTTCATATTTTCAAGATATGGGAAAGTCCAATTATCATGCTAGGCGTGCCCAATTATCACTTGGGCTGCTCTTTCAGAAGTACCACTTCTGCTGAGGCATCACTTCACAGCTGAGCAGCTGAGAGTTGCTTTGGGAAGCAGCACCTTGGCAAAAGTGTTGCTGCTGAAAGGGCGACCTGCATGATATTTGAGCTGTCATGCAGCATCATGTCATGTCCCTTCAGCAACATCTCTCTCTCTCTCTCTCACCCCTCTTGGCCTGCCCCTTCTCCTGTAGCATTCCTTGCCTTGAGACCTCCTTCCATCTCTCCCTCCTAGAATCTTGGAAATAGCAACACATCTGAAAGGACAGTGCTGGAAGAGACCAGTTATCACATGGGCTGGGTAAAGAGCTTTCGCAGGCTATATCTTGCCCATGGGTCTTATGTTTCACATCCCTGTTCTAGTTCCATGCTAGTCAGTGAATCTGACTCAAGCAGCTTCTGGTCTAGCAAATACTTTCCCAAAATGTTCTTGAATGTCCTGGGGAGGAAGCCTATGTTTTTCAAATGGGATGAATATTTTAAAATAAGAAAATGTTCGACTTCACAAGTTGTTGCTATGGAGGGGGAGGCGGAATGCTTGCATATTAGTTTTCTTTATGATCTACATGGTACTTATGCACTTGATTCAGTGTTCTAACAAAGAATGAGGGGAGATATGTAGACATCCTTTACTGTTCCAAAACCCAGATTTTTAATATTATTTTTTACAAGAAAACATTTAACGATTGAGCAGGGCCTGAATGAGGTCTCTCTGTGTTACTTAGCATCCGTGAAGCTACAGGCCTTGTGCAGTAGGTGCTTATCACAGATGTACACTGGAAGCTACTTTTATCTGACAAAATATTTCTAGTAGGTTGCCTTGGAATTACACGGAAAACAAAATTTCAACCAGTGAGACTTTTCTCATCACTAAAACTCTTAGCTGGAAAACCGCACATGCCAAAATTAGCTTGTGTATATACAAGACTGTATGCATGTTTACTTGGAAGTAAAGTCCATTGATTTCAATAGGAGTGTCTACCAAGGAATTGTGCCTATGATTGCAACCTTAAAACATATGGGACTCCCTCATATTCTGAACCTGGCAGCTCTAACTTATTTGAAAGTTGTGTTCCCTTGAAATTAGCAGGATTTCTAGATAAATTTATTCAGGATTGGAATGAAAGACTTAAGCAGTTAGTAAAAATATGCAAACAAAATCTACATCTATTGTGATAGATTTAAAATGCATCAACTGTGGCACAGTTAACTCATATCTGGAAAAAGGGGGTAATACATAAAGCATTTTAAATATTTTTTGGGTTGGAAACAATAAGATACTGTATGATAGACAAGCTAAACCTCATTCCCCCTAAGAACCCGCCACAGTTCCAGGGAACAAAAAAAAAAATCAAGTTAGAAAATGTATTTACTGAAAAACATCTATTTTCCTGCAAAATAATGTAAGAATAATGAGTGCATATTCCCTTTTGATGTGTGTGGCACATGCTCCTTTAACGAGAAACTCTGTATTTCAGAGATAGTGTGCATATCGTGAAATGAAACGGTTGTTATGGCAACAACTCTCAAAAGCAACTACTTAACTGAGAAATATGTTCCATACAGCCATAGAAAAATGAAAACATGAAAACAGAGACAGGGAGAATGGCCAAACAGAAGCAGTATGAGATGGTGAGAGCATTGCTGATTTACAGGCACATAGAAATGTGGAAGAAAGCTATTTATTTTCCAATTTGAAGCCAAAGTTTAAAGCTGCATCTGTTCCTGGGTAGTTTTAATAAGTTTTTAAAACATGTAATGTTTCCCCTTCAGTAATTAAAAAGTGCCATTATCATATTAGCCCACCTTTATCATTAGAGCAGCACTACATGGAAGGGAAGAGAGTAACCTTGTGATAGCTACTTTGGCCATGTTTGGACATTGTACCGTGCCCTTAGGACAAAGGCAACAGATGGGATCCTTTGGAAGAAACAAAAGAGCCTTTTCCACCCCCCCTCCAAAAAAACCCCATCTTCAGCTACATGCTCTGAAGCTATAATTTCTAAAGTGAGATGGGTGCTCGGAGAGAGCAATGAGTTGATACAGAAGACAAACTATTTCCTGTCATAAGAACAGCCCCACTGGATCAGGTCATAGGCCCATCTAGTCCAGTTTCCTGTATCTCATAGCGGCCCACCAAATGCCCCAGGGAGCACACCTGACAATAAGAGACCCGCATCCTGGTGCCCTCCCTTGCATCTGACATAGCCCATTTCTAAAATCAGGAGGTTGCACATACACATCATGGCTTGTAGCCCGTAATGGATTTTTCCTCCAGAAACTTGTCCAATTCCTTTTTAAAGGCATCTAGGCCAGATGATGTCACCACATCCTGTGGCAAGGAGTTCCACAGACCAACCACATGCTGAGTAAAGAAATATTTTCTTTTGTCTGTCCTAACTCTCCCAACACTCAATTTTAGTGGATGTCCCCTGGTTCTGGTGTTATGTGAGAGTGTAAAGAGCATCTCTATCCTCTTTATCCTTCCCCTGCATAATTTTGTATGTCTCAATCATGTCCCCCCTCAGGCGCCTCTTTTCTAGGCCAAAGAGGGCTCCACTTTGTCCCCACTTTGTGTGTTACTTGAGGGCTGATTTTTAGATTCCCAACTGTTTTTGCTATCCCCTCTTCTGTGCCTTTAAGAGTAACTTGACACAGACATCATGCTGACGACACTTTTCCTGGCATGGAGCTAAGTGATATAAATTTTTCATGTGCTAAATTTCTATAAATGTATATGGATTCAGCTACTGTTAAAGACACAGGAGCAGGGACGGTTAAATAACACAAAGAAGTTAGCAATCCTACTAATGTTACGAAGGTCAAGGGGTGGCTTTGAATAAGAATTCTGGGAGTAGCAAAAGTTGGAATGGCTCCAAAATGATAGCATAGTCAGGACAACTGTCCTATTGACAAGTTGCTGAGAGGGTGTAGCCCATGGTGTTTAAAATGTCATGGTTTCTACATAATTGGCTTAAAAAAAACAAGATGGGGGGGAAGCAACACATGTTTTGTGGCATCAGTTAGCTATTAAGTGGAGAAAAGGGCCATACAGGCACTCCCTGACTTATGTAGGAGTTCTATTCCTGCTCGCTTACCAAAGTCAATGTTTATGTAAGTCAGATCTCTCTCTGTGCATGTGCAGTTCTATGGAAGGGCTTGGGATGAGCAGGGGAAGAGCCGTGCAAAGAAAAGACAGGCAGCTGTGTGTTGTTGTTGTTGTTGTTGTTGTGGCTTATGGAATTCTTTGCGTGAGTTCAGAATTACTTTAATTGAGGCTTATGTAAGTTGGGGACCTTCTGTATTCTGTTCATGTATTCTTGGCAATACCCAAAACTCTACTTGGGTATTTCAGACAAGGTTAAAATAATATGAATTGCCTGTGGATTGTTAATTTTAGTATTGTCTTGTATTTATTGTTATGAGATTTTTTATTTGCCTCATTGGCACTCTGATTCCATGTTTATTGACTTTTGCTGATATGCCTCATAAGGAATTGTTCATTGCCTTATATAAATGTATCTATTGAAATGCTTGTTCTGTGTTGTAAACTGCTTCAAGGGCAATTTTGCAAAGAAGTTGTATATACATAAACCAATGGGCTAATATGGATTTTGGGTCTGCCTGGATGCAAAGAACTTCATATTCTCCATACTCAGTTGGAATGAGAGATGGACTGGGTAATGCTCTTGGTCCATGCAATTTTGTAGATGAAGGGCCTGTAGCGCTGATGCAGAGCACTGGTTGTAAGCATGCCGTAAAGCACATTTACTGCATCATGGGAGGGAGGGAGCAACAGCGCTGAGCCTGTGCTAGTTGGTGCCAGGCCCAACATCAGAAGGACGCTAGCCAGAGGTAAGTGCAACACCTGGCTGGCTGTGAGGCCTTTGGGAGCAGAGGAGGAGGCATACTGGGGTGGGGGGAGGAACTGGCGTGGGAGGGGAGTGCAAAGCCCAACATGGAAGTTCTCAAGTCTGTGTCAGCAAAATAGTTGGAGCAGACTTGAGAAGCCCCATTGCAGGTCCTGGGCCTTTCCTTACGAGAAGGGGACGAAAGTCCTCTTCTCCCACAGAGACCTTTGGCAGTCTCCCCATACCTGCAGGACACAGTGGTAGCCATTTTGGCACTACTGCTCTTCCAGGTGCCGTGTGAGTAGATGCCAGAAGAGAGAAAAATTGTTCTCTGACTCCGCCCCCCCCGTGTGTTACTTGAGTGTCGATAAGGTCATGACCCACCAGCCAGGGAAGCAGCACTGGCCTATGTCCTTTTAAGGGGTGGGGAGGAGGGACGTTAGGGAGGCAGGAAACCCATGATCCATCTATGACCTTTTAAGGGGCAGGGAGAGGGGAATCCATGATCCCCAGGATCGCGCTGCTGCCGCTGAGGAGGGGTTTTTTCACTTGCCTTCAGCCAGTGCTAGGGGTCTGGGGAGCCCACTGCATGGCTCCCCAAGTCTCTGTAAGTCTGTAAAAAAAGAAAAAAGGGCACATCTGGTTTTTGTGATAAAAACTGGAAGTGCCCTTTCCCCCTATTCACTTACAGAGGTAAATGAAAATCCCCATCCCCTGCCGCAGCATGATCCTGGGGATTGTGTTACTGCAATCCCCCCTGCCCCAGCAATTTTTACGTGGTTCCTTGCTCCTAAGGAGGACTTTGGGAACCACTGCTCAAGATCACTTTTCACACACTTGGTGCTTATGAGACCCCAGGTGGGCAGGGAGAGGTGATCCCCCTTCCCTTTGCTTCACTTACCTACAGTTTATCATGAGGCTTTCCTCCTCTGTGCTGCTCCTGTTTTGAAAGAACATGACTGGTGCACGCTGGGAACCCAGCATTCTGGACCATTCCTCAGTGGAACTGTTGGTCGACAACGCTTGTTTGCCCTCTACTGCTGCTTATAGTGTCTATAGTTTCTGTTCTGCTAACAAAAGGTGTTCTTTTGCATTCTCGATTTGAGACAAGCCAATTCTTTTTTGGAAGGGGGCAATTTGAGAACTTTGGCTTAAAATATTTGTGATCAGGCAGTCTGAACATGATTGCCACATGTCTCCAGAGGGTAGAACAGTGTTTCGCAAACTGTAGGTTGGGACCCACTGGGTGGGTCGTGACCCAATTTCAGGTGGGTCCCCATTCATTTCAATATTTTATTTTTAATATATTAGACTTGATGCTACCATGGGATGTGACTGCATTTGGGGAAGTGTTAACAGACCTGTACTTTTAACAACTACTATGTGTATTCTTTTAACAATGATAGTAAATGGGACTTACTCCTGTAAGTGTGGGTAGGATTGCAGACTAGCATTGTCAAAAATTTTCCTGCTTGATTATTTCACTTCTGGTCATGACGTCACCTCTGGTGGGTCCTTAAAGATTTTCATTCTAAAAAGTGGGTCCTGGGGCTAAGTGTGTAAGAATCACTGGGGTAGAGTATTCAGCCCCTGCTTTACAGTATGTTGAGGGTTCACACATGGCTGTGCTCCTTCTCTTTTCTTCTTGCATGCAGTTTTCTGAACTGCGGGTGAGAACAAAGAGCTGTCATGTGAACCACATACCTTTGTTTTGTCTTGGACACAAACAGTTTTAACTTTGACTTGTGCAGGCTCACAATAACCACATTTGAGAATCTCTGATGTAAGCGAATTGCCAGTACAGTGATTATATTTTTCAGGTTGGTGAGTAGAGAGCAATGCAGTTTAAAAGAAAAAGCATCTACTAATACACTCCTCCACATTTCATCACCAGTGCCCTAGTTTTATTCTGGAGTCTCAAAGCAGGTAAGTTCTGCTTTGAGACTCCAGACTCCTTTAAATCCCTCTTAAATGCCTACTCTGTTTCTCAGACCATCACAATGTCACTTTTCTTCAGGTCACCAGCTATCATTTAACCTCTTGCCTTGCTACTCTTTTATTCTCCCTTCCTCCTTCCCCTTTCACTTTGTCATGTCTTTGTTTCTTCTTTCTTAGTCCTGACTACACTTCGGTTGAAATAACTGGGGCTGGCTTAGATGCCCTGCCATGACTTTGAGAACTGAAGGATGTATGTATCAGTTTGCTCTGCCAGCCTTTGATGGCATTGCAGAGATTTTCTTGAGCTCAAGAAATGAATGCAGCAAGATGCATTCATCTCAAACCCTCATGATGGCATTGGGGTCAAAGGAAAGAGGATTCATTCCCTTTGGCCCACAGAGCAGTGGGCTTGCCCACTTCGCTTTGGCTTGATTCTCAACCCTGGCCTGCTGAGAGCTGGTGCCTGTGTGCCACTTTCTGTGACCACTCATTGGCAGCAGCAGCTCAGACATAAAGCATATGCATTGCTTGCAGAAGATTCCAGACTCACAGCCCAATCCTATCCACACTTTCCTGGGAGTAAGCCCCGTTGACTCTAATGGGACTTACTTCTGAGTAGACATGTATAGGATTGGGCTGTCAATCCGTACCATTGCCAGGGACGGAAGGGAGGGAAAGGTCTGATCTGAAACCCTGGAGAGGAGCTACCAAGTGTAGAAAGACTGGTGTTTCCAGGAAAAAAATCCCAAGATTTTCCTGAATAGTTCAGTGGGCTCCCTGGTATATAGGATCCAACTGGGTTGTTTTTCCCAGGCTCCTTTTGGCCCCCAATGCATCTGCATGTGGGATACCTGCTTTTTACTAATAGCAGGAGTGATACAGCTGTGCACTAATGGTTGTCCACACTTGAGATTTAAGGTTTGCATTGGAGGGCACAGCCACACTGCATTACGTTTGTGTTGATTTTGACAGCAATTGGTGTGATTACAGTGTCAGCACATGGCACTCCCAACTCAAACTGTAACCAATTGAAGAAGTACACATTTCTCTGGGTTCCTATAGGGACATTTACAAATTCTTATTTAAGTACAAATCCAGAACAGTGCTGGGTGAAATCCAGAGAAGTTTAAAATTATGCTTACGTCCCACTAAAATCAATTGGAGAGAAGCACTTGCACCCGGCACATTTTAATGGGACTTGAATGCACTTAATGTTCTTTCCGTTTTACTCCCTTCTGTCAATACATTTTATTTTTAAAAAATGAAACGTTAAGGAAGAGTATGGAAAGAATTGTTCATCACTTTGTTGAATAATAATTCAACACATCAAGAAAGAGTTAGTTATTTGATTTTATCTGCAAAACACTTTGTGATTTTTTTTTTTTGCTGAAAAGCAATATACAGTATAAATATTCTTAATAATAATAATAGTCTATCCTTCTTGTTTCAGATAGGACCTAAATTTGACCAAACCATTTTCCGGAATTGTACAACATAATAAACATATGCATGTGTTGGTTTCAGGCAAAAAAGTTATTACTCTTCTAGCTAGGCTGCTTGCAAACCAAGGCACAAAAACTCAGACCCAAAAATTTAAGACCAAAGGCAGTTTACTCACAATCTGATGCAGACTTATACAAACATTTTTCTCACATTAAGATTCTTGAAACTAGAAGACCAGGAGCCCTAAATAGCTACCCCTGGATGCATGGAAGTATGATAAGACAATAGTTAAAAACAGAGATTAAAATACACTCTCCTGTACTGCAAAAGTCAGCAAACAAGAAGCTATATATACACAAGGAGGAATCAGCAAAAGGACACACCCTTTAGAAGGACCATTAAAGGGACCACATACAATTTCATTTTTAAAGAACTCGATACTCAACTGATGAATATTACTCAGTGTTGTTATTCCCCAACAGCATGCTTATTTGGAAGTAAGTCCAACTGTGTTCAATGGAGCTTACTCCCAGGTAAGTGCATACAATTGCAGCCTGAATGCAGCAGTATAGCTGGAGGGGTGGAAGCTCAGGGCCAGGTGATGTGTTGATGCCCCCTCCACATATCACATCACCCCCTGTTTGCACCAACACCCCCTCTACTATGCATGTGTGACCCTGGAAACGGCTGCATTTGGAGCTGTATGGGAGGCAGGGTGGGAGAGAGGACCTATGTCGCAGTGCCTCTATGTGCCGAAAGATGGGCACTGTCAGGCCCTCAGCAGAGATGGTGTAAAACTGCCACTCCACTGTGGAAGGGGGCAATGGACTCCCCCATCCTAACTGTACTACTGCCTGAATATGCCACTTCTACTCTGTTCTGTTCTTGGTAGTACTGATTTTCCATGGCTGTTGCCCAGTGTATGGCAAGGTTGGGCCACTGATCAACATGTTCAGTAGTCCAGATTCGACACAATCCACACTCCTGGTGGAGGACAGATGTCTTGCTTGGGTAAGAAGTAAGAATGTCCAGACAACAGGTTACATCTGCAGGTGCCCATAAAGTTCCTGTGTATCCCAGTATGGAGCTGCAACAGCTGGGAAAGTTGTACCATTTGAACTTGGGGCTGGCCAGCAGTTTTTAGAGACATTGATAAATGAACCACAACATGTTTTGAGAAGCAAGCCCTTCTAAAGACAGCAATTGGGATGTGATGTGAATAAACTGCATTCCCAGCCAGAATGTTGAAGCTGCAACCATTCCGCTCCCTTTAATACAGCATCTTGCTACTGCTGACTTTCTAAGCAGAAACAGACACCAAATAACTAGATCAGGATTTAGACTAGTGGGCGTGACAAGCGAAGAGAAGGATTTATCAATCTAACCCAAATAGGAGACAGCAGCCTGGAATCCTCCTTTATACATAAGTCACTTATGTGCATGTCCCAAAAGGCAAGGTACACGTTTGTAAATGAAAAGTTTCTCCAATAAATCTTTTGTGGGGCTTACAAACCTTCTGATCGGATTTGTAACTCTAGACGAAGATCTGTATATTTGCCTCAAGATTTGAGGGATTTAAAAATCCATCTCTCGACTTGTGAAACAATCCAGCATTTTTAGAAACCAGGTAGCTAAACCTAACTAAGACTAAAAGCACACAACACTTGGTCTCTTGAAGGCTTCCTGACAGGATTTTGTCAATTGGAATGAAGAGATAATGTACGTAACTCAGGTGTATTAAATCCTGACTTTATTAATAAACTCTAGAGAGAGTAGCTTTAAAAAGAACCCCCCCCCAAGATGTTGAAAAGAGCTTAACCCTTACATACCAGCTGCAGTCTATAAATTTTAAAATGAGGGAGGGTGAATGGGGCTGAATGGAGCTTTTTCCAGGCAAAATCCCAAAAGGCAAGCATTTTGTTGAAATGGGAAAGATTCCCAGGAAGATTTAAATGGCTATGCCTGAATGTTGTCATGATTAAATTGAAAAAAGAAGTGTATTTTAAGAGCATGGCTGCTTATTTACTTATATCTCAGTATAACCAGGGAAGGTGCAACCCAGAACACTGCCCAATGTTGCATTGGGTCCACTGCTGCCACCTCTGTACTGCTAAAAAAATCAGTACAGCTCCTAATCATGTTCCTTGTGCACTTTCTTCAAATGCAGAAGTGTGGGGCTTCCACTGTGATCTAAAGGGACCATGCAAATAAAGGAGCTCTTTTGTCTTTGCTGACCCTCTGAAGTCCCTCATTTCTTCATTTTAAGATACTGAATGACGAACGCAGTAAGGAAGTGGACGATGCACTTTCCACAAACATTTAGCAGGCAAAAAACAGATCAGTGTGGCTTGCATCCCAGATGGCTGGTGGTAACAGATGCAAAGTGAAGGGCACCCCAAATCAGTCACCCTCTCACACTGCCCGATAACCCACATCGCCTCGCTTCATGGATGGGCTACCCCTGAAGATAACAGATTTATCAATACATTTCCAATAGTTGCCATTCCCCCTTTTAAGGACAGTTTTGCCTTTGACATATACTTATATACTTATCTCATCGGATATTTGTTAGGTTCTTTTAAAATTAAGTTTCTTTACACTGTAAAAATGTTCAGACTTTGCTTGATTGGGAGTGATCAGGGAGTGGGATTGCCAGCTCTGACTGAAGCTGTTCCTGGAGTCTGTCCAACCCCTCACATAATGTTATTTTGGAAATTCCTCAAGGCTCTGTTAAAATCTTCAGGGTGGCCTTCAGTAGACCCCTAGAGATTGATGCTAATTGCAGGTCAATTCTTGAGCATTGGCAACCCAACATGGATGGGAACAGTTAGACAACCTCTCCATCAGCACTAGAGGCCCCAAAACAGAACCACCAGGGGCTGCAAAAGAAACAATATTGGGTAATCCAACCACAGATCTGCCCCACTGTGTCTGCTTTGGCCCTTGGTGAAAACTGAGTACAGTAATTGAAAAAGGGTGCAACAGAAAGAGATAGGCATGCACAAAAGATAGTATGCCTGTTCCATCCTTCTGAGATGTGTAGATGAGCCCTTTTGTCCCAAGGAAAAGTGATAGTACCTTTCTTGTTTGTGGAAGCTTTGTAAGTACAATCTCACTGGCAATGGCACACACACACACACACCCCCTTGGAAATAACTTTTAAAAAATCCCCGTGTGACGATATGAAATGGGGCAGTGTTCTGAAAAGTGGCAACACCAAACCCTCTGACACCCAGTAATACTGTTGCATTGAACTGAATATTTTCCAAATTAATTTCCATTACTAATGTAGTCACTATTTTGTGTCACATTATCTGGCCTTTTTCCTTCATAGATCCACTTAATCAGAATGATAGTTGATGTTTAGGAATGCTCTTTTTGGGGGGGGGGAGGGTAGTAGTTTTACTTCCTTCATTGCAATAATCCTTTGCCTATTAGAGGCCTGTTTAACTTGAGGTCTGAGCTAGACCCAGCTTGTGAATGAGCATAATCAGTAGTAATCTTCTTCTTTGTTGCCAAGAACCATTGATTCAGCCAGGCCTCTAGAAGCCAGGATGCGTAAAAGACATGCCATATTCAAATAAAATATAAATATTTCAGTATCAGTATTTATTACTATAGGATGCACAATTCTTTACCATCCTTAGGCAGCAATCTTAAACGCACTTATCTGGAAGAAAGTCCCATTGAACTAAATAGAACTTACTTCTGAGTAGTCGTGTATAGGATTGCACAGTTACTTAGTTTTACCCTCCCAACAGCCTTAGAGCCCAATCCCAAACTCCTTCAGCACTAGCGCTGAGCTCTAGTGGCGGCACTGGGTGCCATAACCTGCTGTAAAGCACATTTACAGCACCTAGGAGTAGGGAGCGCTGGTGCTGGGTCTGTGCCAGTCAGGCGCTGAGCCCAGCACTGGCAGAAGAAGGATGAGTCAAGGGCATTCCCAGAATGCACCCCCCCCAATATGCAGTCCTCGCTCCAGATTTGGGGGGGATCCTCGGGGAGGACACAGTTAATGGGCCCACCTGTTCCTTGCTTTCAGCTACTGCTGTTGCTTTTGAGAAAACAAGCCAGAGGGTGGGGCAAGCTAGTTGACAGCAGCTATTGCTCCTTCTTCTCCTTGTTCTTTTGCTTACCCTGGCTGGTCTGGAAAGGGCAGGCAATCTGACAGGTGACACTGGTGACGGCAGTCTGGCCTGGACGCCACACACGGCATCTGGCCTGGACGCCTTTAAAAAGGGATTGGACAAGTTGGACAGGTGACACTGGTGACGGCAGTCTGGCCTGGATGCCACACACGACATCTGGCCTGGACGCCTTTAAAAGGGGATCGGACAAGTTGGACAGGTGACACTGGTGACAGCAGTCTGGCCTGGATGCCACACACGGCATCTGGCCTGGATGCCTTTAAAAAGGGATTGGACAAGTTGGACAGGTGACACTGGTGACGGCAGCCTGGCCTGGACGCCACACACGGCATCTGGCCTGGACGCCTTTAAAAAGGGATTGGACAAGTTGGACAGGTGACACTGGTGACGGCAGTCTGGCCTGGATGCCACACACGGCATCTGGCCTGGACGCCTTTAAAAGGGGATTGGACAAGTTGGACAGGTGACACTGGTGACGGCAGTCTGGCCTGGACGCCACACACGACATCTGGCCTGGACGCCTTTAAAAGGGGATTGGACAAGTTGGACAGGTGACACTGGTGACGGCAGTCTGGCCTGGATGCCACACACGGCATCTGGTCTGGACGCCTTTAAAAGGGGATTGGACAAGTTTCTAGAGGAAAAATCCATTACGGGGTACAAGCCATGATGTGTATGCGCAACCTCCTGATTTTAGAAATGGGCTATGTTAGAAGGCCAGATGCAAGAGAGGGCACCAGGATGAGGTTTCTTGTTATCTGGTGTGCTTCCTGGGGCATTTGGTGGGCCGCTGTGAGATATAGGAAGCTGGACTAGATGGGCCTATGGCCTGATCCAGTGGGGCTGTTCTTATATTCTTATGTGAGGCGAGCAGCAACAGGAACCAGGTTGTTTTAGTGGTAGGATCTGTGCAGTGATAGGGACCTTGGCAGGTATCTGACCATGCCTTGAACCTGGTCCTACCTAGATGATCTATAGGTGACCAAGGATTTGAACCAAAAGGTAGGACACACTGACTGGAAATCAACCTGAAAGCTTCTTTATCCAGCTGAACAACCCAAGCTTGATGAAATGTGCACAATAATTATAATAAAAGAACACATTAATTTTTAGTTGTATCAAGTTTAGATCTCTCCAGAGCAGTGCAAAAACTGCTGCATGTTGTGAAGCATAAATTTCTGACTCAGCTCTCCAGCTTTTCTAAAATGGCTTCCACAATTTTGCATGGAATGGAATAATGTTTAGTTACAGAGTAATCTATAACATAAGTAGCCCATGTAATATTAAATTTTATCTGAGCTTTAATTAGGCAACATTTATACAGAAGCCTGTGTTGTGTCAATTAGCTGATTGACTGTCATCTGTTTTCTGGGTTAGTGAAACTTGATCTTCTGTGAATGAATTTGTTTATTGGGGAGAAAAGGGACCTGGGAATGGAAAAAAGATTGAATTAAATGTTGTGTGCTGAGTGACAAGCTACATTTGATAAGGCTTTTAGTTTAATTACTTGTTTTTAATTAAGTTATTCACTGAGAAAGTTTTTCATATTAGCAAGATCTTGGAGAGAACTGTTTGCTTATGATTTTTAGGTACACTTATGATATTCAGAAAATGCAGGGCACTCTCGTTAATTTAAAATTGATAATTTATTTGTTGATACCCAGAAATCCTTACATGATGGACCACAGCCATTGACTTTCTTCCTCTGATAACAAACTCTTACCATTCATAGCTGGCACATTTTGTGCTCTCTGTTAATCACTGGGAAGCTAACAAGATCTTATCAGAGGTCTGCTAGCTTGTATTGTTTGGAGTTCTGCAGCCATTCTCAGAACAATCTGACGAGCTCACAAGTTGATTTTATGTAAAATTCATCCGACCCAAAGTTCTGGGAACAGCCCTTTAGTTCTTATCTTGTGCGTCATTGAATGCACTGGTTTTGTAAAGCACGTAAGGTGACCAGATCCAGTGGAGGACAGAGTGCCTATACCTTTAACCATTGTCTAGAAGAGGGAATTTTGGAAGGTGCAGCATTTTAAACCCTTCCATGTTGAGCTGAACCTGCCTAAATTTCCTCTTCTATTCTATGGTTAAAGGTATAGGCACTCTGTCCCCCTTTGTATCTGGTCGCCCTGAAAGCAAGAAAACTCTTTTTGATAAACAGAATGGATAAGTCTGGTATTGCTAAAACCAGCGCTCTTTGCAGGAGACAAGGTTGGTAACTTTACCAGAGACAACATGAAGCGAATAACAGTCAGATGCAAGGGAAGGCACCAGGATGCAGGTCTTTTGTTGTCTTGTGTGCAACCTGAGGCATCTGGTGGGCCACTGTGTGATATAGGAAGCTGGACTAGATGGGCCCTTGGCCTGATCCAGCAGGGCTCTTTTGATGTTCTTTAAAGAAAATATACTAGAATGATCACAACAGGACATGAACACCTACAAGCATGTGTACCTGGGTGGCTCCACAGATGAGACCTCGTGAGATACATGCTGAAGGTCCATGTCCATGCAAGGGCTCTCAACCATACCCATCCAAGGCCTAAGGCAGCAAGGTTCCATTACTGTACCTCCTACCATCACTCAGTAAGCCAGCCAGGGCCCAGGTGGGAGGCTTACCAGGAAACAGTGAAACAGGCAGCAGTAATAGGTGTGCGTCCTCATTTGTGCTAGTATCCATACTTACAGTGGCAATGGTGAAGAAGGACCGTCGTCCATCCACCGCCCACATAATTGATGGTTCCTCCTTGGGAAAACTAATGGAAATGGAACTGTGGATGGACAAGAGTCTTCCATCACTGCCTCTGTTGCTGAGGATAGCAGATGAAAGAGGCTTATATTTGTCTGTTGCAAGTTCCCTGGCATCATGATGGGGGATGATGCATATACTTTCCATAGCATGGGATAGTGTCCCACTGGGAGGCTCACTCAACCCAGAGGGGTAGCTTTTTAAAATCCTATTTTTGGAAACCTAGCCCCCAAGCTCTAATATGCTGATTAAAAATTAACAGATGTTCACATTTCCCACTGTCAAGTCAGGTGAGTGAAATAGAAGCTATGGCCAGTGGCAAGCTAGGTTTCAGTCAAAGCTAGTGTTCTCTGGTAATACCAGATGGTCATGGGAGGCCCGTTTACATTTGAAAGAGGAGGCTGTGTGTAATAAGTGACCTAGAGCTCTGTTCAAAATGGCCAATGCAAGACTCTGGGATGGGCAGGGATGAGGCGGGAGGGAGGTGTTCTGGGGCGGGGGGAATGCAGGCAGTGGACGGCCCCGGGGACGGGCGGGCGGGCAGGGAGCAGGAGGCGGGGCTGGGATCAGGCAGTTATACCTGATCCCAATCCCCATTCCTGGAGAGTTTGGAGCTGCTTGAAGCCGCTCCGCTCTCCTTGGACTTGTGCCATCACAGGTGGTGGCGCAAGTCTGAGGAGACCCATAGGTGCAATGGTGGCTTACCCGGAGGTAAGGGGAAAAGTTTCCCCATACTTCTGGCTGAGCCGTTTTGGGGCTGAGCTGCTTTGGGGACCTATCCCAGCATGGGATAGGATTGTGCCCTTAGTTGATGTTCTTTGGGGGAGGGAGGAATCTTCTCAGGATGGGAGGGTTGCTTGCTCATGACAATAATGCAGAAGAGAAGGCAGACACGTTGCATTTGCAAGATGAGGGAATATTCTTAGGGCCAACCCAAGACTCCCTGATGCCTGAGGTGATGCACCAGAAGCTGCTCCCTTACAGCACACACTGCTGGTGCTCTAACCTACCACACTTCTCTCCTCAACACTACTACTTCTCAGTTCCCCCTCTACCTTTTTCAATCCAGGGAACACAAGGAAGAGCAGTGGTCATTGCAAGAGACACAGATGCCCCTTGCCAACCTGTTCACTGATGTCCCCATCTCAATCAGCTTCATGGATGGCTAGATTTGACTGTCCTGGTCAATGTAGTTTCATATTTGAATGACACATTCTGCTGAAGCAAGAAAAAAGTGTAGCTCCCTGCACAAAACAGAGGTAAAAAATACCCTACTTTACCTCTCTAACTGATCAACTCTCCTGTGTATTGCCTGCCATCACTTTGTGCAGTGATGTCCCACCATCCAATTTGAATGCTTTCACAGAAATGGAGCACACAATAAATATATTCCTCACAATGCACCATTTTAATGCCAAGAACAGCTCACAAATAGCTCTTTTTTTTTTCCTTTTTGGTTTCCAAAACAACTTATTGTTGAATAAAAAAACGCTGCATTGCCAAATACAATGCCGTTCTCTGAAATTAATGAATGCTGTGATTCAGTGACCAGAACTTACTTTCTAAGAATTTGGAGAAGGTAGTAGGAGGTAGCTTACAAAGCAGATAGCAATTATATATTCTTCTCCCTGTACATTTTCCTTGCAGTGCAGTACTAATGAGCTTTTTCATGGTGTAAATTGTACTTCCACAGAGTTTGAGGCATTTTCTCCATGCCAATAGCGGATCTGGGTTTTTTTTTTTTTTTGAGGCATGAAGAAAATGCCCCATCTTAGTGGTGAATTGTGGTATCTTGATCATAGTGGTGATCCACTGCCCTCAAATTGTATTCCACATGGAGACTGCCAGCATGCTGTGCATGTGAGGAGAAAGGATTTAAAGCAGGCTCAATTCAGTGGCCATTTTCTATGACTGAGCCTACCGTTTCTCAAACTTACTGTATGCTCCAAATGTGGCACCAATTCTGGCACATTTGGTGTGTCTGTATGAGTCAGTGATTGTGCGAATGGCAGTCATCCACAGCCAACCACCAGGAAGAGCTCATAGGCTTCCAACACTGCTACTGCCACCATCCATTAAAGCATAACATAACAATTCTGAAAAAGAACATTCACCAGTGGCGTCACAAGGTTGTGGCAATGGGTGCAGGTTGTTCCGGGTGTGAGGTTTGGCATGGAACAACATGACATTGCCCAAAACTCCCTTTAGCAATCTTCAGGGCTGCTTCATGGCCAACCACCATGTGCTCTTGCCTTCAATCATGTTTTCACCGCTCGCTGGGGAAGGCACGCAATGGCTGGGTCCGAAACAGCTCAAAGTTTGCTGAAAGGAGGTGGATTTTTTGCATTCAAATCGAATCAAGAGCCCAGAAGGTTGGGGGTGACGTAATTGCATCATTATGTCTCCCCTAAACTTCTGGAAAGTTGTTGAAGGAAAGTTCCTCCAAGGCAGGAACGCCTCTGATCCCACTGACACCAAGCAATGGTAAGGTTCTTCCTCTGGAAAACTTAAGATAATTTCACCCTTCCCTCTCCCCCATCACCTCAGATTCATGTCTCCCCCCCCAAAAAAAAACCACTACACCACCTCCAAAGTTCTAAAAAATGGTTCCAACAAATGTTTACCTCAGGCTTATTCAAAACTGGTGAGCCATATTCCCTCTACGGCCCAGTTAGTAAGCTAACAAACACATTTTGTACTAACTGAAGTTTCCAAGAAGTCTTCAAAGGCAGCCTCATGTACAACTCACTGCAGTAATCCAAAAGGGTATAATATGATGGGTCTTTCATCTGTCTCCGGGAATGCAAAGGAGCAATCCGTCAAACTTCATTTTAACAATTAACTTGGTGCGTTGTTTATATGGTGGAATTTCTTACCATCCTGTTTATCTTCTAGGGAATGCCCTGATCAAGGAACTATTAACTAGGAATGGTCTAATTAAGAAGCATTATAATTTGATCAGCTAGCATTAGTGTTTAATTCTATATTTACATATCCTTGCTCTAAATACACTCTGCACTGATGCTTTTCTGCTTCAGAGTCCTGTCTCTTATGCTATGCCAGCTCCACTCTTGGTTTTGTCTATACAAAACTGAACTTGTTTCTCCGACAGGTGCAGCTTCTGCTGAATCTTTTGATCATTGCACAAAGCATTCATCTTGATGTCTTTTGATCTAAGCAGCACACCGAAAATCCTCTACTGTATATTCATACTTATCTGCCCACCACCTTTCCAGGGTTTAAATAGAAAACTTCCAAGCTATAGTTAAATGACTCTAAATTGTTTGTCCTTAACTAATGCAAGTTTAATAGAAGGCTACTTAGCCCAGTCAGCTCTTGGAGATCTTGTCTGAAAGCTTAAATAAGTGCAAAGGGTCTCCAGCTAAGTAGTGGTGGGGAATTTCAGGCACAGTACATGGGTGTGATGATGCTTGCCGATTAACCCCAACACATATTCTTATATACTGTGGGCAGAGTGATTCAGCTGAGGTACTGTACTTTGTCTTTAAGACAGGGGTCTCCAAACTTTTTGACATGAGGGTTGCATCTTATATCACGGTGTTGAGGGCTGAATGAATGAATGAATAAATAAATGAACAAAAACATGGAGACATGATATGTTGAGAGTTTGATTGAACACAATATGTGGGAGGGGGGAGGAGGGGAGCAGAGGGCAAAATTGACTTGCACAGGAAGAGGGAGGAATGGATTTTGAAAAAGAACTGAAAAAGCATGGGTATATACATTCAACCACTAGAGGTGCTGAATAGAATGGAATTACAAGTCAGTTCTTGTTATCCGCTAGAATTAGATTCCTGAAAAACCTAGTGGATACCAAATTAGCGGATACTGAATCATTGAGCCTATGGGGAAAACTGGGTTAGGTTCCAGGGGACTCTTTTCACCATAGCCTCTATGAACCAGAATTTAACTTGAAGTATATGGGAAGGAGCGATAGTGAGGGCTCATCTACATTTCC
The DNA here is from genome assembly GCF_035046505.1 of Tiliqua scincoides. Taxonomy (NCBI): domain Eukaryota; kingdom Metazoa; phylum Chordata; class Lepidosauria; order Squamata; family Scincidae; genus Tiliqua; species Tiliqua scincoides. The sequence goes on from NC_089824.1 coordinate 190,847,063, forward strand.
AACACTGATGCTTCGTCCTCCATGCTGGATATCTCTTGATGCTTTGAAGGTTGCTGGCCCAACAATGAGGCTTCAAAGATCAGCAGTGGGGAGGGGGTTGCTTCAGCTCTCCTCCTCCACCACCTACTCTTGGCTCATTCTCTGGGCTTGCCCCAGCCCCAGAGCAGCCCCCAGGTAGCCTTTCAGAGACCTCTCATCATCACCTTGAGTTCTGGCGCTTCAGTTAGAGTCCTTGAGATGGTGTCTAAGGTGGTGATGCAAATCTGGAAGTGGACACAAATGTATCCAACAATTCTCCACGGGCCAGTACTGATGCCCATTTTGATGCAGCCCCAGCACAGTATTAGCCGATAACAAGAACAGAGTCACAGATATCAAGAGGTTGGTGGCAATTCTGTCCCTCACATATAAAGAGAATTGACTGTATTCCATTACATTGCATTACATTTGGTGGCTGAATGTGGTATATACTGATGCTGGGTGACCTGGAATATAATGGGCTGGAATTTGGAGATCCCTGTTTTGGGCTATGCCGGTTCTCCCCCCCCCCCCCGCAAGGCATGGCCTGCCCACTGCTTTCCATATAGAATCTCAGCAAACCAAGGGGAAATTTCTTTGACTGCAGGTTTTTACCACAAGTGGAAGCATCCCAGAAAGGTCCTCTGCTCAGCAGAAGTTAAAAGTACCTTCTGGCACTGAGGCTGAAATCCTATGTGCACTTATCTGGGAATATGCAGGAGGAGGACAGGACGTCTGGCTCAGTTGGTAGAGCTGCCGCCTTGTGTGCCTGAAGATCTGAGACTGCCAGTTCGAAACAACAGGAAGTACCCGAGAACTGACGACACGCTGATATACTGATGAGCTGACCCTAGGTGGCAGAGAGGAGTTGCTGTCAAGTGGAGCATGGGAGGCGAAGGGCCAGAGAGAGGCCAGACCGGGAAGGAATCCAGCTGGAACGAGGAGTTCTATGAAAGACTAGAACTATTCAATTGTAAAAATCCCTACGGGGGTTTAGAACAGCCTGCCTATGTAAACCGCCTCGGATTAAAGTCTGCAGAAATCTTGGATCTTGGATTAAAGAAATCTTGGATTAAAGTCTGGAGAAATCTGACAACCAAAGAAAGGCGGTATATAAATACCTGTATAAAATAAAATAAAAATAAACATGCCCCATTAAACTAAACGGGAATCACTTTTTTAATGCATAGGATTGTGCTGTGAGATGGTTGGGAGAGCTTTCCATTACTTTTAGCAAAGGTCCAGAACTATAAAGGGGTTGCTCCAGAAAGAGTAGATGCAGGATTGAAGTTTGGGGCTCAGGGATGAAAAGAGCAGATGGAATGCTGGGATGGTGAGGCAATTGTGTGAGCATCCCAACCATGGGCCTAAATGCCAAAAAATTTTCCTGTGCCACTAGGAGAGCTTCAGTTAAGTCATCATTTGCAGTGGCATTCTCAATGGAGAGTTCAGCCTATGAAAGTGTATTTTATTTATTCGTTTGTAAGGTGCTTAAAATTTTCTAGGCAATGTACATACTTTACATTAAAAGTAACACAGACCTGTTGGCATTATAGATCACATGTATATTAAAATGAAGGAAAACAGAATCCCAAAGATTATTACAAGCTGGGGTTCTTTCATTCTATATTAGATGATAAGTTGTAAGCAGAAAGTGAGAGGTGGGCAGAAATGGAGCTTTGGCACTTCTCTTACACCAGGAGTGGTGAAAACATTGACAGGTACTCTCTAGCTCACAACACAGTCCTGGAACGTGCTGGAATCCCTAGCATGTATGCACTGCTGAAACAGAGACGCCTGCGTTGGCTTGGTCATGTCGTGAGAATGGATGATGGCCGGATCCCAAAGGATCTCCTCTATGGAGAACTCGTGCAAGGAAAGCGCCCTACAGGTAGACCACAGCTGCGATACAAGGACATCTGCAAGAGGGATCTGAAGGCCTTAGGAGTGGACCTCAACAAGTGGGAAACCCTGGCCTCTGAGCGGCCCGCTTGGAGGCAGGCTGTGCAGCATGGCCTTTCCCAGTTTGAAGAGACACTTGGCCAACAGTCTGAGGCTAAGAAGCAAAGAAGGAAGGCCCATAGCCAGGGAGACAGACCAGGGACAGACTGCACTTGCTCCCAGTGTGGAAGGGATTGTCACTCCCGAATTGGCATTTTCAGCCACACTAGACGCTGTTCCAGAACCACCTTTCAGAGCACGATACCATAGTCTTTTGAGACTGAAGGTTGCCAACAACACTGACTCTCTAGCTAAAAAGAAGCATCAGGCTCAACAGGGGACAAACTGAGAAATTTGCCTAGGGTGTATGTTTATGTCTAGACTGGCATGTTCCCAAGGGCTACCTGAGAGACAGTGCATTAACAGTTCAAACCATTGTATCCAACAGGGCTTACTCCCAGATAATTTTGTATGACTATTCAAATTGACCAGGCAGTAAGTCCAACTGAACACATTGAGACTTACTTGTGAGTAAACATGCATAGGCTAGCAGTTTAAAATACTCTTTATATTTATCTAGCATATTTTTATATCTCAATTTTCAATTTTTACACATTTGTTTTAAATACTGCAACCCTTTCAAAGAGTTTGGGATGAAAAGAGCTAGATCTTTAAATGAAGTATAACAAAGTTCAAAGCAGAAATAAGTAGTAGGTCAAGAAAAGAAATTTTAAAAGTGATGTTTTGTAGTCTTATGGGAAATATGGTTATGGGCAGTTGTGTACCTCCCATAGACTTCCCTGGGGCAAATGCCCCAGGGGCTGGCCACTACGACCCCGTGGAAGCCTTTCTGAGGCTCCCGATGGGGGTGGAAACTGTGCTTCTGATTTGCCGGAAGCACAGTTTATAGTGCTGGGAAACCTCAGAAAGGATTCTCTGGTGTGGGTGGAGGTTGCATGAGGCTCTGTGAGCCTCTGGTGAGTGGGGGGGGGGTGAATTTTTGCGCAGGGGGCACCGACAGCCCGTGGGGGGGGTGTGCCGTCATGGAGCTTTGCCCATGCAGCTTTGCTGCAGCTTTGGCTGCAGAGGTCCATGGCTGGCTGTGGGGGGGGGGGGGGGGCGTCATGACACACCCCTGCTCTTCAAAAATTACCACTATAACACTAGTTATAACCTGGACATTTATCTGTTGTGAGCTTTTCCTCACAACAGATAAATTTCCCTTGTCTGGTGGTGGTAATTTTCAGGTCAGGTGGGATGGTAATAATTGTAAGATGGTATCTTTGTTTCAGGTTTAAGTATTGTAATTTATTCATGGCTTCCTAACTTTCTCTAAGTGTCTTATAAAGCAACACTACAGACCCTCCACACAGGCTTACAATCCAATGGACACAATACAAAAGGAAAGAAGAGGTAGGGAAGAAAAAAGAAAACAAGCCCTTTTAGGTATCAACACTTTTTAAGGCATGTAATAATTAGGTAGAATGACCATGGAAGAGGCTGTTCTGGGAGAGGGAGAACTATGTCATGACAGTATTCCCAGCTGAAAAGGCCCAAAGAAAGAACTGACCACTAAATTTCAACAGGTTCTCTGGATTACATGGAGTTCATGCATTACAGTTAGTAATATGTTGGTGATGCTTGTATGTGGTTATTTAGTTTATATACTGTACTCTGACTCTCTTTACTGTTTTTTATGTTATTAATTTGATTGCAAAACTGCTTTGGGTGTGGTTTTGTTGAAAAGCAGTATTAAATTTCTATAAACATGTCTGCACTCTCATTACAAGGAAAGGCTACAACATTTGGGACTTTTAAATCTAAAAAAAAGTGATGAAAGGTGAACATAACTGAGACATAAAATTATGCATAGTGTGGACAGAGCAGATAGAGAGAAATTTTTCCTCCTCTCTCACAATACTAGAACCAGGGCTCATTCAATGAAACTGATTGGTGGGAGAGCCAGGATGGACAAAAGGAGGACAGGGGCATTAACACAACATATCATTAGTCTGTGAAACTCATTGCCACAAGATGTGGTGATGACCATTGTTTTGGATGGCTTGAAAAGGGGACTGGACTAAATCACAGAGTACAGGTCTAACATTGGCTACTATATGCAGTGACTATGCAAGAGAAGTAGTCTTTTCTCTCTTGCTTGTGGGTTTCCCAGAGTCAGCTGGTGGCTACTGTGGGAAATGGAGTCCTGCACTAGATGGGACTTTGACCTGATCCATCAGGGCTTTCCTTAGGTTCTTATGACTGTAGCTCAGTGTTTCTCAAACTGTGGGTCAGGACCCAATTTCAGGTGGGTCTCAATACATTTCAAAATTTTATTTTAATATATTAGACTTGATGCTACCATGGTATGTGACTGCATTTGGAGAAATGTTACAGACCTGTACTTTTAACAAGCTACTATGTATATTCTTTTAACAATGATAGTCAATGGGACTTACTCCTGGGTAAGCGTGTGTAGGATTGCAGCCTAGGATTGTTAAAAATGTTCCTGCTTGATTATGTCACTTCTGGTCACGACATCACTTCCAGTGGGTCCTGACAGATTCTCATTCTAAAATGTGGGTCCCAGTGCTAAATGTGTGAGAACCATACAGAAGCCTTTCTTCACTGTCATTGGTCTCAAGCTATTTTGCCCCTCATTTCAGAAAGGGGGCCATTGAAATACAATCTCCGCTGCCTGCATATCATAATGAAAATCATATTTCTTCCTGGTCTGGTACGTCAATTGTCATTTTATTAACTGAAGACGCACAGCTGCATGCAAAGCAAGGAATGGTCCTTCACTCTTAATCTCTTCTCCTGCAAGATAAGTGATAACTTCTTAATGTATCTTTCCAGTCTAGTAAATAAGAAGTGGCTACAATATACTTCTGTGCTCTAAATAGGATTTTATCCCCTAAACCCATTAAGTATATTTGAATGGAAATGGAGCCAGGCATGCTAGTTGGATAAGAAGTGTGGAACATAGTCTGTCTTACTAGATCTGTTTTGTTTTTTTAAGTCTCAGTTCATTTAGGAGCCTAAAATGCATTGAGAGCTAAATTCACAAAAGTCTCAATTCTTAAAATGAGACTTGGATTGGACCACATCTGGTTCTTAAAGCAACAAGTGGAAAAACCATTTACTGTCTTCAGACTTGACTCATGTCTGAGGATAAAGGTGCAATTTTAATGAAAATGCCTGAAAGGGACAATGATAGAACCTCACCTTACATCATCAAACACTCAAAGCATGAACTTAAGAATACAGCCAAATTCTTACTATCCAGTCATGGACTACTCTAGATGTTTCCATATTTGGTTGCTCTGCATTCCCTTGGCCAAAACAAGTTAATAACACTAACTTACTTATTATTCAAGGTTTTTTTTAGCAAAATGCTCACAAGTCTTTCTGGTCCTTTTAGGACACTGTAATGGACACGACAATTTCAGGATGAAACAGGACTGCACCTTTCAATTAATTGAGCTTTTAGATGAATCAGTTAAAGTTTTATGATGAGTTGTTCTAATAGGAAAGGGCTTGAGAATAGGGGTAGTTGTTTATTTCTTTATGCTATTTTGCTGCTATTTAGAGGTGACATTTTTCTCAAAATGGTGAGTGATAGCTGTTGCTTTTTAAACTGTAAATTAATTCACACTTCCTTCAGTATCTCAGAAAGGCACCTGGTCTGGGTTTGCTTGTGAGTCTGGGGTACTCACCTTGAATTGCCAACAATGGAAGGAGCAAGGATGAAAGCTGTTTGGTAACAATCTGGCTAGTTTGCACAGATTAGAGCTTCCATTGTCACTTGATCCAGATCTCCAAGGACATGAAAGAGAGAACAGAGTCTACACAGCTTGTCATGAGTGCTATAAAAGCCCATTTGTAGGCTAATGATGGGAAGCACAGATAGGCAGAAGACTGAAACCCAGAAGACCCAGGAAGTCTTGAGGATCAAGAAGGACTGGACAGACCAAGGAAACTGCCTTCTCTAGAGGAGGAGGAACCAACTGAAGGTTAACCCCTTCCTCTCCTAAGAAAGGAGAAACTGAAATTTTAGCAGGCCAAGATACCAACTGTCCATTCTCCCCTTTTCTTCCCCTCAAAGTGGGTTGAGGGAGAGGAGAAGGACAAAGAAATCAGTCCTGGCTGGAGTGCCTAGGTACTACAAAAGTAGACGTAGGACACACCTATTGTGAATTTTGCTAATAGCGAATTTTAAATTTGAGACAGGTACAGTTTGTCTTTCATCCACTTGACATTCATTGCTTTAATTCTTTCAGCCATTTTCAGTTATAATCACATTTCAGATTTTGTCCAGGTACTTTCCTCTTTTGTCCAGTTTCATCTAATCTTCCCAACATTTGCCAAGGATGTTTATTTTTTATCTGTTTATTTCAGTTTCGTATTTGCATGTGATATATGTTTTTCACAGGCCAAAATAAAATTGCAAGCTAAATAAGGCTATTCTATGACATTCATCCATTTTGACTTTCATCCATGCTCTGGTCCTTAACCAGATGAAAGTGCAAGGAATTGCTAATGAATTTGCAAAAATTGCTGTAAGTGATTGGCCACCCTAATGTTATGCATATTTTTACTACTCTTTGGAACAATAGCCAAAACAGTCCTGGAATGCAACTCAGGTATGAAAATTGTAGGATATTCTTTTGGGACAAGATTTCCTATCCTGGTCTCTTAGTTACTACTCTCAGGTCTGGTGATCTGAGGGTAGTCAAGCCAGGCACCTAGAGAAAGTTGGTCCACAAAGCAGCTTAGCTTGAGGAGTGAGGCCAGAGATGTCATTTTCATAGCGTACTTTTCAAGATTTCACAGATGAAAACAGGGACAAGTTTGTAACAGACCGATTCTAATAACAAAGATTACTCCTCAAACCTTATTCCCCAGTATTACACAGTTGCAAAAAGCTCTGTTATACCTTCTGGATGCTGCATTCATTTACTCAGCAATAGCCCTGCCTGCCACTGATTTAAAAGTCTAGAGGGCATTTCTTGTTCTTTGGGTTATATGCTAGAAAAATATGGTTGTCTGTCTACAATATGCTATCAGCTGTTGCAGATATGCCCCTGCAGTTGCTGTGTGCGAAATCTCAGACTGCACATTACATGGTGCATGTTTGCTCATTTACACACATTTACCCCCATGTACACCTGAGAAAAGATGTATCCATTCCATGCTTAGAGAATTAACTACTAGAAAGCATTGAGAGGAAAATAACTTGTGAAGAGCAGCAACAACTGTAGCAGCTCACAGGAACATTTTAAACAATGGGAGTGGAGACTGTAACTCATGGTAGAGAACATGCTTTGTGTGCAGAAGGTGCCAAGTTCAATCCCTGACAACTCCAGGTGGGGTTGGGAAAGATTAATATCTGCAACTGGAGATCTGCTGCCAGTCACTCTAAGTAGAATATAGCTAAATAGTCTGATCTGGAAAAAAGAACCAACATTCTCTCATTGCTTAGTTCTGTTGACGCAGTGGTGAAGTGTAGGTCAATTCAGGTTGTCATTGCACTCTCCTTTAAGGAACAGAACTGCAAATTGGGGCTGCTCCTGAATCCAACATTGTTCCTGAATGTCCAGGTCGCAGCTATGACTGATGTGCTTTTGGCCAACTTTGACTGGTAAGTCAGTTGCATTCATTCCTGAATCTGTCAAAGTAGTCATATTTACCCAATATTTAGATTGGACTACTGTGTTCTCTATGTGGGGCTGCCTGTGAAAACTGCGTGGAAACTTTTGATTGGTTCAAAATGTGGCAGCCAAGTTGCTAAAGGGAACTGGGAGTCATGACAACATCACACCCCTGTTGAATCATCCATACTAGCTGCCAGTTCATCTCTGGGCACAATTCAAGGTGCTAGTTATTACCTTTAATGCTCTCTGTGGCTTGGGGTCTGGGTACTTGAAGGATCATCTCTTACCATATGAATTTGCCTGTTCCCTGAATTCACCTGGAGAGGCTTCTGATGTATGCCATCATGTGTGGAAGCTTAGTGGTAATGCATAGGAGAGCCTCCTCTGTTTTGGTATTCATCCTATGGAATTCTCTGCCAGAGGATGTCTGCCTTACCCACACCATATCTGTTTTCAACAGGCTCATGAAATTTTTCTTTATCTGCCAGGCATTGTTTGAACAGCTTACTATTCCTTGTTTTCTTACTCAGCATCTGGAATTCCATGATGACAGTGACCAGATGGAGCCTCTTCAGTAGCTGGTTTATTGCAATATGGTCCTTGCTGCCTTGTGGGGTTTTTTCAAGTCTTTCATGAAATTTCAATTCTAGTTCTCATCATCTGGTTATGCACCTATACACTAAATAGGAACTGGACTGGAAGCACAGCACAGGGAACAAAGCCGCTCCATATGGGAACAATCTGTATTCCAAAGTGCATTATTTCAGTTCTCAGTTTAATTAAAATTTATTTTAGGCAAGTTCTCATCAAGTAATGAAACAACTGTCAGGGAAGAATTACTACTGGGCAGGGTTTGCTGGAGGTTAATCTTCAACTAGCATGTGCTGGCGCGCGCGCGCGCGCACACACACACACACACACACACACACACACAGGGCTGGGAATGTGAGAAGAACCTGTAGAACCCTGTTGAAATTGACAGCAATTTCAAATTACTCATTTTAGGAATATCAATGTAGCACTGAGACAATTGCAGAATACAAAACTTCATTATTAAGTAACTGATCAAGATTCAAGTCCCACCTTTCAAAATATGTTGTTTATGGGCTCATTCAGCTATTTGCCAGAGAGCAACTTTATATTAGGGAATGGTGCCTGCCCGTCTCCCTCTCCCTCCCACTCCCCTTTATTATTATGTTTTAAAAGATATTTGTCAAGGTTGCCATTGAGGTGAACAGGAAAAAAAAACAACACCAATAGTTTATACTTTTGACCATAAAGTTTGGCTTATACAAATTCCAGCTTCATACCTACTTTACAGGCTACTATACTAAACAGACCTGGGTATGTAAAGAACCATCAGCTCCCATGCAAGCTTTCTCAGCATCTGATGTCACAACTGGAGTCTTTTCTCTGGGTGTGCTTGACTGTGCGGCTAAGGTGGGTAATGACCTCAGAGACAGTGGTTTTGTATAATATTATAGAGTAAGGGCCCAAGCCTATCCAACTTTTGAGCTCCGGTGCAGCCTCAATGCAGCCCCAAGGTAAAGGAACAAATATTCCCATACCTTGAGGAGACCTCTGTGACTACCTCACCACCACAGGATGCACTGCACGCTCCATTGGGATGGCTGTACCGGCACTGGAAAATTGGATAGGATTGGGCCCTAAGCAACTTATAGCCCACACTGATTTGGTAGCAGATTCTATTGAAATCAAGGGATTTGCTTCCATTTATTTATTTACAATGTTTATATACTTCCTTCTCAATGAAAAATTAGTAAAATAGTGGTATAACCAGAGGACAATGGTTGTTTTCAGATGCAGAGGTGCAGGTGGGCAAAGAGTTTCAGAATTTAAACTGAAATGCAAACAATATTTAGGCAAGAATAATACAGATAACTTTCTGCATCTTCTGTTGCTGGAAGCACCAGAGAGTGAACAGAAAGCAAACTATGATGGGCCACAGGTGAATAGCACCTTCTGCAGCCTTGGTCCCCACTCTGAAGCTCATTGGAGTTCACTCACTTCTGAAGGGGCATGAGCATACTTTCTCTTCTGCCTGCTTCCTTGAGATCATTAACGTTGCTTGTGTGTTATCAATAAAAGGCATTTGCTTTACTCATTGATATGCTCATTCAGCCGTTCCCAAATTTGAACTAGTCATGGTGCCCTTCTTTTAAGATGCTCTGTCACAGTGATGCCACATCGCAGGAGGAAAAGACCAGCATTCCCCCGAGAACTTGGTCTGGCCAAGATGGCAGTGTCTGGGAGAGCCAGGAAGAAGAGGCCACCAGGGACATCCCACAGTGCCCCTATGAATTTGCCCTGGCATATAGTTTGGGAACCACTGTGCTTATTGCTTCCAAATTTAAAAAGAACCATTGCCCTCTGGCAATACACTGGTTTATACAATACCATTTGACAGCAAGTAAAACAACTTAATTCTAAAATTTTAAGCAGCATTTCAACTCCTTTCTTCCCTGAACAACTCTTCCTTGCATCTTATAGGTTGCCATATGCCTGTTCATCCTATCTCGGAAGACTAATTTACATTTTATGCAAATAATTTTCTAAACGAATCATTGCAAAGATTAAGCATGACCACTGCATTTCCATTCCAAATGGAACCTTCACCCTCAACATGGAAGGATTTAAAAAGTGGCACCTGCCAAAATTTCCTCTTCTGTAGAATGTTTAAAGGGATAGGCATGCTGTCCTCCATTGTATCTGGTCACCCTGGACATGGTTCGAACACCCCTTTTCTTAAACCAAAGACCATTGTACAAACTTCACTCCTTCAACCTTTATGTATCGTTGAAACCTTCCTAGCTGTTCTTTTACAGTGCAACAGATTTTCCTCCACTGATTTAATACTCAGTGGCAAATATTTTGCTTAGAGAAATACTAGAAAAACATTATTGTCCTATAAATAATATATTATCAAGAGTTCAAAATATACCGCAGCAGTAGCAGCTTCTGCAATGTGTGAATTAACAGGAGGTGCACTGCATGGTGTCTACATCATGTGCTGCCTTGAGCACATTCATATGTCTACATTTACCTGCATGCACTCTAGAGAGAATGCATTCATTTCTCACTCCGGCTGTTATCCTGTGCACACTTATACATTGATGGTCCATCCTCACTAGCAATCTTTCCAATGTGGCCCACACTCACTCCATGTTTTTTGGTCTAGTGCAACTGTTGTCCAGTGCGGCAGTCCCTGTTGCTTAAACGACCTGGAAAAGGTATCTGACCAGCGAGTAGCTGGTCGGCCAAGGGTTCTTTTGATGTGATATGGGATCCAGTGCGTGATTCTGGTGCTCCATCGGTCTTCTGTTCGGCGGATGACATGTCCTGCCCATCCGTGCTTTGCAGAAGCCATGTACTTGAGCGGGTCGCAGATCTTGGATTCTTGCCAGAGGTCTTGACTTCTGAGATCATGTTGCCATTGCTTTTGGCACTTCGTCCCGAGGAGGCATCTTTCAAGTGCCCAGTGGGTGGTTTGCATGGCAGTAACTATGGACTTGTTATCTGCCCATGTTTCTGTGGTATAGCAAAAAGCAGGAAGTAGTAGGAAGTCAAACAGGTAGGGTCTCAGCTGCAGATCCTGGATCTGGCTGGTGACTTCTCGGATTGACCCCATGGTGGCCCACGCAGCTTTCCTTCGTCTCCCGTTCTCAATCGCTAGGTCGTTGGCCATGTTCACTTCACATTCCAAGTAGATGTAGCTGTCAACTTTATCCAGGGTGGCACCACAGAGTTGCCCGTTGCTGTTGTCGCACCATTGGTTGGTCATAGTCGGAGTTTTCTTCATATTCATCACCAAGCCAATAGCTTTGTCTATTTTACTCAGCTCATTCAGCATCTCGTTCATCTCCATTGTATTATACTCCTCACACACATCTCCACACACTTATATGGGAGTAAATCCCATGGTCACCTGCTTCTGAATAAGCATGATAGATTTTTACAGAATGAGCCTTGCTGAAGGAGAATCAGCATTATTTCTGTGAAGGTCAGTCCTGCCTTACTACATTTTGGAGTTCTTTGGGGGTGTCAACAGGCTTTTGGATAGAAGCAATTCAGCTGATATTATGGTCCTGGACTTTCAAAAAGTTGCTGACAAAGTCCCTTGCCAAAGTCTCAAGGAAATTTATCAGTCTTGAAATGAGAGATCAGATCCTCTTATGGATTTGGGAACTGGTTATGGAAGCAGAGAGCAGGAATACAAGGTCAATTTTCACCAGTGTATCAGGGGGATTAACAAGATCCAAGAATCTGTCATGGGACAAGTGCTTTTAAATATCTTCATACATGATGTGGAGTTAGGGGCAAACAGCAAGGTCACCCAGTTTACAGATGACACCAAACTATTCAGGGTGGTAAAAACCAAAGTAGATTATGAAATGATGGAAAAGGACCTCACTAAACAGGGTGGATAGGAAACCAAACACCCTCTTTCCCCCCCTCCAGTAATAGTAGTAGTGAAGAGAGACGTTCCTGCTCTTGTAAGTTTTTTTTGCTCCACTTGGACAGCAGTGAGAACTCCTCATAGAATACAACTGAGAAATACAGGATTTTAGCATAGGTGTGATTGGGCAGCAGTACCTGGCTCTCCTCGACCCCCATCCCCCAAGGTAACAGCAAAGAGAAAAGCTCATTCTCTGTCCATTTCAGATTCTCTGTTTGGAAATGTTCTTATTTTTTAGTGTTTAACCATTTTTAAACTTCCTTCACAATAGCAATGCCAATACCATTTTGCCCATACCACTGGTTGGGAAGCCTGTGCTTAAGAGGTAGCTTGTGGTTAAGAGTTTGGGACTCATGACAGCCCTGCAACATGATACATGGCTAGTATTGCTGTTTGGAGGTAGAGTTGAGGCTAGTTCATGTCTGCAGCCAAAAATGACCCCCACAAGCAGTAGTATTCTCAGAAGGGGGTTACGCTAAGTTTTGCAGTGTGCTTCAACGTGCCATGTAAACTGCCTTTCTCCCTCACCATTGGAGCCATTCCAGGTGGCGAGAGCAACATGGAGGAGATACCTCTGCATTACTCTTGCCACCCAGAATGACTCCTGTGACGAGGAGGAGGGGCAGCTTACACAGCGCATTGAGGCACCCTGCAAGTGCTGCCCTCTGGGAATGCTAATGCCCACAGGACATCCTTCAGGTTGCAGCAAAGGTCATTCTGCTGCTGTCTCCTTTCCAAGCCAAATCAGGCAAATTGCATACAGAAACCTTGTGCTCTGCTGACTAGCATACAGACACATCACACTTCTAAATGTTAAAAAAACACACATTTAAAACATGCAAGAAAAATAGAAGTGGAAAGAGCATAAGCTCCTGTTTTGCTGCTATGATTTTTTGAGGGTGGGTGGGGGCTGTCCTCACAGCTATTATTCACAGCTCTCTGTTCACAGCTATGATAAAAACGTAGATAAAATCCTGGACAGTTCTCACTTCCTTCCCAGGGCAGGGGGGGAAAAGCCCCAAGAGCTTTATAAGGAACCAGTAAGTTCCATTCACAAACCTCTGAACTATGATGGGAGCCTTTTCCTAGCTCTGTGGGTCTCATTTGTGAGAGGGGAAGAAAGCACATTGTCACTGGCTCATATCTCAGCTTCCAGAGCAGCTAGAAACTTACTCTTTAAAAAGAAAGAAAGAAGCTGGCAATCCAGGCCAGCTAATGGACCAAACAAAGACCGTGGAATGCCTAAAATGTGCAAAACACCAAAAACCTGCTGACCTGGGTAAAATGGCAATCCTGTGTACGTACCATTGGGCCAATGGTAACAGCAGCTCTTGGCTGTAGAACTTGTAGTGAGAGTGGCTGTTGAGGCACTGGGGCAAAGGTGCATCCTGAGCATAGCATGAAGGGCATGTGCTCCAGGTGCCACACCAGGGGGAGCGCATGTCTGCCCGAGGCTCCTCCCAGTCACCTCTGAAGGTGCGGCACTGCGAGCTCTGCTCTGGAGTGCCTGCTCCCGGCTTTGGAGAATGCTCCAAACCTTTCCCACTGCCAGGAGATGCGGTGAAGCCCTGCCTGGAGAGAAGATGTTGTATGACATCATGACATTGCATGACATTTTGACATCACTGCCCCAGGCACTGGGGTGAAGCACTACTCCTCTGCACTTGGGGGAGGATCAATGATGTACTAGGTCCTTTTCCCAGCTTTCTTGTTGCTGCCATAGGCCCTGCAGTGGGTATGGCAGAAATGCTACTTCTCCCAAGGTGCGTTATGAGTATTACTAAGAGTATTTATATGCTACAAAAGCAAGCAGCCTGGGTAATACAGATATTATGTGGCTACGTTACTCTCAGGTAGCTGTACTGGTGGTTCATTATAGCTTCAGATGATGAATATCCAATGTCTGGATTATTTATGGAAAAGAAAGATGCTTTGATTTAACTAGGCAGGGGACAAAGCCAAGTGCCAACATAATAGATGAGATTGCTCTGTGTGTCAGCACTGAAAGCCTGGTGCCTGATCCTGTTTTTGGTTGCTAGTACCTTCCTAAAATATATTTTACAAATATTAACATTCTGGTCTCAGTGCAAAAACTATTGACAAAATGTGTACAGCTTTATTTTTTGCCTTTCACTAGATTTCTATGGTTTTTTTCTTAACAGTAGAAATCATAAAAATTCTGGAAGTTTTCATTTTTGGAATCCTTATCCAATAACCAATCAAGTCTCCACATTTTTCTTTACTGGGGTTCAGAATTTGGACTGCAACATCAAGGCCACTCTGCTTCTTCAGTTTCCCAGGGCCTTTGATAATTCATGGAGAGGCTATGAAATAGTAAGATCAGGTACTCAAAGCTGGTGATAGCTGTGTGCCTCAACCCCCTTTGGAATGTCAAGTTATCATTTATGCTTCACTGCCCCTGATGCTCAGCATCTTCTAATTGCTTCTTACAAGACTATCCAGTTGCCAAGTGAGAATTCAGTATCATTAACCAGTTTCATTTCGAAGCAAGCAGCCACAGTTTCTTGCATGTAATCATAATTCTGGTGTGGTTGTGCTGGGATACTTAGGTTTGCAGCACAAATGCAGGTGGAAATCAATCATTCATATCTCCAAATATGTGTGACCAGTCTGAACAAAAGTTTCCAGAGGGATCACTCAAAAGATGATTCAGTTTTCTGTAGCAGGTAGGTTTTTAAGATGTTTAAATTGCAATAAATTTATTTTAAAGTTGCAGGCCAACGTGAAGCCTGTCTTTTTATCTTAGGATATGTCCTCAGAAACAGACGAAATGAAACTCGTCTTGGAGGTTTATCAATTCATGCTGTACCACAGAGATGTCAAATCTCTGTATTTCGGGGGGTGGGGAGCATTGTATTCTCCAGAAACTAGACTAGGGGGTCAAAACAATCCAATCTTCCCAGGGATGGTTGAGCTGTGTAATGGAATGCAGTAGTGTTCCTATGGGTAGGTCAAGGGGGAGAAATGCCCTGAGGCACCATACCTGCAGGGGTGGTACCACCTTCCTTGGCCCCCGACTATAATCTTCCTCGGCCCCCATACAGAGGCCTTCAGAGAGCCAGGGAGGCCCTGTGTGGTCTACTTCAGCCCTCTGAAGGCCTTCTAAGGCCCCCAGAGGGACGTTAAATCCCACTTCTGGTTTTTGACAAAAACTAGAAGTGATGTTTTAGGCTCTTACAAGGTCCCGTGGAGGGAGGGACAGCATACTCCTCATTGGGGGGACATTCTGCAGTCCTGGCTCTGGGTGGCACAAGGGCCAGGATCGCCAGTGATGGCATGACCTAAAGGCAAGGACTTCATGTATGAAGTGTGCACATGCTTAGATGGTATGAGATAAATGATTTTAGTGAAGCTGAGAAATGGCCGTATTTTTTGAAAGTCCATCCCCAAGAGGCAGGTGGGCATTAGGCACTGAAATGTTGGATAGGATGGAGCGCTAAATAGAGGATACAGGGAAGGAAGGCAGCCATTTGCGATTTGACTTTCCTTTTAAATTTTGTGGGACAAATTAGTGTTTTGTTGATAGAATGAGTATTCAAAACAAAGAGTATTCATAGGACAGTGCAAGCAGACGGTTGCTCACGATAAGAGGCATTTGGTTGTTATGAAGAGTTCCTTGAAGATTCCATCTTAATTGTTCTGCTATTGAAATGGAAGAATAAAGTAATAAAATTAGATGTCTTTAAAGACTTGATTAAAAAAGTAATTATTCTGCTGTCTTGCCAGTCCATTTTTTCCCTGTCAAGTTTTTCCTTCTTTGGGCAGATTCTCAGCTACAGTCACCTATAAACCACTGGCGAAGGACATGGCCTATTCAGTTCCTGTCATGTTCCTTTCCTTGATGTGCGATTATCTTCTCAGCCTTATCCCATGGAAAAACTGAGCCATGTTGTGAACTGCTCCTTGGAAGAGGGATCAAAGTTCTTAGACTGTATGACCAACAGAGCTCAGGAAACAAGACATGGGAGACAGAGAATGCTGCGGAAAGGATGGCCTGTATCAATAATTGGGCCCTCTGAGTCCCTTAGCAGCATCTCCCTTCTCCCCACCCTTTGGTCTGCCCCTCCCCCTGTACTACGCCTCACTTTCTGAGACCTTCTCTCTTCCAGCACTTCGGTGGAAGTGGTGCCACTGAAAGGGTGGTCCACATGATAACTGGGCTTTCCCAACACTGCCCTTTCAGTAGCACCACCCTTTCAGCCAATGCATCACTTTGTAGTTCAGCAGCTGAGAGCAGCTAATGGTGGTGCTGTGAGAGCCCAGTTATTGCACAGCATGATAAAAAGCTTCTGCGGGCCATATTCGGCCTTATGTTTCACACCCTTGCTGTAATGTTTGGAACTCCATCAGTGTGAAGATTTGGGCTGGTCTCCAGGAAGTTCTGATCAAGAAAGGAATTAGAAACATATCTCATAGGACTGCTTTCAGTCTATTATTTCCCAGAGATGTTTGGGGAATACTATTTCAAAATGCTTATTTCTTGTTGGACCAGCATTAAGGCAACTTTCCTCATTTTCGTTCTTTGGCCAGCCTGAGCTCTTGTTTATGTTCATATATGTATATATCTCAGTCTATTTAATCATGTTTAGTTTGGTTCATTGATCATGTGAATTGAAATGTTTTGTTTTCTCATGGCTTTTCTTTCTGTCTGAAAACTTTGGGCACATGCAAGCTTCCTTGGGAATAAGTCTTACTGAAGTCATTAGAACTTCCAAGTGAAGATGAACGTAATTGCAGAAATATAACTCTTTCTGCTAATTAATATTTGCTCTTTTAAAAAAAAGTATGCAACTATACATTACATCCTGCCCGTCCTTTTGCATTACTTCAAGTTGCTTCTGCTTTTCTCTTTCCAGATGCAATTGTAAAATATGTTCATTCTTGCATTTCTAATGGGAGAACACAGATGGTGACAGCTAAGTGTAACTGCAGCTATTAAAATTTGCTGTGATTGTTCCTCACAATGAGCTTTGGGTCCTTTAAAGTATTCTAAAGAGGATTCTTGTGTAAATGTGATGAAGTGGAGGGGGAGACTCCAAAAGTAGCTTATTTGATTTAAGGAAGCTGGTTGAAAAAGTTTTGTAGCTCTGTTCCCAGTAGATGGCTCAGCATGACCTTGGCCATGAATATCTGAAATAACTCAGATAAGTTCACGTTCTACAAAATCAGTTAATGATTACAGTAATGACACAACCAAAAGTTTAGCCCTCTGGAGGCTGGAATCTCAATGAATTCAGTGGGGCTTACTTCTGAGGAAACATGCTAAAGATTGGGCGGCACATCAGTGAGACCAGCAGTGCAATCTTATGCTTGTGTACTTGGAAGTAAGTCCCCTTGTGTTTAGTTAGGCTTACTCCCAGGAAAGCATGTATAGTCAGTTCTCTTTATACACAAATTCACTGAGAATTCGCTTATCTGCAAAAGGCAGAATTGCCACCATCCCTGGTTATCTGCAGCTCTGTTCTCCTTATCTGCAAATACTGTGCCAGTGCACTCGGGGTGGGTGGCCTGGCACAGCTACAAGCAGGCAGTCAGGGGCAAGAGAGGTTGTGGGAGGAGAAGAGGCAGTGGCCTCCTCCTGAGCAGAAGGCAGCACTGGCATCATGCAGGGGGGAGAGGACGAGACTTACACAGTATACATCTGATGTGGGAGGGGGTTGAGATAATCGCACTGGGCCAATTATACTCCTTGATTTTTTTAAAGTTGCCTGGATTGGGTCAGTTTTCCACATCAAATGGGCATTGGTATTGGGCCAATACCACTGAACATTTGAACCAAAATTGAACATTTGTGTCCACATCCAGACTTGCCCCACCATCTTGGAAACTCCAGTTGAATACAACTCCAGCAGTGATGAGAGGTCTCTGGAAGGCTACCTGAGGACTGCTCTTGAGCAAGCCCAGAGAAGGAACCAAAAGACAGGTGGAGAAGGAAGGGTGAAGCAATCCCCTCCTCACTGCTGAACAATGGAGGCCTCATTGTTGGGCCATCAACTTGTTGATCAACAAGTTGAGGGATAGCCAGCATGGAGAAATGAGTGCATTGAGGGACATCTAGCATGGAGGAGGACACATCAGATGTTAAAGATGTTGATGAGCCGTCACTATCACCCAGCTCCACAGATTTCAAGTTAAGATTCAGGTTCATAAAGTTGCATGGTGTATGGTGAAGAGGATCCTCTGGAAGCTAACCCCATTTTTTCCATAGGCTCAATGATTCAGTATCCGCTAATTTGGTATTCACTAGGTTTTCCAGGAACCTAACCCTAGTGCAGTGGTTTTCAACCACTGTGCCGTGGCAAACTGCTGTGCCATTAATGGTCCGCAGGTGTGCCACAGGACTCTGGAGAGGGTCATTTATTAGTAGGTCCATTGGGGGATGTGAGCCCCCCACCAACAGCTTGGTGTGCCTTGTCAATGGTCAAAAACCTGATGGTGTGCCTTGACAATTTTAGCAACTTGTCAATGTGCCATGAGATGAAAAAAGGTTGAAAATCACTGCCCTAGTGGATAGCTTGAAATATGTATAGGATTGCAGCCTTACAGCACAATCATATACAAGCCTAATCCTATACATGTAAGGGGGCAATCCTAACCCTTTATTTCAGTGCTTTCCAGCACTGGCATAGTGGTGCAATGGGACATTGCTGCACCCTGCAGTTGGATGTCACTCCTGGAGGCCTCCTCAAAGCAAGAGAATGTTTGTCCTCTTACCTCAGAGTTGCATTGCCCTTATGTCAGTGCTGGAAAGCACTGACATAAGGAGTTAGGATTGCGCCCTAAGTTAGTTCCATTCTGTTCAATGGCACTTACTCCCAGGAAAGCGTGTAGGATTGCAGCTTTAAAACTGTTTCAGTTTGGCCTAGAACAGTGGTTCTCACACTTTTAGCTCTGGGACCCACTTTTTAGAATAAAAATCTGTCAGGACTCATCAGAAGTGATGTCATGACTGGAAGTTACATCATCATGCAGGGAAATTTTTTAACAATCCTAGGCTGCAATCCTGTCCAAACCTATCCAGGAGTAAGTCCCATTGACTATCATTGTTAAAAGCATCTACATAGTAGCCTGTTCAAAGTACAGATCTGCCACATTTCCCCAAATTCAGTCACATACCATGGCAGCATCAAGTCTAATATATTAAAAATAAAATATTGAAATGAATGGGGACCTACCTGAAATTTGCTTGCAAACCACCTAGTGGGTCCCAACCCACAGTTTGAGAAACATTGGCCTAGATAGTTCCCTGGGATATACATGAAACTCCGTTATTCTCCCCATCACAGAAAATGGTCTCGTCGACTTGCACCACCATTGGATTCTCCACTCAGCTTGCATCAATATGTGAGCATCAATACTCGCATCATTGATATTCAGAATATGAATCAAAGGCCTGATTCAGCAGGCTACAAGGGGCATTAGACAAGTTGGACATAGCCTTGGTTGGGATCTGCCTCCTTGGCGTCCACCTCCAGCCTTTCGCTGCTGCTCTGCCATGGTGATGTGACCATTTTAAACAATTGCTTCAACAGAGAAGAATTCCAAGCCGACAACCTCTCAGCCTCTCAAACAGACGCTCTTGCTCGCTGAGGTAATGACCTTATAATTAAACTGTGTAGAGGACACTGCTCAGAACCAGCTCACTTAAATGCTTAGATTTCAACTTGGGCTACTTCCAGCTTGAGTAAATCCATTAATTACACTTCATACAGCGATGTTTACTGACAAACGAAAGATTTCATTAAGGCTGCCTGCCTCCTAAAGCACAGTTGGACCACAGAAACCAACCCCCCCAGCCTTTGTGCTGTTAACGGAGCACTGCCGTCTCTTTCTGTTACACGCGCTGTTCACCTGAGGGGAGGATTGAACCAATGATCTCTCCTCTTATCTCAGCAGCTCAAGCCCAGTGTCTTTGCCGCCCATTTGGGGGAGGACTGGCACCACAGAAGGCAAAATTGGACGTGTACTTAGGAGTTGTTGCAGCACAGTCTTTATCCACCACAGGGACAAGTGAATAAACATACTTCAAGGGAGAGAAGGAGAAAACATTAAAGTTTAATGAAAACAAGCCAGTGATAAAGGAAGCACATCAGCTAGAGGCTCAGTGGCAGCTAACAGGGACTTTCTAAAGCTGTTAACCTCTTAACTCATTCATTTGTAAGGGCCCCGGTGTAACAGAAACTGACTCTTAAAGGAACATCCCATTATTTTTACAGAGCCCCTTTCTGGTTCCTTGATTTATGGGTAGCAAAATTTCCACTTTGGCTGTGAAGCTAGTTTCTTGGTTTAAAACACTTGCGTGGCTTTCTCTTTCCTTCTTCCTTGATCAAATATGCTTTTGCAGAAATGGAAGACTGTCTTGTGCTTGTATTATATGAGCAACCATCATGCTAGTACAGGGGTGCCCAAACCCCAGCCCGGGTGCCACTTGCGGCCCTCAGGGACTCCCAATGCAGCCCGTGTGGAGCCCCCAGTCTCCAATGAGACTCTGGCCCTCCAGAGACTTGCTGGAGCCCATGCTTGCCCGACGCAAGTGCTCTCTGCATGAGGGTGAAGGTTCAGCCTCTTGCGTGAGCTGTGGGATGAGGGCTCCCTCCACTGCTTGCTGTTTCACATTTGTGATGTAGCAGCAGCAGCAAAGGAAAGGCCTTTTATAGGCCTTGAGCTATTGCAAGACCATCATTCATTCCATCTCTAATATATTCATTTATGTAAATTTATTCAAATTTTAAATGTAAATTAATTCATTTTTTCCCTGCCCCGACACAGTATCAGAGAGATGATGTGGCCCTCCTGCCAAAAAATTTGGACACCCCTGTGCTAATATGAAGCCAAGCACTAAAAGTTCAAAAAAGTGAAATTTGAAAGGAAATGGAGAGTTTCTCCCAAGATGAAAACATCTTAGAATTTCCAAGGGAAGCAAAAGGAATGTTTCTAAGACAAGTGCAATTTCTCATGGGGTGTCTGAGATTACATGCGAGGCTCCTATGACATTCAAAACTCCAGAAGCTTTTCTGAAGTGTGTGACGTGATAAACAGTAAATGTCATGTATTACTAAGGGCACAGTCCTCACCAGGTCTGCTCAGAGGTAAGTCCTCTTTGTTCAATGGGGCTTACTCTCAGGAAAGTGTGGTTAGGATTGCAGCTTCAATCATCTGGTGTGGTGACTTGTCTATACAAAGAATGGAATGACTATCGGCCCAATCCTATGCTGCCAGGCCACTGGTGGAATATGCACGGCACTGGTGATGAATGCTTTATGGCTGTTGTAAAGTAGTCACTGATAGCACAGGCTGTTGGGCTGCTGGTGGACAGGCCAGAACAGCCTTCTGGGTGCTGGTGGACAGCCAAAGATCTGCCTCATAAAGTAGGTCATTGGGGGAAGTGGGGTGGAATGGGATGAGAGGAGTGGGATAGGATGGAATGTGGGAGGGGTTGGCAGAACAGTTCAGTGATGGGGATAGGGAGCAGGGTGGGTCATGTCCAGAAAGGGGGTGGGTTTGGCAACAGCGGTACCTGCCAAATCATAAGCCCCTTTCTGGGCCTCATCCACCTGCATGGCTCGTTGCAGATATGCACCAGCCTTTGAGCTGGTTCAGGTCTGAGTTTACCCATTGCAGCTGCCAGGGCTTACCCTGGAACAAGGGAACAAGGCAGGCCTCCAGAGGCCAAAACTCTCTCATAGGATATAGCAGTTGCCATGTTGGCACTGCTGCATCACTCCATGATAGAGGGGTTGTTATGATTGAACTGTATGTTGAATAGAAAGCAGATTGTTTAAAGCAGCCATTGTCAACCTTCTTTTGGCTACGGCTCCTTAGGAGCCCTTCTCAGGTTCCTGTCAAACAAGGATACAACACGAACAGATAAACATAAAATCATTTATTATTGAACACCAAGAAAATGTGAACAAATGTGCCAGGGCTCCCTGGGGGGCCATATGTCTCCCATTGAGAATGGCTGGTCTACAGGGCCAGTTCAGACAAACAAGAGACTGGTACATGATTCCTTGTTCACATTAAATCTGAAAGGGTTTATTTATTTATTTTTTTACTATTGAAAAGAAACCTGCTTTACTAACAATTTTTTAAAATTAAAACTGAGTTCTTTACTAACTT
This sequence comes from Tiliqua scincoides, assembly GCF_035046505.1. Lineage (NCBI taxonomy): Eukaryota > Metazoa > Chordata > Lepidosauria > Squamata > Scincidae > Tiliqua > Tiliqua scincoides. The sequence continues at coordinate 190,869,296 of NC_089824.1, forward strand.
CAGACTTTTGAAAAAGCACTTTGTCCCCAAATTTTCACATAAATACCAGCCCAATCCTGAGCTGCTTGGCACGTGGGGCTGCCACGGTGCCAAACATGGCTGCTGCAGTATCCTGCACACACTGGGGAGCTGCCGGTGGCTCCTCAGGAGAAGGGGACATTTGTCCCCTTCCCCTGAGTAAGGGAAGTAGCCCCACATTGGGGCTACTCGACTCGGCAGCGGCTCTTTAGCTGGTGCAGAATCAAGAAGCCTCGTGTCAGGCTGCAAGGCCTGACATGAGGCCCTGGATCTGGTGGAGCTCAGCTCTGCTGGTCCGCCCTGTCTCCCCCCCCCAACCTTCCTCCCATCCTCCACCTGCCCCGGAACGCCTCCTCCCCACAACCCAAGTTACCTCTCTGCCACCAGGCACTTTGCACAGAAAGCCTGGTGGCAGATTGCTGGCTTCCAACTAGTGCTGTTCCAGTGCAGGCTTGCGCTGGGCTAGCTCCAGTGCTGGGCCAGCACAAATGCCCACAAATGCGTCGTCGTCGTCGTCGTCGTCGTCACCGCCGCCGCCGCCGCCGCCGTCGTCTTCTTCTTCTTCTTCTTCTTCTTCTTATTATTATTATTATTATTATTATTATTATTATTATTATTATTATTATTATATTAATTTGTACCCCACCTTTTTGCCCAACGGGCACACAAGGCGGCTTACAACATTTTTTTAAAAATACAACATTAAAAACAATTAACAACAGTTTACATAATTAAAAAAATCTAAAAACAAACCCTGTGGATTTTCATATAAAAGCAAGAACGCCAGCCAGCCTGTCAACAATTAAAAGCTTTTTGAAATAAAAAGGTCTTCAGTCCATGCCGAAACGTTAGCAACGAGGGAGCAGTTCTCAGTTCTAAGGGGAGGGTATTCCACTGTTCGGGGGCCACCACCGAGAAGGCCCTCTTCCTGGCCGCCACCCCTCTCACATCTCTTAGTGGTGGCACAGTCAAAAGGGCCCCCCTCCAGATGATCTAAGAGCACGGGCAGGATTGTAGGGAAGGAGGAGGTCCCTCAAATACCCCGGACCTGAGTCGTAGAGGCATTTGCGATGGTGTGCACCAGCGGTGAGCCGTGCACAATCAATAGGATTGGGCCTTAACTCTGGCCAGCTATGACCACAATAATGCCACTTACCTGGGAGACACTTTCATTTAATTCAGTGGCACTTATTTCTGAGACATGCACAGGATTTTGCTAGAAGTTACCTGTATGATACTGCTACTCTTCAGTAGAGCCACAAAAAAGTATTCAATGAAGGCAAAGTAGATAATGAGGGAGCAAGCTCCACCTTGCATATTAAACCTTTCTGAGTGAGAAAGGTCTATTTTTCTTATTAACTTTCTGATCCTAAATGTATTTGCACAGGAGTGACAGTGATTTCAACACAGTTGACATCCAAGTACCAGTAACTATGATTTCAGCCTCAATTTAGAATTCTATTTGGATTTTGTTGTAGGCTATATAACTTGCTAGAGAGGATTTTGGTTGGGAAGTCTTTCTTGTCCATTTTATAGAAATTCAACAGGAGGACTTCTTTATCCGGTACAGTGCAGTGGTTCTCAAACTTTTTAGAGGCTCTAGAGCAGTGATTTTCAACCACTGTGCCACGGTACATTGTTGTGCCGCAGATGGTCTTCAGCAGTTCGGTGGGAGGCTCATTTATTAGTAGGGCCATTGAGGGAGGTGAGATTCCTGACAGCAGCATGGTGTGCTTTGTCAATTGTCCTAAAACTAACAGTGTGCCTTGCAATTTTAGTGCTTTGTCAGTGTGCTATGAGATGAAAAAGGTTGAAAATCACTGGCTTGTAGACTGCTGCCGGATTTTTAAATGCCAAGGGGTGTGACTGTAATGGTGATTGGGCAGCAGTGTTCCCCCACCCCAGCAGAAGCTTGTTTAACCTTGATGCACATACAGTAATCTGCCCTGTCCGTTTTGCAAACCACCCAAAATTGAGTCACAACCAACTGATAGGTCCTGGACCCACAGTTTAAGAACTGCTGGCATAGTGTATGCAAAAGATATCTGGCTATTGGAGGATTAATGTTGTAGGAGAGCTGTGACAACTGGAACCCACTAGAGTTATTTTAAGATGGTGGTTAGAATTGTGGTGTCAGCATCTTCTAGGTCTTAGGCTGCAATCTGAACCACACTTTCCTGAGAGTAAGCCCCATTGAATCAAATAGGACTTACTTCTGAGTAGACCTGGTTAGGATTGTGCCCTTAGTTGTATATTATTTATCAAATAAATACAGTTCTTTTTTATTTTCATTTTTTACATTCCAGGAAAACTGGAAGATAAAATATTTAAAAGCACATTACAAAAATCCAGCATAAGGCTATATCGATGGAGAAGGCTTCACATGTTGAATTTCTGCCTTTCATGCTACAGTTGCAGGAAAGAATTTTAGACATCAAGTTGTAGGTGCCTTGAGAAATGATTCAGTAAACCAGTCCAGATGGCAGTTCAAGGCAAACAGAAAAAATGAAAGCAAAAGCAGAGAGGAGAGTAAGGATTAGAAATGCACGGAAGGGAGGGCAAACTGTACTTATGCTTTCACATCTTCTTGGTCTGTATTCAATCTGTATACAACTAGTATAACAGTTAATAAAGTATATTTCTTATACCTTTGAGAAAATGAATTGCCTCAGAGGGCTAGGGCCTTCAGAACATCCAAGCCAAGAAGCTGAACCAAGAGGAAGGAATCTTGAGCTTCGTATACAGAATATACAGTTGTGCCTCAGCATCCGCAGGGGTTCTGATCCTGGAACCCCCACAGATGCAGAAACCCATGGGTAATAAAATCAGCAGGTCACAGCATGCTGAACCCTCTGAACATGAACTGGAGCTATGCTTCGGTTGCATCCAGAGGGTCTTCTGAGGGTCTGAGAGGCCTCCACAACCCTCAGAAACTTTGATTGTGTTCAGAAGGTACAGATCCAGCCTCTACTCAGATCCTGCGAGTTCAGAACCTGTGGTTAGTTAACACTGCGGGTTCTGAATCTGTGGGTAAGGGGGCAGGACCTGTACTTCTGAGAATCTCAGGGATATTACAGGCATCCCCCAATAACTGTAGATCTGGTATCCACTTATCTGCAGTTCCCGTTGCCCCGTGCCCATTACTTTTCTTTATGTTCATTACAGGCACGTGAAATGTCTCTTGCTTTATCACAAGTGTCACCAGAGTAGTGTCAGCCTGCCTAGCCCTCATTTTGTTACATTTCTCTTTTGTTCTGAATCATATCATGCTGATTACAAAAAAAGATCCAAGTAAAACTTATTCATTCATTTTCATTTATTCATTTATAAAACAGATTTTGGGGGGGGGGGGCTGTGAAAATGTGTTAAATATATGATGTGGCTCTGGTACTGAAAAGTTTGGAGACCCTTGCTGTGGCAGAAAAAGTAAAGTAGGTAATTTTAAATTCTACAAAACTCTAGCCCCTGACCTTCACCAGTGCTAGCCAAATCATGGTTCATGTAGCCTTATAAAAACAGTAGTTAAATTGCGTGTCATAAAAGATAGGGGGCTGAGTTAACACACATAGGATCAAGTGTTCATAAATGTTATATATATTTTGGGAGAATATTTTCTAATCCAATTTTTCACTTTTTATATATTTGTTTTAAAACTATTGCAATTCTTTCTAAGAGTTTGGAATGAAATGAACTAGATCTTTAAATTAAGTCAGTGGTTCTCACACATTTAGCATCGGGACCCACTTTTTAGAATGAGAATCTGTCAGGACCCACCAGAAGTGACATCATGCCCAGAAGTGTCATCATCAAGCAGGAAAATTTTTGACAATCTTAGGCTGCAATCCTACCCTCACTTACCCAGGAGTAAGTCCCATTTACTAAAATTGTTAAAAGAAAAGACATCGTAGCTTGTTCAAAGTACAGGTCTGTAACATATCCCCAAATGCAGTCACATACCATGGTAGCATCAAGTCTAATATATTAAAAATAAAATACTGAAATGAATAGGGACCCACCTGAAATTGGCTTGCAACCCACTTCATGGGTCCCGACCCACAGTTTGAGAAACACTGAATTAAGTATAAGTAGGACTAACAGCCCAATTCTATCCCCCACCCCAATGCAGCAGCTCAAAAACAACTTGTGTTTCACCCTGTAGGGAAGGGCAAACCTGGAAGTCTCCTCTGGGTAATTACTGGTGCAGGCCCACATGGACCCTGGCAGCAGGATCAGGTCTGGGCAGGGGGGTTGAATTCTTCATCCACTACTGCCCCCAAACCCACCCCCTTTCTGAAGTGATCCACCTGCCCCTGCCCCATCCCACCCCTCCTCCCCTGCTGACTTACCTGGGTCCGCAGATCTCCTGCACCCTACCGCTGTTCATGGGGCCACTCCAGTTTCTCTGATGTCACTTTCAGGGCACTTTGTTAACAGCCAGAAAAGGGAGATGGTTGTGTCCAAGCTTAGGATTGTCCTAGCTCCCCAATACATCTGCTGTAGTCTGTAGTTTGTTTCATGAACCGATGAGGATGTCCTGTACAGGCAACAAAGTGGGGCTAGAGTAGAGAAATAGAGAATAAAGAGTGGGGCTTACCACAATCTTACATTGCTGTTTGGCCTGGTCCAGCCTGGGGAATGAAATGAAGCAATTAGTAAAATCCAGGCTGGAGTTACTCCAGATGTTGACACATTAAGGTTATAATCCTATGCATATTTATTTAGGAGAAAGCCCCACTGGACTCAGTGAGGCTTGTTGCTGATTAAACAGGCACAGGATTAGTCTGCACAATTACTATAAAACATGGAAGCAGGACTCTTGGTACACACTTACAAATGTCCCTGGGGCAAATTGCAGTGATTGTTTTGGATATTTTCTCATGTTATAAGCTGGTGGTACATGCATGCAACGATAAGTGTCAATTTGCCACTTGCATAGGCCTTTGGGTTAACTTAATTGATACAAATACTGGCGGCCTTGACTTACCAGAGGCAACACTGACTTGCGTGTCTCTTTCAAAACATATGCGTCTCTTGCTGTTCGAAAATAGCATATGATGAGACATTTTTCAACACTGCAGTTCTGGAGTTTGACTAACACTTACAATCAATGTTTAAATCAAGAATGACCAGGCTTTGTATTCTTGGAGGCTACTTGATTCTCCAAGAAGTGATCTGGGAACCTGGGACCTTCACAACTGTATTTTGCCATACCTGTGGATTTCATTACTGGCGGCCCAGCCTAAAATTGATACCATCTCTGTAAGATCTTCACGTTTATGGAGCACAGACACTTGGGCTTAGCAGAACTATTACATATTCACCAAACCCAAATAGTTACATGTGAATGTTAATGTGTGAAATGTCTCTTTTTTCTTATAGTATTGGGAAACAAATTTATTTTTCTTTTTTGAGTGGAACTATGGGAAAACTTTTCACTGTGTCACAAATATTAATCAATATTTGGGGCGAGATTGCGCCAGGGGCTGGATCTGACCCATGCGTCATCAGATGGCTGTTTCCTGGTTTAAAGTAATGCAAAAAAACCCTCCAACAAACCCCAAACCAGAGCACTTGCATTAATCTTGTCTTCTCCCGCGTAACATTGTCTGCCTCAGGCTCAACATCAAGTCAATACTGCCAGGGCCAATTCACACAATCATTCCGGCATGATGTAATGTGAATTAATGTGCTCATGGTGTTTGCTGAATGTGCACTGAAGTGGTTATCTGCTTGCTTCACTGTAAGCATAGGTCATGGGTCACCTGTGTTCATGTTGAAACATGCAAATGACTACTTCACCGCAGAGTCTACAACTGCCACAAGCGCAGTAACCCACATCATAACATGCCAGTCTAGCAGTGTTAATTGGTCCTTACACATAAAGGTTGAGATCATGGGACTGTAAGGTAAGTTTGCATACTGTAACAGTAGGAGAGCAAAAGACTTAAAATGTGACAGTGCAGGTGGAAAAGCCATACCACAAATATATGAGGGTCAGTTTCTTTCTCTCTCTCTTTCTCTCCCCAAAATAATTAGGTTCCAGCGCTTATACAGGTGCTTCATTAAGAGCTGCTTTTTGCCAGATAGAACTTAAATAGCAGATCAATTAGCTAAGTTAATGCCAAGGATGCAAATTTCCAGCTGGGAAGACTAATGTCTAAGCAATAAGACATGACAGCAAGAAGATCGGTGTATCATTAGAGCCTGTCTTTGACACCTGCATTAGACATAATGCTGTAGGTCAAGTGACTCTGAGTACCTGTACAATATCTCTGGTTCCAGAGATGTGAACTCTGGAGGTGCCTTAAGAAAAAGGTTATAAAATTTATACATTTAATTAAATTTGGTGTCCAGGCTATTGGATATCAGCATTTCTAACTGCTGAAATTGTCAGATCTCCATGCAATGAAAAGTTGGATAAAAGGAATTTTCTCCCTTTTTACAGTACCATCACTGCTTGGTTATTTTGACTGCTGTGTACTGTTTGCTAGCACTGTATTCCTTGAAGCTTGTGTGGCCTAACCTTAAAGGAGCCAGCCATTTTCAGAGTGCCATTTGTAAAAGGTGCACCAGAAGAGAGGTGAGTAGTGTGCTGCCAGGTCACCACAAGGAAGGTCAGAGCCTTTCCAACTGGGCTAGTGGATCTGAAGCTATCCCCTGCTGAAGGTGGGGGAACATGGGGGTGGTGGTAGGAGAGCAGAACAGGGTGGCAAAGGAGCAGGGGGAGGGTGTATTGGGTCTGGGAAGAGGGGAATTGGGTCTGCATTGGAGTGGGGGAAGAATAGGATTGGACTGTTAGGGTTAGGACTCAGCAGGTGCCGCTAACAGTGAACTCACCCCCTTCCTGGGCCTGATCTGTTCTCCACCCTCCCTCATCTCAACATTCTGCCAGCCCTCTGCCTCCCTCCTGACCCCTGCGCAGCCTTATCTGCACCAGCAGGTGTCCTCTGTCCATCTTTGCAACTGGCTGCTTGAGAGCATGTGTCTCCGATGGTATACCATTTGGGCCGTTAGATCATTTAAAAAGTACATAAAGAAGGATTAGTTCCACTCACTCAACACTCTTGTCGCAATCAAATGTGAGTGTCAATCCCACCCCATTTTAGGTGAAAATGAAAACATCGGAAGAGTCAAACACACATGTCCACAGGCAATGCCTTCTCCATGGTGGTCCCTAGGGTGTGGAACCCTATCCTGGCTCCTTGTAGAAGAATTGGTTATTTTGACAAGCCTTTCATTGGTGGTTTTAACAGTCTGTTGGCTGTTGTTGTGGACTTTTCAGCTGCCATTTGAATGGACTCTTCTTAAAAACATATTTGGTTTTATTTTGATGTACTTTGTTACAGCTCAAAGATAAAGTATAAAGTATTTTGAATGGAAAGGCAGTATTAAATCCCTTCAATCAATCAATCAATCAATCAATCAATCAATCAATCAATCAATCAATCAATCAATCAATCAAATACTCTGCATTTTTGTCTGTTTGGACCCTATTTTATGTTCTGTTCTGAGGATAACATGAAATAAGGATATATATTAGTATTGGCAACCTTCAGTCTCGAAAGACTATGGTATCGCGCTCTGAAAGGTGGTTCTGGCACAGCGTCTAGTGTGGCTGAAAAGGCCAATCCGGGAGTGACAATCCCTTCCACACCGGGAGCAAGTGCAGTCTGTCCCTGGTCTGTCTCCCTGGCTATGGGCCTTCCTTCTTTGCCTCTTAGCCTCAGACTGTTGGCAAAGTGTCTCTTCAAACTGGGAAAGGCCATGCTGCACAGCCTGCCTCCAAGCGGGCCGCTCAGAGGCCAGGGTTTCCCACTTGTTGAGGTCCATCCCTAAGGCCTTCAGATCCCTCTTGCAGATGTCCTTGTATCGCAGCTGTGGTCTACCTGTAGGGCGCTTTCCTTGCACGAGTTCTCCATAGAGGAGATCCTTTGGGATCCGGCCATCATCCATTCTCACGACATGACCAAGCCAACGCAGGCGTCTCTGTTTCAGCAGTGAATACATGCTAGGGATTCCAGCACGTTCCAGGACTGTGTTGTTTGGAACTTTGTCCTGCCAGGTGATGCCGAGGATGCGTCGGAGGCAGCGCATGTGGAAAGCGCTCAGTTTCCTCTCCTGTTGTGAGCGAAGAGTCCATGACTCGCTGCAGTACAGAAGTGTACTCAGGACGCAAGCTCTGTAGACCTGGATCTTGGTATGTTCCGTCAGCTTCTTGTTGGACCAGACTCTCTTTGTGAGTCTGGAAAACGTGGTAGCTGCTTTACCGATGCGCTTGTTTAGCTCGGTATCGAGAGAATGTGTGTCGGAGATCGTTGAGCCAAGGTACACAAAGTCATGGACAACCTCCAGTTCATGCTCAGAGATTGTAATGCAGGGAGGTGAGTCCACATCCTGAACCATGACCCGTGTTTTCTTCAGGCTGATTGTCAGTCCAAAATCTTGGCAGGCCTTGCTAAAACGATCCATGAGCTGCTGGAGATCTTTGGCAGAGTGGGTAGTGACAGCTGCATCGTCGGCAAAGAGGAAGTCACGCAGACATTTCAGCTGGACTTTGGATTTTGCTCTCAGTCTGGAGAGGTTGAAGAGCTTTCCGTCTGATCTGGTCCGGAGATAGATGCCTTCTGTTGCAGTTCCAAAGGCCTGCTTCAGCAGGACAGCGAAGAAAATCCCAAACAAGGTTGGTGCAAGAACACAGCCCTGCTTCACTCCGCTTCGGATGTCAAAAGGGTCTGATGTGGAGCCATCGAAGACAACAGTGCCCTTCATGTCCTTGTGGAAAGATCTGATGATGCTGAGGAGCCTGGGTGGACATCCAATCTTGGGGAGAATCTTGAAGAGGCCGTCTCTGCTGACCAGGTCGAAAGCCTTTGTGAGATCTATGAAGGCTATAAAGAGTGGCTGTCGTTGTTCCCTGCATTTCTCCTGCAGTTGTCTAAGGGAGAATACCATATCAGTGGTGGACCTGTTGGCTCGGAATCCACACTGCGATTCTGGATAGACGCTCTCTGCAAGTACCTGGAGCCTCTTTAGTACAACTCGGGCAAACAGCTTTCCTACAACGCTAAGGAGAGAGATGCCGCGGTAGTTGTTGCAGTCACCCCTGTCACCTTTGTTCTTGTACAGCGTGATGATGTTTGCATCCCTCATGTCTTGAGGTACTCCACCTTCTCTCCAGCAGAGACAGAGGATTTCATGCAGCTCAGTGACTATGATCTCTTTGCAGCATTTTAGGACTTCAGCAGGGATGCTGTCTTTTCCAGGTGCCTTGCCAAAGGCAAGGGAGTCCAGGGCCACGTGAAGTTCTTCTAGGGTTGGTTCACTGTCAAGCTCTTCCAGCACAGGCAGGCACTCAATGTTGTTCAGTGCTTCTTCGGTGACTATATTTTCTCTGGAATATAGCTCAGAGTAGTGCTGCACCCAGCATTCCATCTGCTGCGCCCGATCCTGGATGACCTCGCCTGTGGCAGACTTCAGAGGGGCAATTTTCTTCTGTGTTGGACCTAGGGCCTGCTTGATACCATCATACATCCCCTTGATGTTGCCCGTGTCAGCTGCTATCTGTATTTCGGAACAGAGCTGGAGCCAGTATTCGTTAGCACATCTCCTGGCAGTCTGTTGGACTTTGCTGCGAGCAGTTCGGAGGACCTGCAGGTTGCGCTCACTGGGACAGGCCTTGTATGCTGCTTGAGCTCTCCTCTTTTCCTCAATGACTGGTGTCAACTCCTCAGAGTGGGCTTCAAACCAGTCTGCCGCCTTGTTGGTCTTCTTGCCGAATATGGACAAGGCGGTGTTGTAAACGGTATTCTTGAAATGTTCCCATCTGTTGGATGCGTTTGCGTCGGCCGGGCCTGGAAGAGATTCCTCAAGCGCTTGTGCAAATTCCTCCACTTTTCTCTGATCCCGGGTCTTGCTGGTATCAATGCGAGGTCTTCCTTCCTTTTTCGTGTGATACAGTCGCTTTGTTTGCAGTTTCACTCTGCTGCACACCAGGGAGTGGTCAGTGTCGCAGGCAGCACCATGATAACTGCGTGTGATCTTGATGCTGGGAAGGCTGGAGCGTCTGGTGAGGATCAGGTCGAGCTGGTGCCAGTGCTTTGATCTTGGATGTCTCCAAGAGACTCTATGTTGGGGCTTTGTGTTGAAGAATGTGTTGCTGACACAGAGACCGTGATGACAGCAAAACTCTAGCAGGCGTTGGCCATTTTCGTTCATCCTCCCAGTGCCAAACTGACCTAAGCAAGTGGGCCATGAACTGTTATCAGCACCAACTCTAGCATTGAAATCGCCGAGGATGAACAATGGCTCTTTTACAGGGATTTTCTTGACAGTGGTGGCCAGGTCATCATAGAATTTGTCTTTGGCTTCTGCTGGAGACGACAGAGTCGGTGCATAAGCACTGATGAGAGTGATAGGTCCTGCTGATGACTGGAGCTGCAGGGACAAAATTCTTTCACTTCCCACAGTAGGTGGGATGATGGATTTCAGCAGGGTATTTCTGACCGCAAAGCCAACGCCATGTTCCCTGGTTTCGTTTGGTGGTTTTCCCTGCCAGAAAAATGAGAAATTTCTCTCCTTGACAGATCCGGAATCTGGCAGCCTAGTCTCTTGAAGGGCGACGATGTCCATCTGCAGTCTGCTCAGCTCCATGTCGATGACAGCTGTTTTGCGTGCGTCGTCTATTTCTTGCAGGTCATCAGAGAAGCCAGGTGTCATTGTCCTAACGTTCCAGGTGCCCAGCTTTAGGGCAGTAGTTTTCTGTTTTCTGTTGCATGGTGCAGAGTTGTCGATCCGCTTGTCGGTTTTCACCCTAAACCCCACGCACCCCATGAGGTTAACGGACCGTGGCGAGGCAACACCTTACTGGCTGGGGACTGCCCAGCTTAAGGCGGGTGGTAGCTGCCCGATGAGATGCAATGATCTCTCCCACCGTCGGAAGCAGCCCCTGGCGTCATGCTCTACGCCAATCGAGCAAAGACTTATAACCGGTAAACTGCTGCTTCCCGTGTTGTGCCGACGCCGTATGGTGAAGTTGGATATATATAACCCTCACAGAATAGGGAAGATGAATAGATAAACTACAAGCTATACTAGTTGCTGAGGAATCTCATGATGGGTTTTTCACTCATCAATGAAAATGAATCAATGGGGCACCTCTTCATTCTCTTTCTCTTTGTACTAAGTTGCTGTTGCTATAGAATTGTTGTCTTCTTGTAATGGAGGAAAATTCAGTTTTCTATACTTATTGAAATGTCATTGTCCCTGCCTAGTTTAAAAGAGCAAAAGCAAGCTTTAAAAGTTCTTTGCCTGCCTAGAGATTTACACACAGAGATCCTTTATTATTATCTTTTTCCACAGGGTGACTCTACTGCTCCACTAGAACTGTGCTGGATATGCTCAGGGCAGTCTGAGAGGAACATGTCAGTATTCCCATTATTCCAGGTAGTTACAAAAGAGTTGTACCAGGATGGAATGTGCAGTTCACATTCTTTAGTTGATGCTATGGAACTCAGGTGCACTGTAAAGGGCATACAGAAACATTAGATTTCTGGGCAGGGGGATGACAGACTACCTGGCATCTTCTGATAGTGAAGTGTGGAGTACAGATGGGGTATCTAGCTTTCATGTTTCAAGCTCATTTGCTAATATGAATTTCTGTCCTGTTCTTGGCTGCTCTTCTGCCCCCCCCATACCTCCTTAACTTCTCTTCTACATTATGAATGGAAGGATGGACCAATATATTGAAGTCTAAGTCTTGATAGCTTTGCTTGTGTGCAGTGACTTGCTGCCTTGTCCCATTGACTAAATGCTTGGCTTGGTTAGTGTACTGGATCTGCCACCATTGCTCATATTAATTTGATTGTTGTCCTGTCATTCAGTTCAGAAAATCCCCCAAAGTGGCCTACATCAAATGTTATACAATAGCCCCTCCCGTATCTGCAGGAGATGTGTTCCAAGACCTACTGCGGATGCCTGAAACCTTGGCTAGTAGCGAATCCTATATACAGAGTACAGTATTTGTAAGCAGCAGGCTTTAAGACCCAGAGTAATCCTGCCTGAGCTGTAGGCTGGTTGGCTGCTTCCATGTTGACAGCCACGGAGATGTTTCTAGGCTGGAGGTGGCCATCAGGTGTAGTGCTGTGAGAGGTGGAGATGGAAATATGATGGGCCATGGAGAAGGAAGGCAGGAAGGCAGGAGAACTTTCTGTAATTTTTAAAAAAATGTTTTCAATCTGTGGATACCTGAAACTGTGGATACTGGATCCACATATATGGGGGGCTACTGTAATACAATTATACAATAGGCTTGCTTCTACACTATCTGACACTATCACTCAGGCACTGTTAACCCCCCCCCCTCTCTCTCTCTCCCTAGATACAACTACATTATTAGAAGAAAAAAATATTGTAAACGCGGGGGCAGTGATCAGCATAGTCACACCATTTCCAGAAAAGTAGGTCCGGTTTCTATAGTAGCAAAAAGTACTAAAAAGATATATGGCACGTCAATAAACAATATACTGAGGCATGAGCTTCTGTAGACCAACTTTCAGGGAGGAGCCCTGGCCCAGTGGCAGGGCACCTGCCTTGCATTGAGAAGGTCTCGGGTTCAAACTCCAGCATCTCAAGGTAGGGCAGAAAAATATTCCTGTCTGAAACCCTGGAAGACTGCTGTCCTGTCAACAATATCAAACAAGCTTCTGATGTTCAAGAGGTGAATGATGTAGACAGAGAACAATATGTCTACATGTGGGTACATGTGCAGTTGGGGAAAACAGCCCTACAAAATAAGAAAAAAGGTTGTACAGCCACAACAGCAAAGGCCGCCAACTTCCTCTTGAATCTTAACTGCAACCTGACATGCAAAAAGGTAAGTGGTAAAACTCTTCCTGTGGCTTTATTTGCCTTGTGGCCTACAAAAGCCCATGTCACAATGAGCCAATCAGTCTTGAAGGTGTATCTCTCAGTCCTTCCTGCTGTCTTATAATTATAAGACTTGAACTTCTCACACTGTGATACATGTTGAGGACAGGGTGAAGAAAAGACATTGTTTCTGCATTGGCAGTTTCAATAAGTTCTCAGTGAAGATAACAACTCCGCTGGCTACTGGTGTGAAACTGAACTGTGAGAAAAGGATCACACGCCATGATTAAGTCCTGGTCTACACATATGGTAAAATGAGGTGGCAGAATCCTGAGGGGGTAAAGTGGACAGGGCCAGTTTGGACTGTGAGGGAGGAAGGCCATTTTTAAAATGCTCTCTTGGGCAAAGACTCACTCAAATAAATAAAAAAAGTAGTGAGAGAGAGAGAGAGAGAGAGAGAGAGAGGTTGTATACCACTATTACTATACCTGCTTTTAACTGAGGAGGGAAGAATTAAGTAGGGGAGTGTTCAAAAAATAGGGTCTCCCCTCTGCAGCAGTACAATGTGTTCTATCAGCTCAGCAGCGCAGTCCAAACACCCAATTTATGACAGCGAAACAGTTCTGCAGAACATAAATGGCTATGTTGTGCAGCACACTGGCAATGGCCATTTTGAAGCTGCAACTGCAAATGGCATCAATGTCGGCCTGCTCCTGTAGCTGGCTACCCTATGAAGGACAGATAAAGCACCTTGGGGAATGGGATTGGGAGGAACAGGGTAGGAAGGGGAATGAGTGGGGTAGTTTCTGGATGGGGATGGGGGGAGGATGGGAGCCAGATTGGATGATGGAGGGATAGATCCTGGCTGCAGCAACTTGTAAGGGAGAGGGAACAGGAATAAGATCTCTGGTGACCAGGATGACCAGACACAATGGAGGACAAAGTGCCTATACCTTTAACCTTTGTATAGAATTTGGGCAGGTGCAGCTTTTTAAACCCTTCCATGTTGAGCTGCACCTGCCCAAATTCCATCCTTTATATAGTAGTTAATGGTATAGGCACTCTGTCCTCCATCATATCTGGTCACCCTCACTGGGATCCTATCCCTGTTCCCTCTCTCCTTTCCTCTCCCTTACATGCCTTGGACTTACACCAGCAAAATAGCACAGGAGACCCATTGGAGAACCAGAGGCTTGCCTTGAGATAAGGGAACACATGTTCCCTTAACCTTTAGGAGACTACTGTGACTGCCATCTTACTGCAGGATGCTGCATATGCCCCATTGGCGTGGCTACATTGGCAGTGGGGAAGTTAGGATTGGGCACTAGGTCACTCTCACCTCATTACCACTTCATTTGTTTCTTTGAAGGATTTATACCCTGCCTAGACTGAATGAACTTAATAAAATAAAACTTACTGTGAATAATTGGTAATGCATTTCAGCAATGACACTTTTTAAAAGAAAATCCTATACCCACTCAGAACAACACACTGCTTATGTTACATTAGGCCAGTTAATTGGTCCATCTTTTGAAATATTGTCTACATTATTTGTAGACAATATTTGAAACCTCTCCAGGGTTTCAAACAGTGTGGTCTTTCCCAACCCCACCTGGAGATGCCAGGGATTGAACCTGGGCCCTTCTGCATGTAAAGCAGGTCTTCCATCACAGAGCCTGGTCTCTATAATGCTTAACCTCTGGATGATGAGGGGGCACTTACCTTTGCTTCTACAGTCCCTGGGAAATGGACAGTTGGAGCAAAGTGCTGTACCTAGTAGAGAGTGGGGAAGTAAGCTGGTTGATGGTTGAGACCAGGCTGGTCTTCCCCTTGGCACAGTGTTCTTGGGAAGTGGCAGAGTGGAAGATGCTACCTCCCAATGGCCATTGTTAGTCCCCTTTGGCTGCAAGTGTAGACCAAGACGCCAAGTTATGCACACATATCTTGGCTCTTTGAGCAGCATCTGGTTTTATATGAGTTTTCATTTCGAGATTTGGCATGGAAATCCTACTTGCATCCCTGTTTCCAGTGTGGCCCAAGATTATCCAGTCTGGGGAATGATTTGCCTGTAACACCCACTGACACATGTCCCCGCCTTCTTCCTAATGAGCGAAGGGGCTCCCATTATTGTCTCTATTTATTTTCCCCTCCTTCTCTTCCTGTCCTTTTCCTGAATCGCTAAATGCCGTTTGACATTTCAGCCCCTTCTCCGTATCCTTCTGCATCCCTAATAACCAGAACCCTTGTGATGATAAAGTAGCTTCCGATCCACAAGGCTGCGACAGAACAAAATGGCCTACTGCAAAATGTACTGCAGAAGTTCATAATGTTCCAGGGTTTATAGGAACGGAACGCAAAAGAATAAAATCAATAAAATATTCAAAGCTTTCACATTATAAGCTGTAGCAAAACTTTTCACCAAATGTTTACTGTATAATAAATTCTATTAAAAAGCCCGAGCTTGCACGTTTGGGGGAGGGAAAGGGGGCTGGAATACTGTCACTTTAATTGCAATGGCATAAATATTTGATATTCAGTAAATTAGATCTGTAGCTACGAAAACATTCTTGCAAATGGATTTTTACCTGTAGCACAGTGCCATTAGCGGGGAAAAAGTCAGCACAGCCTCGGGGCCTGTAATTAACTCAACCCAAGCAGAACTAAACATTTTTGACAGTTTTCCTGGTCTGGAATTAACTGTCATAGCAGAGAATGAAAGAAACTGCATTGTCACATTATGTTTACGTAAAGTCTGTAAAATGCTGTGTTTTGTATTTTTGTTTGGTTAAGTCTGGGTTTCATGCCCCATTACGATGGGTTGTTTTTTTTTTACATCATTAGAGATCAGCTTTAAATAACTAATGATGTATGTTCTATCTTCAGACTAAAATGAAAGCCTTTGGAAACATAAAGGGAAAAGGCATTAGCTCAACTAATTCTTTTTTGTTTTTTGTTGCTCTATAATAAAGCCTGATACGTTGCACACCGATATAAATCATAACGCAGTGACATTTGAAGACATTAAAAACTGTGTATTTTCCTGTCTGGATCAAGATTCTGCAGTAATAAGCAGTTTGGCTAGCCAGTGTATGCCTATCTTTTTGGGATTGTGGGTTTCTTTCTTTTTTTTCTGTTTATGAAAATAACTGTCACTCTACTGGAATGCAAACCCTGGAGGGCAAATCTGCTTAATGCTTCTCTGAAAGCTACTTATTATCCAGTAGCTAAGAGGAAACCAGAACAATAGCAATTGAAGAGATGTATAGGGCCTTACTTCCTGGCATTTTGTCCTAGAAATTATTTTGCATGGGGTGTGTGGGAGTGAGAGAGAGAGAGAGAGAGAGAGGTTCAGATAGGGTGGAAAAAAGTCATCACTCCCACAGCAGAGATAGCTTGCAAGAATAATATGATGGCTGTTTGCAGAGAGCCATTGCTGGCCACAGCCTACTAGGAAACCCCACTGGGCACACAGGGGGTGGGATGGGTTAATTATTGGCTCATCTAATTATTTACTTCTTTTCATTTTTATATGGCAAGGTAATTAATTATGTATTCTGCAGTAATTCAGTAGAACCGCCCCCACCGGAAACTGTTTCTCAAGGCAGCGTTTATCATACTGTGGGTCAGGACCCAATTTCAGCTGGGTCCCCATTCATTTCAATATTTTATTTTTAATATATTAGACTTGATGCTACCGTGATATATGACTGCATTTGGGGAAATGTTGCAGACTTGTACTTTTAACAAGCTACTATGTATATTCTTTTAACAATGCTAGTAAATGGGACTTACTCCTAGGGACAGACTGCACTTGCTCCCAGTGTGGAAGGGATTGTCACTCCCGAATCGGCCTTTTCAGCCACACTAGACGCTGTTCCAGAACCACCATTCAGAGCGCGATACCATAGTCTTTCGAGACTGAAGGTTGCCAACTAATACTAAGTATGGGTAGGATTGCAGCCTAGGATTGTTAAAATTTTCTTGCTTGATGATGTCACTTCTGGTCATGACATCACTTCTGGTGGGTCCTAACAGATTCTCATTCTAAAAAGTGGATCCCAGTGCGAAATGTGTGAGAATCACTGCCTTAAGATATGCAGGGATTTTGCTGAACGAGGTAGGCTTCATTCTAAGTAAACGTGATTATTAAGAATATTTATATACTAGTTTTCAGCAAAAACTAGTTCACAAAGTGGTTTACATAGCATCAGTAAATGGTTCCTTTTCTCCAAAGGGCTCACTTTCTAAAAGCAAAAGCAGAAAAGACAGCAACAGCCACTGGAAAAGATACCATGCTGGGGTGAACAGGGACAGGATCTTGGCCATGGAGAAAGTTATTGCTGGATAATAAATGCTATACTAAGTGAGGTGTGGAACCTCTGCTTTAATTCCCCTTTCTGCTGATTGTATAAAGTAGCACCTCAGCACTGGTAAAGGGCTCTAGTTTTGAAACAATCAGCGTTTCAGTGGCACTTGTATGGAAGATATTATTAGCAGATTCTGTTAGGTTGAGATGGAAGGTAAAGCAGCAGGGCTAATAAAATCAGGCTAATACAGTTCCATCCGACACAGTTGGACTTACTTCCAAGTAAACAAGTACAGGCTTATGCTGTTAATCTATATTATTCTGAAGGATTATATTCTGATATTTTATCACTTACATGTTCAGTGTGGGTGTGGTTTATCATTTACATATTCAGAGTGAATATCTCTGAAGCAGCTTTAGCAGCTTTTTATTTTATTTTTAGCACCCCTCTATAATATTGTTCCTCCCATAGCAAAGCCATCGCAAAGCAAAGGAACAATTGTAGTGAAACACAGGCGTTTTTTAATGTGTGATCAGTACACCTCTCTACATTTGTCCTTCACAATTCTCACCATTTATATCTTTTTCTGTATATCACATTTATACTTGCCTGGTAAACGTCCTGCTTTTTTGGGGTTCAGTATTTATATCTAGATATAGGTATAGATATACAGGTGTACGTTGCTTAGTGATGTTCTGCTTAAGGACCAACTGCATTTACGATGTCAGTCTCCTTTCAATTATCTACTGTACTGCATGATAGTCAATTTCACTCCATTACAATACATAGATGCAGGGGCATCACTAGGAAGGTGTGGGAGATGCAGACCTTACCAGATGACACTCTTGGTAGTGGTAACACCACCACCAGCCAAAATTGTGAAAACTTTGTAGCCTTTGCAATGAAGAACATTTTACTTTACTCTGCTTTAAAAGCTTGGTAGTGTTGAATACTGAGTGCCCAAAGCCCTGATTGATGCCAGTGAACATTCGAAGGGGTTAATGCTTCTATAGATAAGTGCAACACCATACAGCAGTGGTACTCAAACTTTTCTGGCCAGTGGCTCCCTTGATCCCTGTGGCTGTTGGCCATGACTCCCCATCTCCTGAGGGCTGGAAGTGACATCATTAAACAGGAAGTGGCCAGAAATATTAACTATATTAATATTAATTATATTAATCATATCATTAATGAAATGCAGATCTTAAAAATATATTCTTAATACACAGCAATATACATGCTTTATAAATGATCAGCTGCTGATCACTGTTGGAGACAGGATGCTGGAGTAGGTAGATATTGTCTGGTCCAGGAAGACTCTTTTTTTTTTTTTTTTTAAACTTTGTAAGCATACCAATAGAATTGTTTTATCAAATGAACTTTGTGAACAACCAGTCTGACCAACATTACACACACACACCCCTGTGGACCCCAATCCAACTAGTCATTTCTCATTCTCCTTGGATAGGATTGAACCCTTTATTAATTTAATGTAATTAAATTTTTCCAGCAGCTGGTGGAGAAAACAAAAATAGACCTCGAAAATATATCAGAGCTGATAGGGTTTGGTTAGGAAGCTGATTTGTCTCCTATACTAGGAGATGCACAGCTCAAGCCTATGCATGTCTACTCAGAAGTAAGTCCCATTAGAGTCAATGGGGCTTACTCCCAGGATTGGGCTGGCAATCACTTCATCAATGGCTGATAAGTATTCCCTTCAAATAGCAAGATTCATCACTTTAAAATTACAGCCTTTCCTCTTCAGTCAAACAACAAGATTAATAAATCACTTTAAAAACAGTACCCTTTTTCTGCTCCTGGCCAAATAAAGTGTGTGCTTGTCTCTCCCCTCCCCCTTTGCCAACTGTATGGAAAAAACTTTAAGGGGAGGAAAGCGGGAAGGTTTGGAGATCGAAAGGGGGGAGTGGAAGAGAGAGGAGGTTGAAAAGAGAGATTTCACTTTGATGAGAAGCAATTCCAGGCTGGGAACTGGGAACCAACCAGACAAGGATCAAGGAGAGCTTTGCAAACAACATGCAGAAAACATAGAAGGTGGCAGCCTCGGAGTGGAGGGAGAAGAGGGTGGGGCAGCAGCAGCCACTCTCGCAGCTGAGCAACTGTTTCTTCTGCTTTTAAAAAAAGGGCAGAGACCTGCAGAAGATGGGCTTGTATTCTGCCCAGGGGTGTGACTGTATGGATGGGAGAGGATAGGCACCCTTTGAGTTCCTGGTGCCTCCCTAACAAGCCGCACCTCACAGTTTGAATAACACTGCCATACAGGATAAATAAGACAGTTCCAGCCACCTGATCCATAGCTGATCCATAACTTATTACTGAATTAACTAATGTATAGATTTCCTGCAACCATTCTTGATATAAAGGCAGCAACCCTATGCACACTCACTTGAGAGTAAGTCCCATTGTTCAGTGGGACTTACTTCTGAGAAAACATGCCTAGGATTGGACTGCCCGTGAATTAGTATGACGGGTGAAATGAGGTGATGATGATGTTTGTCTATATTGCAATCCTGTTTTGCTTTAATTGATTGCAAGTGGCTGATTTTAGAACTCTTAGTGATGCCTATTGGATAGGCTTTTCAGTGGTGACACCTATGACAAGCATCCCCAGCATTTTCTTTGCTATCTTTTAGGCTGCCCTAAAAAATTAGTGTTTATCTGTATTTCTTTTTGTAGATTCCACGTCATTTTGTTATTTGGCAATTTTTATTTGCTGCTGTTATATGTATATTTTTAATTTTGGATATTTGTTTGGATTTTAGTTGGTTAGTTTATTTTAGTTTGTTTGGATATTAATTTTGGATTTTAGTTATTTGATTTTTCTCTGTAAACCACTTTGTGAACTTTTAGTTGAAAAGCGGTATATAAATACTGTTAATAATAAAGGTCTTTATATGTTTTCTTGTTAGCTGTCTTGAAGCTCTTGTACAAAAACTGGGAATTAAATATTTTAAGTAAACAAACAGGGGCGGGTGGGCAGCTATTATTATAAAAAATGTAGCCAGGTAAAAAAAAATCAGGTAAGGCAGAACTATTGCAGTGTCTACCAGAACCTTCCCATCCTGGAAAATGGTTTTGTAGGCACCAGGTCAAATGCCTCCCCAAACCTGAGATTTGAGGTGGGAATGGATGATGTCTCAAGACTGGCATCCCTTGAAAAATGCAAGCAAATTTGGTTCCCGAGTGGAATTCAGTAGTGACCCCCACCCAATGACCAGAGACTTAAATAAATAAATAAATAAATAAATAAATAAATTCACATGACTTGAAAAGCAATATAAAAATGTTCTTAATAATAATGAACCTCCTGGAGAAATATGTTCATTTTTGGTGCTGCTTGGTCACAGAGGTGTCCCCTCTTTGTACTGAGAACATTATGCCTGAATAAAGGTATGAGATAAATACTTAAGATACAAATTTTCATCAGGGGCTAAATATCAGTGAACACAAGCAAGGAGCTGTGTGGTGGCCACTTTAAGTCAATCCCTGTATCAGATGTATCCACAGTGAGACATACAGCCATGACTCCTGGTTGAAGAAACCCCTTTCCATGCACACCAGAAACCAGCATCTTGAAGCCCAAACCTATCCTTTCCATCACCTGTTGATGGAGTAGCACCAAAATGGCAACTGCTTTATCCTATGGTGGTGGTGGTGGTAATTGCAGAGGTATCCTCTGGATACCTGGAGGCTTACCTGGAGGTAAGCCTCCACAAGTTGGAGGTGTCTCCTCGGACCTGCAACAGCTATTTTGCTGGTCTACTCAGAAGCAGATAACTGCTAAAGAGGATGTAAACACTGGTTTGAATTACTTGGGGCCAACAGTAACAACTCCTTTATCCCTTTCCATGGGATTATCAGAAGTCAATCAGAATTAATCAAAGGTAACAAACTCTGCTGAAAAGCTGTCACCATGCCACTGCAGACTAATAGCCCAGTCTTTGGATGTCAGTAAGGATAGGGTTAGGGATATTGGTGGTGCAGGACCCAATCCCCCCTTGCATAGATGTGCATAAGATTATGCCGTAAAAATAGTTATGATTCTTGGTTAGGATGAAAATATTTTTCATGAGCAATCCCCCTCTCCCTATAAATTCAACTGTGACGTAAAGCACTGGAAGGCAAAATGAAAACAAACATTTCCCTCCCCCTCCACAACTGAAGAGCTGAAAAAGTTACCATTCAAAATCTTGTTTGTAATCTGCTGACTCAGGTTTTCCATATTGAAATCTGGCTAGCTGAAGCTGAAAATCAGGCTTCCAAATCTGAATACTGAAACTGAATTTGACAGAACAGATGGTTGAATTTTGATGCTAAAACATGTTGCTGTTTTCATCATATCTTAAAGGAGGGATCTGCAAAACTAATGCAAATTCACTACATCATGAGAACAAGAACCTTTGTATATGGACTGTGTAATATTGTATTGCATATACAGTGGGTCCTCGGTATCCACAGGGGATCCAATCCAGAACCTCCCCCCGGTACTGAATCTCATGAGTAACTGAATCTGCGGTTGACAGCACGGCACTGCCAACAACTTACCTGGGAGCTGTGCCTAGGCCTCTGGAGTTACGCTGACTCCTGACCATTTCAGAAAGCCTCTTGTACGTGATTGGAAGGTACTTCTGGTCATGTCTGGGCAGGGTGACCAGATGTCATAACTGCAAAAGAGGACAAGGAACCTCAAAATGTAGGGCTTCCAAGAAAAACATATGTTGATTTCTGGTGGCTAATATAAACACTATATTACTTATTAAAGTTAATACTATATTACATATAATTCATTAATTACAAAAAAGCTATGCGCTGCCCGCAGGGAAAAGGAGTGCATTTAAGTTCTTTCCCAGGACATGAGGCCAAAAAAGAGGACAAGTCCTGGAAAAAGAGGATGTCTGGTCACCCTGTGTCCGGAGGGTCCTCTGAGGCCCTCCAGCATACTGTTGTGGATGTTCCTGATGTGCATGATGTTCCTGGGTGTTTGAAAGCATTCTGAGGCCTCCGGAGCACCATTAAATAGTACTTCCAGTTTTCTGACAAAAAAGGAGGAGGCATGGAGGGAGAGGGAGCGGGGAATCCGGAGTATTGTATTGGGCTGTGTGGCCCGACATGGGACTCTTCAGGAGCTGCCACAGAATCAAGTAGCCCCATTGCAGGATTACTTCCCTTACTTGGGGGGAGGAAACAAAAGTTCCCTTCTCCCAAGGAGGCGGCGGTGGCTGCCCATGGTGTGCAGGATACCACAGCAGCCATCTTTGGCGCCACGGCAGCCCTGCGCTTCAGTCAGTTCAGGATTAGGCTGTAAGTTCAGTAGGACTTACTCCCAGGTAACTGTGTATGATTGCAGCCTAGAAGATGTATTATCGTATTGGTACTATATATCTAAATGCCATGCATAGTTGGTTAGTAGCACACCATACAGAGAGACATGCACCATGGTTCTAGACAGTCACACTCCAATCTGATGAAGACCTTAGCTCTAATATTTATCTCTTGTTTGAACCCACCTAGAGGTGGTCCTTGATACTTAGGCACTCCAAACATGAGCATAAGCAGCCCCAATCTAGGCCCTTAAATCTAGGCCCACAAATTTCTTTTGTGTTATCTTCTTGTGCTGGGAGGAGGATGCTATGAGATGTATTTTCTCTTCTCTGTATGAGCACATGAAGCTGCCTGGTGAGTTAAACTATTGGTCCCTCAAACCCAGAATTTATTTATTTTTTTAAAATGTATCCTGCCTTTCCTAACTTCATAGGAAAGTGTAAAGGACCTTCCAGATAAAATCTCTAAAACCATACACTCCCTCCCAAATATCAAAACATTAGAAAAAAATAAGCAAATTAACTTCATAATAATTATCCACTGGGTAGATGGGACTCGTCAGCCTGGGAAGGCAGCTCATCTGAGAGAAGGAAAACTCTGATCCCAAACCTCCACTGCCTTGTGGCTACATCCAGTTATGGAAAAGGCTTCAGGAGTCAACCTCGAGGCAAAATCCGGAGCTGAATTCCCTGAGGCAGTTCATGGCTGAACACAGTCACATTCTGGCAACTCCTGCGACGCCACTGGAACCAACCGTATTGGCCTCTGCCTTTCCATTGGACCATTTCAGCGACGTGGAGAGGGGGGATTTGCTGCATGGGTAACAGCCTATCCTCCATACCTACTTTACCCAGGCTTCGCGCACTGGAGAGGACACTCTGTTCCAGAACCATCATTCAGAGCGTGACACCATAGTCTTCCGAGACTGAAGGATGCCAACTAATTATCCAAACAGCCAAAATATCCCAGTAAGAGTAAAATCGGAGCCAAAAACAGAGGACCCACAGAAGAGAACAAAACTTGGCCAACAGAAAGTTTGTTGAAACAAGCAATGGCATTTGAAATTGCAGAGTATTATCTAGTGTGACTGATGGGGCTCTCCAAAGATCCAAACAGAGGGCTTTTGACCTCTGCTACCTGAGATCTTTTAAGGTGGAGATGTGGAGAACTGAACCTGTAATTGCTGAACTACAACCCCTCTCCATGGGGATTAATAAGTCATGCACATTGGGGCAAGAAGAACTTCAAAACTTCACATATAGGCTAATGGGTTCTGAGCTGTCTGTAACAGATCAGAAGAGATATCTTGGGGTGCTGGTGGACAGGTCGATGAAAGTGTCGACCCAATGTGCAGCGGCAGTGAAGAAAGCCAACTCTATGCTTGGGATCATTAGGAAAGGTATTGAGAACAAAACAGCGAATATTATAATGCCGTTGTACAAATGATGGTAAGGCCACACCTGGAGTATTGCGTCCAGTTCTGGTTACCACATCTCAAAAAGGATATAATGAAAATGGAAAAGGTGCAAAAGAGAGGAACCAAAATGATTACAGGGCTGGGGCACCTTCCTTACGAGGAAAGGCTACAGCGTCTGAGGTTCTTCAGCCTACAAAATAGGCGCCTGAGGGGGGACATGATTGAGACATACAAAATTATGCACGGGAAGGGTAGAGTAAATAGAGAGATGATCTTTACACTTGCACATAACACCAGAACCAGGGGACATCCACTAAAATTGAGTGTTGAGAGAGTTAGGACAGACAAAAGAAAATATTTCTTTACTCAGCGTGTGGTTGGTCTGTGGAACTCTTTGCCACATGATGTGGTAATGGCATCTGGCCTAGATGCCTTGGAAAGGGGATTGGACCAATTTCTGGAGGAAAAATCCATTATGGTTTACAAGACATGATGTGTATTTGCAACCTCCTGATTCTAGAAATGAGCTATGTCAGAATGCCAGATACAAGGGAGGGCACCGGGATGCAGGTCTCTTGTTATCTGGTGTGCTCCCTGGGGCATTTGGTGAGCCACTGTGAGATGGAAGCTGGACTAGATGGGCCTATGGCCTGATCCAGTGCGGCTGTTCTAATGACAAACAGAAACTGTTAGTCAATAGCAAACCAATAGAACAGGCTCAGAACTTCTCTTATTTTTTTCATAAGCCATCATACTCAGCTCTCTCTTAAGGTGCCTTCTCCTTTATCGTTTCTCTTGTTTTCATTCATTGTCCCCAAAACACAGACTATCATGCTGTTATATATCTGGAACATCTGAGAAAAATACAGAACATGTGAGTCATAAGCAAACAGTCTCCCTAGTGACAATAACCGCATGAAACCTCTTATCGTGCAATCTCACTGGAACCATTATCAGTTTTAGATTGTGAAGAGAAGTAACCTGTAAATTCAGGCTGAAGTCCTATGTACACTGACTTGGAAGTAAAACCCATTTAATTCACTGGGACTTACTTCAAAGTAAACATGCATTGGGCTGGGCTGCATATGCCATTAATATTCTCAGTTCATGAAATAGTTTTTAAAATACCCTCCTAAGAACCATGTCTTTGTGCAACACATGAGATCATGCACAGCAGCATAGGAACCAATCTCTTTTTAATTGTGCTACATGCCAAATGGCCAAATAAGCCTATGATTGGGGCCAAGGAGTGCATCAGGAATTATAGCTTTATCAACAAAGCACTGTTTGATTTGCAAAACTTCACACTAATGCACCACATCTCATTCCCTCTGCTCCAGCTTGTACTGAATGACTGTCCCTTTCCCCAGAAAATCATACATTTCTGAAAGCTGGCAATGAGTTCCATAAGTTTCTTTCAGGATTCTTATCTGGCAAGCCTAATAGGAACAGAAGGATGAATATGTTGATAGGTTCTTACACATACAGTGTGATTTGAAAGAATCTGATTTTTTTGTCATAAGTATTTTGAAAGCATCGGAGGCAGGCAAGGAAGAACCAATGCAAAGTTAGTTTGGCAACAAATAGTTTGACACAAGAATGCCTGCCTCTTTTGTTCCCCTCACCCTGCGCAGCACCTCTTGCTGCAAAGCTAAGTGGAACCTGATTACTATGCAGTACAAACAAGCATGCTGCAGATGAATGGATGAGGAGTGTTGCCAGTTCTTGGAACAAATAAATGTAGGTATTTAAATGAGGCCTGGGGTGAGCGCAAGGGGAGCAATGCCATTTCTGGTGGACCTAGGAACAGAGCCCTGGGCAAAACTGTCTGTCACCTAAACTCTATGATCACAAACTCCACCAAAAATAAAAAAATAAAAAACCTAGCAGGAGGAAGAGGATTGGCCTTGTTCCTCTTACATCTTGCCCAAGAACAAACAATCCATCAGCCAGGCCTTCCCCCGTGTCAGTTAGCAACCCTAAGGAATATGTAAGGATGGCTTTCAATACAGAATACTGCATTAGTGGCCCAATCCTTTCTAACACTAGGGCCAGCAGAACACACATTCCCCCAGCACAGGCTGCCACAAAGCAACCATAAAGTGCTTTGCAGCAGTGCAAACTGCTGATGTGCTAACAGGAAGGGTGGATCCTTTCTGTGCACACCAGCAGAGGTCTGGAGGTCTGCCAGAACAGGTATGTCTGGAGTGGGGAGTGGAACAGGGCAGGAGGAAAGGGAGTGGAACAAGGTAGGAGCTGGTGCAGTGGGGAGGAGGTGGGGCAGGGATGGGTGGATTGGGCCGGGGGGGGGAATGGGATCAGTGGCGGTCGTGCCTACCAAATCCTTCTTGGTTCTGATCTGTCTGCATGGGTCAATACAGGCATCCACCACAATATCGCTGGCACAGGTACAAGTTGGTCCATATCAGCTGTTGGGGCTTACCCCAGAGCAAGGGAACAAATGTCCCCTTACCCCGAGGAGGCTTCCAGCAGCCAAAACTCCCCCACAGATGCAGCTGAAGCTGGGCCAGCACCTCTGCATTGCTGCGTGGTGTTTAGGTAGGACTGGGATGTAGGTTTCATATTTTCAGGTTTAGAGCAATTGTTTGAATTCGTGCAAGACAGGTGATCATGTCAATTTCCCTTTGAAACAGTGGATGATTGACACTGTTTTCATGGAAAATAAATTATTCTGGACTTAACCTCTTAAGATTGGCATATGTAGACAGTCTTGCATCATATTCATTAAGTTGGTTTAAAGTTACAACATTAGCTGAACTGGTACAGGAAAACACCTGTATGTCATGTGATTAACCTGCTTTAAAAATAGAAAGGATATGGGGAGAAGGAGGCTTTGTTTCTGTCTCTCATAATATTGCTTTCTCAGTTACGGGTGCGGGTGGTCATACTTGAATCTATGTTTGGAGTGTGTGTCATCCAGCTCAAAGTCCCAAACATCGGTGGTTGGAGCTGCAGCTAGAATTGGAAATGCAGAAGACGGAAGGTGATATTCTGTTGACCAGACAAGGCCAGAAGGCTGGCTGGGCCTTGTCAACCCAGAGACTCCATATTGCCTACAAATTGCAGAGTCAAGTATTGGAGAAACCTATGCCGTTGTGTAACTGAAGCGAACCCTGAGACCTGTGCACACACATAGTACGGGGAAGATCACTAGGTTAAGTCATAAGCAAACTCAGCCTGTAAGATTTCTGGTTCAAGTTTCAGAGACTCTGACCCTCAGCAACAGAAGTGTAGTCAAGGAAGAGCAGGAGAAAGTGGACTTCTACAGTGCTCTGCTGCCGCCTTTGAAATGTTTTTTAAAAGGACATTTGCCAACCAGAAACATTTGGCTCAGTAAAGGCGAACTGAAAATTTTGCCTAAGGGCATGTTAATGTCTAAAGCTAACCAGTGTGCTGCAGCACATTGGTGTGCCACAGATGATCCGCAGGTGTGCTGTGGAAGTTTGGGGGAGGGTCATTTATTAGTAGGGCCATTGGAGGATGTGAGCCCTCAACCAGCAGCATGGTACACTGTATCGTCAAAAAACGGATGGTGTGCTTTGACAATTTAAGTGCTTTGTCAGTGTGCCATGAAATGAGAAAGGCTGAAAACTGCTGGTCTAGACTACTTTCTTTCCTAAGGGACAATATGTAGTCCAATTTACATTAAGGCTGCAATTCTCAAATTCAGTATTCTGATGAATACATGCAGAAGCTAGCACTAACATGACTTTTTCATTCATTTTATGTATTTCTTTAAAACTATTGCAATCCACCCCAAGGTGGATTGCACCCCACCCCACTATGACATCAGTTCCAGGTTAATGACGTAACTTCTAGTGACTCCTGACAGATTGTCATTCTAAAAAGTGGGTCCCGGTGCAAAAATGTTTGAAAACCACTGAGCTAGATTTTTAAATTAGGCATCAAACATTTCAGAGTAGAAATTAGTAGCAGGAGAAGAAAACCCTTGAATTAAGAAATGGAAAGTTGATATTTTTGTTGTTATAGGCTTAATAGGGTATTGCTACTGGGGCATGGCTATGTGTATCATGACAAGCTCTGGCATGTCAATGTTTACCACTGCTTGGCAACCAATTTCAGTGTGAATTTACCATAGATGTTTCAGTTCACCATGAATGAGAAAGGAAGAGGACCCATGGAGACAAAAGGCTCCTCTTCTTTGTTAAAAACTAGACTCATAATTATTAAAAAGTGGAGCTGTTCTAATAGGCAAATGGTAAGAGAATGCAAACTCTACATGAATTTATATATTTAACTCACCCAAGCAAAATAATTATTCTTTTTAATCAAGTCTATTCAAACCTCATATTACTTTATTCTTGCATTTCAATAGCAGAATGATTAAGATTGAATCTTAAAGGAATTCTTCACAACAATAACTTCTCCTTATCGCGGGAGGCAGTCTCTGCTTCGTCCTGCAAATTCTCAATGTTTAAATATTCAATATATCAGAAAAACTCCATTTCTCTCTAGAAAGAGAGAGAGAGAGAGAGAGAGTCTGAAGGAAAAGAAGAAGAAAAAGACCCATTACTCTGCAAACAAATGCATGGGGGGGGGAACTCCAGCATATATAACTAGGAGTAAATTTAGCTACTGCAACTGAATGTCAGTTTTCTGGCAATAGCAGTCCAGAGGGAAATAAAAATTATCATTTTGAAGACTCATTTATTTCTGGGCAGACTGGGCTTCTTCTTTTACTTACAATTTGTTGCTATTTTGTTGTTCAGTACAACACATATTGGAAAGAATAAAAGAGCATATATTTGTATACCCAGTCCATAATACACTTGTCAAGTTTTTCAGCCAATATAATGGAATAATAAAAAAAGGCAGAGAAGTAGCAAACTGTGAATAAAGCCAAAATCTTCTTCCTCACCTGCAAATACCTGAGCTGTGAATCTAGAGAAGGCACATTGTTCAGGCGAGATAATGAAAGAGAAAGCATGGCTTGAATGAAGGAGGCAGCATATGCATAGATTCCTGCAAGAATCAAGGCCTTCTTTATGGTGGTGGCACCTTTCTTAGAGCCCAATCCTGTGCTCTGTGGCATGGCTCTGTGCCACTGAGAACAGTCGCAAACATGCTGCAAGGCACATTTACGGGGCTCACTGCCAGGCTCCCGCCCGTGCTAGCCCAGCGCCCAGCTCCCATGGCTTGGTGGTCTCCTGCAGAACAGCAGGTGGAAGCGGGAGCGGGGACTGGAGCAGGGAGGAGGCGTTCCGAGTAGGGGGGAGGCTGGCGGGGGGTGGAGACAGGGCGGGGGGAGGTGTGCTGGGGGAGGGAGGGAGGAGGATCCGTGGAGCTCCGCTCCACAGGATCCAGGGCACTCATGGAGGGCTGCGTGCCCTACACGAGTGCCTTTTCCTTACCACTGACCTTTAGGTCAACTATAGAGTAGCCTCATTGCAGGGCTGCTTACCTTACTTGGGGGAAGGGGACGAATGTCCCCTTCTCCCGAGGCGTCTCCTGCGTTAGCACGGGAGACGCTGGCTTCGGCGGCAGCCCTCCTTGGTGCTGTTGAACCTGGGCACCCCAGGCAGCTCAGGATCGGGCTGTTATGTGATCATCTTCCAAAATAGGCCCACCAAGCTTGGAGCCCTTAGGAAATGAGGAAAAGCATTCCTACTCCACCAGGCTTTGGGGGACTGTTGAGTAAGCGCTCTCTCTCTCTCTCTCTCTCTCTCTCTCTCTCTGTCTGTGTGTGTGTGTATTTTGTATATTTTAATGCTATCGATCGATATTTTGGCAGCTGCATTTGTGATTATGTTTTTATTACTGGCTTTATCTGTTAACGTGCTGATTTTATGGGCATGGTTCAGTTGATACCAGTGGCATAGCTAAGGGGAACAGGGGATACTTTTCCCTAGGTACCACCCTTAAGGGGGTGTCTTAGAAGCCTCCAAAAGGCAGTTCTGGATTTCAGCAAAAACTCCAAGTACCTTTTGGAGGCTTTTAAGATGTCTTGGGGGGGGGGGTTAAAATTGGGGGAGGGTGTTAATGGGGATATGGGGCACAAAGGTGTTAATAAAATTCTGTGCCCCTGGGTGGCAATGCCTATGACCTCCTGAATCACATGAGAGGAATGTGGGTGCACACATTTCCCCCTCCCCCACCAAGCTGGCATGCAATTCCACTGCCACATAATTATGAGAGGAAGGTATCTGAACTGTCCCTCACTGCATAATTTAAATATACTAATATACACACGCACTCTTAGTTTTTACATTAAACTAAGGTGTGAAGGATGGAATGGATGTTCCCTACTCTCCACATGATTATGCAATATCAGGACAGTATTGTCCAAACTGGCTCCATGTCTCTTGTTTTTATGCAAATTCTTGGCTTTGTTCCCCCCCCCCCAATCATTTTTAGGCTCTTTGAGCTAAATAGCTAAGCTAAAATTTAATCAATAAATGGCAAGTTTCTCAGGAAGACCTCAGTAATAATAGAGGTCACAATTATTTGTAATGAGCAGCTGTGATGCATAGAGCAACTGGTAAGTCTGAGGAGATTTACAACATCCCTGATGGAATATACATCTTTTCCATTGTGGGAACCACAATATATGAGGTCAGTCTAATGATCTAGTATGATCCACGTGCCAAGAGACTTTCATTTCTTACTATTTAGTCTTTTAGGCTGCAATCCTATCCACACTTACTTGGGAGGAAGCCCCATTAACTATAATAGGTCTTACTTCTGAGTAGCCATACATAGGATTGGGCTCTTAGACATGTTGATTTCTACATCTGATATTGCCTTTTGGCTGTGGAAAAAGCTGCAGAAGTTCATTAAGCATGGCATTTATTCCCGAGGACAACTCATCTGACCACTGGGCTGAAAGAGAAGTGACCACTGGCGTAGCTCTGTGGAAGAACGGAGTGTGGAAGAGTCAGCTGACAAAACATGGGTAACATCTTTAAGAAACCTGAAGCTTGGTTGCAGCTGCCTTCAAGAACTTGGAAAGTGTAGGATCTGGTAGTCAGGATGATGATTGTACTATGAAGGGAAATATCCGGAGAAATTGAGGTTCTATTAGGTTTTGTCATGGAATAATACTGGTAAAAACCCCATTAGAAAATGGGGTTTATGTTCAGCCTGCCCACATAAACCATCTTGAGTCTATGAGAAATGTGGTATATAAATACCATAATTAATAAATAATTTAAACAAATAATTTAATAAATAATTAAACAACAAATAAATAAATAACTACATGAATAAATAAATAAATAATTTAAATTTACGGGCTGCGCATATGGACGTTGCCCCTTCCCTTTCCCCCTGCCCAATCCTGCATCATCATCCTGCCTTCTGAGTTCTTGGCCTTTTTAACATCTTTTAATATTTTTTACAGGCCTGATTCTTTTATGATTTGCTGCTGCTCTATGCTCTTTTTACCTATTTTTTTATCTGACTGCTGTTTTTATGATGTGTTAATATGTTTTTATTTGTTTTAAATTATGTTTTTAATCTGTTGTAAGCTGCCTTGAGTCCCTTCGGGGACAAAGGTGGGGTAAAAATAAAGTTGTTGTTGTTGTTATTATTATTAGTATTAGTATCATCATCATCATCATCATCATCATCATGCCATGGCTGTGCAATTCTAAGATCCATACCCAAGCATCTGGTAGCCTTCTATCTTTTTGCATTCACAAACTTGGAAGTGCTTTCTGTGTAGAACTAGGCTCTCCTATCTAATGCAGGTTCAAGGTCCTTTGGTATGACTGCTTTGACATGTGTGATGGACTATCTCATGGATTCCATCCAAGGCAAGTTTTGGAGGTTCATTTCTTACTGCCTGATTACTGTGCTTGCTAAGCTTGAGTGCTGCTGAATAAATAATAAGTAATATAGGAAAAAGCACGAGTTTCCAAATATCAAAATTTAATTTATTAAGTAAACAGCTTCTGGATTGAGGCTCTGTCCATTATTTGATGATCTGGCAAAGTGTTCCCAAACTAGAATAGTTCAATATACTGTTAAGAGTGTTTTACTTTCTCTGGCATAATCATGACCATAATAAATGTAAACACAGAAAGAACCCAGGCAGGACAAATTTTTCTTTTCTAGCTTCAGTTATTTGACATGGGCTATGAAAGACATTTGGACACTATTGGAAAATATATTTACTGATGCAAGTTACGTTATAATTTTCCTTTATAGAAACACACTGTAAATACTGAAATTAAAATCTAATCCATATTACTGTTTGCACTTTCAGCCATCATATTGTTCTCATAACAAAAGGGGCACCAAGTCCCTTTGTTCCTATGCAGTCATTTATTCTGGCATTTCATGTTTGTATGTTTTGCCCACCAAACATGGTTTTTCTCTGGATCACATCGCATAGGCATATCTTCACAATAGACTCAAATTGTTGAAGTCAATGGTTCCCAAATTTTCTGTGGTCAGGACACCCTTCTTCCATGGTGCCCTGTCATGGTGGCAATAACATGAGATCTTGCAAGAATTGTATGAAATCTCATGAGAATAGCACAAAATCTCATGTGATCTCAGAATGGGCAAGACAGCGGTGCCTGGGAGAGTTGGTAAGAAAAGGCAGCTGGGGACATCCCACAGTGCCCCTGTAAGCTTGCCACAGCACCCTCAGGAACTGTGATGCACAGTTTGGAAACCACTGGTTTAAACCACTCTCATTTCTCAGGGTATTGCATTTCTGTATGGGGAAGGGAGTTAGTGATATTAGATCATCCCAAATGGGGAGATCCACATACTAAGTAGCGGGGTAGGTTATTTCTGGTTTGGCTGTGGCAGGCAGTAATCAACAAACAGGTCAAGGAACTGCTCATAGGGGGTTTATTTGTGTCTTATTATGGGAGGCAGAGAACAACCAGAGGGTCTTTGCCCCAAAGTCTTTGAATGTTTGTTAAATCTTGCTGTTGTATCATTGAGGTCTGCGGTTGGTCAGGTGGATCTTCTTTGGGAGCCAGGAGGGAATGAAAACTTAGGGTGAAAGGCCATGCTTCCTGTTGGAAAAAACCCTGCAATTGTTTAAAAATTGGCATGGGCATAGTTAGTAGTCCACTTGCTGTATTTGGAATTAACTGAAAGTTCTGAGAAGTTTTCAAAGACAGCCCAACAAGGAACACATTCCAACATTTAACTTAAAAGCTACCTCTGTCGGCAGAGATAAAACACCAAAAGGCACATCATGCAGGGAGGTCCAAATGGGAAGCTGTGCATGTTTGTATGTGCTTGTATGTGCAGCATGGCCTTTCCCAGTTTGAAGAGACACTTTGCCAACAGTCTGAGGCTAAGAGGCAAAGAAGGAAGGCCCATAGCCAGGGAGACAGACCAGGGACAGACTGCACTTGCTCCCGGTGTGGAAGGGATTGTCACTCCCGGATTGGCCTTTTCAGCCACACTAGACGCTGTGCCAGAACCACCTTTCAGAGCGCGATACCATAGTCTTTCGAGACTGAAGGTTGCCAATACAGCATGTTTGTATTTAAAAAAATCCAGGAGAGTTTTAATTAAGACAGTACAGAAATACAGCATTGTAGGAAAGGGTAGAAGTGGATCCTCCAGCTATTTTGTCTGGCTACATGACAAAGGAGAGAGAGAGAGAGAGAGAGAGCAGGAGGAGGAAGTAAAAGCTAAGAATGGTACTCTGGGTACCCAAAGATATGCACTACCAGAGAACAGAAAAGAGAGAATACCATGTCCCCCTGCCACTATCTAGTTAGCCTTACTGCCCCTACTGGTATAGATGCAACAGAATAGCACTGCCACATAGTTCAACAACTACTAGAGCATAGCCATAGATAATTGAGGCCAGCCAGGCTATCACTATTCACGAAGGGTCACAGCAGGCACACCAACCTCAGCTAGTGAAAGGCATTTTGTGCTATAGACATTTCTTGGCATCTACTGATGAAGTTGGATTGATCAGCATTTCCAGACTATGTACCTGATCTTTGAGGGCAGGGGTCTCCAAACATTTCAGTAAAAGGGCCACATCGTATAGTTTACACATTTTAGCAGGCCAAAAAAAAAAAAAAAAATCGGTTCTCAGAAGAGAAATGTGACAATTACAAAGAAAAAAATGCCATGCTTAAACTGAGAAACATTATATAATGAGAAAAAATGTCAAATGTTAGCAAAAAAAAAATAGCAATAGAAATATTTTAAGTTGCTGCGGGTCAGATAAAATCTTGTGGGGGAGCCGGATGTGGCCCCCAGGCCGTAGTTTGGGGACTCCTGCTTTAGGGGAAGTACTAGGATTGTGGTTGTGACATTTATTAAGAGCTGTGTCTCAAATGCTGTTGCATCCTGAGACAGCAGAAATTGTTTGTTGTTTTAGCTTAGTTTAATTTTACCTACTGGTTTCTCTTGAATATGTTGTGTTTAAGGGAATATTTAGAAATAGCATGTTCATCTTGTCCAAACTGAGTTCCATTCAGTTTAGAGGCTTAAAGATGCTCTGATCTAGTAAGACACTCAGGTAAAAGTGGGTCTGACCTTAAATTTGTCAACTTCTGTCTTTTTTTTTTTTTTTTAAGAGCTACTGTAGGGAATCAGGTTGGTAGGGGCACTTCTGATAGGACCACAACAGGGAGGGAAGGGTTAAAAACCTCTACAGCTGCAATCCTACCCAGATTGGGGTTTCCCAGCTGCAGAGGTTTTTAACCCTCCCCCGTGTGGTCCTATCTGAAATGTCCCTACCAACTTCTATTTGCCCCAGAAAGAATGATGATTTTGACAGCAATAGCAGTTTTCTCCCAGAATAGTTAAAAGGAGGTTGATCTTTCACAGGACTGTAGCATGGGAAGAAAGGGTTAAACTCACCTCTACCCATGTCACCACCCTGATCTGGATCAAGGCCCCCATTATTGCAGTTTTTGGTTTTAAAAAAAGAAGACCGAGATGTTCAACATCACAACTAGGTAACCATCATATTCTTGTATGTAAGGTTCTAACTAGGCATACTAATTGTATATCACACTCCCCACAAATTGCACTGTTTTCAGTGGGGAAAAACTTTCATTCAAAATAAATGGCAGTTTTATTTTCCCAATAAAAACAGTAGATGGGGTCACTGAGTGTGATCAAAATTGCAGAGGAGCAAAATACTAAAGTCCCCTGCCTCTGCCATAGTTTTACCATATTTTGTGCCCCCCAGAGGCTGCATATCAATAAAAATAACTTCCACTTTGGGCAGTGTTACATATTGAGAAGCAAGTCTAGTTTGACCCTTATAATCAAGAAGGGAGAAGAGTACAGGATAGAGGTATTTTTCTGCCATGCTAATTTGTTTCCTTGTAATAGAGCTCCCCTTACAGTTGCGTGATGGCCATCCGGCTCTAGTGACTGCACTTGCAATCAGGATTATACAAAATGTACTAAGGAATATAAGATATATGTTATTATAAAGAGTGAATCACCATGACAGAACATGTGAGCATTCATTCCACACAGATGGTCCCTGCAAAATACAAGTGTCCAAATGCAAACTCAGTATACTGTATATCAGATGTTACTGACTGGATTTAGCCTCTAAACATCTGCTTGCATGCCTGCTGCCAGAAAGGTTTATATCAAGGCATATAGTATGTGGAGAGTAGCAGAGAACTAGGAACAGGATTAATTTGTGTTGTATTCATGCCTTTATTCAAATCCTATGGTATTGACCCTCTGCAAGATCACCTGCAGTCTTGCTTATCTGGCATATTTCTCCACAGGGAAGCTGGAAATTTGCAGTGAAATCACTGAGGGGACACCCTTCATCTTGAATGGGACACTGCAAATCTGCACTTCTCTGTAGAAACCATAGAGCTGTACCAATCTCAGATAGAAACAAGTTTAAAATACAGGTGGGGTCCTCTTTATCTGTGAGTTTGGGACTTGCAGATTTGATCCATTGCAGATTCCAGACCCATGGGAAAGGACCCACAGAACATCCTGGACATTTGGAACATTGTTCTGGTAGCATCCGGGAGCCTTTCTGAGGCTCATGGAGGCCTGAGAACAAGGTTCAGATTGCGTCCAGAGCCCCTATGGACTGCAGCCTATGGATTTCATTATCTGCGGGTTTCGGTATCTGGGGAGGGGTCTGGGTATGAATCCCCTGCATATACCAAGGTCCCACGCATACTCAAAAGTATGAAAGAAAACTAGCTTGCTTTTCAAAATCCATGCAGAGAAACACACACTTTTTTCCTTGAAAGAGCAGAAAACAAAAAAAAGATACAATTGGAAA
The DNA here is from genome assembly GCF_035046505.1 of Tiliqua scincoides. NCBI lineage: Eukaryota > Metazoa > Chordata > Lepidosauria > Squamata > Scincidae > Tiliqua > Tiliqua scincoides. Next base: position 190,905,489 of record NC_089824.1, read on the forward strand.
AGATCTTTTTAAACTCAAAATGCATCAGGCCATTTTGAAAATAAAACTAGTTTTCTATAGCATAGCTATATCTGAATATTTGTTCTCTATTTTCTCCGGGGTAGCATACAAAATAAAGACATGGGTTCTCAGCCCAGCAATGAAAGCCACATGAAGCCAATGAAAGTTTACCATTATTTCAGTAACATAACCTGCCTGCCACAACACCAGCTGTAAGACTTGCAGACTTTCAAGAGAACAAAAGCACACCTTGCAAAATGTGATAAGGACAATTCTTACACTGCAATGTTTAGTTGATTAATTGGTTAAATAAATCAAATCAAAACTGTTTGATTAAAAAGGTGCCCTGGTTAGTCATTCACATTTTTAAAAATGATACAAGAATGTATCAAAACTGCAGAGAGCAATCCCCATCTTGTAACCAGATGTCAAAACCACAAAAGAGGACGGCACCCCAAAATGTAGGATATCCAAGAAAAATGTAGGACACGACAAAATAAAAGCTAAAAACACTGCTATATTGATTTCATGAGGTTAATTTAAACACTATATTACTTATTCCATTCCCATCAATTCCATTCCCATTCCATGGATGATGGCCAGATCCCAAAAGATCTCCTCTATGGAGAACTCGGCACCGTAGACCACAGCTAATTTACAAGGACATCTGCAAGGGGGATCTGAAGGCCTTAGGAGTGGACCTCAACAGGTGGGAAGCCTTGGCCTCTGAGCGGCCTGCTTGGAGGCAGGCCGTGCAGCATGGCCTTCCCCAGTTTGAAGAGATACTTGGCCAACAGTCTGAGGCAAAGAGGCAAAGAAGGAAGGCCCATAGCCAGGGAGACAGACCAGGGACAGACTGCACTTGCTCCCAGTGTGGAAGGGATTGTCACTCCTGAATCGGCTTTTCAGCCACACTAGATGCTGTTCCAGAACCACCATTCAGAGCGTGATATCATAGTCTTTCGAGACTGAAGGTTGCCAACTACTAATTACTTATTGTTAAATTTAAAACTATGGCTGGCTGGCTGGCTGGCTGTTGGCAGACCCCTGCACTAAGGGCTACATCCCAGTCAGTACTCTGGCTTCTCTTACAAATGCACAAACAATCAACTATGCATCTGTCTCTCAACTATTTATATTCAGGGGACATTGTGGATTATAGAACATAATATAATAGTTTACTGTGCCCCAGTTCAAATCACATTTTTAGTATTTTCCCAGATATTGTGAATGATGATCTCTAGGCATGTATTGAAGAACTTATGTCCATAAAGCTAAAGAAGAGTGGCAACTCATGGTGATCATACCTTATCCAAATAGTCATGTGAATCAGTCTGTCATAAAATGACATGGAATCAAAATCATTACATTTGTATGGGATTGGTGGAATGTCTGAAAGAAGAAATCAGGAAACATCAAGGATAACACCTCTGGTAAAAATTCACTTAACTCTGCATTAAAAACCACGATTATGTTGCGTTTTTGTTATGCCTCTCTTTCCAAAGGATTCCGGACCATTTCACAGTCTTAATTAACTGCTATAGCAAACTGTACACAAATCAGTAATGAAACATATTCATTGATGCACATCAACACTCAACAGCTGTGCAAGGCAGGAAGTGAAGAAAGCTTTTCCTTGCAAAACTAGAAACAGTGTCAGCAGAAGGCAGAATGCAATCATTGGTGTTACAAATTGGCCTAGTGTTATGATTAACAATCCATATCAGTTTAAAGAGTCCACAGTAAATGGTTTGGTATAATCCCGCCTCACTGCTCTTGTCATGTACCTGATCTCTAACTGTTGGGGTTTGCCCTCTCATCCTTCAGCATAATTAGGCATTTCATAAAGGCCTCTTGATAAATAGGGATACATTGTAATACTGTAAACTAGGCACAAGGGTGAAGAGAAGTCCATAAAGATGGAAGAATTGCAAACAGTAAGAACTACACTTTTTAAAACTTCCACTCTGTAATCTGATATTGAAAATGCATTTTAATTTTTAATAATGAGGCTATGTTTATTTCTCTAGAGCAGTGTTTCTCAAACGGTGGGTCATGAGCCAATTTCAGGTGGGTCCCCATTCATGTCAATATTTTATTTTTAATTATTAGACTTGATGCTACCATGTTATGTGACTGCATTTGGGGAAATGTTACAGTCCTGTACTTTTAACAAGCTACTATGGATATTCCTTTAACAATGATAGTCAATGGGACTTACTCCTGGGTAAGTGTGGGTAGGATTGTAGCCTAGGATTGTTAAAAATGTTCCTGCTTGATGATGTCACTTTCAGTTATGACATCACTTCCAGTGGGTCCTGACAAATTCTTCTAATTCTGTGGGTCCCGGTACTAAATGTGTGAGAACCACTGCTCTAGACACTAGAAATGCTATTCCTATAACTGGAGACAAGAAAGGTCTTGTGCTGGGTTTCAGAAATATCACCCCCCCCCCCAAACAAACACACAGTTTTGGGGATAAGGGTCACTTCCCTTGCCATTTCTGGAAAGCAGTGCCTGGGTGGCACTTCAATCTCTTGGTTCTCAGTCAGAACAAAGGGTGGAAGATTAAGGCTGCAATTCTAACCACACTTTCCTGAGTAAGCCCCATTAAACAAAATAGGACTTACTTCTGAGTAGACCTGGTTAAGATTGTGCCCTAAGTGAGATATAATGTGTCTTTTCCAGCAGAAGGTTTATTTATAAGTAGTATTCACAGGATCGGCTTCATCTTTATGTCTTCAGTTTAGCAACTCAGTTTAGTGATTCAGGTTAGGTCAGACCAAACTGTGGGTTGCAACCCACTGATGGGTTGTGAGCCCAAATGCAGTAGGCTACAATCTGGGCCCTCCTACCTGGCAGCATCTGGTGGTGTGGAAGGCTTCAAAAGAGTGTTTTTGTACTGCTGGAAAGGTGCCCAGGAGGCAAGCACTGCCTTACTTCTGGGCACCTTCCAGTGGCGCAAAAAAGCTCCAAAGGAGCCGTCTGTGCCGCCGGAAGTGGCATGAACAGTTCCTTTGGGACTTGAAGCGGTGCTCACCTCTTCCTAACTCGGAGAAGATGCACACTGCTTCCTCTAGGGCAGTTCCTTGACTGTTCTGAGGGCTGCCCTCCCCTCCCCCTCCTTCCTTTAAAGGGGAGAAGAGGAGGGCGGCCCTCAGAGGTGATCGGAAACTGTGCCTTGATTGGCTGGAAGAGCCACTCGCGGTTCATTGAAGGGCCACCCCCTCTTTTCCCCTTCAAAGAAAGGGAAGGTGGGTGGCAGGTCACCCCCCCCCAGGCATCCAAATTCCTGGCCCTGGAGCATTTGTGCCCCATGCCCCCCTAGGTCTGCCCTGCTTCTCAGAGGATTGTGAAACTGGTTAGGAGATTTGAATGAATGACAGGGAGCAATTTCATTGTCATAAAGTGCAAGCTGACATACAGCTTTCTAAGAGCCTGTGCCAATCTTTTGGATTTATCCATTGTGGGGCAACATTGTGGGGCAACATTGTGGGGCAAGACACTGCTGGCCCTCACATCCTAATTAGCTTTCCAAAAGTTGCATGTGTCAATAGGGTCTGCCTCTGCCTCCCCTGTTCACCCGAGAGCTTGTATTCTCCCCAAATCTTTTCACTCCTGGGTAAACAGTATTACGTACTTCTGTAACACATCCCCCATCTCTGCTTTAGTCCTCTTTCCCCCCTCTACCCTCCATAGGGTAAATCTCTTTCTGTTTCAGTCCTGGTCAGTATCAGGAAGACAGTCTCCCTCTGCTAGCCCCCTGATGCTCCACTTCTGGCCCTTGATCTTCCCCCCAACAGACACTGGTTTAGGGCACAATCCTATCCTGCACTGGAACAGGCAAGCCAAGAGGCTTGCACTGTATCCAGCGCAGGATAGTGAAGTGGCTCAGCCAGAGGCAAGGGGAAACTTTTCCCCTTACCTCTGGGTAAGGGCCGCTGGCCCCTATGGGTCTCCTCAGATTTGCGTCACCTCTTGAGGGGGCACAAGTCCGAGGATAGCAGAGCAGCTGCTGCTCCAGTCTCCCTGGGAATGGGGATTGGGATCCAGCATAACTGCCGGTTCCCAGCCCTGCCTGCTGGCATAACTACCAGATCCCAGCCCTGCCTCCTGCTCCCCACCTGCCTGCCCCCAGCGCTGCTCACCACCTGCCCTCCCCCGGCCCAGGAACTGCTTCCTCCCTGCCTCCTCCTGCCTACCTTTGCTGCTTGTGTCAGCCCAGCCAAGCCAACGCAAGCCTTGGCGAAGAAGCTGCCAGAGAGGCGGGATTCAGCTTCCATGTGTTGGTGCTTCTCCATGCGCCAATGCAGCTTCCTCCTGAGGAGGCACAAATGTGCTGTAAGGCACGTTCGCAACCCTCCTGGGCTGGCACAAGTCCCAACTCATTTCCAGGATTGTGTCCTTTGTCATTTTAATCTTAAGGTACCAGAAGTGATTGTGAGGAGCTCCAGAAGGATCTCTCCAGACTGGCAGAATGGGCAACAAAATGGCAGATGCGTTTCAATGTCAGTAAGTGTAAAGTCATGCACATTGGGGCAAAAAATCAAAACTTTACATATAGGCTGATGGGTTCTGAGCTGTCTGTGACAGATCAGGAGAGAGATCTTGGGGTGGTGGTGGACAGGTCGATGAAAGTGTCGACCCAGTGTATGGCGGCAATGAAGAAGGCCAATTCTATGCTTGGGATCATTAGGAAAGGTATTGAGAACAAAATGGCTAATATTATAATGCCGTTGTACAAATTGATGGTAAGGCCACACCTGGAGTATGGTGTCCAGTTCTGGTCACTGCATCTCAAAAAGGACATAGTGGAAATGGAAAAGGTGCAAAAGAGAGCGACTAAGATGATTACAGGGCTGGGGCACCTTCCTTATGAGGAAAGGCTGCGGCGTTTGGGCCTCTTCAGCCTAGAAAAGAGGCGCCTGAGGGGGGACATGATTGAGACATACAAAATTATGCAGGGGATGGACAGAGTGGATAGAGAGATGCTCTTTACACTCTCACATAACACCAGAACCAGGGGACATCCACTAAAATTGAGTGTTGGGAGAATTAGAACAGACAAAAGAAAATATTTCTTTACTCAGCGTGTGGTTGGTCTGTGGACCTTGCCACAGGATGTGGTGATGGCGTCTAGCCTGGATGCCTTTAAAAGGGGATTGGACAAGTTTCTGGAAGAAAAAACCATTATGGGTTACAAGCCATGATGTGTATGCGCAACCTCCTGATTTTAGAAATGGGCTATGTCAGAATGCCAATGCAAGGGAGGGCACCAGGATGAGGTCTCTTGTTGTCTGGTGTGCGCCCTGGGGCATTTGGTGGGCCGCTGTGAGATACAGGAAGCTGGACTAGATGGGCCTATGGCCTGATCCAGTGGGGCTGTTCTTATGTTCTTATGTCTATTCTCACTAGTCTGCTGGCAGAGTTGAGAGACTCTGTCAGGCTTTTCACCCTGACACCAAGTTCAAAATCCAGCAGAGCACCGCAAGTCCCACACCCCTCCTGCTCCAGATCCTCCCTGTCCTGCTTTCCCCCCACCCCGTTCTGCCCACTCCCTTCCCCCCCCCAGCAGGCCTTCTGAGCAGCACTGAGGGTCAGCACCAACTGGCGCTGGCCCAGCACCAGCAGCCTCTTTTCTCTGGGTGCCGCAGGCATGCCTTATGGCATGTTTGTGACACCCAGCACCAGCACTGCAGCTCAGTGCCTCTGCTGTAACTGCTTAGGATTGGGCCCTTAGTTATGTGACCCAGGCTTCACCTTGCTCCCACTACCTGTCATTAATGGACTTAGAAAAAAACAAACTAGAAAAAAGATGCTCAAGCATTTATCGCCCTATATTTACACAAGCTTGCAAACTGCAGGAGCACAGCTATTAGCAGGGCAGCTAGCAGCTGTCTGATTTTTGAATACCTCGGGGCTTGAGGCAATTAGTTATCTGATCTTTCCATCACCCTGTTTCCATTGGAGGTTCTGTAGGATGGAACCCACCAGAAACTGGGTCGCAACCCACCAGGTGGGTCCTGACCAACAGTTTGAGAAACTCTGATCTAATTGTAATGCATCACTCAATAAGTAATATATTTTTGAGTATTTCTAAATCCTTACTTCATCTTGATCTTTTCAGTGCCAGCTTCCTCTGGAAAAAGAAATGACCAAATGTCCCTAGAAAAACATGTTTTGTTTAATGCGTGGGTGCATGTGCATGTGTTCCCAAACAAGTGTGGAAACACTATAAATTATTGAACGTATTAAGGTGAATAATAGTATACATAATAATATATAAAGATATATGTTGCACTGTTATCCCTTTGCCATCACTGTCCCATTATCTAACTCTTCTTCCTAGACTCCATGAACCGTCTCCCAACCGAGTCATAATTCTGTTTCCTCCCATTTGTCTTCTAAATTAGCACAGGAAAATGTTACTAGGAAGTCAGTATTGCTGGCTGATCTTTAATAAAGTGTAATCAGAACAAATAATATTCATTCTTATTTTAAGCATGTAAGTATTTATAAGAGTAATGAATTATAATGGAGCTATTATACAGTGGTATAATTAGAGCTAATGATGGTACATTGTAATCATATGTATTCTAATTACCATATTGGCATGCTGTATACTATGTGTCCTGAAAAGTGTGATAATTAAGGTGTCTCAGAAGTGATCTGTTCAAAATGTATCGGTGACAAGGCTGCTAAACAATGAATATATGAAGTCGATACACAATTATTTTTATCTGTGATTTGACATCCCTTTATTCCATCTGAGCAAGTACAACTTTTGATGCAGTGAAAACTGAGAACATTTTTACCAATATTTGCTTATGCCTTTTTCATACCATATCATGATTTGTAATTTTTTTTAGTAGTGCATAAAATGAAAAGAGATTAAATAAATCCTACCTCCAGTATTGCCACAGTAGAAAGTGTGTGAATGGAGTGGATAATGAGGTAGATGTTACAAAATGATGTCAGTGCTAATGACTGTGGAATAAATTCACCCTCTTGAGCAGTGAGCTCCTGTGAGCATTAACCCTTCCCTCCCTCCAGATGAAGTGGATGTATTTCAGAATCAAAAAGCTCTTTGCAGTTCAGTCTCTCTCCCCTAGCAAAATGTGCTAATTTAAGAAAAAGTACAGCAAAAGTCCTTGTCTAGGAAAGCAAGAGTTTATTTTGCAGCTTGGGCTGTAATCCTATCAACATTTACTTGGGTGTAAGCCCCACTGACTATAATGGGACTTCTGAGTAGACATGCATAGGACATTCTTGAGAAGCAGGCAGGGGATCCCTTTTAGAAGGAAGGGGAAGCTCAATTTAATAGATCTGCTTCCTCTAGCTCAGGGGTCTCCAAACTTTTTGGCCAGAGGGCTGCATCAAATATCTGGCGTGGTGTGGAGGGCCGGAAAAAAATTTAAATATAAAAGGTAAATAAATAAATAAGAGAAGGAACTTAGATGAGCGAATAAGTGAATGAATGGGCTCATTCATTCAACCTCTCTGGCCCTCAGAACACCCTCCAGACACAATCAGAGCACAGTTCTGGTCATGTTCAGTTGAGTGGGCCAGAGTCTTTCAGGGGACAAGAGGTTGGCCACGGGCTGGAAAGCGGTTTATTGCAGGCTGCATCTGGCCCCTGGGCCAGGGTTTGGAAACCCCTGCTCTAGCTGACCAATGCAAGGAGCAAATGCCATATCTATACAATTAATACTGGTTTGTATCACTTGAGCAGCTGTGGTTGCACAAAAAATCCTGGAAATTCTAAGCTGGTGATCGAGCTGACAAGCCCCTTTCACGAAACTGCAGTTCTCACAGGAGCAGATAACTACTTTGAATATGCATTGCCTGCTGAAAGACAACAGAGGCCTATCTCAAGTTTGTACACATCTAGGTCAGCAGCAAATCTTGCAGCCCCATCCCATTCCTCTGATCCAGAGTCTATCTTTCCCTGTGATTTTTTCCTGTTTTTTCAGCTGGGCCTCATCCTCTGTGCCATGCCATCAACATCTTATAGGTAAAAGTACAGAAGGTTGTGTTCAGTCTGCCAGGAATAACCCCAAAAGCTGTAGCAAGAAAATGACAAATCTTATGACAGGATTGTGCCAATTAGCAGTATTGTGATTCAGTGTGGTATTGTCACGAGCTCAAATCCTTCTTAGCTCATGTGTTGGCTTTGGGGTTGTCAATATCTTGCATCCTGATTTGTTTGCCCTTACTGGGAGAGAGGTGGGATATAAATTATTTGAATGAATCAGGCTGCAAATCTATGCATGCTTTCCTAAGAGTAAGCCCCATTGAAGAAAATGGAACTTACTTCAGAGTAGACAAGGATAGGACTCTGTTCTAAATTAAATAAATATCCCATGTATGCTGGCTTGAATTCCATCGATGGAATGTGGGATATAACCCTTTAAATTCTGCGTAACAATTTATGTGCTTCTGGGGTCTTAACCATAGTTTTTAGATAATCTGTATTTACTTCTAAAAATGAATGTACCATGAAATATGATTTGATTTTCGATTTGTATCCCATTCTATTACAACTAGAATGATTTCTCATTGTGCGAAGTGCCCAAACTGAGGGGAGAACTTAATTTACCTGGGCTTTTCTTGTGTTCTGGAGCACATCATTCCAACCTAGAGGCACTGATGCTCAGGCATTGCTGGGTTCATAGTAGTGGCCAGGCAACAGCTGATTCCTGTCTGTGCAACTTCTGTCATACAGACTTGCTATGCTGTTAGAATAAATTAAGGGTGCAATCCTAACCCCTTATGTCAGTGCTTTCCAGCACTGGCATAGCGGTACCAATGGGACATGTGCTGCATCCTGCAGTTGGGTGTCACTCACGGAGGCCTCCTCAAAGTAAGGGAATGTCTGTTCCCTTGCCTCAGAGCTGCATTATGTCAGTGCTGGAAAGAGGTTAGGATTGCGCCCTAAGGGCTTTTGCTAATTAAAGGCCAAATTTTGACTTGGTGACTTCCATATAGTTGCTTTGAGAAATGTGTGGTGGTGTGGGCAGGCAGGCCGAGAGCTTTCATGGAAGCACCCGTTTATGCACATGGAAGCCTGCACACGTCACTGCTGCAATTTGCATGACTGCAGCAACCTTCATTTGAGCCGCTGTGATTACGCAAGCTGGAACCACAATCATAAGCACTTGTTTATACCATTACAGGCCCTGCTTTATACAACTGGTACCTCCGTGCAATTTCCTACAGGCCATGAACATGCTAGCAGCCCCACACTTTGCAGGGAATCATATGGGCACCCTCAAGAGTTTCAACTTTGTCCTGGGCTGCTGTGGGACATGGATATCGGCTGTTTTCTGGAACAGAGTCTCCAAACTGTTTTAAGATAATAGATGAAGAAACAGCATAAATACCTGTGCTAGTTTCCATATCTCTGATCACTTCAATGTCTTGGACATGCACCAGCAATTTGCATGAAGTAGGTTGCACTCTTGATGTTTGGGATTATATTTGGAGGTGTTCTGCAATGCAATTAAAAAGAAATACTGCATTCTTGTGTGTTTTTTTTAATTTTTAAATGCCTTTCTAAGTAATTGTCTGAAGAGCTGAGTGTAAAGGGTTGTGCCTGCAACTGTCATCTCTGTAATTAATTTCCAGTAATGCTTGATGTATGGAAAGTGCTGTAGCAAGTAAATTGGACAGAAGCCTCCAGTATTTGAGAGAAAGGAGGTTGTGAAAGGCTGCTGCTGACTAATACAGCACTGACCTGAAAGCAAATCCTTACATTCACGCTGGACCGGCTGTTCCCATGACAACCATTGTTATTAGTAACTGAAAATGTATTGCTGTTAAGAGTGGCAGCATATTCTCTCTTCTTCGTTTTTTTTATTTTTATTCTCCCCTCAGTTGAATTCGAGCTGTTGGGTACTTTGCTCATGAAGATCAAGTACTCAGATCACAGTTACACAAATGTTCCACACCGGCATTTATCACAGTACGAACCTTGGGGCTTTTCCAGAAAATGAGTGAATATTTACCTCACTGCATTGTAGCTTTGAAGAGAGCCCCACAAATCCCTTATCCAGATTGGGGGGGGGGAGGGGAAGGCATCAGCACCAAGCATGCTGGGTCATGGATGTCAGGAGGGCAATCTTCAGACTCCAAGAAACACTTCAAACACTGTTTGATATAATAATAAAATAAAACAATTAAACCATTTCTGCCTAACGTTGCATATACACAACAGGGACCAAATGTGTACACCTGTGGGCCAGGCAAAAATGGGTTAATCAGTGTCTCTAAGCCGTGAGGAAAAATAAATACACCAACAACAGTTTTCTAAGTGGTTTAAAAAATTTTCTGAGTGACCACATCAAATGTTGCTTTACCAACTGTGGGCCCAATCCTATCCAGTCTCTAGCACCAATGCAGCTGCGCCAATGGGGTGTGCACTGCATCCTGTGGTGGGGAGGCAGTCTTGGAGGTCTCCTCAAGATATGGGAACATTTGTTCCCTTATCTCGGCAGTTGCACTGGTGCTGGAAAGTTGGATAGGGTTGGGTCCTGTAATTTCATGTAGATATTAAAAGTCAGGGTCCGCACAAAATAAGTTATTTGCCTTATAATTTGCCAACCCCCATTTTTTCTTGTGGTTTTGCAGATGGTCAAATCTTCCCCTCCTTCAGGATGTCCTGCCTTTGCTTCTTTACCTTTCTTCTCCATCCTTCAGCTTTGTCAATAGCTGCCAGTTGTCCTTTTCTTTCTCTCAGCACTTGCCTAAACTTTTGTTAATCTTTCATTTACATTCCACCATCTAGTTTTGATCTATCATTGCTAGGGGAAAAAAGGAGTCTAAGCTGGCCTCCTGAAGAAATCTCACCTACTATGAGCACAATCCTAACCAGGTCTACTCAGAAGTAAATCCTATTTTGTTCAATGGGGCTTACTCTTAGGAAAGTGTGCTTAGGATTGCAGCCTATCTGTGTGTAGTCATTTCAGCTAGGAGCATTTCTTCTACCATTCCAACGAGAACTTCCAGTGACTGAGGTGCAAGTGTGTCGGGGCTATGGGTGGACTTAGCCAAATCTGTATGGACTTGGATGGAAGGTGTATTTCCCGGTTTGAGGTTTCCAGGATCAATGCCTTGCACTGGAAGCTGGAGCCTGAAATGCAGCAGCAGAAGTAAATCTCTGTTGTCTGAGTGGGTCTACTCATCAGATCCATGCCACCAATTTTGTTGGTGCAAGTCTGAGTGGACTTGGGAAGGGGGATATTGGTGGCACCACAACTGCCAATATCACACCCTTCCCAGCCTCAACACTTTCCTTCCTGCTCCAGTCTCCACCCTGTTCCACCCACTTCCTGCCCACCCCCACATTGACTTACTGATGCTGAGGATTTTCCTGGGACTGTGCTCTAAGGCATTTCGCAACAGCTGTAAACCACACTGGGATGCTTGTTCCAGCAGTGTTGCTGGCCTATAGGATTGGGCCCCCAATCTCTGGTGGTTCACTAATCTAGCTCCCAACGTCAGACTCTGCAGTTCCTTGTTCAGACCTTAGACTCAGTGACAATGTGTATATACAAGCTTGTCTAAATTCCACTTTCATCTCTAAAAGGTATTCTGTTAATAAATTTGCAACATATGTGTGCTGAGAAATGTTGCTTATATGAAACCATTGTGAGGAATTTTAAGTTGACACCCAATTAAACTTTAACAAATATTAATAGCTATAGGCAGGCCAGTGTTCCTATCCATCATGTTATGGATCATGACATTGTCATGAAAAGAAAAAAACACAAGATCACACAGTAGGCCACTGAAAAATTAGGCCCAATTAGACTTATAAAAGTGCTGTGATCCATTCCATAGTAGTCTGTATTTCGTCAAGATTTATAATAGCAGAGGGAAATAATAACGGCATGTCAAAGGCCCATTCGTAGTAAATATTTGGGACATCGGAAGGAAATTGCAGTAAAATTGTTAAAGGCTACTGCACTAGCCAGAATAAATTGTTACCGACCTACTTACTAGCAGTGGCGTTGCTAGGAGGGTGCGGGGGGTGCAGGTTGCACCGGGTGATGCGCACTGGGGGGTGGACACGCTAAAATCATGGTGGTCAGGGGTAACCCCATCATATTATATACCATTGGATACGGCATTTTCAGCGGAATGCAATGCAAAAAAACCAGAGTGAAATATCTCCTTTCTATCAAACGTTATGGACAAAAAACCAGAGAACAAAAAATGCATGGATCCCTATGGAAAGTGAGCCGTATCGTGCATTTACTCACGAGTAGGTGAACTTGCCTTAGTCCTTCGGAAAGGGCAGGCTGAGAGGAATCCAATGACACCAGAATGGTTCTGATCCAATGAATGCAGCCCCCAAAAACACTTGAGAAGGAAGTCCCTCCCTCCAAGCAGATGAATGTATTGAGCCCTATGGAAAGTGAAACGAAGCCTCACGGTTGCGTTTACTCAGGAGTAAGCAAACGTGCCTCAGCTGGTGTGGAAGATCAAGTGAAGGAGAGTGCAAGGCTACCAGAATGGTCCTGATCCTATGCACTTGGAGCTAAACAAGTGCTCCAGAAGGCAGTCTCTGCCCCCCCCCACTTAAAATGATCAAAACAGAGGCTTCAGCTAATAAGGTGAACCTTTTTGAGACTTGCAAAGCCAGGTGGATCCTGACAGTGATCTGGTTTAAACAGAAGTTCTTAAATTGAACAGGGCACTGGGTAGGACTGAAAACCTTACTGGTTTTGGAGGGGGGTGTTGTTGCAGGCAGGCTACAGAGGAAATTCACTTGGTGGAACAGGGCTGGCTTCTGCATATTTAATTATTTGTTTTACTTTAATTATTTATACTTATTTATTTTAATTTTGCTGATGATGTCAATTCCACCATGACATCACTTCTGGTGGGTCTTGGACAGATAATAATAATAATAATAATAATAATAATAATAATAATAATAATAATAATAATAATAATAATAATAATAATAATAATAATAATACAGGTATTTAAATACCGCCTTTCTTGATCTTTATTCAAGACTTTATTCAAGGTGGTTTACATAGGCAGGCTGATTAAATCCCTGTAGGGATTTTTACAATTGAAAGAAGGTTCTATCTTTCAAGAACCACAACAGTTCAGATGTTTCACTCTGATCTTGTTTCACATTCTGGCCTCCATCCTCCCACGCTCAGAGCAGATGGAATAGCTTGGCTTCAGCTTGTCAGCTGCTTCAAGGTTGCATGGTGCCGGTGGCCTCGAACAGGCTACCTTGTGGATGTTATCTTCAGGCAAATGGAGGCTCTACCCTCTAGACCAGACCTCCTTTTTAGATAGTCATTCTAAAAAGTGGGTCCCAGTGCTAAAGTTTGAGAACTGCTGCAATAAAGTGTAAGTAAGTTGACACCCTTGGGGTGTGTGTGTGTGTGTGACACCACTAGTGACCAAAATAACTAAAATCATAATTTTTAAGAACAAGACCATCATGTTATATATCAATCAATGCGTAATTTCATGCAGAATGTGTTCTATCTTTGTTCTATCAAAAGGTGCAGCCAAAAAACTAATGGGGGCGGAGTGATGGTATATCACCATGCCCATCACCTGGGGTATTACCCCGCCCACTGCATGGGGGGTGACGCGCTGGCATCCGGCACCGGGTGACATGAATCCTAGTGATGCCACTGCTTACTAGTGACCATTTTGACACCATGCTGGTTTCTATCAGCCATCATTTATCTACTCACAAAAGAAATCAAATATCCAGGTATACATGAAATACTCTCTCCTATAATATAGTTACAAAAGATAATAAATAGGGGAAATTTCAGTGATTCCGTCTTTTGCTGTATGCCAAAATTTAGTATACCAACCTTTCTATTTATTAAATGAATGTTATTTTAAAACAGTCATATTTCTTTCATGTTTTCAGCAGGATTTTCATAAAACATGTCCTGTGCCATGGTTAGTGAAATCAGAGAGATTTGAGTCTTTAATGTGTGACTTTAAATTGCTGCTTGTCTCTGTTAGCACTGAATAAACCAAAATTTTGAGCATTTCACTCATCACATGCCACTGAGTGTATACTGGCAGAGAGCGGTAGCTAATCTGTAGCACAGATTTTTTGGTGAAAAACCTGTGCCTGTGAGATGTGTCCAGAACACCTCCTGGATGCAACTGGAAGGTACATCTGGGAGGTCATGTGAGGCCCTCCAGCACGGTTGGCATCCACATTGGGTCAGATCTGTGGGTGCTGAACCCATGGATAAAAGCAACTTGCTGTAAATTAGGAAGAGCCTCTGAATTCACAGGAGCCTCTGAAATAGCATCAAGTTATCAGAAGCCTCCAATTGACTGTAGCAGCTATTAGCTGTCACAGTTGCTGTAATAAGCCAGAGGGCTTCATGCCAACTCTCTCAGCAGTGCCACTGTTGCCACAGCAGCTCACCTACTTAATCTGGATATGACAGGCATATGGGCAACATAGAGAAGGGACAAATCAGTGGCAGCAAGAGCTACACAAGGATCAAATACACACTTCTTCTTATAACCTCTTTCCATACAAATTGACAGGAATCAACTGAATATGATGTTATTGCTCCTTTCGAAAGGAACGGCACCGAGTATTGAGGGATAGGTTAGGTATTGGGAAGAAAACAGACGGCCTGTATATTACCACAGCACTATTTCAGACAGTGCTGCTAAAAGAGCAAAAGCCATCTATCCGTGCTTGTCTGTGGAGAGACAGATTTTGAAAGTAGCAGTGAAGCAACAATGTTGGGAAAAGCATTTGAGATGTGAATAGAAACTCTAGACTGAATGTTAACAGTGACAGCACCACAGACTAATAATTATAGGAAGCTAAAGGAGAAATAGCAAAGAGATAGTTCATTCACAGGCAGAAAATGAATAATGGGTTCATTAGATGCCAATTGATTGATAAAGCACCATTTATTGAAAGGTCTAATCTGTGAAGCCAAAATTAGTTTGTGATGTAATTAAGTAAAAAATTACTTAAGCGAATGCATACTTAATTATCTCCGTACAGCCAACTTGTAAGAAATTTCAAGCATTTAATTGCCATTTGATAGAATAGCTATAGCAAACTAATTAGGTTTCAAATTATGGAATGTGCTAATTGATATTAAATAAGTATGTGAATTGGTATCTAGCTAGCCAGTAAGCTATAGTTATCCTAGAATGTGTCAATTAAGTGCCTAAAGGTCGTTTCCCCCCCCCCCCCAAATAGATATTAAATGCAATGCATTAAGGATGTAATTTTCAACATCTAATTGTTGATTGTAACTTATTTGCTGTCTGAATATGCTGCTACAATTTGCAAGCTGGTGTGTACAATCCTCCTGAGGTACTTATGACAGCTGCTATTCTGCTGAACTAGATTGGACTCTCATCTGTTGCAATATCACTGTAGTTTCTCTAGAGCAGAGTGAGAATGATTCTGCATTTAGAAAGAGACCTTCTCTAATATCAAAGGGCCAATTCACGCAACTACACAGCGAATATGGACTAAGGGCTCAATCTATCCAATTTCCCAGTGCTGGTGCAGCTGTGCCAATGGGGCATGCTCTGCGTCCTGTGGTAGGGGGACAGGGTGCTATCCTAACCCCTTATGTCAGTGCTTTCTAGCAGTGACATAAGGCCAATGCAGCTCTGAGGTAAGGGAACAAACACTCCCTTACTTTGAGGAGGCCTCTGTGAGTGCCACCCAACTGCAAGATGCAGCACACGTCCCATTGGCACGGCTATGCCAGTGCTGGAAAGCACTGACATAAGGAGTTAGGATTGTGCCTGCAGTCACAGAAGCCTCCTCAAGTTGAGGGAACATTTGTTCCCTTACTTTGGGTGTGCATTGTGGCTGCACCAGTGCTGGAAAGTTGGATAGCATTGGGCTCTAAGTCAACCCACGGAGAATTCAGCACATGGCACAAGGTCTGTAGGGGGTCCTGGTAAGAACAAAAGTAGAGTTCTGCTAGATCAGGCCAAATGCCCATCTAGTCCAGCTTCCTGTATTTCACAGTGGCCCTCCAGAAGCCTCAGGGAGCACACAAGACAACAAGAGATCTGCATCTTGGTGCCACTCCCTTGCACCTGGCATTCTGAGGTAGTCTGCTTCTAAAACTAGGAGGTTGCACATACCCATCATGGCTTGTAACCTGTGATGGACTTCTCCTCCAGAAAACTGTCCAATCCCCTTTTAAAGGCATCTAGGCCAGATGTCATTACCACATCATGTGGCTGGGAGTTCCACAGACTAATTACATACTGGCTAAAGAAATATTCTCTTTTGTCTGTTCTAACTCTCCCAACACTCAATTTTAGAAGATGTCCCTTGGTTCTGGTGTTGTGTGAGAGGGAAAAGATCACCACTTTCTCCATCCCCTGCATAATTTCCTCACCCATGCCTTTGCTGCACCCCCCCCCCCACTTAGCAGCATGACAGGCAGCCATAGTACTGTCCAACATCTTTGCTTACCTTGTTTAATTAAAATGCAGTGACCCCACCATTACACTATTGAATACAGTGACAAAGGCACTGCATTAGAGGTAGTAAACAAAGATAATGGATACTAGCATGATTGCTGAAAAGGACTCAAGACTATTGCCAAAGTAAGCCCCCACAAGGTTTTGGGGGAGGCTTTTCATAGTCTGTAGTAGTGGCAACAACTCAGAGCACTTCTCAGCAACCACCATATTTCTTCATCAGGATCTCAAGGTTGGGCATGGGAGCTTCATTGGCCTGGTACCTTGGCCAGTTCCCCAAGTGGCTAACCCTGATGTCACTACTGCATGTTGTCATGTAAGCCATCACCATACACTGGGTTGCAAGCCACTGATAGTTCTATGATGATAGTCAAAAGCAGGCTAACTTGCAAGTTGTGTGTGTACAGTATTTAACACAACTGTTCTCCCACACCAAGTCACATAGATGCAGTCAACCCAGATTCTCCACACAACATTTTGTTAATGCACTTTGGCCTTTGTACAACCATTTTAGAGAAGTATGAAGTAGACTGAGTGAAAATGATGGTTGGTCATCTTTTCTTTTCTTTATGCATGCTTATATGATTGCCAAGAAGTTCCCAATTATATTTTATTACTATTTCCAACTATACAAAGATAAAAAGCTACATGATCACAATATTAAAAAATGACATAGAACCTGTCTAGCATCAGAATTACTATTCAGAAAGTATCCAGTCTCAGCCATTTAATATTTCAAGTATGTATTAACATTCTGAGGCCCAAATCCTAACCCACTTTCCAGCACTGGCATAGCTGTGCCAATGGGCCGTGTGCTGCATCCTGCAGTTGGGGGGCACTCACAGAGGCCTCCTTAAAGTAAGGGAACATTTATTCCCTTACCTTGGAGCCACATTGCCCTTATGTCAGTGCTGGAAGGGGGAGGGCAACAACAGGGGTGAGGGGCTGGGCAGATCGGGCCTTGGAGGGTACAGGTTTGGCTGCACTGATGCATGCCGCATCCTAACCTACTTCCCAGGCCTGATTCACTGACACGGATCACTGGTGCAGGTCCAAGTTGACCAGTTGCACCTGCTGGAGCTTACCTAGGGGCAAGGAAACTTTACCTCAAGGAGCCCTCCAGCAGCTTGAAATTGCCCCTGCAGGATGCAGCATAGCCCACACTTGGACTGCTTCATCACCAGGCAAAAATTTAGTTAGGATTGGGCTGCCCATTTTATGTCTCATTAATTAATTTATTTATTGACCTATAGCATAAGAATTGATCTATCATTTCAAAGTTATATTTTGTTTCTGCAAGGAGACTGCTGCTCCTGAACTTCCTGATCATCACTGTTTGAATCAGTCTTCATTTTCCTCCCCTTATATATCGTACTTAGCACTTGTATTTTCTGAGCTGCAGACTTCGCATGTGTTCTACTGACGAAATGCTGGCAACAACCCTTTCCAGGTAAGGCAGTCTTATTCTCCCCATGGTGCTGAGGCTGAGAGAAAGTGGCTTGCCCAAGGCCACGTAGTGGAAGTTCATAGCAGAGGTGAGATTCAAACTGGGGAAGTCCTGAATCGCAGCTGAGTCACATCACTGCTACGCAACAACACCAACTCGAACAGCAAATTATATAATTTGAAAAACAATCGCTCACTTTTTCATCCCATTTCATTGTATCACAAAGCACCCAAAAGTCTGTTGAGCGACAACACAGTAAATGGAGTATTTTTCTTAGGAAACCAGCCAGTGCAGACAATTTTCATGTACAATGCAAAGCATAAGTGAATTACAGGACCTAACAATTGTATGGGCCTTACATTTCTTCTGGGCTAAATGCAAAACATATAATATTCTAATGCACTTATTACATGGAGGTTGGATTACTGTAATGCATTTTCCACGAGGCTTCTCTTGGAAACGCTTCATAAACTTCAGCTGGTATTGAGTGCAGCTGGCAGGCTGTTGATCATCACTAAAGTTTGTGATCACATCACACCATTGTTATATTTGCTATGTTGGATGTTGGTTCATTTCCAGGTGCATTTCAAGGTGCTGTTTGTTATCTATAAACCCCTACTGGCTTAGGACTGAGGTACCCAAAGGATACTTCTCCCCATATCAATCTTACTGCCCCCTGAGATCATCTACCAATGCTTTCTTGCATGTTTTGCTGCGATCAGAGGCACATGCATTAGCCGTAAAAAAAAAAAAATACATTATGGTTATGGTAAGTTTCCTTCCCACTCTGAAAAATTCAAGCTAGTTTCATGCTGCCACTGTGAAGTTACCTGAACTCACCTCACTCCCAATCCGTCATCAGCACATTCAGTAAATATATTCAGATAACCACTGGTTGTAAACACTGCTTCTGACTGGCTCTAGCAAGTTTCTTAAGATCTTTCGGGACACCCCATATAGATACAGGGCTGGTTCAGATGAGATTTTACTGCACAAACTGGAGCAACACAATTTCTGATGTGCATTCTTATACTGCATGCAGCTCCTGTTTCCTCCCCTTCCTACCCAGTTAGAGTGCAATCCTAACCCCTTATGTCAGTGCTTTCCAGCACTGGTATAGCAGTGCCAATGGGACATGTGCTGCATCCTGCAGTTGGGTCACTCACGGAGACCTCCTCAAGTAAGGAAATGTTTGTTCCCTTGCCTCAGAGCTGCATTACCCTTATGTCAGTGCTGGAAAGCACTGGCATAAGGGGTTAGGATTGTGCCCAGTTCCTTAAATCGTGGGATTCATCTGGAGTTGTGGGTTTTGGCAAACTCCTACCCCCTCCCCAGTGAGAAAAAGTAGCACTTAACCCTGCTGCTTTGTGCAGCAGACTGATGTGGGAAGGGAATGCTAGAAGCTTGAGATGCTGGAATGGACTGTACCACTTCCAACTACAAGCAGGCAGTCATATTTTTTAAGAGAATGCAAAGAAAAGAAAAGGGGGCAAGTAGAGAGGGAAGTATAATGTGATCTGAATAGTGATAACTGACAAATAGGTGGGCAGCAGTCCTGATGTCAAAATGGAAGTGCTTGTGTGTTGAAGCAAAAAGAATAGCAAGAAGAATATCAGGGTAGGAAATAAGAGAATGGGCTCAAATTCTGATCATAGTGACAGGAAAAAAAACAAAAGAGAAAAGCACAGAACTGAAACCAGACTTATTACTAATCGAAAGCAGGCTGCGAGCTTTGACAAGACATGGGCATATAGATAAAAGAAAAAAAGGAAGAATCAGAGAGTACGCACAAATTTTATGTTTGAGAAAAATGAGAAACCATGTCCTTATCACTGTGATCTTGTGATCAAGGACAAATGAATGAAACACTGAGGGCCAAACTGCACGCTACTTTAGCATGGGATTGGCTGGAGCTTGCTCCTTTTTGTTTGCTGAACACCACGGGTGGGGGGGGGAGGGGATAGATTCAGATCAGGACTGCAGCAAGGGGGAAAGAAAGCTTTAGCACTTTGCAAAGTTGTTTGATTTGATTTTGAGGAGGGCAGAGAAGATGGGTTGGAGGGAACCTTGCACAGGAAACAGGCAGCCTTCTACGGTACTGAGAATTAGCAAGGGAAGTTGCAGAACAGGGACAAGGAAAGAAGGAGAGAGACTTGGTATAGAACTGTAAAGGCAGAAATAATGATATGAACAAATAAAAGAGGCAGGTGAGGGGACAAACTTTCCCTGTATCTGTTTTGTAGGCTTTCCAAAGGGCAGCTCGTCTTTCTGTGGTCCTGTTGGACTGATATTGTGGTGTCTGAGAGATAAACTGGACGTGACATCAAGCAAATCATGGTCTAGTTTAGCTGGAGGGGTTATTTTACAAGAGCGGCCATCCAAGGCCCTGCATCACACCGGAACTGCGTCACAGAGGTTAGACTGTTCATCAAATATTATCCCCAGCAATTATGGACCCGCAAAGGCACCATTTGTTGCAATAGCACCTTCAGGGGCTCATAGCGCCATGCCTAAGGCAGGAGACCCTCTCATCCTCCCACCCTAGTTATGTTATTCAACTGCTCCATGGTTTACTTAGCATTCACCTTGTGCCTTTGACACAAAGTCTACACACTGTACCTCTATGGCTCTTTAAGCTCAAAGTTTATAAATTGATTTTTATAGCACCTGAAAGTTACGCCCCCCTGTGTCTTTGTGAAAGACAAAGGGCTTTCCAGAAGCAGAGTCCACCTTTAAACGTCGTTGTTGTTATACCGAGAGGCCAATGTGTGAGTCCTTGCTGTTTTCTTCGGTATCCTTTTAATGCCTCTGTTGTACACGTCAACAAACTGCCAGCACAAGGTAACTGTGCTTGGATCAAGAAGGACAAACCTTTCTTTTCCTCAGAAGGAAGTGGGGGCTGGCTGCTTCTTTGCTAGCCCAGAGAGGTGCAGTTCACTGCATGGGGCTTGACAACTGCATTTTTTACACAGAATGAAGCAAGAAACCCGAACAAATGGCATTGTGCTGACAGAATGAAAGGGCTGCTCACTCTTTTTTCATTTTTGACAGAATGAAGAAAAGCTTTTGACAAAATCCATTCTACCCTGGGAATGAAGTTATTTATTTGACTAAATGCATTGTCTCGCTCAGGTTTGTGTGTGTGTGTGTGTGTGTGTGTGTGTGTGTGTGTGTGTGTGTGTGTGTGTGTTTAAATCAGACTTGCTTGTCATTTCAGGCAACTTGAACGTGGCAATGCTGTAACCAGGCCTCTCAATCTTGGGTTACTGATTCCAAATGGATGCAGATTTTCCTAACTGCCAGGCTTACAACTTCTGTCTGGATTCTGAAAGCAATATCTTTTATTCAACCCGCTCTACTCATTCAAGGGTGTTCTGAAACCAATTGAACCTCGCAAGTTTCTTTCTCGGGCGCAGGTGTTCAAAGCAAAAAAATTAAATGAAATGTATTTGTGTTCTTACATACACAGGTTTGGTGACTGACTGCCAAATTTGTCTAAGAACAAAGATGCACTCGAGGCAGACTATGGTAATTTTGCTGCAGTTCATCCTGGCTTGGATGAACAAGGCCCCACCCTCCTCTTCCTGATCACCTGGGTAGCGCTCAAAAATTTAAGGTTGGTGTGTTTGCAAAACATATGCAGGTCAAAATAGATTATCAAAGCTTTTCTCCCATACCACATGGGCCTAAAGGCAGAATAAGAGAGGGAGATAAAAATATTTTCAGGCTACCATCCTATATACATTTACTACAGCAATGATTCTCAAAGTCCTACTTGGAATTTGAGAACCCTGTTTGCATGGTAGGGGGGGATAGCAACTTGATCACCATGATCGCACTGCTGCTGGGAAGGAAAGGGTTTTTTAAAAACTTACCTGGGGGTCGCTATGGCTGTCTGGAGGGTCTGGAAAGCCTGCAACCCCCTTCTCATGCCTCCAAATTACTGTAAAAAGGGGGGGGAGAAACCACTTCCGGTTTTCTTCACAATCCCTTTGCTGGCAATTTCTTGGTCACTCCTCTTTAAGGGGGAATGACCTTCTTCCAGTTCCCCTGGTGGGTACAACCCACCAGTTTGGGAACCACTGCCTTAGAGTAAGCACCACTGAGCAAAATGAGACTTTTTCATGCAAAAATGCATAGCAGTGCTTCCCAAACTTTTATCCTTTTAAGCCTTGCCCTGCCAGGCCATTGGCTGCAGTTCCCCTTAGAGTTTACAACTTTGTTCCTTAGTCCTTTTCTTGTTGCTTCTGCTGGGAAGTTTGGCTTTGGGGGGTTTGGGGGAGGACTGCTCTTCTGCTGTCTGTATTAATAGCCCTTCTCTTGGGACTATGGGGTTATTCTTTCAATTTGGGGTCAGATTTATGAGGAGCTCTATTTGTTGAAACTATCAAATTTGAAAGTTCACTCTGTAAGTACTGCCAATTCCGCCAGGGTGTGCAAAAGCTGTAGAACAGTGGTCTTTAACCTTTTTCATGCCATGACCCCAATAAATACATAAAAGTATGAGACTGGGGATCAACCATTAGTCCCACCCCCTCTCGGGACCCTATCTGCCCACTCCTGCCCCTGTCATGTCACCCTGCCCCTGTTACACCCTCCCAGCACTGTTTGCTGTAACAAAATGTTCTTATTAAAGAGAGCAGAAAAGTTACCATGAAGCCTCACACCAGAGAAAGCTATTTTAACGCAATTGCTAATAGGCTTTACAACCCCACTGTGGTCCAGACCTCAAGGTTGAAGAACACTGCTATGGAAGATAGGAGAGCCTATAAAGGGAGTCTGTTAGGTATTTTTAAATAGGTGGAGTAAGTGTAAAATTAATCAAAGATGTAAAAAAAAAGTTGAAGGATGGTTTCGTTCACCAAAGTATTTATATATGAGGACAAAACTGATGTGTGATGAGGAATGGTTGAAAAAATGGCTTGGATTTGTGAACATTTTATCATACTATGTTTAAAATTGGATAGGGCCACTAGGGAGCAGATAGATCTTTCCTGAGGGCTGGACCTTTCCTGAGAGTTGCCAGTTACATAAAGCAGGGATATTAATACAGTTTTTCAAGAGAAACCTAGCAGGTTGTTTGTTTGTAACTGTTTCTACTAGCTAGAAAAGATTTCAGGATCATATAATGAGTGGCCTAACTCATGAGCCACATTCAGCTCTTTGACATATAATAGACAGCTTTTGGAAATATGTCGGCTGAGCTCCTTTTTGCATCACAATTAATATAAAAGATTAAAAAAGACATTTTCAAGGTTTATGATTATCTACCAGATATAAAATGAGAGTCTATTGGATTAATGTTCATGGTGAGTAAATATATTTAAGAGTTTAAATGCTTCTTAAGGATTGTGACACTCAAATGTCTCTCTTGTGGTTCTTGAACACCTGAATTTTATCATGTGTGGCTCTTACGTTAAACCAGTTTGATCACCCTTGATTTAATCTGTGGACAGCACAAAGATCCTGAGAGGCACTATGATCCTAGAGTAGATCCTGTAATGCAGCCATTGTATTGAACCCTATGTCAGTGGCTCTGATGCTTTAATTAGGAAATGGGTTTGTAGCCTTTATCAATGTCTACATCTTGAAGTATTGGTGACAACTCACCTGGGATCTCTGACAATTTTTAATATGCTCATTAGTAATAGTCCCTTCTACTTTCAACAGAATCAAACATTTTGTTCCCACCATGCTGTTAGATATTTGTTTGATTCCCTATGTCGGTAGCACATACATTTAAATGATGAATACTGCAGTATTTTTCTGTTACTTACTGAGGTTTGTTAATCTATATCATAATACCAAGCCCTCCTCCTACACACCTTATGCGGACCCCATGTTATAGCGCTTACTCAGTTCTGACTCATTTAGTTCCTGTATTGTTTGAAAGCTGAGAGTACAAAGACTTGCAAAAAATAACTGATAGGTCAAATCTGGTACCCACAAAACAAGCACACAGCTTCTGAAGCACACAGAGGTGCAAAGTTAACGGTCCTCTAATGCAGCCACATCATGGTTCTTTTAAAAAAGATAATTCTTGTTCTCTATGTAGTAGCTGTTAAAAAAGAAAAAAGGAAAAAACAGCTATTTTAAAGACTTTTGAATCAATTATATGCCTGTAAAAATGATTGCTTGTTAATTCTTTTTAAAATTTAGTTTAAAGCATCTATGTGTTATGGTCTAGTGTCCAGTAGTTCTCAAAGTGAACATTACTGCCCCTTCAGGGCCATTGGGATTACCTAGGGAGGCATTAAGAAGTGGGGGAGGTGTAGATGGTGGGATTATGGTACCATGCTGGCAAATGGCACTCCAAGTTTCTGCCTCTGCACAGTGTAGTGGTGAAATCTGGTGGAAACCATCAGAATTTTTTTAGTAAATATGCCACCAGAGCTCTGGTCAGACCAATACACTGCATTTTGGGAAACTGTGATCATTGGGTGTTTTTGGAACTAAGGGGGTGGTGGCCTAAAAAAGTTTGGGAGCCACTAGTCTACTTCAGCATTTAAGACATTTCCATATATCAGTTGCACATACTTTATATCTAATATTGAACAGAGCTTGGTGCTAAAAAAGTTTGGGAGCCACTAGTCTACTTCAGCATTTAAGACATTTCCATATATCAGTTGCACATACTTTATATCTAATATTGAACAGAGCTTGGCGCTTTTGAAAATACTGTATTCCAGCTAAACATCAGGGAACTTGCAATTCCAATGGTAGATCATGTGGCTGTTATGCCCCAAATGGCTAACAGTGAATGCTTTGAATACCACTATAACTTCTTACTTGAGAGGAGGCACAATCCTAACCAGGTCTACTCAGAAGTAAGTCCTATTTTGTTCAGTGGGGCTTACTCTCAGGAAAGTGTGGTTAGGATTGCAGCCTGGATTCTGTTTGTGCAAGGACCAATAAGCTCATGGGGCAAATGAAATTCTGTCTTGATTCTTGAGGAATTGTTGGTTTACAGCTGGTTGCTGTTTAGGGAGAGTAGGCAAGAGTATTTCCCCCCCCCCAATTTGAATGTGGACAGCGTGCGCTTTTGGGTTCTGCTAAAATGTATCAGGTTTAGATTGGAGATGGATTTTTGTTCGTTTTCAGTGTTCATCGTTATCAAATAACGTTTGATGAACGTTTAAGTATTCATCGTTATCAAATAAGTTTATCGTTATCAAATAAAAGATAAATTTCTTTCCAGAGCCCTGGAATGGAGGAGGGCTATATGGGGATAAATGAAATGAACTGCCCTCCCATTTCTGAAGTAGCTGGCATGTTACAGTGCACTGCCTGCGTGCTAACGTGGGGGAATAAGGGAAAGGCCTCTGTTGGGTCTTCTGATGAGCTCTCTGAATGTGTGTGGCTGTGCTTATGCTGGGAAAAACAATGCAGTATTGGTTTTTGGATTTTGAGTGACATGAAATTCAGAAGTATTTTCACATTGAAATTTTAGAGGAAGAAATGAATAGAGTAATATTTGCCATTTTGAAATGTGAGGGCCATCATGAAGCAAAGACAGCTTTAAGTGATTGGACCAATCACTCCCGCTCGGGCCCTGCAGTTAAGGGCCGCCCACACCAGAATAATCTACTTTTGTTTCCTATTTACTTTTCAAAGGTAATCTACACATTTTGTTTATTTGTAGGCTTATATATATATATATATATGCAATTTTTATATTTAAATAACATATGCTTAGATCCATTTGGAGTTCCATTACCTCACATGCACTTTTTAAGCACACATTTTTTGTTTGTTTGTTTGTTTTCCATTCTTTCATAGAGATATAAAGTCTATAATTAGAGGTGGGAGAAAAAAAAATTTTTTTAGCATTTCATTTCCCCAAAATGAGAAGTGCAGAAAGCGGTGTTATGTGTTTTTATTTCATTTTTATAAACTATAATCACTTTAAAATTTTACTAGGTAGGTCATCTAGGTGGTATAGTATCAACAGATGCAGCTACAGTCATTACCAATATGTAGAGGTGTTAGAAAACAGTTTTATTTTTCACAGATTTCAAGTTTTTGCTTTTTTCCCCTCCAAAAATGAGAAGTGCAGAAAGCAGTACTATGTGTTTTTATTTCATTATCACACACACACACACAAAAATCCACCTCTATCTATGGTAAATTTTATGGTTTTGTAGACCGTGGTTGTGCGCCTGGGGCCCCGCAAAAAGTGTCTCCAATTGAGCTCTGCAGTTCCTAAGTCTGGCCCTGTCATGAAGACTACCCAAAAATGTGGTCATTTTGTCAAAATGGGTCTCTGACCACATACCTAACTAGAAGTGTGGATGGGAGAAACTGCCAGCTGTATCACGTATCAGCTCTTTCACGTGGTTGGAATGCAATTCATAATGGCTCTCAGTTAATCAGAGCTCAGTTCCATAATACTGGTGGGGAGTTCATGAAGTGCTCTCTCATAGTCCCCTGGCACAGCAGGATACTGAGAAAAAGAGATCACAGACAGTGTTATAAAGGCATCAAGACAAGACTCCCCTAGAAAAAGATTCACAATAGTAGTTCCACCTTGAAAAACACAGTGTGCTAAGTAAGGAGAATAAATCTGAAGCTTACCGTACATACTATCCATTGAGCAGTCAAATTGGCTGCAGAGATCCGATCCGCTCCGAAAGAACACAACACCAAAGAGGAGGAGTCCTATCTCAATTGCATACAGGCATATTATCAAGGAAATCTTGAGAGGTGTTCTGTGTGAAACAGAGACCTTTGTGTTACTTTCATTGCATAAGGCTGCAATCCTAATCACACTTACCTGAGAGTAAGTCTCATTAAACTCTGCGGAGCTTACTTCTGAGCAGACATGCATAGGATTGTACTGTATGGGCGCAATCCTAACCCCTTATGGCAGTGCTTTGACATAAGGGCAATGCAGCTCTGAGATAAGGGAACAAACATTCCCTTACTTTGAGGAGGCCTCCATGAATGACACCCAACTGCAGGATGCAGCACATGTCCCATTGGCACTGCTATGCCAGTGCTGGAAAGCACTGACATAAGGGGTTAGGTCACACAAGGGGTTCCGCCCTAAGTCACACAAATCTGAACTTGCTACACTAATGTTGTTTGTGATAAAAGTATTCTGTTTGGGCGTAAAAAATCTGAACGAGGGTCAAGGAGTCTATCTAATCTTGATTCTTTGGTTCTTAGAAGTGTCCTGCAACAAGGTTTCTGATCCAACCCTTCTGAGGTTAAAGCCCTCTAACACAGGGGTGTCAAACATAAGGCCCACGGGCTGAATGCGCCCCCCCCAAGCAATTTATCTGGTCCCTGTTATAATTGGGCCCTCCCAGCCTGACATTTGGGCTTGCTCATATCTTAAAACTGTGAACAATATTTGCACATTTTCTCTTCTGTCATTTGCAGCTAATATGCTTCTGTGTGTGAACAATGTGCTTATTTCTGGCCATCATCTGCTTAATGCTGTCACTTTCTGCTTAATGATGTCACTTCCGGCCCTCAGCAGGCACCAAGAATGCTAACTTCGGCCCTCAATATGAAACAAGTTTGACATCCCTGCTCCAACTATCGGACAGGGGCTTTAAAGGGTACCACGGGCATTGACCATGCGGCAAACTCTGCACATGATTGAACTAAAAACTGAGAGGTCACCCAGCCCACAGACAGATACATGGTGTAAGGAAGACTGTTCCATTGACGCAAGGGGGAAATAAATTCACCTCCGGCGTTTGCTGTGCGGTTGCTGACATGACCGCCTCCTCCCCTTCTAAAAGCACCACCTGCTTCGTGTCTGAACTGTTGCCAATTTCATATTGTGCCTGACTAAACTCAAGAGCAAAAAGGGCCTGAAATTGGTGAAAAATTAGTGAGACGACCAGACCACAGATGGAATAATAATAATGTTCCATTATTCTTTGGGGGTTTGTGTTACTGGAAACATTTTTTGGTTTCTATTACTAACTATTTCCTAATAAATAAGTTGCTGTATAGATATGGTCCGTATTAATAACACAGTATAATATTTAATAATTCATTGTTTTTAATTTCAAGTCATGATTTTTAACCTGGAAATTAGATTTGTAAAGGGCCAAGGAACAGAACTTCCCTACTGTAACACTGATATACTACTCTCATAGCCCAATCCTAACTAATACTGGGCTGCCCAATATTACAGCAAAACACAGTAAAGGGACAAACGGGACTTACCCTCATGTAAGGATTAATCATATAGGATTAAACCTAACATAGCTTACATATCAGTGCTAATTTTTAATCCAATGTTTCAATGTTTATGAATTTGTTTTAAAACTATTGCAACTCACTCCCAGAGTTTGGGATGAAATGAGCTAGATCTTTCAGTTAAGTAAGTTTCAAAGTACAAATAAATGCTAGAAGAACAGCACATTTTAATGGAGAAATGTAAAATTGATTTTTTTTTCTTGATAGGATGTGACCTTGTGGGGGTGGGGGCATCATGATGAGTCCTCACACTTTGAAATTTACCAGTGCACTTAACCCTCCAGTTCAGCCATTCTCAGTGGGAGCCATATACCCTCTGGGGTGCCCTGGCACATTCGAAGGAGGCCACAGATTGAAAACTGAAAATAATAAATGATTTTATGTTTGTTTGTGTTGTATCCTTGTTTGATGGGAGAACCTGAGAAGAGCTCCTAAGGGGAGTCAAAACAATTGAGAATGGCTGCTCTAGTGGATTATGGGCTCAACCATTTTTATTAACAGTATTTATATACCGCTTTTCAACTAAAAGTTCACAAAGCACTTTTAAATCCCAGCACTTGAAGATGAGGCTTTAATAGCTCCCAGTTTACACCTTAAAACAGGATAGACCAGTGGTTCTCAAACATTTAGCACTGGGACCCACTTTTTAGAATGAGAATCTGTTGGGATCCTCTGGACATGATGTCATGACAGAAGTGACATCATCCTGAAGGAAAATTTTTAACAATCCTAGGCTGCAATCCTACCCACACTTACCTAGGAGTAAGTCCCATTCACTATCATTGATATAGATCAGTGGTTCTCAGACTGGTGAGTTGCGACCCACCTGTTCGTGTAACGCTTCCCCCAGCCCTTTAAGGGGCAGGGAAAGGGGAGGATCACTAAAAGCAGGTGCAAAGCACCATCCATTTTGCAGGAGGTGATTTGCGCCCGCTTTTAGCAACCGTTCCAAGCCTCAGGGAGTGCTGTGCAGGGCTGCGCAGGGCTTCCCGCACCTCTGTAGCCTGCTGCAGCCCTGCCTTCTGAAAGTTAGTGTAAAGCACCCCCCTCGCCCTCCTTAGCGACGTGATCCTGGGGATCGCGTTGCTGCCCTAGCCCCTCTTCTGCAAGAACTTACTGAGGGAGTAAAGCTCCTTTAAAGTTTGAGAATCACTGATATAGATAGTAGCTTGTTAAAAGTACTGAGCTGTCACATTTCCCCAAATGCAGTCACATACCATGGTAGTATCAAGTCTAATATATTAAAAATAAAACATTGAAATGAATGGGGACCACCTGAAATTGACTCATGACCCACCTAGTGGGTCCTGATCCACAGTTGAGAAACACTGGGATAGACAAATAGCATCTGCCGGATATTTTTAAAAGAATTCAAAACTGAGAAACACCAACTTCGGTTTTTGTAATGATGTAACAAAGGGGAAAAAAAAACTTCCTTGCCAAAAATAACTAAAAGCATAATTTTGCTCTAAAACATGAAAGGCTGCAATTCAATCCTTTTCAGCTAAAAATCAAAGTGGATTTTACCATTTGTCTCAAGCAGGAGCAGGACTGCAGCTCAAGTAGCCAAATCTTAATTGTTCTGGGTTGCAATATATGTTCACATACACCTGTATCACAATACAATCAGGAGACTGTTGGGTTTCTTCTTTAGTTTCATTTTCTGAGTAGGGTACTCTGCCTGACCAGGAAATGAAATTGAGAAAAAAATCATATATCCGACTAGCTACGGCCCACTCATATAGCCCCATTCTCTTTCTCGCCAAAGCATGCGATTTCCTTCCCAGTTATGTATGAATCAGCCTCGAAGAACGTACTGATCAATAATTTCCCCACCAACGCTACTCCCATTTCACACAGTTCGTAGCAAACCGCTGCCCTTTGAGACTCCATTCACATCAGGAACAAGTACCTCCAAATCAGAAAGGAGAATTCAAGTCTTTTACTGAATCAAAACAAAGGCACCAGCCTTTCTTGAGCAGGCTGCTGCCTAGTAAGTTCTAGAAGCATCCAACATGTTCTGATCAACATTGACTAAGGGATCAAAGGCACATGTGACAGCCTCTAAGGAGCAGTTTCCCATGTTTTAGTGATGTTTCTGTCAGCTGCCTTGAGTCCCATTGACTAGAGGGAAAGATGGCATACAAATATTTTAAATAAAGTGCAGTTGATCGTAGTGGTGACTAAAAAAGCAGTGTCAATTGTGACATACTGTAATTGTTTGGTTACCACTTCATTTTCATCTCAGGAGGAGGTTATAGTCAGCAACCACCTCTGTTGCAGATATATTTGGTTAACTCTTTGAATAAAATGTACCTTCTGGAATATGGATCCAGCAGTCACTCTCAAATGCAGTTGAGACTGAAAGATGTTTCTCATTACTTGAACTGGACTGCTCTATTTAGACAATGTGTCGCTGACATTATGTTGGAGCTAAATCCTTTTTCTGAGACATCTTATGCCAGGGGCAGCCCAATCCTACCCTGTGCTGGAATGGGGAGACTGGCTGGCAAGGGGAATGAAATCCTCTTACCCCTGGTAATTCCACAGCAAACCCAATGGGGCTACTTGGATCTGTACCACCTAAATAGGTGGCGCAGATTCAAGCAGCCCAGAGTTAGGATCTGGCCCCACCTCCTGTTTGGTTGCAACCTAACCTGCCACCTGCCACCTGCCGTCCCCCACCCCAGAATGCCTCCTTTTCACCCTTCCCCTGCCCTCCCCAAGCCCCTGTGCTGGCCTGACCAGCTGGCACAGCCTTACCAGTCTGCCAGCACTTTGGGCCTCATGTTGGCTTGAACCAGCTTTTGAACCTGGGACCTGATCTGCTCACTCTCCACCCCTTTTGCTGCCCAGCCCAGCCTGCCCTCTTTCCCTCTATCTCATTTGTCTTCACAACAACACTGTGAGGTAGTAGGTGCAGGGCTGACCTTAGAAGCTGCTGGGCAAGAGAGTGAGAAGAGACTGTGCAAGCTTATATCAAGAACTCAATTTTGATAAGGCAGTCCAAGCCCACTCTTGCACAGGCTTGGAAAGGCTGTTGTGACTCCCTGAATGATGCTTCGCAACCCTGTTGGAGTCACAAGCCACAGGTTGAAGAACACTGCCCTAGTTACAGGGCACCAGTGGAGCCTCTTACCTTTTATAATGGCCCATTTAGCTACTGTTTTCAGAAGGCTCTGGGGATCCATGATTTGGCTAAAGCTGGAGAAGCCCGGATTTGCGGCTCAGTCTCTTAGCCGCTATGCTACATTTGATTGGGACCATTAAACTAAGTACAACTTTTGAATAGCAAATGTTTCCTTCTCCCTTCTGCATATCAATTCTCACTTTATTGGAAACTGTTAATAAGTTACACTTTGGGTAACACCAGCCCAGAAGTGCAGCTTGCTCACAAGTCACTTTTTAATTGGAACTTTTATTACCAGTTTGAAGTGAATGTTTTAAAGAGAAATAAAACTGTGAAGTTGCTTTTAAAAATCACAAATTTATCTGAAAATTCAGCGTCAATCTTGAGTAGAGAAACTTATCACTCAGCCTTAGGGCACAATCCTAACCAGGTCTACTCAGAAGTAAGTCATATTTTGTTCAATGGGGCTTACTCTCAGGAAGGTGTGGCTAGGATTGCAGCCTTAGTTATGTACATAGGCCCAATCCCATGCTCTCTTTCCCCCTCTGCCAATGCAATGATGCTGAAATGGCTACTGCTGAATCCTGTTGTAGTAGGCGTTTCTGAGGTCTCTTCTGAGTAAGGGAATACAGTATTACTTCGCTGACTTGGGGGGTAAGCCTCTACAGTGCGGAAGGGTCTATTTCAACCTGTACTAGAAAATCTGCTGTCGCAGGTCTACCCAGAACTATGTTGCAGGATTGGATCCAGAAAGCGGTCTAGGATTCAGCACCACAGCTGCCTCCAGACCTGCCTCCTTACTGAACCCAATTGGCCAATCCCCCAGTCCCGTCATCTCCCCATTCCACCTTCCCGCACCCTCTCCACCGCCTTGTTCTGTCCTTCCCCACTGCTATCTCATTCCTACCTCCCTTGCTCCCATTCTGCCCTCCCCCACCCCATCCTGCCTTCCCCCTGCCAACTTACCTGCCTCAACAAATCCAGGGAAGTCTGTCAGCGAATGTGGAAAGGCTCTGGCCTTCCTGCTGATGCTCTAGCAATATGCATTTCAGCATGGTGTCAGAGCATTGTTTACAACTGCCATAAGACTGTAAGCACTGGCAGAACACTCATTCCAGCAGCCTGGCAACACAATAGGATTGGGTTGTTAGAGTATATGTTTTGTAAAGGCTTTGGGAGACCTACTTCCAAAAATACAGAGGCTTTGATGTACATTGTTCTAGAACTGATGAGCATCCATCAAAAGCACTTCTGCATGTTCTTTAGTCATTCTTGTTTAATGAATGGGAAGTATAACTAAGAACACTTACAGCCCAATCCCAACTAACTTAGTGCTGTGTGGGGTGAGCGCTGCATTCTGTGATGGAGGGGCAGTTGCAGATTCCTGCTTGTGATAAGGGAACATGTGTTCCCTTACTTCAAAGCTTCATTGCAACTGCATTGGCACTGGAAAGTTGGTTAGGATTGGGCTGTGTTAGTGACTATGAAAGAATTCAGAGGACGTGTTCTGTGAGATATATGGACACTAATTGTTTAGGAGTTTTATGGAGTTTATGTATACAAGGGAAGGACTAGGTTGCCACTGTGAATGTTTTTTTTCCCCCCAATCAGAGTGTCTATGCCTTCAACTGTTGTCTGGAAAACAGAAATTTACCCAGTGAAGTAGGACAGGAAAAGCTAAATTTCTGTCTGCCAGGAAACTGTTGAAAAAAAGCACATGAGCCCTGCTAGAAAAATAACTGGCAACTCTAAGAAGATAATTTGAACAGCTCTCCTGATACTTGATGCTTTTGTCATATAGCATCTTATGACATATTGGGCTATATCTGAAAGATAAGTAATGACAGAGGTGGCCCATTCCCTCTGGGAGGATGGATGGGAAAAAAGAATTAAGCGATATTGGAAGTAGTCTTGTGTTGGCTGGATGACTTTGGAACTGTGGTTTATATCTGACCTGATGTATTAAAACTGATTCTTTTCATCTGATTCTGGTTCAGCTGCTGCTCCATGATTAGGGGCTAAAAGCCTTATACTTAACTGCATGACCAAATGTAGTGAACTGCTTCTCAGAAAGCTATCTCTCACCGTTTAATTTGTCTCACTTATCCCTCCACTCTGTCACTTTTAAAGTAACTACTATGATCATAGCAATGCCATTTCCCCTTCTATTTGGAAGCAAATAATGGTTCCATAGAAATCTATCAGGCACTTAATACTTAAGTGTTGGTCTTGCAAACAGAACACTCCTTAAAGTATGTTGTAAGCCGTAGATGTGTGGGTGGAGGAAAGTCAGCCCGTATATGACTT
Source organism: Tiliqua scincoides (assembly GCF_035046505.1). NCBI lineage: Eukaryota > Metazoa > Chordata > Lepidosauria > Squamata > Scincidae > Tiliqua > Tiliqua scincoides. Next base: position 190,939,076 of record NC_089824.1, read on the forward strand.
ATATCTGTGAAATACAGGACTAGTCTTACTTTGTGAGAGAGCATGGTTTGCAGTAAATGAAACCGTAACAAAAGGGCTGTTGCTAGGATCTGCTTTTGAGAAGCTGGTAGCTTATTGATGAAAGATGTCCTTCCATTTTACTAAGTTATGGGCATGCTTGGATTTTTCTTGGCTATCACCCCAAATCCAGCAAGGGGGATTCACATATAGAAGTAGGTGACTGTGTGCAGATTCCTTTTCTGAATTGCGAAAAAATGTGCACATGGTTAGATGAGGATGTCATGCACACTGTGGTGGATACCTGGATGCGAAAGATCTAGTGTTATGGTTCCTATGGTCTGCATTATGGGGATATGTGTTTCTATGTATCTTGCAGTGAAGATCCAAATGCACATTCCTCCCAGCTTCCTAAAACTTCTCATCATAAAACACTCAACAATTGCATATACAGTCTCAATCCAACTGAACAGTTGCACATGCCCATCTATGTACTGAAGCCTATGTGCAGAATACCAAAGATTTTTCTCAAAACAAGGGCCAGCACAATAAAATGCATGTGTGCAACACTGAGTCTGGCAGATCTTCTTTCAGATAGTAAAGCTTGCTTCAATGAAAGGCTAATGTTTGCAGGATTCTCCTGCAAATCCCAACTGCAGTATATCCTTTTGAGACACAAAAGTTGGGAGAAATGGATCATAGAAGCCTTGCTGCATGGAAGAATGGCCTCCTCCCATTTGAACCTAATCGAATATTGAGCTAAACTTCAAATTATTTGAATGTTATAATCTGGTTTTAAGATGAATGCTGCTGACCCCCTTTTTATTCTGCTTGCTGCTTTAGTTACTCTATTTGTACAGTAATTGTAATTGATATATATTCTATTGTTCTATAGCTTACCCTGCCCCGGGAGACAGTATTATCTTGAAGTGAAGGTGGGGCACCAAAAGAAGTAAGTGAATGAATGATTGGGGGATGGAGGAGAATGAGAGGTTGTGCTGCTTTTATAAAAGCAAGAATGTATGTCGGCCTCTCCAGCACAGGATTTGGGGGAGCACTCAGCCTTCAAAGAGTATGACAACTGATGTGACTTCTCTAGGTTTTTGGCTTGACATCGAGCCATTTTTTACTCTTGCATTGTGTCCCCAGGCCAAGAGTCTTTTGTTATCATTAGTCAGTTTTGGCTTTTATAGAATTGCCACAGAGTTGAGACTAAAACAAGTGTTACCAAAAGTTGCCTTCATGCTCTGCCTCCTGCACCTTAGCATGGGATCTCTTATCTCCAAACCCCCTTGATTAAAGCTAAAAGGAAAGGACACACCATAGTGCAGGAAGTGTGTGTGTGTGGGGGGGGGGGGGATGTAGTGTCACCTGCCAGTAGCTTCACTGCAAAAATTTCAATAGGATTGACTCTGTGCAATTTGTGCCATTTATTCCGATACATTATCTGGAAGGCCAATAATGGAAGGCCCCAGCCCCCCCCCCCAAATATGGCCAGTTGAACCCTCAGAAGATATGATCTTCCTTAAATATAATCAAAACCTGAAGGGAAGATGTGCAGGTGCCTTTTGTGTTGTAACTTAATCATGTGGAAAGACACACATCATAGGTAATGTGACACTCAGCCTCTGTGGATAAGTATGTACATGTTTCTAGGTTTTAAAGAGCTCAACCAGGAGAAGGCTCTGTGAAGTTTAAATGTTTGTACACTCTGACAAGGAGAGATGGGCCTTATAAATAAATGGCTTGAACTATGTATAAGTCTAATTCATTGGAACCCAAAGCAGCTGTACTACTCTATACAATGAACTCTTTATTTATACATTTAAACTTTGTGGCAGAGTCAAAGTTGGTTCCTATGAAATCCACACCACATTGATTCATTGATATGGGAAGGCACATCAAGTTGATCCATTTTTATTAGAGTTAGAACCCAAATATACCAGGACCCAAACCAGAATGTTCTACCAGAGATTTATTTTAGTAACATTATCAAAGTGGAAAAAATAAACTCTCGAACTCTAAACTGTTTAATATCATGTCTTCTGCACCCTTATATGGGAATTTTTTTTAATGAAGTACGACAGTCTGCAACTCCTTTTCCCTAAAACACCAGTTCCAAACTTCTGAAAATCCCCAGGCATCCTTCTCAGAACTTTAATACTATTTGAGTCTGTCAATGTTCAAAGTTTTATTTGCTTTGATTCTCTTCTGTGACCTACATCCTTGTCTGTGGGGATGGGTAATAGTTTCCTAGCAACATTGTACATCATTGAAAATCCTATTCATGAAGCACATTCTGGGTGCTATGGTCACACAATGGGTTTTGCCTATAGCTCTATAGCAGTCATTTGGCTGTGTGCTGTGGCGCATTGGTGTGCCACAAATGGTCTGCAGGTGTGCCGTGGGAGTTTGGGGGAGGTGAGTTGGGGGTGTAATCCCTATGCCAGCAGTTCAGTGTGCCTTTCTATTGTCAAAAAAACGATGGTGCACCCTGAACATTTTAGTGCAGTCTTTTTCAACCAGTGGTTACAGGTGTCACCAGTGGTACTTGAAGTGGTGTCTGGTGGTACTTGTGGGACCCCTGGACACCTGCTGCCCGGCAGCAAGATCAAGAACATGACACAACAACAGTGGTAGGAGGCTCCAAACATAAAGCACTCCCGTCCAGCTTAGCCTCTTACTGGTGTTTGTCACATCGCATCTGGCCTCCCAACCCAGAAGTAACTGGCAATGATGTCATCACCAGTTAATTGCAGTGGTACTTTGAAGAGGTGGACCATGTCTGGTAGGGCAGAGGACAAACGTTGAGAAACACTGTTTTAGTGCTTTGTCAGTGTGCTCAGAGATGAAAAAGGTTGAGAATTGCTGCTCTGTTGTGTTCCATCCAAAGGCTTCAGGTCCTCATAAAAGTTTCAGGCTTAGACTTGCTGGTGCACCACAATGGGTAAGCATTCCTCCAGCAGAGAATTTAAGTAGAATTGGGCTGTAAGTGAGGGAAGGAGGTGACGGGGGTGAATGCTTTGATATATGGCACATTCAGATAACTGGTCACTCTTCATCTCTGTGTGTTTGCTAGATAACATGGTTGGCAATCTTCAGTCTCAAAAGACTATGGTATAAGCCTACAGCACCCAGTATGCCCAAGCGGTCTCCCATCCAAGTACTAACCAGGCCTGACCCTGCTTAGCTTTCAAGATCAGACGAGATCAGGCATCTGCTAGATAACATGGCTTTTACTGTATTATGAGCTCCCTTGGCCTGGGCTCTCTTCTTCTGTGTTTCCTTCAGGGTATGTGGATTTTACATAGCCCCTGGTGAACTGGGGGGCCCCAACAGTCTTCTCAGGCTGGTGCTGGTTTCTATAGGGATTGATGTCCCCTGCGTGGATTCCTCTTCCTTCTGCCTTCCCAATTTATATTTCACATTTGTAATAAACAAGCTTTGAAGAAGCACCCTTTCCACACTGAATTGTGCACTGGTGTGGTCCTGCCATCCTTAATTCATTATGTGACTGCCTTTGTTGCCTGGGGTGAGAAATGAAGGATGTTTCACTTGTTAAGGTGCAATCAGTGAGGTGATGGTCACTTCAGGTGTTGCAGATCAAGTATAAACTCACAGCTAAGGTAGCATTATGGGTTGCTGGGCAAGTGAGGAAGAACCATCCATCCATTTATGACACCCCAAATTGAATTGAATTGAAAAGATTTTTGATGCTGCTGGCAAAGACAACCCAGGAAATAATGACATCATAATAAATATGTATTTTAAAAACCCGCAAGCTAACAGGGAGATAGCACTCACCTGACCAATCCACATTGGCCCCTTACTGTTTGGGTTATTCTCCCCCTGCTAAATATAAGAGGAGCACGAAAAAGTGCCTTTTTACCCAGGTAGAAGGGTAACTATGATACATGGAAATGAGAGCTGACTTATATTATTGGTTCCATGCTGTATCATAATGACATGTCCTTCCAACATGTCAATAACATAATAACATGGCATTGGCTCTCAGAACTATCAGTCTTATAGGTCAGTTTTGAGTTAAGAAAATCCACTTTTGTTCCAAAAGGCAGTTGTGTTTTCATTTTCTGATTAATTGGCCATAACTTTTGATAGAATACGGATATTCCAATGAGGTTTGTTTCATTGCATTCTGCATTAAATTACCCTTCCAATGATATATAACATGGTGGTATTATTCATACATACCAAGATTTTCACAATTTTGGTCACTAGTGTCAAGCTCAGCTTGTTGCCCCCCTAAAGTCTGATGCCCAGTGCAACTGCTACCACCTGCACACCCTGAGCTATGCCTCAGATCCCCGGGGGGGTGGGTGTTCCAGGTATGTGACCACAGGGAGTGTTAACACCCAGGGGAGGGGTGTTCCAAATGTTTCTGCCTCTGGGTGCCAGATCCCCTAGGGCGTAATCCTAACCTCTTATGTCAGTGCTTTCCAGCCATAAGGGCAATGCAGCTCTGAGGTAAGGGAACAAGGTAAGGTGAGTGCCCCCCAACTGCAGGATGGAGCACATGTCCCGTTGGCACCGCTATGCCAGTGCTGGAAAACACTGACGTAAGGTGTTAGGATTGCACCCTTAGTTATGACACTGTTCTTATGCCAAGTCTTATCAGTGCATAATACCTGCTAACCTTACACTGCTAACTAGGCAAAGAAGCACTTTTTCAAGTGGTGCTCCACTTATGTTTAGGAGGGGAGGAGTAACTGTCCCTCTTCACCCCAGTATAGTCTTCTAGTGGCTCGTGTTCTTATGCATCTTGTTAGAGCAGCCATTTTCAACCACTGTGCCATGGCACACTGGTCTGCTGCGGATGGTCTGCAGGTGTGCTGCGGGAGTTTGGGGGAGGATCATTTGTTAATAGGGCCACTGGGGGATGCAAGCTTCTGCTGTCGGTGTGGTGTGCCTTGTCAATTGTGAAAACACTGGTGTGTGCCTTGACAATTGTAGTGCCTTGTCAGTGTGCCATGAGATGAAAGGTTGAAAATCGCTGTGATAGATTGTGAACCCTTTTGGGACAGTGCTGGATAGAGAAAGCAGAGGGAGGAGAGGGTTGTGGGACATGGAGGAGGGAGGGGTCAGGCTGGATTGTGCTGGATAGAGAAAGCAGAGGAAGGAGAGGATTGCTTTCTCTATACAGCACAATCCAGCCTGACCCCTCCCTCTTCCATGTCCGACAATCCTCTCCTCCCTCTGCTTTCTCTATTGGGTCGACACTTTCATCGACCTGTCCACCAGCACCCCAAGATCTCTCTCCTGATCTGTCATAGACAGCTCAGAACCCATCAGTCTATATATAAAGTTTTGATTTTTTGCCCCAATGTGCATGACCTTACACTTACTGACATTGAAGTGCATCTGCCATTTCGTTGCCCATTCTGCCAGTCTGGAGAGATACTTCTGGAGCTCCTCATAATCACGTCTGGTCTTCACCACTCGGAAAAGTTTGGTGTTGTCCACAAACTTTGCAACCTCACTGCTCAATCCTGTCTCCAGGTCATTTATGAAGAGGTTGAAAAGCACCGGTCCCAGGACAGATCCTTGGGGCACACTGCTTTTCACTTCTCTCCATTGTGAAAATTGCCCATTGACACCCACTCTCTGTTTCCTGGCCTTCAACCAGTTCTCAGTCCATGAGAGGACCTGTTCTCTAATTCCCTGACTGTGGAGTTTTTTCAGTAGCCTTTGGTGAGGGACCGTGTCGAATGCCTTCTGAAAGTCCAGATATATAATGTCCACGGGTTCTCCCACATCCACATGCCTGCTGACCTTTTCAAATAATTCTATAAAGTTCATGAGGCAAGACTTACCCTTACAGAAGCCACGCTGATTCTCCCTCAGCAAGGCCTGTTCATCTATGTGTTTTGAGATCCTATCTTTGATGAGGCATTCCACCATCTTACCTGGTAGAGATGTTAGGCTGACCGGCCTATAGTTTCCTGGGTCCCCCCTCTTTCCCTTTTTAAAGATAGGTGTGACATTTGCTATCCTCCAATCTTCTGGCACCGTGGCCGTTTTGAGGGACAAGTTGCATATCTTAGTCAAGAGATCTGCAACTTCATTCTTCAATTCCTTAATAACTCTTGGGTGGATGCCATCAGGGCCCAGTGACTTATTGATCTTTAATTTATCAATGAGGTCTGAAACATCTTAACCTCTATCTGACTTATCTCCTTGGTCAGGAGGGGCCGTTCGGGCAGCGGTATCTGCCCGAGGTCTTCTGCTGTGAAGACAGATGCAAAGAACTCATTTAATTTATCTGCCATCTCTAAGTCTCCTTTTATCTCCCCTTTCCCTCCCTCACCATCCAGAGGGCCAACCGCTTCTCTGGCAGGTTTCCTGCTTCTAACATATTTGAAGAAGCTTTTATTATTCCCCTTAATGTTGCTGGCCATGCGTTCCTCATAGTCTCACTTGGCCTCCCATATCACCTTCTTACATTTCTTTTGCCACAGTTTATGTTCTTTTTTATTCTCCTCATTAGGGCAAGACTTCCATTTATGGAAGGAAGCTTCCTTGCCCTTCACAGCCTCTCCAACTTGGCTCGTTAGCCATGCGGGCACCCTCCTGGCTTTAGTGGAACCCTTCTTTCTTTGTGGTATACACCTCTGCTGGGCCTCTATTACTGTTGTTTTAAGCAGCCTCCATGCACTCTGGAGAGATTGGACTCTTTTTACCTTCCCTTTCAACCTCCTTCTAACCAGCCTCCTCATTTGAGGGAAGTCCGCCCGTCGGAAGTCAAGGGTTTTTGTTAGAGATTTGCCTGTTATTCTTCCCCCAACGTGCATGTCAAAACGGATCGCAGCATGATCACTGTTCCCCAATGGATCAGTAACATTTACATCTCTAACCAGGTCCTGTGTACCGCACAATATTAAATCCAGAGTCACCTGTCCTCTGGTGGGCTCCGTGACTAGCTGCTCTATGCCACAGTCATTTAGCACGTCAAGAAATCCGGTCTCCTTATCGTGACCAGAACACAAATTGACCCAGTCTATATGAGGATAACTGAAGTCCCCCATGATTACAACCCTGTCCCTCCTTGTCACCTCCCTGATCTGTTTCCTCATTTCAAGGTCCCCTTCCGATTCCTGGTCTGGAGGACGATAGCACGCCCCCAGTATTACATCGCTGCACAAGCCTGGTAATTTAACCCACAGAGATTCTACGGTGGAGTCGGACCCACCTTCAAACTCTACTTTGCTGGATTCTATCCCTTCCTTAACATAAAGGGCCACCCCACCTCCAACACGCCCCTGCCTGTCCCTCTTGTAGAGTTTATAGCCCAGGATTATGGTATCCCACTGATTCTCCGCATTCCACCAGGTTTCCATTATGCCCACTATGTCAATGTTTTCCCTTGTCACCAGACATTCCAGTTCTCCCATCTTTGCTCGGATACTTCGGGCATTCGCATAAAAGCATTTGTACACGGAATGCCCCAGGGTGCGCTGCTTATTCGCTCCTTTGTCCCCGCATCCTCTCATTGTGCTAAACCGTCTATCACATCCCATCACCCTACCTTTCCCAATTTCTTCTCCTACTCTGCCTTTGTCTTGTTGTTCTCTAACCTCCCCATCCTCGTCCCATAGGGATGAGGCGTCCCGAACCGGATGCCTCTCGGCTCCTGTCAGCCTCCCCCCAGGGATCAGTTTAAAAGCTTCACATGGCCCTGGACTCGCTCGCCTCTGGCAAGGCACCTGGGAAAGACAGCATCCCTGCTGAAGTCTTAAAGTGCTGCAGAGAGATCATCGCCACTGAGCTGCATGAAATCCTCTGTCTCTGCTGGAGAGAAGGTGGAGTACCACAGGACATTAGGGATGCAAACATCGTCACGCTGTACAAGAACAAAGGTGACAGGGATGATTGCAATAACTACTGCGGCATCTCTCTCCTTAGCGTTGTAGGGAAGCTGTTTGCCCGAGTTGCACTGAAGAGGCTCCAGGTACTTGCAGAGAGCGTCTATCCAGAATCGCAGTGAGGATTCCGAGCCAACAGGTCCACCACCGATATGGTATTCTCTATTAGACAGCTGCAGGAGAAATGCAGAGAACAATGGCAGCCACTCTTTATAGCCTTCATAGATCTCATGAAGGCTTTCGACCTGGTCAGCAGAGATGGCCTCTTCAAGATTCTCCTCAAGATCAGATGTCCACCCAGGCTCCTCAGCATCATCAGGTCTTTCTGGAAGGACATGAAGGGCACTGTAGTCTTTGATGGCTCCACATCAGACCTCTTTGACATCCGAAGCAGAGTGAAGCAAGGCTGTGTTCTTGCGCCGACCTCATTTAGGAATTTCTTCACTGTCCTGCTGAAGCAGGCCTTTGGAACTGCAACAGAAGGCATCTATCTCTGGACCTGATCAGACGGAAAGCTCTTCAACCTCTCCAGACTGAGAGCAAAGTCCAAAGTCCAGCTGAAATGTCTGCGTGACTTCCTCTTTGCGGACGATGCAGCTGTCACCGCCCACTCTGCCAAAGATCTCCAGCAGCTCATGAACTGTTTTAACAAGGCCTGCCAAGACTTTGGACTGACAATCAGCCTTAAGAAAAGACAGGTAATGGTTCAAGATTGGATTCACCTCCCTGCATTGCAATCTCTGCGCATGAGCTGGAGGTTGTCCATGACTTTGTGTACCTTGGCTCAACGTTCTCCAACACTCTTTCTCTGGATACTGAGCTAAACAAACACATCGGTAAAGCAGCTACCACATTTTCCAGACTCACAAAGACAGTCTGGTCCAACAAGAAGCTGATGGAACATACCAAGGTCCAGGTCTACAGAGCTTGCGTCCTGAGTACACTTCTGTACTGCAGCAAGTCATGGCCTCTTTGCTCACAACAGGAGAAGAAGCGGAACACTTTCCACATGCGCTGCCTCTGACACATCCTTGGTATCACCTGGCAGGACAAAGTTCCAAACAACACAGTCCTGGAACGAGCTGGAATCCCCAGCGTGTATACACTGCTGAAACAGAGACGCCTGCGTTGGCTCAGTCATGTCGTGAGAATGGGTGATGGCCAGATCCCAAAGGATCTCGTCTATGGAGAACTCGTGCAGGGAAAGCGCCCCACAGGTAGACCACAGCTGCGCTACAAGGATATCTGCAAGAGGGATCTGAAAGCCTTTGGAATAAACCTCAACAGGTGGGAAACCTTGGCCTCTGAGTGTTCTGCTTGGAGGCAGGCTGTGCAGCATGGCCTTTCCCAGTTTGAAGAGACACTTTGCCAACAGACAGAGGCAAAGAAGGAAGGCCCATAGCCAGGGAGACAGACCAGGGACACACTACACTTGCTCCCAGTGTGGAAGGGATTGTCACTCCCAAATTAGCCTTTTCAGCCACACTAGACGCTGTGCCAGAACCACCATTCAGAGCGCGATACCATAGTCTTCCGAGACGGAAGGTTGCCAACAATTGGGACAGTGAGCCATTTAAATATTTGATTTTATCTGCCAACTGCTTTGTGAATTTTTTTTTGTTGAAAAGTGGTATATAAATATTCTTAATAATAAAGAATATCAACTAAGTTATGTGGGCTTTAAACTTTGCACCCATAAATAAAGTGTTACTTTCAAGCAAAAGATAATAACTGCTCTGTAAATTATTTTTCTCGTACCACCTGCTTTCCAGAGTGTATGCTGAATGCGCTGAACAAAATGGGAAATGATGCCTACCAATGAAACACATGACTGCTCAGTTTTTATTAATGGAGTACTCCTTTTAAACAATGCAAACCTTTGCACTTTTCTAGCAGAGTGACCAATATTTAATATGATCCATTTGGGGCTTCCTGTAGTGACTGGCAAATCATAAATACTGTACTACAAGAAAACAAACAAACCAAAAGCCCTGAAGCAAAAGAGAGAGAGACCCAACTTTCCTTTCCTTCTTCCTATCTTTCCAAGTGATTCTCCCCTTCCATTAATGGATCTTTCAGATCTGGAAAGGATTCAAGAGACTGTAGTAAAGTAAGTGAAACATCCAGATGCATCAGTAATAATTACGCTCTGCTTGGGGAGTTGAAGGCCCTTGAATAACAGGCGTAGTTTCCATGGATGGCTACAAGATTATAAACATAAAATTTATAAGTGGAATGGGAACATTTGGTTTATTTTCTCTCCTTTTTACAATCACTGCCGTTTAAATTGAAAACAGTGAAGGGTAGCAGATCCAGGCAACAACCTGAAGATTGTAAACATAATAATTCATGTCTTACTGATGGGATATGGTCATATAATCAGTAAATTCATTTAGCCTACTCCGGTTTCACCATTAACTTTCTATTTTCTCATTTCATTGGCATCCCTCTGCCCAGTTTATGTCTTTTCTCAATACATACTGTGCTATAAAGCAGAAGCAAATATCTTGAAGGGTAAATAAAGGGGTAATGAGTCTACAAAAATGTTATTGAGGTACATTAACTCCTACTTGCTGTCCTTTAAACTTTTTCCTCATCCAGGATTCATTTTTACTGTTTGAGCAGGTTCCAGTATTAAATTCTCTCTAACACTTTTGACTTTTAGTTTCAGTCTGCAGAACTGAGCACTGCAAAATGCTTTATCAAGACTGGGTGATCCACTGGGACCGGTAAAGAAAAGGAATTAGAACTGGGCCAGATATTCACCTGTTTTGATTTTGGGGTTGGAAGCAATTTTGGAGAGGTGGAAATATTTTCTGAAAATCATCATGATTGCACAAATATTTTTTTTTCATTCCAGTTGCTATTTCAGTGCCGCCACCCCCCTTTATATGGGGGAATCCTAGCTGCTAAGGGATCACAGAGTAAATGGGATGTCATCATGTTACTACATAGCCAATCGGATGAGGGCAAGTTGAGAGTGAGAACAAAAAGAATCAATGTAAATGAACTAGCAAACATTTTCACAAACAGGGTAAAAGAAAATCATTCATTGAAGGAGATGGTTTTTAATGCTATTAAAAATGCATCTGAAAAATCATGAGTGGTCCAGCTCAGATCTCAAAGGAAGGCGTGCAGCCTAGAGGTCAATAGAGAGGGCTCCCTGAAATGAAACATAGGTATAAGAAGACTGCCCCAGACAATTTTGTTGGACAAGACGTGTTTCTAAGGCACTTGTCTTCCAGTTATGCCTTGTGCGATACCAGCTATAGCTCTACCCAGTGAGGTAGCTGGCCACACTGTGACTCCTTGTGAGAGAAGGAGTCCGTGCTGGTGAGACTGGAAGTGGTGGGGCTGGCTACTGCATTCTGGGTGACACCAAACGTAGTGATGCCACTGCTCCACAGGTTATCCCCATGTTCCCAGCAGTCATGGCCGTGACAATGTAGTACATGTTGGTAAACTTCAGTCTTGAAAGACAACGGTATCATGCTCTGAATGGTGGTTCTGGCACAGCGTCTAGTGTGGCTGAAAAGGCCGAATTACAAGAATTATTAATCAATGTGAGAAGCAGTTTTTACATGTTACAACCAGAATGTGGATCACATGCCATGGGCACCCTAGCTGCGTGATTAAGTCTTTTAGTAAGAGGGGACTAGTAAGGCAGGGAAAGCAAACACATGGTGCCCTGTACATGGCTGTTTATGTACAAGAAATACATATCCACCAACTGTGGGCTGGCTTGCGTGCATACTGTAAGAAAACAAGCTCTATGTACATTAAAATATGCCAATCCTCATCTGCTTTCTAGTTCATTATATGGTTATGCTTTCATGATGTTCCTTGGTGAGTCCAGCAAATGATCACACTCCTCCATTGGACAGGAGGTAATTACTTCTGTTTGCGCTGGGCTAAAATTCAAGAAGTGGTGTGAATCTTTGTGTGTTGTATGCAAGGTGAAATGTTGTGTATCATTTTTAATGGCAAGAATATTTTAACTATTCAACATGTAAACAACCATCTGGGCTGATCCGATCAATGCTGCTCTCCAGGCTGCATTTGATATGGTGCTATATATAGAGTTCCTGGAGTTTTATTTAATAGGATGGTACATTTGATCCTAATGCACCATTTCAAAAGTCATGAAGCAGAAAAGATCTTTATCTTGTGTGAAAGTTGCAGTTATTGGCAACCATTCAGAAAAAAATAAAAGTAATTGCACAATCTTTGGGAGATATTGTATTGCTAACTGATTTCAGAGTAAGGCTTGGGTGGTTTTCATTCAGAGTTAATCAGGCAATGGACCATATATGTTGCAAATACATCATTTTCAGCGGCTCCCCAAGATATTGACAAATACAATTGCTGGAGGTGCTCTGGTTTCTTGAGCATGTGTGTGTGAGGGTTTCAGTTTTACCTTAAGCTCCTTTCTGGATGGAAAAAAAGAAGAAAAATTATATACTGTATCAGTGATACATTTAACATGCAGGATTGCAAGATTCTGTTGCCATATTTGTTCAGTAGAGGTACATACATTTTGTAGCTTTTCCAGAACTGTAAACAGGCCTTAAAGTGAAGAGTATCATCCCTAGTTATAGTACCAAGGAGACGCTCACCAAGACAGTGCGATAGCTATTCATGTCTATGTGCAGGGAAGTCTCCTAGTTCTACCTTCCCAACCCAGGAGGAGACATTGTGATAAGTTAAGAATGGATGAGGGCGTGGGCAGCCCAATCCTAACCTGCTCTGCAACAGGTAAGCCAACTGGCTTGCACCATATCCAGATCAGGTTAGGAGGTGGCTGACATGCAACCTGGAGTAAGGGGATATTTATCCGCTTACCCCTTGTCATATGCCGGCCACCCCTAAGGAGCTACTTGGATCTGCACCAGTTAAATTACTAATGCAAATCCAAACAGCCTGGTGTAATGCCAGGCTGGCCAGGAGGGAGATAAGAATCTGGCCTAAGTTGCCCAGGCCAGTTCCACCCCTCTCTAGGTGTCTTATATCTGAGACAGCTACAGGTACGAAGCCAATGAGAATATCCAGATTTTGTGTTGCCACCCTTGTCCAATTGTACAAATCTTGTTGGTTTACACTCCTTTTCCCTTCCAAATGTCTGCTTTGGAGTGTGTTCTTCTCTTGACTCTTATTTCAGCTTTGAAGCTTATTATGCTTCATTTAAAGATCTAGCTCATTTCATTCCAAACTTTTGGAGTGCATTGCGAGAATTTGAAAACAAATGCGTAGAAACTGAAAGACAAGATTTTAAAATATTCTAGATACATATAAAGGGTATATTAGAATACAATCTTGTGCTTCTTTACTCAAAAGTAAGTCCCAGTGTGTTTAAAGAAATTTAAAGGTGACTTTGGGTGCAATCCTTTCCAGCATAGAGGTAAGAGCAATGCAGCTCCGATGTAAGGGAACAAACACCCTGTTATCTTGAGGGGGCCCCCGTGACTGCCATCCAACTTCAGAATGCAGCACATGCCGCATTGGCACAGCTATGTCAGTGCTAGAAAGTTGGTTAGAATTTCGGCCTTTGTTGCCATATACTGTTAGTGGGGTATGGCTATGGAAGTGTTGTGACAGATCCTGCTCTTCAAAATGTTCAGTTGCACCAGTGCTTAAGAGGTGGTGCATTTATAACTGCAAAACTGGCTGGCAGTCTAGTTTCAAAAAAATACAAACAGTCCAAAGAGAGGGGCCCACAGCTTAGTAGTGGATTATATGCTTTGCATGCCCAAGGTGGCAGACTTCTAAGCCCGTATGTCTGTTTTGAAAAAGAAACTCCAACAAGAACAAACCTGCAACAGGCCAAAAGCCCATCTAGTCCAGCTTCCTGTATCTCACAGTGGCCCACCAAATGCCCCAGGGAGCACACAAGATAGACACAATCTGTGTCCCAGTGCTCTCCCCTGCATCTGGCAATCAGAGGCAGCCTGCCTCTGAAATCAAGAGCTTGCACATACCTATTATGACTTGTAATCTGTAACGAACATTTCCTCCAGAAATTTGTCTAATCCCCTCTTAAAGGCATCCAGGCAAGAGACCATCAGTACTTCCTGTGGCAAACAGTTCCACAAACTAATTACACACTGGGTAAAGAAATTTTTTCTTTTGTCTGTCTTAACTCTCCCAACACTCAACTTTTGTGGATGTCCCCTGGTTCTGGTGTTTTGTGAGAGGGAAAAGAGCATCTCTCTGTCTACTCTGTTCATCCCCTGCATGATTTTGTATGTCTCAATCATGTCCACCCTGAGGCGCCTCTTTTCTAGGCTGAAGAGGCCCAAACGCTGTAGCCTTTCCTCATAGGGAAGGTGCCCCAGCCCAGTAATCATTTTGGTTGCTCTATTTTGCACCTTTTCCATCTCCACTATATCCTTTTTGAGATGTGGCGACCAGAACTGGACGCAATACTCCAGGTGTGGCCTTACCATCAATTTGTACAATGGCATTACAATATTGTCTTATTCTTAATGCCTTTCCTAATGATCCCAAGCATGGAATTAGCCCTCTTCACTGCCGCTGTTCATTGGGTTGACACTTTCATCGAGCTGTCCACAAGGACCCCAAGATCTCTCTCCTGATCTGTCTCAGGCAGCTCAGAATCCATTAGCCTATATGTAACGTTTTGATTCTTTGCCCCAATGTGCATGACTTTACACTTACTTACATTGAAACACATCTGCCATTTTGCTGCCCAGCCTCCCAGTTTGGAGAGATCCTTCTGGAGCTCTTCACAGTCTCTTCTGGTCTTCACCACTCAGAAAAGTTTGGTGTCATCAATGGCAGGGCTGTGGGTTAAGTGGACTGATGGGATAACTTGGAATAAGGCAGCTCTGCATGTTCAAAAACAACAACAGGAGGACCGACACAAGTTCTTCTTTGACCCAGATAAAAATATCAGATTGAATCAGATTCCCTGATTTTACCTCTTGTCCAACTCCCTGTTGAAAAGTTCGCCCTGCAAATGCAAATGAAGGCAGATATCGCATCTCCTTTATGTGCTGACTGTTGTTCTTCCAGACTTGGTTTCTCAGGTTGCTCTGTTGCTCATGCATGCTGACCTTTTGCACAACAGGGGATTTCACAGAGGACTCTGGCAAATCTGTCTAGTAAGAGGGCATGTTAACATTACAAAAGCTGGGGCAATATCACAGTGCTTAAAAACATTCAAAGACCAATAAAGCGAATGCTGCTTCCCAGCTGAGAAATGAGGAAGGAAGCAGATCGCTGTTTGTTTATTGTAACCTGTGAGCTTATCTTGCTGCTATATGTGCTACTGGATGGAGAAGGAGGGAGAGGCTGTGGCAGCTCCAGAACACCTCTCCCTGCCTACTTAGTGCTTATGAAACACCAAGTAGGTGGGGGCAGGCAATGTGGAGCCTGCCCCCTTCCTTCCCTCCCACCTTTCGTTTTACTTACAAAGAGTGTGGTGTGCAACCTCCCTGCTCTGTGCTGCTTCTGTTTGCAATGAACAAGAGCAGGAGATGCTGGGTTCATTCCAAACTGAAGTGGCATGGAGCAGGGAGCCTGCATGCTGTGGTCTTTTCAAGAAGGGGAGATGCAGGTACACTGCTAGTTTGCTGGTCCACCATCCCCACTCATCTAGAAGGGGATGCATGTCCATGCATGTGAGCACAGAAGGGGCATTTGGGGGATTCGGTTGTTGCGGAGGAATGCGCCGTCCCTCCTTTAATGTATAATTATAACCCTGAAGCCAACCCCAACCACTCTGCCCCACTTTTTTTTTTTTTTTTTTTTTACAATGCCTGGGTAGGAGAATCATCTTGCCAAATCCCCTTAGTCCACCACCATCATAGGGGCCTGTGGTGGATTCAGTGGAGTTAAGAATGCTTAGGATTATAGCAGTAAGGAAGCAAGATGAGAGAGGAAGAGAATTAATTTTTGAATCAGTCATCAAGTTCCGTGTGCAGTTTTACCCACCCACCCTTCTAAAGCCAGAAGTTGGGTAAGGTTGGCTAAGCAACTACATGTTTTTAAAAAGAACATTTTCCATTATCCCAACTCCTCTATCAACTTCCTACAACCAGTCTGAGGAGCAAGCTGATCTGAACAACAAAAGCTTGAAATCAGTAAAAGCTCCCCTAAGGCAATAGCTTTTAGGTGTGCAATTTTTTTTAAACCCTGCCAAATTCCATCTCTGATAGTATGCCTGTAAGTTAGGGCAAAGGAATTCTTTCCCATTTTTTCCTCATTCTCTTCCTCCTGCTTTTTCCCTACGATACCCTTCTGTCTGTCACATAGAGCTGGCTCTTATTTAAGAATGGCAAGACAGCCAGCTACATTGAGAGAGGCAGGCAGAGGAAAGAAGCCAGGGTCCTTAGCTGGCAATAATTGCTCCATCAGTGTCGGTGCTGTGGTTTTACAAAGCATAATTCATAGAAATAAAAACCTCTTGGAGATGCTCACACTACATAAAAGCATATAAATAAAATATAAATGATGAAAACAAGACATGTTAATTACATACAGTGGAACAGACTCATCTGAAAAAGCTTGGCTGTCAGGTCTAATCTGAGCCTTGCTGGTGATTTACT
Organism: Tiliqua scincoides; assembly: GCF_035046505.1. Classification (NCBI taxonomy): domain Eukaryota; kingdom Metazoa; phylum Chordata; class Lepidosauria; order Squamata; family Scincidae; genus Tiliqua; species Tiliqua scincoides. Next base: position 190,955,520 of record NC_089824.1, read on the forward strand.
GTTTTTTATGGTTTATGAAAGCAAGCTGGAAAAACCTGATACTAGTGACAAGGAAGAGGCCTTGGTGGTTTAAGAAATTGACAAAAGGGTCACTGAAAGCCTCTGGAGGGGTTGTCTTAAACTGATACAAGTAGGTTTATATAAACTTCTGTTTACCTCTACTTAGAGCTAAATCAAAAGTTCTTTAATGAACTTTTCAGTTTGAAGGGAGTCCTTTTCAGGACAGAAGTTTTCATCCCTCCCCCTTTGTTCACTTTTCATATCTTTTTAATACTTGAAGTTTTTAAATACTTTTTGGTACTAAAAGTTCATTGATTTTTGAAAGACGTACATAACATTAACAGGACAAAATGACCCCATGCTATATGTAATGTACCATTGCTTTACCACTTCAATGTTCCTGTCGCTTCCCACCTGATTCCTTTGGACCCAACCAATATGGAACCTACAAACATATGCTAGACAAGAAGACGAGACAGATTACAAAAGGGAAAGGATAGCTTTGGGGGGGGGGGTAGGGTATGGGGAATGTGAGTACTCACAATGCTCTCATATGGGATATGACACTCAAGACTATATTGTTTGAGGAATATGGACCAAAGATGCCTTGCTCATTTCCCATCTGTCAAACACAATTCTTTCTTTAATTGCTAGGACAAATGTGTCATATCCATGTTTCAATGTGCAGATTTGATGGTTCCTTCCAGTTTTGCAAAACAATCAGTTTATTGCTCCCATATCAACTTCCATATCTGAGATTCCATCTTGTAAGTGTCCTAAATACTAATGCAGAGCAGAGCAACTTAGAGCCATGTCTCAATCAAAGTTGACTTTTTGTCATCACACTCTCCATGTCTAAGTGGTACCATTCCACTCCACTGTCTCCCCCTTCTAGATGCCACAGTGAGGACAAGAAGCATTACTCCTGGTTCTGATTTGACTTTAGATGTTGTCAAATCTAATTTAAATCTAATTTAATTTATCTAATTTAGGGCGCAATCCTAACCCCTTATGTCAGTGCTTTCCAACAAATCTGATGTTGTCTACTGGACACTGGAAAAACTGCAGGCACCCCAGCCAAAATTCTTGCACTCATTCACAGTCGATCTGTTTGGCAGAGGGAGCTAAGCAGATTTGAATGTTCAGAGAAGTCTGTGGAAAGACAGGGAGCTACTGCTGAGCACAGCGCTCAGTGTGGGGTGGGACAGTGGTGTGTGTGAGAGAGTGATGCATCAAAAGAACAGCATGCAAAACCAGAAATCCCACACTTTAGGGTGAAAGACATCCTGAATCTACTGCCCCCTCTGACCCCATGCAATCTGTCACCAATGCAACCCACATCAGGTGGCTACAGTGGGCCAGCACTCCCCCCCCCCCCCAACAAGGGGACAGTAAAGAAGTCATTTCCAAACACTCCATGAGTTCATGGGGTGGGGGGAACCTTGAAAACAGTACCATTGAGGTTGACAGTGAATGAGATGCAAATTATTTTTAAAGGGGTAGGAGCTCTGTGAAGCCTCAACAATGCTTTACCAGTCTATAGTGGACAGGCTGGTGCTGCAGTTATTAAAAATAACATCACCATCAATCAATCAATCAATCAATCAATCAATCAATCAATCAATCTTTCTTTCTTTCTTTCTTTCTTTCTTTCTTTCTTTCTTTCTTTCTTTCTTTCTTTCTTTCTTTCTTTCAAGTGTGTATAAGATTGCAGTCTTGGTGAGTGAAGGCAGTTCTGCAGAAGCGGACCACTATGGTACTAGTCTGTACAGGTACTTCACATATCTTAACCAAAAGAACAAGTATCTTTTGGATTTTAAAATAGTGGAGACCAGGCTATTTCAGAATAAATAAACAGAGTGAACTGTTGACGCAGTAGAGTCTTCAACAGCATGCAGTGCTTGTTTGGGAAGCCTTGAGATGTGTCTGCGTGCTCTGTGGACACTTTGTACTAACTCACCTTTCTTTGTAGTTTCTTTGTGGTTTGGGGAGGGGGTGCCCCGGTATAAGAATAGAAATGCATTCCGATTTCCACTTGTAAACTGTTGGAGGGTCTATCCGCTCTGGGTGCGGGAAAGAAACTTTCTGAGCAGAAATTAACCAAAGTGCTTTGTCTGTGAGCAGTTCTTTGTCCTGTTCTTACTTTAAAACCGTTGGGGAGGGAAAGTTAGTGTCTTTCATTTTTCTTTAACAACAACAACAGCAACAACAAAACCTAGATTGTGAATGACTCAGTGTTTTCTGTGTGCTTTGTACTCATTCACCTATAAAGTCTTGTGATTTTGAGGAGTTTGCCCCAGTATGAAAGATGAGTGGTGGGAAACTTTTGCTTTTTAATTCTCTGCGTCAGGCTGTGGTCAAATGCCAGTGCGGGAAGGTGGTAAATGTATTGATTCAGTCAAAATGAGATTGGGCTATAGAACTTTATTTCGATGGTATAAAGGTGATGGAGATGGTGACAGAGATGCAGTGGAGTAGCCAGACAGGATACAAAGCACTAAGTTTTGCAGGGAGCTCCACAGTGGTGTGCAAGCAGCTCCTCCCCCTCCCCTTCAGTGGAAGCAAAATGGAACCATTCAAAGGAATAGCTCCAAAGGGGAGGGGCCACTTGCAAGCCACTGTGAAGCTCCCTGCAAAATGCTTTGCACCCCTTCTAGCTACACCACTGCAGGCAGTTCCTCTAGCTACAAACACACTGGCGTAGCTAGAGGGGGGCAGGGCACTAAGTTTTGCAGGGATCCTCCCCACAGCATGCAAGTAGCCCCTCCCCCTCCCCTTGGGATCCATTCACCTCTGTTTAGCCTCCCCACAAGCAGCATGCAAGCAGCTCCTCCCCTCCCCTTTGGAGCCATTTTGGGGGGGAGAAACAAAGGCAAATGGCACCCAAGGAGAGGGGAGGAACTGCTTGCATGCTGCAGGGAGGCTCCCTGCAAAACTTAGTGCCCTGCCCCCTCTAGCTACGCCAGTGAAGGGACATGTTCTGTTCCTTCTTCATCACTCATGTTCAGTCTTAATGCCTAGTGATATGCTTGTAGAATGTGATGCCCAAATAATTCATTTTATGTTATTTTTCGATTATATTTCTTCATATTTACACTCTGAACTTCATTTTTTTAAATCACAGGAACCACTAAAATAACACCAGTAACAGGAATGACAAAACACATGTAAAATGGGCTGTGTGCAACGTCAGAAGCCTTTAATGTTAATGTTAAACAAATAGGTTTTCCATTTGCGTTTGAAACTGGAGGAGGGCCAGTCTGATCTCCCTGTGGAGGAAATTCTACATGTGGGGCACCTGGACTAGTCTAGTTGTCATCAAGCCCAGTCCAAGAGCTCCTGATACCTGGGGTGGTGTGTCAAATACTACCCCTTGCTTGGTTATGTGTCAGGTCCTCCTCCTCCTGTGTCCTGCCTTGGAAAAGTAACAGAAGGATAGAGCAGAAGAAGGCTAAAGGAGAAACCAGTGGCAGACTAGAGCGTCAGCACCAAAGCAAAGCAATATCTTCCAAAGCAGTGGAAGATATTGTGTGGATGGAGGTGGGTAATAAATGGTTGGCAACCTTCAGTCTCGAAAGACTATGGTATAAGCCTACAGCACCCAGGATTCCCAGGCGGTCTCCCATCCAAGTACTAACCAGGCCTGACCCTGCTTAGCTTCCAAGATCAGATGAGATCTGGCATGCGCAGGGGTGTCCCACCATCAATTGGCTCCCTGAGGCAACTGTCTCATGGAGGAACCAGCTCTTCTGGTAACCGCTGACTTGATTTCTATTAGAGCCCAGATTAGAAGGCTCCTGCAGTCAATCACAAAAGCTGGGCAGGCCCATAAAGGAGCAAGCAGTCCTTAAAGTAACCTGGTCTAAGACCACGTAAAGCTTAAAGGTGAAAGCCAGCACTTGGGATCAGGCCCACAAGCTAACTGGTGTCTGAGAAACTGGAACAGTGATAAAGCCTACCAGGGCAAAGAACTCCCATAGCATGTATCTCAGGTCTTATACTGGAAAGAAAGTCCTATCTGAACTCCAGCTACTATCAGTTCTCTTAAGTTGCATCCTTTCCATTGTTTATCCAGAACAACTGGGAACATTGCTGACAGCTAGCCCGTTTGAATACCCAAATATGAGTGACAAATTTAAGGCAGAGTTAATCTAAGACATTTTGCTGCATCATGACTATGTCATGCATAGTCTCCTTCTGAGAGATTCTCTTAGCATCCTGTACAAATTGCATGGGAACCTGGAATACTGCTCTCAGAATGCACGCTGTTTCATTGGTGTCCTAATAAATGTTGGCTCCTAAAGTAACATCCATTGGGCTGACTGCTGAGTGAAAACCACGGATTTCTGGAAGTTTAAAGGTGCTGACATAGGGCTACTCATCAACAGTTAGGTGGGAAATCACTTTGAGAACAGGGACTTTGAAATTTGACAGAGGAATTTTCTGATGTGTTATTTCCTTGGTGGTCAATTCATTTTGGATCCCAAAATGCTGCAAACTTGGGGCAACCTTGTGAGTCCTTCCGAAAAACAGATGGTGGTTTCATCGAATCTGTTTTCACACCCGGATCACTGGCAAGAATGGCAATGCGAACCACAACCCACCTTGATTAGTCTGTAGCAAACTGCACCTTCGTTGGCTGGTCTAGGCACAATTACTGCACGTTGATCACTGCAGTGTACCCTGTAAAGTATGGGTGGTAATGGAGAGAGACTTTGCCTTCTGCTGGTGCTTCGTGCCTCTGCCGTTTTCCAATTGCCACATTCTGTTGTGCCTCATTTGAGCACCTGCTTCATGTAAGTAGAGTTGCCAGCTTTTATATCAGGCCCTGCTCTTGTGCTTTTGATAACAGACTTACATGTAGAAATTAAGCAGGGATGGCATTTCCCATCACTATCTCCTTACTATAACAATCTTCACTTGGTAAGTTTTTGCACGACAGTCTTCTCTGCCAATGGTACAGGAACAGGATTAGTAAATGAAAAGTTGACAGTTCTATAAGTAACTAACTAGACTCCCTGTTGTTTTTGTCTGTTATCCTGGCTATTTCTGGTGTTTCTTTCTGTCTGCCTGTGATTTGTGCTTTTTATGGAATGTATTTGTTCTATCAGTATGTAATTTGTTGGTTTTGTTATATTTGTGTGTGTTAGTTACATTTATTTTAATTTCATGGAAAGTGGTTTGTAAATGCAGAGAATAAATAACTTGTCCTCTCTTGTTCCTGGTTCATTGAGTTCCTACATGCCTTTGTTTATGTTCTCTTTGTGGCTGTCTTTGGGGATAAACCCCTTGGAACATAAGTGACACCTAGATCTTCTTCTTCTTTTGACTCTCCCCTTTTGGCTTTTCTACAGATGGACTGATTATCTGGCTTGGCAATTACTTTGTTTACCATATTTTTTGCATATGTACACTATTTACTTATTAGCTCTTTTCACACAATATTCCTCCCCCTCCCCCATGTTCAGCCAATGTGTGAGGAGGGAGTGGATCACCCTTCTAGCCTGGGGTGAACTCTATGCAATTTGGGACAGGTTCCAAATCATATACAGGCTGAGTCTTTATTCAGGAGTGTTCCATTCCCAGAACTCATGTGGATGGCAAAAGTCACATTAAAGCAAATTCATTTAAAGAACAATGTCCCTTTGCCAGGCAATTTAAAAATAGCCTTGCTGACCTTTGTGATGTAAGACAGAGGCATTAAGCAGACAATCCATCAATCACTCTCTCTCCAGGTTTCACTCAGAGCCTGGGACCCCTCCCTTCACCCAGAGCAAAGTGATTTTCTTTCACGTGCTCAGGGGAAAGGGAGGGGTTGCTTGCCTTGGATTGAAGCAGTTCTAAATGCCTGGAGAGAGACTGATTGATGGATTATCAGTGGCTGCCTTCTCTCGCATTAACGAGGCTATTGTTAAATGACTTTTTTCCTTTAATTTAAAGGACGCTTCTCATCATGTAGAGATAAAACCGCAGGTGTAAAAAAAAAAGTGGATAATTAGGTTATACCTGTATAACAACCTCCTTCTCATTCAGCTTGCAAATAACTAGTGGACACTCCAGTATAGGGGGATGTGGCTCATGGATGTGATTCTGCTCCCCTCACACCCCTGCTGAATATGAGGAAAGGCAGAGCTGTGTGAAAAGAAGTATTATCTCTCTATGATCTCTCCCGTGAGTAGAAGTAATTGCATGAAACAGGCTGCCCATAGATACAACACACAGCACCCATTTTAATTATTTGCTAGCTGGTAAATGTACAGTTGCTATAATTTCTCACCTCTGGCTTTATCAAGATTTTTTTAGTTAGTACTTTTCAGATTTTATCCTGATGGAAAAGTCAGTATCTAGTAGCCTCTGGACTATGGAGCTGGCTGACTGTGAAGATTAAAATGGCAGCCCTTCCTTCACTGTATGGCACTGCTGTAAGGGTGGTTGTTTACAGACTGCCATTTAGTCAGCCAGGGGATTCCAAACCTTCTCTGCGCAGAGCTTGTGTTTGTGGGTGTTCCAGTTTCCAAGGTCCATGCGCAACGATCTTTCCCATTGCCTATTATATGTTTGCCTGTTGATAATCTGCCTGTGCACTCCCCTCCTCCCAGTATAGTTCTTCTCTGTGGGTCACTGCAAATTCAGCTTTGTTGGAATAAATTTTATGGATTTCATTATTTTTGCATCTTTATTTGAAGATGCAAAATATGTATGAGAATATGTATATATTTTCATATGTATGAGAATATGTAGCTGTGCTTTCATTCTATTTGGAGAATATATAGCTTCCTTCCTTCCTTTTTTTTCCAGTGTTAACATTGAACATCCCACTCCTCTGGGATAGAAGATAACATAAGGTATGTTGTAGGATGGGATCTTGACTCGTAAAGACTTGAGTCACAAAAACATGCATTTTTCATGACTCGTGTTGAGTCACTGACTTGGACCTGACTCGAGACTCGGGGCCAGTGACTCAAAAAAGAGGCATGACTCAAATAGACTCAAATCCTGACTTGCTTTTGTGTGTGTGTGTTTGTGACTTTGTTTTGTGTGGGGTGTGTGCTTGCTTACTTTTGGGGGAAAAGCCCCATGACTTGCACCATGACTAGTTTCTCGTAATGACTCAGACTTGAGTAAAAAATGACTCTGCAGCTGCTCAGGACAAGCCGCAACAGCCACCTGTTATGACTCATGAATCGACTTAAGTCAGGTGGTTGGAGATTTGTGATTCAACTCGTGAGTTGGCACAGTGACTCTGGAACATCCCTGGTATGTTGAGGGGCATAGGAGACCTCTGTCTGTTGGAGGCAAGAGGAGGAAGGAGACAGGCAGGGTCAGGAATGTAGGGGAAGATGGAAGGGATGGAAAAAGGAAGAAAGAAAAAATGTGGAGGTGAACTTCTTTGATAGGTGAAAGAGGATTATAACTAGCAGTTCACACAGTTTAACCTAGTCCCCTTTGAGACAATTCAGGTCCTTATCTGTCACTCTTTCTCAGGGGCATTTGGTGGGCCGCTGTGAGATACAGGAAGCTGGACTAGATGGGCCTATGGCCTGATCTAGTGGGGCTGTTCTTAGGTTCTCATGTTCTTTTGAGTAAACCAACCAAATGCCATGAAAAGAATCCTTGGGCAGCCTTTTAACGATTATCAGTTTGTGGGTGAAGAACAAGGTGAAAGTTCTCTGTCCACTTAGAGACTGATAGAGGTGTCTTCTCCAACACTGATGGATGGCTGTCTAAGCTTTAATGAATTCTGTTTGCTGAGTTTCTAATATAAATGAAAAATAGGTTCTTGTTTTCTTTTCTGTAAGTTTCACTGGCAATAATTCTCCCCCTAAGTTATTCTTTAAAGGCATCCCATGACATTCCTTTGGACTGAGCTGTGGGCAAATTAAGTTCAAAGAACCCCCTTTTTAAATTTCACTTATGGCTGAAACAAATAGAGCTGCCCTATTATTCCATTTTCCATTTGTGCTTCTTCTTTCAGAAGCAACACATTTATTTTCCAAGCTGGCCTAGTGGGAGGATTGCATGTCAGAGTCAATACTAATTGAACTTGTTCATGGTCAGATATATCTATAGAACCAATGTTTCCGTTCTTTAGTTGCTGTCATAAGATCATTGAATAGAAGAAAATAGTCAGAAAAAAATAGTCACGGAGAAAAGGAAGATATATTTTCTCCTGAAAGGTATTGCATTTTCCTGTGCGTCACAGTGGTCTGTTTCCTTCATATATGCTTTAATGGGGAGGGGGAAGATTTTGGTTTGGTGGAAGCTGCATTCTGATTCATAAGTAGGCCCAATATTCCGGTCAACTCCTATTATAAGCTTTTGCGGTATTAATGGTGTAACTTGAGAGAAAAAGTCAAAATGAAATTGACGTGTCAATATATCGGTCACATACATTTGCAGACACTAGTGTTCTCTATTTATAATTCCACTACTAGAAATCTCTTTGAGTCAGTTGTGACCTCAAGTGTCTGTGCTTTCAAATTTTGATGGAACAGGATTGCAGCCTCTTGGCTTAAAAAAATTACTGAAGTGCCACAAAAACCAACCACTTAAATTAGTGGAGGCTCTGTAGATCAGTGACACAACACTGGCTTTATGGACATAGTCCTAGATCAACAGCCCAGTCCAATGGGTGGCACTGCAGCAGTATCCTGTATCCTGTAGGGGATTTTTGACTACTGGAGGTTCCTGCAGTCAATCCTGCCCTCTCCTGAGCCCAATCCACCACCACTCTTGTTTTGTCTGCCTCCACCCTCCATTCCTGCAGTGGACTTACCTGCTCCAGCAACCACTGGTGCCAGAGGGAAGGCTTCAGCCTTCCCACTAGTGCACCTAGGCCTTGCACTGTCACAAAGCACTTTACAGCTTTGCAACATAACGTGCATTCCACCAGTGCAGGGTCACGTTGGGATCAAGCCATTAATCCTTGATATGTCCAGGTAGGACTGAACCCATGTCTGTAATCCTGGAAAACTGCTACTAATCAATGCAGTCAATGCTGAGCTGGATGGATGGACTGTCTCTGTATAAGGCAACGTTGTTTGTTCATATAACCTACATCCATACTTGTTTTTCGCCTCTTACTATCATGGGCTGAAAATATCAATAAAATGAAAAGGAAGCAATAAGCGGCAGTAAAACAAGTAAAATCAGATCAGCACAGTAACCTCAAAAGGCTTATCTGAATACACAAGGCTTTAAAACGCACTTTGCAAGGTCAGGCTCCAGAATCTGGTAGATTTCAACAGGCGACGGGGTCCATGTGTAGGGAATTGTGATTGAAAAACAGTTTCCTCCATGTCTTCCAGCCTAAGTGGTAATGTAACAATTAGGGCCCAGTCCTATCCAATTTTCCAGTGCCAGTGCTTGCTGGGCCAAAGGGGTATGCACTGCTTCCTGGGTTGGAGGTGCAGTTACAGAGGCCTCCTCAAGGTATGGGAACATTTGTTCCCTTACCTCAGGGCTGCATTGCAGCTGCACTGCAGCTGGAAAACTGGATAGGATTGGGCCCTTAGTTATCTGTTCTAGATCTTAAGGTGTAGGAATGCATGTATGAGAAAAGATGTTCCACTGACTATCTGATACGATATCGGATGACAATGGTGGAAAAAATTATTTGGGGCTATTTTCTTAGCATTGTTGAAGGTGCACCTGTGATCAAGGCTTACTTCATCGTATTCAGGGAACAGTTCTAAATCTGGTCCTGAACCCCAAGTGGATTTTCTCTCTTTTTATTTTCTGGCTCAGCGGAATAACTCTTCCTTAACTGAATTCTGAATGCACTTGGCCAAGCTCCTGAATGGCTTTATCTAGTTTTGCCAACTTTTTCCTGGCAGACTTCCTGTACCATTAACAGCTGACCCATAGATATTCAGCTGGAGATGAGCCTTCCAGCATGTTGGCAAAAACATTACCTACTGGATGTATTTATTTACTTTAAAAGATTTCAATCCCGCCTTTCCAAAGCTCAAGGCGGCTTGAAAAACACATAGGTAATAATGAAAATGCCCTATAAATACATAATCTAAATAGAAACCACCAGTTTCTTAATATGCGTCCTAGAGCTGTTGAGGCTCACAAGATTTGCCAATAACTGGCACACCTAGCTGTAGGGACTCCAGTTCATACAAGCAGCTTCCCATTTGAATGCATCCCAAGGGATATTTGAGGAGCATAACCTGGAGACAAAATTGCCTGAGCTTTGCCATGCTGCTCACCCCCTGGTTAGCAGTGACAAATACTTCCATTTCATAGGAAGACGGCCTCAAAGTTCTTTAATGGAGCAAGCTGCTCAGATGGATTTTGAGGTGGTCTTCCTTCTCTGGGAGCCTTTAAGAAAAGTTTATACACCACCTCTCAGAGAGGCTATTAGCCCAGGTCTTGGAGCAGGTGGTGGACCTCTTCCTCTTTAGCCTCTTCCAAATCTGATTCCTAACACCAAATAACAAATTCAGTCCATGTAATGGATTTACTGTACTTTTAGAAATCAAATCCTATCCAGCAGACAATTTTGCCATGTGTTATGTTTTGCAACCTGTTATTACAAGAAGCCCTAGAGAGTGCAACAGTGATTGGAAATTTCAAACTGAAGAGGCTACAATGGCACTTGGTGCAAATAGCTAATATTGTTTTTCACCCATTTGAAAAAAAAATTTAATTCTATTTTTGATGGCTGCCTGGAAGTGTCCAGTCTGATGCCATCACCTTCAATTGTTGAAATGAACCCATTAATGTCAATGGCTAAACAAGCAATACTGTATGTATGGCCTTCTATATATTGCCTAATTTGTTTTTCTTAGAATTACAGAATCATAAATATTGATTTGTCATTACTGGTACTTTTAACTATTTTTTATTATTTTTGGAAAATAAAATTATCACTTACAAAATATTAATTATAGAATCATAGACTTGAAGGGGACCTTGCAGGTCATCTTGACTGATACTTTGCTTTGCTCAATGTAGGAAAATCAAAGCTAGATCACCCCCCAACATCCGGTCTCTGACTGAAGATCTCCAGGGGGGAAGAGCCCACTAATACCATAGGTAATTGATTCCATAGTCTAACTTCTGTCAATTATGTTAGAGCAGAGGTTCCCAAACCGGGGCGTCATGACACCCCTGCCAGTGGGAACTGGTTGCTACCCCCTTAAGGGGTGGGATGTCATCATAACAATGGCAGTAGCACCTCTGTGATTGTGCCACCATGCAAAAGGGTTTTTTAAAAATGTACCTGGGAGTATTGCAGTCCCTCTGGAGGGTATTTGGGAGTGAGGTCCCTTCTGCGGGCCTCTCCGCATCTCACAATGGTTCCCTGATATGATCGTGACCCAGTTCTGGTTTTCAAACAAAAACAAGCAATGGGTTGCAATTGTGTCAGGGAGCCGTTCTGAGGTGCAGAGAGGCCTGAACAGTGGTCCCCCTGCACTCTCCAGTGGATCATCAGTACCCCAGGTATGTTAAAAAAAACAAAATTTTTTTAGTGGTGGTGGCATGATCTCAGAGGTGCTGTCTCCCCCCCCCCCCCCGCAAATACTTAACAGTGGTCTCAACTTTCATGTGAAGTTTAGGAACCACTATGTTAAAGACCATTGTACAGCATACTGAACTCCTGAGAGATGCATGGTTAGAAGTCAACACCAACAGTAGCTACCACAGAATGTGGAGGTCATTGTAGGTGCCATTATATTTAAAAGTGGAATCCTGACAACAAAATGTTTTTGTTTCTCTTTTCTTTGCCCTACATTATCATTATGACAACCTTATAAATTAGGTTACTCTGAGTGCGTATGACTGGTCTGTTCTAAGGTAAATTTATGCCACATCAACAAAATACAAATTCTAAATTGAATCATTTATTTTGGAGTACATATAAGGAGGGAATCTATGAATTAAGCGGGTAGTAGAACCTGCAGCCATTACAGCTGACAGAAGAGCCATAAGAAGAGTCTTGCTGGATCAAGTCAAAGCTTCCACCATATCCAACATTCTGTTTCCCACAGTGGCCAAACAGATACATAATGAATTCCTACTGTAGAACAATGTGCTTATTTCTGGCCATCATCTGCTTAATAATGCCACTTCCTGTTTAATGATAGCACTTTCTTACTGATGTCAGTTCTGCCCCACAACAGGCACCATGAATGTTGTCTGTCCCACTGTATGAAATGAGTTTGACACCCCTGGTATACCTGATATTGTCTGCTTTTGTAACTCATTGGTGCTGAGAGTAGGGGAGCACGCTGTATCTTAGATCAGAGGCTTAAACTAGAGCTATGGGAATTCTGCCTAAATCTGGAACAGATCAGGTAGGTTCTCCTAGCGGTGTACACTGATGCTCACATTCATGTTTTGCTCTCTTTTTCCAGGTCATTGCTGTGTACAGGTTTCCATGGAACAGAATGTCCTTGTGTAGACCAAATATAACCACTTCATAATTATCTGGAGCACAAAATAGTTTATTGCTATGCTGGTAAACACACTCCATTTAGATATGAAGTCCTGCAGCTATAATGAATAGCCGCTCAAGTAATTCTAGCCAGAAAATGGTGCCGCTGCAAGATATTGGGCAGACCCTCTTAGTTCTTTGACTTGGGTTTGCATAGCTAAATACATATACATACATCCCATGATAATTTGTTCCTTGAGTCGCAGATGTAAAACAAGCTAATCGGAGAGAAATGCATTAAATATGCTGCTGTTTCTTTCCTTCTGTTTGTTTGTGCACAGGAAAGAAAATTAGATCCAATGTTTTCTGACAAAACATTCTTGTCAGATATGCCTACTGTAACAAGCTAAGAGTTTATTTAATTGAACTTAATAAGGGGAAATTTATAAAGTACCTTTTCCCTGGCTGTCTCATAAACACAAACCCTTTCCTCTTTCTTTTTCTCCTCCAGCAATAGACAACGCTGCTGTGATATCCTCGTTTTTTTTAAATGCTTCACCAAATAGCAATTTTTGGGTTTTTATAATAATTTTTCTGTGCCTACATAGTAGTAGCCCTGCTGTTTCTTCATCTTTCAACATCTTCTCATGACCAATGCATTTATGCTGCAGAGCCCCTGGTGATGTTGATAAAGCCTACACATACAAGCAGTTTCTATGCACAAAGTGTCAGTTCCAACCTTCACCTGGACATATGAAGGCTATGGGGTGGGGCTTGGTCCCATTGTGCTCTCTCTCTCTCACACGCGCGCGCGCGCGCACTATATTCAGCGTGAAGGGAGGTGAGCAATTCCCTTCTTCCAACATTCACATGCCCATCAGAATGTCAGAAAGAGCAGCCTATCTATGCGTGTTGACTCTCCAATCAATTGAAAACCTCAATAAAACAGGAAGCAGGGCCACTGCCAATACAGACATCAGTAGAGCTGGTGGGACTGGCCTGACTTTCCTCTCCATACAAACAGTGAAACAGTGAAAGAGACCCTGTGCGGATCCATGCACTCTCTAAAAGTGCAATAAAAGTTCGCATTGTACATTCATTGAAATTTTTTAATTAAATTAAAATTGCAATTAAAATTTAAAATTAAAATTAATTTTAAAAAAGAAAGAGCAGCAGCAGTTCCACTCAGTATCTGACATTCCATATGCTAATTTTTCAAGCATGAGCCCATGGGGTAGCTAATTAGAGAAAGTGTCATTTTGTTGAATTAAATATGAATTACTTTTCTTTTGAATCCATGTAAAATGTTATAAAAGACCTGAATATTTCTAACACTTTGGGGCCTGCAGATCAACAGAGTAAAACTATTCTCTGCTTACTGTCGCATGAGGGGCATACGATTGTGCTTAGGTTTCCTTGCACTAGTGTAATGCATTTAGGAACCACTGTGCATTCATGCAGCTAATAAAAAATCATGTTCTGTGAGCATGACAGCCATGCTCAGTTACACTGGCAGAGCAAGACCCAAAATGGTCAGAGAAGAGAACAAGATGAAAGAGCTGAATTCAAGGATTGGGGCCACTTCTTTTCCTGGCACAGCACTACCAATAGAAAATTTAATAAGTAAAAACTCATCACTGTACCTGTGCACAACCTCAAGGGACAATCTCATCCTGCTGATTGACAGGTTGGACAACAGGACTTGTCTTGCCTAGTAGTCAGTCACAGCGTTAGAATCAAGCTTGCAAAAGCTGCAGCAGCGTATTGAATTAATACACTTCTGGTTTGTTTGTTTTTAATCTCTAAGAAGTTATTTTGCCTACATCCAATATGGTATGACTCTCTCACAGCTCAATCCAAACAGCTGCCTGAGCCAGTGTAGGTGTCCCTGAGCCTGTTCATAGTGTCACAAATGTGCTGTAAAGTCAGTTTGTGATTACTCATGAGCTGGATGCACCAGTGCAAAGGCCGGTGTCAGCCTGGTAGGTTTGTGCTGGGCAGCACAGGGCCATGGGGAGGGGGAGGGAGTTGGCACCTTGGGGTAGGGGAGGATGGAATGGAGGCAGATTGGGCCCAAGAGGGGGCAGGATCGGTGGAGGCCTCCTTCACCATATCCTAACCCCTTTCCCAGGCCACACGGTGTTACACCGCGCTTCCCAGATTTTGTGCCAGCTATAACAGAAAAGCTGCTGCTGTTCTGAGAAGCCCCAAAGGGCAGGTTGGGGTATTACTTGGGGTAAGGGGAAATATATCCCCTTATCTCGAGAAGACCTCCAGTCGCCTCCTAACCTGTGCTGGATGCAGTGCAGCCCATGCAGCCTGGCTGTGACGGTACAGGTTAGGACTGGGCTGCCCTTTACTTAATAGGCCCTCTCCCTCATCGTGGAGGTCAGCATGCATAAAGAGGCTTCTGTGCATACGTCACCTGGTGGATCAGAAACGGTGGGAGTAAAGCTGCCATGTATCTAACTGTGCATAAGAATCTATCTAGAATAGCGGTTTTCAACCGCTGTGCCTGTGCTGCGAGGCTGCCTTTGAGCCTCACGCTGCAGCAGAAGAAAAAGGAGCAGGCAGACAGTGCTGGGCGCAGTTGCTTTGCACCTCCTGCTGTGGCTTACTCCTGCTCCTGAGCAAGACGAAGGCTGCAACCCTATCCTCATTTACCTGGGAGTAAGCCCCATTGACTATTTGGGGGCTTACTTCTGAGTAGACATGCCTAGGCTTGGGCATTGAGGTGGTTGTTGTCTACCCTGTATGATGATTGGGCAACCAGAGAAGCCTGAAGGAGGTCCAGGCGGAGTGAGTGAGAAGAGGGAGCCAGCACAGGCAAGGAGGTAGGAAGCGAGCGAGTCTGCTGAGGCCACCAGCCTAAGAATTGGCTGGCTGAAAGGCTCCTCCTAAGGCCCTTTTCCTTGCCACAGTTTGCCCTCAACTTCCCAAAGCGACCCTTCCTGCCTTGCCTTTGCCTTTTAGAGGAAGGGCGTTGGGCCACAATCCTATCCACACTTTCCTGGGAGTAAGCCCCATTGACTATAATGGGGCTTACTTCTGAGTAGACATGCCTAGGATTGGTCTCACTCTTTTTTCTTAAATACAGGAGCAGGCAATTGGCACTTGCCTTCTCCCACCCCTCTCCCTCCCACAGGCACATTCCCCCCAAATCTCATAATTGGAGTTAGCACTAATCTTACTGTCCCTCCCTCCCTCCCTCACTCACTCATCCCCACCTTCCAAAGGTCCCGAATCACTTGCCTCACATTCTCTCTCTCCTCTCCCCCCACTCCATCTGAACCCTGCAGTTGTTTCACTCACATCTCTTCATTGCCCCTCACCCCACATCTCTCCATTATGTGCTCAGTCTGACCTCTCTTTGCCAACACTCTCTGGCATAACACTTCAATAACATCTGATCACTCTACTTCAAAACATTTTTCCTCCTTTCCACAATCACATATACTTTCCTCTCCAAGCTTCTTGTGAGTTTCTTTGTCATGTAATGACTTAATTGTATTAATTATATTAATTAAAAATTAATCATAATGTAGTTATTTAATGTAAGGAAAAAAGTGGTAGTGTGCCTTGACAATTTTAATGTCTTGTCAGTGTGCCCTGAGCTGAAGAAGGATGAAAATGGCTTATCTAGAATGATGCCATCAATCTGCTTTGGAAAGGGGCCATAGTTCAGTGGTAAAGCACTTGCTTTGCCTGAAGAAGGTCCTAGGTGCAGTCAGTCCCTGGTAGACTGGGAAGGACACCTGCCTTGAAACCCTGGGCAGTTGCTGCCAGTCAGTGTGGATAATACTTTGCTCAATGAACCAGTGCTCTGACTTGGTATAAGGCAGTATCATATATTCATGTTCATTGGGATGCACATAGCCATTCACATTCTGATACAACTAGTCACCCACAAATATCTTTTTAAAGTGAAACTAGAATAAATTGGATCAGGGCATGTACAGGCGGAGCCTATTTATCCATGTGATTAACAAAAAAATGTGTTTTGCTAAATGCCATAGAGTTACACAAGTTTGCTGCAGCCTGACACTTCCAGATGGAAGGAAACTAAGGCAACTGCTCTCAATTCCCTCCCCTCTGTACTCAACCCTCCTGTTGCCAGCTGTCCTGCCTCTTTCACAGTTGGAATGGTGAGCTTGCTTGGGAAGCCTCGTCCTCTGTGTTCCAGGTGGCCTCCCAACAGCACTGCAGGTTCTTCTACTACTCCTTGCTGTTGCGGCGGCGGCTCCTCATCACTTCTCGTCTAGACAGGCTAGTAGACAGTGCTGGGGGAGAGGTAGCGGCTGTGGTGCATGTCGGCACCAACGACGTGGGCAAGTGTAGCTGGGAGGTCCTGGAGGCCAAATTTAGGCTTTTAGGCAGGAAGCTGAAAGCCAGGACCTCAAAGGTAGCGTTCTCTGAAGTGCTACCTGTTCCACGCGCACGGCCAGCTAGGCAGGCGGAGATCAGGGGTCTCAATGCGTGGATGAGACGGTGGTGTAGGGAGGAGGGGTTTAGATTCGTTAGGCACTGGGGAATGTTTTGGGACAAGCGGGGCCTGTACAAGAGGGACGGGCTCCACTTGAACCAGAATTGAAAAAGACTGCTGGCGCATAACATTAAAAAGGTGGCAGAGCAGCTTTTAAACTGATCCCTGGGGGAAGGCCGACAGGAGCCGAGGGGCATCCGGTTCGGGACTCCTCATCCCTATGGGATGAGGATGGGGATGTTAGAGAACAACAAGACAAAGGCAGGGTAGGAGAAGAAATTGGGAAAGGTAGGGTGATGGGATGTGATAGACGGTTTGGCACAATGAGAGGATGCGGGGACAAAGGAGGAAATAAGCAGCCCATCCTGGGGCATTCCGTGTATAAATGCTTTTATGCGAATGCCCGAAGTCTACGAGCAAAGGTGGGAGAACTGGAATGTCTGGTGACAAGGGAAAATATTGACATAGTGGGCATATCGGAAACCTGGTGGAATGTGGAGAATCAGTGGGATACTGCAATCCCGGGCTATAAACTCTACAGGAGGGACAGGCAGAGGCGTGTTGGAGGTGGGGTGGCCCTTTATGTTAAGGAAGGGATAGAATCCAGCAAAGTAGAGATTGAAGGTGGGTCCGACTCCAACGTAGAATCTCTGTGGGTTAAATTACCAGGCTTGTGCAGCGATGTAATACTGGGGGCGTGCTATCGTCCTCCAGACCTGAAATCGGATGGGGACCTTGAAATGAGGAAACAGATCAGGGAGGTGACAAGGAGGGACAGGGTTGTAATCATGGGGGACTTCAATTATCCTCATATTGACTGGGTCAATTTGTGTTCTGGTCACGATAAGGAAACCGGATTTCTTGACGTGCTAAATGACTGTGGCTTAGATCACCTAGTCACGGAGCCCACCAGAGGACAGGTGACTCTGGATTTAATTTTGTGCGGTACGCAGGACCTGGTTAGAGATGTAAACGTTACTGAGCCATTGGGGAACAGTGATCATGCTGCGATCCGTTTTGACGTGCACGTTGGGGGAAGAATACCAGGCAAATCTCTAACAAAAACCCTTGACTTCCGACGGGCGGACTTCCCTCAAATGAGGAGGCTGGTTAGAAGGAGGTTGAAAGGGAGGGTAAAAAGAGTCCAATCTCTCCAGAGTGCATGGAGGCTGCTTAAAACAACAGTAATAGAGGCCCAGCAGAGGTGTATACTGCAAAGAAAGAAGGGTTCCACTAAATCCAGGAGGGTGCCCGCATGGCTAACCAGCCAAGTTAGAGAGGCTGTGAAGGGCAAGGAAGCTTCCTTCCGTAAATGGAAGTCTTGCCCTAATGAGGAGAATAAAAAGGAACATAAACTGTGGCAAAAGAAATGTAAGAAGGTGATATGGGAGGCCAAGCGAGACTATGAGGAACGCATGGCCAGCAACATTAAGGGGAATAATAAAAGCTTCTTCAAATATGTTAGAAGCAGGAAACCCGCCAGAGAAGCGGTTGGCCCTCTGGATGGTGAGGGAGGGAAAAGGGAGATAAAAGGAGACTTAAAGATGGCAGATAAATTAAATGAGTTCTTTGCATCTGTCTTCACGGCAGAAGACCTCGGGCAGATACCGCTGCCCGAATGGCCCCTCCTGACCAAGGAGATAAGTCAGATAGAGGTTAAAAGAGAAGATGTTTCAGACCTCATTGATAAATTAAAGATCAATAAGTCACCGGGCCCTGATGGCATCCACCCAAGGGTTATTAAGGAATTGAAGAATGAAGTTGCAGATCTCCTGACTAAGGTATGCAACTTGTCCCTCAAAACGGCCACGGTGCCAGAAGACTGGAGGATAGCAAATGTCATGCCTATTTTTAAAAAGGGAAAGAGGGGGGACCCGGGAAACTATAGGCCGGTCAGCCTAACATCCATACCGGGTAAGATGGTGGAATGCCTCATCAAAGATAGGATCTCAAAACACATAGACGAACAGGCCTTGCTGAGGGAGAGTCAGCATGGCTTCTGTAAGGGTAAGTGTTGCCTCACGAACCTTATAGAATTCTTTGAAAAGGTCAACAGGCATGTGGATGTGGGAGAACCCGTGGACATTATATATCTGGACTTTCAGAAGGCGTTTGACACGGTCCCTCACCAAAGACTACTGAAAAAACTCCACAATCAGGGAATTAGAGGACAGGTCCTCTCGTGGATTGAGAACTGGTTGGAGGCCAGGAAGCAGAGAGTGGGTGTCAATGGGCAATTTTCACAATGGAGAGAGGTGAAAAGCGGTGTGCCCCAAGGATCTGTCCTGGGACCGGTGCTTTTCAACCTCTTCATAAATGACCTGGAGACAGGGTTGAGCAGTGAAGTGGCTAAGTTTGCAGACGACACCAAACTTTTCCGAGTGGTAAAGACCAGAAGTGATTGTGAAGAGCTCCAGAAGGATCTCTCCAGACTGGCAGAATGGGCAGCAAAATGGCAGATGCGCTTCAATGTCAGTAAGTGTAAAGTCATGCACATTGGGGCAAAAAATCAAAACTTTAGATATAGGCTGATGGGTTCTGAGCTGTCTGTGACAGATCAGGAGAGAGATCTTGGGGTGGTGGTGGACAGGTTGATGAATGTGTCGACCCAATGTGCGGCGGCAGTGAAGAAGGCCAATTCTATGCTTGGGATCATTAGGAAGGGTATTGAGAACAAAACGGCTAGTATTATAATGCCATTGTACAAATCTATGGTAAGGCCACACCTGGAGTATTGTGTCCAGTTCTGGTCACCGCATCTCAAAAAAGACATAGTGGAAATGGAAAAGGTGCAAAAGAGAGCAACTAAGATGATTACGGGGCTGGGGCACCTTCCTTATGAGGAAAGGCTACGGCGTTTGGGCCTCTTCAGCCTAGAAAAGAGACGCTTGAGGGGGGACATGATTGAGACATACAAAATTATGCAGGGAATGGACAGAGTGGATAGGGAGATGCTCTTTACACTCTCACATAATACCAGAACCAGGGGACATCCACTCAAATTGAGTGTTGGGCGGGTTAGGACAGACAAAAGAAAATATTTCTTTACTCAGCGTGTGGTCGGTCTGTGGAACTCCTTGCCACAGGATGTGGTGATGGCGTCTAGCCTAGACGCCTTTAAAAGGGGATTGGACGAGTTTCTGGAGGAAAAATCCATTATGGGGTACAAGCCATGATGTGTATGTGCAACCTCCTGATTTTAGGAATGGGTTGTCAGAATGCCAGATGTAGGGGAGGGCACCAGGATGAGGTCTCTTGTATCTGGTGTGCTCCCTGGGGCATTTGGTGGGCCGCTGTGAGATACAGGAAGCTGGACTAGATGGGCCTATGGCCTGATCCAGTGGGGCTGTTCTTATGTTCTCCTGCAGCCCTCCCTGGCCACCATCATGGAAGCTCCACTGCCCCAGAGCATTCTTGAGCCATTCCGGCTCTCTGCTCACCCTCACCTGTCTCTCCAAGGCTTGCTTGGGAAGGCTTGCTGGAGCAGGAGAGTCTGCATCATCTGGGGGTGGGGAATTCAGCAAACACTCCCTGGGTTTTTTAAAGCAATCTTCTCTCCTCCCCCTCCTGCCTCCCCCCTCCTGAGCCCTCCCCATTGCCAGCTGATCTGCTTCTTTCACAGGTGGGATGCTGAGCTTTTCAGAGTCCAGCCCTATGCGTTTCTACTCAGAAGTAAGCCCCATTGTAGTCAATGTAGAATTGTAGTCAATGTAGAAGTTGTAGTACAATGTGTAGTACAATGTAGAATTGTAGTACAATGTAGAATTGTAGTCAATGTAGAAGTAAGCCCCATTGTAGCCCCATTGTAGTCCTGGCTTACACCCAGGAAAGTGTGGAGAGGATCGTAAGCTATATCTCATGCTTTGCTTGGTGGGAAGGCTTGCTTGTGTCGGTGATTGCCTGCATCATCTGGGAGGGGGGGAGGGAGAATTTGGCAAACACTCCCTGGGTTTTTTAAAGCAATTCCCTCTGTTGCTACCACATCTGCCCCTGTGAGTGAGTGAGTGTGAGCAAGAGCACTCGCGCTCCACCTTGCTGCACAGGGTTTTCTGCCCCCTCTTCAGCCTCTTTGCTGGCTCAGGGGCTCCAGGAATATTACTGTTCCTTCGAAAGGGGAACCTCTTCCATGGCTCCAGAGCTATTCCCTGCCTGGTCAAGGCAGAGCCTTTTTGCAGTGTTTTGGGCTGCCTGGAAATGGAGCTAGAGACCAGCGCAGGGCAAAGGAGGCAAAGGGGTGTGTGTCTTTCAGTACCCCCACCCCATTAGCATTGAGACAAATCTGCAGATAAAAAAATCCATGGATAAATAGGCTGCACCTGTATAGTTTATCTTTTCTCTTTTTCATTCATGCTGTTTCTCTGAACATCTTTATCGTAGTCACAGGTACTACTTATCAAGGATAGGCCTCAAGACAATGAGATGACAGTGTTGCAAGGCTACATTTTCAGTGAATGTTAACAGCTCTTTTGCGCTACGGGAGTAGTTCTGACTTGTCACTGGAAATGGACTGTGAATCTGCCCGGTTGTTTCTGACAAATCAGATTAACCTGTCTTAACATGGAAGGAAAGATGGACAAATCATACATATTGGTTAACTTGCTTTGATGATATAAAATTGAATCACAAGAGCTTTTATGGTAGTAGGTGGAACAATTTGTTCTCAGAGTTTGGTATAAAAAAGAACTGGATGCCAATTATAGCAGAAGAACTGAAAT
The DNA here is from genome assembly GCF_035046505.1 of Tiliqua scincoides. NCBI lineage: Eukaryota > Metazoa > Chordata > Lepidosauria > Squamata > Scincidae > Tiliqua > Tiliqua scincoides. Next base: position 190,977,106 of record NC_089824.1, read on the forward strand.
TTATGTAATGAAATCATCTATGATGTGCTGTTTTACTCACAGTTTTTAGAATAAGGCGTACTACTACTGTGCAGGCATATGATGTAAGAACATAAGAACAGCCCCACTGGATCAGGCCATAGGCCCATCTAGTCCAGCTTCCTGTATCTCACAGCAGCCCACCAAATGCCCCAGGGAGAACACCAGATAACAAGAGACCTCATTCTGGCGCCCTCCCTTGCATCTGGCATTCTGACATAGCCCATTTCTAAAATCAGGAGGTTGCACATACACATCATAGCTTGTAACCCATAATGGATTTTTCCTACAGAAACTTGTCCATAATATGAGGGAGTTGCAGGGATGCTATACTTTTGTTGCAAAAAGATACACATATAGCCCAATCCTAGCTAAATTCCTATGTGGTGATGTTGTGGCACTGGCGTGGGTTCTGCTGCACCCCTGCAGGGTTTTTTTGGCTACTTGAGGTCTCCTTGAGGTAAGGGGGCATGTGTCCCCTTGCCCTGGGTAAGATCCAGCAGCTGCTATGTGTCAACTTGGACCTGCACCAGCGATATCACTGTCTCAAGTCTGATTTGATCTGTTTCGTGAATCAGACTCAGGAAGGGGGAATAGGATACTATGCGTACTGACGCCACTAATGCCACCCACCTCCCAGGCTCAATCTGCCCATTCCCACCCCGTCCTCTCCCACCTCATTCCACTCCCTGCCTGCCCTTCCCCAGCCCATGTCGGACATACCAGCTAACAGCCCAATCCTATGCATGTCTACTCAGAAGTAAGTCTCATTAAAGTCAATGGGGCTTACTCCCAGGAAAATGTGGATAGGATTGGGCTGTTAGGCATGCATCCCTACAAGAACTGGCATGCGCAGGAAGGCTCTGGCCTTCTTAACAGCATGCTGGGTAGAAGCACTGTTGCAAGGTGCTTTTACGATAGCATGCTGGCAGGGCACACACTCCTCCGTTACACAGGCGGAATCAGATTGGGCCGTAAATTTGATGGTTAGGTCTGCAATGCAAAACAAGGCTCTTTGAAACTTTTTCAGTTTCTCATTGATCTCAACTGAAGGTCAGTGTTGGGGTTTAAAGGACTCATTATTTTCCCTATGACAGGGGTGGGGGAATCTGAGAGACAGTAGCTTGCCTAATGCCACCAACTGTGTATGACTGATATGAGACTTGGAGCAGGGACTTCCCAGCTATCAATCGTAGTCACTGCCCAGCATACTGCATAATACATGGGCAGTGCAATTCTAACTTGCACTGGAACAGAGAACCTGGCAGCCCTGCCCCATATCCAACACAAGTTTTAGGCTGCAAGCAGCTTGGCCAGGGGAAAGGGGTATCACTTCCCCTTACCCAGAGGAGAGCCACTGCAACTCCAATGAGTCTACTCAGATCTGCACCACCTCAAGAGGTGGTACAGATCCGATCAGCCTAGAGCTGGCCCAGACTGCCTGGGAACGGGTCAGGATCTGACATAACTGCCAGGTCCTGGCTCTGCCACCTGCTTCTCAGTCATCTGCACACGGACCCACCCGTTGCCCACCTTCCCCCATCCTAGAACACCTTCCCCCTCCCTCTCCACAGACCCCCGCACTGGCTTGAAAGGCTGGCACATACTGGCACAGCAGGGCCCAATTCGGCCTCTGGAGGCTGGCACATGTCCATGCGCCAGCCTCCCTTCTCTTAAGTTAGTACAAAAGTGCTTTATGGCACTTTTGCGACAACGGTGGGCTGGCACAAGGAATTTGCATTGGTCTGGGGCGCCTTTTGGATTGAGCCCTAAGAAAATAGTAGTGCAGTCTTCCTTTTAGCATCTCTCTTTGATTTTTGAAGCCTTCAGTAGATGTTACCTATACATTTTTGAACCTTTAAAATGTGAAATAAAACTGAAAAACGATAACTGAAAAACCGCAGTCACGGCCCACTTGTGCATGTCGATATGCAGGTTTCAGGCACCTAGGATTTTATGTACTAGGGCATGATTTGCACACTGTTATCTAAGGTTAACATATCCTCAGCTGATACAGCTCTGTATTGCAAAGCAGGAAGTGTTGGGCAATTTGGAGTGGATTTTAAAATAGGTTTATCCCCCCACCCACCCACCCACCCAACTCATGGCTCAGAAACTTCATTTTTGTCGATTACTGCCAGTGGATTCATGTGCTATAAAGAGCATGCATAAATTAGACTGATGGGTGGCACTTGCTGCACATGGTACATTGACGTATAGCATTGCCCCTGTCTTGATCAAGGCATTTGATCCTTAGCAACATACTGGGCTTAAGTTAATGATACATATACTTTTTTTCTTATTCTCATGAATTGTGTGCAACTTGTTTTGACTTGTTTAACAGTAGGCCTTGAATAAAAGGACTCTATGACCTGCAGAACAATCTGTGGCTGGTTTATATCACTAGGTCGAAAAACATGCTAACTGAACTCCTGAGATATTCCCGTTAGACCCCTCCTTGCCCTCTGTTTGTTCCTATTAGATTTTCTCTTGTCCGAACACCACAACCTGTACATCCTTATTCTTGATCTCATTCGTAGTATTGGCTCCTGTGCTAAACTATTTTTCTGGTCATATTTTCTAACTACACAATTCTCTTCAGCTATCCTATCTTTTCTGTTGCTTCTCCAGCAACAGAAAGAAGGTTGAGAGAGTTTTCATTTCACCTGGTCTGCTTCATTTTTTGTGAAGGATCTACTCCAAGGATCTGATGGGCAAGCATTTGAAAATATATACTGGGTATCTGAGATTCATTCTCAACTTAGGAAGAAAAGGAAGTGGATTGGTGCAGCTCATGTCCACTGTGAGATGGAGAGATGTAGCGGTGGCAGACTTGGCGTGAAGGGTACCCCAAACCCACCACTCCTCCCACCACCCATTCTGATGTGAGCCACATCATTCACTTCATGGCTGAGCCGGACATGAATAGTACTATGCTATTGTTGTCCCCTTGGCTCAACAGAGAACTTGGAGCATGCTCAGAGAGCTCTCGCCATGCTAGACCTCTCAGCACATACCTGGCATATATTTTGGAATATATTATGGATGCTGTAATCCACTCCCGGAATGTGGGCAGAGTGGGTTGAATACAACGGGGTATAATATTCCTTCATAGGAGTTCATGGTGTGGGAGGCAGGGCACCTCTTGCTAGTTCACTGCCTCCTTCAGTCCACAGCTCAAAGCAGTTGCTTCAGGCCACCTCATGGCTGTGCCGGCCAGCCATGGGTCATGAGGTAGTAGAATGGAATGTCCCACTGCACACTGAAGGGGAAATTCTATTTTTGGAACGAACCCCGCCGTTGCTTTAAATGGCCCTGCAAGTAGAAAACCAGCACACAGGGAGGGTTATCACTCAGAACTGTTCTCACTGGGCTACTGCTTTCAGAAAATTTATTCTACCAGCTCATTTTCCTGGGTGTGTAGACCAGGCAAGTACTAGTGTAGCAAACAGTTGCTGCCTCTTCCCACAGGTGTTCCAAAAGTCAAAAGACTTCCCTGGATGAGTGTGGGAAAGAGACAAGCTGCTGTAGCTGAGGTTACCTGGAGGAGGCCCTTTTAGTCTTGTCATGAAGGAAGCTGCGGTTGTTGAAACAATCTTCACAGAACCTTAATATCCACTACAAGAGCCTTTTCTCACCACCAATATGATAAGCTTTTTCCATTCCTTTGGTTTTTTTCCTTTAAATATATATCTTGATAATTCTGCCAGAAGGCAGCCTTGGATTTGTAAAATTAGTCTGTCATAACAAATTCATGTCCTCATCAAGACCCGCTGCTGTGCTTCCATTCAGACTGGAACAGTCCTGGAGTAAGGCAGTGTTATCTCCGTCATTCTCAGCTCAAGAGTACATTTTTCAAAAGCAATTGCCTTTAAATGTGGTTTGTTATGTAACAGCAGGGCCACATTTCCACCTACCTCGAGGAAGAAAATGCAATCCTTTAAACAAATAACTCTGCTCTACCCCCAGTTTCTCTCTCCCTCTTTGCTTGGCTTTTCATCCTCCAGTGATCTATGTTGTATTTGGTATGCATGAAAGTGAGGGGTTTTGGAGCACAGGCAAAACATTCCACTAAGCAAGACTTATAAACCTTGTTTTTTAAGCCCTTAAGGGGAAAAAAAGAGGTCACATCTATTCAGGCTACTTGAGAGTATTTGTTATATAGTCTCCCACAAAATATTAAAGTTATGGGGTCTTTCACCCCTTTTGGATCTGGCCATGGTATTTATTAGGTATTTATTTATTTGGGCTTGTTCCTTCAACTGGGGTAAGAACATAGGAACATAAGAACAGCCCCACTGGATCAGGCCATAGGCCCATCTAGTCCAGCTTCCTGTATCTCACAGCGGCCCACCAAATGCCTCAGGGAGCACACCAGATAACAAGAGACCTCATCCTGGTGCCCTCCCTTGCATCTGGCATTCTGACATAACCCATTTCTAAAATCAGGAGGTTGCGCATACACATCATGGCTTGTACCCCGTAATGGATTTTTCCTCCAGAAAATTGTCCAATCCCCTTTTAAAGGCGTCCAGGCTAGACGCCATCACCACATCCTGTGGCAAGGAGTTCCACAGACCAACCACACGCTGAGTAAAGAAATATTTTCTTTTGTCTGTTCTAACTCTCCCAACACTCAATTTTAGTGGCTGTCCCCTGGTTCTGGTGTTATGTGAGAGTGTAAAGAGCATCTCCCTATCCACTCTGTCCATCCCCTGCATAATTTTGTATGCCTCAATCATGTTCCCCCTCAGGCGTCTCTTTTCTAGGCTGAAGAAGCCCAAACGCCGTAGCCTTTCCTCATAAGGAAGGTGCCCCAGCCCTGTAATCATCTTAGTCGCTCTCTTTTGCACCTTTTCCATTTCCACTATGTCTTTTTTGAGATGCGGCGACCAGAACTGGACACAATACTCCAGGTGTGGCCTTACCATAGATTTGTACAACGGCATTATAATACTAGCCGTTTTGTTCTCAATACCCTTCCTGATGATCCCAAGCATAGAATTGGCCTTCTTCACTGCCGCAGCACATTGGGTCGACACTTGGGTCGACCTGTCCACCACCACCCCAAGATCTCTCTCCTGATCTGGTAGCAAACACCTGGTCTGACCCTTATATATTTTATTTACAGTAGTGTAGCTACCCACCTTGGTACCAGGGGCCTAGTTTAATGTATCATCCCTGGAAGTGACATTTCCGGATGTGACGTCACACCCCACGGTTTTTTTTAAAAATGGAAAGCACAGAAAAGGTAGGCTGCTGGCCACCCGCCATCATCCTCAGCCCCCACCGGTCACCTGTCGAGGAGCAAGGGGTTGGCAAGCGGCCACCGACTGTTTTTAACACTGCTGCCTCCAGTCTCTCTCCAACTAAAAAAAGCGGCAAAAACGCTTTATTTATTAAGGGACTTTTATTCCACCTTTTAGTTTAGCGAGCACACAAGGAAACATACACACAGAATTATTTTCTGCAAAATTGTTTTCAACCCCTTCCAAGAAACCTTTAGCACCATGCCTTAGTCCTTCTTCCCTCCTGCAACTAAACGGTATCATGAATATATATGAATGTGTCCCCCCCCTTCTGTTTTCTCCTTCTTGGGAATATCTAGAGTCTGTAAGCCCCTTGGGGTAGAGACTGTGTTCTTCCTGCTGTGTAAAGAACCATGCGTATTCATGGTGCCGTGTTATTACAATAAAAGCTTGTTTTAGTGGCATTTGTTAACCAGCACACTCCGTTAATAGGCTTTGCAGACAGAGATACCTAGCAACTGAATTTGCTGCTTAACAAAGTGTCAACAAGTTGTGCATCCACCTGCCAGTCCCCTTGCTTTCAGGGCTCCCCCTGCAATGCCACCTGATTGCATCCAAACTTCCAATCTTCCATGATATTCGTCAGAGTTCTTATGCTTAATTGACTTTTATTTCTGTTTATTTAGGTTTTGCATGTGTTCACATGTGTTACAGTTAGGCTGCAATCCTAACCACACTTTCCTGAGAGTGAGCCCCACTGAACAAAATAGGACTTACTTCTGAGTAGACCTGGTTAGGATTGTGCCCATAGTTATTTATGTTTTTTTACTGGCCCAAATAAATTTGCATGCTAAATAAGATTATGCTTTGACATTCATCCTTTTTTGACATTCATCCACGCTCTGGTCCCTAACCAGACAAACGTGTAAGGCAGGGCTTTTCAAACTGGGGCGTTGGGACGCCCCAGCGTGTTTGAGAACCACTGGTGTAAGGTATTGCTATATTGTTTATATAAGCTTCAACTAGTCAAAGTTGGAAGAAAGGCAAGGCAGCCAGAATAAATAGTTAAATTGCACCAGGAAATGCTATTAATAGTTGGTGACCAAAGTTATCTACACCATGCACTGTAATACATTCATTAAAGATTTGGAAGACGGGCTGAGTAGAGAGGTGGGAAATGTGTGGACAACACATAATTATGTAGGACAGTCAAATGGTGATGATTGTTAGGAACTTCAGTTAGTCTTACCAAAGAACAAAAGGGCAACATAATGGTGAAGAAATTCATTGCTGATAAGTGCAAGGTAATGCACATTGCAAGGGACAATTTGAACTACTCATGCACATTACTGGATTCTAAATTGACTGTAACTGTTCAGGAAAAAGCCAGGTGTCATTGTGGAAAGGAGCGATATAAACATCTGCTCAGCATGCAGCAGCCATTAAAAGTATAAAAAGATACCAGACTGCACTGAGGCAGTGAGAATAACCCCAGAAATATTAAATCTCCCTCAAATGTTGTATTCAGACCAACTCCTCTCATCTGGAAAGTGCAAGGCCCTTTGAGAGGCATTTGCGCAAAAAAAAAAAAATCTGGAATGAAGGAACAAGAATATAGAAGGAAGAAAAGTTTGCTAAGATTCATCTGCCCTCAGCTCTTGAATCACATGACTTTTTACAATAAAGGGATCCAAAAGACTAGAGAATAACTAAAAAATGTGGACCACATCTAATAGTTCAATATTTCAATCATCATTAAAACCTGCTGAAAATGTTAGAACCTTTGCCTTTGTAACAACTATTCAATATAAATAAGAACCTATACAAACTTGTGGCAAGGAGCTAGGGCTAAGGAGGAAGATGCTCTTCTCTCTCTCTCTCTCTCTCTGTGTGTGTGTGTGTGTGTGTGTGTGTTTCCTTCACCACCACCCCTTCAAATTCCTTACCCAGTGGGCAAGGGGGCTCTGGGATGGCTGGAAGCCTTATTTAGGATATGGTGACAGCCTCTGCACAGTCACCCACTTCCCTTCAAGCAAGAGAATTGCCTCTGTGGTCCGAAGGCTAGTACCTGCTTGCTGCCACCTTTTTTTCTGGAAATATTTGCTGCCATATTCCTTCCTGTCTCAAGAATGGTATAGAGTAGATAATAGTATTCCCCTCCCTCCCATATATGAATGTCCACTGAACTTTGAGACATTCTGGGGCAACTTGACATAACTTTTTATTTTATTTAGTACTGTATTATTTATATACTGCTTTTCTCATAGATTCAAGGTGATTTACTGTAGGCAGGCTGATCTTAAACCCCATTTTTTCAATAGGGTTTTACAAGTATTGTTCCGTGAGAGAGACTCATACAACCCTCCATTTCTCCAGATCTTTCCCATTTATAGTCCAGTCTCACCCTGACTTGCCAGCCTTGCACTTCCAGACTTTGACAGTCAGCTACAAATCAAGCCTCAGACGAATTCTTGAGATGTTATCCATTTCTTGCCAGCTGACTCCTCTGCATTCCTTCATACTCCTCTGCAGAGATATGTCAGCAGCCTCTCAGTCTCTCTCCATCTCTGTCTCCCATCCAACACAGCAAATCCTGCTTAGCTTCTTCAGACTGCTCGATCTTCAGACCACATCTCCTGCTCTTGCCTTTGGCTAAGAAAGACAGTGTTCTCCTGTGATTTGGCTCACAAAGGTTGACCACTGGGTTTTCTCAGCCATGAATACCGTAAAGACCTCAGGTGCTGGTTGTTGCCTGGCAATACTAATTTTATACAGGGCCTAGGAGAGGGGGGTAAAGGGGGTAATTTGTACCCAGGCCCAGGGTCTAAAGGGGGAACCCAGGAGCCAAAGGAGGGGGCCCAGAAATTTCCTGGGATCTTATCTATTCAAACTTGTTGCCTGCACAGGATGCTGGGGACACTACTGATGCCACATAGGTTGGTAGACCTGGGGTCCAAAGACTTTTCCAGCTGTCTCTACCCTCCCCCCACCCTGTTTCACCCCTCCCTGCCTATGCTGCTTGCCTGTCACCACCTTCACCTGCTCTGTTTCACCCCTCCCTCTTTGCAAAGGGGCCCAAAGAAAATGTGTACCCCCTGATAAAATTTCTCTCAGAGGCCCAGATTTTATGGCCCAATCTAATAGGGGCCAGCCGGCAGCAGGACACACATCCCACCACTGGAGACTATCATGAAGTACCTGTAAAGTGCGCTCTGGCAATGTGCTTGAGTAGTGTGCTGCCAGAGCACTGTTGGGTAGACTAGAGCCTTCCCTTGTGCTCCAGTGGATCCCTGGCCATCTGCTTCTAACAGTAGATTGGTGGAGAAGGTGGGAGGGTGCAGGGGGAGGGCAGAACAGGGGTGGGGAGGGAGCAATACTGGGCAAGAAAGCTGCAGGAGAAGGAAGCTACAGGAGGGGTGGATCCAAGGCAATGGTGCACTCCATAGCCCATTCCCCTTTCCTGCAGCCTCCCCACCCCGTTTTCCTCCTTGGATTTGAGGAGACATGTAGCTGAGTGTGAGGCTTATGCAGGGGTAAGTGGATTTAAATTCCCGCCGCCCCCCCCCCCCACTGGATAAAGTACACCTGTTTTTGGCATGGCTGCACCAGCAGGGGCGGAGAAAGGATAGGATTGGGCTATTAGTGGCTCTGTTTCCAACTCAGTGGCTTAGTTCTGGCAATCCGATAATTAGGCTAAGGGATGATACAACCCCTCGTACAGTTGCATCACCAAACAACTGCTGCTTGAATTGTGATTACAAGCTTCTACCTCATGTGCCTGTTTTTACAACCAGAGCTTGTGCCAGCCACCCGATCAGTGACTTGCTCTGCAACTTGCTTCTTTCCTCATTCAGCAAACGTATAAAGTCCTCATGCATCGTATTGGCGGCTCCTGCTCTGATTTCCCTGTTTTCTGTTTTAGCATTCAGAGATCTATTCCCTAAGGTCTAGTGGTTTGTCATCTTCTAATACATCTAATTGCCTAATTATGTGCTCATGCACCATCACAAACCATTGTAACATTTCATTCCCCTGTCTTCCTCCTCCCCCAAACCCAGCACAGGGAAGTTATTTTCTCAATCCTGCATAAAGAGAAACATAATTCAAAGAACCAATCCCAAAAGCAACAGGAACTTCTTGTGCGTGGATGGCCAGTCTCTGGAGCAGAAGAGTTTTAGGCAGCAAGGGGTTCGGCAGTCCTGAAAAAGAGCAGGCAGGCCCATCAGGCTGCCTATGATGTGTCGTCGAATCAGCACGCCAGCTTACTCTCCTGCTATAGTACATTGTTGATGGCCCCCCAGATCACTAGGAGAAAAAACCACTCCATGGTGCAGGGAGCTGCATACGTACTGGATTTGTATGCCAGTAGGGTCATGGTTCAGGATGTGGACTCACCTCCCTGCATTACAATCTCTGTGCATGAACTGGAGGTTGCCCATGACTTTGTGTACCTTGGCTCAACAATCTCCGACACTCTTTCTCTTGATACCGAGCTAAACAAACGCATCGGTAAAGCAGCTACTACATTTTCCAGACTCACAAAGAGAGTCTGGTCCAACAAGAAGCTGACGGAACATACCAAGATCCAGGTCTACAGAGCTTGCGTCCTGAGTTCACTTCTGTACTGCAGTGAGTCATGGACTCTTTGCTCACAACAGGAGAGGAAACTGAACGCTTTCCACATGCACTGCCTCCGACGCATCCTTGGCATCACCCGGCAAGACAAAGTTCCAAACAACACAGTCATGGAACGAGCTGGAATCCCTAGCATGTATGCACTGCTGAAACAGAGACGCCTGCGTTGGCTCAGTCATGTCGTGAGAATGGATGATGGCCGGATCCCAAAGGATCTCCTCTATGGAGAACTCGTGCAAGGAAAGCACCCTACAGGTAGACCACAGCTGCGATACAAGGACATCTGCAAGAGGGATCTGAAGGCCTTAGGAGTGGACCTCAACAAGTGGGAAACCCTGGCCTCTGAGCGGCCCGCTTGGAGGCAGGCTGTGCAGCATGGCCTTTCCCAGTTTGAAGAGACACTTGGCCAACAGACTGAGGCAAAGAGGCAAAGACGGAAGGCCCATAGCCAGGGAGACAGACCAGGGACAGACTGCACTTGCTCCCAGTGTGGAAGGGATTGTCACTCCCGAGTTGGCCTTTTCAGCCACACTAGATGCTGTTCCAGAACCACCATTCAGAGCGTGATACCATAGTCTTTCAAGACTGAAGGTTGCCAACTACTACTACTACTAAGGGTGGCATTAAATGTGGCTGCCTGAGATTTGACTGGGTTTGTGCATTCCCTCCCTTCCTTTTGGAGGGGAGGAAAATTTATTTATATAACACTGTTAATGTACATAAATTGCTTTTCAAAATACAGGTATAGAGCCTCAGATCCAGCATCTGCAGATTTGACTCACTGTGGATGCCAGGGTCCCAGTGTAAAAGTCTTTAGACAAAAATAAAGCATGTGAAAATAGGGTTGCCTACCTTCACTCGGCAAAACTGCATTGTTTCCAAGCCTCCCAAGGCTAAATATTGCTCTAAAGACGCACTTCAGGGTATCCCAGCTTTGGTATATAGGTGGTGCCTCGGTATCCATGAGAGATCCATTCTTGTGCTCTGACCGCCTTCTGAGTTTTCTGAAGCCTGCAGAGGCCGTAGGCAGACACCCCAGAGTGCAAAAAATGGCCCCAGAGTGCAAAAAATGTGACTTCCAGTCTCCCTTGGGAAATCAAAAAAGAAATGACTTTTTTGCCCTTATGGTATTTTTTTTTTCCTTCCCCAGACCTCAGAATGCCCCAAAAGGGCAAAAAAGTCAGTTCTGGTTTCGAGAGGGAAACTGGAAGTAATGTATTTTTGCACTTCTGAAGCCCACAGTGGCCGCAGGCAGACAAGTGTAGTCTTTGCAGGCTTCAGAAAATGCTCCGGAGGCGACTGGAGCACAGTTCCAGTCACCTTCAGAGGGTTCAGGTTGAGCCAGATCCATGGATGGAAAATCCGTGGCTAAATAGGGTCAACTTGTATACTGCATTCGGCACCTTTAGTGGCTGAATGCGGTATATACAGATGTTGGAAGGCTCGGAAGTGCATCTTTTGAGCTATTTTTAGCCTGAGAGGTTTGGAAATGGCACTGTTTTGCCACGGTAGCCTGATTTAATTTAGTGCTCACTCTCAGGAAGCATGTATAGGATTACAGCTTAAGGAAAGTTTCATGGAAAGATGGGTTCTGAGGAAGGATGTGAAAAAAAGAAGGCTTTGTACATGTGTACGGGGAGACAGTTCCAGACACAAGGACAGCAGAGGAGAAAGGGTGGGGCAGGAGGTGTAACAAATTGCCCCAGCGCCCAGGGCAGTGTCGTCACAATATCACGTGATCTGTGTCACATGACATCACTTCTGGGTTCTCCCTGGAGGAGGAGGCGCTTGCTTCGGCAGCTTCACGCCTCCCCCATTCCTTCTCCTGTGAAGGGGCGCCTCCACTGAAGAAGGAATGGGGAGCACAAAGCCACCAGTGTGTCCTCCATAACTGAGGAGGAGCATGGAGGCTATCAGACTCCACCATCATTACAGCTCTGGGTGAAGTTGTTTGATAGAACAGGAGATGATAGAGCGTGATGTTGCTGGAGGAGTTGCATTGGGATAACAGAATGGAAGGATAAAGGGTAGGAAGAAGATAATGGAGTTACTTATTGTCTTGTTGTGCCTTTTCTGTTTGATTCTATTTGGCCATTTGGAACTTGCTGTATTGCTTTCATTAGTTGTTGATCATTGTTTTAAATTAAGTGTTGTCTCAATTGACATTATATTAAATTTTGTGTTGTTATTACAACCCACTGTTGGGAATAATTATGCTTGTAGGAAATATTGGAAATAAATTGGAAATAATAGGACCCATTCCAAACGACAACAAACATGGAAATTACATTTCTTACTGAATGTATTTCCAGTGGCCAATACTGAAGGCCACTGGAAAAAGCGTTCCCATGGTATAGCACGCTTTCCAGTTGTTGCAAAACACAACACGCCAGAATGCACAGGCATGCCACTGCTGGAAGTGGCAAGTGGTCAGCTCTGTGTGGCAGCAAACATTGGACACCCGCCATCCCAGGTGGCATCATGCAGGAGACAGGAAGGTGATGGGGGGGTGGGTGGAATGAGGCAGGAAGTGCAGAATAGGCAGGTGACAGGACAGGAGTAGGGCAGATCAGGCCTGGGAAGGGGGAAGGTTTGGCAGCAGAGGCCTCACTCTCCTCCTGGACGTGATCTGCCATCATGGGTCCATGCGGACTTGTGCCAGTGATATCACTGGCACAGGTTCCAGTTGTCCCACCAGTCTAGCAGGGGCTTACTTCAAGAGAGGGTAACAAATGTGTCCTTCCCCTGAGGCCTCTGGAGGCAAAAACTCCCCTATGGGATGCAGCAGGTGCATCACGCATGGGAAGTTAGGTAGTTAATGGAACCCCACTTTCTCCACTACCATCTCTGAATGTGGGGAAAAAGACTGTGGGACTTGAGCTTCTTAGACTGTAATTGCTTCACATGCATTGCAGCACCCAAAGGCTATCTGGGCTGAGAACAATTTCAAGGATGGATGGAGCCATCTTCATTTGCACCCAGTGCCTCTGGTAAGTAGGCTATGACATTTAAAGCCATCATTAGAAGGTAGGCTTAATGTGGAAATTAATTGGGAGAAATGCCCTACCCGCAAGCAGAAGTCTGCCTCCCAAAGTGGCTGTTTCACTTTTGTGACAAACTGCTGCTGTGGGAGGGGCATTTGCAGTGAGAAAAAAGGCACAGGGGTGTGTGATGTTAGCCTCCTCTCCCAAAGTACATTACATTAAACACATTGAAGACAGGCGTGGGACAGAAGTGGATGTTACACTCCTGGACCAGATTGGTCTTCTCCTGGCTAATTGTTGGAGATAAAAAGACCTCTGCCTGTCCTCTTCTGTTCTATGCCTGTCTTCTAATGTGTTTAATGTAATTAGTTTGGCTCTATTGCAAAGCATGGAGAGCTGAGGAGCAGTGGTGTAGCTAGGTCATTTGACGCCTGGGACCCATAAATTTTTGTCACCCCCACACAACATAATCAATCAATCAATCACATTTTTATGCCACTCTTCTAAGGAGCTCAGGGTGGTGTGCATGGTTCCTCCCCTTCTTTTGTCCTCACAACAACCCTGTGAGGTAGGTGAGGCTCAGAGATAGTAATAGTCATGACATGAAATGAATAATAATAATGGCCAGAAAATAAATGCAGTTAATATTGCCCCACAAGCAATGGATGAATGTCAGTGCCCTTCCCTGCTATTGCTTCCCTGCACATAGTACTCAGTGACATACTGCCCCTGCATCTGGAGGTTCAATGTAGCCATCATGGTTAATTACCACTTATAGACTATAGTCTACCACGAATGTTTAGAAACCACTTTAAAAGTCATCTAAGCCAGTGTACAACAACACCAAACCTTCCCACTAGTGGCATCACTAGGGTTGGTGTCACCTGGTTTGGTAACTCATGGTATCACCCCCATTAACTTTATTTATTTTACTATAGAATAGTACAGGTTACCCAACCAACCTGTAACCAACAAAGAAACAATGACCAACTTTGATTACACTCACACAACTGAATAGAAGTTCAAGTATTAGTTCTGATACATGGAAAAGAGAGTTGACCCACAACAACATCTTATTGATTCCATGCTGTGTCATAATAACACCTTGTTAGCTCTCAGAACACTCAGACTCATTGGTCAGTTTTGAGTTAAGAAAATCTACTTTTTGTGACATAAGGCAGTTGTGTTTTCCTTTTCTGACGATTTGGCTATAGCTTCTGATAGAACACAGTTATTTCATTGTAGTTTGTTTCATTGCTTTCTGTTGTAGATCATACATCGAAAGGTATATAACATGATGTTATTCTTCCTAAAAACCATGATTTCCACACTTTGGTCACTAGTAGTGTAAACCACCACCACCCAAGTAAGTAGTGTCACCTTACTAACTCTTTATTGGTTTCATGCTGTGTCATAATAACCTCCCATTGGCTCTTTGAACAGTCAGTCTCATTGGTTCATTTTGAGTTAAGGAAATATACTTTTTGTTACATAAGATAGTTGCATTTTTGTTTTCTGGTTTTTTGGCCATAACTTTTGATAGAATTGAGATATTTAACTCTATTTTTCTCACCGCATTCTGCTATAAATTACACATCAAATGGTATATAACAAGACGGTATTATTCCTACAAACTGTGATTTTAGCGATTTTGGTCACTAGTGGTATCACCTCCCCTGAGGGTGGCACCCGGGGCAGCCCTTCCCCCACTATATTCACTATATGTAGCTGAATATTCGTTCCAAATTATGCACTTTTTTTAAAAAAAAACAACCCTGGTCAGAATATAGGCTACAGCTGTTTGCTATTATTGCAGGCATCACATAAACACACCCCACATTGTGCAGCACTTAATACCCACCATCATGGTGCTCCCATTTCTGGCAGGTACAAGTTTGAAAAGGTATCCCATGGCTATTCTGCCAACAACTCTCTAGCCTAACATGTTTTTTTTTTTTTCTTAATGTCCTGTATTCCGGAATTTAAAGTTGTCCACTACTGCCACTCACCTCTTTCTATGTATTTTATTCTTTGCTAAAGCCATCGTGCAATTTAGGCTTCTCAATTCACACAGCAGAGTGCTTTTCCCTTGATTTTTAAAGCATGCTACTGAGCAAAAGGCTGGCCAGGCAGGCTCTAAAATAAAGTGGATACATGGAAAATGAAAGAGTGCTGCCTTTTAGATACAAGATCTGATTTTCTTTGCAAGTACATTGGTCCATGAATATCACTGGAGCAAATATATATATATGTATATTGAGAATCAGGCAGACAGAGGGTTGGGGAACAGTTATCCAGTGTGAATCTCTTTTTAAAAAAAATCTGCATAGATGAAATTGCCTGTATCTTGTATCAGACTAGAAAGGGGTTGTTTTTCTTTCATTGGAAATCTGTTGCTGTGAATAGAACGAAGGGATGTGAAACTGCAACTGAAAAGAATGTTCTTCTTGTTGTTTTGTTGACCTGGGTTTGAGAGAGTCATTTAGTAGAGCTGCTTTTCTGTTCAGAGACTACTCAGTTGCAAGGCTAAGCTTAGTGAAGAAGTGGGGTGCACCTCCTGGTTATATTATACACCCTAATACTGCAGTCTGAGCATGCACAGAAGAATATTAGGATGAGCTTGCTAAGAAAGGACTTTCAAGATCAAGAGCAAGACTGTCTGCTAAGGAGTCCAGGATTCTGGAAAGTCAGCAAGGCAAGCAAAATAGAGCTTAGGTGCAGGGTTTCATTTAATTAATTTATTTCTAGAATTGGTTCCCCATTCCCTAGCCACTAAGTCTCACTGCAGCTCGCAAAAATCATTTAAAGCATCCACTTAGAAATTGTTTAAAAGCAAACACAAGGATCACAAGAGGCAGCTGGTCAAATATCTAGGGATGATACGCAGCCAGAGAATGTTTACATTTCCACCTAGGTCAGTTGTCTAAAACTTTCCTCCTGATTTGCTGCTGTGTAGCCACCTTCCACCTGCCTAGATTTCTTGCTAAGCAACTGGATCTACATATTCTTTTGCTGTCTGGATCACACTGAAATGAATTCTGCAGTCAGCTAACTAAGGGCCCAATCCTATCCAATTTTCCAGCAGTTGCAGTGCAGCCCTGAGGTAAAGGAACAAACATTCCCTTACCTTGTGGAGGCCTCTATGACTGCCCCCCTCCAAAAAAAAAGCTGGATGCAGCACACATCCCCTTGGTACAGCTGGAAAGTTGGATAGGATTGAGCCCTACATACAACTACAGAGTTGAATGAACAACTATCATGCTTTGACTTTATAATTGAATATAAAATGCCAAATTTCCCAGATCAAAATCCTACTATCAGGTTCAGGATCATTTTTTAACAATGAAATCTGACATTAAATTGGTTATACCAGCCCCTGGAATTGGTGGCATCAACCACCCAATCTGGAAAATAATGACTCATTTAGATCTCATTTAATGTTACTATAACCTATTAATTTTCATATCAAAATCTGACATCAAAATGTAATATTCAAAACTGTAGCAAATGAGCTTGCATTTGGTGAAGAGGATATATATTTCTTCTATGTCTAGACATCCTGAGATTTTTAGCCCTACATTGGTTTAAATTATGCATAATTTTAAAGTGTATATTCAATTATTTCTATCTCATCTTTTGACTATGCAATCCCAAAAAAAACTTACAAACAATAATTTTATTGTTAAATAAACAATAAAAAATAACAAAAAAACCCTAAAACATTCTGAAAATACTCCAAAGCTGAGCACAGCAAAAACATAGCACATGACTATAATCAAATGCTGCTAAATGCTTGGGAAGTAGAACCATTTTTACCTAATGTCAAAACAGTGAGACCTGCTGAAAAGAGTAAAGGAATTCCGTAAATGAGGTGCTACCACTGAGAAGGCCCTGCCCTCTTGACCACCCATCTCAACTTTGCAGAAAGGGGCAGAGTAAGGCTTCCACTGAGGAACCTGCAACACAATACTAGGCATGTCTACTCAGACGTATACTCATGTCTACTCAGATGCATGTCTGCCCAGGGGTTTAGAGTTCAATTGGACTTGTGAGCCAGTCCTGTTAGGCCCAGCACCAGCAGAGTGTGCATTCTGCTTGTGGTGACTGCCGCAAAATGGCTGTGAAGCATACTATGGCAGTGTGCCAAGTAGCATGCTGCTAGAGTGCTGTCAGGAAGGCTGGCGCCCTCCTGAACCCTCTAATAGATTCCTGGTCACCTGTTGAAGATGGTAAGGTCGCAGGGGAGACAGAAGGGGTAGGGGGAGTGGACTGGGAGCCAAGAAGCTGCGGGAGGAGATGGATTCGGCAACAATGGTGCACACTGGATCCTATCTCCCTTTTCTGCAGCATCCCTGCTCCCTTTTTCTCCTTGGACTTGTACTAGCAAAATCACTAGCTCAGATCTGAGAAGACCCATTGCAGAGCAGGAAGCTAATAGAGGTATAAGAGGATTTAAATTCCCTTTCACCTCCGAAGCCTCCCAATCTCGCTACCCTCCAATACCGTGTGCCTGTTTATGCTGTGGCTGCACCACTGGGGGAGGGAAGGATAGGACTGGGCTGTCAGACTGAGATAAAAGTGTCTAGCAGTGTTTCCCAAACTGTGGGGGAGTCTGGTGGCTTGGCATGATGCTCCTGGTGTCCTGCCATGCTTTATTGAGAGATCCCGGAGGCCTCTTCCAGATCAGGCCAGCCTGCAACCAACTCCACAGGCCTCTGCAGGCCTCAGAATAGCTTGCAGAAGTGACTTCTTGTTTGCAGACACAATTGCCAGTTTGACCAGAAGTCACTTTCAGCTGCTTCTGTGGGCCATTCTGAGGACTGTGGAGGCCAATAGAGTGGGTAGCAGACCTGACACAACCCAGAAGAGGACTCCGGGGCCTCCCTATAGGGCATTCTGGCACCACAGGAGCATTGCGTTGTGACCTCCCATGGAGGACAGTGTGGGTTGCAGCACTGAAAAGTTTGGGAACCCCTGGCCTAGTCTGATTAACCTTGGCCATGTATTGAAACCAGATTGCTCTTTTTTATTCTATTGCTCCTTAGTCACCCAACATTATTCAGTATCTCCATGGTTAGTAGCTGGAAGCACTTTTCATCTGGAGAGTGCATAGTACTGCATAAAGGTTGCAGTGCATATTTAGTTGGTGATGTGCAACTGAACTTTTGTAAACAGCTTTTATATTAAGGAGGAGTAAATGAAGTGTAAGAGTACAAAGATTATCCCGCTTGACACATGTGGAAAATGTTTTTATAGATCGCGTACATTTTACTTTTTCATCTCTGTGCAAGTCCTTTGTTCATTATAGCATTCTGCTCCTTTAGTCAAGGATTATACAAGAAAAATGCTACACACCCTACATCTCATTTTATCTGTGTATGTGTTTTTAGTACACTAGGATTATGAAGAATCAAAGAATTGGCCAGATTCCAGTGGACCTTGTTTTCTAACTCCCTGCCCTGAAATAGGGTATTCTATACAGCACAGTATGAATATAAACCTATCGTGAACATGGATTTTTATAATTAAAATCAGATGTCAGTTTTCATGCACAATGGGCACTGTTTGTTCAGACTGCAGGAAGAGAGACCTTTGCTGGATCTACTGGGAATTTGTCGATATTCAGGTGAAGGAGGAGAATAGAAGACAGCAGGCAAAGATCCAGCAGTCTGTGCCCTATCCCCTTGTAGTGGCCCTGTGAGGTTGAGGAGGAAAAAATAGTGGACTCATAATGATTATGAAGATGATGATGATGAAGAAACAGTGGATCACCTAATTAGTTGCAAAGGCATGACAAGGTAGCAAAAGTGATACATGGGAACATCTGTAAAAAATACAAGCTACCTGCAGCCAGAAACTGGTGGGACCACAAAATTGAAAGTCATTGAAAATGAAGATGCCAAAATATCATGGGATTTCTGACCACAGACAAACACCTATCACACAATACACGAAATATAGCTGTAGTCGAGAAAAAAGAAAAACAAGTTTAAATCACTGATATAGCAATACCAGGGGATAGCAGAGTAGAAGCAAAAGAACTGAAAAAAAATTACGAAATACAAAGATTTACAAGTAGAAATTGAGTGGCTGTGGCAGAAGAAGACCAAAGTAATCCCAGTGGTGATTGGCACCCTCAGTGCTATTCCAAAACACCTTGAAGAACACCTGAACAGCATTGGGACCACAGAAATTACCATCCACCAACTACAAAAAGCAGCTTTACTGGGAACAGCGTACATCTTGCGACGATATTTTTAAGAGCAAAATAGGACAAAAACCAGGCATCCTAAGTTCTTGGGAAGGGCTCAATGACTGGATAATAATAATAGTCCAGCTCCCTGTATCTCACAGCGGCCCACCAAATGCCCCAGGGAACACACCAGATAACAAGAAACCTGCATCCTGGTGCCCTCCCTTGCAACTGACATAGCCCATTTCTAAAATCAGGAGGTTGCACATACACATCATGTCTTGTAATCCATAATGGATTTTTCCTCCAGAAATTTGTCCAATCCCCTTTTAAAGGTATCTAGGACAGATGCCAGCACCACATCCTGCAACAAGGAGTTCCACAGACCGACCACACACTGAGTAAAGAAATATTTTCTTTTGTCTGTCCGAACTCTCCCAACACTCAATTTTAGTGGATGTCCCCTGGTTCTGGTGGTATGTGAGTGTAAAGAGCATCTCTCTATCCACTTTATCCTTCCCGTGCATAATTTTTAATGTCTCAATCATGTCCCCCTGAGGCACCTCTTTTCTAGGCTGAAGAGGCCCAAACGCCATAGCCTTTCCTCGTAAGGAAGGTGTCCCAGTCCTGTAATCATTTTGGTTGCTCTCTTTTGCACCTTTTCCATTTTCACTATATCCTTTTTGAGATGTGGTGACCAAAACTGGATGCAATACTCCAGGTGTGGCCTTACCATCGATTTGTACAATGGCATTATAATATTCGCTGTTCTGTTTGCAATACCTTTTCTAATGATCCCAAGCATAGAATTGGTCTTCTTCGCTGCCACTGCATATTGTGTTGACATTTTTATCGACCTGTCCACCACCACCCCAAGACCTCTCTCCTGATCTGTCACAGACAGCTCAGAACCCATCAGCCTATATGTGAAGTTTTGATTTTTTGCCCCAATGTGCATGACTTTACACTTACTTACAATGAAACACATCTGCCATTTTGCTGCTCATTCTGCCAGTTTGGAGAGATCCTTCTGGAGCTCCTCACAATCACTTCTGGTCTTCACCACTCAGAAAAGTTTGGTGTCATCTGCAAACTTAGCCACCTCACTGCTCAATCCTGTCTCCAGTTCATTTATGAAAAGGTTGAAGAGTACCGGTCCCAGGACAGATCTTTGGGCACACTGCTTTTCATCTCTCTGCATTCTGAAAATTGCCCATTGATACCCACTCTGTTTCCTGATCTTCAACCAGTTCTCAGTCCATGAGAGGACCTGCCCCCTAATTCCCTGACTGTGGAGTTTTTTCAGTAGCCTTTGGTGAGGGACCGTGTCGAACGGTATTGTGTTGATCCTGTATGGGATTGGACTGTAAGCCACTTCAGTCACCTGCTAATGGTGGGATGTAAATATTTTAAGTAAACAAAGAAATGTGAGATTTGGGGTTTGTGTTTGTGTAATACAAATGTGTCCTTTATGGGACAGAGTGCCTTTTTCATCTGTTGTACGTATGTTGGAATTGCCACCAGAAAGATCAAAACACAGGTCAATGACACAAAAACTGCAACTGAACAGGGAAAGAACAAGCCCCTCCAGTCTTATGTTATGATGTTAGCAGTATGTTACCCTCTTTGTCCCACCTCCCCAACCAAAATTACTCTCCAACTTTGCAACTGTGAATGGAGCGGTGAAGTAGGGTGGGGGGATGGGGAGAGGCAGAGAGGCATTGTACCTCAGCCAGTGAATATTACAAAGACATTACAATATTACAGTACATTACATTACAATGTTACACAAGCTTCCAATGCATCTCTTATCTAAAGCAAACCCACTGTGACTACCCCTGGAACTTGGCACTCTGCAGAAGTGCAGAGAGCGCCTCTATCCTTGTAAAAAGGACAAATGCAAACATGAAGTACACAAGAGGTAGGAAGTGCTAAATAATGGCACTATTGCCAAGATACAACATTTAAGGCTGCAATAACAGCAACATCTGAATAGTCATCTATTTATGGTGATTTTATTTCTTCATTCAGCCATTCAGGAATGGCTGTATGTATACAGGTGAACTTCAGTCAGATAAAGAGTCCTTCTTGGATTGAGTTTTTCCTTTGAATTCTTCCTTCTCTTGCACAGCTGCCTTCACCTTTTGAAGCAGGAGGAGTAGGTAGAATGGGTCAAGATTGGATGAGTTGTTCATCAGGTATGAATTCTATCAACCTGCCATTTTTAACATCTATTCAGAACCCATAATGAGTACCTATGAATGGCTGGGAATTTGTGTTCAGATCAATGGTAGACTGATTAATTACTTAAGATGTTATTCAGATAACAGAGTTGAGAGCAAATGCAAAGAAAGAGCTCTTAGAAGTGCTCAGTGAAGTAAACCAAATCGACTTTGAATGTGTTTTAAGGATAAGTGCAGAGATGAACCAGGCAACTGTGTCATCAAAGAAAGAGACATCCAAAAGCCAATCTCACAATCAACAACATAGGCACGAAGGAGAAAAGAAATTTCTAAAGCCCATTAAAAATCGGGGAGCATATTAAAACCAGATGAAAAAAGGTACAAGGAAATCAAATCAAGAGACATGGAGTAACAGATACAAAAGAAACCTTTAGCGGTATGGAAAAATTACTTTGCATTGTCCCAACTGAATTAAAAAGTGGCTCTAAGAACTGTAGAACCTTTTTATTCTACTTCTCACAGGCCTACTTAAGATGTGCCTTTACTCTTAGTATCCTGGGATAAACACAGTTGGAGTAGGGGAAGTGAGTGATTTTGCAAGCTGAGCCACAGTGTCAGTTAAGTTGGAAAAAGTTGGTAGGGCTCTCTTTCCAGTACTTTTGCAAGACCAAGGACTATTTTCACCCCATGCTGACTTTTATCCATAAACTCCATCATAATTATCTCCCAAATCACTGGTCTGCTTTGAGCATTTATTTTTTATTAAATGAATGCCCCACTTGACTCCTCACCAATCCCTCCCACTTGCTATTCCTGGCATCCATAGAAAGCTGATGTAGTGTACTGGCTAAGAGGTAGGATAATGGAGAAATAGGACTTCCCTGATTCAAATCCTGCCTCTGCCATGACCTCACTAAGTGGTCTTTGGGAAAGCTATACCCTGTCAGCCTCATTTCCCCACCTGTGAAATGATAAAAGTACTTATTTACCTTACAGGGTTATTATATTATAAGGATTGCATCACTAAGATAATACATGAATACTTAGTACACTAAAAGTGCCATACAAATGATAAGTTGTTATAACTGTCTGTCCCATTGTTTCTCAAACTGTGGGTTGGGACCCACTAGGTAGGTTGCGAGCCAATTTCAGGTGGGTCCCCATCCATTTCCATATTTTTTTAAATACGTATATTAGACTTGATGCTACCATGGTATGTGACTGCATTTGGGGAAATGTTACAGACCTGTACTTTTAACAAACTACTATGTACATTCTTGTAACAGTGATAGTCAATGGGACTTACTCCTAGGTAAGTGTGGGTAGCATTGCAGCCTAGGATTGTTAAAAGTTTTCCTGCTTGATGATGATATCACTTCTAGTCATGACATCACTTCCAGTGGGCCCTGACAGATTCTGATTCTAAAATGTGGGTACTGGTGCTAAATGTGTGAGAACCACTGATCTGTCCCATTGCATCCCTATGGGCTTGTTCACACATTACTCAAATACAAGAACAGTGGGTGTGTAATGGGGTGCAGATGCTACTAAACAAGCAAAATAACATGCAAACCTGGCATTTTGTGCATACCGAGGGCAGCTGTCAGGAAGCATGCTAGAAGTAAATAAAAATATTATTTTACTAACCTCTGCATAGACCTCCTAGTGGCCTATGGGTTTCCTTGTACCCATGCCAACTATATAGCTGGTGTACATGTGAGGAGAAAAAGGGGTTGGGGTGAGCTGAAAAATGGGGGCTAGGATCTGGTGTGCACATTTACTGCTGAGATCCTCCCCCTCCAGCCTGCTCCCTCACCCCTGGCCTCCACTTCCTTACCTCAGAATGCCCCCAAACCTTTTCCTCTCTGTCCCCACTGCTAACTTACTCACACCTGCGTCTCCTCGGGGAAGTGGTGCATGAAGCAGCCTGGCTCTTTGTGCCACCGTAAAGGAACTTGCGCTTCCAGAACACTAGTTCCAGCAGTGCAAGGCCCCAGTCAGGCCTGCCTTATCATTTCACTGTCAGTCTTTTCCCCCTACAAAACACTAAATCCAATTTTTCTGACCCTCATTAAATCAAAATGAAGCATACATATTATTTCTCATTTTTCCTCATAACTATAGCTTATCTATTTATAAATTTTGGCCAAAGATACTTCGGTCGATGTACAGTTCATTAAAATTAAAGACTAGAAAATCAACCACAGAAACAGAAGGTGACAGCACAAATCAAAACAACTCAAAAGGCACAAGAAAGCAGCAAGGGGTTGTAGCCCAAAGATATCAGTCATGACAAACAGCCCAATACACTCTCCTGCCATGAGATAGCATGTACTGCAGCCAATGGAGCATGAGCTGCATGCCATGGTGGGTGGGTGGGGGGGCAATTGGACAGTCTGTAGGATAGTGGTCTTCAAACTGGGGCGTTGCGATGCCCCAGCCTGAAGGCTGTGGCCTCTGCCCCCTTAAGGGGTGGGGGCAGTGAGGAGGCGGGGAGGAGGCAGCTAATGGGGCTTCAGGGGTGCGGGGAGCCCTGCATGACATCTACAGGGCTCCCCAGCTAGTCAGAAGTTAAAGTGGTTTTGCAGAAGTGGAGCGCGATTGCTCCACTTTCACTTTCTGCAGGCTGCGGAGCCCTGCAGATGCTCACACAGGGCTCCCCGCACCCCAGGAAGGCTGCAAGTTCAAGGAGAGACTGGGGTGTGTCAGGCTGGCAAATTCTATGGCACCAACTCAGCCATCCATAACTCAGATGTCTGTAATGTGCAGCCCAATCCTGAGCTGCCCGTCACCCAGGGCTGCATCTGCACCAAAATGGCTGCCGCGGCATTCTATGGATGCCGGGCAGCCACCATCTCCTTGGGGAGCCACCATTTCCTGACATCTCCTTGGGGGAAGGGGACATTCCCCACGGCTATGGATCCAGTGCTATGGATCCGGTCCTGCCCCGCTCGCACCCTGCTCCCTCTCCCCGCCATGCCTTCCGCCGCCTTCTCCCCATCCAGGAACACCTCACCCCCAAGCAGACTTACCTCTCAGGTGCCCAGCACTTGTAATTTAAACTCACAAGATCCCTCGAGGAGATAGAGCATTATGTGGTGTCAACAGTGGCCCCTTGCTCTGAAAGGTCTGGGAAGCATGGGGTTAAAACCAAGGCTTTTGGCAGTGTATGTGCTGCACAGCTGCAGTCACTAGAGGCAACAAGATCTTCAAGGATAAAAGCAGCACCTGGAGCAGTGAGAGTGGGTGGGTGTAGAAGGAAGTTGGAGAGACTGGCAGGAATGGGCTTGGAGGAAAAAGGATGGACTGAATGAATGAAGACTGCTGTGTAGCTGCCATGCTCAGAGGCTGCTGAGAACCAAAGTGTTGCTGCAACAGCTGGAGAAAATGCTGATGGGAGAGTGGAGGAACCTAATGGCAATCCTCATTGCAATAGGAATGGCATAATCCAGTAATAATTAAGCACATTTTAAAGACCTATTGATTCTATGGAAAAAGGTAAGCATGTGCATAACTCTCTTCCCACTGAGATCAATTAGATTTTAAAATGTTCTGATTATAATCAGAATAATAATTATTGTCAATAAAAATTATTGACAGAATAGGATTATAATTATTTTCAGTAATTATTGAAT
Organism: Tiliqua scincoides; assembly: GCF_035046505.1. Taxonomy (NCBI): domain Eukaryota; kingdom Metazoa; phylum Chordata; class Lepidosauria; order Squamata; family Scincidae; genus Tiliqua; species Tiliqua scincoides. Next base: position 191,002,003 of record NC_089824.1, read on the forward strand.
TATTATTCAATAATATTGAATATTGAATTATTATTCAATAATAATTCAGAATAGGATTATAATTATTGTCAATAATAATTATTGACAGAATAATAATTATTGACTGAACTGTGCCCAAACTTGTCTGATATGAATGTTTATGTATAGATTGATGCAATCAGATGTATGGTATGAGAAAGTGGTGAGTCGTGTATTTTAGGTGAGGTCTCACTTGTGATCCTTGGGTTTCCAAACTGTACGCATGTACATTTTTCTCATATAATGACATGACGTGGCAAATTCTATGAGTCTGCAAAATTATTATCAGAATCTAGGCCAGTGAGGATGCTTTTAAAGGCATGGTATAAATTGCTCTCTCTCTCTTGCAAATAACTATTCAGCTCTAATGCTAGAGCAAAGTGCACTTGATTATTTTTATATTAAATTGACTGAGCTACACAATGTTCTGTTTTCTGTTCTGATTTCCCAGGCTTTTTGGAATAAACTCTTTTCTTTATTAATCAAATTCAGTCTAACATTAAAAAATGAGCATGCAACAGAAGTTTCTTTGTTACTTTTGGGAGAAACTGAAGCAAACAAGTGGGTTTTAGAAAAAAAGCAAAACAAAATTTCCAGGTCTTGTTAGCCTGATTTCACCAGCCTTATCATTTAAGCCCCCAAACTGTTTTGTTTTTTTTCTTTTCCACCCAGTAAATCCTTTCTTGGCAAGCTAAAAGCTAACCTAAAATAGGGAATAATCACAGAATATCCTCTATACACCAGCTTTGTTCACTCTGGAGCAGCAAAAAGAACCTTCTTTTTAAAACTTTCAGATATCTTTGGTAATGTTCACACTCTTGTGGTAATGCTTCCATAGCAGACTCTGTACTAAAATTCCTCTTGCTTACACCCCCAACCTTAGTTCACCAAGCTGCTAATTTGCAGCTATTGAAAACCTGGTATAAATAATGCATAACATTGGGGAGCTATGATGCACCTAAATGAGATAATGCATTTAGCTTGCCTCTCCCTTCTCTGGGGATCAGAACCTGCATCTTTCAAATAACTCAGCCAACAGGAAAAAGTTGTATTGGTGTGAGAAATATCTCAGATTCCAAACTGTCTTATGCTGGGAACCCAACTGACCTAAATTTCCAGTTTTCAAGCATTTGGTTCCTACTGAGGGGTGTTTGTGTGTGTGTGTGTGGGGGGGACATTATTGGGTATCGGGGACAAAAATAACAGAGGAGAAACTTGTGGGAGGGAAAGTAGCCTGTTCTGAATCCACCAAACAGGAGCAAAACACGGATATGCTTCAGGCTATCCAAACAGGTTTTATTCAACTAGGGAGATGGATCATGACAAAAATTATTGATTTATGCCTTTAAGTAGGACCAGTTATGCTTTAAGCATGCTGATCATGTTCCCCCCCACAGTCAGTTTTATTTTACATGATCTTTTGACAGCACCCCAGTCAATAACAAAAGATCTTGTCCAACTATTGCTGCATGTTTCTGCTCTTAAGGTTGTCTGTGTTCATCACTGACATCTGCAGTGAAGCACTGAATGCACCAAGAACTGAGGATTATGGCCCAATAGTGTATCAGTGCATTGGCACAGCTAGCCAGAACACTCCTGTTTCTTTCTAGCATTCAGTGAACATGGGAAGAATAACGTGAGCATAGGATATAGGGAGAAAAAATGAGTAAGAGACACAGACAACAATAAACATCTGTGAATCTAATTTCATATGCTCCTCTCACCGCCCCTACTTAGCTAATACTCAGAGAAACTCCCAACGACATCAGTGTTCTGTTCAGAATGTCTAACACTGTTCTTTACTAAACAAACAAACAAAAAACTAGAGAAGTAAATGCATTTTTAAAAGTCAGCATTTTGTAATGATACTCTCTGGTTAACCAAAAGGATCCTTCAAATTCAGTGTACTAAAATATGTTGGAATAGGTTCGTGAATCTGTTTGGCTTCTGATGGAAAGCAAACTCAGGATGCTATCAAGATCTTGCTTCTCCCCTCTTTCCTCTGTTGTGACATCTAACCAGCTTCTTGTCAATAATTTATATCATGAAGAAATAAGATACCAGAGGTTCCATAGAAACAGCTCTTGTATAAAAGACCTTCTGTCAGATGGTTTCTATTATCAGTGCGGGCTGCCCATTGTGGGGGGAGGGATTGGCTTGGGTCAGATGCCCTTCCTGAATGAGTCCATCTCTTCTAAGCCACTGTTGCTTATTTACTTGTTGTCTCCTTCAGGTCCCAGTGTGCATCTCCCCCCAGAGAGGCAGAGGGAAGTAGAGCCTGGTTGTTGCTCCTTATCTTAATTTGAGTTACTGTTCACCTACTCAGAGACAGTAGGTGACCAGGCAGCAACAGTAAGGGAGAACAGGGCCAGAAAGCTGCAGGGATTACTACTGCATCTTTTTAGGGGGGGGGGGGGGGGATGGGTCCTGGAATGTGCATGACAGTGCTGAGTCCTGACATTGCTTAGATCTGCTTCATTCACTTGGTTTCAATAAGCACAGCCAGGTGCAGGTAGGGAGGGAGAAAATTCACAACATAAACTCTCCAGTCTTGAACATAGCCATATTCTTGCCAAAGTGGCCAAGAATATGCCAGGCTTTATGCAGAAACTTCTGATCACAAAGTGGCAAGGAGACGGATGTGCGGAAACAGAAAATACAGGGACCACACACAAGGTCGTCCATTCATTCCTGTGTTGGGATGTGTGTCTCAAGGGAGGGGAGGGAGATGTGCTGCAGATTGTGCTTGGTGCTTTGCTTTGTGAAGTTAAGAAAAAGTTCTGTTTAGATTTTTAAAGGACCAAACCTATCTAGTTTTCCAGCACCCATGCCAATGGAGTGTGCGCTGCATCCTACAATTTGGGGGCAGTCACAGAGACCTCCTTGGGATAAGGGATGATTTGTTCCTTGTGGTTGCATCAGTGCTGGAAAGTTGGAGCTTTGAGTCTCAGATCTTTGAGATTTGCTTTACCTATAGGCCAGTGTTTCGCAAACAGTGGGTCAGGAGCCAATTTCAGGTGGGTCCCCATTCATTTCAATATTTTATTTTTAATATATTAGACTTGATGCTACCATGGTATGTGAATGCATTTGGGAAAATGTCACAGACCTGTACTTTTAACAAGCTACTATGTATATTATTTTAACAATGAGAGTAAATGGAACTTACTCCTGGGTAAGTGTGGGAAGAACTGCAGCCTAGGATTGTTATAAATTTTCCTTCTTGATGACGTCACTTCTGGTCATGACATCACTTCTGGTGGGTCCTGACAGATAAAAAGTGGGTCCCAGTGCTTAAATGTGTGAGAACCACTGCTATAGGCAACAGCTGCAGGGGCAAAATGGAAAGTGTTGCAGGTGCTGCAATGCACCGTGTAAGCGGCCCCTCCCATTCACTGTCACAGCCATTCCTGGCAGCAATGGGAACATGCAGCGCTTGCAGAATCCAGTTGCATCTCCCATTGCCAGTGCTGCATAGAATGGCTCTGACTGCAAGTGGGAGAAGCCACTTGCATAGTGGTTGCAGCACCTGCAGTACTTTATATTCCCCCCCAGCTACTCTACTACCTACAGGCACAGCATTTTTTAAAATTCCATCTGATCTGATCCTCCCCATGTCTTCCTTATCCTCTGATACTATCCTGAATTCTGCAACTGCAATTGTGTGGGGTTGCTTGAGCTTGGAAAGAGGAGTTCTTGGCTTCTGCTCAAGTTCTTTATTTGAAATCTGTTCCACTATTGTTACTCTAGTGCACCCCATTTAGGTCTTCTTTCCCAGCATGTAGGGGGCTACTGTTTATGGAGTTTAGGCTGAAGTGCTTAAATTGAAAGCTCCTGTCCTCAAATATCTATAATCCCCTTATTATATCTTTTTCCTGAGTTGATTGGTGGCCAGGGTACTTCTTATTGGGATGCACTACTAGTTTTGGCTTATTATTCTATAATCCTATACACACCTGGGAGTGAATCTCATTGAACACAAGGTAATTCTGACACGCATAAGATTGTGCAGTAAAGCATTTTATTTGAAGGTTACAAAGTTCCAGCTGATCCAACAAAACAGTATTCCATTCCTTATTTCTTTTTAAGTTTAGTTGATATAGCAGTTAGGCTGTGTCTGGGCACTCTTCTTCTAAACAGGAACCTGTGGCCCTATCTGCCTGTAGGTTGGCAGGTAAGATTCTCTGGAGGATTCCAGAATGCCTGTAAATTGCATGCACTTTGTTTGAAAACAATTGTTTGGCCTCTGAGCGGCCCGCTTGGAGGCAGGCTGTGCAGCATGGCCTTTCCCAGTTTGAAGAGACACTTGGCCAACAGTCTGAGGCTAAGAGGCAAAGAAGGAAGGCCCATAGCCAGGGAGACACACCAGGGACAGACTGCACTTGCTCCTGGTGTGGAAGGGATTGTCACTCCCAAATCGGCCTTTTCAGCCACACTGGATGCTGTTCCAGAACCACCATTCAGAGCGCGATACCATAGCCTTTCGAGACTGAAGGTTGCCAAGTACTGTTTGAAAACCCATTAAGTCACATATAGGAGAAGTAGAGGTGGTTCCTCCAAAACTATGGGAATTAAAGGATGAATCACAGAATGAAAACAGATGAATTTCAAGATGACCCAAATGTGGTTTCCACGAATGTGCACGTTGAAAAGGAAGAACTTCAGTCATGAACAGAAAGACAGAAAATGGGGAGGGGGGGACAACCTTGTACATCTCTAATTTATACCTGCTGCTTTTGTCGTTGTGGACAGAAGTATCTTACTGTTGAGTTTCTTGTTTCTGTGATTTAAGAGGAGACAGGCCATACCTGGAGCACATGCTTTGAATAGAGGTCCTGGTTTCAGGGCTGGCATCTCTCTAAAATGCTGTCTGTCTGACATTTCATCTGTCTGAAATGCTGGGGAGCTACTGTCAGTGTAGGCAAGAAGCTGGATGAGACCAGTGGTCTGAGTCAGGCTAATGCAACCTCAGCCTTTCACATGAAAGCATAGGTGCATACTCACTAGCGGCATCACTAGGGTTTGTGTCACCCAGTGTGGGAGGCCAATGTGTAACCTCCATGATGGAGGTCCTCCCATGCAGTGGATGGGGAAATGCCCAGGGCAGTGGGCATGGTGATGCACTATTGCCCCACCCCACTGATGTTTTGGCTGTAACTTTTGATAGAATAGAGATATTTCAGTGAAAATGGTTTGTTTCATTGCATTTTTCATGACATTATGTATCAATTATATATAACTTGGTGGTATTATTCAAGATAGCAAGATTAAAAAAAATTTTTTGCTAGTAGTGTTGTCACTCCCTCATGTGCATCACCCGATGTGGCCCACTCCCCCGAGCAACTCCACTTATATTCACCTCCCCTATTTCAGGACACACTTTAAGCCCTTATTAATACTTCTTTATGCCACTACTGCTCACTCTATGGCAGAGTTCACCTAAGTAGATTAGGTTACTAGTAATTCAGGAGGGGTGTTTTGCTTTTGTACTATCATAAGGACTAGAGCCACTAACTATGTTACAGCACAATTGTACAGTATACATGTTTACTCAGAAGTAAGTCCCATTCTGATCAATGAGGCTTACTCCCAAGTTAAGTGTGTTCAGGACTGTAGCCTTAATGCTCCCAGGACAATAATGTTCATTCAGGAGGGCCATGTGGGAGCATTTTGGAGTTATTTCTGGCTCTGCTCCCTACTATATAAGTACCCAGACTCTCTACGGTGGACAGAGACAGCCAGGAAAGGGAGGAGTAGATTTTAACCATGTAACATTTAATGAACAGCAATATTATTCAAAGCTAAGGTACTATTTCTCTGTTGGGAAAAGCCTGTACTCTCATCCTTTTTCATTTTAACTCCTCTCTGTGTAAACCATAGGAGATAAAGAGTGTTAAGGATTTTAAAGTGCATCTGTTTAACTAAAATAAATGTATATGAAATTTACAATAATACAACATGCAAAAGAGTATTCATTGTCCATGCAAACCGCTGCAGCAAGCTGGAAATTGAAAATGTACGGATTGCATAAAATAAATTAAATTTAGTGCCAAAACAAATACAAGGGCTGGTGTACTGATTGCATTATTCATCTTCATAATTAATTCAATAAATCCTTCAATTTATGTATCCAAAGCCGCCACCAAGTTTCAAGGCATGTTCCTGAATTCCGGTAACCATGTCTATGAACCAAACAGCCCTGCATGGGGAGGCGCCCTGGCAATACGTCAGCAGGATTGCCTCAACGCAACAGCAAGGCTTGCCAGTGCACTCTTGCTGTCCCCAACCTCAAGCAATCCCCCAGTGGTTCCCAAGCTTTTTCAACTGATGGCTCTCTTGACGTACTGGGCCACTGGCTCCTCATTAAGGATACAATGGTGACAGGTTTTTTGTGAAGATTCTGCAGCTCCCCTGCTGGTTTCCGTGGCTCCCCAGGGAGACCCATCTCATCGTGGGGGAAGCACTGCCCTAAAGGCTGCTACAAGTAGTACCTCTACAGGGCTAACATGTTGCAGAAAATGCATGGGTTTGTCCCAGTACCTTTTGTTTATAAATTGCACAGGGATATGAGGCTGTATATCATGGAATGATTACGTCTAGTCCACTTCAGTAGTGCACTGATATGTCATCGTGTCAGTGCCAATGCCAACCCTTCATACAAGATACAATAGCCTCTGATGTGGCTGCTATGGTTATTAACCCTGTAAGTCAGAGGTATTCAAACTGGGGTGTTGCGACGCTGCAGCCTGTGGGTCCTGGCCTCTGCCCCCTTAAGGGGCCGGGGCAGCCAGGAGACAGGGGGCGGCAGGGACGCGATCTGCAGGATCGCGCCGCTCAGGGGGGCGGCAGGGGCTTGGGTGCACTTGCCCAAGCCTCCCGGGGGTGCGGGGAGCCCTGCACAACCTTCGGCAGGGCTCCCCAGGTCAGGAAAAGTGAAAGCGGAGCGATCGCGCCCCACTCTGCGAAACCGGAAGTGGAGCACGATCGCTCCACTTTCCCTTCTGACAGGGCTGCAGGAACTGGGATGCACTCACCAGTCCCTGCAGCAGCCGTCCCTATGTGCGGGGAGCCCTGCACGAGCGCCTGCAGGGCTCCCCAGGTCAGGGAAAGGGAGAGTGGGCGCTTGCGCTCCGCTTCTGCTTTTGCGGAGGCAGAGCAGATCGCTCCACTCTCCCTGACCTGGGGCACCCTACAGGAGCTCGTACAGGGCTCTCCGCACACAGGGACGGCTGCTGCAGGGACTGGTGAGTGCATCCCAGTCTCTGCAGCCCCCTGACGATGCGATCCTGGGGATCGCGTCGCAGCCTTCCCCCTGCCCCTGCTGCCTCCCCCCATCCCCCGCAAAGACTTACTGCGGGTTTCAAACTCCCGGAGAGTTTGAAAACTGCAGCTGTAAGCTCTGAAAATAATATTTGTGTAGCATTCTACTACTCAAATACCTAATAAAAAGAATGTGTGTGTGTACATGCATGTACTTGTGTGTTACTTACTTGATATTGTCAAGCTCAAGTGTGTGTCAAGCTCACCCACAGAAGGTCTCTAAATGTATGCAGGAATGAAACTATTTTCCACTGTTTAAGTGCACATCTGCCATTTGGAAGCCTCTGTGAGTATATTGAAGTTTCGGAGGTCTACTCAAGTCACAACAGACTGCATAATTTATTGTAACTAATTTCTAGAAAGAAGGTAGAAAACGTGACTCCTCTTGTTTAAATGTTTGATGCTGAAATGGCAAAATGAGGAAAATATAAAACTTTTTTTTAAATTTTTCCCTGCGTTTTTTCTCCATCCCCTCCCTCTCTTTCTCTCTCTTTTTAATCTCTTGGCAGCCCTTTCTGCAATTAAATAGCTCCACAGGGATGCCATATGTTGCCAATAGTTTTACACTTCTCAGTAGTGGGAGGCTGGAACTCTTTCCAATAGACATGATAGGATCCCATTACAAAATTCTTCTCTAACAGAAACAGCTAAATGTTCTATCAAGGAACTAAATTAAAAATAGACCTGCTGGAATGGTTATCTCCCCGAAAGAATGCACTTGGCATGCTGAGTAACATGGTACATCTGGTGGCACATCACTTGAATTTGTCTCCTGCATTAGCTTGAGAATGGAACAAAGCACCGAGACAAAGCTAGACTAGAGTTTGGGTGCTGCCCTAACTCCCTCCTCGTATTCAGTCACTGCGTCTTTATTAGAATATAAGCTCTTGTTGCTTCTCCTTTAAACCAGCTCATTAGTTATAAAGAATCAGGCTGAGGTTTGCATGCAAAACTTGCTAGTCTTTAATTAATTATATCTTTGCTAAAAAGAAGAAGCAATATGGTCTCCTTAAGAAAATGATTAGCTGGCTGGATCAGATCAAAGCCCATATAGTCCAATAGTTTGCCTACAATGTTGGATGACCCATGAAAACTCACAAGTAGGGCTTAATATTGATAGCCATCCCTATCATTTGTGGCAGCAGATGATACTGCCTCAAACCACAGCCATTTGGAGCCTCTGTTTATGCAGCCAATAGGTAAGAAATCTGAAGTTGCAAAGAGGTACATCAACAGCCCAATCCTATTGGGCTCAGGTAAGTACGTACAGAATTGCTGCTTGAGAGTGAGAGCAAGACAGGTAGTACTCCAAACATATACACACTTTACCTGGAAGTAATTCCACTGAACTTAATGGGAGTTACTTCTAAGTATACATGTGCTGGAATGTGCTGTAAATGTAAGTCTATGTGAACACTGTCACAAGGAATATTTATCAAAATGAACGTGTGTTTTTGACACTAGGAAAATGAAATGTGATTACTTTCAGCTTTAGTCTTAGCCTTATCTTAGGCTGCTGCCTATAATACCCATCTCAGTATATCCTGTAGTGACAAAAACACATTGTGGTGATCAGTGTGATCCTGGGCGAAAAAGGGTGAAGCCTTCCACAGCAATAAATATTTATTTGTTTATTTATTTCAGCTCACATCTAAGATAGGAGTCAGTATGCTGTAGCTCTGTAGCTAGTGTTCTCTCTCCCTCCAAGGGCCAAACTACATTACATCAATTGTGTTGTATTCAACATGATGTGCTTGGTTTTTGTTTGATAAGTAGCAGCTGCAGATCCCCCTGATGAGGATTGGGATCACTGTGGTCAGGATCAGAACAAGGAGGGAGAGTTCACTTTTTGCCCCAACTACAGTCCAAATCCAGAAGCCCCACTCTGTAGTTATTATTTTCCCCAGGAGGGAAACTCTTATTGTATGGGCACTCTTCTTCTGGAGTAAATAGCACCTTTGGAAGGAGATTTAGACTGGGACTGTGGAAGAGGTAAGGGGTTCAAGTCCTTTTCCACCATACCACAATCCTAATCCTAATCCTCTGTGAATTATATTCACCATGCCCCACACACACACACACCCAAAACACCATTACAAACACATCAAGGCCAATGACTCACTTAATATAAAGTAATTCAGCCCAAATGGTTTCCTGGCCATTAAGGGTTGAATGAAAAACACACAGTCAGAGCTTCACTGTGAAGATATTATGGGTTGAATCTGATGAATATGGCAAAGAGCTAAAGGCTGAGTGTGAATTTAACATGGCAACCTGTTCAGAGTGTCTACCCTAGTAGATGGGGAGACCTGGTCACAAGGATTATAGCCCAATCCTGAGCTTTCCAGTGCCTGCTGGAACAGTGGTGCCAAAGTGGCTACTGCTGTATCCACTGGGTATCGGAAAGCTGCTGGGAGTCTCCTCAAGGGAAGGGGACTTCCATCCCCTCCTCCCCCCCCCAGGAAAGCCCGGAGCCCTGCAATGGGGCTTCTCAAGTCTGCAGTGGCTATTTTGCCACCGCAGACTTGAGAGACTCCGTGTCACACCATCTGGCCCGACATAGAGTTCAGGATGTGGCAGAGCCCAGTTCTGCTGGTCCCACCCCTGCCCTGATTCCTCCCCTGCCCTATTCTGCCTGCTCCCTGCCTTCCCCACTGCCCCAAAACAACAGCTGGCGCTGCTGGTGAACTGTCTGGCCCTCCATGCTGTGCCGAGGCTCCGCGCAGACTGGCAGTGGCCCAGCACCAGCAACCCCTCCTCTCCTGGTGCCTTATGGCACACTTGCAACAGCCAGCACCTGCGCTGGAGCACAGCACCAGCACAGTGTGTGTTTAGGATTGGGTCCTTCCAGAGCAATCCTATATAAATTGACTCAGAAGTAAATACCACTATGTTCTATGTGGTTACTTCCAAGTGAGAATAAATAGAATTGCAGCCCTACTAGCTTGTGATGTATTTTCTGACTGAGGGTTCAAATCTATCCAACTTTCCAGAGCTGATGAAGCCACAATACAGCCCTGAGATTTGTTCCCTAACCTTGAGAAGGCTTCTGTTGCTGCCCTGTTGGTACAGCTGCATTAGCTGTGGAAAGCTGAATAGGATTTGACCCTGAATAAGTTTGGTCTTGTTTTATCCTTTTGAATAATTCTAGTTTGTAATTCTTGTGGCAAGAGTTTTATCAACTACAACCATACAACAACCATAGTTCAGACCTACCCAACTACAGAAGGTCAGCTGAAGTCATTGAGGATTATTTGCTTTATATATGCATATCTACTCCTTTAAAAAGTTCTATTTAATCCAGTGGGGCTTACTACCAGGTAAGCATATACTAGCTTGTTTTATAAATGCCTGTTGATTTTAATAGATCAGAAGCATGACTGCATCACCCTTCTCATCATGGCATCCTCTAAGAATATTTGAGAAGGGGGGGAAACACTTTCAAGTGAAATCTCCAAATTTTTCATTTAAATGGTCTTTATATGTATACACATCACAGCTCTTCATTTTCAAAGCTGTTTGATGAATCTGGATACTCCCATCCCACCAGGAATCTGTGGAAGTTTCAGCCATAAAGTCTATGCAGTGCTGTATATTAGTGACAGGTGGAACAAATACATTTATGTAAACATGAAATAGTTCTGAAGTGGTTGATAATTCATGATCTGAAAGAACAGATAATATAATAAAACTATGGGTGACCTTTAACAACAAGTTGATCAAAAAGGTGTGGCACTGTATTACATACATAAAAATTGTCATAATTACCTATATCTCATAATCAGTTGTCTAAAAACCAATGAAAATGCAGGTTACAATCCCTTGAATTTTCAATGGGAAGACTGACTGAGAGGCAAAGGGTTGTGTAGACACCATCACAATGGCTTTGTCTTTGCCAGCCAATCATTGAGCTCAGGACTGTTCTTATACCTGCAGGCCTGGCTGTATGTAAGCCTATACCTTTGGTGAGACTGCAGGCATTTGTATTCAGGAAGGCACGAGGAGTTCTAGAAATATACTGGAGCCATGGCTGCTGCATCTGGAAAGAAGAGAAAGACTCCACTTCGGAAAAGCTGGAAGGTCAAGTCCAAGCGGTCACAGCCTGTAAAGAAGCACCATTTCAAAACCAAGAAGCAGGCAAGGGCAAAACCAGCGATGAAGTACGGAAAGACAATCCAGTTGAAGCCAGCCCGTCTTCCTCTGGATGATTCAAAGACGCTGCGACAACTGAAACGGAACCGCACCTTGATGACGGACAAGGCCAAAATGATCATGATCTCCTTTGTCAAGAAACTCTACAAATGGGTGTCTGTGGAAGCTGAGCGTCTGCGGAGGGAGAGGAAGCGCTCCAGCATTGGCTTCACAGAGATGCGGACAGCGCTGAAGAGTGTCATGCCTGTGAAATGTAATAAATGCAAGGAAAGTGCCTCTCGGAGTGGGGGTGCTGGCTATATGAAGGCCTCCTAAAGAAAAATCCCTCCCTTTCACCCTGGGGGTGACAAAAGTGAGAACAAAAGAGGGGGAAGGGAGAAGAATACATTGGAAAGCACCCCACCTAATATTGCCAAGGAAATATGCAGTCTAGCCCTCATAACTCAGCAAGTCTTCAACAATGGGACAATCTTGAAAGCAGAAAAACAGTGCAATTACATGCAGATTTGATATCAGACCATACCACTGCTATGAGCATCATTGTTCAGTACAAAACAGGTACTCCTTTGCTCTGACCTAGTGAGAAAAACTTCAGGGATGGTTAAAGAAAGAAAAGCATGCTGGACAGGATAAGAGATTTTGTCTGAAGGAAAGATCATAGCATGCAGAACTTATGAGAGTGAACACATTGTTTTGTATTGGAGATGCATGAGATATTTCATCTTTTAGAAATGAAGAATTGTATGTGAGGTGTGATTCTGAGGGCGTTATAATAAAGCCAAATTTTTAAATTTGGGGGGATTTTGCAGTTTTTCAGTATTTTAGAGATGAAGGTAGTACTATGAAGCAAAATTACTGTTTGCTGGAAGTGTTAAAACTAGTTAAAGACCTTGGAGGCAATGGCAATATCATCATGAAATATATTGCACTATTCTTTTAAAATGTGCCTTAATGGAAGACAGAAGGATATAAATGAAATAAAAAGGTGATAATAATCCATTTTAGGCTATAATAATCCGTTTTAGGAAGTGCCCAAATGCTATTTACCTTTTATTATATTTTTAGCATCCTGTCTTGCTGCATCAGTCATATACCTCTCCATATAGTTTCTGGAAATTTATGAAAAAGACAATTTCAAAAAAATGTGCTGGTTTTTGTCCCACTCATTCTACCATAATTCACGATTTTTTCCCATCATTGCAATGTCCCAAAATTAACAAAAGCTTCTTCTATATTTCTGTCTGTATTTTTAATGGAGCAAGTGGAATGGTTTTTCCACCCTATCAAATGCTTTCGTCGCACCTAAAAATATCAGTTCCTTTAGCGATCTTTGAAATAATTATTCAATAATCTTCTGTGGTGGATCACTTGGAGGTTCCTCTCTCCTCTCAGCATTGCCCAAATTGTTCCATTACATTCAGCCTTGTATAGCATCTATACCAATGCATTCTGGGCAATGCTGGGAGGAGAGAGGAACCTCTGTGTGACTTAGAAGTGGGTCTTTAGAGCTGTTTTTAGAGCTCTCATTTCCTGAGAGCCTTGGAAATGGCACAGTTTCACCGTGCCAAAGTAGAAATGCCAATTTTGGTGCTTCTTTTTCTTTTCCTTTTTTTTGTTAAACACACACTGGGACTCCAGTATCCATGGATTTTGGTATCTGCAGGGGGTTCCAGAACAGAACCCCTGTGGATACCGAGATCCCATTGTATGCCGTAATTCAGTCCTCTTGCATTTGTATCATAAATATAATCCCATTCCCAACTTAATATGTTTATAGTATCCCTAACTCATAATTTTATTCATTTTACAACAATGTCCCTTGGAGTAGAAGCCTATGCAGTCTAGTCTGCAGTAAATCCCATTAAGTTCAATAGGATTTACTGTCAGGAAAGTGTTATAGGATTGCAGCCTTGGATTCTTTTGAAATTGTGTGAGAGTTGAGAAAAGTTAATTGGAAAGGCACAGTCTGTTCCAATCACACATATTTACTACAACTGAAAATACATATAAGAAATAGTTGCCCTGAAGCTTCAGCTACTACTCCTTTCAATCTGATGAGTCTTATTTGTCCTATTGAAACGAAAACAATATTTTATTGTTTAGAAACGTTTTTCCATGCACTGCCATGAAGTCCTCCAATATCTTTCCTGCACTCCCTATACTGTTAATAGATTTACATATGACTATTAATGAGTTCTCCACTAATCCTTTTAAAAGGTCAATCATAGTCAAGTAACGAAAATCTAAATCAAGAGAAATAACGAGGCCATAGGTCTTTCTGCTACTGTGGGCACACCCAACAAAGGCAAAAATCTAAACAAAAGAGAAAGAAATAACAGGCCTGTTCCACTTTATCTGAATATGTTCAAACCAAGACAAAAGCCTCAACAATGAGAGAGGGAGGGTATAATTTTATATGACATCTCTAATCCCAACAATATTGTCTTCTATCAGCAAAACATAAACATGGATCCACAGGCTTGCTGAATTCTTTACCATTAACCATCAATCTCAGAAAAAGGAAACCACACCCAATCTGCAACTAAGGACCACAGCAATTAAACCCTTTGTACAAGTGTGTACAAATGCACCAGGGACCATTGCTGGTGGCAGCTGGTCTTCTTATTTCCCTGAACACCCAGGAGTGCAGCAGCCAGGAACTACCAATGCAGGAACTGCATTCCTCTCTCCAGTTTCCAGGATCTCTCTATTCCCTCTGTATTGCCTCATATAGATAAGAGACTGCCTGACAATTCTTGCTATGTTTTGTTGGAAACAGCAGCATTGTAAATTCCTCTCATCTGACACCTGTGGCTCTGTCAACAGGAGCGCTGGCTTCCTCAATGTGTAAAGAACAATTCCGTATTTTTGGTACCATTCACTCAGCACAGTCCACCTCTGTTAGTTTTGTCATTGACTTGAATGGAATGTGGGCTGCATACAAGATGTGACATTCAAAGTAGTTTAACATAATATCCTGAGTAACTGGGCTAAGTGGCATCTTTTAAGTGGTCGTTCATTTATATTTAGCAAGAGGAGAGCAATTGCCCCGATTCACCCCAGCATCACACCTTTTCCGGTGGCTCTTCGATGATCTCTTTTTGTATCTTTTCTTTTTTTAAGACTGCAATCCCTTTTGGGACAGGGAACCCTCTTTTCCTTTATTTTGCTGAGTAACTGCCTTATGAACTTTTTATTGAGAAGCAGCATATTCACCTTTTTAATACTATTCCACATTGTGCTACCCTTCATTCTGATGGAAAAGGGAGGGTCTAGGCTTCCATATTAAGGAGTTATAAAGTGGAAGACCCCTTTTTCCTGAAGCAACCCACCAACCCCCATCAGACTACTGCTGAGAATAAAATAGAAGTGGCAGCAAAAGAAGTCCTTTTCTCACAGCTCACAAGCATGTACATCTTTGTTGGCTGTATAGGTCCTACACTTTGGAACAGGGAATCTTAGAGCTATTCGCTTTGCTTGATTCCAGGGCAGGAGGTCTGGTCTAGAGGGTAGAGCCTCCATTTGCCTGAAGATTAACATCCACAAGGTCGGCAGTTCGAGGCCACCGGCACCGTGCGACCTTGGAGCAGCTGACAAGCTGCAGCTGAGCTGTTCCATCTGCTCGGAGCGTGGGAGGATGGAGGCCAGAATGTTAAACCAGATCGGAGCGTAACATCTTGAATGTGGTGGTTCTTGAAAGAGAGAACCTTCTTTCAATTTGTAAAAATCCCTGCGTGGATTTAATAAAGCCTGCCTGTGTAAACCGCCTTGAATAAAGTCTTGAATAAAGACCAAGAAAGGCGGTATATAAATACTGTATATTATTATTATTATATTGATTGAGTGAGACCTCATGGCATAGTGGCATAGGTACAGGAGGGGTGGCACGATAAGTACTGTGGGTGTTGGAACACTCTGTGTAAGCTGCCTTCCCATTTGCCTTTGGAGTCATCCTGTGCAGTTGACGGCTATGCTTGTTGCCATCACTGCCCAGAATGGCTTCAGTGGTGAGTGGGAGGGGCTGTTTACACGGCATGTTGCAGCACCTGCAATACTTACCACCACCAACCCTAGCAATGCCACTGTCATGGTGGACTAAATACAACTGATCTGAATTCATGGTAAACGAATTTTCCTTCTGAGAGAAGGAAAACTCTGATCCCAAAACTCCACTGCCTTGTGGCTACATCCAGTTATGGAAAAGGCTTCAGGAGTCAACCTTGAGGCAAAATTTGGAGCCGGAGTCCCTGAGGCAGTTTGCGGCTGTATACAGTCACGCTCTGGCAACTCCTACGACACCGCTGGAACCAACCGTATTGGCTTCTGCCTTTCTATTGGACCATTTCAGTGACGTGGAGAGGGAGGATTTGCTGCATGGGTGATAGTCAATCCTCCATATCTACATTACCCAGGCTTTGCGCACTGGAGAGGACACTCTGTTCCAGAACCACCATTCAGAGCGTGACACCATAGTCTTCCGAGACTGAAAGATGCCAACAACAACAGAATTCATGGAGAGAGGGAGGGAGGGAGCCAGACAGGTTGCCTCTTACAGCCCAATCCTATGCATGTCTACTCAGAAGTAAGTTCCATTAGAGTTAATGGGGCTTGCTCCCAGAAAAGTGTGGATAGGATTGGGCTGTTAGTTCTCTGGATAGTACACTGGCCCCTGGTATCCTGCAGGTGACATTGTACCTATTTTCCAATAGAACAGAGAAAGGGGGGGGGAAGAAAGAACTTGTCAAGTGACATATTTTGAATATGAAATACCAGTAGCATTAGAATTAAATTGGTATTAGAAGGTCAAATTTTAATCACTTGAACAAAAATAGTAAGGATGTGAATAAATGTTGTTGTATGCTTCTCAGTGGTAAGATTCAGAAGCTTTTCACTGGACCAGAAATTTGCTTTCTAGTATGGGGAATGACCATTGGTCCCAGCTGCCACAGCTTCTGACTTAACAGGAGCTGCCCTAGATAAAAGAAGGTAACCCTTTGCTTATCTTCCTAGCCTTCACCAACCATCTCCTCTCTTGTGCAGTAAAAAGAAAAAAAATGCTGAGCCCGTTCACAAAAATGCTTTTATGTCTGCTTCAACAGCATTGCTTTTGCTTAAGGGGTATGGGATTTGACATGAGAGAGAGAGAGAGAGAGAGAGAGAGAGAGAGAGAGAGAGAGAGAGAGAATTCCATTAGGCTCTGTGTACTAAATCCCAGCTTTTATAGACACTCATCTAAAAATACCCAGGTTTATCTTGTATAAAAATATACAAGATAGAGTATAATAATAAACACCATGGTTCTATTGTACTTTGGGGGCAATAATAGAGATTTTTTGCCTATTTATGTAAGATAAGCAGTGGGAGGAAACCAGTGAAATGGCTGTTTAGTGTAACACGGTGAGGCCGTGTGCCACAACCTCAGTGGTATTTAGGACAGATAGGTATATTCTTGCATCTCAGATCTCTATTTCCAAGGTATGGAAGCAAACACAGAAGCTGTGCCACAAATCATTGCAGTAGCATTCATTGGTGCAAATGCTCCATGATCTGACATCCTACAGCTAGTGGTGCTATGTAAGAGTGCCACACTGCTGGAAGCAGGAACTAGGTGGGGCTACCAACAGCCCTGTTGTGTCATCCTGTGGGCCTCTGAAGGTATCCATCAGATTTTCATCTTCCCTCCCACAAAACAGCTCTGGGTGGCGTATGCAAGGGGCAATCCTATTTTATTCTCACAACTGTCCTGCAAGTGAATGCAAGAGTTAGGCCTCTCTAATTAATTTATTAATGTATAAACGACTTCTCTGTAAAAATGAAAGTGGAGCACAATTCAAAGTTGAAACAACCTCAACAGTAAAACAAAATTAAAATAAAGCGGAAGAAACTCATGCAGTGTAAAATTCAGTCAGTCAACTCAGGGCCCAATCCTATCCAATTTTTCAGGACCAGTGTAGCTGTGCCAGTGGGGCACGCACTGCATCCTGAGGTGGGGAGGCAGTCACAGAGGTCTCCTCAAGGTATAGGAACGTGTGTTCCCTTACCTTGGGGCTGCATTTCGGTTGCACCGGTGCTGGAAAGTTGAATAGGATTGGGACCTCAGTCTATCAGATCAAAAGTCTATCAATCAACTCGGTGTCAATCAAATGCTGATTGGAACAGGTGTAAAACAAGGAGTGGGGAAACGCTGTGAACCTCTGGGGACAGGGAATTCCATAATCTAGGTGCTGCAATTGAAAAGGCCCTGTTCACTCAACAAATGGAAGAGGGGCTAGTGTATGTTCAGCATGTGTACACCCACAGTTGTCCCCAGTCACATGGACAGAGTCCTATATGCATATCATCGCACACCTATAGGCGGTATAGAATGCATGGAGTCAGGAATGAAGCAGTCCCTGTTCCATCAGGGTGTGTGAATGGGGCTATTGTGACTGATCCAGGCCCATGTCTGAAAGGGTATCTGAACCCAGCAGGGCCTCTGAAAGGAACTGTATCGGGGGTACAAAGTTTCTTTTGGGCCCCTTTGCAAAGGAGGGGTGAAACAGAGTGGGGGAGGGTTGTGATGGGTGAGCAGAATAGGGGCAGAGAGGAGCAAAACAGGGTGAGGGAGAGGGTGGAGACAGCTGGAAAAGTCTTTGGAGCCCAGGTCTACCCACCCCTGTGGCATAAGTATGTCCCCTGCATCCCGTAAGGTAAACAAATCTGAGTAGATAGGAAAATGTCAGATCCTAGGAAATTTCTGGGCCCCCTCCTTTGGCTCCTGGGCCCCCCTTTTGACCCTGGGCCTGGGTACAAATTACCCCCTTTACCCCCCTCTCCTAGGCCCTGGATCCCAGACTCCCCAATCCAGGACCAACACTCTACTCATTACACAACTCTGGCTCTGGGAGTCACTCAAATGGCCTTTGATACTCACCCTGGAGGGTAGCATAACCCTGTACTCTATAGTAAGTCACTCACATGAGGATTTTTTGGTAGGGATCAGTCATCCTTGCCAATGATGTTGCTATTTCCTATATACAGTCTGTAGCACATAGAAATTTAGGGTTAGCATGTGTGAATGGGTCATCACAGACATAGTACGTAGCTTAGGTAGAACAAAGCTCAGTGGTGGAGCACATGCATGTGCTATGTGGTACAATGCAGAAACACCCCAGCTCAATCTATGGCATCTCCCGGCAGGGCTGGGGAAAGAATCCTGGGTGCCTGCTAACCAATGTGTATAATACTAATCTAGATGGACCAATGCTCTGACCGAATATAAGGCAGTTTCATGCACTGATATATTAATTCACATCACCACAAAAGGCAATGCTTTTTCCAATAGAGTCAGTTCACATGTTCTGCTTCCAGTCATCAAGTGTATCTTAGTCAAGTGCAAAGGAATCATATGCATGTATATATGAACTGGCTTTTGGGCAGCAGTGTACACACACACATACTTCCTGCTGTGTAACAGTTCAATCCCACAGTAATATTGCCAGTGAACTGTGCTGAGATCATCAGTAGGTATACACTATTGTTGACGGTGTGTTTAATATTTTGTAACTAAAAGAATTTACAGGCTGAACACTTCTCATTCCAGGAATAGTTTTGGCTGTGAAAAACAAAGTGAAGGATGCAGTGAACTACCATAATTTGACTGGTAAATGCTGCAAATACTATTTATGCATAGAAACAAATATACATTACGAAGTGGTAGTGGAGTGAAGAAGTGAAGCGATTTTTGTGAGTTTGTATGTGCAGCCTGAAACTGAACTCTTGCTTCGGTGAATGTGTAAGGCAAGGAATCTATTCATCCTAGAATAAGAGAAAGGAAGATTAAAAAAAAACAAAACAAAAAAAGCACACTACAATCAGGCAAAAAGGACCAAGAGGCCCGATGAGTCCATCTTCTGCCACAAATAGTTCAGTAGTTTTTTTTCTTTTGTATCACACACAAAAGTACTAGCCTGAGCACTTGTAGTCATTAAAGATCTTAACAAAGGGAAGCCTACAATGTACTCTATATGAGGAGGGAAAAATCCCCACATTTCCTGCATTTAAGTAAGTTGGACTTCACGATAGTAACATCTCCTTTTGGTGAAAGGGGAGGATTAAGATAGTGCGGGTAGTGATGATGGCCTGTGCATTGCTATTCTTTGGCTGAACTGCTGAAAGGTTGTTTGCGGCATGGCTGGGAAAAAAGAGGGTCTGTGTTGTAGACAGTGCTGTGCACAGATTTACTCAACTTTTCAAGTTAAGGCCGAGAAGACCATTTATAAAAACAAAGCAGCCAAAATAGAAGCAGAAAATTTGTTGCTGTAGATTTGTTGCTGTAGATCAGGGGTCTCAAAACTTTTTGGCCAGAGGGCCGCATCAAATATCTGGTGTGGAGGGCTGGAAAAAAATTTAAATATAACATTTAAATAAATAAATTAGAGATGGAACTTACATGAGTGAATAAATGAATGAATGAAATGAATGAAATCATTCATTCAACCTCTTTGGCCCTCAGAACACCCTCCAGACACAATCAGAGCACAGTCCTGGTCATGTTCAGTTGAGTGGGCCAGAGACTTTCAGGGGACAAGAGGTTGGCCATGGGCCAGAAAGAGGCTTGCTGCAGGCCGCATCTGGTCCCCGGGCCGGGGTTTGGAGACCCCTGCTGTAGATGGTTCTCACAACCACAAGGGCATGTTGAGAGTGTGGATTGAGTAGTCCTGTGCAGAGTTTAGTGTATGGTGAAATGGTTTTGTGATTGCTTCACCATTTTCTGGGTCTTTTTTCTAAGTCTGCTGCATTGTCTCCATCACACAACCCAGAACACATCAAGAATCTTTCTTTGTTAAAGTAATATACACTTTTATAAATGTATACATAACAATACTGAACTGTGAACATATACAACCCACCTTTTAAAAAAGAGTATATGCATTTAGAAATAAGCACACAGATATTTATTGTGATGATAACATACTTGAGAAAAAAATTACTGTCAGGGAGAAACACAAGTGTAGAAATGTGATCTGAATAAAGATGACGGGGGGGGGAGCTGCAGGGGAAAAGCAGAAGGCAATATCCTCTGTCCAACCCACTGCAGTAAATCAGGGTCTTTTAGGCCAGGGGGCCACATCAAATATCTGGCATAGTGTCGAGGGCTGGAAAAATTTTATATTTAAAATTTAAATAAATACATTAGAAAGCCTCAGAAATCCTAAGGCCTTCAGATGGCCCAAAAACATTACTTCTGGTTTTTCAAGAAAACCAGGAAGTGATGTTTAGGCCTTTAGAAGGCATTCTGAGGGGAGGTGCATGGCCTCCCTGGCCCTCAGAACACCCTCCAGATGCAACAGGAGCACAGCTCTGGTCACATTCGTTTGAGTGGACCAGAGATTTTCAGGGGATAAGAGACTTGCCGCAGGCTGGATAGAGGCTTGTCGCGGGCCGCATCCGGCCCCCGGACCAGGGTTTGGAGACCTCTGCAGTAAATCATACATACCCCTTCCAATGCCATCTTGCAAAAAAGGCAAATGTTCACATAATGCATGTGTATTGAACAAACATAGGGCAAGGAGTGGCGAGGTTTGTCCCCAATTTGAGTACTTTCAGTTGAAGCTCAGAATTGACCCTCTGTATATAAAATCCAGGGGTGGCAACCGAGGACAGAGTTACTCAACCACATGTTGAGGGCTTGCAACCTTCAAAGAGTTCATCAGGGAAGAACAGACATTTAGAGTTTCCTAGATTTTCCTAACTCTGTGTGCAAGCTGCATATGCTTTTAAAGTAGCATAAGTTCTCCAAAAGCAACAACTTCCTCTTGTACCTTTGCCCAAGGCTGCTTCTTGTGTGTGCAAAACCGTGTCTCTTGCTCTTCCTGCCCAAGTTCAACACTGCCAAATTGTTACACCACACACAGACACAAGCGCAAGCATGTGCACATGCACAGAAGCTAAGCATTGGTTTCAGTTTTGAATCTAGCTTGTAGATGTGACCTGCAAATTCCAGTATTTATTTATTTATACAGATATTTATATACCGCCTTTCTTTGGTCATCAGATTTCTTCACAGACTTTAATCCAAGGCGGTTTACATAGGCAGGCTGTTCTAAACTCCCGTAGGGATTTTTACAATTGAATAGTTCTAGTCTGTCATAGAACTCCTGGTTCCAGCTGGATTCCTCTCTTTGGCCCTTCACCTCCCACACTCCACTTGACGGCAACTCTTCTCTTCCACCTAGGGTCAGCTGATCAGTATATCGTCACTTCTCGGGTACTTCCTGTTGTTTCGAACCGGCAGCCTCAGATCTTCAGGCATACAAGGCGGCACTCTACTAACTGAGTAGTTGGGAACAGACACTCTAACCACTGAGCAAGCAAACTCTGCAAAAGCCTAGATTGATGGTCGCCTCATCACTTGGCACAACAGCATTCTTATGACAATATTTTTTTTGTCCACAATAAGAAGAAGGGCGAAGAAAAGTGACAGGGAAGAAATTAATACAACAGGCAGATAATTTGGGTAGGGATTGAGGATACAATGGCTACACAAAAGGGGGGGGAGGTAGAAGCATCACTTACAGGAATTTAGGTTTGAATTTGGACATGAACGTATCTTACCGGATTGCTAGACAGACCCACATCATTTCCATGTCCCCTAAATAAACATCCCACTAACCTTTAGTGCTAAATGCTGCATGCAGTCACTGACTAATTCAATCATTCCTATAGGGTTTCTCTCCCTGTTCCTCCCCTCCCTGGCTTTGTCATGAGAATTTTTCTGAAGTAAGCATGTCTGATATGCAGGCTGAATAAATTACTCTGCATAATTTCTCCTTTGCTAAGCTATAAGTGTACACACACACACACACCCCAGAGGCATTCAAAATGAACTTTTTCTGAATCAAATCCTCAAAGAAGTTTAGGGGTGAAGTATTTGTACCTCACTTGTCTGTTAAATGTCCCACAAGACATTCTTTATATCCTATTTGGTATGGTTTGATCTTTATAGGATTCATGATTGCTCTGCATCATCATCATGTATGTATGGAAGTGTCAAGACACTATAGATTACAGTTCTTATTAAAGTCACCTACAGGCACTAGTCTGGATTCTCCCGATTGCTGAGAACCCAATCTATTCAAGTAATATAAAATAAGACAGGCTGTGACAAATTTATAAGCTACTTGCCACTTGCTTATCCCAGTGCAACCACAAATTCAGGTCATTAGTGTATGTTGAACATGATGGAAATTCATGGCATCCCCTCCTATTTCCTTTGATCACTCAGGGGCAAGATCATTGCGCAGTGCCAATGGGTTATTTCACTATTCGCTGCCATTTTGAGGAGGCCCAATATTTGCAATGTACCAGACTTTAGCCAGGGATAAAGAAAAAGACAAGGACACCCCCAAAGGAAAGAAGTGATAGTAATGGCGCTTGTTTGAAAGTCATTGGTAGTGTGTTGGGGGGAAGGCACTAAGAGGAGATTGGATAGGGATGCAAAATTAGCTCAGTATAACCACAATATATTACAGTTATTAAAATATTAACTTATGCAGTGTTTTCATTTTTGGAATAATTACATATGCCTTCCAGATAACAGGTGGCACACCAGGCATTGGCTTGCTAGGGAGGAACCTTAGCAAAGGCAGCAATTAGGCTTGCAGAGTAGTGGCTCCTTTGCAGCTTGTCACTAGCTCCATGCCTGAAAAGCACATTCAGCCTCTGAATATTGTCGGTGCTAGTGATGGAGAGAACTGAAGGCCTGTAATTATCTGACTAACTACCGCTGATTAGACAGAAGTAACCACAGCACATTTTTTGTGTGTAGTGCAGTTTCTAAGCTGACTCACTGTGGAGCAACAAGCATTAGGAGCAGTCTATCTGCAATGCGATCGCTTGGAATGTTGGTAACGGTGTCCTTGGAAAATGGGAACAATCCAGGGCTGACTCTGGCTTGAAACTTCTTAACACTTGCCTGTTTTAGATGGTTCTTTTGCATCTGGGACCCGAGGTTGGAGAAAGCATGGTTTCAGGCATAAAAATGAATAGTCCAACTCAAAAAAACTTTTTAAAAAAAAAGAATTGGATGCTGAGAAGGCAAAAAATGGTGGAGGTACCATCTGTGAGATATCAGGAAAGCAAGTGGTCCTACATTTAGGCAAGGCCCAATGCTCTGACCAGCAGCAGCATTTCTCTGAGGCTATTCCAATAATGACCTCTCTTACTAGACAGCAAGGCATTCAATCCATATAGGTGTGCATGCCTTCGAAGCATACCTCTGCATCTAACTACACACACACACACTGCCCCTTCCCTGCTTTGTGCATTCTACTTTCCCTGGGCCAGAGACAAAGAAACCATGGCATGCTGCTCTTCTGCTCCTGTTTGACTCCAAACAATGAGCAATGCATTTTCTCAGGGCAAATCTCGTAGGCAGTAATGCTGCTCTGTGTGTGTTTGTGTGGTGGGAAGCTAATACCGGGCAGTTGATTTCTATGGTAGGATTCAGCTCTGTGTGTCTGATAGAATGTAACTTTGTTGCCATGCTCAAACCCATATGCAGATGTCAAGTGCAACAGATGCATATGCAGTGAATAATTCTTTTAATTTTGGGGCGGAGGGGGAACCACAGAGTTTGCAACTTCTCTTCTTTTAAATACCAGCTTCTAGACTTCGCCTTTTTGCTGGATCATTGAGCAAACAGATATTTTACTGGCGGGGTGGTGAAATGCTAGCTGGATGGCTGCACTGTCAGTTCCAACCATACTAAGAATGGCAGTGTTGCTCCCAACTATCGATGGGTGGGTGGCTGGACCAACCCTCAAAACTCCCAGTTCAGCAAAGTCCACTGCAGACATGGATTCAAGCCTTTTATTCTTATGTAGGGCCCAATCCTAAGTTTTGTGCAATGGCTCACTGCCAGTGTGCACTGTCGCAAACTTGCCATAAGGCACGTTTGCAGGCCCGGGCACCGGTGCTCTGCTGGAGCTAGCCCAGCACTGGCTGGTGCTGGGCGAGCGCTAGGTGAGCAATGGAGCTCCGCCGCTTGGTGGTCACACTACCGCCGAGCAGCGTAGAGATAGGTGAAGGCGTGGGGGGACGTGGAGAAGAACATAAGAACATAAGAACGGCCCCACTGGATCAGGCCATAGGCCCATCTAGTCCAGCTTCCTGTATCTCACAGCGGCCCACCAAATGCCCCAGGGAGCACACCAGATAACAAGAGACCTCATCCTGGTGCCCTCCCCTGCATCTGGCCTTCTGACATAACCCATTTCTAAAATCAGGAGGTTGCACATACACATCATGGCTTGTACCCTGTAATGGATTTTTCCTCCAGAAACTTGTCCAATCCCCTTTTAAAGGCGTCCAGGCCAGATGCCATCACCACATCCTGTGGCGAGGAGTTCCACAGACCAACCACACACTGAGTAAAGAAATATTTTCTCTTGTCTGTTCTAACTTTCCCAAGACTCAATTTTAGTGGCTGTCCCCTGGTTCTGGTGTTATGTGAGAGTGTAAAGAGCATCTTTCTATCCACTTTATCCTTCCCATGCATAATTTTTAGTGGCTGTCCCCTGGTTCTGGTGTTATGTGAGAGTGTAAAGAGCATCTCCCTATCTACTCTGCCACCCCCTGCATAATTTTGTATGTCTTGATCATGTCCCCCTACAGGCATCTCTTTTCTAGGCTGAAGAGGCCCAAACACCGTAGGCTTTCCTCGTAAGGAAGGTGCCCCAGCCCCGTAATCATCTTAGTCGCTCTTCATTTGCAGAAGAGTTCTGGGGTGGTGGGAGGCAAAGGGAGGGTGAGCAGAGGGTGGGGAGGAGGCATGCTGGGCAGAGGGAGCGGGGAAGGAGGGAGACAGGACCAGCCGCCCAACACAGAGGCTCTTGATTCTACATTGACCTCTGGATCGCTGTAGACTTGAGTAGCCCCATTGTGGAGCTACTCGCTTTACCTGGAGGAAAGAGATGAAAGTCCCCGAGGAGCCGCCACCGGCTGCCTGGAGTGTGCAGATGTGGTGGCAGCCATTTTTTGTGCTGCTGCAGCCTTGTATGCCAGGCAGCTCAGGATTGGGCTGCCTGCCATTGCAGGCTCTTCAGGTACTGCCGATGTCGGGTCAACAAGCAAAGAATAACTAGTTATCTGCAAACTGTGTTCAGCAACTGCCTGTGCACTGCACCAGCTTCAGCAAAGGAATTCCGCAGAAGCAATGCATGAAGAGTGCAGCAAAGATACATGGAAACATAAGGCAAGTGTGTCAGACGGCAGCAGAGTCCCTGCATGAGAAGAAATTATCATTATGTTTCACGGAGCGCTTATTTGTTCAAGCAATTCTCCATTTGTTTGGTGGTTAGGCTGATGCCTTAATATTATGCATTAATGGACTCACTTTTCCAGCAGCCAATGACTGTAGTTGTAGGAAATTTATCGTTACTATAAAATGAATCTCTCTCTCTCTCTCCTTCTCTCCCTCCCTCTTCTGCTAATTGACAAAGAGGCCCAGTAATTAAAGTACAATAAAAGTTTTCCAGTAATTAGTTTCTCTTGTTTGGTTACAGGCCATCAATTGTTCTTTAATAATACTGATTGTTAACATTCAGTAGTCAGTAGACTCTCAAAGGATTCTGGGGCACAGCCACTTACAAACACTACACATTCCATTCCCATGAGGGCATTTGGCATTCAGAAGAAGTTAACCCTCTCCTAGTGTACAATGCCTGCATGATGGCTTTATGTTTCTGGATAAAACAGCTGAAGTGACTGCTGGCTTGTCACTAAGGTGATTTTGGGCTGTATGTTCAGGAAATGCCCTCATCTCCCAATTCAGGACTCCTGTGATAGACGGCGAGCATGGAAAGTTCCCATCCTTGAGTTACTGTATCCTTTTGAAAAGTCAATTATAATAATGGTGATTGTTTTAGGTGCTTGACTAATAACAATAAACAATCTAGGCACTGTATACAGGTACACTGTAGCAGACAGGTTCAGATCCCCCCACCGTTACCAGAAAAGTCACAAGTAAATAGATTTGGGACTGAAGAAATGGAGTAACTTTTGAGAGAGTTGAAAATGGATTTGCAAGAAGCTTCACAGGCTTAATACTTTAGTCCTGCTGCTGCCTCTAATCACAGAGGTCTGGCAGGTTTATCAAAAACAGGCATGTGCCACTTAACAACAGACCACATATATGACAGTGGTCAAAGCACAATAAAGATGCTTTTAATGAGGCAATCGCGTCTTCCATAGCCTGCAGCCAAGTGTCTGTGTACACAACATAGAGGCTGTTAATGCAAAGAAGAGGCACTCTGTCTCCAGAAGTCTGTGCAGCCAGCCAGTGCCTGGCAGGGAGTGTCTGTTTACACAACAAAGGCAATAGATTGGATGGAATGTTCACTTACTGACCCAATCGCATAACAACGTGGATTGGAGAATGTATCCCCATTGTTAAGTGGCGCACACCTGCAGTACAAAAACCTGCAAAACCTGTTTACTCAAGCAGAGTAAAAGTACATACACACCTCCAGCAGCAACCTGACTTCATCTCTCCGTCTTCAGAGTAAGAAGCAAATGTGACTTACCCCATAGGTAAGGTGTATTGAAAGATTTACGGCCCAGTTCACACACTGCCCTCTTAATGAGGGTAAGTATGTATTGAAGTCTACCACTTTTGACCTCCAGAAGAGAGCAGCCCCCTATCCCCTGTCATCCTACTCAGGCAATCACATCTGGAGACTATTTCCAGAACATTCTTACTTCCTTTTCGTGCTCCTCCTGACCCAGAGATCTGCTGCTGTCTGTTGCACGTAAATTGACCAGTGAAACCTTGTTCAGAAATTACAAAAAAGTTGTAGGGAGGTGGGGAGTTAGCAAGGCAGAGGCAGTTGAGGCAGGAAGAGGTTGCCACTGACCAGGTACTCTTTCTGCTTGCTTGATTAGAGCCTGGACTGGAGCACTCCATTAGCAGTGACCTGGAGGGTAGTGGAAAGACATAGTGTGCTACCCCTCATTGTTCCCCCCCATTTTGTCATGTGATGCGCGGACTTTGGGCCACATCAACAGTGGACTGGCATATGTTGCTGCACACAAATGGTCTCCATGGAAAGAGCAGGGTAGGGCTTCAGGAGCGTGTCAGCATGGGGTGGCGCTTGCTGACTCCGCCTCCCCATCACCTGGATGGTGTGCATGCCATTATAACACCTAGCCATCTTTGGCAGCAGCATAGCCAAAAATGTCTTATTTGTGGATGGCTGCTTCACAGGAATAATATTGTTTTACATTCCCAAAGCAGTAGGTAGCTCCATTGGGCTTTTCATAGGACTAGCTTCATCATACAGAAAGAGATATGATGGAGCAGTAAGAGCCATAAGAACATGAGAAGAGGGCATTAAAGGTAAAAGCCAGCACATCAAATTGGGCCCAGGACATTACTCCTATGTGTTTTTCATTGCTGTCTCTCGATGTTCCTGCCTCTTCCTTGTGCTCAAAAGCAGCATTTGGATAAGGTATTTGAAGACTCTCCTTCAATTGGGGCTGTGTTTAAGGACCAGTGCATTTTGGACACCTTTTCCATCAGTGCCAAAATTCGGCAGGGTAGCACAATGGTCTTTAATGCAACACTCCTTTGAAAGTGAAATCATTTCTCTTCACTGCAGCGAAGGTAGCAGCAGGCTTTGATGAAGCAAGCCTTCGGCCTAGCAAACTGTCATGCTCATGAGAAAGGGCAGATGTATTTCAGGTTACCCAGGTGAGATCTATGATGGCCAGATGAATATTTGTGGGTAGTTTTTGCGGCAAATTGGAAAAAGCCATTTCCGAGGAATGAGTTTTCAGACAGTAAGTGTGAATTCAATTTAGAAGGATTGCCTAATGCTTTTTTCTCGCATCATATCTAAAACATAGATTGGCCTAGAAACTTCAGATTTGTTTAATGCAAGGGTCCGTGAAGTAATCTAGGAAAGAGGGTGATGCACTGCTTAGGAATTATTCACATCAGAGTTAGAAATACATGAATGCTCTAGCAAAAACTTGAGCTTTCCTGGGAGCACATAGAAAATTCTGCTTTGGCATTTTGGGAACTGGAAACTTCTGATTTAATATTTTCACTGTTTTCAGTTTAAAATTAGCAATGTTTAACCATGCCAATCTATAGAGTAACTGTGGTATAGTACATCTATGGAACAAATTCAGAGGGTTAGCCCAGACAGATCTTACTAAGTAGAGATCTAGAGGACACATGGTGCTGAACCTGTGCTATAGAAACAGTCAGAAATAATTATAATTTCCTAGTAACATCTAGGATCAAGCACTTTGGATGGGACCTTAACTCGGTGGTGGAGCACATAAGATCCAGAATCAGCGACTGGCATCTCCAATAGAAAGATTCTTAGGTGAAAGTTCTTGAAGTCACATGTGAAGCTGTGTTACAGTGAGTCAGACTACTTTGCCATCGAGTTCACTATTGTCTACTCTGCTGCACAGTGGCTTTCCAGGGTTTGAGAGTTCTCTTTTCTAAACCTATCTGGAGATACCAGGGTTGAGCTTGGCTCCTTCTGCATGCAAAGCAAATTATCTGCCACTGAGTAGAAAAGGGAGAAGTGCATTTCCAAACACGTTTGGGAAACATGCTGGGGAGCCATGAGTGGCTGCAGCTTCTTGGTGTGCATCCACTGTATATTTGGGGAGATGCACACTGGTCTTCTATACTTTATCCATTTAACACATCATAACTAGGAACATTGTATAGCTGCTTCAAATTTAGTTGCCATACAAAGCAAGAAGTGGCTCTCAGATGCCTGAAGTGAGACTTGATTAGCTTGCATTACTTTTGATATGATAAAGTCATCATGAAGTGGTATTACCACACAAGCGTTGAATGGGGATGAATATCTCAGCGAACCCAAATATGGGAACACACCTTTTTCCAGTATACTATAACATCTAGATCAACTTAAAGTGAACCAATGTCAAGCTGGTTCCCCGCTCCCTCTACTACTGGTGCTGCTGGCCAAATGAATGGTAACCATATATTTATTTATTTATACAGGTTTTTATATACCGCCTTTCTTTGGTCGTCAGATTTCTCCTCAGACTTTTAATCCAAGGCGGTTTACATAGGCAGGCTGTTCTAAACCCCATAGGGATTTTTACAATTGAATAGTTCTAGTCTTTCATAGAACTCCTCGTTCCAGCTGGATTCCTTCCCGGTCTGGCCTCTCTCTGGCCCTTCGCCTCCCACGCTCCACTTGACGGCAACTCCTCTCTGCTACCTAGGGTCAGCTCATCAGTATATCAGCGTCAGTTCTCCAGTACTTCCGGTTATTTCTAACTGGCAGCCTCAGATCTTCAGGCATACAAGGCGGCTGCTCTACCACTGAGCCAGTCCTCCTGCCCTAGCACACTTAAACCTAGCATATAAACCTAGCACACTTTCAAAACAGCCCAGAATTCTCATAGCCCAGGGGAATGAGGTGACATCAGATGACCAATCCTGCACCCTTGACTAATATAAAGCTCACCAATCTTCTGCCCTTCCTCAGAGGTTGTGGCTGAGGAAGTCCACTTCTGGTTCTCCTCAGCTACCAGATTTCTGGGCTTCCCGTGTACCTTTCTGTGGAAAGAGACATGCCTGCCTCTTGGACCTGAGGGTTTGACAATCTAAATTCACCCTGGCATGATACATAACAGCCCTCATAATATAAAAGGCTCACTCAGAAAGGAAGATTGCACTGCAGCAGGGCAAGGGAGGGGGCAGCACTTTGGACAAAAGAAACAAAAGTTCTACTACTATATGTTGCTCATGTTAGGGGCTGGGAGAGGCCAAGTCTTCCCACACATTACCATCCGCAAAGTGGCAGTTTCCATGCCAGAAATGTCAGAAGAAGCAGAAACCCCTTCTCCCCTGTTCTTTCATGAAGCTGCAACTCTGCGCTACAAGCTTCAAGCATGCACAGAGCAATGAGCTCTACTGTACTGAGAATCCAGCCAGTGGGTTAATCACTGTGAAACTGCTACTCTATGGTTAAAGCTTCTGGCCCATCAATTGCGCAGCGTTGCTGGCGTTTCAATTTCGTGCTGCACCTTGGTGCCCTTAGCCATAAGGGCAAGGTAAGAAGCAAATTGCTCAGTGAATGGCATTGACTAGTTGAGCACCTATTGATGTGTGGAAGGCCAGATGCAAAGTAGGTCAGGGCTCCCATTCCTTTCACAATTGTGTAGATGCGGCAATTTTGGAAAGTGCAGATCACCAAGTTGGGGGTGATAAAAGCTGCTTAAATTCCCTCTTCTGCATGGCTGCACACCCTCCAACATATCACATATGACAGTCTTGTGTACTTGTAAACACTCCTACTCTCAGACCAAGGATTGCTGCCTGAGCCCATCCAGAGCACATAACAGAAGAGGTTTCTTAGCTTGCTCTATGATAAAGGATTTTGTTCTGAAAACTTAATCTATATCTCTCACAGTGGAACTGGTTGTAAATATTAGGGCTAAGCTGAACATTTGCGGGATATAACTTTGGACTCAAACTTTGGGAAGAGTCAGAATCAAAGGCGGGGAGCGAGATCTATTTACCTTTCTGGTGGCTGTCCTTTTTTCGCCAGGGCTGCCAATTTCATGGTGGTCAGATGGCTGGCATCCTGGGAATAATACTGCTGCATCATTATGTAGCATCATTTCCAGAAGCATTCTGAGAGAAAAAATAGTGGCTGCCATCCAGCAGCCACTAGAAAAACTACCAACTATTTCACCATTGATAGATGGTTGGCAACCTTCATTCTCGAAAGACTATGGTATAAGTCTACAGCACCCAGTATTCCCAGGTGGTCTCCCATCCAAGTACTAACCAGGCCTGACCCTGCTTAGCTTCCAAGATCAGATGAGATTGGGCACGTGTCCCTCCTAAAATGCTTTGCACCCTTTCATTCCATTCCGTGCATCTTCCAAAACTGACAAAAAGATCCCCCCCTTTCCACTGCCTAGCAAAAATAAGGACAGTGTTTTACTAGTGACAGGGACGAGAAAATAAGTATGGAATCTAATAAATAGGAACAGTAGAAGCATATGAGATTGCTGGGGGAAGAAGACCCTAACTCTCATCCTGTTTGTGGTGAGGTTATGGCAGCGTCAGAAATAATCTTACATTTGGGGCAGGCATGTTAACAATTTGGTATGTTTCATTTCTTTAGAAATGTTACCACAGTAGATTTTTCTTTTCCTCTTTTTTTTTTTAAGTATTGACTGGCGACACCTCAAAATGCAGAAAAGGTTGGTTGTGGGTTAAAACTGGGCCTAGAAAGCGAACATAACCTTTTCATAAATGATGAATGCCAAGCTTCAAGGCTAGCAGTAGCTGGCCAATTCTTGAAGGTAATCTTTAAATCCTCGACATCAAGCACATTCAAATAAGAGAAATCACTGCTGCCAGATTTATGTGGGCTAAGAGCAAAGCCAGACAACCTCTCAAGCCAGAGGAAATCATGTGGCCCCATGTCTTTTATCCTTTCAACAAAGGACAAGGGAAATGACTGATAAAGGTTTGCAGACTTTTCAGAAGGAAAATTATTCTGACCTGTCAGAACCATGAAAGCTTCTATACATGTTGGCCACGATCCAACATTGCGTCTAAAGTACACCCACACCCACACACTGTGGTTTGTTGCCTTTCTAACTCACCACCCCTCCTCAACCAACTTCAACCCCATTTCAGGCATAAGGCAGTTTGCTGCTATGGTGAGGAGGGGTGTTATGAGAAAGCACCTAAAACTTGGAGCGGGTACTCATTCCATCTTTGGGCTCATGGAAAGTATGGGTTTTTTTGGTTTTTCAGTATTTATCTGGGAATCATTAGCTACCCTCTGTCTGAATGCAACACTAACAATATGAACTAACAGTAGGAATTTATTTGTCGTTGCTTGTTTACCCCTAGGGCAGTGGTTCCAAAACTGTGAGCCATGGCTCCCCAGAGAGCCACAGAAACCAGCAGGGGAACCATAGAATCCTTGCAAAAAAAAAAACCACTGCTCTATACAATGTATACAATGTTTCTCAAACTATGAGTCGGGACCCACTAGGTGGGTCACGACCCCATTTCAGGTGGGTCCCCATTCATTTCAATATTTTATTTTTTATATATATTAGACGTGATGCTACCCTGGTATGTGACCGCATTTGGAAAAATGTTACACATCTGTACTTTTAACAGACTACTTTGTATATGCTTTTAACAATGATAGCCAATGGGGCTTACTCCTGAGTAAATGTGGGTAGGATTGCAGCTTAGGACTGTTAAAAATTTTCCTGCTTGATGATGTCACTTTCAGTCATGTCATCACTTCCAGTGGGTCCTGACAGATTCTCATTCTAAAAAGTGGGTCCCAGTGCTAAAAGTTTGAGAACCACTGATATATAGGATTATAGCCCCAGTGGGGAGCTGCAGCCAATGGCCCAATAGGTCAAGGGAGCAACCAGTTGAAAAATTTGGGAACCACTACCTTAGGGCATTTGTCTTTAACAGGATCTGCTCTGATTAGCCCTCCCACCCTGCTACACCCACCCTACCAACCTATCAAGGTTATCCCCAGTCGAAGAAGCCAGAGTTTGTTGGATTGTCTGAACCAGACAAGTTTAGTTGCTGGAACTTCCTTGTCTGCATTCGCTGCATTTGGCAAGCACCCAAATCAGAGGATCTTCAGGTGCAGCCTCTGATCTGCACTCAGCAAATAGGGGAAAGGTTTAAGAACATAAGAACATAAGAACAGCTCCAGTGGATCAGGCCATAGGCCCATCTAGTCCAGCTTCCTGTATCTCACAGCGGCCCCACCAAATGCCCCAGGGAGCACACCTGATAACAAGAGTCCTGCATCTTGGTGTCCTCCCCTGCATCTGACATAGCCCATTTCTAAAATCAGGAGGTTGCACATACACATCATGGCTTGTAATCCATAATGGATTTTTCCTCCAGAAACTTGTCCAATCCCCTTTTAAAGGCTTCCAGGCAGATGCCGTCACCACATCATGTGGCAAGGAGTTCCACAGACCAACCACATTCTGATGCACCAGTGGATAGACTTGTGTGGCCCAAAGGAATTCTTTAGAATCTCTAACCTAAGGACAACAACAACAACAGGTATTTATATACCGCCTTTCTTGGTCTTTATTCAAGACTTTATTCAAGGCGGTTTACATAGGCAGGCTTTATTTAAATCCCTATTTAAATAGGGATTTTTACAATTTCAAAGAAGGTTCTTTCTTTCAAGAACTACTACATTCAAGGTGTTTCATTCCGATCTGGCTTCACATTCTGGCCTCCATCCTCCCACGCTCAGAGCAGATGGAATTGCTCGGCTTCAGCTTGTCAGCTGCTCCAAGGTCGCACGGTGCCGGTGGCCTTGAACTGGCGACCTTGTGGATGTTATCTTCAGGCAGATGGAGACCAGACCTCCTGCCCACAGGAGGACCTACAGGAAGGTGAACTGTTTGCCTGACACAACTTGAATGTTCTGAAGTTGTACGTAATTTGATTGTGAAGACTGTGTGTGGGAGGTCCTCATATGAAATATTTATCACTGTGAAATTGTGCTATTTGCTTTAATGTAATCTGGTTGATTTATATCTGACACGATTAGGGCTTTTTTGTGTATTACTTTCTCACATGTCTGAGAAATTGAGACTGGTCTGTCAGGAAGAAGCCACGTCGATCACATCCATCCCTGTAATCAAAGTCACTGAGCTTTCCAGCTGACTATGGGCATTGCAAGGTATTTGTTGTTCATTTTCGGCTTTTCCAGAATGGTTGCTTTCCATTTCCATTTTCAACAACTGCAACTATGACCTGATGGTTAGTCAGTAATTGTATTGACTGACAACATCTGATGAGTGAAAACTCTTGTTGGCATATTCCTGGGTTGGTGGGTAACCATACTCAAATGCAGAGCTGGAATGAATGTGATCCTGAACTCAGGGTCCCTGAGATCAGTTTACATTAAAAAAGAAAAAAGCCTTCAACTGGATGCATAGCAGGAATAGGGAACCCTGCTTGAATTGGGAACTCTGATAGCAGGGCTTACTTGCTATGTCACTGTGACACTTCACAGGAAATGAAACTGAACCTGCATGTTGTTTGATACCTAGCACACCCTTACAGTGACCAGAAGTGAAACTGCAGCCAATCAGCCCAAGAAGACTTTAGTGATCTGGGGAGCTAATTGGGTCCCTGTTGACCCTATATAAGAACTTTCCCTGGTTAGCTTGTCCGGGCATTAACCAACAGCCTGTGTTAGTCTGCATTATCTGCCTTGAGTCCTTGAACCCCTGTTTGCACATTCGGAAACCTTCCTACCTTCAACCATGACATCTGCCTCTGCCCCCTGGAACCATAAGAACATAAGAACAGCCCCATTGGATCAGGCCATAGGCCCATCTAGTCCAGCTTCCTGTATCTCACAGCGGCCCACCAAATGCCCCAGGGAGCACATCAGATAACAAGAGACCTGCATCCTGGTGCCCTCCCCTGCATCTGAAATAGCCCATTTCTAAAATCAGGAGGTTGCACATACACATCATGGCTTGTAACACGTAATGGATTTTTCCTCCAGAAACTTGTCCAATCCCCTTTTAAAGGCATCCAGGCCAGATGCCATCACCACATCCTGCGGCAAGGAGTTCCACAGACCGACCACATGCTGAGTAAAGAAATATTTTCTTTTGTCTGTCCTAACTCTCCCAACACTCAATTTTAGTGGAACCAGAGCATATTTGAAATGTGAATATTGGCCTCCTTTGACCACAACAGTCTTAAAAGGTGCCCTGGGAGCCTGCAAATCACATGCTGCACATTCCTTATTCCACTAGACTAAGTTCTAGTTCAAGTCAGTGGTTCCCAAACTTTCTGCCTCCTGGCTGGTTTGGGATTCATGACAGCCCAAGATTCTACTATGAAAACGCTGAGTTGCATAGCTACTCAAAATTCTCCTAACTCTATGTGTGAGTCACACACAGAGTGAAGAAAATCTAGAGTTACAATGTGACTTGAAATTTTCAAAGTCATGTTGAACCTGCTCTCTGGGCGTTTGGGAACTGTTATAAGTCCATGTGGAGGAGGGGTGCAGCCAATAACTTGATTGCCAGGATTGCACTGCTGCGGGGGGGGGGGGAGGGGGGAGAATTGGGCTTTTAAAACTCACCATTAGAAGCACTGGTCTTCCAAGGGGTGTAGAGAGCCCCGCTGACACCTCTGCAGGGCTCCCCAAGCCTCGGAATACCTAAAACTAGCAAATGCAACCAACTTCCAGTTTTGCAATCCCAAAAGACAGCATCCACAGGTCTACATGTGTACTACAAGTTGTATGTAGGCTCTGTTGACAGCTTTGGTGCTGTGTAAGAGGGCAAACCTACCTGGGCATGTGTTGGGATGTACAACCCCTGAAAGACTCCCCAATCTCCCTCCCGGTTGGTTTGAGATTCATGGCAGCCCAAGATTCTACTATGAAAATCTTGAGTTGCATGGTTACTCAAAATTTTCCTAACTCTATGTGTGAGTCACATACAGAGTGAAGAAAATCTAGAGTTACAGTGTGACTTGAAATTTTCAAAGTGATGCTGAACTTGCTTTGGTGGAAAGTGTGGATTTCAGGAATGGGAACAGCAAACATGTTCTCACTTCCCCTCTCCACCTATTCACTGAGTGAGTAAAACCATATGTGGTTAATACCACCGGATATATTACATGAATAAATGTAGTTGAGATTGTCCACTGAGATATCCAAATCAGTCCAATCTAAGTAAACTTAGTGTTCAGACTACTGGCCCAACCTACACAATTCTCCTAGAAGTGAGAATGGAGGGGACAGGATATCAATGTGCCATGACCACATACATCATTAAACATGATGGTATTCAATTATCATTCAAACCGACCCAGTGCCTAGAAGCCCCCAATGAGGAAAAAAATTACTACAGAATGGTTAGTATAGTATTTTTGTTCTTCAGCTTAGTTGTGTAAAAACACATCACTTGTTTATGTTAAATGACTGCCTTACTATCCTGTTACACAAAAAGTGTTTGCAAGGTTTCCTTAATTTTTCACTTCAAAGTCAATCTTTTTAAAGAACTCTCTGACTTTATTAGACTTGAAAATCTGTTATCTTCCTTGTTTTCCTTATACCCTGGAGAACTTACCCTTTTATCCTTTTGTAAGACTGACTTTGTTTTTTTCCCTTCAAATATGAATCCTGGAACCACGGAAGACTGATAAGATTTTTTTTTAAAACATAATGGCAAACTTCAAGAAGTGTTACAGCAATGCTTTGTGAAAATAGCAGAATTGTTTTAATTTTTACATAATAAATTACTTTTACACAATCAACCATGGCTAGGAAATTAGACTTTTGAATGGCAGCCCTGATTCAGAATGTGCAAGACTGCTTCATTGTGCTAAAATGTTTTAAAAGTCACATGGGTAGCTTAACATATGTACTTCCAGGTTTTAGAGGTAGCCTACCTCTGAATGCCTGATGCAAGGGAGTGGCAATGGGATATGAGTATCTTGTTATTTTGTGTGCTC
Source organism: Tiliqua scincoides (assembly GCF_035046505.1). Lineage (NCBI taxonomy): Eukaryota > Metazoa > Chordata > Lepidosauria > Squamata > Scincidae > Tiliqua > Tiliqua scincoides. The sequence goes on from NC_089824.1 coordinate 191,039,042, forward strand.
CCTGAGGCATTTGGTGAGCTAGTGTGAGATACAAGAAGCTGGATTAGATGGGCCTTTGGCCTGATCCAGTGGGGCTCTTATGCTCCTATGTATATGTATTCAGAAATAAATCTGATTGAACTAAGTGCAAATTACTCTTAAGAAGGTAAGCATAGGATTGAAAACCTAAGCTTGCATTTTCTAGCGTCTTTCAAATCTGTGATATTTAAACTCTATTTTTCTGAAAACACAGAATAATGCCTGCACCTCTCTCTCTCTCTCTCTCTCTCTCTCTCTCTCTCTCTCTCTCTCTCTCTCTCTCTCATTTTTGCTTTGCTTACATATACACAAAAGCAATACCCAATGTTATTTAAAAATAGAATTACTCTATTCATGTCACCATTCACACATTATAAGACAGATGCCCTTTCTGACTCCAAGGTTATGTATTTATTACATTTCAGTCCTGCTCTTCTTTCTCCAGGGAGCTCACTGTGATGCCCCTAGGTTGTCCCCCTTCCTGATCTTTATCCCCACAACACAAATGTGAAGCGGGCCAAGTTGAAAGATAGCGACAATTCCAATGTTACACAGGGAACTTTGCGGCTAATTTGAAGAACAGGATCTCCCTGGTTGGAGTCAAATGCTCTAGCAAGTACACGAAAAAAATTTAAAAGTGAAACTCTTTAGATTATATTGAAAGTTTCTATTCAGTAGATTCCCTGCCTCAGTTATGTTACTCCAAATCAAGACAATATCTTCTGTAGGCCAGAGCACTAACCATCACCATCACTTTGATTCAGTAGCCAATGTGATAGTGTTAGGCTAAGAATTCTGGATTCAGACATCTGCTCAAACATGAATTCACTTGTGGCCCACAATCTCCTCCATATAGCTCAGGGCTGTTTACATGGGTTGCCCTCTTTTCATGCTTACAACATCCCTGTGAAGTAGGCTGAGAGATAGTGATTGACCCAAGGTCACCCATTGAACTTAGTTGCTGCTCAGGAATTCAAACTAGATCCTTCTTGGCCCTAATCCCAAACTGTAACCAATATGCCAATCTGAATCTAGAGAAAGAAAAGCACTGTAACCAAGAGGCAGCCCAATCCATCGCATCTCCGAGCAGTAATGCAGCAGCGCCAATGTGGCACTCACTGCATCCCACAGAGTAGTTTCAGCCTCCAGAGGCCTCCTCTGGGCAAGAGAACATTTCCCAAGGGAACTGGCTGGCCCAGTATCACTGGACCTGTGCCAGTGCTATCACTGGCTCAAGTTTTCATAGACTCATGTAGGTGGATCAAGCCCACCTTGATCCAGGAAGGGGGCCTGGATTTGGCGAAGGCTGCTACCAAACCTTTCCCACCTCTGTCACCAGGGTCTAGGAGAGAGGGGTAAAGGGGGTAATTTGTACCCGGACCCAGGGTCAAAAAGGGGGCCCAAGAGCCAAAGAAGGGGGCCAGAAATTTCCTCGGATCTTACATTTTCCTATCTACTCACTTTTTGCCCTCAGGTGATGCTGGGGACACTACCATTAGTCCACATCCTGAACCATGACCTGTGTTTTCTTCAGGCTGATTGTCAGTCCAAAATCTTGGCAGGCCTTGCTAAAACGATCCATGAGCTGCTGGAGATCTTTGGCAGAGTGGGTAGTGATAGCTGCATCGTCGGCAAAGAGGAAGTCACGCAGACATTTCAGCTGGACTTTGGACTTTGCTCTCAGTCTGGAGAGGTTGAAGAGCTTTCCATCTGATCTGGTCCGGAGATAGATGCCTTCTGTTGTAGTTCCAAAGGCCTGCTTCAGCAGGACAGCAAAGAAGATCCCAAACAAGGTTGGTGCAAGAACACAGCCCTGCTTCACGCCGCTTCGGATGTCAAAGGGGTGTGATGTGGAGCCATCAAAGACAACAGTGCCCTTCATGTCCTTGTGGAAGGATCTGATGATGCTGAGGAGCCTGGGTGGACATCCAATCTTGGGGAGAATCTTGAAGAGGCCATCCCTGCTGACCAGGTCATGGTTCAGGATGTGGACTTACCTCCCTGCATTACAATCTCTGCGCATGAACTGGAGGTTGTCCATGATTTTGTGTACCTTGGCTCAACGATCTCCGACACTCTTTCTCTCGATACCGAGCTAAACAAACGCATCGGTAAAGCAGCTACCACGTTTTCCAGACTCACAAAGAGAGTCTGGTCCAACAAGAAGCTGACGGAACATACCAAGATCCAGGTCTACAGAGCTTGTGTCCTGAGTACACTTCTGTACTGCAGCGAGTCATGGACTCTTCACTCACAACAGGAGAGGAAACTGAATGCTTTCCACATGCGCTGCCTCCGACGTATTCTCGGCATCACCTGGCAGGACAAAGTTCCAAACAACACAGTCCTGGAACGTGCTGGAATCCCTAGCATGTATGCACTGCTGAAACAGAGACGCCTGCGTTGGCTTGGTCATGTTGTGAGAATGGATGATGGCCGGATCCCAAAGGATCTCCTCTATGGAGAACTCGTGCAAGGAAAGCGCCCTACAGGTAGACCACAGCTGCGATACAAGGACATCTGCAAGAGGGATCTGAAGGCCTTAGGAGTGGACCTCAACAAGTGGGAAACCCTGGCCTCTGAGCGGCCCGCTTGGAAGCAGGCTGTGCAACATGGCCTTTCCCAGTTTGAAGAGACACTTTGCCAACAGTCTGAGGCTAAGAGGCAAAGAAGGAAGGCCCATAGCCAGGGAGACAGGCCAGGGACAGATTGCACTTGCTCCCAGTGTGGAAGGGATTGTCACTCCCGAATCGGCCTTTTCAGCCACACTAGACGCTGTTCCAGAACCACCTTTCAGAGCGCGATACCATAGTCTTTCGAGACTGAAGGTTGCCAACTAACCATTAGTGTGTGGCTGCAGCTACTGCAGCTATTGGCAAGCTATATATGCTGGGCCAAGGAATGTATACTTGACACTCCTTAACACAGTGTCAAGTCTGGGAGGAAGCTATACTGCTAAAGTAGTTCTTTGATTTGTAGATCTGCTTACCATGAAGTATCATAGAGGAGCTCAGGGACACAGCTGCAAGGCTACAGCTGCTGCAGAAGCACGTTTTGGTCTGCACAGGACACTTTCCATTCTAGTGCAAACCTAAATATGATGGTGCTAATTTTCTGCATGATTTTCTATATTTAAAAGATTTTGGAGAGATTTAGGAGTGTGCTTGGTTTTCTGTGTTACTGTATCTAGCTGCTGATGCCACATGAGTGGGTAAACCTGGGCTCCAAAGACTTTTCCAGCTGTCTCCACCCTCTCCCTCACCCTGCTTTGCCCCTCTCTGCCCCCATTCTGATCACCCATCACCACCCTCCCCCACTCTTTCACCCCTCCCCGTTTTGCAAAGGGACCCAAAGGAACTTTGTACCCCCTGATAAAATTCCCCTCAAAGGCCCTGTATGTCACTGCCCCATTCTGCCCACCTCCACCCACCTCCCACCCTCTGCACAATCCTACCTAGGGTGATGGGTGTCCAGAGTCCACGGCTGTGTGATGCTGTTGGCCGCCAGCCCGCATACTCTGGTGTGGGGCTGTTTGCCACAGCTGGAAAGTGCCCAGCACCCTTGGAACACTTGTTCCAGAAATGCTAGCCCGTTAGGTTTGGGCTGCATATCCCCTAACCATTTTGCCCATCCAAAGATATGAAAGTAGATTAATAGTTCATGGCTTCCTTACCAGGGGATAATGGTCCCTTCACTGTAACATACTAATTGAGTGTACTTTAAAAATGAATCAGGTCATGAGAAATGGTATTCCTTCTGCTGTATTCAGGTTTTAATACTTGGCTATTGAGGATTATTCCTGTTTTAATTAATTGCTTATATTGAGGATTATTCTTGTTACGGCTGGTATTAAGTAACACCTTGGTTAATGCTGAACATTTTTTGTGATATGGTCTGGGAAAGCACAATTCTTTTTGACTAACTGCAGTGAATTTTTTTTTTAAAAGTTTATTACTATCAGGATGTAGAAGCTGACAATGTAGCTGACCAGACATAACAAATAGCAACAGTATGAGAACAGAAACTTAGCATCTGCATCTGTGAAAAACACATAATATTTTGCAAGGACAATGAGCCATGTCTGAGGAATGATAAGGGAAACCTCTCTGTGTTCCTTCTGCTATGTGTTTCGCCCTCCATCATCTGTTGCAGTCACTTGGGGAGGCCCGTGCTGCCTGGACACAGGCTTCTCAACTGTGATCCCAGTTTCGCAAGGCAATGCCTAGTCTAACTTAGGCTGCAATCCTAACCTCACTTTCCTGGGAGCAAGTCCCATTGAACACAATAGGACTCACTTCTGAGTAGACCTGCTTAGGATTGTGCCCCAAAGGCTGTAACATTGCCGGGGGGGGGGAAGCAGCTGCCCCCACCATTGCCAATGGCTTGCCTACCCCACCTGCCACCCCACCCAGGCAAGTGGCAGTGGCTGCTTGCCTGGCTTTTCATTTCGTGCAGTGGTGGCTGCTTCCCCAGTTGCTATTGCCACCCACTTACCTACTCAAGCAGGAGAACACCTGGTGATTAGGACAATGGATATATTTACCCAGTGCCATCTATGCGCTTGATGCTTTACAGTAGAAGAGAAGGTAGGTCTCTGCACTGAAGAGTTCACAATCTGAAATAAACACAAGGGAGGCAATGGAGGAAAATGGTACCAGGGTGGATGGGGAAGGATATGTATTTCATGTGCACATGTAATATTTGGGGTTTGCAATGGCATTTGCCACAAGGGGTTACAGCAGCTCCTGGGGCTTCTCTTAGGGATTCCCCCCCCCACAAGATTTTGAGTTCATCAGAGCTCATCTTCAGACTGTTGCAAATTACAGACTTTGCAACTGTTCCATTTTTTTTTTTTTTTGCTTTCCACCCCTTTCATTGTTTTTACTGAACAACCAGCTTGAGGAAGAGTTCTGTGGAAAGCTGGCTCACTGCTTTGTGTCTTTTTAGTTCATCCTAAAGTTGGTCCTTTAGGTTTGAAAGTACAGTACTCTTCTTGCTTTTGGACAGAGTGGCTTCTGCTAGGTGGTCTTTCTTGCTTGTGATAGCTGTTCCTTGTTGTTGTCATTCTTGCTGCTGCTGTTGCTGTTGTTATCATTTCTGTGTATAGATGATATCCATTTTCACCCACACTGCCTATCTTTGTCGCATCACTTCCATTTTTAGCCCATCTGAGGAAACATTCTACTATCTTATTTGCAACACACTAACTTTCGTGGTTATTTCACATCATTTGCATTCAATCTCAAACTCTCAGAGAGAGAGAGAGAGAGAGAGAGAGAGAGAGAGAGAGAGAGTTCTGCATTGTGTTAATTTATGATATACTGCATGGAAAGTCATACTCTTACATGGTTGCCTCACCTGATGACAACATACAGCTAACCTTTTTAGGTAAACCTTTTTAGACAACCAAATCTAGTTGTGTCCTAGTGAAGAAAGTTGAAGGCTGTTGCCATGGCATTGAGGTATCTCCAGAGAGAGAGAGAGAGAGAGAGAGAGAGAGAGAGAGAGAGAGAGAGAGAGAGGCATCTGTATTTCCTAACCAAGGCTAAAACCCCATACACCTTACACATACATACACACATCCTTAAGCATTGGAGCAAACCATGGTTTCCCACAGAGTCACATCTTTCAGTGCAGTTTCTGTGGAAGGAAAGAAGAAATTGCCTGTTTTGCAGATTAGAGGCTATTCAAGGAGTGTGTGCGTGTGGGGTGGGAAGAGATGGGGAGAATGATGACAATTGGAAAGAAAAGAATAAATCAGTCTTGCCACCATCCATGATTTATTCATGAGACATGTGAATTTTGCATTTAAATTTGACATTCTCATGATCTCAATATTGTATATGCAAATCTAAAGATTTCTGCATCCCTTCACATTCTTGATTCAAGTATGCTCTCAGTTTTTTCCAGTCCTCCTGTGAATACAAAACTAGCAGTCCTCAAATAAATGCTGTTTCACTCACGGCTTATTCCTTTCCACAAATCCAAAGAATGCAGTCGATATAATGTATTAATATCACATTGTTTAGATATTAATTGTCATTATTAATCATTCTGTTTTGTTATGTTTGTGTTTTGTTTTTTCTTTTTCTTGGTGGTTTATTTGCAGTTTGGTTTTTGTCTTCTCTAAGTATCTGTCATGACCAAATAGGAAATCTGAGTGTTTTTATCTGTCAGTATACTTACAAATAATTCAGAACAGCATATCAGAATTAGAAAGGATGGTAAATGTCATCCAGCCAGGAACAAATATCGTATACCATGTGCCATGCCTGAATGTAAATTTTCAAATACAAATATTTAAAGTGTCAGTTGATAAGTAAGAAAAAACGCCCTCCTCTTATTTGCTTGCCAGTTTTAAAATTACAGTGTGAGTGCAGACATAGCTACTTGTTAGTTATTAACAGAGGAGCCACCAAATTTCCCAAGCTGAAGGAAATAAGGTCACATAAAAGGCTGCATCCAATTGATGGAAGTAGCTGCTAATAACTCACACAATCCATGATATTTTTATTTTTAAGTAGTTATGTAATTTTGTAACCCACCCTATTCCACCCAGCTATAAAATAGGTCAATTGGACCTTATCCTTTCCTTAACATCTTTCATCTAAAGTAGCGGTCTTTAACCTTTTTCATGCCATGACCCCAATAAATAATTAAATAAATAATGAGATAGGGGACCATTGGTTGGCCCCGCCCCCTCCTGGGTCCTGATCTAACCACTCCCTGCCCCTGCCTGTTATGCCCTCCCAGTGCTGTTCACTGTAACCAAATATTCTTATTAGAGAGATCGGAAAGAGTTACCATGAAGCGGCACTAGTGAAAGCTATTTTAGCACAGTTGCCAAGATCCTGAGCAGGACAGGGACACAATCTCCTGGTACCTGAAAGAGTCCACCAGATGCCTCCCCCTTTATCTGGTGGTGCTCTAGACCAGTGGTCTTCAGTGTATCTAGTCCAGTGGTAAAATAAATAACCTTTTTTATTCCTGGAAGTTGCTGCGACCCCACAGCTGAGGCTTTGTGACCCCATTGGGGTCCTGACCCCAGAGTCGAACACCACTGATTTAAAGGGCATGGGGGAAACAACAAAGGAAGAGAAACAGAGAAGATGCCCGACATTAACGCCCCCCCACCCCGCTTCCCCCAAGAATCTGTTTAAAATTAAATGGCAGCAATAAATCTGGTGCAGGGATATTATAGAAACTAACATTTCAGTGCTGTTGGGCTCTGCCACCGGTGGAACTCTTGCAGAGAGGAAGAGCAAACAGGAAGGCATGAAGCTGCCTTTTACCCAGTTAGGCCATTGATCTGTCTAGCTCAGTATTACCCACTGACAAAAAGTAGCTCTACCTGGAGATGTCAGTGACTGAACTTAGGATCTTCTGCATGTAAAGTATGTGCTTGACTACTGAGCTATGGAGTTTCCCCTATCCATAGCATATGGACCATTGCAACAGCTGAAGGGGGGGAAAAAAACTTGCCTGGCTACGTCCTTAGTCTAAGGGTTGATTTACTCATTAAATTGCATGAAGCATAACTCTATGAGAGGTTCTAAATGTCCTGAATTTCCTGGTTGGTTTGAGTTATTAAACCTGCTTTGGTGATGCTTGTGAACTACTGCTTCTCTATACCAAGAATTCTCATGAGAAGCATTTGGATTCTTGAGAGATTCTCCCTTTCTGCTTAATGAGGTATTTTGGAACTTTTAAGGGCATCTTAATTTGGAAATTTTACTGGTAGATGAACAGTCTATTTCCCTTAAATTTCACATGGCCTAGATAACAAAGCACAAAAGCACACAATCCAGTGGGGATCATAAGGCATAAGACTTACGATTAGAAGGACTATCAGCCCAAACCTATGCATGTCTACTCAAAAGTAAGTCCTTTTATAGCCATTGGGGCTTACTCCCAGTTAAGTGTGGGTAGAATTGCTGCCTATGTTGTTCAACCAACAGCTAAATGGACAGAGAAGATTTCTGTATTCCTTCTTACTCGAGGAAGCAGTTCATCTTTTGCATATTATTCCTGCAAAAGACTTCTGCAAAAGATGCATATTTTGCAGATTATTTCTACCTTCTTTGGGGGTTAAACCAGGGGGGAGGGAAGGGAATTCATTTCTTTTTAAGCACTTACTATGGCCAAGTCATTCACTTCAATTAACAGTTGTCACGAACAAGGGTGAAGTCACCAAATCAGGTACAAAAAATATGCAGAGAATATATTCGAAAGCTATGAATAATCAGAATCACAATACATTTCAGAATACATAGCTCTTCTTGGAGGAAAAAATAACACCAAATGTAAAAGAAACTACATATAAAAGAAGAACACTGAGATAGGACTATCTGTCTTAGGGCCAACTCCTATCCAATTTTCCAGCGCCAGTGCAGCCATGCCAACAGGGCATGCGCTGCATCCTGCAGTAGGGGGGCAGTCATGAAGGCATTCCCAAGGTAAGAAAATGTTTGTTCCTTTTCCTCAGGGCTGCATTGCAGCTGCACAGGCAGTGGAAAGTTGGGTAGGACTGGGCCCTTAGGCTTATAAGGTTCTTCATACTGACTCTGACAGATTTTGTATTTTGAGTAGGGGTGTGTGTGTGTGTTTAAATGTAGAGGCCTGCTTGGAAGGCAACATAAATGTATTCCTGGCACACGATACCAGCTATACCACAAAATGGCTGAAGAAGAAATAGCAGTGACACCTAGAAACTAAGTTTACCCTTCCAAAAAGAAAAAAGAAAAAGAAACTCAACAGGAAGAACACCAGAAATCTCAGCTATTACACTACAAAATAAATTAATCTTGACATTTAATCCTAGATCAATTGGTGAATTTCACAACAGATGGTTTTTCTTGTCACTCTAGCAAATGACGATAAGCAAATCTGCTTTAAAAAATTAGAATTAATTTCCAAAGTTCAGCTAACAGCCTTCTCAATAGACTGAAATTAAATGCAAAAGTTCTGGGGCAGCTCCATGATACGGAATAAGTTTCAAAGAGCTTAATACTTCTTGGTTTTGAAGGTGGTGATTTGCAAAAAGAAATGAACAAATGCAGCCTTTGCCAAATGATTCAAGGAACAATTTCAGAAAGTTCCACTTTTAAATGGAGAAGGAGAGGGGAGACTTTCTCCTTACAAATGTAGCATTTATCAAGGCCAGGCTGAGTGTGTTCTGCTGGACAGAGACCCTGAAGTCAATTGCTGCAGGCTTGAGATACTGGAAGTGAAGCAGGCACTATTGTGATGACCAGGAAAAGGAGAGAGTGGGAAGCTTATATTTATAGCACATTTGGCCAATCCAGAGAATTTGTACTGCCAGTCAATCACAGGGGCCCATATTACACACCTCTTTTCTGTTCAGCGCTGGAGGAGGGCTCTGACACCTGAGCATATACAGTTCATTATAGTTTTATATAGGGGGAGGGTGGCAACCAAGTCGGATTGGGCCCAGGGTGGTACACATCATATCCTATCCCCCTTCCCAGGCGAGATCCACCAACATGAGTCCATTTGGACTTACACTGGCAAATTAGCAGGCACAAGTCCAAGTAGACCCATTGCTGTGGGCAGGGCTTTCCCTGGGACAAGGGAAGAAATATCTCCTTATCCCAAGGAGACCTCCAGACTTCAGGTGTCCCTCCAGGATGCAGTGCAAACTACACTGGCGCCGCTGCATTGGTGCAGGGGAATTTTGTTAGGATTGGGCTGTAGGCCAGGAAGCCTTAGCCTCCGTCAAACAGCTTTGTCAGAGCTTTGATTTAAAGGTAAGAAGGTAGGAAAGAGATGCTGTGTCCTTTCCCATCCACTACGATTGCTTTACAACTCCCTCTCTGATGCAGCCTAGCCTCTTAATACATTGATGGAGAAGGGTAGTTATAAGAAATGACATCTTTGTTTTGGGAGGAAATTGCTCAACCTACTTAGATTCAGTCATATTGATGGAAGCTAAAAAGCAAAATAGTTCTATCCAGCTAAAAACAGAAGATACAATTCATTCCAGTTCAATTCCATCTGGTATGAATTGGGCCCCTGATTACCTTGAATTGGGAAGATGAGTGCATTATTAATTGATAACCTTTGAGAAGGATTTGGTTATGGACAAATTCTTTCTATATAACACCCTTCAGTGAAATAACTTTCCGCCAAGTCTTTCCAAAACCTGACAAATGCAAAATTAATTAGTGTCCACAAAACCCTATGGGGAATTCTTGTCTTATTTACATCAATATCAGAGCAGAGGAATTCCCTCGCATTCAGTGGAAATCACAGAGTTAAATATGAAAGAAAACATTTTTGTGCCAGTCAGGGTTGGGAATCAGGATTAAGTTGTAAAGGTGCAGAGATCTTTTAAGCTCAAAATCTTGCACAGTTACCACCAGAAGTGAATGATTTTGCCTCACATATTAAATCAGAAGCATTGCAGATTCAGGAGCAGGAAAAGGAATTAGGCTCTTTTACCGGTGACCAGTGATTTTCAATCTTTTTTATCTCATGGCACACTGACAAAGCACTAACATGGTCAAGGCACACCATCATTTTACCATTGACAAGGCACACCATTCTGGTGGAGTAGGGGCTCACATCCTCCAGTTGCCCTACCAATGAATTACCCTCCTCAAACTCCCACGGCACACCTGCAGACCATCCACAGCACATCAATGTGCCACGGCACAGTGGTTGAAAATTACTGTCAGTGACATGGACTGGACCATGCCACTTGGCTTGCATCCTTGTAAAATAGACTCCATTATTACAGTGTATCAAGTTCTGATCAGTGCTACATGCACACAAACTGGATTAGTTTACACCAGCAGCACAAAGGGATGATCCCATATATGCTATTTCATCCATGTTATGAAGAAGCAACCAGCATCTTCCAGAATGTACACAGTCCCATCAATTTCATTTCTGCCTTTCCCATAGTACTGAGGTATTCAATCTGTGTGTTCCGCCTCCCTAGTGAGGCGTGGCTAGCCTCCAGGGGCGTCACCAGGCATCTCCGGGAGAGAAGTGGCCGCAAGCTGCTCTGCTGCTGAGCTCTGCTGAGTTCAGCTGCACTGGTTGCCTCCTGACTTGCTGCTTTTCTGAGGCTGAGAACGAGGTGGGTGGGACAGTGTGAGAAGAGGTGGGTGGGGCAGTGTGAAACATGGTGGGGGGAGGTGGGAGAGAAGGCTGGCTGGGCAGGCAGAGGTGCTGCATCTTAGCATGGAGCTCTCTCCATGTGCAACCTCGCCCCAAGGACTACATTTCCTAGTGTGCCCCTTGCCCTGAGCATCCTGGGATTGGTCAAGGCTGGAGGAGAGAAGAGTGCAGAGGTGCAGCATCTCAGCAGCACAGGGGTGCTCCTGGCAGGCTTCAAACTGGGAGGGAAGAGTAAGTACAGGCAGTGCAGTACTTTCCTCTGCTCCTAGTGGGGGGGGGGGTGTCCAAATGCCCCAGCCTGCATCCCTCCGTCTTGCCTGGGGGAACAGGGGTGGCATCTGCATGCTGGGTGTATGTGTGTGAGCAGCCCCGGTCTACTTTGGGGTGAGTTGTAATCTTGCTGTATGTGGCTGCAATCCTTTCCACACTTTCCTGGGAGTAAGCCCCATTGACTCAAATGGGACTTACTTCTGACTAGACCTACATAGGCTTGGGGCAGGGGTGCTCAAACTTTCAACTTTAGGGATGCCGGACCTTTAACAAGTGTATAGAAGAGAGAATTGCAGCAGGTGCAACTTGTCATCCCACAGATCACAAGCTGCACCTGCTGAAATTCTCTCTTCTATACACTTGTTAAAGGTCTGGCATCCCTAAAGTTGAAAGTGTTCAATGGGACTTACTCCCAGGAAAGTGGGGTTAGGATTCCAGCCAAACAGTCTCTGGGTCTCAGTTTGCAATTAGCAGATACACACAAAACAAAGTCTTCCCCTCCCCCAGCAAATTCATCACTTCTCTTCCCCTCCCCTTTCCAAAACCCTCCAGGTGTGCTGCTAACAAACTCAGGGCACAATCCTAACAGGTCTACTCAGAAGTGAGTCCTATTTTGTTCAATGGGGCTTACTGTCAGGTAAGTGTGGTTAGGATTGCAGCCTCAGAGTGCTGGCAGCCTTGTTTCTGGTGTATAATTATAACACCTTCATCCCCATTTTGGGTGTAACTGAGGTGAGGTGTTGTAATGGGGAGCCGTGGCCAATGGCTTCAAGGATCAGGGGAGGTGCAAGCCGGAAAAGTTTGAGATCCACTGCCATAGTAGAAGCAGGAAACTGGCAAAACCTTTGAGCATGGTGATCACCAGACCTATATTTATTTATTCTGTATTTATTAAAATAATTCATAAGCCACCTTTCCGATGCTCAAGGCAGTGTGCAACAATACACAACAGAATCTAATCAATCTAATACCAAAAAATGCAAACAATACAAGAAGAGTGCAACAGTCATAACAAAACTGCTACTACACAGCAGCACTAAACACCAACCTGAAAAGCTGTGTTTTGCACCTCTACAGAATGTCATCAAAGAAGAGGTATTATGAACATCAAGAGGAAGGGCGTTCCACAGCCTTGGAGCACCAAGTGCAATGACCCTACTTCTAATCATGCCTGTGCTTATTTCATGCGGAGAAGGAATCCAAAGCAGGGCCTCACTGGATGAAACAAGTAAGCACAGAGGAATATGCAAGGAGAGGTGGTTGAGATCTGTGGGGCTTGGTCATGATGGGCTTTAAAGATGAGCTCTAGGTGAGCATCTTGCACAGAAGCAAAGTGGCAGTGCGATACAATTGGTACAAAATAAATTGTGTTTTTTTTTGTTCATCTCCCCACATCCATTAGAGATGTACCGAAACATTTTGCACTAGCTGGAGTTTCTGAGTTTGCAAGGACAGCCTCACATACAGTAGTCGAGCCCATATCCTATCCAGTGGAGATGGGTTGTAGTGCTGAGGGGATCTGGCAGGCAGATCACAGAAAGGAGCACTAGCAATAGGGGCAGCTTTTCAGGGTAATCAGGATAAGCCTATAAGACTAACCTGTGTTCTGGCAGTGCAAGGCCCTTTGTGGTAGCAAGAAAGCCAGATGGATGTTGCACACTTCTGGGTGGCTGCTGCTGCAAACGGGCAGAAGTTCAGTGCATGCATCAGAGGTATGGGGAGTTTAGGGGTGGAGGAGGGCTGGGGCAGGGAGGGGATGGAGAGAGTGGATCCTCCAGCAAACATTATCAGGATCTAGCCTATTTTCACATAAATGTGACAATATAAGGGAAAAAGAAAGGATAATGGTTTCCACTCTGTCCCGCTTCTTTCCTCAGACCTATGCCAGCTTATGCCACCAGGAAGTCTATGCAGAGGTAAATAGAAAATATTTTTCCTTACCCCTGGCATATTGGAAGGGAGGGGGAAGCAGATTAATCAGCAGAAGCACTCCCTTCCTATGGTAAGATATCCCACCACCCTGGCTAGTTGCTATCAGTGAAACACACATAGGAGCGGAGGCTTGGTTAAGGTTTCATTAAGAAAAAATACTTTACTCACAGTTCACAGTTGTATATGGGCATCTTCTGATTGTGCTCAGAGGCCCTACTACTTTGGAACAGAGAACCCTAGAGCTGTTCCCTTTGTGTGGAAGTCTGATGAGGATGGCCTGGCAGGCATGGAACCCTAGCTGAGCACATCCTTCTCCTTCGATGTCAGGAGGGAAAGAAGGAATGTGAGAAGGTGAGGAGGAAGGAAGGAGTGTTAAAGACCACATCTCCTACGAGAACCATAAAGGGGCAGGTAAAGAGGTCTCAGATCTGGACATTACAGTGCCCTCCAGAGTCCTGTAGGTGGCACTGCATCCAAATCCCAACATGGCAGACCTTCTGATTGGTAATGGTTGGCAACCTTCAGTCTCGAAAGACTATGGTATAAGCCTACAGCACCCGGTATTCCCAGGCGGTCTCCCATCCAAGTACTAACCAGGCCTGACCCTGCTTAGCTTCCGAGATCAGACAAGATCGCGCATGTGCAGGGTAACAGTTGCTGCCAGACCTTCTGATTACCCCCTAACCATTGGATGCAGCACATGCGGCATCATTGCTAATGTTGAGGAATAGGACTGGTGTGTAAATAAGGATGGCAGTTGGAGATGCAGTGTTCATTTTTCTTTCTTTTCAGTGGATTCGCCAGTGATAATCAAACACTTCTAGAGTGTTCCCATTATTGTCTCCAAACCATTAACCATTTGAAAATCTAAGTTGCTGCCCAAAATGGCTGGGAGTTTGTGCATGATGAACCTGTGGCATATTTGAAATGCAAAAGCAAAGAACAATGTGCTTTCCCTCTGAATGATAAATGTGCTTCTCCTCCACAAATATCCATTCTTTTGACTCCTTTCTCAAGCTTTGTACAAACACAAAGAGAAAAAAGAAAGGGTAATGCTGTCCAGTTTACAAATGAAAAAGTGAAGTACCTCTCCTAAGATGATTTGCTTTATCATACAAAAAGCCCATGGCTGAGTTTGGAATGTAAATTACAAGTCCTTCTTCCATGCGCTGCCTTTTCAGTTACTGCATTACTTACCTTTCAGATGGCAAAGGTTTTTGCTTTCCAAACCATAATATGCTATGTATGTAGAGCAAATGCAAACAGACACTGGCCCCAATTCAGCTAATTTTAACTGTAATTTGTACCCATTGTAACCAAGCTACACACAACTCACTTAAAGTCCCATTGCTTTCAGTGGAAGTTAAGGCCAAGCACAACATGACATTGAATGCATTGCATATGTTTTTTTTTGTTTTTTTAAACTTAAAAGAGTAGCCACTGAGGGTCCTAATCAGGATCCGAAGCATGGTGCAAAGGTAGTCCCAGCTAAAATGGAACTCTTGCTCTGTAGTCCCAGCTAAAATGCACCCCCAGCTACTATTAACCTCAGGGGGGAAGTTCCCATTAGTGGGAGTTTCTCTCTCTGGGTCAAAGAAGTCAAGAGGGTAATTTTAACTGAGACTGTAGCATCAAGGAAAAGGGTTAAACATTATCTCCCTTGCAGGCTACAGTCCAAATCCTGACCTCTTTCTGTAGCCTGCTATTAAGCTCAGAAAAATGCAGACACAGGGTCAAATTATATGTTCAACATAATATGTAGTATGATCCTCAGTTCCAACTAACTTCACCTAAGGATATACTGATATTTCAATGACTGATGATAATGGTGAAGATGAATAATCCATAAATTATGTGTCTACGTTTTCAGATTCTCATTGTTTATTCTCAAAATAGGCTTGCATTCAAATGTAAGCTAATTCCTAAAAATTGTAAAAGATTAGTAAAGAAAGTCAAGGAGGCGTCCTGCAAAAATGTCTCTCTGCCTGTGTTCGAATTAGTTACATCCCAATTAAATGGAGTATTTACCAGCCTGTGGAAGATGAACCAAAAACCTGAAAATGTTGATGATGCCAGAGGATTTTGTCTCCTGAAATGGCAACAGGCTTGATATGCCAACAGAAAAAAAATCAAGACAAATAATTTTAGTGGTAAAATTCTGTGGCTCAAAGCATTGCTGTTGTGATACTGACCAATTGCCACAAAACATTAAGGGCAGGCATATATCGAATTCACTGCAAAATAACTGTGGTTACACTATCTATGACTTCCAATACTGACAGACTAGAAAGTGAGCTTCAAAGATCCAGGCAGGAATATTCAAAAAAGTCGCATTTAAATCTCATGAAAATATTTGCATGGGTAGTGCTTAAATTCACGTTTGATCCATTCAAGAGGAGAGGAAACCGACACATGATGTTCCTGACCACTCCATTGTATATCATGAATATTGAATATCAAATAATGTGCTCCAAAAAAGCAGTTTATGATCAAACTACAATGTTAATATTTTCAAAAGTATTGATTGCATTTGAATAACAAATACAGAAAAGACCTGTGATTTTCTTTCGGCTGCCAGATATTTCAAGACCAACAAACAAACAGACCTGAAGTATTGTTTCAATGAAATTTTCTGATGCAGTTATGCTTTTCCTTTTTAAAAATGTGTTTTTTTCTGATTTTAAAACCAGAAAAAATATAAAAGATGCTTTAAGTTTAAGATAAAAAATAATTTTATATTGAAATCTCAGCATATAATTGACAGTTCTCCAGTACAGTGGAGTTGTCCACCAGTGTGAAGACGTCTGCCAAGTTGCTTCATTGCTCACAGCTCCTTGATAAACCAACAAGCCACATGAGCTCTGTGCTGAGGCAGAGGTAGCTCAAGAACAATCTGATCCACTGTTCAGGCCATCTTGGTGTTGCAGAGATTAATCAGAGCTCCAAATGAGTTGCTGGCCCTAGCATCAGGAAACTTCCCAAGAGCCATCAGGAATCCTTCTGGATCCATCAGTCTTTGAGGGAAGACTATACAATTTGGTGTCATCCCTCCCTGCAGAGGTAAGGGGCTGCAATAAACCTCACCAGAAAGTGATCTGACCATGACAAAGGGGCCATTTTACAGCACAATCCTAACCAAATTCCCATGCAACAATGTAGCAGCACCAGCACAAGCTATGCTGCAACCTGTGAGGAATTTTGGCTGCTGGAGGTCTCCTTAGTGTGAGGGTTAAGCTCCTGCAGCTGCAATTAGTCATCTCAGACCTGCACCAGCAAGTTCATCTGTTCGGGCAATCAGGCCCAGAATGGGAGATAGGATACAGTGTATGCTGTACACCTATACACTGTATGGGCAGGAGGTCTGGTCTAGAGGGTGGAGCCTTTGTTTGCCTGAAGATAACATCCGAAGGTCGTCAGTTTGAGGCCACTGGCACTGTGAATGGCGAGACCTTGAAGCAGCTGACAAGCCAAGCCAAGTTATTCCATCTGCTCTTTGGTGTGAGCGAAGAAGCGTCTTGGCTGCCCTCCATGTGAGAGATGAAGGAGCTGCTTATCAGCTTGCGTGGGGGCCAGAATGTGACACCAGATCAGAAAGATCCATCTGAAATGTTGTGGTTCTTGAAAGATAGAACCTTTCTTCAATTGTAAAAATCCCTACGGGGATTTAGAACATCCTGCCCATGTAAACCGCCTTGAATAAAGTCCGAGGAGAAATCTGACGACCAAGAAAGGCGGTATATAAATACCTGTACTATTATTATTATTATTATTATTATTATTATTATTATTATTATTATTATTATTATTAATAATAATAATAATAATAATAATAATAATAATAATAATAATAATAATAATAATAATAATAATAATAATAATGCTGGCAATCCTGCCCCCTCCTGGGCCCAATCTGCCCACCTGTTACCCGTCCCATTCTACACCCTCCCCGCCCTCCCCCTGCCCCACCTTCTGTCGTCAGAGGTACCTGGACTAATGGGCATTCTTTGCTCTGCTCCTCTCTCCGTTCCTTTCTTCACCCATTCCTCTCTCCACCAGGGTATATGTGAACATTCCTCAATTCCTAGACTGCTCTGGTGGACAGTGGGGCCAAGGGACAATGTCAAGGGAGCTTTCTGAGGTAGGGGCTTAACAAAATAATTGGGAAGGGATGTATGGGTTTACCAGACTTTCACATTACAGGCACCCCTTCCCCCCATTAGTCTTTTAAATGGAGGGTCCACTTCATTAAGCTAGTCCATCTAGGGTTTTGTCTAAAGCTATTACCATTTGTTAAGTCCATATGTCTTAAGTCCATTTAATCATATGCTTGCCTAGCTGGAGGCACAATCCAAACATGGGTTTTGGAAAATTGGAGGCAAATTTAGCATTGAGCAAGTGCCAGGCTAGAACTTCTGAGATGTTGTTTCTGGGGTGAAAGCTTCAGCATGGACATGATACAGGCTGGAGACTTCAGCTTGACTTTGCTTCTTAGCAATTAGCTATAAATTGCTCAGTGGGTTGTGGATTAGTTGTGGGTATGTCCGTGTTTGAGATTACCATCTTATCATGTCTTTTCAAAGCAGCCTAACACACATAAATCTAGAAGGTGAGGTTTTTCCTTATCACTTTATCAGACAAAGCTCCACCTGGGTTCACACATATGTCTTATCATATGAAGTTTGGCACAAGACACAAAAGCATGGCCAATTAAGAAATCTAAACCACAGATCATATAACATGCCAGAGGACCTTGTAAAGGTATTATTTTATTTTCATGTCCTTGTATACCAAGTAAAAATAAATTGTAAAATTGTGCCGTGCTTCCAAAACAGATTGCGTCAGTCTTCTCTCTTTCAAATCAGGTTTTTTGATGCCTGTCCAAAAAAGGAAAACATCTTCATGAAATCATTGTAAGTGCCAGCTATTTAACCACCTGTCACTTTGTCATTGATGTCTACTCAATATTTGACAGGAAAAACATTATTTTGTCTACATATTATCTCACAACACAAGCAATGTAACACATACACAACAGTGCTTACCTATTGTGTGAAAATCTGTTGAAACAAAGAGAGGAAATTTCTCCCAGAAAACCAAGGCAATTGCTGGTAATTAATGGGACTGTTAGGTTTAGTCAAAACAGCCAAACAAAGCAAGGACCTCAGTGCTTTTCTTACCCTTTCTTAAGTTAACCTCTTCCTTCCTCCTAAAATGTAACAATCACATGTTGCCATTCAGTCCTATAGAGAAAAAGGCAATGAGATAGAAACCTCTCAAAATTACTGCTTCCAATTAACATCCTTTAAGCAACTCAAACATTTATTTACTATAAATAGATATGAATGACCATTGTTTAATAAATACATAATAAGATCTTATGTTATTGCTTACAGTCCACTCTTAGAAACTGGAGTGGAAAGCATATTGATTTAATTCTGTGGATTCTAGAGATGCTATTTATAGTGGGTTGCATTTTTTTTAAAGTCGCTGCTGCTAACTTGCTTGTATCTTGTTTTATTTATAGTGCATGACTGTTGTGATACTGACCAATCGCCACAAAACATTAAGTGCAGGCTGAGCACCATAGAGCAAAACTGCAGATTTTGCTTCTTCCAAATGCCTTGAAGGGACCCATTTGTCATGAGAGTGGATCACTGCAAGCAACCACTAGCAGAATGGTTTGTGTGAAGGCAACATAGATTGTGGATCACATTGATAGGAATGTGTTTGAGTATGGAGCGGGGACATTGATGGGCCTGTCTGGTAACCAAAAGTTAGCTTGGGTTATCATTTGATCCTTTCCAAATATATGATTGATTTCAAAGGAGAAGAGTTGCTTCTTCCATTAAACTGAATGGGGAAGACAACATGCTCAAGAGTTTCAACTTTATATCACAGCACATATTAGACTTTGGATTGGGCTATACATGACACCGACATTAATTAATATTAATTAACAGATTAACAGCAAAAAAAATAAATTTATTTATTCAATTTATACCTCATTTTTTAACCACATCGAATGGACTGTATATTGAAAGAAGGACTAAATGCTAAATAGTAATACTAAATGATGATAATGACGCAACACTTCTTCCTGTATAGTTTTTGGAAGGCCAAAGGCTAAAATACAGTAATTCAAAGTCCCTGAGCATTTCAGGGATATAATAATGAAACCTGAAAGGCATGTTCCACCAACATTAAACTTTCTTAAATCCCATTTATTTTAGTCTCCAAATTAAGCACACATCTAATTCTTCCATAGAACTCAGTGGGCCTTCAGTTGCTTAACTTTAGCTGCTTTGGCTCTATTTTTATTTTTCCTTATTTAATTTCTTCAGATCAATTTGCATAGGAGATTTAATGAGCAGGATTACAAGAGCAATGTTCGCTATTGTTTATGCTCCAAATATCTGGAAGTGGAGAAAAAGGCAAACATTTCTACATATTTAAAAGAAGCACAATAATTAAATGTGTGGAAAGAAACCATCTAGCAAATGTTTAGAAGAGTCATTTTGTATCGGCTGAAGAGGAGATGCTCTTTTCCTGGTGATGAAATGTGTTAATTTTCACAGGTTATAAAGGGATTAAATCCTATTTAAAATGAACAAAAAAAAGAAGAAAGAAATCTGTATGGTTTTTATTATGATGCTGCTAGCGGGGCCTGCACAATATGTGTACTCTAATATAATAGTCACAATCATAATTAAGATAATAATGCAGAACCTTGCTAATGACTGATAGGTTCATCACTAATTAATGAATTTTGTAGATAAACAAACCAGAATAGCACATCAGAAAATGTACTTTGTTCCATTATTTTGACTGCTCTAGTTCAATTTTAATTATTATTTCCTAATGTATTAGTTACTGCACTTGGATCAGCTCTATAAATAAAGCAGCAGTATGGTGACTTCTCCACATTGCATTATGCAACACATTTGAAATGAGCCACCCCATAGCAGTGGCTAATACCAGTTGGCGAATAGCTTGTGCAGTGTGTAGAGCTGAGCAAAGCAAAATGTGGAGCAAAATCATATTCGTTCTGTTGTGCTCTTCATTGGAGGATCTGAAAGCTACAGGTAAAAACTGATGCTTGTATTGAAAACACATGTATAGAGAGGTTGATAAATCTATCTGGAGATATTGGTCAGGATCCAAAGAGTTATTTTAGGCACACCCAAGAGTTTGGGCACGCTCTGTAGAATTTTTTTTTTAAGCCTTTTACTAGTAAACCCCTCAATGTCATTTGATCAATTAGTTATGGAAGTCCCCTTGCTTTAAAAAAACAACTCGCCACGTGACACAGGGAGCTGCTTTTCAAAAAATGAACACTCATTCACCCCTTTGCACATCTTTTTCTTTTAACCTGTGAGATCAATTACCATGATTCATATGAACACATAAACTACTTTATGCTGAGTCAGACCAGTGTCAAATCAAACTGACCAAAAACAATGAATATGATCCCCAATTGTATATAAAGCCATGATGCTAAGCAATTTTGTTGGCAGAAAAAGATTCTAGCTAGATCGAGATTTGCTTTTTAAGCACCTAAGGGCACAATCCTAACCCCTTAAGTCAGTGTTTTCCAGCACTGACATAAGGGCAATGCAGCTCTGAGGTAAGGGAACAAACATTTGCTTACTTTGAGGAGGCCTCTGTGAGTGACACCCAACTGCAGGAGGCAGCACATGTCCCATTGGCACCACTTTGCCAGTGCTGGAAAGCACTGACCTAAGGGCTTAGGATTGTGCCCTAACTTGCTTTTAAGCACCTAACTTGCACTGGAAACAGGCAGGCCAACGGGCCTGCGCTTCATCCAGCACAAGTTTGGGATCAAAAGCAGTGCAGCCCAAGGCAAGGGAAAACTTTTCCTCTTGCCCTTTATCGCACTGCAGCAGCCCCTACCTGATGAGGTGGCACAGATCTGAGCAGAACGGAGTGGCTAGGGGCCACTTCACACTGCCCGGGAATGAGACTAGGATCTGGCATAACTGCCAGATCCTGGCCCTGCCTCCTGCTCCCCACCTGTTTGCCCCCATGAATGACTGCCGATTGCCCTCCCCTGCCCCAAAACGCCTAACTCCCGCCTCCTCTCCAATCTCCCCACACACACCTGACCCATGCATGGCCAATGCAACTCACCTCTCCAGTGCCTGCATCGGTGTGGGGAGGCCACTGCACAACCATGTGCCGGCTTATCTCCCCACAGAGTAGCACAAAAGTGCTTTACAGCATTTTTGCAACACTCTTAGGCCAGCGCAAGAGACTTGTGTTGGCCCAAGTGTCTCTCAGGATTGCGCCATAAATTACATAATATTATATTAGGTAACCATTTGCACTTTCTCATGTGAGAAAAACACCAGGAGTTACAATAACTGATAGCCAGATCCAGAGCTTTTTTTGTAAATAAAAAAGTGCAGGAACTCACAACTTGTCAATCTTTTATTTATTTATTTATTTATTTATTTATTTATTTATTTATTTATAAACCATTTTTTATAGGAGAAATAAAATATTTTTTATGTGCTTCCCCCCTAAAGATGAACTTACTTCTGAGTAGACATGCATAGGATTGGGCTGTCAATCTCCACATCCCCTTCCCCCTAGCTATTTTTTCTACACATGGGGAAAAATACTGTACAGGTGCACTTGTAGCGTGTAGTATGTAGGGTGGCACTACTTCGAGGAGAGGAAGCAGTAAATGGATTCTGGAAAATGGCTTACATGAGTTCCATGTAATAAAATTACTCTAAGCAACTGTGGGAGTAAGAACAAAAAAGGAATTCTTACATGAGAGGGGTCCTTAGGTGCACATAGAAACAGCTACGTTTGCAAACAAGCCATTAAATATGATTTAATTCAGGTATCAGAATACTCTGTGTCTTTGGGAAGGCGCTTGGCATGCAATTGTATGTTCTCTGCTGCCCTGAGCAGCCGCTGTGCATTGCTGGAGAGGAGCTGCAAATGCTGGCTGGCGGAGGGCATGCTTGTGGGGGAAGGCTGAGGAGGATCTCTGGCAAGGCTGGACAGCACGTTGTACACACGTAGAATCCCTTTTCACCTCCCCTTAGCATGTGAAAACGGATGCAGATATATATCTCTGCCAGGATTAAGAGCCCAATCCTAGGTATGTCTACTCTGAAGTAACTCTTGTTCTAGTCAATGGAGCTTACTCCCAGGAAAGTGCCTAGGATTGCAGCCTAAGAGCCCAATCCTATGTAGGCTCATAGGCTCAGAAGGCCATTTTAGTGAATGGGGCTTACTGTGGATAGGATGGCAGCCTCAGAGCCCCTCCTCTGCCAGTCTACTCAGAAGTCAGTCCCACTAGAGGCAGTGGGGCTTCCTCCCAGGAAAGTGTGGAGAGGACTGCAGCCACAGAGCCCTTCCTCTGCCAGGCTGCAAGGCTATGACACTTTCCTGGGAGTAACCCCCTTGGACACAATGGAACTTACTTCTGAGTAGACATGCTTGGGCTCTCAGGCTGCAAGGCTATGCAACTTTTCCCAGGAGCAAGCCCCATTGAGCACAATGAGACATACTTCTGATAGACACGCCTAGGCTCGTGCTGCAGATTGGCACGGGGCTGCACCAGCCAGCTTCCTTCCCCTCCTCCTCCTCCGCCAAGCCAGTACCTGGGCATTCCGTGGGTGCCGCAGCCCATCTTCCTGGCTGGCTGGCTGGCTGGCTGGCTGGCTGTCCGTCCTCCTCCTCGGCGTTGGCGCCTGTCCCGGCTTGGAAGCTGCGCTGGGAAGCAGAGCGCGGGGGGAGGGGAGGCAGGCTGGGCTCAGGCGAGAGCTTGGAGATGGGGGCAGGAGGGGGTTGTTGTGCAGTCAGGCAGGGGCCAGGCGCCCACCCACCCTGCACCCCCCAGCACCCACCCAGCGAATTCCTCTATTTTGCTCCCCCCCTGGAATGCCTCCAAAGGGGAGGGGCCCCTGCAGAAAGGTGCTGGAACTCCGTCCCCCCGCATTCCATTAGAAAAAAAGCCCTGGCCAGATCAGCCAAAGGTTGATTAGAGGCAGATTTTAACGAAATTAAAGACCTTGCAATTTGTAGTTTGAAATCAGTTTCCTCAGAGTAGCTTCCTGTGACTGTCCCTCTAACTGTGGGTCAGGACCCACTAGGTGGGTCGTGAGCCAATGTCAGGTGGGTCATGTAGCACCTAGCTAAGCCACCATTGAAAATACAGAGTCGATAATATAGGGTACAAAGCCGCTGGGCAGGGTGGGCTCCTGGCGGGAGAGAGGCCTGGTGCTTTGCTTGCCCTGTATAGGTTGGAAGATGGGACACTGGAAAGGGGGGGAGGGCTGTGTGTTTGGAGAAGGATGCAAGTCCGTATTCCGCTTTGACTTCCAAGCTGGAATGTTTGAATTTCAAGCTATGCAAAAAACAGCACAAGCATTCCTTTCCCCTGGGTAAAGAAAGTTGCCTTGCAATGGGACTACTTGATTCTGCGGCAGCTCTGGAGCTGCCGCAGAATCAAAGAGTTCCTTGTTGGGTCATGTGGCCCAACACGGAGCTCAGCTGAGCTCCACTGGTCCCACCCTCCTTCTGCCCTGCTCCCCCCTGCATGCCTCCTCCCTACCTTCCCCCCACCCTAGAATGCCTCCTCCTCGCCTCCCCCCATCTACCTCTCTGCCACCCCGCATTTTGGGCAACTGCCGAGTGGCGGAGCACCAGCTTTCCACCGGCACTGGCACAGAGCTCGCACTGGGTTAGCCACAGTGCTGGATCGGCGCTAAGCCCGACAAACATGCCTTATTGGCACATTTGCTCCAGCGCATGCTGGCACTAAGCTGGCATGCAGAGCTCAAGATTGGGCTCTTATTTCTGTATCTCTGACAGAGCTTCTGGTCTCTATTTTTCCTCTTACCACACTTTTCAACTGTGCTTTCTCACCACAGTACTGTACAGTGGTGCCTCGCAAGACGAAATTAATTCGTTCCGCAAGTCGTTTCGTATTGCGAAAATTTCGTCTTGCGAAGTGCGGTTTCCCATAGGAATGCATTGAAATTTAATTAATGTGTTCCTATGGGCAAAAAAAAAGTCAGAACAAAGTCAAATTTGGTTTACAAAGTGCTTATTAAGTGCTCTTTAAAGGCATACATACTGTACAGAGGATTTCAAAAATTTCAAGCACAAAACTTCAACTTTTTAATTTTAAAAATTCGTCTTGCAAAGCACGGCATAGAAAAATTCGTCTTGCGAGTCACCAGAAAAAATCACAAAAACGCTTTCGTCTTGCGAGTTTTTCGGTGTGCGAGGCATTCGTCTTGCGTGGCACCACTGTATTTTAACCTCTCCTTAAGCAGCACATTACCACAAAATGCCCTCAAATTCTTTTTTGTGCTGCTCACCTTCTTCAGCTATTTTTGGGGGGTTATTAGTAGAGGTGTTTGAAAACAGTGTTGTTTATGTTACTCAAATATAAACACATTGTGTTCAGTTAAGACTTGCACTGCAATCCTATCTTACTTCCTGAAAACAAACACCTCTTTTGGGCTTACTGCCCAATCAAACCTAAATCCATGCATGGTGATGCAGCAGCACTGGTGTTGGCTACGCTGCATCCCATGGGGGATTTTGGCTGCTGGATGTCTCCTTGGGGCAAGGGGACACTTGTGTAAGCCCTAATAGCTGCAGCAGGTCAACTCAGACCCGTGCCAGTGATATAGCTGGCGCAAATCCCCATTGATCCATGCAGACGGATCAGGCACAGGAAGGGCCTTAGGATTTAATGTGCACCAGCGCCACCAATCTCACTCCTCTTGGGCCTGATCTGCTCACCCACCCCATCTTCTCCCCTTCTGTCCTCCCCCACCCCATTCAGCCTCCTCCCTGCCTTCCCCCACCCCTGCACTGGATCTATCTGCTCCGGTGGGTCTTTGTCACTCCACCACCTCCAGCAGGAAGGCTCCAGCTTTTCTATCAGTGAACTTGGGCCTTGCACTGCTGCAAAGCACTTTATGCTGTTTTTGCAACAGTGCATCTTGTGGAACACATGCTCCATTGGCTCAGGCCCTCAACAGGATTGGGCTGCTACTTTCTTACAGCTGTCTCACCAGGAAGAACCACGCATGGTATAATGACCTCTGCAGATTGTGTAGCTGAACACCACAGTCCTGTCTTTTGTGGCAAGAAATATAAAACCCTGTGCATAATTAAAACTGCAAACACGAGCTTGTTCATGTTGAGCCACATAACCAGTGACTCTTTCCAAGCTTTCACTTATATGATGACCTTCTGCCCAAGTATATTTCCGTATGATAGTCCTCAAAATAGTGAAATGATTTTAAAACACTCAAGAGTCAAGAGTCCAGAGCACAGGGCTAAACAATTTCCTGGAATAACCTGTTGTAAAGCTGGTTATCCAGTGGCAAGCATATGCTTCTTATTTCATCAATACTACTTTCTTCCTCTTTCACTTCCTCTAGCAATCCATTAGTAAATGAAGGCCTCCCAGAATGACTCTACAGTTTTCTGGGGAGCCTCCGTTAATTTACTAAAATTCTTAATTCCGTTTATCACAGGCAATGCCTCCCTCCTGCATTCTTACTCTTAGTTTAGTATTTGTTTGATCCATACATCTGTTCTCTTGAAATGTAGCTGGCCTCCTACCTTCTCATACTCCAGCCCCATTTTTGTACTTCTGTCTCGTTTCTCTTGGAATCTAGTCCATTAAATGATTGTCCTGTCTCTGTGGATTGCCAGGCTCATCGTACAAGTTCCCTTTAGAGTGTTTCTGACAGCCTTCTGTTCTACTTCTTGGGATGTGAAAATTTGAAAATAATGAACGTGTTAAACACAATGTTAAGAGTAGTCATTTTTCCTTTCTGCTTCTTTGCTGGTCCTGTTTGACTATTGAACTGGTTGTTCAGTGCTCAGTGCACAAGATTCACTTTCACAGGGGAAAAAGAGCAGGGCTGACCTGCAATAGCAAGAAACTGCAACAACAAAAACAACAACAAAATCCAAAACACAGGTGCTGCCAACTATTTATTGCTGGAATTAACTCCTGTAGATTTTGAGGTGGTATTCTTCAGGGACTGGAAGGAGTATTCCTTCAAGAACTTATACAACCCTTTTGATTCCAGTCCCCAAAATGCTTTCTGATAGTGTTCAGCAGAACTATCTGGGACAAACCTGCAGGACATAGCAATGTGTCATAGAACCCAACTTTGATTTGCTACCAGCACTACAAAAACTGGCAGTTGCATCAGACCAGAATATTTTCCCTCTATTCAGTTGTGCTGGGTGAAAAGTCCTTCTTCTCTACTGTGCAGCCAGTAGCATTATGGAGAATCAGCTCAGGATCACAGCAGTGGGAGGGCCCAGTTGTTCCCCAGGTCAGGCTCAAAACTTCAAGAAGACAAGGCATTCCAAAATGTAGGACATCCAAGAAAAATGTAGGACATGACAAAGTAAAAGCTGAAAGCACTCATATAATTATTTCATGCAGTTAATTGAAACACTATATTACTTATTATTAAATTTAAAACTCTATTACATATAATTTATTACATATAATTAATTATAAGAAGGCTATGCACTGCCTGCTCACAGAGAAAAGAACATTTAAGCTCTCAAAAAGAGGATATGTCCTGGAAAAAGAGGACATCTGGTCACCCTGGTCATATTGGACAAGTCTCAATTGCTGTCTCAAAGAGTGATGCTGGGAGGAATCCCAGTCCATTCACAAGAGTCAGGGAATTCTCACAGCCCAATCCTATGCATATCTACTCAGAAGTAAGTCCCATTACAGTCAAACTGTGGATAGGGTTGGGCTGAGTCTGCTTCTTGGGGATGAGGGGGGGAGAGAGAGCGAGTGCTGGCCTATCCCAGCCCCTTTCTGAAAGATTTCCCCAGAGCCAGATTCTGCTTCCCAGTTCTAGGGTGAGAGTTTCCCAGTCTCTGGGGTGAGAAGAAGCACAGTTTTCAGAGGTGAAGGAAATGCTGGTTATTAATTACTATTGGCCTTGCCCAGGGACCAGACCTGAGCCCTCAGCTTGGCCTCCAGGTGTGTGACTGCAGACATGGTAAGGCAGAAGCAGGGCTGGAGAGGAGCAGGAAGGAGGTCCAAGAAGCCCCCCTCTCTGAGGGCTTCTGCAGTTGGGAACTACGGGTGAAGAAGACCATGGGTGATGTGTTAGGAGTCAGCCTGAGTTGTTCTTTTGGGTGGGATGGGACACAACACCAGGTCCCCTGAGGCGAGGCAAAGTCCAGCCCAGCACCCCTGTCCCCCACCTCCTGCGCCTGGTGTCCCTATGTGAGAAGAGGTGCGAGCCACCTGCACCATGTGGGTGGCAGAGTCAGGGTGGTGCAATGGTTTGGGAGGCGGACTTAAAACCCAATCCTATCCAACTTTCCAGCACCGGTGCAGCTGCAACACAAGCCGGAGGCAAGGGAACAAATGTTCCCATACTTTGAGGAGGCCTCTGTGACTGCCTCCCCAACACAAAAAGTGGTGCATACCCAGCAGCACCGGCACTGGAAGTAGGGTTGGGCCCTCTGACCTGGAAGACCCAGGTTCAAATCCCCCCTCAGCCACGAAGCGGACCTGGGGCCAGTCACTTTCTCTCGGCCTCGCCTACCTCACAGGGTTGTTGTTGTGAGGACAAAAGGAGGGGCTCGGCTGCGTGCACCGCCCCGGGCTCTTTAGAGGAAGGGGCGCCATCTGTCCGGGCCCTTCTTCCCGGGCTGGGCTGCCGGCCCAGGAGCGGCCCAGCACGTCTCCCTCCCCCCCCCTGGACCAGCATCAGCAGCAGGGGTGCTCGCGGGGCTCCTGCGGGGGGCGAGCGCCGTGCGCGCTGGAGAGGCTGCGGAGGGAGGCCAGCCCGGGCGGGCGGGCGGGCAGGTCCCAGGCGCGCTCTCCCCTCCCCCGCCTCGGCGCTGCTCGGAACAATAGAGCGCGAGTGGAGCCGGCTCTGGGCTCCCCGCCTCCCCTCGCCTCTCCTCTCCCCGCCTCCCCTCCCTCCCTCCCCGCCGCCCGCCCAGAGCCAGAGGCAGAGCAGCCGCCGCCGGAGGAGCCGGTTCCATGCCCGCTGGAGCCTCCTCTTGCCGCTGCCACCTCCTTCTCCTGCTCAGCGCGCAGCCCCGGCATGGACGTGAGGTTCTACCCCTCCGCCCCCACCGCCGTCGGTCCCCTGCCTGGCGCCGACCCCACTTGCCTGGGCCCCCTGGACTATTACCACTGCAACAAGGTAACCCCGGCCGGGGCGCAGCCAGAGGGGGACGGGGCGCAGCGAGTGGCCGCGCGCGCGGGCTGGGCGGGGGAGGACCGGGCGCCAAGTCTCCGGCCCCCCCCCCGCTGCTTGCACCTTTGCCCTGCCTTTGCGCGGCGCTGTCCTGCCCGGGACTTGTCACCGCCAGCAGCGCTCCCCGCTCGGGGCAGCGCAAAGAGTTGAGAGCCCGATCCCAGGCATGTTTACTCAGAAGCAAGTCCCACGAGAGTCAGTGGGGCTTACTCCCAGGAAAGTGTGGACAGGATTGCAGCCTCAGAGCCCAATCCAGTGCGTGTCTACTCAGAAGCAAGTCCCATTAGAGTCAATGGGGCTTACTCCCAGAAAAGTGTGGCTAGAATTCCATGAGAGTCAGTGGGGCTTACTCCCGTGGATAGGATTGCAGCCTCAGACCCCAGTCCCCTGCATGCCTCCTCACAAGCAAGTCCCATTGGAGTCAGTGGAGCTTACTCCCAGGAAAGTGTGGCTGGGATTAGGCTGTGACTCTCGCACTCCTGAGCGAAGCCCCCCCTTGCTCCAGGAGAGGCGGCTCTGCGAAGCTGGGGAGAGGGAGGGAGCCTCCTCGTTGCTTTCGCAGCCCAGCTCTTTGCAGCTGCCTCCCCCCAAGTCCCACGTCCAGGACGCCTGCCTGCCTGCCTGCCTGCTGGCCAGCCGTAAGCCAGGAGGGGGGGAGAAGCGAGCCCTTTGCGAGACATCAACGAAGCTGAAACTTCTCCTCCTCCTCTGGGGAGCGAAGTGTGGAAGGGAGCGGGCGGGCGGCTGCATCCTGCAGGAGGGAATTTCAAAACGATTTCACTGCACAGCACCCGAACCTCGGAACTGCCAGGCGAGTCTCTCTTGGAACAAATAGGCAAGCCAGCGCGGGGAAGGGAAAGGGGGGTGTTTTGGGTGGGATGGATGGGGATCTGGGTCGGGGGGGGGAGTAGGAGGGAGGTAGTTGCTTATCAGTGTCTTCGTCACTCCAGACCCCGGATTAAACCTCTCCTGTTTTTGTAAACACTATCATGTAGAAGAGGGGGGGGGGAATCCTAAGTGTGTTTGTGTGCCGATGAAGGAGGAGTGGAATTGTGTGGACTCCAGAGATTGCTTGATTTCCAGCGTTTACCTTGCATGTCTGGCAATGGTCCCTGTTGGAAAATGTACAGACTAGGGGACAAATGCTTTAGGGTGAGTATATGATTGTTTTAGCATCATCTTACCTCTTGACCAGAAGGATCTGCACTTGACAGGCCACTCAGGCTATGCAAGCTGGGCTTTTGCCTTCTGTGCCAAGGCAGAATTTTATATACCTTGTATGATATTGTTTCCCGCTCCCCACTCAGGCTTTGGGCTGCAGGTTCTTGTCCCTCGGTTGTCAACTTCTTCCTTGCCCACCACACATTTACTTTCAGTTCAATACAAGGGAAGAGACCTGGCTTATGTATATTTCATAAGATCCACACCAGAGCATGAAAGCCTCTCTAACCTAGATTTGTATATTTGTGACTGTCAGAAAGGGCATCCTTTGTGTGTTGGTGGTCTGCTTGTGTGTCTGTCTGTGCCTGGGTGGGTGGGTGAGAGAGAGAGAGAGAGAGAGAGAGAGAGAAATTTGCTAGAAAATGTTTAAGAGTGCAGGAGGTAAAACCATGGCACTGCTTGTATATATCTGTATCATCCATTTTAGGCTTGATAATTACAATACTGCAAGATTTTAGCACAAGAAGAATTTGCTCCAAACTTTGGATTATGCCATATTTAATCAAGAATGAATATGTTTGCTTCTTCTTATATTCTACAACTTTCATTGGTTTGATGAAATCTAAACTAAAAGAATCTGGTTATTGGATTTGTTTTCTTTTGCACGGTATAGTGAATTTTCCAAAGGAACCTGGTGTAGTGCTGAAAGTTATCTTTTTCACCCCCACCTCCTTGTTTGTTGTGCGCATTTACACAGTCGCCCCGGTTCAGATTATTTTACTGTTGTGATTGGATTGTCTGTATAAAACCTTATGTATTTAAAACCTCTCTTGGCTATCAAATTTAATTTGAAATATTCTACCCCAAATGCCAGCATTACCAAATGTGTATCATTTTGTTCATGAACGATTGCTCTGAAAATGCAATGAAATACTTTAATTCTCACATGACGAAATGTTAACATCTCATTATTAGCAAAGTATCAGTTGCTAACACCCTTGGCAGCTTGGATGTCTGGGAATATATACACAACAGCACTCCTTGCAAAAAAAGAAATGAATTCTAGAATTCTGCCTGGTTTTTACAAGCACAAATATTGAAAAGCATTTGAAATAAATCCATGTGCTATTCATCTTCAGTTTTATCTGTAGAAAGTGTTGAGTATCTGTGTGAACTTTGGAGTGCAATGGGAAGTCACCACACTATGTACTTCTCCAGAAACTTTGACTGTATGTAGGCCACAAAGAAAATGTTGTTCTTTATGGACTGGCCTTAAACTCTTGGGCAAGTTGGAAAAGCATTTACTTTTTGCCTTGCTGTTAATGCATCTTTTTTTAAAAGTGCAGTTAGTTGTAATGCTGGTGGTGGGGGGGGGGGAGAGAATATGCAGGAGGGAGTGCTGCAATAGTTCTTTGTCAATTTCTTTGCCAACAAAAATAAGTTCAAGTTTGATAAGAGTTTGGCATCTGGATGAGATGATGTAGAGGAGCATACAAAGTACTGACCACTGCCACCAGGTGCTGCTGTTGTCACTGTTACCAAGATCTTAAAATAAGGGAGAGGAAAGAAGAGAAAATGTTTAAAAGACACACACACACACACACACACACACACACACTTTCCCTCCCTCCCTCTGCTGTCAGATGCTATTTTGCTCTTTATATAATCAGTAAGGGCCAAAAGTACTTGTGGACTAAATCCTGGTGCATGAAGCAGGATCACAGTGAGACATCCAGATGGATCATTTTCCTTTAGCTTTCTCTTGCCTTTTACAGAGATGCCACCATGGCCTCTAAAAATATGTCACTCCTCAAGAAGAAGAATGGTCAAAATGTGGATTCCTCACCTCCAATTATAAACATGATATGTTTAGGGTTGTCATTTTACTGAATACTGTAATACCATTACAGGTGGTTCTTTTCCCAAAGGTCTGGCAATTTGAGAAACCCAGGGAATACAGAATGCAAGGGGCTGGGGATGTTTAAATAGGAAAACCTTCAGGAAATTCAGCAGTTCCTTCTGGTGAATGCTATAAACTGAATAAAAAAGTTTGAATGGGATCTGAATTGGAAGGGGGAAATGGCTTAGAAGGTGTTTGTGATAGTTCACTTTCCTCTTCCTTGATTGAGGTTTTGATTTTGTACAAATGTTTTATGTAATTAAAGGATCACTCTGGCTTGGAAGGGACTGATATAGGCAGATTTAATTTCTTCTTCCACAACAGAGATCTGATAACACAGGCTACAGCTTTTCTGAGGTTTCTTCAAAAACTCAAACTGAAATAAGGGGAAAGTTACAAAATAAGTTTTCAAGGCCCCTGATAGAAATGCTTATTCTTCTAGATTTTCAGAGAAGATGGAGAAACAAATGGAGGAAGGATTTCTGCAATGTCAGGCACAACCGGTGTTAATAACTCAAGTGCAAGGCATAGCAGTAGGTCTGCCTTCACTGTCCCTGAACCAATAGGCACTTCTGGTACAGCCAGCTAGCTTGCTGAAGACACACTGTTTAGCTCAAAGCATCCTGAAACGTTAATGTAATTGTTTTGTACACTTACCGAACAGGATATTCTTATCGTGAGATTTCCCATCTCGTTTGTGCACTGCAGCAAGCTACAGTTGCTCTTTACAGCCGCTGACGTACCTGCTATATATCAACATTTCCACTGTAAAAGGACAGAGATGTTTACAATTGGGGCTCGTCTCATGTCTACCGGACCACTCAGTCATACACAGTTTGCTGTGCTCTGGGGTCCTGTCCAGCTGTCTGTATGGAACCCCACAGCTGAAGGCTTGTTCAGCATAGTGACATGGAGTGAGCCGTAAGCCAAGAGGTTCACATTGTACCTTAGCCACAAACTCACTCGATGGCCTTGGGCAAGCCACTATTTTCCAAGTCTTAGCACCCAGCAGCAACTGTTATCCTGCACATACCCGATCTCATCTGATCTTGGAAGCTAAGCAGGGTCAGGCCTGGTTAGTACTTGGATGGGAGACCGCTTGGGAATACCAGGTGCTGTAGGCTTATACCATAGTCTTTCGAGACTGAAGGTTGCCAACCAGCACCCAGCCTGTGGTATGCGTATGTACTGTAATTCTGACCTGCCTTATAGGGCTCTTTCAGAATTATTGCTCTTTGAACACTTGAAGGCTGCTATGTGAAATCTAAGGGATTCATATCTTGTTTGCAACCTTGCAAACAAGTCCGAAGAAGTGACTTGCTAGCCCACACAAGTAATTACCAGTCTGCCTGTCTATGCCTTGATTTTCTGAAAGAAGAAATTGAACTTATTCTTGCTTTAAAAAAAAAAAAAATCTTCTTAGCCTGGTCCCCTGGAAGCAATTATCACTTACTTTGGGAGACCAGGGAAATGGCTATATACAAGCCTACTTTCAGGACATTTGCATTGGTGCACACTACTATTGTATAGGCTGCCGGGAAGGCCTAGTAGTTGGGTCATTAATTCTGTTGGTACTACTGTGTCTTGTTGAATGGTCTCTATTTAGGCGATTATCTGTGTTATTTTCTTACTATTGTAAGGAAATACAGTACTTACTATTTATTTTTGTAACTTGCATTGGAGCCCTTCTGATAGAAGTGCTGGATAAAAAGGTTTAAACAAATAATATGTGAACTAGAGAATCTTGCTTTTTGCAGACTTGACATGCCAACTTTTGTACATCTATTGTACACTTATTTTTCTTACATGGCAATGAACAGTTTAGAAAAAAAAAATGTCACATTTGAAGCAGTCTTTATTCTCCAAGGAATTAGTTCTTGTTTGGAAGGATTTTAGTTCATAGCCCCTAAAATCAAAATATGATCTTACAGCTTCATGCGGATATTTAGAATTCTTGACTGGAATTTAAAATTAGACCATCTTTCAGGTTTTCTCTTCTCTCTTGTTATTGTTGCATATGTTGCATATTGAGAAAGTTTGGGGTTTTACCCCTTGAAGTCTGATACCACTGCTTGTGATAAAATTGAAGGAATTGATTTCATGTTTCTACCCCTTGTGTATAAAACTTTAACATGTACTTGCTCGGAAAGTTAAAAGAGAAAAAGAAGCTTCTTAAAGCTTAAAAAGCCTTAAAAAAATACATAAGCCTTAAAAAAAATACACACAACCTTCCCACAAATCTTGTATATGATTGTGGCAAGTGAATTATGCATTAAACTCTTGTGGTAAGTTGCATTTTGGATGTTTATACAACAGAAGGGCTCAGTTCCAAATTCCTTACTCAGGCAAAGGTGCCATTGAGTGAAAGCAATATAGAAGGATACTTGTGTGATTGGAATGTTGGGTCAAGGAAGGGTGATAGATGTATGATTGCCTGGCATCTGCTTTTTTATTTCTAGAGAAAACTCGTAAAAGTCAACTTAAGGTCTACTGTGGTTTTTAAACGATGTAGATGTAAATACAGACTTCTTTGTCGGTAGGGTAAGTAGGTTGAATACTGTGTATTCAAGGTACCTGATCAACATGATTATGAAAAAAAAATAATCTGAGCATAGCGACTGGTATGTTGCATGAGCCACTTGGTGTGCTGGTATGTTGCTGCCTAACAATCCTGAGCTGCCCGGTGTGTGGGGCTGCTGCAGTGCCAAAATAGCTGCTAGGGCATCCTGAGCACACTGGGCAGCCAAGTAATGGAAGCAGGCCCACAATGGGGCTACTCAACTCTGTGTCAGCTGTTTAGCCAGTACAGAGTAAGGACGCCTTGTTTTGGGCTGCAAGGCCTTACACAGGGCTTTGGAACTAGCGGAGCTGAGCTCCACCAGTCCCGCCCTGCTCCATCCTCCTGCCACGCCTTACCCCCGCCCTCTGCCCACTCTGGAACGCTTGTTCCCTTCCCCTGCCCCAACGTACTTCTCCGCTGTCCAGCACTGTCTTTTGTGCTGGTTTGTAAGTCTTCTGTCAATCACTGTGCTGCCCTCCATTTGTTTATAGATATTTTCATAGTTTAATTTTGGAATTGGCACATGCGCAGTTTATCTTGCTGCAGCTTTGTGTGCTTTTCGCCTCGTCAGATCTTTTTTTTCAGCTGAGCCATATGCATGAATGATCATGTACATTAAAACATCACATCCTTTTTTGGTTTGTGTGAACAATCACATGTTCAAAATAGCATTCACGTTTTGTGGCCACTTCCATATTACCTCGGTTGAGCCCCTAGTTCTCCATTCCAAGCAGCCTCTACCTCGTTAGTACTTATTGTAGGCCGTCATTACTGTTACCATACATGAGAAGGCACAAAAACATCACGCTTTAAAAATTTGATTTTTGAGCATGTGAATGTATCCATTATATAAAGGTGCCTGGAAACTGTGGTGAATACCAGCAAGCCAGAGATAGCTTAGAATGATGGCCAGTTGAAAGACTGTGGAAAATGATGATGTGACCATGCGCATAACTGCTGAAAAACAAAAAAAGTTTTACTGCAGATGAGTGATCATGCACATGCCTTAACTGAAGTAGATGATAAATCAGTAACTGTCATGCTACCTATATATCACAGAGGGAAAAATCTTGGAAATTCTCAAGTACATCCCAAATCAGGTTAACTTTATTATTGATACATTTGTATGTACAGGAGAAAAGAGTATGTGCCAATTCAATCATTTAACGAGTTACATTACTTTAAAATTTCATCTACATAATAGTAGTAGAACTACTGTGGAAGAACTACTGTTAGTGTAGAAGTACTATTCTACACTATTAATAGAAATAGTAGTAGTAGAAGAACTACTAATAGTAGTTGAACAGAATTATGATTCTGTATTTTCTATACTCAGCTTTAAAATTAATATAACTTTTTCCCCATAGTCAGAAAGTCTTGAAATGTTGGAATTCAGATGAATGCCAAATCCTATCAATATTTGTTGTTGTATATTTGGTTGTGTATTTTTTAAAAAAAGAACTAATCAGAAATTGGTTTTGACCTAACGGTATAAAATAGGGTCAATGCAATGAATAAATTTTTATGGTATGTTCTGTTTTCTTTTGACTTTTACATGCACAGTAAATTGCAATAGTAAACAGTGGCCGTTTTTCTCTCGTGTTTTATTGCATGGGCATGCTGAAAGATAAAATATTTCCTTTAGTTTTTTTACTCTTTGTTTTTGAAGAAGCATAGTTCTTTCATCTGCTAGTTTGGGTTGGAAAAACAACATATTTCTTAAATGTTTGATTTGGGTGCCTCATTCAGTACCTGCTCTTGAGTAACGTTAAGTAGGATAAAAACTTGTCATTAAAAATCTTTACATTCGAGAATGGTTCAAGTCACTCGATGCGCCATCTCTGTTTCCCGCGGCATAGGCTTTGATAGCGTGTGCATTCCAGCTGCATAATAGAAGTGTTTGAAGCTTTCTTTTTGCCGAAGGCTTTATTAAATCAGGGATTCGGACCTAAATAACGAATACCCATTCATTCATAGAAATGTTGTTCTGGGCTTTATGTGTAGGGAGGGCTCCTTACTGTAGTTACTTTTAGAATAATAAAGATATTTGAATGCTAACCTAGACAATATGGCTGTCATGGTCATTTTTCAGCAACTCTCTTAAAAGGCATGATACGCAAAAGTTGTTTGTGTATTTGATCCATAAAAAAAGAATTCAAAGTGGCATGGATAGTAAATCAAGAACATACAAGTTTATTTTGGTTATGATGCCTATAAACATCAAATAAACAACTTTGAGCAACTGTATACATCTCTAGAACATTTCTGAGCTACATGACTGTCCATGCAGAGATGGCAACTTACACAGCTCTTTGTCACATGGGAATTGCATCATAAGTTGGTAGGCTGAGGCTAATCTGCTTATTTTTGATGAATGTAAGTAACACAATTTGCATATCTTCTTGATTGTGATATTTAATAACCTCATAGACAAGTTTCACTTATACTATAATAGTATTAATATAAAGTTATCATGTTTAAATGTGGAAAAAATCTGAATCTGTGATCTGCAATGTTGGACTTGAAAGAGGAAAAACAGTGAAATTGACCTGCCCCCTTGTTTCTGAACTTTTAGCATCTCTGCAATTGTAACAATTAGAAGCATAAAACAACAAAACCTCAGGATTCTACCACATGTTTTTAGACTGCATAGTAGAGCCTAAGAAGCCACATGCAACCTGATGTTGCTGTAATGTAAAAGTTGAACCATCTGCTAAGCTATAGGGAGAATCATTCTAATTTCTACTGCTTTGGCATTCTGGAAAACATTGCTGGAGGGAAAACTCTTCTGCTTTCTCTGTATAAAAGGCATCGTATTGGCATGGTTGTAAAACTGTAGGTATGCACACGGGTCCTTTTTGTTTAGGGACTGCTGTTGATGTAGTAGAAGATACTTCTGACCCATGTTGACTTCTTTTGGCATAATTTATTTGTATTAAACTCCACATACTTTTAAAGACTCTTCTGTAGTGAGATCTAGATCTCATGTCTATTCAACCAAAGCTTTTATGATGTGCCTGAATTAATCTGCATAAAATGTGTGCATAGAGCATGCTGAATTTATATTCAGGTTATTCTAACAGCAGCATTTTATTGTGAACACACTGGGAGGCCTAATGTGCATGGAATGAGTTTTTCCTCCCATTTACCTTTTGTATTCATCCTCTTTCAAATAAAGCTCTAAATGTTTTTTTACAAGAGTTTGGATTATTTCTTTCAGCATAAATGAAGCATATAATTGTGTTTTCATAACCATGCTGCATTAAAGTAAGTTATTTTGCTGCTAATAGTGTTTTCCTAAAAACTTAAAATCTAGCGATGATCATGATTTTGGTTGGCATCCAGAGAAACACTTCTTTGAACAGTCTTCTTGAACACACATCTTGGATGTAGGCTTCCTTTGAGAGTCTC
The DNA here is from genome assembly GCF_035046505.1 of Tiliqua scincoides. Taxonomy (NCBI): domain Eukaryota; kingdom Metazoa; phylum Chordata; class Lepidosauria; order Squamata; family Scincidae; genus Tiliqua; species Tiliqua scincoides. The sequence continues at coordinate 191,076,699 of NC_089824.1, forward strand.
CCCTTTGTGTGAGTGGAATGCTCTTTCCACTCTTGAGGAGCAGGTGCTGATGGAAGTGTTACTCTGGATGCCTTTGTTTCCAGCTGTTTTGTGCAAAACGTCTCTTGTGTTCTCCTGGTGGTACTTTGAACCTCTTAAGTCAGGCAGAAATGTGTTGTAGTCCTAGGTACTCTGCCCTGTTAAATTCTCAATGACAGCTTGTGATTCAAAGTTGCAATTTTTTATTTCAACATACAATTTTTAAGATAATTATAATTCTTTATTTTGAAACAAATGACTTACATTTGAGCAGCTTTTGACACAATCCTGTGGTGCCATTGCACTTGCTGAGTGACCACTCCACCGGCACAAACTGTCCCCCATAAGAGACATTGCAACAGTGAAATGTTAGTAGTACTGGTTGAAAGGCCTGCGCTGGCCTGTTGGCCTCAGTTCAGGTCATTATGCATGCCAGAGCAGGTAAACTCCATGCTGATAATGGAGTGGTGTAAGAAGGGGTGTAATAGGGCAGGGGAGGGTAATGGGTAGGGGTGGGCAGATTGGACCGAAGAGGGGTGTGGGATTGGCGGCAGTGGTGCATTTCGAATCCTATCTCCCTTCCTGGGCCAAATCCGCCAACATGGATCTACTTGGATTTGCACCAACAATTTAGAAGGCATAGGTCTGAGTAGACCTGTTGCTGTGGCTGAAATATGTATTGCTGATATAGATAGTGGGGAAAGAAATGAGCAAAAGACAACCTCACTTCAGGCACCCTTTCACTTTCAGAGTGCAGTAGACTTTAAAATGGACTTGTGCTGGTTCCATGGAGAACAGAAGTGGAGGGAAGATGCAAGGGAACAGCATAAAGTATTGACTTGGTTCAAGTGTAGCAACCATGGCAGGCAAAATAGTGGCTAATGCAGAACTGCTGTCCATATGTTGTGTTTTTAGTCACTTCTGCAATGGCTGAAAGTTTGATGATTTTCAGAGATTTGGACTATTCCAGTCAAGCTTTCTGCCATTACTTAGGTGTTTACCATGTACAGATAGTGCTGGTCTGCAGTAAGTAAAATGGAAGTTGTCATTGATGATTTGTAACGAGTAAACAAGACCTTAAAGTGAAACTTTATTGAAGTCACCTCTTTGATTCACTCTTTTGTGACTAGTTTTAATATTTCACTTATGCGCACCCCATTTTTATGACTTGTTTCTGGATATTGAAATGTCGGACATAAATTTTTATGATGACCTACGCCGGGGACTGGACAGGGGGAGTGCGTCCCTGTTGGTCCTTGTGGTCACTGGAGCTAGGCAGTTTGACTCTGTCAGCCCGCTTCTCCGGGGGCTACATTGGCTGCCCGTTCGTTTCCGGGCCCAATTCAAGGTGCTGGTTTTGACCTTTAAAGCCCTATACTGCTCTGGGCCAGGGTATCTTAGAGATGCCTACTTCCGCACAATCCAGCTCGTCCTCTTAGGTCATCAGAGAAGGCCTTTTTACAAGTGTCGCCGCCAAAGGAGGTACGGGGGGCGGCGGCAAGAAATAGGGCCTTCTCAGTAGTGGCACCAATGTTATGGAACTCCCTTCCCCTTGACTTGAGAATGGGTCCCTCTCTTGAGACTTTTCAGCGAGGCCTGAAGATCCTTCTGTTTAAACAAGCCTTCTGAGTTCATGGCCTTTTTAACATCTTTTTTACATCTTTTAGTATTTTTTACAGGCCTGATTCCTCTACAATCTACTGCTTTATGCTCTTTTTATCTGACTTTATCTGACTACTGTTTTATGGTATCTGTTAATGTTTTTAATATGTTTTTATCTGTTTGTTAAATTATGTTTTAATCTGTTTTTAACACGTTGTAAGCCGCCCTGGGCCTCTTTAGGGAGAAGGGTGGGGTATAAAGTTTATTATTATTATTATTATTATTATTATTATTATTGTCAAACAGCTGAATGAGTTCTGTGTAGTCTGCATCCTAAATATTTGCATGGTGCCCAAAACCATGGTTCTACAGCTGTACAATTTTATATTGACTGGATGACCTCTGTAGATATAATTACACTTTTTCATGGCTGCTGTTTAATTTCATATCAGCTCAATACATTAGGCAGCTATTAGGTAAATTTCAAATGAGGGTCCAATACCAGTAATTGTTCTGATGAGATAACTTGAAAATTGGCTTACCACAGAACTGTATTGCAAACCATTTCTGAGTAGCGTCATCAGAGGAAATCAGGTGACTTTTAGTTTGAGATGCTTTCTTGACCCCTAATTATAGGATGATCAGAAGAAGGTTGAATTATATGAGTGTTCTGTATAAGATAAAAGCATTGTTGCTTATTATTCAAAAAAGACAATCTTTCTCATGTGTGATTTTTTTCCCCCTTGAAGATACAATATGGTTGGATTTTCACCCAGATTAGATACAGTTCTGTGAGTTCCTGCTCCTAGCATCTTCATTCATTTTATTCTAAATTCTTATTATGAGTCCAAGATTAAAAAAAAAAAAATTAAACTTGCTGTGTAATCCTGTGCACACTTACCTGGGAATAAGCTCCTTTGAATACAGTGGGACTTACTTCTGAGTAAACATGCATATATTGCAAATGATCTGGAATGAGGAATAGATCCATGAAGTGCAGCCCCTTCAGTGGAGAAAATTTTTCTAAAATATCCAATCGCAATCTGTGGAGTTCTGCTTTGAATGGATTCACAACAGTTATAATGTGAATACACTGGAAATATTCCCAGTATTCCCCTGGGGGCTGGGGATAAGAATAGGCCCTCAGTTTGGCTGTACTTGTCGTAAGATGCGACTAAACAGCCACTGGGTAGATGGAACTCATCAGCCTGGGAAGGCAGCTCATCTGAGAGAAGGAAAACTCTGATCCCAAACCTCCACAGCCTTGTGGCTACATCCAGTTATGGAAAAGGCTTCAGGAGTCAACCTCGAGGCAAAATCCGGAGCCGGAGTCCCTGAGGCAGTTAATGGCTGAACACAGTCACATTCTGGCAACTCCTGCAACGCCGCTGGAACCAACTGTATTGGCCTCTGCCTTTCCATTGGACCATTTCAGCGACATGGAGAGGGGGATTTGCTGCATGGGTAACAGCCTATCCTCCATACCTGCTTTACCCAGGCTTCACGCACTGGAGAGGACACTCTGTTCCAGAACCACCATTCAGAGCGTGACACCATAGTCTTCCAAGACTGAAGGATGCCAACAATACACTGGGAGTACAACTGAGAATTAAGATGAAGGCAATCAAGTTGATAGGACTAGCACTAGCTTATACTACTTAGGTATTTGGTTTTCATATTGGGAGTTGAGAATTCAGTTTTTTGTTTGGAATAAAGGTCTTGGATACTGCAGTGCATGAATAATTCTGGTGTCACACCCAGGGGCAGCACAAGGGTGAGGCAACTCACACTGAGCAGTAAACTGCAGGGTGCTTTTCATCTCGAGTCTGCTGCCATCTTCCTTCAGCCCACTGTGGATGGAGCTACTTCAATCCTACTCCAGATTTTCTGCTGACTTTCAGCAAGTGGGAAGCAAGTGGCAACCCTGCTTCCAAATCTCTTACCTTTCTCCTTTGTATCCCTTAAACAAAACAGGAAGTGTGCCCTGTACTTCCTGTTTTGTTTAAAGGGATACAAAGGAGAAAGGTAAAAGATTTGGACAAAGAGGTACATGACAAAAGTGGTATCAGGTGGCAGATCACTATATGTTGCCCCTGGTTGTACCTCACATAATATAGTTGATACCTTACAAGTGTCAGGCATTACTTCTTAATTCTTTGAGTTTGTGATTTAGATTTTATGGTATAGGAACATCTAAATCTCCCTCCTTCCTTTGAGCTTTTTCCTGCCTGCGTTACCTATGATATTGTACCAGTAGTCTTCTGCACACAGAGCATGAGTTTTGCCAGAGAGCTGCAGTACCTTCCAAATAGAAAGGTGTCACTTCAACTTGGTCACTGATATTGCCTGTGCAGAAAGGGCTCAGCATGAGTTGTCTGCCTGATAACAATGTGTAGAAATGCACACAGTTTGCATTTCTGTCTTTTGATTGTTCAAAAAGTATTTGTTGACATTGGAAACTTGTCACATACAGTTAAATACCAATTTTCTTGAAACATACAAACAATTCATGGGGTGGGGATTTGGGGGCTTGAATCTGTAAGGTTGTCCTGCTGGTGTGATCAGATGCAGGGGGCAGGTTTTCTTTATTTTTAATACTTGTGTGAAAGAGGTCAACCTACTGTCTGCAGTGTTGGGTGCAGCGACTGGTTTGGTATATGGTGGAGGTTGGCAGCCTCTCCTGGGGAGCTTGGTGGGTGCAAGGACAAGGGTAGTAATACTGCTCTTGGATACAGCCCATAGACTGTATTGGCTTAATTTTGTTGCATTGAGTTATACCAGAGTTGGATGTATTTCATAGATTTTTGTAAAAGTTGCACTGGTTTGTGCTCTAGGATTAGATTCCTTCTCAAAATGTAAAGTATAATTTGTTCCCCTCTTGAGAAGAAAACTGATGTCGGGTAAGATATCTGGCTCAAGCGTTATTTTAAGACCAAATTATTAAATCAACAAGTTTCACACTCCAATCTCTCACCATTCCATCTGGTCAAAATCATGCATGCCCCAGGATGTTTACTGTAGATTAGTTGCATAGTTCAACCACTGCTGTGCAGGTTAAAAAAATAAAATAACCTTTCTTGAGCAGCAGATACCTTTTCAGGGGTGTAAAAAGACATCTGCATTTTCCCCCTTGGTATTAAAATTACTTTTTTCAACCAAAGAAATGTGGTAAGGTCTAGTACTATGAAGCAATGAGCACTTTAGTCCAAATTGTGGTGTTTTAGTGTCATTTTTCTATCTTTCGGAAGATTTCCAAAGTGTGAGCTTTCTCACTTTTTTCTACTGCTAGGCTATTGGGTTGGCAGGGTGAAGAGATATTGGTTTTAGTCCTGATAGTGGTGTGGAAACTTGTGTTCATGTTTATGTACTTTGTAAGCAAAATACAGGTAAAAATTAATGAGGCATAGTGAAGAGATCTGTGTATGTTTGGTGTACTGTGGATATTATTGCTGCTAGAGTTTTCACTCCATTGATTATTTTTGAGGGGAAGAGTCAAGGGGCTTGTAAGTGAAAATTACGTAACCTTATCCCACCAGAATTATGAATCCCAGAAAGGTGTATGAAGCCAGTTCAGGGGAGTTTGGATCGGCATTGTGGTATATTGGGGAAGCATCTGCTACATATGTTGTGTTTGATGTGGTGTTTTTGATATGTACATTTGCTACACGTGTTGAAAGCTGTTCCCATGTGTGAATTTCCTGAGCTGGATCAGGGTAATAGATAAAGAAGGATTTTTTTGAATCACTTACTTGTATATATCTGTAATATTTCTGTCACATAAAAAGGTTATGCATCCAGCATTTCATAGAATACCACCCACCCCTTAAGTCTTATTATGGTATAAGAATGCATGAGTGGGCTCAGGCCTATGAAAACTGGTGCTATAAAATATTTGGTAACCTTTAAGGTGCCCCAAGACTTCTGTTTTTGCTGCAACAGACTGAGGTTCCAATCCAATCCAACTTTCCAACACCGGTGCAACTGCAGTGCAGATCCAAATTAAGGAAACAAATGTTGAGGAGGACTCTGTGACTGCCTCCCCACCACAGGATGCTGCATGCTCCATTGACACGACTGCACTGGCACTTGAAAATTGGATAGGATTGGGCTCTGACATGGCTAACCCTCTGGTTTTTGTGGGTTGTTTTTTTAAAATGCTGATGGCTATAACACACTGTCGATTTTGGTCCTGCCCACACAGGGCACAAGCAGAGAGGTGCTGGCAGCTGATTGGCTGGGTTCCAGCATGGAGCTGGTCTATGGGGCAGTGCAAGGGCTTGCCTTTGGCTGTTGTGGTGATCCCGTGTCCACCCGCCTTCCTACAGTCTGATACTAGCTAGTCGCCTTTTCAGGAGCCAGTTAGGAATTTTTTACCATATGCCAAACTGGCACGTAGGCTGGTGCTTTTTTTAACCTACCCCAGACTGGGGATAGTGGAATGGAGCTTAAATTGGTTGGGGCAGTTTATATTAAGTTGGTCACTTTAGACAGGTGGTGTGTGGGTTTGGGTAGGTAGGCGTTAAGATCTTGGTGTCCATCATGCCTACCTGGCTCGGTAAGGCTGGCCGGCTGGCCCCCTGGCTGACTATTGCAAAGATCACACAGGGCTCATTCTGGTTGGCTGGTACTATCTGGTTGTACTGACCCCTGTGGGGTTCACAGTGATAGGTGCACCACATCTCTGATATAGCCTGGAGTTAGGTGGTTCTCCTGTGTCCAGTGGGGGAGGTAGACAGGCAGTCTGTTTCCCCCAGAATTAGAACCCTCACACATTTGAGGGTTGAGATAGATTATTCTGCTGCAGTTTTAAGGGGTTGTTATTAAACAACCCCTGGGTCCCTTTTTGGGAGAAGGGCGGGATAAAAATAAAGTTTTATTATTATTTTATTATTATTATTATTGTTATTAATTAGTTAATAAAGTGGCCCATTCTACCAACACACCTCTGCCTTGTGTCTTCATTACGGTAGTGCAGGAGTAAAACATTTCTTTCTGAGAGAAAAATAAAAACAATGGAAGAATATGAAATGACTAACTCAGAACTGAATTTTTCAAGGTTGTGCCTCTTTTAATGGGGCTGTTCTGGAATACAGTGATCTCATATCGTGTATGTTTCCTTGGATATCCCATGAGACATTGATTTCTAGCCTCATTGTCTACAGAGTCAGGCACCTAAGATCTCAGTATCTCAGAAAATAGATGCTGACAATGTGGAAATGATTATAATTTAATGAAAACATTTTTGAGAAAGGTCTTAGTCAAGGGTTCAATTGAAGCGCAGAAGAACTTACCTTATCCCTGTCTATATTTTGGGAAGAATGAAGGGATTTTTATTTGTGGAGATAAGCAGAAACATTTAAGAAACCCCCCACAGTGTTGTTCAAAAATGAAAAAAAAAACTTTTTACCTCTAAAACTGACTTTTCTCCAATAGGTTATGGAGAATTGATTACCTTTGTCTTTATTTTGACTTAAATCTTGTATACACTTTCCTTGGAGTAAGCCCAATTGAACACAATGGAACTTACCTCTGAGTAAACATGCAGAGGCTTGTGGTATTAGTGTATTCCCCTTTCTGTAGAAACAAGAGTTTGAAGACTTCAAAATTTAAATGTTGAACTTGAGAAATAATTCAATAGGCTGGCAAAATGGCAGATTAATAATGAGTGATGCTGCTTAAAGGTCAGATGGCACACAAATGTATAAACAAGAATGCCCAGAATTTGTCCTTTTAAGAACTCTGTCAGTGAGATTACCCAGCTTCATTCACATTGTAATTCATTCTCCCTCTGCCAGACACATAGCTGTGACATGTTGGTTTTGAATCTGGCAAGTTATTTAAAACCAAGTGTAAGATTGACTGAGTGCCAAAAAACTAAAGTTGTGCTTTCACTGGGTGGTACAAGTTTTTATGTCCTGGAAGAAAAAGAGTAGTCAGTTTAAGACTGCACAGTCTAACATTGCATTTTCTATTAATTTAATTGACATCCTGTGTTCCTACTTCAAGGTGGCAAATTAATTGTGGGAGACCATCTGTTTGAAAATTGGGTATGTGTACCACTGCCTGGCAGTTCGGCGTGTAGTAGCTTTCCAATATCCAATTTAAATCAGATGGAAATGTTGGCCTTTTAAGAATTATTATCAATCAATATTTCATTTTAGTAATGGGCTTTGAGGAGGAAGAGAAGTATAATCTTTGCATATGCTTCAAGTCTACAACTTTAAAAAAAAACATTCTTTGTCATTATAATGGTTGCATTTTGGCCTCTTTTCCTCACTCTGAGTAGACAAGCCAGTAAGTTTATGAATAACACTAGTGGAATTTTCTTCTTTAAAGTTTATCTTTTCTTGAAAGCAGAGATCCAGATACTTAATCTAATTGAGTGTTGGGGCTGCATGCTAATCAGAGCTCTGTGCTGGTCCAGGCTTTGTCCACAGAAAGTTGTTTTTGTTCTGTCTCCTCTCACTGAAGGCTTAACACTGAAACTTGAATGTATCTTTATCATCTATTGCAGTTATTTCTAAATTGGTGGGTCGCAATCCACCAGAGGAAACTGGAAGAGGGCCATTCCCCCTTAAGGTGAATGGTCCAAAAATGGGTGCCCTGATGACACCACAGTGATTGGTGTCCGCACCACCGGTGGGAGCAAGGGTTTTTAAAAAAACTTCTCTGGGGGGTTGCGCTGGAGGGTACAGGAGGCTTGCAGCTGCCTCTGCAGGCCTCCCCACTGCTCCAAATATCACCAATTGGTGATCAAAGCTGACATTGTGAGAAAACTGGAAGTGGACTCTGATCGCCAATCAGAGCTATTTGCAGCAGTGGGAAGGCCCACAGAAGGGGTTGTGAGCCTCCTGGACTGTCCTGGAGGCCAGTGCAACCCGTCAGGTAAGTTTAAAAAATCCTTGCCCCCAGCACTGTGGGGGCCTCCCCCACCATTACTTACCATGGTCCCAAAGTAGAACTTTGAGAACTGCTGGTCTACTACAGAATTCCATGGATTCTGTTATCTGTGGTTCCTGGATCCAATTACTTTAGTTTATCGTCATAACATCTGTGCGAAGCAATAATATGTCTTGCTTTAACCCAGCCATTTTCAACCACTGTGCCGTGGCATACTGGTGTGCTGCAAATGGTCCCCACGTGTGCCGCAGGAGTTTGGTGGATGGTCATTTATTAATAGGACCATTGGGGGATATGAGCCTCCACCAACAGCATGTTTGCCTTGTCAGTTGTCCCAAAACTGATGGTGTGCCTTGAAAATTTTAGTACCATGTCAGTATGCCACAAGACAAAAAAGATTGAAAATCAGTGCTTTAACCAAACAGTGTTAGTTGGCAACCTTCAATCTCGAAAGACTATGGTATCGCGCTCTGAAAGGTGGTTCTGGAACAGCGTCTAGTGTGGCTGAAAAGGCCGATTCGGGAGTGACAATCCCTTCCACACTGGGAGCAAGTGCAGTCTGTCCCTGGCCTGTCACCCTGGCTATGGGCCTTCCTTCTTTGCCTCTTAGCCTCAGACTGTTGGCCAAGTGTCTCTTCAAACTGGGAAAGGCCATGTTGCACAGCCTGCCTCCAAGCGGGCCGCTCAGAGGCCAGGGTTTCCCACTTGTTGAGGTCCACTCCTAAGGCCTTCAGATCCCTCTTGCAGATGTCCTTGTATCGCAGCTGTGGTCTACCTGTAGGGCGCTTTCCTTGCACGAGTTCTCCATAGAGGAGATCCTTTGGGATCCGGCCATCATCCATTCTCACGACATGACCAAGCCAACGCAGGCGTCTCTGTTTCAGCAGTGCATACATGCTAGGGATTCCAGCACGTTCCAGGACTGTGTTGTTTGGAACTTTGTCCTGCCAGGTGATGCCGAGAATACGTCGGAGGCAGCGCATGTGGAAAGCATTCAGTTTCCTCTCCTGTTGTGAGTGAAGAGTCCATGACTCGCTGCAGTACAGAAGTGTACTCAGGACGCAAGCTCTGTAGACCTGGATCTTGGTATGTTCCGTCAGCTTCTTGTTGGACCAGACTCTCTTTGTGAGTCTGGAAAACATGGTAGCTGCTTTACCGATGCGTTTGTTTAGCTCGGTATCGAGAGAAAGAGTGTCGGAGATCGTTGAGCCAAGGTACACAAAGTCATGGACAACCTCAAGTTCATGCACAGAGATTGTAATGCAGGGAGGTGAGTCCACATCCTGAACCATGACCTGTGTTTTCTTCAGGCTGATTGTCAGTCCAAAATCTTGGCAGGCCTTGCTAAAACGATCCATGAGCTGCTGGAGATCTTTGGCAGAGTGGGTAGTGATAGCTGCATCGTCGGCAAAGAGGAAGTCACGCAGACATTTCAGCTGGACTTTGGACTTTGCTCTCAGTCTGGAGAGGTTGAAGAGCTTTCCATCTGATCTGGTCCGGAGATAGATGCCTTCTGTTGTAGTTCCAAAGGCCTGCTTCAGCAGGACAGTGAAGAAGATCCCAAACAAGGTTGGTGCAAGAACACAGCCCTGCTTCACGCCGCTTCGGATGTCAAAGGGGTGTGATGTGGAGCCATCAAAGACAACAGTGCCCTTCATGTCCTTGTGGAAGGATCTGATGATGCTGAGGAGCCTGGGTGGACATCCAATCTTGGGGAGAATCTTGAAGAGGCCATCCCTGCTGACCAGGTCGAAAGCCTTTGTGAGATCTATGAAGGCTATAAAGAGTGGCTGTCGTTGTTCCCTGCATTTCTCCTGCAGTTGTCTAAGGGAGAATACCATGTCAGTGGTGGACCTGTTGGCTCGGAATCCACACTGTGATTCTGGATAAACGCTCTCTGCAAGTACCTGGAGCCTCTTTAGTGCAACTCGGGCAAACAACTTTCCTACAACGCTAAGGAGAGAGATGCCACGGTAGTTGTTGCAGTCACCCCTGTCGCCTTTGTTCTTGTACAGCGTGATGATGTTTGCATCCCTCATGTCTTGAGGTACTCCACCTTCTCTCCAGCAGTGACAAAGGATTTCATGCAGCTCAGTGACGATGATCTCTTTGCAGCACTTTAGGACTTCAGCAGGGATGCTGTCTTTTCCAGGTGCCTTGCCAAAGGCAAGGGAGTCCAGGGCCACGTGAAGTTCTTCTAGGGTTGGTTCACTGTCAAGCTCCTCCAGCACAGGCAGGCACTCAATGTTGTTCAGCGCTTCTTCGGTGACTACATTTTCTCTGGAATATAGCTCAGAGTAGTGCTGCACCCAGCGTTCCATCTGCTGCGCCCGATCCTGGATGACCTCGCCTGTTGCAGACTTCAGAGGGGCAATTTTCTTCTGTGTTGGACCTAGGGCCTGCTTGATACCATCATACATCCCCTTGATGTTGCCCGTGTCAGCTGCTATCTGTATCTCGGAACAGAGCTGGAGCCAGTAGTCGTTAGCACATCTCCTGGCAGTCTGCTGGACTTTGCTGCGAGCACCTTGGAGGACCTGCAGGTTGCGCTCACTGGGACAGGCCTTGTATGCTGCTTGAGCTCTCCTCTTTTCCTCAATGACTGGTGTCAACTCCTCAGAGTGGGCTTCAAACCAGTCTGCTGTCTTGTTGGTCTTCTTGCCAAATATGGACAAGGCGGTGTTGTAAAAGGTATTCTTGAAATGTTCCCATCTGTTGGATGCGTTTGCATCGACCGGGCCTGGAAGAGATTCCTCAAGCGCTCGTGCAAATTCCTCCACTTTTCTCTGATCCCGGGTCTTGCTCGTATCAATGCGAGGTCTTCCTTCCCTTTTCGTGTGATACAGTCGCTTTGTTTGCAGTTTCACTCTGCTGCACACCAGCGAGTGGTCGGTGTCACAGGCAGCACCCTGATAGCTGCGTGTGATCTTGATGCTGGGAAGGCTGGAGCGTCTGGTGAGAATCAGGTCGAGCTGGTGCCAGTGCTTTGATCTTGGGTGTCTCCAAGAGACTCTATGTTGGGGCTTCGTGTTGAAGAACGTGTTGCTGACACAGAGACCGTGATGACAGCAAAACTCTAGCAGGCGTTGGCCATTTTCGTTCATCTTCCCAGTGCCGAACTGACCTAAGCAAGTGGGCCACGAACTGTTATCAGCACCAACTCTAGCATTGAAGTCGCCGAGGATGAACAATGGCTCTTTTACGGGAATCTTCTTGATAGTGGTGGCCAGGTCATCATAAAATTTGTCTTTGGCTTCTACTTAACCAAACACTATATGCAGAAAGCTTATAGCAAGACTATATGCAGAAAGCTTATAGCAAGACATACTGTCAGGCAGCCTGCAGGCAAAAAGGGAGACCAAGAGTGAAGGTTAACTTCCTGCTTCCTGTTAACTGTCACTCCTAGTTCCCACTCTAGTCTGCTGGTTGGCCGACTTATTGACTTGCTATCAGCTTTCTGTTATAGCATTTGGTAAAGCAAGATACTTATTGCTTCATGTGAATGTAATGAAGATAAATAAATGGGTGCAGGGACCCACAGATGTAGGGTTCCCTCTTATCTGTGGTTTCTGATATCCATGGGGGAGGGGAAAGGAATGTATCCCCACGAATACCAGGGGATGCCTGTACTGTTTCTCTGAGCCTTGCCTTTACCCTCTTCTGGCTGGTTTCAGTGAATCTTCTCACCAGTTGCAGCTGTGTGAACTCAATTGTAGAAGATGCATGGTTGTTGGTACCTGCTCGCCAGATAGTTTTACTGTGTTTAAAGTTTCCCCATCAGAACTGTTTGGCTGTAAAAAGAACATGTACAGCGGCTGCAAAATAGATTTAAATATTGGACATGTCAGGCTGCTGTAAAAGGGATGGGAGCAGGGACAGTAAAAATTTGACAAACCTATCTTTGAGAGATGAAAATTATGCAGTTTATGAGAATGATAAGTTTACCCTGGAAGCTTTCTTCTGAATGAGCCCTCTAGAGCATTTCAATTGAAAGGGACTCCTTCTTTTTATGCAACTCTCAAGAAATAAATTTAAACCAAGAGAAATGATAGCCATAAGTGAAACGCAGCACCCCAAATTACTTTCATTATGATTCATCTTGTGTTTCAAATTCTCTTAAGAACTATTCTTAACTGCTCAATCAAAAATCAAATTTGAATTGCTAGAGCTGTCAATTACAGTACAGTGTGGAAAAAAGTTTCAATGAATGTAGATTATTTGTTCAGCCTAGCTTGTAAAAAACAGCCACTTGCCCGACAGCCTGTGGCAGGGAAGCTTATAGAGCCTATAGTGCTGTCTTATCCCCAGCCAGATCTTTAATCTGTCTAACCCAGTATTTACTGTGGCTGCTGGTGGCAGTGGCTCCTAGGCATGAATCTTTCTTATCCCTTACTGTCTAAGCCAGGGGTGTCAAGCTTGTTTCATATAGTGGGCCAAATAGCATTTATCAGGGGTGCCCAAATCCCGGCCCACAGGCCACTTGCGGCCCTCTGCGGATCCCCATCCGGCCCCCAGGGGGTCCCCCACCTCCAGTGGGCACCCGGCCCTCACCCCAGCCGCCCTGGCCCGCCGTGCGAGCTCTGCGCCTTGCTCTCCCTCGCTGCCACTGAGCTCAGTGGCAGCAAAGGAAAGACGAGCCCAGCTGGTGTGCAGGGCCTTTTATAGTGGGAAGGTAACGTGAGACTTGCAGGTCTCGAGTTACTTCCCACTATAAAAAACCCTGTGCGCTTGCGTGCTAGTCTCTTCTTTCTAGCCCATGGGCTGGGCTGTGCTGGTCTCAGCTCCTTTTGGCTCCCCTCCCCTCCCCTCCCCTCCTGCAACCTGTGCCAGGGGAGGGCAGGAGAGAGAGAGAGAGAGAGAGAGAGAGAGAGAGAGAGAGAGTGTTCTGGAGGGAGGGGAGCCCAGCTTAGCTTGCAGCACGTCTCCCTCCCTCCCGAGGGAGGGCTGGTTGGCTGGCCAGGCAGGTAGGCATGCAGCTGGGCAAGCAGGCAGGCAGCCCAAGCAAACGAAGGAGGGAGGGCGAGGGGGCAGGTGAGCAGGCGGGTATGTGAAAGTGTGGAAGATCCCCCCCTCCATTTGTGTGTGTGTGTGAATGGGATAATAAACTGGCATGAAGATCCCCCCTTCTTAGGGTGAATGTGATCATAAACTGGCATGAAGATCCCCCCTTCTTAGGGTGAATGTGATCATAAACTGGATTGAATTCATTCATTCATTTTCAGTCTCTAATATATTAATTTATGTAAATTTATTCAAATTTGAAATGTAAATTAATTCTTTTTTTTTTCCGGCCCCCGATACAGTATCAGAGAGATGTTGTGGCCCTCCTGCCAAAAACTTTGAGCACCCCTGGCGTTTATGGAAGCAGCTGAGGGCTGGAAGTGACATAATTAATCAGGAATTGATGTCATTAAGCAGATGATGGCAGAAATAAGCACGTTGTTGTCGCATATAAACTCATTAACTTCAAATGATAGAAGAGTAAATGTGGATAATATTTTCAAGATATGGGAGAGCCCAATTGTCAGCATTGCTTCTGTTGAAGTGTCAGTTTGAAGCTCAGCAGCTGAGTAATGATCTGTGAAGTGGCGCTGCTGAAAGGGCAGCCCATGTGATAATTGGGCTCTTCCAGCATCTCAGCAGCATCTCCTTCTCAACCCTCTTGGTCTGCCCCTTACCTCATAGGGTTTCTTGCCTTTTGTGGCCTCCTTCTGACTGTCCCTCCCAGAGTCTTGGGATAAGTGGCTCTGCTGAAGGGGAAGCTATGGGAGAGCCTAATTATCATGAGGGACAGATAAAGAGCTTCTGGGGGGCATATCCAACCTGTGGGCCTTATGTTTGACACCCCTGGTCTAAGAATTTTATTTGGTGGTAGTAGGGATTGAACCTGGGTCATTCTGCACGTCCTGTACCTTTGACTGTGGTCCATTACTATAGCCCAGCTTAGTTCACTGAACTACTGCAAATAACTAACACAGGTGAATGTAGATAGGAAGGCAAGTAAGCACAAAAACTAGTTTGGTGTAGTAGAGTTTGAGACTGTGACTGAGGAGAACTGGTTTAAATCTCTACTGAACCATGGAGTTTGATGTCCTTGGGCTAGTTGCTGTCTCTCAGCCTTACCTACCTCACAGGGTTGTTGTGAGGATACATGGGAGGGAGTAAGCTTATGTTGTTTTGAACTCCTTGGAGGAATGGTGAGATCATAATATACAGTATAAACAAATATTTAGCAGGCAAGTCAGTCATCTGAAATAATTTGCAAGGCCTTATATTTGCTAGTTGTAGATCTTTCAGTCTAGTCCAGTATCAAATTCTGCAGTCTAACTTGTAGTGATTAGTAGTAGTAGGCAACCTTCAGTCTCGAAAGACTATGGTATCGCGCTCTGAATGGTGGTTCTGGCACAGCGTCTAGTGTGGCTGAAAAGGCCAATTCGGGAGTGACAATCCCTTCCACACCGGGAGCAAGTGCAGTCTGTCCCTGGTCTGTCTCCCTAGCTATGGGCCTTCCTTCTTTGCCTCTTTGCCTCAGACTGCTGCCCAAGTCTAGGCCAACAAGACTGTTGGCCCAAGTCTAGCCAGGATTCTAGAGGTTGGGGAGGCAACCATTTTTTCAGGGGGGCAATTATGGCAGGTATCTATACTGGTGTGCAAAATGAAGGATAAGTACGGAGAAACATCAAAGACCCATAACTAACCCAAATTTTATTAGGAGGAAATATTTTGGGGTTGTTTTTTTTTTTGAAAGATGCATTCATTATCTGTAAAGCAATCTAACAATGATCTGCATAGAATAAATGTATCTCTGAATGTAATATAAAATCTATTTGTCTACATAGAAATAACATGCAACTTATCCTTTCATTTTGGACATCAGTGCATTACACAGACTTGCAACACTGCAAAAGTAAAACATATCACTATGATACAGGTAGTATTTACTCGTATTGAAAGCCTTTCATTTGCTGATGACAAAAGTAAATTTACCTAAAAGCAAGAGGAAAGATATTGAAGTAAAATATAGCAACGCCATGGAACATTAGTTTTTTTACATTATTCATTACTTTTAAAAAGCAAGGTACAGAAGATTTGAAACTACCTAGTAAAGCTGAATTCTCCTATCTTTCTGAGAATTGAATCTTCTTAGAACCTTTTCCACACTTAAATTCTTGGTTCTCTTTAGCTCAAAAGCTAGGTATACTAAATTAGCCATTTTTGAGTGACATATTGATAGTATTTGAGGTCTGTTAATTCGTGTAAGCACTGAGAAGGTTGATTCACAAACTGCTGTGTTACATGCAAAAGTTCTTACTGCCACTAACATACTGTAACAATCTTCAAAGACACTCCGGTGTTTGTATATTTCACTGAAGAAATTTTGCTTTTCAATTTTGTTTTTTTCTCAAGGAAATGTTTTAAACTCTGAGATCTCTAGGAAAGATTCAAAATCTTAGAGGCCAAACCCTTGCTTTCCTCTCCTCCCGCCCCAAAGAGAAAGGCCCTACCAGAGCCAAACAGCAGAAATGGTCCATCCAAAATCTCAGAGGCAAGAGCCATGCTTTCCTCCCCCCCCCCCCCCGAGAAAGGCCCTACCAGAGCCAAACAGCAGAAATGGTCCATCCAAAATCTCAGAGGCAATAGCCATGCTTTTCTCTCCTCCCCAAAGAGAAAGGCTCTACCAGAGCCAAACAGCAGAAATGGTCCATCCAAAATCTCCTGCCTACTCACCCCCAAATGATGCTAGAGTTACTCAGCAGCAGCCTCCAGGGTCCTGCAAAGTGCCTGCACAGCCCACTCAGCTCCCAGGAAGGTGATCTGAGGCACTGAGCACATTCCCTCCAGGCTTTTTCATACCTGCCTCTCTAGTGTCCTGTGACTATCAGCAGGTCAATATGATTGGCCCCTAAGGTGAGTTACTAAACATCAGCAGCCTGAGCTGATTGGAGGAGACTGCCTGCAGGGAGCGCCTGAGCTCTCAAGGAACAGGAGCTAAATTGGAGTACATTCAACAATATTTACATGACAAGTGTGGAAAAAATGCAGGGGGGGGGAACTGCTGGCTCAGGGGGGGCAAAAAACCCCCTGGCCTCCCCAGCTACGGCCTTGCCTCCAGCTCTTTGAAGGAGTTTGCACACAAGACACAGGTGCTTGTTAGAACCCTTTCCCCATGTGATTCTTGATATATGATATATGAGGAGATCCATAGCTGTCCCCAGAGCCTACCAGGAGGTAAGTATTTGTACTTCCATTTACCCTTGGGCTGAACTCCCACCACAGGATACAGCATGTGCCTTTTTAGTGCAACTGCTTGGGGGGCGGGCGGGAGAGGATAGGATTGGGCCCTAAGAGCACAAGCTGATACATGTCTAGAAGTAAGCCCCACTAGTTTAATGGGATTTGCTCACAAGTAAGTGTGTATAGGTTTCCAACCTAAGTTGCTTTTCTGACCCAAGAAATCAGCATCTAAAGTAAGAAAAAGGACATTTTTTTTAAAGATCTTCTTTTGCAAGCACAATTAGATATTAGTGGTGTCTTATTTAGAAATGATGAATGAATAGGCTGGCCAGTGGAGCTTTGAGAGCTACTGAAGTAGTGCATCAGTGATCCTCTATCCTAGTCCTGCCAGGCTCAATCCCCTGCGCTGAATGCAGTGTGCCAGTTGTGTAATTTGTCCACCAGATGCTAGATAAACCAGATCTTTTGACGTTTTCTGGGGCTAAAAAGTAAGAGCCTTCATCAAGCTCTTGGTCAGTTGCAATATATGGCTGACGTGTTGTGAGGATCTGTAGACTCAGAATTTGACAAGTCTGCCCCCAAAGTCATTTCATACCCATTTTAAAAGAAATAAACTTTCCTTACTTTTTCCTCTGACGTTTAGATGCCCAATTATTTACCTATATAAATAGAAGAGCAATGCTGTAATGCCACATGAAAGAGCATTGAAAATCGACCTAGCTGTAACTGTAGAAAGTAGTTTTTGATTCTCTTTGCCATCCATGATGAATTTTAGGAATGGCAGTCGGAGACATCGGTTGCATGATGGAAATGCAAAGACTTGGAGAGAAGGAAGAAAGCATTCTGTTTTCAGAGTGTCAGATGAAGCCTGTGTTTGTGCAAAATGAGCTCTCTGAAAATTTGTCGCTAGACCTCAGAATATTTTTTCCAGTAACTGGGAAACAATTTATGACATCTCCAATGGATCATGGGTAGGAGAGCTGAGGAAGGAACCTCTGTCATAGCAGATAATTCTGAACTAGATAAGGTCTGACATAGTAAAAGGTTGCTTCATACATGTTCTGATGTGTTGATTCACTTCAGAGCCATCTACAATGTTAAGGGATTCCAGGAAAAGTTGTATATTGCTTTCTGTGAGTTGGTATTAGCCACAAAAGGAAGAGCTATTAATACTCAGTAAGGTCAGGTGCAGTTATCCTGAAAGTAATGTGAAATTACAAGTAGTGAAAACTAAGATTAAAGTAGATTGCTTCAGCTTCTTGGATTTTAGAACATTGAGCTTAAAAGTCATTCACTCCTGCTGGTAAGGTTATGCCACTATGGAGTTAGAGTAACTCCGCAGAATCTATTCAGAGTGTATGTGTGTGTATGAGAGATCAGAATCTGGCCAAGAAAATTTCAGGATTTGGAAGAAGAAAGGGAAGCTTAGTGATCATTCAAAATGAAGTATGAATGTTCTTTAAAGTACATCTTGCTGTATAATTTATAAATAATGCTATTTTTAGAAGGCCATTAGAATTCTTCTCTCTTAGAACATAAAAGCAAGGGCAGTTTGGAATGAAGCAAAGTTGGCTGAGAGGAGCTTTCTCTTGTACTGTTAGAGATCTTGCATGGTTAAAAATGTAAAAGAATCTTTAAATATATTGCATTAGTACAAAAAAAGACCTTTAGAAATAGAGGCACTGTTTTGCAGAAGGGGAACTGGAAGTTTTCTTTGGGAAGGTTTTTATTTTTCACTTTTGTCAGAAGTATTGTTTCGTTTATGAGTCTAACCACTGTATCTGCCTTGTTAATTTTAATAATCTCGGGCAAGAAAAAATAATAGCATAGTAATTTTCCTTACAAGGAAATCTTGTTTTAAATGCACTTTGGGGTGTGTATTATTATTTGAGCTCATCCATTCTCTGAAATGAATAGAAAATTCCCCATCAGACTAAATGTTGGAAACTTGACAGTTTGATGTTAGAATGAGCATCAAAGGCAGATCTGTGGAGGCCAGGTGGAAAATTTGGTCTTTGGTAATGTTTCTTTTTCTATTTTCCTCTCTCTTCTTCGTTTGTTCCCCTGTTCACTCAATAAAGGGATGTGGAACATTATATGGCCATAGAAAATGAAAAGCCTTGTTTGGGCAGTGCTGGTCAAGGAGAAAAGTTGCAAGGTTGGATTTCTTGTGAGATTCAGTTCACTACTAGTGATAGTAACTTTGGCACTGGACTTTTGCCCCTAATGTATAATCACTCTGCCGCAGCAGCCATATCAAAAAGTTGCACGCTGTATCCAGCGGGGTGGGGGAGGCTTTAGAAGAACAGGAGATTTAAATTCCATTTCCTCTCTGTAAGCCTCCTATTCTGCAGTGGTAGGCTACCACAATGACCCACAAGGGTAGGCTATGGCAGCCTCCATTTTATATTTCCATTCAGGTTTTATATTACCAATCAGGTAATGGATGACCTCATCCCTATTACCTCATCTCCTCATGAGGCTATTGCATCAGCCTCTCAGGATGCACCTGTTCCTCTTACATTGGACATACATTGAGGCTGCATAGTCACAGTGACTCAGCATATTTTCATTGTCTGAATTGGCCAATTCAGGGTGATATGGTACACTACATTTAGCCTTACTTTGGCCATGGGCTTACATACAGACACAGGGCTCAGGCTTTTAGGCCTTGCCATGCTCAGATAGCAAATTTCTACAGGATGGGCTAAATTATCCTGACATGAATCTGAATAGTGTTGAATCAACCTGTAGTGCAGACAACCTTTTTGTCTCATGGCACACTGACAAGGTACTAAAATTGTCAAGGCACTCCATCATTTTTCTGACAATTGGCAAGGCACACCATGCTGTTGGTGGGGGGCTTGCGTCCCCCAATGGTCTTATTGATAAATGACCCTCCACCAAACTCCCATGGCACACCTACAGACCATTTGCGGCACACCAGTGTGCCATGGCACAGTAGTTGAAAATGACTGCTCTACTACCGTAGATAAATGCCTATAAAGGTGAGGAATTTCTGCCAATAAATCAAGTGTAAATCATCTCAACTTATCTTCTGGCCACTCGGGTCAGGGCTGTTCAGGCACATGATGGCAGCCAGGAGAAACTCAGAGGAGAGCAAGAGGATGATGAAAATTATAGGACAATCAGTCTCCCTGGTGATGGGCTCCAGGGCAAGTTGCAGCCAAAGTTAACATTTTCTTTCCTTCCTCCTAAGAAAAAAAGTAAGCCATGGCTCAACACTTCCATTTAAATCAAGCAAGCCTCATTCTCTTTAGCAGGATCACACCTGATACTTCTGTAATTTCTTTCCATTTTACAAATGTTTGGCAGAGGTCTGTTTTTTTAAACACCAGGATGTAATCTTCATTTCCATCTGAAACAATGTCCAAGGCTACAATTCAGTACACCATTACTTAAGAATAACACCCATGGAAAGCAGGGGTCTATACTGCTCTGGCCCAGGGTATCTTAGCGATCGCCTACTCCCGTATAATCCGGCTCGTCCTCTTTGGTCATCAGAGAAGGACTTTTTACAAGTGCCACCGCCTAGGGAGGTATGTGGGGCGGTGGCAAGAAATAGGGCCTTCTCAGTAGTGGCACCAACGCTATGGAACTCCCTTCTCCTTGACTTAAGAATGGCTCCCTCTCTGAAGGCCTGAAGACCCTTCTGTTTAAACAAGCCTTCTGAGTTCTCGGCCTTTTTAACATCTTTTAATATTTTTTACAGGCCTGATTCTTTTATGATTTGCTGCTGCTCTATGCTCTTTTTACCTATTTTTTTTATCTGTTGTTTTTATGATATGTGTTAATATGTTTTTATTTGTCTTATGTTTTTAATCTGTTGTAAGCCGCCTTGAGTCCCTTCGGGGTAAAAATAAATTTATTATTATTATTCTGCTTCTGAGTAAATTGGGTTGCAATTTTCTGTGCTGTGCTTGCTCAAGCTAATTCCTTGTTGCTTGTCTCTCCGCTGTGAATTGAATTGCTTACTCCCAGATATGTGTTATATGTTGTGTGTTATACAGGTTGAGTCTCATTATTCAGGAGCATTCTGTTCTCAGAACTCGCATGGATAGCAAAAATCACATTAAAGCAAATCCATTTAAAAAACAATGACCCTTTGCTAGGCGATTTAAAAACAACCTTTAAAAACAGCCTTGCTTACCTTTGTGATGTAAGATAGAGTCATTAAGCAGACAATCCATCAATCAGTCTCTCTCCAGGCAAAAGAGAGGCTCCTTAGAAAGGCTTCACTCGGAACCAGCGACCCCTCACTTCACACAGAGCAAAGAGGAAAGGGAGGGTCCTTCTAAGTGCCTGGATTGAGATTAACAATGAAAATTTCATGGATAGTTAGGTTATACCTGTAATTGCTTGCATGACTCTCTCTCTCTACAACAATAAGAAAAGCAGTTTTTTTTAAAACTGTGGTTTTAAAGGGATGCATTTTTCCCCTTCTCCAGGGATCAGCACATTCCTTCTCATTTGCAGTAGCCATTTGTATTGAGTCAAATCCATGTATAAAAAATCTGTGTATAACAAGGTTGGACCTGTATGTTGAGCCTCTGACTTTACGTACCAGGCACCTTAAAGAAAGATTTGATTAATGGTTCTACCGGTATGTTGTTTACAGTGCACTTACTCTGATAGTGTTTACAAAAAGGTTGTGAAGGCCAGAATTTTAAAAGTTAATGAATAAAAATGTATCTTATGATCTTTTACTATATTTTTTTAAATAAATTAGAGACTATACAGTTCTTAGGTAACAATTACTGGTAGGGTAATTTTCAGGATCTCACTTCAGGTAAAATCAGACAAAATTGTAGTCAGGCACCCACTAAGTTTAACACCCCCCCCCCCCGACATATTCAAGAGTAATAGAAAATTCTATGATTTTTGGCTCAAAACCTGCCCTCCACTTATCTGCAAAATTGACTCATAGGCTAGTATTTGTAGTAGTTTGTTTCCACTGCAAATGGTTTTTCACATCTACTTTACAAACCTGCAGAGTGATTTGCAAAACCTTCTATAAGACCTGTGTGGTTCTCCACATTTTACATAATATGCAATATTTGTACCACATTTTAGCTTCCTCTGATAATAGTTACACTTCAAAATAGCACTTTTGGTGTTCAGAATACTCCACATTCATGTGCTTTTTGTAGATGATACATTAACTCTGTAAAGTAGGTTATATTGTGCTTGTTTTGCAGAGTGGGAGTGAGCCCATGGCTTGCCTATGGTCATTTACAGTGCAATCCTATGCACATCCAGGCAGGTCAGTTCCCTTGAGTTCAGTGGGACGTACTCCCAGGTAAGTATAGGAGTATAGGATTACAGCCTTACAGCCCAATCCTAACTTTCTTTCCAGTGCTGATACAGCTATGCCAACAGGGTGCACACTGCATCATGTGGTGAGGAGCAGTCATGGAGGCCTCCTCAAGGTAAGGGAATGTTTGTTTGCTTATATTGGGGCTGCATTGGCCCTGGAAAGGTGGCTAGGTTTGGGCTGTTAGTGAGTTTATGGCAGAGGTAAAATTAGCATCAGCTTCTTCCTGATCTGTAGCTCAGTGCTTTAACTACTTCACTGTACCATCTTCTATCCTGAAACTTCAGGTTGAGTTACAATATCTGCAAATCTGTGCTACTCTTCTAACAGAAACTGTTATGGTTGAAGAACTTGGTTTTCTTTCAAGATATAAGCATGTTTCGGAATGTTTCTAGTTGTGAAGCAGCTGGAATTTGAGCTGAGTTTGCAGATAATGAATTGCTTTTATGGTTTTCAAAATGGTTACACCCATTTATCTAAGATATTTTCATGAGAACAAATAATTTTTGAGCAGAGTAAGCAGTTATTTTTCACAAGTTTTATATACTTCACTGGTGTGTAGTTCAGGCCAAGATAGAAGGCTGCTAAAAAGTTTTTTTTAAGACTAAATTAGATTAGGAAGGTAACTGCCCCTAATTTTTCATTGTTTGCTGCTGTTCGTATTAATCACTTTTTTAAATGGTTGTTGACAGTTTTATACATACATGGGTTTCTTTATTGGTGAAGCGAAATAAAAAGCACAGACTCCTGTTTTCTTGCAAAAATGTGATGAGCAGCAACTTGCATATTCTTGGCAGAGTATGGTACAGTTAACTGTGTCAGTTAGGTTACCTTATGTCTGAGGTATTGAATCTGTGCATCCCGCCTCCCAAGTGAAGTGTGGCTAACCTCCAGGGGCATCCACAGGCATCTCGGGGAGAGAGGTGGCCAGTGGCTGCAATCCTTTCCACACTTTCCTGGGAGTAAACCCCATTGAAGCAAATGGGGCTTACTTCTGAGTAGACCTACATAGGCTTGGGGTCTGTGTCAGCTTAACCAAGGATCCTCACCTTTCTCTTTTTCCTCCCCCTCCAAAAAAGGGAAAAAAGCCACTCTTGATGGCTTTGTCTCCAAAAATTGATTAAAAATAAGAAATCCCCATTCCTTTTGCGCCATCCCTTTTTCCTCCTGCCTCCTTTTGGGGGGGGGGGTACTTTGTTAGCTGCTATAGTAAAACAAAAGGCACAATCCTAGCTAGGTCTACTCAGAAGTAAACCCTACTGTGTTCAATGGGACTTACTCCCAGGAAAGTGGGATTAGGATTCCAGCCAAACAGTCTCTAAGTCTCAGTCTGCATCAGTTTGCAATTAGCAGATACACACAAAACAAAGTCTTCCCCTTCTGCAAATTCATCACTCCCCCCCTTTCCAAAACCCTCCAGGTGTGCTGCTAACAAACTTGGGGCACAAGCCTAACCAGGTCTACTCAGAAGTAAGTCGTATTTTGTTCAATGGGGCTTACTTTCAGATAAGTGTGGTTAGGATTGAATCCTCAAAGTGCTGGCAGCTCTTTTTTGGTTTCTGGTGTATAATTATAACACCTTCATCCCCATTTTGGGTGTAACTGAGGTGAGGTGTTGTAATGGGGAGCCATGGGCAATGGCTACAAGGATATGGGGAGGTGCGAGCTGGAAAAGTTCGAGAACCACTGCCATATGTGCTTCTTTTGTGAAGCTACTGATTGCATATCTAGGAATTTTTTTGAACTTTTGAAAACTGATTTTTTTTTGGGGGGGGGGGTCAAAGATTTATTTGCAATATTTTATTCTAGTTCCCACTTTACCAACAAAACAAATTCTATGCATTAATGGCCTGTGGCTCAGCAGTTTTGCTATATTTTCAGCCAAGATGAATGCAGTAATGCCAGCAGGTAGAGTTATGACGCCTTGACATGTTTTTGTTCTATGTATTTAGGAAGTGGGAGTTTCTAGTAGCTTTACATGTGAAAATCCATGATGTATTGTGACTGCCAATCTGTGTCATCCTAAGAGAGAGGGAATGCAGAAGAGGACCACACATTGTGGAGTACTTTCAGGATCTAGTTTTTAAAAGACCTGCTTTAAAATTCCTGTTTGAACTATGTACATATTTTGTTCTTACTTTCTGATTATTATTTATGTAGTGTCATGATTGTGTAGTGAGTGCTAGACCAAGCCCTTTCCCATCAGGTTACTGGATTTATCAACCAATGTTCCAATTAAAAATGTCCGATGGTGACATCATAATAGAGGTTTAGGGTTTAGTTCTTCTGGGATGACCAGAAGCTTTGGTACTGCTAGCTCCAAATAATTGAAACCATGTTCTACATCTGTGTATTATTATTATTATTATTATTATTATTATTATTATTATTATTATTATTATTATTATAACAGTATTTATATACCTGTTAAGGGTTCATCCCTGGGACTGAGAGAGAATTTACAGGCTGAATAGTAGCAGGCCTTGAAGCCTTGGCCTGACTCAGCCAGCACAGCATCCTGGGAAGAAAGGATGACGCAACATCCAGTGATGTAGACCAGGTGACTGCTGTGTGTGTGTGTGTGTGTGTGTGTGTGTGTGTCACTCCATGCAGAGTCAGAGTGACTTAGCAGTTTCTTACTCCACACTGATTGGCTGACACGCATATAAAGTCCAGCAGGGACAAGCTGGGGTGTGGGAGATGCAGAGTGGAGTTAGTGCCGAAGGCTACGTCAGTGAGAACCGTGATTCGTGTGATATCTGGACTGTTGTTGTACATATTGTATGTAGTAAAGAGGCGTTGGTGGAGAACTTCTGCCTTGAGTCGTCTTGTTCCTGGGAGTACCGGTGCTCTGGCCTTGGGAGATAAGCAAGCCAGCAGCCGGGCAGCAGCTGGCGCTGTACACCGTTCTAAAAGTTCACAAAGCGGTTTACAGAGAAAAATCAAATAACTAAATGGCTCCCTGTCCCAAAAGGGCTCACAATCTAAAAAGATGCAAATGAATACCAGCAGACAGCCACTAGAACAGACAGTGCTGGGGTGAGGTGGGCCAGTTACTCTCCCCTTCTAAAAAAAGGAGCACCCACTCGAAAAAGTGCCTCTTACCCAATTAGCAGGGGTTATCTTTAAGTGAAATGCTAGGATCTGTACTAAATTAATAGATTTGGTTACCTTTCTTGACAGGTGGAATCCTATGCATATCTAATCAGAAATACATTCCATTGTGTTCATTGGTGCTTACTCCCAGGACAGCATTATAGGATTGTATCCATATAGTATTTTTGTTCTGATAAATGTACTTTTCAGCCTCTGTGGGTTATCTCATTAGCATGTCTCTAAATTTCTCAATTTGGTTGAAATTTGATATAAGTATTAACCCTTTACTTAAACAAAGCCTAGATGATGTACAGGTAGCAGCACTTTTCCCAGAGCAGATGCAACTGCATACAGCGTGTGTATGCTTGAACTTTTACGCCTTATCTTGATTTGAACTTATCTTGATTTGCACTCTTGGACTTGTAAAAATGTTTTCTTTGCTTCCAAGTGATCTTATCATCCCATGAGTATATCTCTAAAGATGATCAAGAAATAAAGGTTGAATTTATGTTCTCTTGCATTGTTTTCACCCATGTTTTTCATACGAGTTGTGGAGTAGGAAACTGAGGTTGTGCTGTAAAAACAACACAGTCCTCTATTTAGCCTGGCTTTAAATTGTACAGTGAATGACCACCAGATGGTAAAGCTTGCTACAACTACCCATAAACTAACAAATCTTACTGTTATATTTTGTTCCCTGGGGATTGTTTTGTATCTGTACAGTGTTTGTGTGGGCGGCATGGGGTAATAGGCGAGTACAGTAAAGGTTTTGGAGCTAGGAAAGCTTTTGAGTTGTGGGATACAAGGAGGGCATATGTGCTTGAACCAAGTCAGAGTTTTATTGCATGGGAAATCTGCAAAAAAGACCGTCTTGTAGTTCCTCCTGCTCTTCTTCCCCTCACGTTTGTCTATAAACATAGCCTCTCATTCCTTCTTAACAGTTGATAAGAAGGAGCAAACTTCATGTCTTCATCTGTTGTTTTGTTTATGAAAGGAGATAAAGTCCAGAGTTCGTTGAGTTCTGTTAAGCCCAATAACTGTCTAATCTTTGAAGCAAAAACTTTGTGGACTGGCCTAAGACTTCTTTTGGCACCAATCTGCACTAAGAAGCTTCTTCCTGTACCAATCTGCACTGGCTTAGAATGAGTCTGACGAAGTATGCCAACTGCTCGGAGGTAGCCCCAAACTTTTGGGCACCTGAGCCAAATGTTTTCTTCATACCTCCCCACTGCTGCTGCTGCCACTTTTTGGTTCAACGGTGTACAAAGAACACCTCTCTGTTTTTTGCCACTGTGTGCTCTGCTTGAAAAGCGGGAGAATGGAATTGAAGAGGAAGTGAGAAGAGTGGTAGTCTAGAGCAAGAGTGGGCAAACCCCAGCCTGTGGGCCACTTGCAGCCCTCGGGGACCCTGAATCTGGCCTGCAGGGAGCCCCCAGTCTCCAATGAGCCTCTGGCCCATCAGAGGCTGTTGGAACTCATGCTGGCCCACGACTGCTGGACATTATTTACCCTTTCCCTGGGCATTATTTTAACACTCCCCCCCCCCCATTACCTCTGAACAGTTTGTCTCCATGTGTTTCTGGCTTGGTCTGTATGTCTTCACTGTGCAAGAGGGTGTGTGGCAAACAGTTCATAGTTCTCATGTGGTTCTACATGCCTGTATTATAGTTCTCATGTGTATTATAAATAAGCTCAGTAAAATTCATTCACTCCTGTAAGTTCTGTCTCTGTATTCATTATGTAGATTTATCCAAATTTGAAATGTAAATTAATTCTTCCGCCGCCCCCCCCCCCGGCTCCAGAAAGAGAAGATGTGACCCTGCTGCCAAAATGTTTGCCCAACCCTGATCTAAAGTTACAATATCTTGAACTACAATATCTAGATATCTACAATATCTAGAACTTGGATATCTATCCAGAAAGATGCTGTAACGCAGTACTCTCCTCTTCTCTGTTCCCTTTTTTTCTTTTCTTATCCATCAAGCACTGAAGGAGGAGTGAAAGAGATGGCAAAGGAGAACAGGGCAGATGAATGGAGGCAGCCATTGCCAATACATCTTAGAATGATAACTGCCTCAGTTTGCTTCATAAGCAGGCTAGACCTATGATTGCTAACCTCTTTTGTAAACCACCAACTATCAGTGGCACCATAAAGAGTAAAAGATTTATTATACCACAAACCTTTGCGGACTGATGCATGGTCTTATTCTGATTTGTATGTACACACATATACAACATACATAGGCATAGAGAAATGTGTAATGAAACTAGAGAGAAGATTAACAGGAAGTAGGAAGTTAAATACTTCCGGTTACTGTTTGATCTAGTTTCATCTAGGCTGCTGGCACCCCACTCATGTCGCACTATAAGCTTGAATGCTTACAGCGACCTTTTAAAGCAAGGTCCTTTTAAACACTTCACTAGTAAACTTTTAAACAATGCTAATGGGTGCATGGGAGGGCTGTGGAGACAGGGTTCCCCATATTAATAATATAATAATAATAATAAACTTTATTTATATCCCGCCCTTCTCCCTAAAGGGACCCACAGTTTCACATATTTCACAAATATTCACAGTTTCCGTATCTGCGGGGCGGGTCTGAAATGAATCCTCTGAAGGTACGGGGGCCTTCCTGTACTATGCTCAAATGCCTTAAACCTTATAGGCAGATCCTCAAGTAATTCCTCTTTGAAATCTGTGAAAGACCCTGCGTCATGTGGTGTTTGTGAATTGGCTTTATAGCCTTCCTGCAAGAGACCTGAAATCATTAAGACAGATATTGATTTCATACCTTTTGTGGCATTACCTTGATGAATGGGTGTGTATTGTGTCACAGTTAAGCAAATCAGTTCTGTACACGTCTTAAGTGCTGAATTAAAAGTTTAGAAGTCGTCTGCAGGGAGGCAAACTGAAACATTAAATACCTTTTCAATCATGTGTCTTGTTCTGTAAAGTATTTGCTTGCAGATGACTCATAACTTGAAAGGCTCTGACACTGGGTATCATAATATTTTGATATTAAGCTGCAGAAACCCATTGCATTATCAACTTAGCTCTGTAGAATAGAGGAGGCAGCAGCTGAGGCATAAAAACCCAGGCTTCAGTATGACAGAACTAAAATTGGACTTGGCAATTACCACATGCATGATTCACAGTATTGTGAAGTGAAGCTACTATATAAATCAGCCCCAGTAATCATAGGGTTTAAAATTAGTCTGTTACTATTAACTCTGCAAGCGTTGGCATATACTGAAGCATTATAAAAGTGAGCAGTGTAGAACATTTGAAATACAGGTTTAAAGTAAACCACTTAAGCAATCCCCAGCAGGAGACCTGAGGTTCATGCAGGAGGTGAGTCTTGAGGGTGCTGACAAGGGTTTCTGTAGCACACTTTATTGTGCAGTGAGGTCTAATCATAGCCCAGAGCACATGATTTGTGTGCATACGGTCTGAGTGTCAATCTCTGCCTATAGAATTCCAGGTAGTGGAGCTGAATGGATCCTCTCCTGACAGCTCAGTCCTAACCTGTGCTGGCACAGTTGGGCCATTTGGCCTATGATGTATCCAACACAAGTTGGGAGGAGGCTGGAGGTAAGGGGATAAATATCCCCTTGGGCCAGATAAAGCCCCAGCTTACCCTATGGGGCTTCTTAGGTCCATACCAGCTATTTAGCTGGTGCAAATCCAGAAAGCCCAGTGTAATGATGGGAGGCTTGGGAGAGGGGTTAGTTTGTTACAGAAGGCCTCTGCTGATCCCACCCCCATCCTGGACCAGATCCATCCCTGTGCCACCCTCCTCCCACCCAGAAATGCCTACTCTCCTCCCCACCACCCTCCTCACACCCCTGTTCTGCTTGGTGCCTTACCTGCTTGTGCTGGGGCTCTAAATGCAGTGCTGTCAGGCTGGTGCAGGCTTTCAAGCTGGTGCTGCTTGCTCGTAAGTTGGCATAAAAGCACTTTAGGGCATTTTTGCTCCGGCTCATGTTGGCACAGCAACCCGAGCTGGCACAGTGCAAAAAATGGATTGCACTGTGAGATCCAGAAGAGCTGCTGTCATTCACAGTAGGAGCATACTGGACCACATCAGAGTCACTCAACAAGTGGATCAAGACTTGGGAGTGGTTTGCTTCCCAACCTTAAGTGGGCCATCTCAGTGCCACCACTATTTTATTTTGAAACTCATGTCTGCACAGTTTGAACAGTAGGCAAGGCTAGGGACTCTGGAAGAGATACCCCCCCCCCCCGGGAAAGAACGACACAATAGCAGCACATGTTGCTTGTCTGCCACAAGGGAAAGAAGAGAAATAGTGACCGCTCACTTGCCCACCCCTCTTACCCTCTGGGATTTGAGGTGTGTCCCAGCTCTTGTGAGGTTGAAGACTACTGGGCTGCATGGACAAATGGCCTAACCTCTGCATAATGCAACTCCTTATATTTAATCTTCTGAATACTTAATATCTTTTATAGGCTTATTTCTATTCCATTCACAAGATTTTCAGCAAGGAGGAAAAGGTGGGATAAGTTTCAGGAGATGCTGGGAGGACTGTTACAGCTGAATCCCTTTATATGTCCTCTTCCAAACACAGATATTGTCATGCCTAGAAAAATCCCAGGCTCTTAAAATTTCAAGGCTGGCACTTAGAAATGTGGAAGTCTCTCTCAGCTCATGGTATCATGAAGGTTTGCCTGAACTGTAGAAAATTCAGGCAGAGTCCCCACTTATTCCTT
This sequence comes from Tiliqua scincoides, assembly GCF_035046505.1. Classification (NCBI taxonomy): domain Eukaryota; kingdom Metazoa; phylum Chordata; class Lepidosauria; order Squamata; family Scincidae; genus Tiliqua; species Tiliqua scincoides. The sequence continues at coordinate 191,106,614 of NC_089824.1, forward strand.
TGCTTGTTACCTAATCCTCTCTGTGCATATCTGTAAAAATCACTTGGTGCCTTTCTTTTCATGTTTATCACTCAAGTAAAAAAATACTTTAAAAAATATATTAAGGATACAATCCTAAGCACATTCATGGCCCTTCTCATTGCATATACTTCGGAGTAAGGCTGATTTATGTCTTAATAAATGCTTTGGACAGGGTATGTGTATGAGGATATCTAGCACTCTTTGTTAATTGAGTTTGGCTAATAAGTGGTTTATTTTTTATTAATTTGAATATCTATATCCGGCCTTTTCATCCCAAATGGAAGCTTTAAAGATACTAACAGACTATTTAAAGAACAACAATCAAAACAGAAAAATATACTAGTAATAAGAACACAAAATATACTTTTTCACATTATTTCAAAACTATTATTGTTATTGTTAATAACAATATTAATAAAAATAACAATAATAATGTTGTTTCATTAATAATAATTTCAAAAAGTGTCCAGATCAAATGTCCTTCCTTACACAACACTATTTTAACATTGTATAGCTGTTCTACTTGTCTGACTGTTGCCTGACAGGAGTGTCTGTTTCACATGTGCTCTTCAATATTTCCTTCTGTGACATGGGGCCAGCCAGATTTGGGGTTCAGAAGTTTGCACTCCAGGCCTGAATCCAAGATAGTTTTGTTGCCACCCTTGACCAAGCATTCAGCCTTTATTAAAAAAAAAAAATGTTAATGGCCATATTGTTTGATTCCAGGTTGTGAAGTTTGAAAGTTTCTGGTGTCAAGTCTCATTTGTTACTTTGCATTCTGAAAAAGCTACTTTGTTTTTTACCAGGGAGCAAAATGGCAAGACTCTTATCAGGCAGAGATAAATATGTGGGTGTTGCGGCCAAAGGCTGAAGATTTCTGATTTTCCATTGTTTGCAGCTATTTGGTTCCCCCCCTCCCCCGCCGGCTTTACCCCCACAACATATAATAGGATTAAAGGGATAACCAATAGTTTGAACAAAATGCATGGAAGAGAGTGCAAACGGGCAGAACATGAGAAATCGCAATTCAAGAAGCAGGAAGTGTGCCTTTAGCCAGGAAAAAGCTGTCATTGGCATTGTGAAAAGAGTGGTATAAATAGGGCATTGGATTAGAAAGCAGGAAACCTGGGTATTGTGTATTTTGCTTTTCTGGTGGCCTCAGATAAGACTATTAACCCTTCCCTCCCTGCATTCTGGTAGCAGAGTTTGCTGTTCAAGGGAGGTCAGCTTTTTGTGTGTGTGTTGCGGGTATTGGATCATTATGTGGTGCTGTCGGGAGTAGCTTGCCTCTAGAAGGGATGTGCCTGTGTTCCGTTACTGAGACATCTCCCTGCGGACTAGATTTTGTGATGTTTCCCATTTCCTAGAGGTGACACCAGCACTGCTCTGTCAACCTGCCAGTGGCAGTGCTGAGAAAGTGAGACATCTGGCATCATTCCCATAACACATCATCTCTGTAATGTCCTGGCTTGCCTGGGGCTGGAGGTTTTTGCTCTAGTTTCCAGTGAGGCCTTCCCAGGAGGGAGCTTGAAGTATTGTCATTGTGCCAACTGCCTAGATAAATTAACCTTTTGAGTGGCAGCTGGACTTCATATTTATTATCCAATGAAGAAGATTAAAAATAGACCCCTATGTTTGTTGTTTGCTCTCCCTTGCTTTTTGCAAGTGCATTGACTTTTAAAAATTTGTTTTTATATGATATACAATGAAAATATGAACTGCTATTATATGCAAGAGACCAATTATATTCAATCCAGCTCTCACACCCTGGGACGTTGGTGGGAGGGTGATCCATGTGATGGGGTGCCTGAAGCACCGGAGTGGTTGGTGGGACCTGGGTTGGCTGCCCTTGGGGTCCTTCTTCTGAGAAGGCCAAGGTGGGAAGGGCTTCAACTGCAGCCGGGTGAGGAGGTTTATGTTGCCCTGGTCCTCCTCCCAGAATGCTGGGCTGGGATCCTGGCTCTTGGGCATGTGGCCCCAAACTATGCCAGCACGCCTCACCACCAATCAGCCCTCCCCCCCCCATCGTCACAGGCTCTTCCCTTTTGTAGAGGCTTGGCCACCCACCCAGCTCCACCCCTTCCTCCTGATCTGGTTCAAGTGGGGAGCAGTCTCTGGGCCTCCCCTCTCATCTCCTCAGGGTACTGGCAGCCCTGCACCCACTGTCAGCATTCCCTGGGAGTTGCAGCCCCTCCTTCCACCCTTGAGCCGTCTCCAGGGGTTACTGCATGGTCCTCCTAGCTGGCGGTGGTGGTTCTGGGGTTCCTCCCCTCGTTGCCTTCCCCCCTTCTCGGGGGTGACTGGGCGGTTGGCACAGGATGCTGGGGGCAGGGACTGGCCCCAACACCTGCACAGAAAGAAGACCAATACACTAATTCTTACTTAGAGTTTTGTGCATATTAACTCAGGACTAACAGCCCAATCCTGAGCTGCACAGTTGCCAGGGCTGCAGCAGTGCCAAAATGGACATTTGTCCCCTTCGCCTTCGTAAGGGAGGAGGCCTCACATTGGGGCTCCTTGATTCTGTGCTGTCTGTTTAGCTGGTGCAAAAGAAACCCCTTGCTGGACCGGGAAGCCCAATGCAGGGCTATGGATCTGGCAGAGCAGAGCTCCACTGGTCCTGCCCTGCTCCCTTCCCCTCCCCTGCCTTTCCCTGATCTCCTCTGCACCGGAATGCCTCCCCAACTTACCAGTCTGGTGCTTGCCCTAAGCCCTTGGACATATGGTAAACATACCTAATTGTTCTGCCATAACTGAACTGGCCCTATAAGATATTGCAAAGTTTTTTGTGTTCTAGAACTTGGATATTTTCCTGCTTCCTTGTAAGTAGCAGTTGGAGAGGGGAAAGAACCTAACCCCTATAAAAGAAAACAAACCCTGTTAAAGGGGGTAGACTCAGAATGGATCAAAGGCCAGTAAAATGCATCATTAGTTGCTATCTGACCAGCAATGTAGATTGTTGATTTTTGCTTGGTTGCTATTGTTACTCTTAAGTTATTTTTGTAAATTTTGTTTTATTGGGGAAAAACTAATATAGCAGACTAATTTACATGGTAATGTCTGGTTGATTTTAAGTCCAGCATAACTACAGGCTGTCCTCCACGTGCCCATTCAAGGGCGAGTCATTTCAAGAGAGTGAAATGAGTGGAAAGAGAGTGAACAGCAATGAGCGTGATCACACAAGATGGTCTGTAGCATTAGGCTTTTTCTCCTATTCATGGAAACTTCTCTGGCTTCAGCCCCCCAATGATATCAAGCAAAAGTTAGTTATTGATAATGAAATAGCTGAACATCTGCATTTTGGGCTGATCTGATGTTACAGAAACAGTATATCTTACACACTTTTGTTGATATCTGTGGGACTCAGATTTCTTTGTGTGTCTGAACTAAGCTGCCTATCAGGGCTGGATTGACCTTTGTAAATGAGCATTGTTAGGAATAAAGAAAAACCCATACAGTTTCTGCCTGGGTGCATGTGTAGGCAGTTGAGCCTTGTATAGGGCACTCTGTTTATGCTGTTGCACTTTAATTATTACAAAGCCCCTGGAATGAACAAAGACTTGTCTTCCACAGCATGAGAAATGCATTAATTTTATTCATGAAGCACTGATCACAGCATTGTTGATTGGCAGGCAAAAGCAAAAATGACAGTTTGAAAGGGGAGATACCCAAAGACCCAGAGAAAGCTTGCATAGTTTAGCAACAGAACAGTATATGAAAGGAAAGTGCTGCATTTTATGATGTAAAATGGCATAATCAACATCTATCCCTACGTAGCAATAATGCTGTCAAAATGATGCATGTTTTTTAGAATTTGCAGTTCCTTACCTGTTGAAAGTATAAGAAGCATGTTATTGCTCATTAGAATTTGATGCCACTGCTTTCTTTGCTTTAAATCTTTGTTTTTAACTTAAATTTCATTGACCTCCTGGTTTTAGAAGTAGGCTACCTCAGAATGCCAGGTGCAACAGAGGGCACCAGGATGCAGGTCTCTTGTTCTCTTGTGTGCTCCTTGAGGCATTTGGTGGGCTACTGTGAGATACAGGAAACTGGACTAGATGGGCCTTTGGCCTGATCCAGCAGGGCTCTTCTTATGTTCTTATGAAAAATTTAAAAAGAGCATATAAACTGCCCTTATCACACCAGCATTTATTCCAATTTCTGTCCCAAGATAGGCAGAAGTTATCCTGCACACTTTACTGTCAAAAAAGCCTTCATAAGCCACAACAGAAGTTCTTAATTTCCCTCATAACTACATGCCATTGTGCAGTGACATTTGCTTGAGAGCAGCAGCAGGTAAGCAGTGCCACGGTTTGGCTCCAGATCACACTGTGGAAGTAGAGGGTTTTAAATTCTTTACCTCTGTGCTGTTTACCCACTGAAAATCTCTTTTATGGAGCATGTGTTTAACCCTAAAATACAATTTTAGCAAATTGCATAATTATCACTTCCCAATAGTACAGCACCAATTACCAAGCATAAAAGTTGCTTATCTTTTCCAGTGCTGGGATGCCCTTGTCAGTTGATTAGTCCAGTATTGTCAGTTACCTGGTTTGTTGGTCATTTTTTATTTGAAAATGCTTCATCATATTCTGGAAAGCCAAAAACGGCCTTGTGTAGGTGACAGCTTGACCTTCTGATCATATCATAGGTCACCATTACAGCAAAGGTGGATTCAGCTGAATATATTCAGCCATTGATGGGTCAAGTCCTTGTTCACTTGTGAAAAGCGATCTAAGCTTGTAGCAATCACATCTTGTGATAATCAGTTTTCAAGGCCAGTTAGGCACTGCACAAAGAGATCTTGCCTATGGAACAAAGTGCAATGTGAGGTTGACGTTGACCTCCAAGAAAAAGCCTTAGAAGGTGATAAGTTACAGAGGTGTGATTTTTCAGTGATAATGAAATAAAAACACGTAAAACCGCTTTCTGCACTTCTTATTTTTGTAAAAACAAAAAACTGCAAAAAAACACCATTTTCTAACAACTCTAATCAATCGCTGTAGACTGGTTGGACTGGGCTGGGCTGGGTTGATGGTGCATGGTTAATGACTGTGGCTGCATCTGCTGACACTATACCATCTATATCACCTAACTAGTACACATTTATAGCAATTATAATTTATAATTCTCCTTTTCAAAAATGTGCCCTTGGAATAAAAACACATAGCACCGCTTTCTGCACTTCAAATTTTTTGTCAAAAAACTAAATATGTCCCCCCCCCCCAAAAAAAAAAACACGAACAAAAACATATTTAAGAACACTTCTAGTAATAACGTATCCAAGAAATGGCAGGCTTGGGAGAGTGGCGGTGAAAACTGTTTTGATTCCCTTTCTAATCATATCTGTGGAGGTGACTTACAAAAGTGATCAGTAGAGGTGTTTGTTTCTGGTGAGTAAAAAAGGTTTGCACACTAAGTCTTACTGAATACAATAGACTTACTTCTGAGTATGGTGAATAACACCATTTTCAAACTCATCTAGGAATCAGAAGAAGAAAGGGGAGAGATGGAAAGTCACCTTCATCCCACTCTCTCACCCTAAGTATCATTTATTACTGCTGTTCTGCTGCTCAAGTTCCAGGTCTGCCCAGTAACTTGTATAGTAGGTAAAACCTGAAACTTCTAAAAGAATTTACCCATACTTGAGTGGATTCCAGTTTGGGTTTCTGTTAATATAACTGACAGCCCAATCCTGAGCTGCCCGGCGCTGCGGGACCTGGCTGCTCCACAAAGGGCTCCCGCCGGATCCAGAGCCCCTGCACTGCCGCGGGAGGCTCCTTGGGAGAAGGGGACTTTTGTCCCCTTCCCCCAAGTAAGGGAAGCAGTCCTGCAATGGGACTACTCACTTTAGTGGTGACTGTTTGGTTGCCCCTAAAGTGAAGGCGCTCATGTAGGGTGAGCAGCCCTGCCCGAGCACCCTGGATCCTGCAGAGCGTGGCTCCACAGACCCACCTCTCCCCCGCCCCTGGGAACACCCCCCTATGCCCCTGACCACGCCTCCCCCTCCCCGGAACGCCTCCCCCACGCCTCTGACCACACCCCAATTTCCTGTTCCGCAGCCCGGCGGTCACAGAGACCGCTGAGCCATGGAACGCAGGCGCCCGCTGTGCATTGGCTCAGTGCCGGCTGGAACTGAGCCAGCTCCGGTGGGAGTCCGGCAGTAAGCCCCACAAACGTGCCTTTCGGCATGTTTGCGACTGTGGTCCGTGGTGCGGACCACAGGATTGGGCTCGGAGTTCTGTTATTTGGATCAAGTGTTGCAATTGCCAAGTGTGCCTGACACCAGTCCTTTGCCTTATGGAAAAATGAAGATTGTCTTGTTTACATCTTAGGTAGATGTGGAGATTGAACCTTGAGGCAGAGGATGGTGCACAGCTGGAACTTGGAAGAGATTACAGTCTAATCTACTTTTGCAGAACGGCTGTTGTTCAGAATTGAAGTGGAATGTTCTTCGTTTCCTTGATTTGAGGAGCCCGCTTGTGTTTTTACTGAAGGAAAATTGCACTGTGCTAGAATCTATCAGATTCAATCCTATGATACTATTGCCATTTTTGCCTTGGTGACCGATTTCTAGATTAAGATACCATCTAATGACTGGATTTCACGCTGTCTTTCTGGCAGCGTGCACCAAGCTGCAAGACATTAGATAGGTTTGATCTGAAGATAACAGAAGAGGACAAATCCCTGTATTTGTTGTTCTTTAGCCTGTATAATGAAGAGTGACACCAAAGAGCTTCTGATGCACTCCTCGTAGGATTCATGTTGGCTTCTGTAGGTGATGTTCAGGCTGGGGAGTGCTCCATTAAAGCCAGCACAGAGTTTGACTTTCTGTAGTGCATCAAAAGAAGTCATTGTCTTTTTGAATGTAACTAAAATGGAAATAAATTCACAGCCCAACCCTTACCAAATTCCCATGTTGTGGTGCAATGGGGCCAGTGCAGCTGGAGGACTCCTGGAGGTAACTGGACCTTCATCCCTTATTCCGAGTAAAACCCCAGCAGCCTCAATGGGTCTACTTGGATCCACACCAGCTGTATATTGGCAACCTTCAGTCTCGAAAGACTATGGTATCGCGCTCTGAAAGGTGGTTCTGGCACAGCGTCTAGTGTGGCTGAAAAGGCCAATCCGGGAGTGACAATCCCTTCCACACCGGGAGCAAGTGCAGTCTGTCCCTGGTCTGTCTCCCTGGCTATGGGCCTTCCTTCTTTGCCTCTTAGCCTCAGACTGTTGGCAAAGTGTCTCTTCAAACTGGGAAAGGCCATGCTGCACAGCCTGCCTCCAAGCAGGCCGCTCAGAGGCCAGGGTTTCCCACTTGTTGAGGTCCATCCCTAAGGCCTTCAGATCCCTCTTGCAGATGTCCTTGTATCGCAGCTGTGGTCTACCTGTAGGGCGCTTTCCTTGCACGAGTTCTCCATAGAGGAGATCCTTTGGGATCCGGCCATCATCCATTCTCACGACATGACCAAGCCAACGCAGGCGTCTCTGTTTCAGCAGTGAATACATGCTAGGGATTCCAGCACGTTCCAGGACTGTGTTGTTTGGAACTTTGTCCTGCCAGGTGATGCCGAGGATGCGTCGGAGGCAGCGCATGTGGAAAGCGCTCAGTTTCCTCTCCTGTTGTGAGTGAAGAGTCCATGACTCGCTGCAGTACAGAAGTGTACTCAGGACGCAAGCTCTGTAGACCTGGATCTTGGTATGTTCCGTCAGCTTCTTGTTGGACCAGACTCTCTTTGTGAGTCTGGAAAACGTGGTAGCTGCTTTACCGATGCGCTTGTTTAGCTCGGTATCGAGAGAAAGAGTGTCGGAGATCGTTGAGCCAAGGTACACAAAGTCATGGACAACCTCCAGTTCATGCTCAGAGATTGTAATGCAGGGAGGTGAGTCCACATCCTGAACCATGACCTGTGTTTTCTTCAGGCTGATTGTCAGTCCAAAATCTTGGCAGGCCTTGCTAAAACGATCCATGAGCTGCTGGAGATCTTTGGCAGAGTGGGTAGTGATAGCTGCATCGTCGGCAAAGAGGAAGTCACGCAGACATTTCAGCTGGTGCAAATCTAGGATACCCCATGTTGGACTTTCAGGTTCAGGATGGGGGGGGGAATAGGATATGGTGGAGACCTCTTCCACCGTCCCCACTCCTCCCAGCCCTGATTTCCTCCTGCCCTGTTACACTCCCTCCCCTCCCTGTTCTGCCTTCCTTCCACTGTCCTGCAGAGTGCTTACCTGCTGTGGCGGGCATTGGCCTCCTGCTGGTTGCAGGAGACTGGCACAGGCCTTTCTGTGGGCCTTCACATTGGCACAGCATGTGTTACAGCATGTAATAGCGCACATGCTTGATCTGCCAGCAGAGTCTGGCATAGAATTGGACTGCCTAGCATGTTCTTAATGTGCTCACAGACACTTTCTCAGTGTTTTTAAAGAGAGTTGTTTGAAGAGGTTAGGCTGGTGGTCTTTTGATAACTGAGATAAAATGAATAGCATGGTCCTGTCATTCCTGATGAGTTGGTTTGATAACTACAGTTTCTCCTAGGGCACTCAAACTTCTTGGGAGTAAATCTCCCAAGATAAGTCTTTGCAGGGGAGGGGGGAAGGTAGCAACACAATGCCCAGGATCATGCCACTGCTGAGGAAGACGGGCTAATTTTGAAGGTAACATACCTGCTGCTGGGGTCCAAGGGATATGGGGAGCCCCATGGAGTGCTCTGCAGGGCTCCCTGAGGCTTGTAGAAAGTGAAAGTAGCGACCGTGACCCACTTCCAAGATTGTGATTGTGAAACCAGAAGTGGGTCGCGATTGCTACTTTCACTTAGCCCCCCTTCCCCTGTAAGCAATGCGATCCTGGGTATCGCATAGCTGATTTACCCTGTCCTCACCCTTTAAAGGGAAAAGAGCAGGGTCATGACCCATCGGTTTGAGGACCACTGTCCTAGGGGATTTCTTCCTGTTTCATTGGGCATTATTATTATTATTATTATTATTATTATTATTATACTTGATGAATAACTAGAGAAAAATAGCAGACACTCTGCCATTCATGGGTGAGAAGCAATTCTCATGCCTGAAAAATGAGTCTATTGTGCTTCAGAATCATTTCCTACATGGATGTAACGTCCTTGCAGGAAATTATATGAACTGGTGAATATACTATTATGTGACAAGAATGTACATGTATCTCTTGAAACGCACTTTCACATAGCTGGAAGCTGATGTTGGTTAGCAGTGCCATAGGATGTGTATCCATGAAGAAACAGATGTGTGCACTTGTGATGTACAGATGTTGTACTTAACAATTTTTTTGTATTGGCAACCTTCAGTCTCGAAAGACTATGGTATCGCGCTCTGAAAGGTGGTTCTGGCACAGCGTCTAGTGTGGCTGAAAAGGCCAATCCGGGAGTGACAATCCCTTCCACACCGGGAGCAAGTGCAGTCTGTCCCTGGTCTGTCTCCCTGTCTATGGGCCTTCCTTCTTTGCCTCATAGCCTCAGACTGTTGGCCAAGTGTCTCTTCAAACTGGGAAAGGCCATGCTGCACAGCCTGCCTCCAAGTGGGCCGCTCAGAGGCCAGGGTTTCCCACTTGTTGAGGTCCATCCCTAAGGCCTTCAGATCCCTCTTGCAGATGTCCTTGTATCGCAGCTGTGGTCTACCTGTAGGGCGCTTTCCTTGCACGAGTTCTCCATAGAGGAGATCCTTTGGGATCCGACCATCATCCATTCTCATGACATGGCCGAGCCAACGCAGGCGTCTCTGTTTCAGCAGTGAATACATGCTAGGGATTCCAGCACGTTCCAATTGTTTACATAGAAATAATACCTACATAGGAAATTTGCCTTGTCTTAAGCATCTCTTAAGCATCTGCTGCACAAGAGTGTATCCATGGGGGCAGACTTTATTGTGGTTACAGGGCAGTCTATTATCAACTCACTGGTGACAGATATGTGGGCCTTCTGTCACAGTGTTAAAATGTGTATCTTGGGCATTTCTTCCATTGAGTGAACCTAAAGCAATTGTAATGTGAAGGGGATTTGGGGCACAAATTGTATTTATATATGCACAATGCTCCACATAAACGTTTATATCATTAACAGATACAGGCAGTGTGCACCTCTTAATGAGTTCAGAAGTACAGAAGTGTACTTTTTAACAGCTCAGCCATAATATGACCTACAGCTCATATTATTTCTTTTCATTCATTCCTTTTTCATTCCTTTTTCTCCAAACGTCAGGTTGGGAACCCAGTTAGCAGGGTAGCTAAACATTAGTGATATTAGAAATAAAAATTAAATAAACCCAGATTTTTAAAAAGTAACATTTTAATTGTAGTGTCTCTCCTTAAGAATACATTGGATTAAAATTCAGTCTGATTTTAATAAAAACATCTTGAAATCTCTACTTAAAATCTTCGAAAACTGCATTATGACCATAATTATAAAGCTATGCATTGTGTGGTGAGCATCTCTCTCACACACACCTTCTCACTTTCAGAGCCGCTATATCTCTGGAATACTAGCTGTGGAGGGTGGGAGGCAATAATCTGCAGTAATTAAAAGTAAAGCTAAATTAAATTAAAAATTAAAATTTTTATTACATTTTTATGTAAAATGGATTGTGAGAATAATATCTAACTTCTGAGGCTCAGTACTATAAATGACACAATAACAGCTCGATCCTGTGCATATCTACTTGGAATCCCATTGCATTCGGTGAGACGGGCAGCCCAATCCTGGGCTTCCCAGTGTCCAGGGCTGCAGCGGTGCCAAAATGGTGACCACTACATCCTATGGAGCTGGCAAGCAGCGCCAGGACTATGATTCCCAGGTGGCCCCAATGGGTCTCCTTAGATCCAGGCCTGCTATTGAGTGGGTGCAGATTTGAGGAGACCTGTGTCAAGTCTCCCGGGCCAGGAGGGGGGTTAGGATATGGCAGCAGAGTCTGCTGCCGCCTCCGCCCCCCTTTTGCCCTGCTCCCACACATCCCATCTTCTCCCCACTCTGCCCCCACCCCAGAACACCTCCCCTCATGCCCTGACTTACCACTCAGCTGCCTGACACTCACCCAGAGCTCTGGATAGCATTTGTTCATCCTTCGTCCGGCGTTGACTCAGCGCGGGCTTGCATTGAGCTAGCACCAGCACTGAGTCAGCGCAGTTCTGTTAGGATTGGGCCCTTAAACAGTTAGCTTGGAGTATAGGATTGCAGCTCAAGCCATTATTGTGGGCTTTCCTACTGAGCCTGTAAATTCACTAATCTCAGGCAGGAGGATCCAGAAGGTGCTGGTATATCATCAGGATCATTGCATGTATGGGTGATTTTGTAGTCCTGTTTTATGCCTTCCAACTACCAGAAATTTTCAAGATGTTCTTCCCTTGAAGACAGTGGTTTCCAACCTTCCCCCCCCCCCCACAAGTGAACATCAGGTGGGTCCACATCAGGTGTATCCTGATGATTGACTAATGAGCAGGTTTTCATCTTATCCCCCACTCTGAAAAGTGGGTCTCATCAGATCTCAGTGCTGGTCATTCCATCCATGCTGGTGCTGCAACTTCCAACATGTTTGTTCTGCCTGGGAAACCAAGTTATGGTTTATGTAAAAAGCTTTCCCTCGTTGCTTTGAGGAAAGCTCCTTTCCCTGTGTTCAGCGCTTCCCTATAAGTGTCACTGTACCCTGCTGGAAAGCTTCCTGTAAATATTTCTTGCCATTGAATCCTGGGTGATACTCCTATTTCTCAGCATTCTGCTTCTCATTCTGCCCCATTCTTGTCTAGGATAATTATTTTACCGAGAAGAATTCACTTCTTCTTGAGAATCTGCTGTTTGACTAAGCAAAGACAAAGTTGCAAGATTATAGCACATCTGCTCTATGTTTAGTTTCATTTTAACCTTGAACCAGATTTGAACAACCCTATTAAACCCTGTTCCCACATAGAACCTGGCAGAGCAGAATCGGAGCATAATTCATGTCAGGGAAAAGGGCTTGTTGTGGTCAAGGCTCTATCTGTTATTATTTTCTTCTTAACCAGAAGCTTGTCATCAACCTGTTGCAAGGGGACTGCCTTTTATTTTTCTCTTCCCCCTCCCCAATTTGTAGCTTTTACATCTAATAATTATAATGTATTAAAATCTTCTAGATCCCATTGTATTTTCCCCAGGGCAAGACGAGACATCTGCATGCATGATTCATGGAAAGCTCTTTTTTTCTCTCTCTCCAGTCTAACTCACAAACTCTGTGTACTTGCTAATTTTTGGTGTCATTAATCATGAGTGCCTAGACAGCCTGATTTTGCCCTCTGTGCATTGTAAAGCTCATTGAGTGACCTATTAGGAGTTCCAGTTAATTTTGGTGACATTTATAGCGTTGAGATCTACAACATTGACCTGCTGTGGGGACACATTGTGGCTTGTCATCAGTTTAAGTAAAAGAGAACAGCCCTTGGAGGGGAAAAAAAAACCCCTAGATCAGTACATACTGTCATGAGCAACAGTGTCTACTTCTAAGCTTGGACGTATTACATTTTAATCAGTTGAAGTTGGTGACAATTGATTTCTACCATCATGGAAACAAGGCAGCTGATGGTGGAAAATGTATCTATAATTAATTATTGAAATGTGCCAAGGGAGAAAATTAAGGACATGCTTGGCACTAGCAGATCTGTAGCATGTTTTTGCTAATGGTTCTGTGTGGTACACAGATATTAAGAATCATAATTTGCACTTTTTTGGGGTTTGGTTTTAAAGTGAATTTAGAGCCATCAAGATTTGCAATATAGGTTTAAGAGATAGTGCAGCTTTTAAGTCAGGAAAACACAGAGTATGTATACTGTGCAAAAATAACATTTATGATGAAAAACAGAGATCCATCTATGGCTATATCTTGGTGATGAAATTAAAATTCAGTATTCATATGAATTACCATATAAATGTCTTTCTGAAATCTGCGCAAAAGGTAGCTGAACATTGTCCTGCAAGACACTTTAATTTTTTTGACCACAACTTTTCAAATCTGGAAATATTTTTAACTTTCAATACTAGAAGCAAGCAAGAATAGCTTCTGGATACACAGACTGAACACCTAATGCTCCAAGTACTCAATTTAGATAATATTTAAACTTTTGCTTTTGTTTTCAACTTGTTTAAACCTCTTTTGCCCCTTTAGAGCACATCACATTTGTAAATTCTCTCCATTTTTACAATGGAGAGAACTTGATTCCCAGTGTCTGGTTTGAAATCTGTGTTACTGATGAAGGTGGACACTAAAACACGTATCTAAATAATTTTAACATTATTTCCACTCTGTTTTGTCACTTATATCTGCATGTCATTTATTCATCATGTTAATTCTTTTTTCTTGTTTTCTAAAATGTATTATTATAATACTTATTGCACCACTTAAGCTTTTATCCGCTTCTGCACAAGGAGAAGGTTTTCTTTAACCTGTTCAGTCATCTCCAGAGTGCTTTTCTATTAATTTAGAACCCATCAATGAGCTTATTATAAAAAAAATTCTTCATTTCTCAACCTGAAGTTTCATCTGTCACAATGCTGACATTCTTTTCATTTCAGTGACTCTGAAATAACTCAGTATTCCTTAATCTTGTCTCACCAACATTATTTTTATTACTTCATATATAGTTTGACTTTGGAAAGATAAACCAGTTCAGCATCATAGACATCCTATTATTATTATTATTATTAACAGTATTTATATACCGCTTTTCAACTAAAAGTTCACAAAGTGGTTTACAGAGAAAAATCAAATAACTAAATGGCTCCCTGTCCCAAAAGGGCTCACAATCTAAAAAGATGCAAATGAATACCAGCAGACAGCCACTAGAACAGACAGTGCTGGGGTGAGGTGGGCCAGTTACTCTCCCCCTGCTAAAAAAAAGGAGCACCCACTTGAAAAAGTGCCTCTTACCCAATTAGCAGGGGCAAATAGGAAAATAGTGCCTCTTACCCTATTACCTGTATTTTAAAAAAAGCAAAAAACACCAGATTTCTAATGTTCCATAATGACTTTTTGTGAACTAGATGACAGTTGTAGACTAACATTTCATTTGATTTGACTTGTTTGGTGCAGAAGTAGACTCTGCAGTCACTGGGATAATTTCATGATGGGACAAGAAAGATGAAAAAAAAAATACTGGATACTTGGTCTTCCACACCAGAGTCTATTTTGGCAGAAAAAAGAGCTTGGATGTTGTGGGTTTGGGGCTTTACCTAGTCACCTCGAGTTAATTTTTACTTACAAGGTAAAAACCTAAATCAAATCTTAATCCATCTTTTTGACAGCATAATTAATCTCAATTTAGTTTCAAAGAAATATAAGTGTAGGTGGAACTTTTTCTTTCATTTTTCTCTGTACCAATTTGACTACTGACTTCCACTCTATGGCTGTAATACCCCTCTCTGTGCATTGCTGGTTTACAGCAGAGCTCCTAATCCCCAGCCACATATCAGTTAAACACTTCAGTAACCCTCAACTACAACAGAATGGCAGCTGATCCTCTTCTCTTCCAATAGTTTCTGCAGTTTGCAAAATACCCAAGGACTTAGTGCTCTCTAGTGAAGTGCTTGCTGTACAATCTTATGGGTGTACTGTACTTGCTAAATATCTGAAGACCTTAATCCTGGGAAGTAGTCAAATATGACAGCTCATGGTAAATCTTCTGGGAAATAATACATAAAAAGAAGTAAGCATGAATTTCTAATTAACTAAATTTGCAACTGATACACACGAGTTAAAGGGCACCTGATTTATCACCTGTCAGTAGAAATGCTGGTTATAGTAGCTGTTGCTGTCAGTATTGTAGTGTATGCAGCTGTGACACACAAGATAAAGGGCATCTGATTTATCACCTGACAGGAACTGTGTTCATTAAGCTGTCTTACCCGGGGGTTGCAGTGCAGTTTGTGTTGCGCTGTATCTTAACGCTGTACCTTTTGGAACATATACATTCCTGAAACAAATAGCTGGCTGTTTTTATTTTAAAAAAACCAACATGAATACATGTGGTTTCACTTCTGCCCCTCCAAGGGAGGGTGCTATGCTCCATGTGCTAGTTTGTGCAGGAAAATGACTAACAGTCCAATCCTATGTGATGATTACGGCAGTGGAAGTTGCCTTCTGCTGTTGTAACTGCAGAAGCTGCCGATGGAACCAGTTGGCAGCTCCACATGCCTGCTTCTGCAGAGCCCAGCCCCTTCTGAGCCTGGTACGTGGGTGAAGGGGGCATTTTGGGGAGGGCAGAGGGCCATTCAGGGGAGGGAGGGGATGGATGCTGATGGAAGCAACTTGTGCTTGAATCCTATCCCTGATTTCCCATCCCATCCTGTCCCTTTCTCTCCTGGGCCCTAAACCAGAGGAATAGGTGATGTATGCTTGAGGTGCAAGTAGGAGGCACATTTCTTGTTACATGGACAGTTTTAGGAAGCTTTGCCAGAAGCATTTTGAGCACCAGTATATACATTACTTTATGCCAGTGGCAAGCCATGTTTGCATCATAACTGTCTAATTGCCCAGTTGTAATAGCAGCTGCATGGTTTGCCATGTGGATCCTAACCCCCGTTCCCAGCCTTACGAAGCAACCTTACATGGGCTACTTGAATTTACACCCACAAAACCATGGGCACAGAACCATAGGGCTGCCTGGGGCATTTCTTGGGGTAAGGGGAATAAAATCCCCTTACTCTGAGTTGCACCCCAGCCCCAACCTACCTCACGTTGGATACAATGCAGGCCTATTGGTCTGCCTGTTCCAGCATGAGTTAGGATTGCGCCCTTAGTGTAATAATTAGGAGTATTACACGTGAGAGGCTTGCAAATAGATGCACAATCTGCACACCTTTGGTGTCCTGTTGGTCATTCATTGGTCTGTAAGAGGAACCAGATACTTCCCTTGTTTATGGGTTCCCCCCTTCATTTCCAATCTTTGCATAAATAAGGGATGGGACTTGCAGGAGTGATCAAAGATCTGTAGACAACTTTAAGAGCCCAATCCTATGTATCTCTCCTCAGAAGTAAACCTCATTATAGTCAATGGGACTTACTCCTAGGAAAGTGTGGATAGGATTGTAGCCTAAACTGGATTAGTGTAAGTCCCTAGTTGTATCTCACATCAACTGGATAATTAGAACTACAGTGGCCAATTTACAGTGGCCGGATCCCAAAGGATCTCCTCTATGGAGAACTCGTGCAAGGAAAGCGCCCTACAGGTGGATCACAGCTGCGATACAAGGACATCTGCAAGAGGGATCTGAAGGCCTTAGGAGTGGACCTCAACAGGTGGGAAACCCTGGCCTCTGAGCAGCCCGCTTGGAGGCAGGCTGTGCAGCATGGCCTTTCCCAGTTTGAAGAGACACTTGGCCAACAGTCTGAGGCAAAGAGGCAAAGAAGGAAGGCCCATAGCCAGGGAGACAGGCCAGGGACAGACTGCACTTGCTCCCGGTGTAGAAGGGGTTGTCACTCCCGAATCGGCCTTTTCAGCCACACTAGACGCTGTTCCAGAACCACCATTCAGAGCGCGATACCATAGTCTTTCAAGACTGAAGGTTGCCAACGCACAGGCCAATTTATGAATCTCCTTAAAAGTGCAAAAGTGTTAAGCATACCTTTCTGTAATACATATGTGAATCTAAAAGAAAGACAGTTCATATGATCTGCTGTAATCAAATGAGTATTAACACTCCCCATTTAGATAGTGACTAACAAGAAGTAGAACAGTTACTATTTCTTGTTACTCTCTCTGTAGCATGCAGGCTTGTTGCTTGCACATTCAGTTCTTCAGTTAAGCAAGAATATTAAGCAAGAAGCACTTAAGAACATAAGAAGAACCTCACTGGATCAGACCAAAGGCCCACCTGGTCCAGCGTCCTGTATCTCACAGTGGCCCACCAGATGCCTCAGGGAAAACACAAGACAACTTCACAACCTGTTTGTTATTGATAATAATAATGTTGGAATTCAGAACAAAACAGCTTACAAATGGACCTCTAGAACCCAACCTGTTCTTAAGCAGCGGAGCATCTATACTTATTTGCAAGTTCAATTGAAATGAATGGAACTTCCTTGTAGATAGGCATGGACATGATCAAGCTGCAATGTAATTTTTTTGGTCGTGGGAATAATGAGGGTTCCTCATCCTTTTACTATAAGGAGCCATTGACATTATTATCTCTTCTGGAGTTTGTCTCCTAATTTGGAGGCTTCCTTCCTGTAGTCCCTGGCTTCCTTCCTGTAGCTTTGTTTTCACAGACATCTTCTCTTGAAAGATATTAAGATTGAATAGAAGTCAAAACACTTCACTTATTTTTTTGTATATCATGTGAAAACATGGAAGTATTTGAACACTCCCTTGTGTTTTTCATTTGAGCCTCTATTTGTCCAGTCATCCCTGGCAGCTGCCCAATGTGAGAACAAACTGCTGTCTTAAGCATATTTACCAAGAAGTAAGTTTGTTGTATGTTGTGGAATGTACTTTTCAGTAAATGTATTTAGGATTTTCTTGCTAAACCTCCGAGATGTGCATTGTACACTCCCGCCATACCTATTGCAATGCACCCAGCATCCCAGTCTATTGTCTTTTCACACAATGCTCCCCCACCCATTCATGGTCCTTTCCTGCCATTCTGATTGAATAGTGCATAATAGAATACAAGTCACTTCAGCCTTTCTCTGCTGCGTCTAAAAGCCCTTTCCCTTCAGTCTCCCTTTTGTTCTGAGCAAGACTTAGTTCCTCTTTAGAGAGCATGTGCCCACCTCTCTTAACCAATACGGAGAGATAGCAAGCCACCTGCACCCATGACTCAGCAGTTTTGCTTCATGTTTCCGGATGGAACCCGCATGTTCGCATCACCTTGCCATAAATCTTGGCAGCTAATATATGCAAACCAGAATGAGCTTGAGAACAAAGGTCATTTGAACAGGTGTGGAGGACTTGTTGACTTCTCTCTATCCTTTGCGCCCATCTATTTCTCCGTGTTACTGTTTTAGAAATTGCATTGTGGTAGACAGAAGCATGAGCTGTAAAACAGATGCACGCTTGTGACATTTTTAATTAAAGCAATTACAGTGAGCACTGGAGGAAGCTAGTTATGGCAAATTCATCTGTCTCACCCACATTATTACCTGTCTCCCACCTTCAGGAGTAATGATAGGAACAAAGACTGAAAGAAACAACAATATTTTTACACATGCAGGGATTCGGTTGTGGTTTCATATTTCATTAATTATTGTTTTGTCACTTTACTAGCTCAGGAAGAAAAATCTTAATCACAGGTGCTGCTAAGTACAGTGTCTGTGAGAAAATTGATTGATTATGAACAGGAACCTGTACATGCTTAGGTTTTCATTTATTTTCACTTCTAAACTGATGACCTTGTGATACATTTGGGGCTGTTGAATTAGTTTTGCCTTATAAAATAAACAGGTGTCACATATGAGTAGCATGCATGTGTATTAATCATGGCTCTTGCCTGTAAAATACATGTATGGCAACAGGGGAAATGATCAGGCACCATGAGAACTGTATTTTGCTGGAAAAGCAAATAGAATGCAGCATGTGGATCGTAAAACACATAATTAAAATTGAGGGTCACCCAGCACCATCATGGTAATGTATCCAATAAATAGCAGATCGTAGGTTGTGCATTCAAAAAAATCACATCAAAGTGACTGTTAAGTGCAAAAATCATTTGTGGCAAAGATTATATCAATAGCCCAAACTGACTGATATGTATTGAAAATAATCACTCATTCACTACAATGATACAATAGTTCAGTGGATCCTAAGGAAGAAAATATCTTCTAGGCCAAAAGTTAATTTATTAAAATATAGTCTGAAGTTCTTTTATGTAATGTAAATTTTAAAACCATTTTTCCGAAGGAGATCTGGTGAATTGCTGAAAAGATCTGGTGAATTGCCGAAAATTCAAACGGTTGTTTGGTGCATGTTATATAATCTGTGTTCTTATCTATCCATCTCTTTCTAAATTCCCTTCTCCTTTACTGCTGCCGAAAGGATTGCAGCCAAAGCAGAACCACTTACAAAGAAGGAAGAGGTTTCTGGGTATTTACTAAACTGCATAGGCTTGCAGAAGTTAAGAACTTTCAAAAACAAAATTTCCGTAGAGAGCAAAATGCCTCAAAATGTTTTGTTTCCTGTGGAATCTAAGGGGGGAGGGAAGAGAGAGTTTGGATTCCTAGAAAGGCTTCATAGTGAATTTGGAACCATCACTCATTTACTGCTGAGAAAGTGAGAAAAAGGGTTTTTATTTTCAACATGAGTAGCACAATGCATTTGAAGTGTATTGGACACATGAAAATGAGAAGCAGATTGGAAATAGAGAGAGAAAGAAGATATAAAGTTAACCAATAGTTAACTTTATGTGCAGAATTTTGGATGTTTCTCCAGATATATTTGAATGGCTCAGTCCTGTGTATGTTCATGTATTCATGTGTTTCTACTTTATAAATTTTAAAACTTTTTCTGTATTTTGTATCGAGATGATGATGATTTCTCATTTAAAAAATAAATGAGACAGAAAGTTGGGAACAAACCTTGAGTGCATGTTGCTGCTTATTAACAGTTTGATTCAGGACATATTTACTTTTGAAGTAAGTCCCATGGTGTCCAGTGGGGCTTACTTCAGAGGTGATGTGTGCACTGCAATATGTGCAGCGCAGTCCTGTCTTGTGCTGGAATGTTCAGAACAGGAGGCCTGCACTGTATCCAACGCAAGATAGTTGCCCAAAGTAGCCCAGCTGGAGGTAAGGGAAACTCTTCCCCTTACCCCCAAGTAAACAACCGCAGTCCCAATGGGTCTCCTTGGACTTGCGCCACTTTGGAGTTAGCATAAGTCTAAGGAGAGCATAATGACTTGCAGCCGCTCCGCACTGCTCGGGAATGGGGGCCAGGATCTGGCATATATGTGGGGTCCCAGCCCTGCCTCCTGATCCCTGCCCATCCACCCCCAGGACTGGCGCAACCTACCTGGAGCAAGCTGCCACAGAGGATGGATGCAGCCTCCGTGCTCCGGCGCACCTCCATGTGCTGGCATGACTTGCTCCCAAGGAAGTGCGCTGGCCCAAGAGCATGTTAGGATTGCGCCCTTAGTTGCCAAACCACGCAGCTGGGAACTTGCAGACAAAGCCTCTGAGAGCTGTAAAGTGTCTTTGGCATCTATAAGAGTCTTGTGCTTGTTCCATCCCAGACTCCAGTTTTAGTTAAACCATTGTCCCAGGGACAACATTACTGTTCTTGTATTGCAGTGGTGCTAGGGTTCCACCTACCATCACAATGCACCAACATCTGGGAGAGGCCATGTTTCATTAGAAGAGCAGTGTATTCTCCACACACATAAATTGTCAGATTGTGTCTACAATTAAGGGATCCTAATGGCAACACCATTAGTGCTGGGATGAGCCTTGATGCAGTCAGTCATGGTAGATGGTTATGAGCTAATTGTCCCACTGGTATGACTGTATACCTGTATAGCTTCTCTATACTGTTTTATGTACAGGCATCTGCCGCTTAACAACCTTCCGCTTAACGATGGACCGCATAAACTACAGTGGTCAAAGCACAACTAAGAGGCTCTTATTATGGCAGTCAGGTCTCCCATAGCCTGTAGCAGAGTGTCTGTTTACACATCAAAGAGGCTCTTAATGCAGAGAAGAAGCAAGCATCCTCCAGTAGCCTGTTCAGCCAGAAAGTTTATGGTAGGGAGTGTCTGTTTACACAACAAAGTCACTAGATTGGGCTGAATGCTCGCTTAGTGACCTAATAGCATAACAATAGGGAATTGGAAAATGTGTCTTCATTGTTATGTCATTGTTATGTGACGCACACTTATATATGTTTCTTATTAAAATTTCTAGAGTTTCTAGAGTACTAATAGTGGTTTACACCAAAATGTAACAAAGTCAAAACTAGTTAAAATGGAAAGCCGTGTCAACATCAGTTATGTATAGGCTCAAATCTCAGTGTTATTGCAGTGGTCAGCCCAAGGACCTATGCTGCTTTTAGGGCTTGGGTTAAGTATGCTATGTCAGCAGTCGCAGGGTTGCCTTTTGTCATGACAGCAAAAGACTTAAGGGCCCAGTCCTATTCGACTTTCCAGCACTGATGCAGCCATAACAGTGAGGGGTGCAGTGCATCCTGTGATGAGAGAGAGGATCTGTAATGGAAGCCTCTTTGGGATAAGGGAACATTTGTCCCCCTACCTCTGGACTGCATTGTGACTGCATCAGTGTTGGAAAGTTGTCTAGGATTGGGCCCTAATTTGGTTATGACCATGCAGAAGATTGTGAATCCACTTGCTTATCCTCTTTTGTGACTTATTGTATTTACCTTCTCCGTGTTCTAGTGCTGAGTAATGATACGCTGTCCCTCTTCTTAGACATTTATCTGAGGGGCATGGCTTAATCCTCATCTGGAGGCAAATTGATGAGATTCTACTGACATATTAACATTGTTTTAGCAAACTGAATCAATATTTCTTTGTCCAGGAACAATGCTCTGCTTTGTCCAGCAAAACAATGCTTTGCTAAATTCAGGGATCTCCAAACTCCGGCCTGGGGGCCAGATGTGGCCTGTGACAAACCTCTGGCCCCCTGCAAGCCTCTGGCCCACTCAACTGAATGTGACCAGAGCTGTGCTCCAGTTGGGTCTGGAGGGCATTCTGAGGACCAGGGAGGCCATGCGAGGAGATCATGTTTTTAGACCATCGGAATGTCACCTTAAAGGTCTAAAAACATCACTTCCTGGTTTTCCTGAAACGCCATATACTTCATGTTGTTCATAAACTGATGTTTTTGGGCTGTCTGAAGGCCTTAGGCTTTCTGATATATTTATTTAAATTTTATATTTAAAATTTATTTTATTTTTTCCTGCCCTCAACACCATGCCAGATATTTGATGTGGCCCCCTGGCCTAAAAGTTTGGAGACCGCTGGCTTAATGGAATGCAGCACGTACAGCACGCCCCTCTGGGAGAAATCTGCCCCAAACCTTTCAAAACACTCTCTCTCTCTCTCTCTCTCTCTCTCTCTCTCTCTCTCTCTCTGTTGGTTATGTCTGGATTGCAATAGATAGAACCTTGCCAGGTGTTTACATAAGAAGACATCTTTGCATCTTTGTCAGCCTTGAAATATATGAATTGGAACAACAACAACATCCAGCTATCTTGGCTGTTAGCGTTGCTGACTTACTGAACTTCAGGGGATTTACCTCTCAGCTTGCATGTGTAAGAGAAAGAAAGAAAAACTGCAGATTGCATTAAGATAATCAATTATGTGAGAGAGGAAACCAGAGCCTTTTTTTTCCACTGCTTTTATCAGATATTGTGGTCAGTCAAAGCAATACAAAGCAACTCAGAACCCTATTACGTTTACTCTTGCTCTAATCGTGCCATCTCTGTTTACCATATTCAGTTAAATTCGCTTGTTTGGTACATCCGCTTTCCTGCCAAAATAACCTCATTTACTCTTGCAAAGGCTTCTTTCGGTGCTGCAGCAGCATTGTTGCCGTGCAAATACATTCTTGGTCATAGAACTGAAGCTCAGAATATATTGTTGTTTGAATGCTGCCGTGGAGGCTATTGGTTGATATTTTCATTCACTTTTAAATAACATTCAGATGAGCAGTATTTTTAGAAATGTACATTTGGCAGGACTATTCTTTAATCTTTTGCGAGGCTGGATGATCTGTTATCTTGGCATTTCTTCATTCTGAATTTATTTTAATTCAAATTCAAGCAGAACAGCCTATTCCAATGCTTCTGTTAAACACTTTGCAGGCGGTGAACTCAGCAGCAGATCCAAGCACAAGGAGAATGAGAGGTTTTAATGGTTTGGCCACAAATGTTAATATATGTTGTAGATCCAACATCCCGTGAATGGTCAAATTTGTTATTTCCTGGAGTGCATGAATTTTAATCTCCTCCCCCTCCCCAGTTTTAGTCCTTAGAAACTGGTGATTTAATTTGGGTGTTTTCGGTTTAGGCTAGTTTGTCATGTGAGTGTTTTAGATGAAGGAAAGGTGGGTTCCAACAGTCTTTTTATAAGCATTCCTTTTCCCAACCTCTGGTTATGCGTAGAGTTGATGGGTGCCTTCTTCCTAAATAAACCCTTGTCCTATAAATAGAGGTGTTTGTTTCCGGTGGTTGGCAGCCTTCAGTCTCGAAAGACTATGGTATAAGCCTACAGCACTCGGTATTCCCAAGCGGTCTCCCATCCAAGTACTAACCAGGCCTGACCCTGCTTAGCTTCCAAGATCAGATGAGATCGGGCATGTGCAAGGTAACAGTTGTTTCCGGTGACTAACATAGGATTGCAGCCTAAATGTTACTGAACACCACGGGCTTACTTCTGAGTAAAGTGAATAACACCATTTCCTAACATCTCTATCTGTAAATTCAACATTGAGAAGGAAAGTCTCTCTGTTACTTTACTGGCTCCCTAGGTCAGGGTGCTACTGCCTTGGTAGACTGGGAATGCACGTGCCTGTGGACAGAGAAAAGAGAAGCATTGGAATGGTGGGAGTGGGGTGGGAAAAATTTGCACACTTTCAGAATGTGCTGCACCTTGGAATGAGAGACCTGCCTGCAGTTGCTTGATCATAAAGACCAGTTTCACAGAATAGGGTGAGAGTGTCTGTACGTAAGTAGTGTTGCTGGAGAGGGTGCAAAGCGCTAAGTTTTGCACAGTGCCTCACTGCGGCATGCAAGCATTGCCTCTGTTTTGCTCTAGTGGCCCAGAATGGCTGTGAGGGAGAGGGGCTGCTTGCATGCTGCGGTGAGGCGCCATGCAAAAGTTAGTACTTCATAAGAACATAAGAACATAAGAACAGCCCCACTGGATCAGGCCATAGGCCCATCTAGTCCAGCTTCCTGTATCTCACAGCGGCCCACCAAATGCCCCAGGGAGCACACCAGATAACAAGAGACCTCATCCTGGTGCTCTCCCCTACATCTGGCATTCTGACTTAACCCATTCCTAAAATCAGGAGGTTGCGCATACACATCATGGCTTGTACCCCATAATGGATTTTTCCTCCAGAAACTCGTCCAATCCCCTTTTAAAGGCGTCTAGGCTAGACGCCAGCACCACATCCTGTGGCAAGGAGTTCCACAGACCGACCACGCGCTGAGTAAAGAAATATTTTCTTTTGTCTGTCCTAACCGCCCAACACTCAATTTTAGTGGATGTCCCCTGGTTCTGGTATTATGTGAGAGTGTAAAGAGCATCTCCCTATCCACTCTGTCCATCCCCTGCATAATTTTGTATGTCTCAGATTCCCTCTAGCTATGCTACTGCTGTATGTTGATTTTTTTGATGTTGTATGTTTTTTTTTTTTGATTTTTTTGTACGTTGATTTTTTTCAGCAAAGCTTCTGCAGAAAACCTGAAGAACCAGTGATCTTAAACTTTTTTTTAAATTATAAGATAGGATGAATTTTTTTTTTTAAATGGAATAATTCATGGAAGCAATAGATCTACTTGCTGTTGACAAGAAGCAGTTTACATATTTGGTACAGAATGTTGGGTTGTTTGCACACTGATGCTTAAGTTAATCCTTCGGATACAGCTATGAAAGTTATATACTGCTGACTTTATAGAGGGAGAGGATTATTTTTAATGGTGAAGAAAATGTGACTTTTTCTGCTGCTGGCCTGTTTGTATTCATACAGTATTGAAGGGTCCACCACCATGTGCTGAAACATGGACAGTGATAAATTCCTCTTCATTGTGAGCAATGCTGAATAGAGTCTGTCAGGATACTGCTGCATTCTCCCTTGCATCATATTATGTATCACAATGGAGGTTGTAATCTAGGAAAGTAGCTGCATGCATAGGTGTAAGGCAGTGGTATTCAAACTGGGGCATCGCGACACCCCAGCCTGTGGGTCCTGGCCTCTGCCCTCTTAATGGGCGGGGGCAGCCAGGAGACAAGGGGAAGGCAACGGCGCAATCTGCAGGATTGCGCAGCTCAGAGGGGCGGCAGGGGCTTGGGTGCACTTGCCCATGCCTCCCACAGCCTCACGGGGGTGTGGGGAGCCCTGCACAACCTTCGGCAGGGCTCCCCAGGTCAGGAAAAGCTAAAGCGGAGTGATCGCGCCCCACTCCGCAAAACTGGAAGCGGAGTACGATAACTCCGCTTTCCCTTCTGATGGGGCTGCAGGGACTGGGCGCACCCTCCAGTCCCTGCAGCAGCCGTCCCTGTGTGCGGGGAGCCCTGCTCGAGCGCCTGCAGGGCACCCCAGGTCAGGGAAAGGGAGAGTGGGGAGATCACACTCCGCTTCCGCTTCTTGGAGGCAGAGCAGATCCCCATTTTCCTGGGGATCGCGTCGCTGCCTTCCCCCTGCCACTGCTGCCTCCCCCCTCCGTCCCCGCAAAGACTTACTGCAGGTTTCAAACTCCCGGAGAGTTTGAAAACTGCAGGTGTAAGGGACTCTTCTGACTATGTTTGTCTACTAGGGAAACAGGTGGCATGTTTGTTTTAGAATAAAGGTTGTGGTCAAGTAGCAAAACCTGTGTAGTTTTACCTTCCTGGTGGAGCACATGTGTTTGTTCAGAAATAAGTGTGTTCAATGGGGCTTGCTCTCAGGCAAGTGAGTGCAGAATTGCAGCCTATGCATAGTTCATAGCAAGCAGCCTTACACTGAATCAAACCATTGTAGTCCATGGTTTCATGGACTACATGATATCCATTTAGATCAGTGTTGCCAACACAGACCAGCCATAGTTCTGTTTCAGACAGGAATTTTTCTGTGCCCTACCAAAAGATGGAACCAGGGACCTTTTCCATGCAAAGTGTGCATTCTGCCACTGAACCACAGCATTTACCTGGGAGTAAGCCACACAGTGAACCTTACTTCGAAGTGAACATGAATAGGCTTATGCCATTGGTTTCTCAGGGAGAATTTGGGATTCTGTAAGTGCTTGCAGGGGAGGGGAGGGGAGGGGGTGGCAACACACTCGCCATGATTGTGTTGCCACCAGGGACAAAAGGGTGTTTTTTTTAAACTTACCTGGTGGTATTATGATGGCTCCCTGGAGCGTCTGGAAAGCCCACAAACCTCTCTGCAGTCCTCTCTGCATGTCCAAACTGCTGTAAACAGCCAAAAAGACCACTTCCAGTTTTCATTATGAAACTGGAAGTGTCTTTTTTTTGCTATTTACAGCAGTTTGGAGGTGCAGAGAGGCCTGTAGAGGGGGTCGGGAGCTCCCTAGACCCTCTGGAGAGCCATAGTGACCACCAGGTAGGTAAAAAAACAACCCCAAAAACCATTTGGCAATCATGATGATTGTGTTGTTGCTGTTGCTGCCACCTCGCCCCTTAAGGGGGCAATAACAGAGGTTCCCTGTCTGGGGCATTGCAGCACCCCAGTTTGAGTACCTCTGGCTTATGCTAGAAGACACTTCCAGCACAATCCTATGCATGTCTACTCAGAAGCAAGTCCTACTGACTTCAGTGGATCTTACTCCCAGGTAAGTGTGTATATGGGCATTTTCCAGGAAGTAAGCTCCACTGTGTCCAATGAGGCTTACTTCCGGTAAGCAAAACAGGTCTAGGATTGTGCTTCTTAAGCTTTGTGATATAAATTTGTATAACATTTCTAACCTTAATGTAAGATTTTTTTTCCCTAAGGATGAAAAAAAATGAAGTTTGTCACATGTTTTCTGGGATGCAGTGCACTGCTAGTGTGCCATATAGGGCCTGGAGAAAGTTTGGCACATCTGCCAGGTGGATAACATCAAATGATTTAATTTGTTTTAATCAGATCTTTTTGTATTTTTAGAATGCAAAGATTCTATTTAAAGTTATCACGTGCACCTCTTTAAAAATAACTTGATCTAAAATTAATAGAAAGCAAACTTACTGAAGTCTGCACTTATTGGGCCAGTGTGGATATTTTAAAGCTGTCTTAAAACTACGTAATGAAATTTATAATGGGGGAAAATTGATTTGGGGGTTAGGGGCAAGCATGCATGTACAAAAATTATTTTGAATCTGCAGTGTTTATGTTCTTTATGGGTATCTGACACTATGGGACGGGCAGGTTCTGCACATCTCTAGGATTAATCAAGAGGATAAATGAAAGTTTGGATTTGAAAACAGCTTCTGTTGACTCTTCTATAAACCTTCCTGTGGATTCTGCAACCAACTTTACAAATGCATATGCCTCAGATCATTTAGGGCCAATAATTGTGTCACTGGCCCTGACATCCTTATTTCCCATATAAAGAGCATGTGCAGGGAACCAGCCCAGCCCAGAATCATATAGGGAGGTAAGGGATATAAAACAGATCCCAGCGGTTCCCAAACTGTGCACTGTGGTACTCTGTGTCCTCCTGGCTCTCCTGGGTGCTGCCATCTTGGCCAACTGGGTTCACTAAATCTCGGGAGAGTTTGGCGCAGTGCCACCTTGACTGGATGTAGTGGAAGAAGGGGACCATGACCATGTATGTTTGGGAACTTCTGCCTATCCCCTTGTGATCCTGATTCAGAATCCCTCTCCCCATTGCTACTTGCCCAGAGGAAAACTCCATTGAAGCCACTGGAAGCTCTTTCAGGGCAAAGACCATGTTATGTGGGAAGAGGATACAGATTGGAACCTCAGTGGGTGAGCAAGGTTAAAACCCTCAACTTCCTTGTCATGGTCCTGATCAGGGTCAACCTCCAGAGCATGCTGCTTACAGGGGGAAGGGGGAAAAAACAAGCACACCAAGTCTGATTACATGATTAAATTGACATCTAGCTTGACCCTAATACAGTTCTATTGGGAGCAGTTGGTCTCTGTCACTATAAGAAAAGGGTACTGGTTTAGTTGTGCATCCACTCTTGCCCTGCATTTGGTAGCTCTGAGAACAGAGAGGTTTATGGTGAACTTTGTATAATGATAAATAACTCCTGTGTGCCTTGGGTGTAGCGAACATGTGGGGAAAAAATGTGAAGATCATAGCCTGGTTTGAGGGAGCTGCTTTTAAATTTCCCTTTGTCAGCATGAGTCAATGTGAAGCAAGCAAATATGTCCCCTTCAGAAGGGAAACCTAATAAGTTTTTATTTATGAATATATGAATAGTGGTTTTGTAAATATTGCATGTGAAATTTATGAATGATCTCACACTGACAGGCTGAAATGAACTCTGCAGTTCCATTGTATTAGATTTAGTGGGAGAGATGCAGGGATGTCAAGTGCGAGTGACCTAGAAAACCTTTCTAGGTCAGCCTATGGAAAGGAAAGTTGTTGGGCTCCCTCCCTCTCTCCCATCCAAGGGCAAGGCTGTACAATTTTATGCTTACCCCAGCACTTTTTGCTTTGGTTTCATATCCTTCAGGGAAAAATAAATATAATATTCCCTCGTTAGCATAATTGTTCCTCCCTCTCCCACCTTCCCTTTCCTTATTGAGCCTCCTCTGTGTAGAATCCTTGGAGCCCTTAGGCTCAAGTTTCCAAAAGGAAATGCTTCTCAAGTGTGAGCCCTGGGCCTGTGGTATGAAGAGCGGGGTGCTTGCGGGATGTAAGGAATGGGCAGGAGGTCTGGTCTAGAGGGTAGAGCCTCCATTTGCCTGAAGATTAACATCCACAAGGTCGCCAGTTCGAGGCCACCGGCACCGTGCGACCTTGAAGCAGCTGGCAAGCTGCAGCTGAGCTGTTCCATCTGCTCGGAGCGTGGGAGGATGGAGGCCAGAATGTGAAGCCAGATCGTAATGAAACACCTTGAATGTAGTGGTTCTTGAAAGAAAGAACCTTCTTTGAAATTGTAAAAATCCCTATTTAATAAGGGATTTAATAAAGCCTGCCTATGTAAACCGCCTTGAATAAAGTCTTGAATAAAGACCAAGAAAGGCGGTATATAAATACTGTATATTATATTATTATTATTAAGGAATGCCATGCAAAATCTGAGCACTCCACCCCTATGTCGTGGTGCTCTGTCTTCAGCTGCCACTAACCAGATTTCCTGTTAAGTTCACCAGCCAGAAGTGTTTGAAAGTCCCATCCTCTGATACGTTCTTTTTTTGTATTTAGTAATGAGATCCTAGGGCAGGAGGTCTGGTCTAGAGGGTAGAGCCTCCGTCTGCCTGAAGATAACATCCACAAGGTCGCTAGTTCGAGGCCACTGGCACTGTGCGACCTTGAAGCAGCTGACAAGCTGAAGCCGAGCGATTCCATCTGCTCTGAGCGTGGGAGGATGGAGGCCAGAATGTGAAGCCTGATTGGAATGAAACACCTTGAATGTAGTGGTTCTTGAAAGAAAGAACCTTCTTTCAAATTGTAAAAATCCCTATTTAATAAGGGATTTAAATAAAAGCCTGCCTATGTAAACCGCCTTGAATAAAGTCTTGAATAAAGACCAAGAAAGGCGGTATATAAATACCTGTTATTATTATTATTATTATCCTCTCTCCCTGAAAATGAAGACTCCATTCTCAGTTGTTATGGCTAATAGCTAATAGACCTACCCTTCAAAAACTTAACCAGGCCTGTGCTTTTCACATCCCCTCATCTTTTGCAAGTGAATTTTTTAAGTCTAGAGGACCTGAAAGCGTCTACTAAATTGATTCCATTGAGAGTTCTTGTTTGTGGGCTTGTGGTGTGCTTGTATTTGTATATCTGGGGTTTATGGTTGCTTTTTGGCTTCTTTTACTCTCTGAAGGTTTCTCCTACCCATGGGGACGATCTGGGTCCAGCCAACCCCATTCCATACTTTTCAGCACTTCCTTTGTCACAAATGATGGAAGCCACTTGGGGACAACACAAATGGCCAGTGCTGTAGCTTTTAGCACCTCTGTTGCAATGACAATGGAGATAGAACTGGAAAGTCTCAAGGAGCACGTGTATTGAGCTGCAGAATTTAAAAGGTCTGCAGTCTGCTGGGGTTGAGACGGAGGGGGTCAAGGCTGGGTGCTGAATGGAGGAGAATGATCAAGAGGCCCAGGGAGGCTACTCTAAAAAAGGTTAGACCAGGTGATTGAAGAGGAGGACCAGGTGATAGAGAGCCCTTTTCCGCCTCAGAGTTTGTAAGCGAGTTTAGCCCATGTTTCTAGTCCCCAAAGCCTCCTACCCTTGCACTTCTGGTAGATCTCTTGAAACACAGACCTCACCAATTCAGCTGCCTGGCAGGCCACATTCCTTACCTGCAACTGTTCCAGGGTTCAGGTAGGATATTATGTACCTTATGTGAGGATATTGCCTACTTTTGCCTTCCTCTGTTGACTGGAAAGAACAGCTGCCTACGAATCTGAACCAAGCATTTCTGCTCCTTTAGTTCATGGGATGTACCTTGCAGCCTGAGGCAACCTTTTCCAATATTATCCTTTGCAGTATTCTGCAACTCCCAGCTTGCCATAGCTAGGAAATGGAAAATGGGGGGGGGAGAGCCTTAGATTTAAAGGCACTAACTCCAAATGTATGACAACATGAGATTAGTTGAGAATTTGCACATTTATGTTTTTTCATATTGCAGCCTTTGGAGATTGCTTCTCCGTAACTTCTCCATTTTCAGAGCGTTTACTTATGAGTATCTTTTTGGAGTACAGATATCAGAAGAAGACCATCACTTTCAAGTCCTGCTTATGAATTTCCAGGGTGAACTTCCATTTCGCTTGCTTCTCCTGGAAACAAAACTAGATGGGACCTTCTGTTCGCCTCAGCAAATCATGCTTTTCCCACAGTGATGGGGTGCTAGATGAATTCTGAAGTTTTATCACTGGAATGATGAATATATAATAATAATAATAATAATAATAATAATAATAAATAATAAACTTTATTTATATCCCGCCCTTCTCCCTAAAGGGACCCAGGGCGGCTAACAACATGTAAAAACACACATTTAAAAACATAAATTAAGACAAATAGCAGATAAAAACATTAAAAACACATTAACAGAGACCTTAAAAAACAGTAGTCAGATTAAAAGACAGAATAAAAAGAGTACAAAAGAGCAAGTTACAGAGGAATCAGGCCTGTAAAAACTACAAAATGTGTAAAAAAAACTACAAAATGTGTAAAAAATGTTAAAAAGGTAGTGTCATGTTTGCATTTTTCTGCCAGTGTTTATAGAATGTTTAGGGTTGTCTACTTTCTACTTGTCTTCTGGAAAATGGAAGTCTAGAACAGCTTCTCCATGTGTAGTCTGTTCCATCACAGGGAGGATCAAAATGGACCCTGCCCAGCTTTCTGGCTCTCTGAAGAATCATCATAACCCAAACTTGACAGCCTTTAAGAACACTGAGCTATTTCCAAAATTGGGTTCTTTTGTTACTTTGGCACCATGGGAGCTGAAGTGGCGCCACTCTAAGGGATAGTGGAAAGACTGGGACCATGCAGGAGATGAATCCATGTGGTATGGACATAGAATCCATAACACTCAAGCAGGGAGGAGCTTCAAGGTCATTGTTTCCTGCACAATCCAGACTTTTCACGTCATCCTGGAAGTGCAGGAAGGAGCAGTGCTGCTGGGGCTCCCGTGTCTTGGAGGTGTGAACCCAGTCAAAGGAGCTTATGCCATCTCAGCAGAGCATTACGATCTGAGGCTGTGGTGCCTTCTGAACAATTACAGCTCACAGCAATCCAAATGAAAATGTTTGTGGAAAACAACATGTGCATAATTAAGGCTTAATGAGCCCTTGTCTGTTTGGAATCTGCAATTAGATTTATAATAGAAAATACTAGCAAATGCCAAATAGCTTTAAAAGAAGCTGAGATGAAAGGTAATTTTGTTGTAAATCTATAGCAATACTATAATTGAATGAGCTGGAAGTGTTGCAGGAAAGAAAGGTAAAAGCACCAGGCAGGTTTGCATTGTGTGCATTGATCCTATCTCCTCATTTGCCTTTCTTTGAAACCATCAGTCTCACCCTTAACTGTTTAGTTGAACAGTGCAACTTGTCTGAGATCAGCATGGATTCAATTTGGAGTTCTCTCTAATCCATTAATTAGTTGGACAAAGCTGCTTTTACCACGTCACATCAACATGTTTTAAACTCATTGTTGGCCACAATGATGATAATGTACCGTCTGAAGCCTCTCATTGTTCTGGCAAGGTTTGTAGAGTAATGATTAAAAAAAACAAAAACAGAAGAATAAGTTGTAAGCTTTAAACTAATTTTAAGCTTTCATTGGTAAGTAAACTGCTGAACATTTTAATGCTTCCTTAGTCTCTTATTCATAAGAATTGCTCATGAATAGGCCCTGTGAAAGTTTCCAACTTTTATGCTCCTGCCTTCTTATAATAAATTCTTGAAAGCCTAAGCAACTTCATCCAGTCATTTACTTATTCCTAGCATGTGTACGCTGCCGTTTGCCAAAACAGTTTCAAGGTGACTTAACAACGTAAAACACTATGATACAATAAAAATAAATAACAAGATGAAACGGCAAATAAAAATAGTGGAAACAGCCCATAAACACCTAAGTCAAAACCAGTTAAGAGGATCTCCAGTGCCATTGATGGCACCAGCTTACTTTGAAATCTCAGTATCTTTAATGGAACTTACTCCCAGGAAAGGGTGTATAGCATTGCAACCTAAGTGACATTAAAAGAACAAGAGAACTGGATAAACCTTTCCTAGTTTCTGAATCGGGGATGTCAAACTCTTTTCATACAGAGAGCCGAAGTTAGGGTTTATGGTGGCTGGTGAGGGCTGGAAGTGACATCATTAAGCAGATGATGGCCAGTAATAAAACGCTTTGTTCTCACATAGTAGCTCATTAGCTGCAAATGACAGAAGAGAAAATGTGCAAATCTTGTCCATATTTCCAAGATATGAGAGATCCTGATTATCAAGCTGGGAGAGCCAAATTATAACGGGGGCCGGAAAATTGCTTCTGGGGCCAGATTTAACCTGTGGGCCTTATGTTTGATGCCCCTGGTCTAAATGAAAGCAGATAAGGGACTGGACAAACATGCCCAGGGAGAGTATTCCATAGTTTGGCCGCCGCCCCAGAAAAGGCTGTCTCTCTTGGTGCCATCTACCTGACCTCCCACAGTGGGGGCGCACAAAGAGGAGCTTCTTCAAAAGATTTAAGTTGGAAAGTAGGTTCTTGCAGGATAAGGCAGTCCTTTCGACACTGGTTCTGCTTTATGTTGCAGTAGTACAAATAGATGTCTCTGCCACTATAGCTCTGTGCCACTTGTTTTTACAAAGCCCTGCTAAGACCTGTGTTGTTGAAGGCACCACATTGCACCAGCATTAGGAGCAAAGACATTCTGATGGCCCTTAAGACAGACTTGTAAATTGCTATTTGCCTATGTAAAGCAGAGGTCTCCAAAATGTGAAGTGTGGCTCCCAGAGGCAGCGTGGGACACCTGCCGCCCAGCAGCGTGACTGTCACGTGATGCTACAAGGAGCTGTAGGAGGCTCGTGGGCAGAGTTCCAGTGCACAAAAACCACGTGCTTGAAAAAGTCCATCTGCCCACCCCGAGCCTCTTACTGCTCCCTGCAATGTTTGTCCTCAAAAACCAGAAGTAACTGGCGATGACATCATCACCAGTTATTTCTGGGACCCGCATGCTGCATCTGTAGCGTGGGGGACATTGTGAGCTGAGTAAGGGCCCAATCCTATCCAACTTTCCAGCACCGGTGCAACCCCAATGCAGCCCAAGATAACAGAACAAACATTCCTTTACCTTGAGGAGCCCTCCTTGACTGCCTCCCTACCACAGGAAGCAGTGCATGCTCATTGGCACTGCAGCACCAGCACTGGAAAATTGGGTAGGATTGGGGCCTTAGTCTGGGAAGCAATGACCTAAAGGTTTGTGCACTTGCCTCTGAGGCTGCAAACCAATATGCACTTACCTGGGAATAAGTCTTGTATCTGAGTAGACATGCACAGGATTCTGCTGTAAGGGGGACACCCAATTTCATACTTAAGAGCATTATTCTAATAAGCATCAGCATTCAACTGTATGTCTAATTATCATTATGTTTGTTAACTTGGCCATGCTGCCTTCCATTTAGAACCTTTCTTCGATAGACAAATATGTTTATTTAAATAAATTGTCCTGTTTTAAGTTTCTTTTGAGGTTTGTTGATCAGACTAATGAGCGTGCTCCATATTTTTCTCATAAGCATAAAATCTGTCTGAACAGAAACATGAAGAAAATTGGCACAGATGCAGGCTTTCAGAAGAAATTACTCATATTGGGGTTGATCAATGAGATAACTTGGTTGTAAAAAAAATGGAAAGAAAGAAAAGGAAGAGGATTATAGTTTAGAGATGAACCTGCTTGAATATAACTTTAGCATCACCCACATGTTCTTTCAGACTTTGTTTGGATATAGAAAAGAAGGTAGGTACAACACCCCCCTCCCATCCAAGCTGGAGAAAGTGGGGCATGAAGGTTGAATTGCATCATTTTTCAGATTATAATCCAGGTTATGATGGATTCCAGACAAGCAACCCTATTAGTCTCTTTCATCAAAGATGACAATGAGTATGTGGCACTCATTGCTATCTCATTTATTGCAGCATGAGCTTTAGCAATTAAGCAATTTAGCAATTAAGAACCTACTTATTTTATCAGGTGCACCTAAGAAGGGAGATAGTTATTCATGGAAACTAAGGCTGCAATAAAACAGTTCATGTTCATGCAACAGGGATCAAATGTGTACACCTGTGGGCTGGGCAGAAATGGATTATGGTGTAGCAGAACACTTTCATTTCAGGTTATAGTTCAGGCTGTTTTCTAGAGTTTTAGGATTCAGATTTATACTGTTTATACAGATTCAGTTTATACTGTTTATAGGATTCAGATTTATACAGATTTATACTGTTTCCATTTTGGATGTGCTATAGAATGTTTCAATTTATGCTGTGTGGTGGGTTATTTGCATCCGATTTATCTATTTTTCCGTTTGTATTTCCTTCCATTTTGGAAGGACACTGTGCGCTTTAAACTATACTTCTAAAGGTCATTCTGCATGCATTAAAGTACTATTTTTTAACATTGTTTCTTGCTTCTGTATTCCTGCTGTGGAACCATTTGATGGTTTGCCTTTTAAAAAATCTTCAGCTCTGATAGGCCTAGCAAGTTCTATAACTGCAGATCAGACTTCAAATATATCAACCTGGTTTAAAGATTCTAAACTGCCTTGATTTCTTGACTGAAGACATTTGCTTAAGTGCCTTATGTTTAACTGTCCTTTTTATTGCCGACTGACCAGACTAATCAAGCCTGGCTTGCTCCTCCACCTCTAATAACAGAGGGCCCAGTCCTATCCAATTTTCCAATGCCAGTGGAACTGTGCCAATGGGGCATGCACTGCATCTTGTGGTGGGGCAGCAGTCATAGAGGCCTCCTTAATGTATGGGAACATTTGATCCCTTACCTTGGGACTGCATTGCAGCTGCACTGGTGCTGGAAAATTCAATAGGATTGGACCCAGAATCATTTGCATCTGCAGCTTTTCACTTCATGGAAATCAGCATTATTACTTGCAGGTATCTGTGGAGCAAAACAGCTCTTGAGGGGCCCAGTTCTGTCCAACTTTCTAGTTCTGATGCAGCCATACCAACAGGGTGTGTGCTGCATATTGGGGGGGGGGGGAATACAGTCATTTGTCCCCTTTCCTTGGGGCTGCACTGAGGCTGCATCAGCGCTGGAAAGTTGGATGGGATTGGGCCCATAGTCACAGGAATAAGGGCCACTGAAAGACTTGGCAATCCTATTTAATTCTTGGAGGATTCTTTTCATAAAGTTTGCAAGAGTTATATTATTTTGGCTTGTTACTTATTGATACCCCTGCACAACTACTTGTGTGTGCGCGCGTGCATTGTCACATTTCAGCTTCCTTTCCATATTTCTTTATGGACAACAATGTCTTTTCGACACTGTCACTAATGTGTTAGAGCCATTACTCAAACAAAGACTGCTAGTTTAAGCGGGTTCAGACAACAGAGCACGTCTAAATTTTGAATTGTAATTTCTCCTACCCCGCTTTTACTGCAGTCAAGAAGAATTGAAGAGAAGGCATAAGTGCTCCTTTGTGTAAGAGTTTAGCCTCCTTCTGACTGACATTCATAGTTGAAAATCATTTAACAAGTTCAGAATCAGAATCGGGCAGTTAGTCTCAGTTTTTATCTTAATCCCTACTGTTTTATCTTAAAAGAAAATAAAAACAAAACAGTGTTTCTCGTTATCTTCAGCAGTTATGCTGTTAACTGCTGGCAATCTCTGAATTCTTTGTTGGCTTCATTTCTCTCTGTGCAAGTGTACCCTTCATTTCCTGTGAGTTACAAGGTGTAATTGTGTGCGTACGATATGAAATCAGTACCATTATCACTTAACCTTGTTTTGTTTCAAGTTGTACACATGTGTGAAACCAATGTGTGGAAAACATGCACAATCATTATTTTTTCTTTGTTAAAAGGAATGCGGCAACCAGGCCTGCACAAGTTGTGATCCACCATGCTGATCACAGTGCACCAGCCATCTATTCATTGCTATTTGCTAGGAGCTAAATAAGCCTCCTGGTTTTTCTGTGACTGTGAAGCAAACAAGTGAGTAAAATGTAAAATATAATGTAAAAGTGAGTGAGCCAAGTAAAAATGAGTCATGTAAAATTTCTGGCAACCCACTATATATGGCTAGTGGGCTTCATTTATCTTGGTGGATCTCAAATTAGGAACAAAAGACATCAGTTCAAAGAGAGAAGACTCAACAGTAGTCTGATAAGTAACTTACTTAGCCCAAATAATTTCACATCATCCAACTCTGAGGTCTGGTCTTCAAAAGTGTGCCTCTCTGTTTTGAAGACCAAATGTGCAGAAATGCATGTGGAAATGGGCATTTGCCACAGAATAACTGCCACAGAATAATATTTTGATTCAAAACCCACATGTGTTTCCTTGTCTCACCTCCTCCAAGGACTCAAAACTCACAGGTATCAAAAACCATATGTGTTTTGCAACCATATGTTCAAAACCCAGGTAGAAGGGAGAGGTTAGAACAGTGTTTCTCAGACTGTCGGTTGGGAATGTTGCAAGCCCATTTCAGGTGGGTCTCCGTTATTTTCAATATTTTCTTTTTAATAGACTTGATGCTACCATGGTATGTGACTGCATTTGGAGAAATGTTACAGACCTGTACTTTTAACAAGCTACTACATCTTTTAACAATGATAATAAATGGGACTTACTCTTGGGTAAGTGTGAGTAGGATTGCAGCCTAGGATTGTTAAAAATTTTCCTGCTTGATGATGTCACTTCTAGTTATGACATCACTTGCAGTGGGTCCTGATAGATTCTCATTCTAAAAAGTGAGTCCTGGTGCTAAATTTGCGAGAACCACTAGGTTAGAGGGATGGCAGCCAGAAATAGGGCCTTCTTGATGGTGGCACCTGTATTGTGGAATTTCCTCTCCTTTGAGTTGAGAACAGCTCCTTCACTGTTAACTTTCCGGTGAGGCCTAAAACCTTTGATATACCCAGTAAAGGGTGTGATGGCTCCTTTTTTCTTTTAGTAATTAATTGTTTTTGAACTGCTGGTTTTTATTGCTACTGCTGTTTCTTTTCTTGTTTTTATTCTTTATAGTTTTTATGTATATTTTATGTATTTCATTTGTTGTTGGCCACCTTGGGTGCCCTCCAGGGAGAAAGTCAGGTTACAAATCAGATGGTTAGACAGATAGATAGAAAGAAAGAAGATTTGGAACTTGAAGAATAAAAATTGATATACTTGGAAAGGATAATTAATGTGAGAATGCTCGCAGGTCGTATGAATGTTTTCCCATTAATTATCCAATTATATCAGTTTTTATTTTCCAAGTCCCAAATCTTCTACCTGGGGTTTGAACATATGGTTGCAAAAAACTCATGTGGTTTTTGATATCTGAGAGTTTTGAGTCCTTGGAAGAGGTGAGACAATGTCCTAGACTGGCTCCTGGTGGAGCCCTCCTTCACTGTTCTCCCCTTGTTTTCTGCCCCTTATTTAAGGGGCAACCATTTCAACCCCCTTGCTTCCGGTGAGTACGACAGTACTAAATTTCTACTCTGCTTTATCTCCCCTAAGGGCATTCAAAGTTGCCTACAACATAAAATGGCAGTAAAAGCCATGATGATAAGGTTTTGAATCCTATAGCAATTTTATTAAACAATAAATTATCCTGTAAATCCTGTAAATTAGAATAATGCAGGTGGGGCTTCCGTATCCACAGATTATCTATCCACAGATCTGGCTCAATGTGGTTCCCCCAAACCCATATTGATCCAGACTTGGCCCAACCTGAACCCTCCACCCTCCAAAGGCACCTGAACCCTCCAAAGGCAACCCTCCAACAGGAGCTACACTCCAGATGCCTCTGGAAGGCTTTCAGAAACCTGCAGAGGCCACATGCATCTGCCTGTGGCCTCTGCGGGCATCAGAATGACAGTTACAGCCAAAAAAAAAAAAGTTTCCATCTTGTCTCATCTCCTCTAAAGACTCAAAACTCACAGATATCGAAAATCCCATGAGTTTGCACCAGTTTCCCTTGCAAAACTGGAAATTATGGGCTTCAGAATGCCTTAAAAGGCATAAAAAGTCACATTCAGTTTCCTGAGAGAAACTGGAAGTAGCGGTTTTTTGACCATCACAGCCATTCTGAAGCCCACAGGTGGATGTGCAGGGCCTCTGTGAGCTTAAGAAAGCCTTCCGGAGGTGACTGGAGCTCAGCAGTGGTCACCTTTGGAGGGTTTAAAAGAGCTGAAAGAGCAGATTTGCTTATCTGTGGTTTTCTGTATCTGCAGGAGGTCCGAGTATCTGCGGATACTGAGGCCCCACCTGTAATTATAATTTGCAGCAATTAATCCTAAGTGTCTCCTCTACCCCTGGTAATTGAACCATTACATGCAACAACCATCTAAGGCTGCAATTCAGTGGAAATTATTTTTGTGCAAACATGCATGGGATGGGATGGTGTATAATAGTTATTGTGAATTGCACTAAGCACATCCTAAGCTTGTTTCCTGAGAGGTGCTATGGGAATGCAAAGGGACTAGCTTCCAAATAGAAATACATTAGGATTGTTGTTTTGTCTGTCTGTCTGTCTGTCTTTTCCAAAGAGAATCTTAAAATTAAACATGAGCACAATTGTTCAGGTGTAATCTGTGCAAATTGTGTGAGAGTCATAATAGCATTTAACAGTAGTTTAAAGTTCTTCCTTAGCAAATGCCAGGCTGCTTTTGCAGTAGCTTGGCTTTGATAGCTGTCTAATAGCGTGAGAAACAATCTTACATGCTGGAGTGCTAAAAGCAAATTTGATTTTCAGTCTGGTTCAGTAGTGCTACAGTGAGATATAGAAATGTTACTACTTTGTTCACTATAGTTTTCTGGGGGGTTTAAATAAATCTGTTGCTGAACTATTGACCCTCTCTGACATTACCAACTCAGGGGAAATGCATGCATTTCAACGGTCAAATGAATAATGCTAAGTGGATCACTTTGGGCAAGAGTTTGTATAAAAGCCTTAATGGGAAAACTGCAGTTAGAAGAGATTAGACTAACCTTAGTGGTATATTCCCAGAAGGGGGCCGACGCTTAGTAATTCTTTTAGGAAAACACACTGGTGGCCCAGTGGGCAGGAGATTTTGATGGCAGCAGGCCAGAAGCAAACATTTCACATCCCCGGGACTTGACAAAAATGAGCATTGACAAAGTAGGCATGACAGTATTCGGAGGTGTTTGTTCTGGTATTAACCCTGCAGATGGTACATATGGCTTATGCTGTGCTACATGGACCTTAGTACCTTTTGCGGGACGGAGTCATGCTGGAAGGAATATTACAGCCAGGATGGTGAAAAAGAAAGACTAGGGAGAAAAGATTTAAAATCTCTGAAACATTTTCAAATAATTTGTAAAAGAAAAAGAAAATTTAGGTTCTAAGCTTATACTTTTGCTTATTTGGGAGTAAACCTATTGAACATGGTGGGAATTCTTTCTGAATAAATGTATAGGATTGTGCTGTTAGATGAAGGCAGGTGGCCTGCATTTTACACACACTTCTCTTGTGCATATACAACTATATGTGCTTGGCAAACAAAAGAACAAACAGCAACAACAGAGAAAAGCAACAGTTTAAATAGTGCGTAATTCCGTCTGCCATTGCACTTACTAAACATATGTCCAAGTGTATATGAGATCGGAGAATGAAACCGTTGATCCCTCATGCAGTCTCAGTTTCGGTGTGCCTCTTGTGGTTATTACAGTATTTTGGGGGATGTAACGGATTTTCAAGGTAATTTTGAGTATACATGATTTCAGCTTTAGATGCTGACTCTAGAACATAATCCTCATGTTTACGCAGGCCGACTGTATATTCCAATCTGCACAGGATAAATGTGATATATATTCACATGACTAAGGCTGCAAGCCTATCCTCACTTACCTGGAGTAAGCCCCTTTGACTACAACGGGCATACTTCTGAGTAGACATGGATGGATTGGGCTCTTATTCAAAATTGTAAAAAAATAAAGCAAATAAAGAATGTGCAATCTCTAAGAGTTAAGATTTTATTGGGAAGGAAGTGAATCAGATCAAACCTATCCAGGCTTACTCCCAGGTAATCACTTTACAATCACTTTATTAAATGATTCATTCAGGGTGTGAATCTTGCAAATTCCTGTCCATTGTTGGTCAAAAGGTGCCATTGTTTACATTGGGTTTGAATAGGCCAGTGATTCTCAAACTTTTTAGCACTGGGACCCACTTTTCAGAATGACAATCTGTCAGGACCCGCTGGAAGTAATGTCATTAACCTGGAAGTGATGTCATGGCTGAAAGTGACATCATTAAGCAAGGAAATTTTTAATACCCCCCAATACAGCAAAATTAAATCAAATTAATTAAATAGTGTAAAGTAAAAGTTCATAATAAATGTAATTTTAAAAATTTATTTAACATAAAAAAGAACCCGCTCAAGCAGTGGCTGCTCTGCTTAAAAAAAATTCCCCAAACATCCCAATGGCTTCAGTCCTATCCACTTTTATCCGGAGTAAGCCCCATTGACTATCATTATTAAAATCATATACAGAGTAGCCTGTTAAAAGTACAGATTTGTAACATTTCCCCAAACGCAGACACAGACCATGATAGCATCAATAAAGTACATGTTGAAAAGAATGGGGACCCACTTGAAATTGGCCCGCAACCTACCTAGTGGGTCCCGACCTACAGTTTGAGAAACACTGGAATAGGCACTAACCAAGTAGCTGTTTTGCTTTTGACTGATTGATTGATTGATTAATTAATTAAAGGCAATTATATCCCACATTTTCATTCCGTTTAAAATCCTAAAATGGATTATGGAAGCAATCATTTTTTTTAAAAAAATCTTGCACTGAGGGCCAGTGGGTTTGATCATTCATAGGTTCCAAACCTGCGGGTGTGTCCAACCTGTATCCTCCAGAGGTGACAAGGGCTGCACTCCAGTTGTCACCTGAAGATCTTCTGTGGGCCAGGGAGCCTTCTGAGGCCTCCAGAAGGCTGAAAACCGTGAATTATGGTTTCACAATTTTCAGCCTTCTGGAGGTCTGAGAAGGCCCCCTGACATTAGTGCTCTCTGGTCAGGTTTAGAGGATTTGGGGACCCAAAATCCACAGATCCAATCATTCAAGGATTTTGATTTCCACGAGGATTCCAAGAACAGAATCCCTGTGGATAACAAGGGCCGCCCTGTGTATCTTGTAGACAAAATAGATGTGATGGGGCAGCTACTCGCAGACATGTGGGTAGCTGCCCTGGTGTCATAAAAAGTGTGGTTGACTATTATTATTATTATTTATTATTATTAACAGTATTTATATACCGCTTTTCAACTAAAAGTTCACAAAGCGGTTTACAGAGAAAGATCAAATAACTAATGGCTCCCTGTCCTAAAAGGGCTCACAATCTAAAAGATGCAAAACAGCGCCAGCAGACAGCCACTAGAACAGACACTGCTGGGGTGAGGTGGGCCAGTTACTCTCCCCCTGCTATTTTATGATGGTCTTTTGTGATGGGCTTTTCATAAAAAGAGTATAGTGGAGGAGAGAAAATCTCATCCTCCCCCCCTTTAATCTTGCTGTGCTCCACTGCTATAATCTATTTTCTCTCAGTTTGCCTGCTTGCCTTTTCTTGAAACACATAGTTTTGTAGTGTTCCTGGTCCCACTGTTCAAAAAACATGCCCACTACCATCTTTATCCCTATGACCAAAAGAGTCTTACCATACGGGCTCATTAGTCTCGCACTGTCCCTGCACTGGGCATAGGGGTGAGGAGGATGAAATTCTTTGTCCATTTGTTATTGTCATTGTTCAAAAGTCATTGTGAGATAGCAGAGGGAAGCTGGGGACTTTCTTACTACTGGTTTCTTCTTCTCATTTGCTTTGAGACTTTGCATCATGAGTGACAACTAAAATTCAGTGACTAGGTATCAAAAATGGTTGGACAAGAGGACCTAATCTAGATGTGTATTATGCTGATACAGTGTTGGTTAGAGTAGTGGTTCTCAAACATTTTGCACCTGGACCAACTTTTTAAAATGAGAATCTGTCAGGACCCAATGGAAGTGATGTCACGACCAGAAATTACATCATCAAGCAGGAAAATTTTTAACAATCCTAGGCTGCAATCCTATCCAGGATTAAGCCCCATTTACTGTCATTGTTAAAAAAAATATACATAGTATCTTGTTAAAAGTACAGATCTGTAACACTTCCCCAAATGCAGTCACATACCATGGCAGTATCAAGTCTAATATATTAAAAATAAAATATTGAAATGAATGGGGACCCACCTGAAATTGGTTCGTGACCCACCTAATGGGTCCTAACCCAAGGTTTGAGAAACATTGGGTTAGGGGATCTCTCAGTTTTTTAACCGAGCCCATCCACAGGCTTGCCTACAATTTGAAAATAGAAATGGTCCTCTATTATAGAGCCAAAAAGACCACGTTTTCCAGACTCACAAAGAGAGTCTGGTCCAACAAGAAGCTGACGGAACATACCAAGATCCAGGTCTACAGAGCTTGCGTCCTGAGTACACTTCTGTACTGCAGCGAGTCATGGACTCTTCGCTCACAACAGGAGAGGAAACTGAGCGCTTTCCACATGCGCTGCCTCCGACGCATCCTCGGCATCACCTGGCAGGACAAAGTTCCAAACAACACAGTCCTGGAACGTGCTGGAATCCCTAGCATGTATTCACTGCTGAAACAGAGACGCCTGCGTTGGCTTGGTCATGTGGTGAGAATGGATGATGGCTGGATCCCAAAGGATCTCCTCTATGGAGAACTCGTGCAAGGAAAGCGCCCTACAGGTAGACCACAGCTGCGATACAAGGACATCTGCAAGAGGGATCTGAAGGCCTTAGGGATGGACCTCAACAAGTGGGAAACCCTGGCCTCTGAGCGGCCCGCTTGGAGGCAGGCTGTGCAGCATGGCCTTTCCCAGTTTGAAGAGACACTTTGCCAACAGTCTGAGGCAAAGAGGTAAAGAAGGAAGGCCCATAGCCAGGGAGACAGACCAGGGACAGACTGCACTTGCTCCCGGTGTGGAAGGGATTGTCACTCCCGGATTGGCCTTTTCAGCCACACTAGACGCTGTGCCAGAACCACCTTTCAGAGCGCGATACCATAGTCTTTCGAGACTGAAGGTTGTCAATACAATACAATAGAGCCAAATAACTTAAAAAAAAAAATCTGCTACAAGAGACTCAGCCCTAGTTTGATAGTAACTTATTGAATTTCTGTTGTATATTGTAAAAAAAAATATCTAAAAAACGGAGCTAATTAAAGTAGAACAGAAAAAATTTTTCAGAGTTGTGCAGGGAATAGATAACATCCATATCTATTATTACTACTACTACAACAAAACTTATGAGTAAAGCTTGAGGAAACTTGGTATGTTCAGCCTGGAGAAGTGAAGGCTGAGATGGGATATGGTAGCTCTCTTCAGATACCTGAAGGGCTGTCATATGGAAGAAGAGATAAATTTGTTCTCAACTGCCTCTGAAAGAACTAGGTCCAATGGGTACAAACTGCAAGAGGAGAGATTCCGATTGGATAACAGGTAAGGGTGGTTCAGCAGTGGAACAGATTGTCACAGGAGATGGTGGTCTCTCCCTCACTGGAGGTCTTGAAGCACCTGTTGCATCAACAAGCACCTGTTGGAGATAATCTAGGAGGATTTCCTGCTACAAGCAGGGGGTTGGACTAGATGACCTGTTAGGTCCCTTCGAACTCTATGATTCTATTATTTTCTGTTCTAAAGTTCCCCTTTGTTTCATAGACACAAAGCACATGAGATATACATTAATTGCATGGGGCTGAGGCACTAGCTATTAAGATAATAGTTCCAAGCTAATATTTTGTTTGAATGAACAGAACTAGGAAGAAAACTGTTTCCAGTGTTCAGCATGCTTAGGTGATTAAAGATGAATCAAATCAATTGTTATTGGAAATAGAGTATGATGAATGTATGTCCTTGTATCTGCGAATTGATAAGTATTTTAACATGCACGAGGAGTTATGCCTAATCGAAACAGAGAGAAAACCATCCTAAAAGGAAAATATTAAAATGTTTTGTTTCTACTGTAAATCAGTGTGGAATGATGAAGTTGATTGTCTTCAATTGCATTCTGCAGCACCATGGTAATGAGAATATATAGCACATGTTATTTAGCTACTATACCTAGCTATAGCATAAAGTGGCAAACATTTAATTGAAAAATATCCTAGTAGGAGAGTTTATAATGCATTTTTTTGTGCCCTTATTGCCTGGAAGGGTAAAAAAAAAAATCTAATCTGCAGTAAAGAAGTTCTGAAGTTTTCACTGAATTTTGAGGGTTGATTTTCAGCCTCACTGGTTGGCAATCAGAA
This sequence comes from Tiliqua scincoides, assembly GCF_035046505.1. Classification (NCBI taxonomy): domain Eukaryota; kingdom Metazoa; phylum Chordata; class Lepidosauria; order Squamata; family Scincidae; genus Tiliqua; species Tiliqua scincoides. The sequence goes on from NC_089824.1 coordinate 191,151,480, forward strand.
GCAGAGTAATTTTCAAGACAGGCTTCATTACAGTTACTAGAGTGGGGGTTGGAGTAGTATAAAGCAGTAAAACAAGTATGTTTTACCAAATTGGAATTATATAAGGGAAGAGTTTGCATTTGCTTCGAGGAAATGGCACCTTTAAAAAGGCATACAGATGATGATGAACTCATTTGCTTCCCTGGTTCTAGAATGGGGGTGATGCAATGAAGGCTCTTCTTGGAGACAGATAATATTAGGTTTTGAATGACTGGAGGATTGAGCGCACAGGCTATGAGAGAATTCAATCAATTGAATTGCTAAAAATTGCTGTGTGGTAAAACTTGGAGTAGAAAAGACTCACTTTTTGGTGCAACCCTACATTCACCTTTCTACTGCATTTTTCTCTAAAGTAGTTTCAGAATGGCAACCATGTCAGTTAATTCTTTTCCTGTTTTGGGGTTCAGTAGGACTAACACCCTACTTATACCCTAGTGCAGTGATTTTCGATCTTTTTTGTCTTGTGGCACACTGACGGTGCTAAAATTGTCAAGGCACACCATCCGTTTTTTGACAATTGACAAGGCACACCATGCTGTGGGGGACGACGACTCACATCCCCCCAGTGGCTCTACTAATAAATGACCCTTTCCAAACTCTCGCAGCACACTTGCAGACCATTTGGGCACATTGGTTGAAAATGGCTGCCCTAGTGAGAGTAATGACGGTTTCAGCCTGATCTTTCGGGTTTATCTTTGCCATTGCTGATGCCAGTACTACTGTCATAGAATCTATGGTGGGGTGTCAAACCTGTTTCCGACAGTGGGCTGAACAGCATTCATGGCACCCGCTAAGTACCAGAAATGATGCCGTTAAACTGGAACTGACGTCATTAAGTAGATAACCAGAAATAATCACTTTTTTCCTCACTTTTTGCTGTAAATGTTGCATTTAAAATGCTGCCTTTTACATTACATCTCAGGCTCTTTTGCCCACCAGAATTGCAAAGGCATCTCTGTAGATGCCTCTTCTTCTTAGGGGCTTAGCAGTGTTATTTCCACTGACTTGCACTATTGTGGATCATTTTAATCCCTAAATTATGTGTGACATTGCATGAGAGATTCCCTGTGTGTTTTCACTGAAGTCGCTCTACTGACATTCGTGCTTAACAGCTAAAATGCAAAGCATCTGAGCAAAAGCTGATAAGAATTTGCACTGTTTAACTCTCAAATTTTTCCTCTCCTGATTACGTGTTGAATATCAGACAGGTGGCCATTATTTAACAATATTTTGCCACCTTTACACCTTTGCAAAGTTGTCCAACAGTAACGTAACTGGGGGAGGGGGAATGGCACTGGAATGGCTCCAATGGCGAGTGGGAGGGGCTGCTTACAAGGCATGTTGTGGCATATGCAGTACTTACCGTTTTGTCCCCTTCAAGCTACCCTACTGTTGTCCAATGGTGCTGTCCTCAGTGGTCAGTGGGTTATTGCCTGCTTCCCCACAAGATGATGTGGGGGAGAAGTACCTCTTGGTAGGCTGCTGCAACCATTTTGTGAGAGACAGCAGGTAAAGTTAGCCACTTTGGGGGTATTAATAGAAAAGAGTAATATACATATAATTGACAGCCAGTTGTATTTCATATTTGACATTTAGCATTTGGCATGTTATAATAAGAGATGTATTTGATAATCAGAAAAATGTGGTAATATATCATAGCTGCTAAGCAAAAGCCATAGTGAGGATGAGATATTAGGGGACTTAACTGTCACCACAGACATGTCCAGTGAAAGCACATAGATTTGCAGAATTGCTGTATTAGCAGAGAAACACCATGAAGGGTAACCGCTATCATACTGGGTCCTGAAACTAGAACAGTACTAGCATGATTATATAGAGCCCTGCAAAAATGATTTGGTAACATAAATAAAATAATGAAAATCTTTACTGACCCTTATGTATATTTGCACTAGGATTAGGCTGCCTTCCCACAGCAAGACTGTCCAACCCAGTTAGCTCACTTGCTTCCAGTGTATGGGTGCAGGATGTTACACTTCTGGTGCTTGAAGACGTTTAGCACAAATACAGCTGTAAGAAAAAAAAAATCCGTTTAATATCTGCAAGGCTCTTTTTGACCAGTGTATGCACTGCATCCCTTGTTTGCTGTCTATTTCTGGCCAAGCCTATTTTTAGTGTCTCAATCCCACTGTCAGTGCTGGGACCGGTAACTTGCAGGTCCAAGATCTGGAGTTGTGACTTAGTTTAATTCCAGGACTATTGCGTCTGTTTTGCTGTGTGACCAACGTGATAGGAGACAAGCAGTAGATGTCAGATTTGTGCACCGATGGCTCCTTTGGGGTGGATTGCAGTTTATATACGTACTTGGGTTCTGCTGGGCTCCTGGGACTTAGTTCTGTAAGCAAGTTTGACCTTGGCCTGCATTTAAAGAACTTCCTGCATAGAATGTGTTGGGAATAAATAGCTAGTGGCAGAAGCCGTTAGAATGTGGTGCTGGGGAATTGAGCAGGGGCCTGGTGATTGGGAGGGTTGAGAGGGAAGGCTGAACTTGTGTTGTTGCAGCTTGTAAGTACATCTGCTAGGTTTTTTTAGCACCCTGGCTTTGATGTGGCAGGAAACAAGGGGAAGGGCCACACTGCACGTTATACCTCACATTAGTAACATGTGATGTGACAGCCCTGCCTTGACACTGTTCCTGATCCCAAGGAGGCCCTCTGGTACAGGTTCCTTGGGTCGGTTGTTCATTAGCCTAGATCAGAAAAAAATCCCAGCCTGTGGATAGGCTGCCATGTGGATTTTTGGGGGAGAATCTGAGATGTTTGAAACACCATTAATGTTTTTCTTTCTTTCTGTCTGTCTGTCTGTCTGTCTGTCAGGAGACATGTTTTGCTTTGCATTGTAATTAAATGTGACCCTCTGATTTGGTAAAGAAAAAAGTAAGCTGCACTCTGTCACTTTTTTGTTGCTCAGTGTAGAACAGTGTTTGTCAGACTGTGCGTTGGTATCCACTAGGTGGGTCGTGAGCCAATTTCAGGTGGGTCCCCATTCATTTCAATGTGTGTTTTATTTTTAATATGTTAGACTTGATGCTGCTGTGGTATGCATTGGGGGAAATGTTACCAATATGTGTTTTTAACAGGCTACTGTGCATAAGCTTCTAACAATGATAGTCAATGGGGCTTACTCTTGGGGTAAGAGCATATAGGATTGCAGCCTTTGGGTTGGAGATTTTTTTTAAACAGATTAGCAACTGCTTGGGAGTATTAGGAGAGTTCTTTATTTTAAACAAATTTTTAAACTTATTATAAACTTTTAATTTACTTAGAGCTCAATCCTATCTTACGCTGGAACCGGCAAGCCAAGAGGCTTGTGCTTTTATCCAGTGCAGGATAGGTGCCCAAAGTGGCTCAGCTAGAGGTAAGGGTAAACTTTTTCCCTTACCTATGAATAAGCCAACCTGGCTTCAATGGGTCTCCTCAGACTTGCGTGACCTCCTAAGGTGGCACAAGTCCGAGGAGAGCGGGGTGGCTTGAAGCCGCTCCACACTCCTCAGGAACGGGGACTGGGATCCAGCATAACTGCTAGGTCCCAGTCCCGCCTCCTGCTCTCCACCCGCCAGCCCCCAGGGCTGCCCACCACTTGCCTTCCCCCTGCCCTGGAACGCCTCCCTCCTGCCTCCTCCCCACCCATCCCAAAATCTTAGGTTGACTGAGCTTGGTTGACACAATGCTCAGTGCCTCCATCGGCGTGGAGGCTTAAGTTAGCCTCTGCAGGCCAGTGTGCTTCTGTGCGCCAGCCTAGCCAACTTACAGGAAGGCGCTAAGTCAGGATTGCACTGCACATTGATTTGATTTTGTCATATGGGGATGTTAAAAATTTTCTGCTTGATGATGTCACTTTCGGCCATGATATCACTTCCAGGTTAATGACATCACTTCTGATGGGTCCTGACAGATTGTCGTGCTAAAAGGTGCTAAACAGTTTGAGAACTACTGGCATAGAAGATGGTGGCATTTATTATTATTATCAATAATAATAAAAATAATAATAATGCACACAATTCATTGCACCCAGTCCATTGGGTAGGACCTGAAGTGCTAGCTATGCCTTACTAGAAACTTAGCAGCTCTTTCAGTATCAGACTTTATTTTAGGAAGGAGGAAAACAGTCTTTGTTGCTAATTGTGATGATACAGCTTGTATATTAACAACTCATTGATATATCTATCAGTGCTATTGTTCTCAGTTTTTTTTCAGTTGTTTAAAAATTCTCGCATTTGACATTCTGTTAATGTCTTGCTAGCTGGAACCTTAGGCCAGAATTATAAGTTTTGCTGGGAAACAAAAGTTCCTGACTCTTTCTGTGTGGAATATCATGAATGGGGGGGGGATTGTTTGTAGGGCAGAAGTGTTGGGTGGCGGAAGGAGTCTTTGCCACTACTCCTCTTTGGCTGCTTTCTCCCCTACCAGTCTCTCAACCCAGGTGAAGGAGAAGTGGCATGGAGGGATGGGTTGCAAAAGAAAAGTGGCAAACCAAAGAGTGAGATAAGTACACTTTCACTGTTCCCCTATAAACGCCCCCTGGCCTCTACCTTCCTCTAGAGATGTTGTGTTTGTCAGTGTAGCCTTACTGTGTCTTAAATAGTTGCTCCACAAAGACGGAAGCTCACATCCTATCAGCTGGTGAAGTTGATTCAAAAAAAGGGTTCCGTTGACGTTATTTGTGTCTCTTGTGTGGAAGTTCAGAATTTTATTTTATTTTTTAATGTCAGCTGCCTCTCCCCCTTGTCATGGCATTCAGTCTCTTCCTGGTGTCCAAGGGAAGGGAAGGCTTGACTCTAATGGAAAGAAAAGACCTTCAAATTCTCTTTGAGCTTACAGCAGAAATTACATTAGATTGCACTGTTGCTGAAATGTGTTTGGGATTGGGACCATCATAAGAAGAACAGGCTTCAGAAGAGAAAGATGAGAGCTGCTGGGGTGATTGCTTCAGGTTCTCATGGTGGTTCATAGCACGCTTGCATTTTCAATAATTATGTGATTCTTCACCATGTATGCACTGGTTTGCTGTGTTGCTCCCTACCTATGCATTAGAGTAAAATTTCAGTTGGTAGCAATTACAGATTCTTGCTGAAAAGATAGTGTAAAATGTGGGAAATTTATTTTTAAAAAAGAGAGAGATACAAGCAGTAAAAAACAAGGCACAGGTTAATTTTTGTCTCAAATGCCCTTGCAGTTCCTTTTAGACATATATGCATTTACTGAGTAACGTGGCTTTGGAATTGTAATTCTCCACTTCCTTTTATATGAAAATTCAACAAGACTGATATAGTAAAATCATAAATATAGAACCTTGAACCAGCATTCTTGCCTATCTATAATATGGTATCAGCTATATGAAAGGGAAAGATCCTTGTTTACTACCAGCTTAATCTTAACTAAATCCCCACATGGCAATGCAGTGATGTTAGCACAGGCCGCACTACATCGTGCAGGAGATTTTTGGCTACCCTGGGGTAAACCCAAGCAGTGGGTAAATCTGAACCTGCACCAGTTCTATAGCTGATACAAGTCTGCCTTGATCCACTGCTGTCACTGATCCTGCCTGACCTCCTGGGCCTGATTTGCCTGCCCACTGCCCTCATCGCCACCCTCTCCCGACCTCATTTCATCCCCTCCCAGCCATCACCTGTCCCTGCACTGGACTTACCTGGTCCGGCAGGTGTCTCTGGACCACTGGCTCTGGCCTTCCTGCTGATGTGCCTGACATGCTGTTACAAAGTGCTCTCTGTGCATTCTACCAACACATCTCTTAGGGTGGTTTGGGCCATAATTTGTTTTTCTTTTGTATTGGTAGCAGTAGGTCTTTGGCAGAGTCTTTGATAGTGTTGTCACCCTGTCTCAAATCGAGGCACTTTAATGAGTACTTTAGCTCAGTTCATCAGTATCTTCTGCAAGACCAGTGCTACAATTCTTGGTTTATTTGTTGTCCGTTTCTATAACCATTGAGATCCAAGATCTGTATTAGAAAATAACTTTACCATTAGGTATACTGTTTTCTCTTCTGGGGCAATGGAAAGCACAGGTGGCATGCTCAGCAGCTTGATAACCTCTGATTTCTTTTGTCTTTTCAGTTTGACGGAGAGAACATGTATATGGGAATGAATGACAATAACCAGGAGTTCCTCTCAGCAAATCAGGTAAACTTCGTGATCTTTTCAGGCTAACTCCATGCAGGGTATTGAGCAATGCTCATTATTTGCATACTTGCTACCCTGTTATTTATAATCAAATTACTTATGCATTACTGAGGATACAGTGGAGTGAGGAGGCGTAAAATGAAGGTATCAAACAGAAGCTCAGACGTCAGCTTCCCCGTGAATATCTGTAAGGGCCATACAATGTTTTCTGCTGTTTTAGAACAGCACTTATAGAGGAAGATATAGAAAAGGAAATGTGTGCTGAAGGACACTACATGATGTGTTGGCTCTGATGTCATATGCTTCTTTCTCCACATTTTGATGTTTCACACACAGTTGACTTTCATATGCAGTTGAGATGTGGATTAGTGATTGCAGTTCCATAAGAACAAGTCTTCGTTTTCATTGCACTTATAGTATTTGTGATTCTCTTGTCCTTGATGGTCAGGCTTCCTTTCACTCAATGTCTGTGAGTTTTGCTCTCCGGTATCTATGGCATACAAGCCTGATGCTTCAGGAAGCCATGGTGTAGAAAGAGTGTTGTGTTAGAGCTTTAAGCAATTTATTAGAAATGTGCATTGCTCTTTAGAGCTTAATGTTTGCAGGCCAGAGAAGCACCATGTGTAGCTGTAGCAAAAATCATCTTTCTGGTTCTGTGCCTGTTTTGTTTTTATTAGGGCACACTTCTTGAAAGGAAGTCCTTATGTTTGCGTAGCAGCTATCAGCCCATGGCAGCTGGAAGTGAGAACTGTGGATGACCATCTGAGATGCTTTTTTCACTTTATGTACATAGATGACTATATCAGGTTGCCTTATACAGAGACAGGTCATTGATCAGTCTAGCTCAAGACTGGCAGGAACTCTTCAGGATTTCAGTCCAGGGTCTTTCCCAGCCCAATCTGCATATATCAGGGTTTGACTATGGGACATTCTGCATGCAAAGCATGTACTTTACCACTCAGCCACACCATCCCATTGCCTCCAGCAACTGATATGTGCAGCTTCTCAGGGTTCCATTGGGTCCTAACAAATGCCGCAGTATATAGCGAAGCTTATTTCATCATGTAGAAATAATAGCATTGCACATCATTCTGCAGTCAGTCATCAGAATACTGTGGCCTATTTTAAATTTTTGAAGATTCAGCAGTTGGTTTTAGTTAGTTAAAAATGGATAGAAGGAATAAACCAACCGAACAGGCAACAACAAGAGCAACTGTGAAGAAACCACAAGAAGAACATGAAGCTGAAATAGTAAGATGCAAAGGTCACCCCTCCTCTCCCTATCCCCCCCACCTGCTTACCTATTTATATCTTCTGATGGATTTTTGTTGTGAACTGCTTTGGACAAGATCAATCTTTTCCAAAAAATGGGGTGTACATATAATAAAATAAATAAATTCAGTAATTCCTAGCACCTTACCTAAATACTTTAGCTGCTTGGCTACCTGAGCAGAGACGTTCCTGATATGCTCAGGTGTGTTTCATTGTCTTGAGTGGAATTTGATTGCACCTGAGATTGAGGAAAGTCTGCAAAAATAATGTTCGGTATAACAGAATACCCAGTTTATATTCTCTGTTAGATCAGGTTGTGTCAGAGTAGTAAATATTATGGAATAAAATCCTGCAAAAAGATTTATATGCAGACATAGAATATGGCTTTTTCTTTTTTTCTACATGGAAATTGGTATCTGCCTTCTAGGGTAACGTTGCAATATGTTCTTGCTATTGTGGCAGGCACCTTGTCTTGTCCAGATATCTGAATTCTTAAGTGAAGTGCTTGCTTCATATGTAGATCTGAGATTGACTGTGATGTAAAACTAACATTAAAGCAGAGACAAGAACCAAAACGGGTGTTCACCTTCAGGAGTACATTATGTGTACTTGTCAGATATGGTAAAGTGAGACATATATCCAGTCCAGGGTGTCCACTGAGAGTGTAAATTCTGATTGCTGCCAAAGGAAAGGTTCAGTTTTCTGAGCATAAAGAGCAATAACTGTCAATTGCAATGTCATGAACATTGCAGAACCAATAAAAATAACAATAATAAACATCCAGTTTCCTAGTTGATTAGCAAATGAGGAAAATAGCTCAATTTCTTAAGCTTTAGTTACATTAAGCATTTTGTTCTCTAAATTCTATTTTGCGTGTTTAAGGATATCTTAGGCATGCCAATAGGCCAAGTTAAGGTTCATGGGTCCCCTTCAGCTTTTTGGGGTTTTGTTCCTTTCAAAAATAACTGCTTACTGCTTGTGTAGCTATTATCGGGACTATTCTTGTGAGGTGGTCCAGGTGTCAAATTAGAACTGAGGAGAACCTCTTTCAAAAAATCTTCCCATGTTACTCACAAGGTGACCATAGGCAAGTCACTTTTCTTGGTTTAACATAATTTACAGGTTTGTTGTAAGAACCCTGCACATGCCCGATCTCGTCTGATCTCGGAAGCTAAGCAGGGTCAGGCCTGGTTAGTACTTGGATGGGAGACCGCATGGGAATACCGGGTGCTGTAGGCTTATACCATAGTCTTTCGAGACTGAAGGTTGCCAACCAAAATGGGGCAGAGGACCAAGTATGCCACCTTGAGCTCCTTGGAGGAAGGGTGGGAAAAAACTGTGAATAATAACACAGGCCAACACACATTTTGCTTCACAAACATGTTACACCAATTCCTAGGTATATTTGGGGTGCCAGTTCCAAAAATGGCATCCGTTCTGCCCTATCACATCTAGTTTTGGAGACACAGCATAGCCTCTTTAGTGAATGATTCAAGCAGCTTCCTCATGAAGAAGCCTAACCTTGGCTTCCTCATGAGGAAGCTGCTTGAACCATTCACTAATGAGGCTATACTATATCTCCCAGACTAGACATGATAGGGCAAAACGGATGTCATTTTTGGAATTGGCACCCCAAATTCATATCAAACCACCATAAAGTTTGGGAAAAACTTTTCTGACCTTCAATTTTGTAGGCCTTTGTAATAGAACACAACCCTTTAATATTTAGCAACACATTTAGACCGAATTGGGCACTGTATGTAGATAAAAGTAAACTGGTAACTGCTCACAGGTCTACAGACTTAATAAAAACACAAGGTGACAGGTGGGACTTCAATGGAAAAGAAAAACCTTGTACTTGCTTGCTTTATTCATTTTAAAATAGTTTTACCCCACTTTTTCCACTATAGACACTTATAGACACTTATTCCACTTCTTTCCACATATTAGAATGTCTTATAAGTGCTCAATGGCTTGGTTTTGGCTCTAGAAAAAGAAGCAACCAGTAGTTTTTTTTAATTTCTGAAGGTGTCTTTTACATGAATTCCATCACATTCTCCATGACTTGCAGTCTAACCGTTGTAGCTCCTTATCTTATGAATGCTCTGAGCACTTGAACAAGGACAGACAAAAAATTAACTTTGTTCCTTCACCATGAAAAAATGTCAGATATGATTTGCTAATGCTGCTTGTCTTTTAAAAATGCATTGTCTCTTCTTATCCTTGTTGCTTCTATTTATTTATTTATGATATTTTTGTACCGCTTCTCTACTTTGTTTATTATTTCATCTCTGCCCTTCTTCCCTGTAGAGACTGCCAGGGCGGCTTACAACAAACATAAAAACAGAATAAGCAAACTAAAATCCACATATAAAAACAATAGAAGTCACCATCAAATCATGTTTTGTTTTGTTTTTTCCTCCTACACCTCTTCACAGGGTCATTGACATTTCTATGGCCACCATGAGGTGGAAAAGACAGAGTCCTGGCATAAAAAGGCAGTAGCAAGAAGAGGTGGTGATGGTGGTTCATCCTCTTGCTGGATTTAAATTTCTAGAACAGTATGCAATATTAAATGACAACATCCAAAAAATGTATGATTATACAGTAATTAAAAACAAAAAAGACAAAAAATCAAGACTAATAAACAGAGCTAATAACAGTGTGTTCTTGGACTCAGCTTCCAAAACACAACAGAAAAAGGCAAGTTTAACCTATTTGAATCAATCTGGAAAGATAGGATAATTTCGTATTTTACTTTTTCATCAGACTCCCAAAGAAGCTGACCAACAGATTAGAACAGGGGTGCCCAAACCCCGGCCCTGGGGCCACTTGCAGCCCTTGAGGCCTCTCAATGCGGCCCTCAGGGAGCCCCCAGTCTCCAATGAGCCTCTGGCCCTCTGGAGATTTGTCGGAGCCCACACTGGCCTGACACAACTGCTCTCAGTGTGAGGGCAACTGTTTGATGTCTCACGTGAGCTGTGGATGAGGGTTCCCTCCACTGCTTGTTGTTTCACATCTGTGATGCAGTAGCAGCAGCAAAGGAAAGGCCAGCCTTGCTTTGTGCATGGCATTTTATAGGCCTTGAGCTACAGCAAGACCTTCATTCATTCATATAAGTTCCATCTTTAATATATTCATTTTTGTAAACTTATGTAAATTTATTCTAATTTTAAATGTAAATTAGTTCTTTTTCCCCCCCAGCCCCCGACATAGTGTCAGAGAGACCATGTGGCCCTCCAGCAAAAAACTTTGGACACCCCTGGATTAGAAAGATACAATGAAATCAAATAACATAGATGGAGAACGGTTAAATTAAATTAATAAAAACTTGTTTACAATCAACAATCCAGGGAGAAAAAAAATTAAAATATAAAATGCATGATGGAACAACCTTGAAGATCTAACTAAGGTGAAGAGAGGCAGTTTTCCTGGAGGAGGTAGGGCTGCAACCTACGAGCCATAAAGCGACATGCCCCATATGTGAAGGGCATGCTAGAGGATGCAAGGATATAAAATCCAAGCCCTTCCACCTGTATACTTTTCTTTAAACATGTACATAATCCCATGAATTTAAGTTGTTGCTATATAACTTTCAGTCCTCCATAAGAAATAAAATAGCCTTTTATCTATTATATTACTTTATTATAAGTACTTATGGTGCTTGAAGTGCAATCAGTGAGGTGCAGTCAGGTAGGAGGATGAAACTGTACGGAGAGGGAATGATTCTTAACTATCAATGGACATTTCCATGTGGATTTTATAGGAAGTCTAAATGTTACCACAAAAAAGTCTGATCTAGAGAAATATTTTTGAATACCTGATGGCTGTGTTCTGGGCTTGGTACAGTTAGTGACTCTTTGTTTTGTTGCTTATCAAGGTCAGGGAAATAATAGAAGTTCATTAGCATCAGAAGTGAAACTGCTTAAGTCACTGGGAACAGAAGTTTCCTGGTACACCTTGGAATGAAGCTCAAAGTGTATTATTAATAGAGCATGAATAATGAAAGCAGCTAGATGCCCTGTGTATTCTTTGCTGGGAAAACGTAAGCAATAATTTTACATACTAATGCTTGAAGAAAGGTCAACGAATCCCCAGTCCAAGGGGCAAGATGACTCATCTAGCCATGTGGAATCAAAACCAGATAAGTGAGAGAGACAAGGTAAAGAACCCATAAAGGGATTAAAATACCTACCAGGAGAAGCAGTTGGTATTTCCAGTAGAGGACGGGGACCATTTATGTGAACATATGAAGGTACCTTACATTGAGACACTGTCAATGCAGCTGTGTCAAAATGATGACCACTGCATCCTATAGTGGGAGGGGGGCAGTTACAGAGGTCTCTAGGTAAGGGGGAGGTCTACTTGGACAGAGGTCTGCATCAGAGCTAAATCGCTGGCACAGGTCTGCATGCACCTGTGTTGCAGGATCAGGTGTGGGAAGGGGGTTAGGATATTGTCACCAGCGGTGGCACTGATCCCCCTCCTGAGCCCAATCTATGAGGTTCTGGGTGTCCTGCTCAGCAGAGGGCTGGGACATTTACCCCTGTGAGCTGGCATGTGGATTTGTGGATACCTGCTAATCATGCTTTCAGTGACATCATTGGAAATGCCATAGGACCTCAAGCATTAGGATGACTTTGATCTCAAAAAAGATTTGCTGAAAATTTATTTTAAACATAATTTTAACTGGAGGCCATTCTGAAGGGAGTTGGAATGCTTGGTCATCAGTGAACACAACTCCTGTTGTACTTCCTGATTGAATGCTTGAAATGTGTGAGAGCACTGTAGGTTTTCTGGAAGCTGTGATGTAACACATTTAGATGGTTGCTAAACAATCTAATGATCTATATGGCAAGTCACGTTTCTTTTTTCAGGAGAACACTCATGACATCTTCAGCCTTTAGCCTCAGGAGTACATGAGGAAAAGGCAGCTGTGGGAGGGATCATAAACATCATTTTTCCTGATGATGGTGTTTCTAGAAAATAGGGGCCTTTTGTCCAGAACACCATCAAGCCAAGCAAAAGGCCAAAATTCAGTTTTTACAGCCCAATCCTGAGCTGCCTGGGGCACGTGGCTGCAGCAGCGCCAAGAACGGCTCCTGCTGCATCCTGCGCGCCTCAGCCTGCCGTGGGTGGCACCTCAGGAGAAGGGAAGCAGCCCCGCAATGGGGCTACTGACTTTAGTGCCAACCAAAAGGTCGGTGGTAGGTAAAGGTTGTTCATGTAGGGTGCCGAGCCCCACACAAATACCTTGGATCCAGTGGAGCAGAGTACCACGGGACCCACCTCCCTCCCCCCCAGCATGCTTTCCGCCTGCCCTTTCTCCGCCTCCTGCCTCCCTGTCACGCCTCCTCCCCGCCCCCCTCTGCCTGCCTTTCCCCTCCCCGGAAAGTCCCCTCCCCGCCTCCGCTTACCGTGCTTTGGCTTGGTGATTTGTGAGACTGCTGAGCAGTGGAGGACTGGCGCCCACCTGGCGCTAGCCCAGGGCTGGACTAGCACTGTAGCTGACCTGGCAGTAAACCTCGCAGACGTGCCTTACGGCATATTTGCAACAGTGCGCTCCAGCAGAAAGCCAGAGCGCCGAGCTCAGGATTGGGCTCTTAGTCATGTGTAAATTAAAGCCTATTCAGATAATGAGAAAAAGGAGGCTATACCATTTCAGGACATATGGTCTTCCTGCAATGGCCTTTGTACAAAAAACTCTTTACACATAGCAAATTAGAACATCAGGGAGCAGACTAAGAGTGAACCTTTCTTGGCAAATCTATTTCTACCAACAATCTAAAAAAGATTTTAAGTCCTTTTTAAAAAAAACCAAAAACAAACCCTGTTGTATTAAACATTGCTTAATTATTAAGAAGAACATAACCCTTCAACCTGTACACAGACAGAAGGAAGATATACAGAACCTGAAAAATTTGAATAATTTATTATTTCTAAAAGCCCCTGTAGATATGCACTTATGAATAATTTTTCTATAATAAATTAGTAAACTCTTTATCCAGTCCATAAAGCAGATTCTTTTCTTTTTGTGGGTAAAGCAACACTCTTGTTCAACAATCAAACTGTTCAATTCTGCCTCCCTTCTCTAACCCCTTATTAAGATTCTAATTTAGCCAGCACAGCAGTGTATCATAATTTGGTTAGCCATTCTGTCTTATATGGGCACTTCTGAGACTTCCAGTATTGGACCAAACTGATTCGTGCTGTGACGATCCTACTGAGAATTAATTCCTTCCCCTCTTTTGCAATATATTTCTTAATGTAATTGATAAGGTAAATTAAAGGGTCTAGGAGTAAAGTATACCCTGTCATCTCCTTTATGCTTTCTGCAGTCATTCCATCTTCCTTCCCCGAATAGCACTCCTTGAATATATCTGTTGAATATGGGGGAAAAAAATCATCCTTATGGGCTCCACATGCCCAACATTTTCCATATCCATTTTGAAAGCTATTTCTTCATCTGAGGTAACAGGATCATTACTGGTCAAATTGGCATGTCTATGGATAGCTCTTCCAAGATATATTAAAATCCTCAAGCCATTTTTAACAGTAAAAATCAGGATCAAAGCAAGAATACTCATTCTCGTACAGGTTCCAAATTCAAAAGTATGATATTAATGACAGAAAGCAAAATCCTGCCTACCTGGCATTTGGAGAATGGTACAAAGCATTTCCATTAAAGGCCTGTATTGCTCTCCCTTCGTACTCCCTTGTCTTCTGGCCACCATTGCTTCTGTGCACTTTATGTTTCAGACCAAGCGTTCTGTTTAGGAAAACATCTTCCTTAGCTCCACACTGAAGTGTTCAGCAACCACCTCCTACTTAGGCCCCCTCGACACACATTTATTTCAATGAATTCTGTCCTACCTTCCCTCCCCGTTACTGTGATGCCTATGGCAGCTAATAGTAATAATTAAATAACAATAATGTAATTTAACTATTACAGATGGCAAGTAATACACATTCAGTGACCCAGAGGATGAAAGAACAAAAATGCACCAAAAGTCATGCTGCAATAAGATAGTCTTTAGCAGTGACATAGCTGGGGGGGGAGCCCAGTAAGTACTGCAAGCACTGCAATACACTGTGTTGGCAGCCCATTCACCATTGGAGTCATTCAAGGCAGTGACAGCAATGTGCTGGCACTCACTGGACCTAAAGGTGTCTCCTCTGTGTTGCTGGTGCTGCCTGGAGTGGCTCCGACCTCAAGTGTGTGGGGGGGGGGCTGCTTACATGGCACATTGTGGCGCCTGTGGTACTTAATGTGCCCCCTGTAGCTACACCATTGCTCTTTACTTGTTATCTGCATCCCATCAAGGAGGGTGTCAGCAGGATCTCTTGGAGAAAGGAGTCTCATAACCTAGTTGTCACAGAGAAAGCTCTCTCTTTCTTCTCTAGCAGCATGACCTGAGTGGGCAGTTAGGATCATGTTTCTGCTGTGAGTAGTGAATGCATTGGGGACCTTGGGTATGAGATGGCTGCTGAATGTCTTGGGCTACAATCCTATGCACATGTTCTTGGGAGTGAGCCCAGTTGACCACAGTGAGACTTAACTTCTGAGTAGACTTGCAGAGGATTATGCCATTAGTGAGAGGTGCTGTCCTGGACCTGACTGTTCAAACATTGACAGCAGCAGCATGATGGAAAGGAAGAGAACTATACTGGCCTCTAATAGGTCTGTTCTAGTCCTGCCCTTTGCACTTGGGGCAAATAGAATTGTCTCCAAAGTTATTAAGATTTTAAAAAATCCACAAAAGGGCATAAGTGGCACATGACTAATTGCAAAGCCAATGGTTAGCTCATCCTCTGGCTGGCCCACTGTCATTTCATGTGAGAAGAGGGTGGTCACGCACATCTCTCCCAGCTTATGTGCCTATCCACTACTGTCTAATTGATCCATACATTTAAAGGCAGTTTTGCTAAGTCTCCCTGATGTGATTAGACAGTAGCTGAACCCCCTCAGATGCTGGAGAGAGGTGTCTACTCACATGTCTGCAGCTGGTCCAATGAGCTAGTTGGAATATTCTTCAAAGCAGATCTGAGACAGCATTGAATCTACATCAGTCTGATAATGTCACCAGTAGCACCAGCTGTTGTTGGCCACACCTTGGGCTCTTTAAGGTCTTGCAAAATTTTAAATCTTATTCTGGTTGGTTGCTTATCTGAAATGATGTTCATTAGCAGTCCTTGCTGTTCCATATTCTTGGGTATTGTAATTGGAAGATTTTGAAACAAACTCTCTCTTCAGTTTAATATTCATTTCATAGCATTTCTTCGTTATGAAAAGGAGACTAAGTTTTTGTTTTTTCTTGAAATTTTTTTATATTACAGGAGAAAAGTTATAATTAAGTAAAATAATGAAGGAAGCTTAATTCAAAGGCATCTAATCCTATGTTTTTCCATGAATAATTACAGAGAGCATTTAGCTTGTTTGTGAAAGTACATCATTCTGTCACTTTTGTTTTTCTGCATTATTTTTTTGTCAGGAAGACAACTTTCTACTGAGATGTGTCTTCAGTTGCTTTTGTCTTAAGGTGGCTGCTTTCTTGTGCCTAGCATGAGGGAAGGAGCAGTGACAACACATATAGGATGGCCTTGTTTGGGGGAGAGAGAGTGCCCTATAGAGCTAAGCCTCCATCTCATTGCACAGAGTATCCCACCCTGTTTAGTAGAGAAGGGAAACATCTTTCCACCCTCCATCCTTTTGTTCAGTGGATAATAGGTGAGCACAGCATTTGTTACAGTCTACAGACCGAAATTGGTTTTCTGTTGAAGAATATGGAAAGGAATGCTTGCTTGAGTCCTTGGGGTCCCATGTCTTTCATCTTCCTCGTAGCAATCCTGGCAGATTTGACATGTGGTTTGCTCTCTGCATGACACTCTTGCAAATGGCACTTCTATATCATAAGAATGGAGGTGGGGATGGGAGTGCTCCTTAAAAAGTATTGAAAGCTGTATGGATCATGCCTTGTTATTCACGAGGGGTTCCATTCGAGAACCCCCAGGGGATTAAAAAAAAAATCAGTGGATACCAAATCAGTGGAAAAATAGCTTTAAAGACCCACTTCCAGGTTTCTTGCCCCTCTATTGTCACCGCAGAAAGCATTGGTGTAGACATTATTCTGCATTCAGCCACTAGATGGAGTGAATAATGGAATATAATGGAATGAAATTATAATTATTTAAATTGGATTTTGATGCTTTTTTTCCCATGTTACAAGGCATTTAAAGGTCGACCTTGGTATCGGTGGTGAGTCAGATCAGCGGCTATCAAATCAGAGGATACTGAGGCAGTGGTGTCACTAGGGTTCATGTCACCCGGTGCGGGATGCCAGTGCATTACCCCCCCATGCAGTGGGCGGGCCAATACCCCAGGTGTACCATCACTCCACCCCCACTGGTTTTTTGGCTGTACCTTTTGATAGAACAATGATAGAACACATTCTGCATGAAATTACGCATTGATTGATATATAACATGATGGTATTATTCTTCCAAATTATGATTTTAGTGATTTTGGTCACTAGTGGTGTCACACACGCCCCCCCCCCGGGTGTCAACTTACTAACACCTTATTGCATAAGTTCTCAAACTTTTAGCACTGGGACTCACTTTTTAGAATGGCAGTCTGTCCAAGACCCACCAGAAGTGAGGTCATGGTGGAAGTGACATCATCAGGCAAATTAAAATAAATAACTATAAATAATTAAAGTAAAACAAATAATTAAATAAGTAGAAGCCAGCCCTGTTCCACCAAGTGAATTTCTTCTGTAGCCTGCCTGCAATATCTCCCCACCCCAAATCAGTAAGGTTTTCAGCTTTACCCAGTGCCCAGTTCAGTTTAAGAACTTCTGTTTAAACCAGATCACTGTCAGGATCCACCCGACTTTGCAAGTCTCAAAAAGGTTCACCTTATTAGCTGAAGTCTCTGTTTTGATCATTTTAAGTGGGGGGGACGGCGCACGGAGGCTGCCTTCTGGAGCACTTGTTTAGCTCCAAGTGCATAGGATCAGGACCATTCTGGTAGCCTTGCACTCTCCTTCACCTGATCTTCCACACCAGCTGAGACATGTTTGCTTACTCCTGAGTAAACGCAACCGTGAGGCTTCGTTTCACTTTCCATAGGGCTCAATACATTCATCTGTATGGAGGGAGGGACTTCCTTCTCAAGTGTTTTTGGGGGCTGCATTCATTGGATCAGGACCATTCTTGTGTCATTGGATTCCTCTCAGCCTGCCCTTTCCAACGGACTAAGGCAAGTTTGCCTACTCGCGAGTAAACGCGCAATACGGCTCACTTTCACTTTCCATAGGGATCCATGCATTTTTTTGTTCTCCGGTTTTTTGTCCATAACTTTTGATTGAAAGGAGATATTTCACTCTGGTTTTTTGCATTGCATTCAGCTTGAAATTCCACATCCAACGGTATATAACATGATGGTGTTACTCCTCACCACCATGATTTTAGTGCATCACCCCCTGTGCGTGTCACCCGGTGCGGCCCACACCCCTCGCACCACCTAGTGATGCCACTGTACTGAGGTCCCACCTGTATGTTCTCTAACTGGTTTTGTCACCCAATGAGCTTGATGCAGGGTATGGACAAGGGAATCACACAGGGGATGGACAGAGTGGATAGAGAGATGCTCTTTTCCCTCTCACATAACACCAGAACCAGGGGACATCCATAAAAGTTAAGTGTTGGGAGAGTTAGGACAGACAGAGAAAATATTTATTTACCCAGCATGTAATTAGTTTGTTGAACTCTTTGCCACAGGAAGTAGTGATGGCATCTTGCCTGAATGCCTTTAAGAGGCGATTGGACAAATTTTTGGAGGAAAAGTTCATTATGGGTTACAAGTCATAGTACTAGGTATGTGCAGGCTCTTGGTTTTAGAGGCAGGCTGCCTCTGATTGCCAGATGCAGGGGAGCACATTGGGGTGCAGATTGTGTCTGTTGTCTTGTGTGCTCCCTGGTGAGATACAGGAAGCTGGACTAGATGGGCCTTTGGCCTGATCCAACAGGGCTCTTCTTATGGTCTTATGATGACCTTGGGTTTGAGCTACAGGCAGCAAATTCTGATATTTCTGAGAAATATCAAACAATCAGGTTTGGTGCTCTCAAATGTAGGTCCTTATTATGTATATGCTACCTGGTTTTGTTTTTGTTTTTAAAATAAAGTTGTGAGTTGTTTTCATCCCTACTCCATAAGTGGTCTCTCCTTCTTCATCCAGACTCTGTAGGCACAGATTACTTATTGCTTAACAGTGCAATCCTAACTTGTGCTGGAACAGGCAGGCTGGAGGAACTGCACTGTATCCAGCACAAGATTTGAGCTGTCTGAGCTTGACTTGAGACAAGAGAAAAAAATTCCCCTTACCCTAGGGAGAGCTGCAGCAGCCCCAGTGGGGCTACTTGGAACTGCACCACCTAAATTATTGGTGGTGTAAATTCGAGCAGCCTGGGACTGCCCCGGACTGCCTGAGGTTAGGATCTGGCACAAGTCCCGAATCCTGGCCCCACCTCCTGCTCCCCCCCTTTGAAAGCCTGCTGCCCACCTTCCCCCCGCCCCAAAACACCTCCCTGGTCTCCCCACGGCCCCCCAGACCCCTGCGTCAGCCGAGCTTGGCTTGTGCCGGCCGAAAGGGCGCTTTGGATTATGTCCTAATTCTTACAATAACTACATAGATTTTGATGTTGGGAAATACTAACTATTCCCGAAATAGCAAGGCTGGTAAAACGATAATACTATTTGTGAGCTTTAAAGAAAATGTATTTTTGTGATATACAAACAGAGAATGACAAAAAAGGAAGAAAAAAATAACTGGCTAACAAAAACTATGTAAGACACGAGCAAGTGTTTAATGAAGTTAACATGTGATCTAGTTACAGCAACATGACTGCTTTGTTTGCATAATAAAATATTTTGCTTCTATTCTTCATTAATCTCTTCTGTTCAGACTTAAATGCCTCAGGGCCATGAAAATGTTTTTCCTTCTGTTTGGAAAGCTTGCAGCATTATGGTCTGAAGTCTTCTTTTAAACTAAAAAGATTTTGTAGAAACATTATATGTTGTATACCCAAACTTGAGTGTAAAAATTATCCATTGATATCTCAATTTCAATGTCATTTAAAAAAAAAAGTACCAGGATGACATCCCTGCTTAAGTCTGTTCCAAAACCTTCCAGCACCCGAAATGGTGTGCCAAATGCCACTCTCTCTTATTTGGCATCACACCAGTTGCTGCCACCACCTCCTTCTCCTGTTCCCTGGATTTCAACAGGAAGAGAGTACTAGTGCAGAGCAGGAAGAGTGGAGAAAAGAAGTGGGGTGGGCTAGAGCATCTGCATTGTTCTAGTCCAGCACTCTCCTTTTCTTCATGGTTCCATTCATTCAGTTCTTCAGTTCCAGGGGGTGGCAGGAACTTACGAATGTAGGAATGATCTTGCTTGATTAGACTGAGATCTGGGGACTGGCCCTATGCCCTTGGAAGGCCATGAAGAATGAAGGTGATAGGCAACCCCGTGACTTGTTCCAGTATGTACTATTCTGAAGTATACTGTTCCTGAACGCAGAGGTTCCATTTTAATTATTATGGGTAATCGGTCAAACAATGACTTGTCCATGGATTTGTAGAAGAATATCAGAATTTTTGGGAAACCTTCAGGAATGAATGAACAGGGCTCACACATGGGATTAGTCTCCAGTTGATGCCTCCAGTTGCTTTGGATTCTGTCAATTGTACCATCCACTGAACAATGCAATTAACTTGTGTCTTATATTTAAGACAGCTATCTAGAAATGGAAGTATGTGGGTAACTTTAATATTGTATCTCTTGTTTGTAAGCTTAGTTAATATCCCTGCTAACTGGTCCAAAAGGCACCCTTTCAAGTGGCACCCTGTTATATTCAGCAGAGAGAGAGCAACTCTCCCTCCTCACTCCACCACAGTATCTTATCCAGGGGTTTTGCTGCTGTGCTTTGTGCATTTCTTTTTAGGTTTTGAGCTGTTTGGGGATAGGGAACCATTTATTTATTTTACTGTGTCAGCTGTTTTGTGAACTATTTTTTGATGAAAAGTGTTATTTAAATATTCTTCATAATGCTAATTCAGTATGTTTGATTAGCAACCTAGGTTTGGACAGCTTACATGGTTGCTGGTTGCTGCTTAAAACATAATTGTGTGGTTGCAGCTCCCATGTGACCTGCCATTCATGTGAAACACCTTTGCTAGTGATAGAGCAGTTTGAACCATGCCTGCAAACAGAAGAGAAGGGCTTGATGTAGCCTGAGTGGTATGGCTGTGTTTTCAGAGACAACTGCTAATAGGCTTGTCAGGTCACTTGCTGATGCAGATAATATTGCAGTGGATTTCTCAGCCTGTCCCTTCCCTGCCTGCTCTAATCAGTGGAACTCCAAATGTTCTGCTCAGTAGGTAGCAGTGGGAGCAGATGATGGGGGGGGGGGAAGGGCACCCACTGCGGGTTTCAAACCTGCATCTGGAAGACCCACAGAAAACTACCTGGACACAATTGGAAACCCCTTCTGGTTGCAACTGAGAGGCTTTCTGAACCTGGGGAGGCCATGCATGGCCTCTCTGGGCCTCAGAAGCCCCCCCCCCCCCGGTAGGTGTTGGAAAGGCACATCTGCTTTTCTTTCTGATACCTCCAGGAGGTGTTCTGAGGCAGTTCTTTAGGCCTCAGAAAGCCACCCTGAGATGATCAGGCAGCACTTCCAGTCACATCTGGAGGTCCTGTTGGACCCCACCCACGGATTCCATTATCTGTGGGTTTTGGTATCAATGGGGTGGTCCAGGAATGGAAACCGCAGGGATACCAAGAACGAACCTGTATTTCATGGAGGGTTTGGAATGGAGAGAAACTTTGGGAGAGGGCTTTAGGATGTCGCCCACACTATGACTTCATTCTCACTTAGGGGCTAGCTCCTCTGTTTGCTATTTTTAATGGGGGGAGGGAAGCTTTCATTAAAAGCTATTGGAAGCTTCCCCTTCTCCATTAAGAATAGTGTGCAGAGAAGAGGGTGTAATCAGGATTGGAACAGTGGAGAAGGTCAAGTCTGCAAGACTCCCTACTCCTCTGCCACAGTTTTGCCCTTTTTGTGGCGTCCCATGAAGCAAAAAAGCTAAGCGTGCAGAGCCACACTATCCATTTGTCAGTATGTGCAGTTTGGCCCTAGGCCCCCTGCTATATTGGAGGTTGTCAAGTTTAAGGAGGATCTCTGGCATGCCATTTGGAAATCCTAGCAACCAGGCTGTTGATCCTGAATGAATTAGACCTTAGAATAATCTCCCATCCTTCACTGACTGAAACGATTACTTGTCCTTCTAACAGGAGCAGCAGCGGTGTTTACCAAATGTAATAATTGTTTCGATTTCACAGCACTTTCCCCTCAAAAAAGTGTTTTCTTTTATTGTAATAGCAGTAACATATGATAAAAATTTGCTTTCCATTCTCGTTCTTCTCACCCTCGTTAGTTTGTAATCTTGCAATTCTTTACTTTGACATCTCTGTTTATTTACCCAAGAGCCTTTTATTGCGTGGGTCATACCATCAATGCTAATAACACAAATGTTGTATTAAATTGAGCACTCAGGTATTATTTATTGTTTGCTGAACCTCACCTAACCCTGCATAAGTGCATTAAAACATCAGGAACACATCTTTAGAATCTCATCTTGACCGGGGAGTAAATATTCATGACAGATATGACTCTATAGTATGCATTGGAATATCACTGCTTTCCTAGAGGATTTTGAAATACTGCTAACTCTTATTGTCCAAAACTACAGTAGTTCATCAGTGTAATTTGTTTCTTTCACTTAATGTCAGAAAATGTTGCACAGTGCCCGCTACCAATGTAACTAAAAATGTGTTGGAGAATTAGGACGTAACCCTGAGCTCCTGTAGCACCAGCATTGAGTTCCAGTGCTGGGTATTGCAAACATGCCATAAGGCACATCCACAACACCCAGAGAGAATGGACCTATGGTGCTGGGCCAACACCAATCAATCAACAATCAACAGTATTTATATACCGCTTTTCAACTAAAAGTTCACAAAGCGGTTTACAGAGAAAAATCAAATAACTAAATGGCTCCCTGTCCCAAAAGGGCTCACAATCTAAAAAGATGCAAATGAATACCAGCAGACAGCCACTAGAACAGACAGTGCTGGGGTGAGGTGGGCCAGTTACTCTCCCCCTGCTAAAAAGAGGAGCACCCACTTGAAAAAGTGCCTCTTACCCAATTAGCAGGGGTTAGCAGCTCAGTGCTCAGTGAACCTCAGTGCTGCATGGAGGGCCGGCCAGCACTCCAGCAGCACTGGCCAGCGGTAAGTAGTTTCGGGGGGGAGGTGGGGAGTGGGTGGAATGGGGCAGGAGGAGGAACTGTGGTGGGGGTGAGACTGGCAGAGTGGATCCTGAACTCCATGTTGGGCCGGAACATCACATTATGAAGGTGATGCTTGCATCTAGTTGATGCAGCTGCGCATTTGGATGCTGGCACTGGGTCAAAAACTGTTTACATAGCATTTAACAAATGGGGATTGGGATCAGATGTTCTTCCATGACCATGTTGCTAATGCAGTAGAAATCCAATCCAAGTCCCATTGGCATTGCATGGTATGGATTGGGATGTACCTTCCCATTGTCTTGTTATGCATTGAGGACAGTAGTTTTGCAGGTCTCAGTTTTAAATTATTTGTGCTAACTTTGCAAAAGAACTCATGTACCCTAAGTAGACCTGGTTTGTTTTCTTCCTGTGGTTGTTAGAATGCATCAGCTGAGGGTGCATACATCATTAATTGAAAAATGTGCATTTTAAAAACTGTAATATTATGAGGGCACTACTGCAGATGTCAGTTCCATTGAAAGAAGCAGAATTTACACTCCAGCAAACTTATTTAAGGCCAGGTTGCAAGAAAACTAATCTTTCATTTCCCTGGATTTATTTTCAGAAATGTGGTTCTGGACTACAAACGTCTAACTCCCCTGCCTAAAACATTCTGTCTGAACCGAGAAATAATCCTGTGAACACCAAAAGCACATAGCATAATAGAAATGCTGACAGACTCTTAGTCACAGTGGCACAGAACGGCAGCATGAAAATAATTCCTGCTCAATCAAATCAGAAGGGCGTTTGACCCTCACAATGAGTCAAATGCAAAATGTAATGCAATCCCCAACAGGGGCATTGGTATTAATGGAACTTGACATGTGATCAAACGGCCATGGCCATTTGACCCCAGAGATGAGTGAGGGATCTATTGTGTCTAATAAACTTGGCAGAACGTCATTCTTCACCCTAATCAATTTTCTTTCTCTCTCTTCCTCTCTCTTTTAAACAAAGAAGAGTCTCCCAATAATGTAGATGGAGTAGCAACATTCCCGCATGCTCTGCAATTATTTTAAATGAAAATCATACAGAAAATGAAGCATAAGTACATAGCGCACTATTGGGGGGGGGGAATAATTTACAGTGTAACAGTAATAATCTTTCCCACCATCACCTTGACTGAAATATCCTGTACCCTTCCATGAAAAGAAAGAGGGAAGGGATTAAAACGAAGCAAGAGAACAGAATGATAATAATGGTAGGCAAAATATGGTAGAAGCTGGGTGCTTTAATTCAAGCATTACGCACTGATTTGTTCTTGACTTGAAAGATAATTGTGGCACTTGCATACATTTGTCCTTCTTTATTGATAAAACCATAAATTTTGTATTTAGCACATTTATATCCAGTTCTTGAAGTAGCTTATATGTGGTCTCCAGATTGTCTCTTGTCCAGGCATCAGGAAGCTCAGAGGGTCAGGTCTGTTCAGCTTTGGCAGTAGAATTGCATCTTTTGCCTTTGGACCATTCTGTGTGGGACTAGTAGAAAGTAAACTAAAGAGAGTGCTTGATTGACAGCATCTTTGCAGTAGTGGAGTTGGTAAAGTACTTCTTTGTGAAAGGAAAACTTCGAATGCATTTTGATCTGTGAATTGCTTTGGGTATTAAGAACATAAGAACATAAGAACAGCCCCACTGGATCAGGCCATAGGCCCATCTAGTCCAGCTTCCTGTATCTCACAGCGGCCCACCAAATGCCCCAGGGAGCACACCAGATAACAAGAGACCTCATCCTGGTGCTCTCCCCTACATCTGGCATTCTGACTTAACCCATTCCTAAAATCAGGAGGTTGCGCATACACATCATGGCTTGTACCCCATAATGGATTTTTCCTCCAGAAACTCGTCCAATCCCCTTTTAAAGGCGTCTAGGCTAGACGCCAGCACCACATCCTGTGGCAAGGAGTTCCACAGACCGACCACGCGCTGAGTAAAGAAATATTTTCTTTTGTCTGTCCTAACCCGCCCAACAATCAATTTTAGTGGATGTCCCCTGGTTCTGGTATTATGTGAGAGTGTAAAGAGCATCTCCCTATCCACTCTGTCCATCCCCTGCATAATTTTGTATGTCTCAATCATGTCCCCCCTCAGGCGTCTCTTTTCTAGGCTGAAGAGGCCCAAACGCCGTAGCCTTTCCTCATAAGGAAGGTGCCCCAGCCCCGTAATCATCTTAGTCGCTCTCTTTTGCACCTTTTCCATTTCCACTATGTCTTTTTTGAGATGCGGCGACCAGAACTGGACACAATACTCCAGGTGTGGCCTTACCATAGATTTGTACAACGGCATTATAATACTAACCGTTTTGTTCTCAATACCCTTCCTAATGATCCCAAGCATAGAATTGGCCTTCTTCACTGCTGCCGCACATTGGGTCGACACTTTCATCGACCTGTCCACCACCACCCCAAGATCTCTCTCCTGATCTGTCACAGACAGCTCAGAACCCATCAGCCTATATCTAAAGTTTTGATTTTTTGCCCCAATGTGCATGACTTTACACTTACTGACATTGAAGCGCATCTGCCATTTTGCTGCCCATTCTGCCAGTCTGGAGAGATCCTTCTGGAGCTCCTCACAATCACTTCTGGTCTTTACCACTCGGAAAAGTTTGGTGTCATCTGCAAACTTAGCCACTTCACTGCTCAACCCTGTCTCCAGGTCATTTATGAAGAGGTTGAAAAGCACCGGTCCCAGGACAGATCCTTGGGGCACACCGCTTTTCACCTCTCTCCATTGTGAAAATTGCCCATTGACACCCACTCTCTGCCTCCTGGCCTCCAACCAGTTCTCAATCCAGGAGAGGACCTGTCCTCTAATTCCCTGACTGTGGAGTTTTTTCAGTAGCCTTTGGTGAGGGACCGTGTCAAACGCCTTCTGAAAGTCCAGATATATAATGTCCACGGGTTCTCCCGCATCCACATGCCTGTTGACCTTTTCAAAGAATTCTATAAGGTTCGTGAGGCAAGACTTACCCTTACAGAAGCCATGCTGACTCTCCCTCAGCAAGGCCTGTTCGTCTATGTGTTTTGAGATCCTATCTTTGATGAGGCATTCCACCATCTTACATCTTATTAATAATGGAGTGAGCATTAAAAGCATGTAATGTATGCACATTAGCAAATTCTCAATATCTTTTGTAGTCTTCTGTGATCTCTGCAAAAGGAATAGATGGCTTGCAGGTCTAGGTTTGGCCTATTTGCCTTTTGTACACTTAAGGTAAGAAAATGACACAAGGTTCCCCGACTTCCTCCTCATTCGTGCTATTGGAATTACCGGTTGTGTGATTCTATTTTTGTGTTATCTATTAAGATAAGCAAGCTGCATGGATTCCTCTCTTTATTTGTGTAAATCAGGACTGAATGAATTGAAATCCAGAAAACGGAAATCGTTTAAAAATGATTAAAACTTAAAAACGTAAGACTGGAGAACTTACATACAGTATGTAACTGTTTAACAATGACACATACAGCCGGAAAACTCACCGAAGACACCCGCCTATAAGTCGATCTCACAGATAAACTGAGGGCAGGTTTTTGAGCCAAAATCATGGAATTTTCTATCACCCTCACGTAAGTCGGAGGTTATGTGCTGGCCAAGCAATGTGAAGCCCAACTAGGCCTTAGAGTTCCTCAGTGGAGAGGGAGTTGCTTCACTGTCCTTCCTCCTTTACCGCTCTCCTGGCTTCCTCCCTGGGCTTGGCCTTGTCTCAGCTCCAGGGAAGCAAATACGGAGCAGTCCCCAGGTAGCCTGTCCAGAGACTCCCTCATCATCGGCTCTGAGTGCCTGAGTGTCACTCCCTCTCCCGCTTTACTTCCCTTTTGTGTCACAGACAGGGGAGGGGTATATGGCACTTGCTTCTCCTCTCCTTGGGGCCGCTTCCCAGGCCCTCAGCCCTATGTTCTTTGCCTTCATGTCACAGGCACAGACTGCCTTTACATCCCTCCTGGCTGCCATGCCATGTGGTCTGAACCCCTCCCTCCTTTCCTTCCCCCATATCAGGTGTCTCTGTTGCCTTAGCAAAAGATAGGCCTGTCTTAAACATCTTGTGAGAGGTTTCTTGCACAGTCTTTTGGCTGCTGCATGCCTCTCATGCTGCTCTTTTCTCCTTATGTGGGATTCTTGCCTAGGGCATGAGGTGAGTGGCAGTGCCCACAGATAACACTGGGAGCAGTGGTGGGGGTGAGGGCTGGTAATTCTGACAGGTGTAACAGGGATAGTGGCTAGAACGTTTGGGTCTCTACTAGAAAATAGAAAGGATCCTGTACAGACATGTACTGACTTCTAGATACGATTCCATTTTCTTGGGACTGATTTGTAAACAATACAAATATAGCTGGGCTAGCCAGTCATCCCTCTGAACAAAAAAAACATATTTTGTTTTCTGTTTCTGAATTAGGTGTAAGCCAATCTTCACTAATCTAAACAGATGGTAATGAACTAGAAACTTGGTTACCGTTACTAGATCTTTTTGGGAGGTTTGTAGTAGCAATTTTAAATTATAACAATTTTATTTTTACATGGAATATATAGGGGGAGAAAATGGAAGAGGTGCTACTTTAGATGACAGAGGGAAGGCAGTAGTGCTGTCTTGGTGTGTTGCATGTGGATAGGTGAGTGTGGGTTGATGCTGGTGCGGGAGCTTCTCTTAAAAGGAATTCTTGGACCCACAGTGGAAGTGAAACAAGAGGAGATCTTATTAGACCCTGTACCAGTCACTTCAAAATGGAAAGGGCTGGTCTAGATGTCCAATCAATTAATGAGTTGATCAAAACTGCTAGCCCAGCGCAAGGCTTCCTGAAGCAGGAAGGATTGAGCAGGAGGTGGTTCTGCATTCATGTCTTAGCATCTCAGAAGCAGCTGCCTGAGCAAAATGGTTTCTGAGCATCAGGGGACTGAGTGCAAAGCTTCCCCACGCTGATAAAGTAACATTGACAGGTAAACTTTGTGGATCAAGCTTGAAGGAGAATGAAAAGGTAATGCTTTTTTTTTTTGCATTTATGTCTGTATTTGTATGCTTCATGCTTATGTACAAATCAGCATGTGTTTCACTGTATCTCTTCACCTTCTTTGCATTTTGGTCTGCAGGGGACCATAATACATACAGTACTTTGCAGCTCTTGGGGGCTGAGGATGGGGTCAAATGGTCAGGTTGCTTGATCAGATGTCAAGATGCATTACTACCGTGTCCTCTGTTGGGTGCTGAATTACAACTTGCATTTGACTCATTTCTGGGGTCAAAATGTCCCTCTCATTTGATCAGATGGCAGAAATTGTATAATTTGTATATATCCCTGAGCCATATGGGCTCTGAGTGCTGCTGTAATGTGTTTTATAAAGGCACAGCTGTCTGGGTGACTTATTTAAAATGGGATTTTGAAGTAGTGTTCTTGCTATTAAATGTCCTCATTCAGGGTTACACAAGGTTTATCTGTTAATAAATAGCATTTAGGGCACTCATTTTATAATCACAATAGTTTTGCTAGTTATGAAGCATTGGCTATTACAATAGAACTGTGCTTGGTAAACAACCAATAATGCAAACATAAATAATAGTGTAATTAGAGCCTAATGAGGATGCTAGAAACTATTGCTTGTTGTTGCAAACAAGACAAAGTTTTTTTTCCTCCCTAAGCACTCCAGGTTATATGATGTGCTTGTGAATGTTTTAAATAATGTTGCCAAACACAGCATGCTCCCCTCTCCCTAGAAATCAAATCTGATATGAATTGCAATAAGATGTCAATAGAGGTCTGTGTACAGAATAAAACTGGACTGGGGGCAAATGAATTCAGTACTGTCAAAATGGGCTACATTGAGAACTGAGCACCAACCCAAGCATATCATAGTTGCAAAATGGATTCAGAAGCTGTAATGCCTTTACATTAATTTGGGAGAGGGAGGAGGGCTGCCTTTGAAGTAAACAGAAGGCTCTGGAACATACTTCAGTCCTTCCTTGCTCATATTCAGGAGATATCGGAAGATGTGCCCTTTCAGACAACCTTGGCATACACCAACTGGGTCCTGTCAGTTTTGTCCATGGACCAGGTCCAGAAACAGGTTGTATGGAATTAGGTACAGAGACTAATTAGGTACAGAGAACTGAGGCTAATTAGGTACAGAGAACTGAGGGCCCAGTTCTATCTAACTTTCTAGCGCTGGTGCAGCTGCAATGTAGGCCCAAGGCAAGGGAACAAACATTCTCTGACCTTGTGGAGGCCTCCATAACAAACTTCCCACCACAGGATGCAGCACACACCCCATTGCACAGCTACACCAGGGCTGGGAAGTTGGGTAGGGTTTGACCCTGAGTCAGAACACAAAGCCCTGTGTTCTTGCACTCCACTTCAATGATTTGCTTTTGTCTAAACCAGGGGTGTCCAAACCCTGGCCCGGGGGCCACTTGTGGTCCTTGAGGACTCCCAATTCAACCCTCAGGGAGCCCTCAGTCTCCAATGAGCCTCTGGCCCTCTGGAGACTTACTGAAGCCCATTCTGGCCCAATGCAGCTGCTCTCAGTATGAGGGCGACTGTTTGACCTCTCGCATGAGCTGTGGGACAAGGCCTCCCTCCACTGTTTGCTGTTTCACATCTGTGTTGCAGCAGCAAAGGAAAGGCCAGTCTTGCTTTGTGTAAGGCCTTTTATAGGCCATGAGCTATTGCAAAACCTTCATTCATTCATAGAAGTTCCATCTCTAATATTCAATTATGTAATGTATATTCAAATTTGAAATGTAAATTAATTCTTTTTTATTCCTGGCCCCTGACACAGTGTCCGAGAGATGATCTGGCCCTCCTGCCAAAAAGTTTGGACACACCTGGTCTAAACTATAGTTTGTCATTATGTCTGAACTTGCAACAATGCTTCGTGCAAGTCCTCCAAATCAGGATTGCATACCTTAGTTTGATCCTGGTTTGCAGTTCCGACACAGAGAGCTCATGCGCTGGAATCCATAGACTTGACAATTCAGATGTGATGGCCAACTATGGTTTCCACAAAAGTAGAAATAAATCTTTTAAAAGAGCGTGTATAAACCCTATGCTCATTCATATAATGCCAAACCACATTTTGGCAATATAGGTAAACCGATCCACTTCAGTGCTGAGTGGAATCCAGAAGCAACATCATGCGAAATCGTAGCAATTGTAACCACGAATGCCTTTGCCTTATTCTGATACTGCACAAATTCATTGGAATAGGTAAAGTTGTACGAAACCACGTCATTACAATACGTATAACATGTGCGGTAGTTTAGCTATTATACTTCATGTATGTTAAGTATTGTGGACCCTCACTTTTCAATAGGTTGACTTTACAATCAAATAACTTTACAGTGGATTCTCCAGAGTCCAATAAGATTCACTATACAATAAGTTATTCATTTTACAGTGGGTTCACAACTGCCATCAATAAGAGTTAATGGATGATAGATAAGCCTATCAGTGCTGCAAATGCCAGTGTTTGGTAGCATCTCAGGCAATAGCTGTGTTTTAAACATCATGCCTGTGTTTATGGAGAGAATGTTATATCTGATGTGTGAACACTGATGCAAATGCAAACCTTTTAGATAGCGTCTCAGCTGGTAGCAGAATTTTTAACATTGTGGCTGAGTGTTGAGGGAAGGGCACAGCCTTGTAATTTGTATATTATAATTACAAAATTGTGTAAACTGATAACCAAGGCCCCTAAAGAGAGCAGTAGGCATCTTTGAAATCACATTTTAGAGAAGGACATAGCTTCATGTTTTAGAGTAGGACATAGAACTTCTACCAAGTTTTGTGGCAGAAACTTCAGCTTCCAAGGTCCTGGAACGAGTTACCAAAAACAATGCATTGTGAATCTAATAATGGTGTTTCCAGAACAGATACTACTGTAAAGTGAGGGCCCATTGTATTCCATTTGATTTTATTTAGTTTTAAGTTATACAATCTACTTAATAATTTTATTTAGTAGTTTTATTTATTTTGTATATTTTTAAGCTATACAATCTACTTAACATTCAAATTAATAAGTCAAATTGTATCCAAAATCTGGCTGCTTGCATTTTAGAATTCAGAAGCAGACCCCATATTTCTCATGATTGATCCGAAGTGTGTTATATTAGGGCCCAATCCTATCCAATTTTCCAGTGCTGGTGCAACCATGCCAGTGGGGCATGCACTGCATCCTGTGATGGAGAGGCAGTCACAGAGGCCTCCTCAATGTTAGGGAACATTTGTTCCCTTACCTCGGGGCTGCATTGCAGCTGCACCAGTGCTGGGAAGTTGAATAGGATTGGGCCCTTAGTTGTCTTTCAGTTACCTTTTTGAAATATGTCTACATAGTCCACTGTTGTTGAGAGGAGGGCAAAGATGTGAACAATTTGTATGTAGTAAAAAAATGACCTCATGGTACATAGATTAGAAGACTATGGAACCACCTTGCAATAAACTATTGATCTTCAGGAATGGCTACAGTACATAGTTGGATAACAGTCTTTATATTACTATGGATCTGACTTGGGTCATTTCTGGGAAACAAAGAGAACTTACAAGTGGTTTGCAAAAAGGAGACAATGTGGGCAGCAGTATTTAGTTCAACTGGGTGGAGCGAGAGAGAAGCTATTGTTGCAAAAGACAGAAAAATTGAAAGGAAGAGTAATTGTTTCCTTGTTTTGTCTTTTCCTTTCTTAGTCTAAAACAATTCTTTGACAGACCTGAATCAGGCCAACTACAGGCAACAGGAATTTCCACCTCCTGTATTTAAAGTCTTAAGTGATGTAGTAGTTATTCCTCTTTCATTAAATAAATAGCTCTTTGGGGTGCTGAGAATGCGTTTCTCCATGAGTTTATCTAAACTGATGGTGTGGTGTATTGTGTTGGGAAAAAAAATGCATTTTTGTGAGAACATAAGAACAGCCCCGCTGGATCAAGCCATAGGCCCATCTAGTCCAGCTTCCTGTATCTCACAGCGGCCCACCAAATGCCCCAGGGAGCACACCAGATAACAAGAGACCTGCATCCTGGTGCCCTCCCTTGCATCTGACATAGCCCATTTCTAAAACAATTTTTTTTAAAAAAATCCTTTTTTTGTGAAAAAAGGATGCTGAATATTTCTTTGAATAAAAACAATAAACAACCAGTTAAGAATACTGATGGAGGGATATACTAAAACAAGAAACAATTCCATACAATTAGTGACTTGTTCCAAGAAGTAGTCAAAAGTTAGCCATCATACAATTAAGTAAAATAAACATATTGTACAAATTTTATGCAGATATGATAACAATGCATGACATAGCATGTCTTGGTTCAGTAATAACTGGAAACCATGGTTTCCTGCTACAAGAATGGTCCTCTGCAAGCCATGGAATTGCGCCCCATCTCTCTTCTCTTTTTTGCGTGTGCAAGGAGGGGAGGGGAAAAACTTTTAGTTTAATGAAACTATAGCTCTGTGTTTAGTTTGGAAACTGTGATTTAGTTCAAATCAATTAAGGGAAGCAAACAAGAATCAAGCCACGGTTTCAGATCCTGGATAGTTCCCATCTGCGGATTAAATTAAACCATGGTTTCTTGCATTTATATGCAAGTAGTGATTGTAGTGATATAAGTAATGATTGGTGGTGGTTGTAGTTTTACAGCACAATCCTATCTTGCACTGGAACGGGCATGCCAGGAGGCCTGTGCTGTATCCAGTGCAAAATTGGGGCCAGAAGTGGCTCAGACGCAGGCAAGGGGAAACTCTTCACCTTATCTCCTGGTAAGCCACTACAGCCCCAGTGTGTGTGTCTCCTTGGACCTGTGCCATCTCAGGAGGTGGCACAAGTCCAAGGAGAACGGAGCGACTTGGAGCTGCTCTGCACTGCTCAGGGAATGGGGTTGGGATCTGGCAGAACTGCTGGGTCCCAGCCCCGCCTCCTGCTCCCTGCCCGCCTGCTTGCTCCCTGGAAAGCCCTCTGTCTGCCCTCCTCCCACCCCAGAATGCTTCCCTCCCACCTCCTCTCCACCTCTTCCCCACCCTCCCCGTACCCCTGCATTGGCCAAACTCAGCTGACACAATCTTCCCTCCTCGCATCCCTGTGCCAGCCCAGCCGACTCTTGAGGAGGCGCAAAAATGCTTTATGGCACGTTCATGACCCTCCTGGACCGGAGTTGCACCGGCCTAACTGACACGCACAGTGTTGGGAGAGTTAGGTGTTGGGAGAGTTGGGACAGACAGTTAGGTGCACTCAGGTGCACTCAGTTAGGTGTCACCCGAGCCCTCAAATGTTGAAAGCTGCCCTGGCAGTCCTTATGGGAAGGGTGAGATATAAGTATTTTAATAAATAAACATGTAGGACAAATTTCTACATCTCAGTTTAGCTGTGCTACAAAAATGAAATGCTGTAGGCAAGCCTGCAAATTGAATGTTCCAGCCTGCAGAGCCTGCTACATCCTTGGTATCTGCTTTCCTTTTTTGCTATTTCATTGACTACTTGCTACTTCAAGCTGGACTTGGCCCGTATTCTTCAGGTTCTTCAAAGTTTGAACTTCTGAAAAGGGCTTAGCCTAAAAAAAACCTAAAATCTTCTAATTAGTTCAGTGACTAGCTTCTGCTATAGCCTTCTGTTCTCTGGCTGTTCTCTTCCTTCTGGGATTAAAGGGAACTCTGTCAAAGGAATGATGGCAGCCATTACTTTCTCAAGAGATTTCTGTGACCAAACTCTGCAAAGCTGCAATCTGGTCTGTACCTTCCATGTTTAGCACACATTATGTCTCAGATGTGTGTGGAAGAGCTGATGTAGCTTTTGGCAAAGTGATGCTTACTAGTTTTCTCTCTTAAGGGCACCTATACCCACCTTTTGGGTATGTCATTTAGGCAAGCAGCAGTAGGTGAGTCTGCCCTGGGACCGTGGGGAGAGAGACAAGTTGCTTATGATGTTCAAATACCACAGTGAAAGTTGAGAAGGAACTTCGTCAAAGTGCTCACCTCCCCCAGCCTTCAAAGACTGCATTTGGAAATGAGAACTTCCTGTCAAGGAGAGGAGCAGGAACACCAGCACCTCATTTATGGCATTCATTAAAATGTTTCCTAGTAAACTTTTGTGAATGTGTGGAGTTATATGTGTGACTACGCAGGTGATCACTTGAAGATCATTACTTACAAGCAAGCAATCTGTCTTTGATTACAAACATTATTCAGTTTATAATAGGATGTTGGTATTATAAGAAAATGTATCATCAGCAACCTTCCTAAAACACACATGTCACACCACATGCACACATATTTAGTGATTGTCTTCATTAGCAATCTAATGTTAATGTGGAATAAATCTGCAAATAATTATTTTATAGATGGGCCCAAGAAGGAAAACAAGATTTTGAAGAATGTGCTCTCCACTAATATCAATGTTTACATCAAGTTAGAGCTGCAATAAAAGGAATGGCAAAGTCAAGTCTAAACCAGGAAATGCAAAAGATAAGGATGAATGGGCAGTCTTGCCTCTTGTTCTTGTACATATGTATTAAGATATCCTCTTTCCTGATCATTGTCTTTTCTCAAATGACACTTTAGTATGTATAATGTATATGTGATGCTGGAAGAATGAATACA
This sequence comes from Tiliqua scincoides, assembly GCF_035046505.1. Taxonomy (NCBI): domain Eukaryota; kingdom Metazoa; phylum Chordata; class Lepidosauria; order Squamata; family Scincidae; genus Tiliqua; species Tiliqua scincoides. The sequence continues at coordinate 191,185,933 of NC_089824.1, forward strand.
GAAGGGACTGGTATCGGTGGACTACAGGGGACAAGCTGATTAATATTAAACACTTTTCTCAGCACGATGCACAGAGATACTATCATGTACATTTTAAAATGAGTAGGATAATGTTATATTCAGTTTAATGCAATAAAGAGCAAACATACATCATCCCTTCCCCCCAACCCCAACAGGAGTAATATTGAGCTCAACATGACTACAAGAGAAGATCCAAGCGCCTGAATTTTGTATGAGCTCTTATTTGACAATGGAATTTTTAGAGCACACAGCCAAGAAGGCATTATTGTAATTTAGCTGGAGAGTAATGAAGGTCTTGGTAGTAGAAGCATGTGCATCTCAGGTGTAAGACTGCTATATTGTCTAAGTGGGAGAAGAAAAGATACTTTGGTATTAAAAGAGAATGAACATTATTTTCCTTTGATAGCTGGTGGTGGTTCTATCAAACCGAGCCCTATTGTTAAAAACTTAGAAATAAAGATAATGTAACTGAACAGCTCCTGGAGCCAAAATGAATACTTTTTGTTTCTTCTGTTTGCTGTGGGGAAGCAAAATAGCATCTTATACAATTGTGGATGACTAAGAAGCAGTTAGATGGAACTCTGAATCCTTTTATGAGTGCAGATGGCTCCAGAGAGCAGAATTCTGTAGATAAATGTCAAATGTAACTGTCTAAAAAATCTTCCTGTTTGTGAAATTCAGATGTGGGTTCATGTGACTAGTAAATCTCTCTCTCTCTCTCTCTCTCTCTCTCTCTGTGTGTGTGTGTGTGTGTGTGTGTGTGTGTGTGTGTGGGAGGGGGGAGAATGGGCTGCAAAAGGGTCAGAGTGGAGTGAGGCAAAACCTTCCAACTAGCATTGACACATAGTGATCCATGTTATATTTGATAACCTTGGTGCAAAAGGCTTGGGACAGAACTAATATCAAAATCCTTGTTTAAACCAAAATCAGCAACCCACACGTTTGGTAACCAGCCAAAATGTGACTGGGAGAGTGGCTGGGTCTTGTGGCTAAAATCTGTAGGTGAGCTTCAGAGGCCCACCAGAGCAGCGTGTGACATCTCATCCTTTTTGCCAGGCAAAAACTCATTTCTGCAGCCATGCTGAGCTCCACTCAGAAGCAGTGAGCTGCAGGCTGCTCTGCAGACTGCAAGTGTGTAATGACTGGTGGCTAAGACAGCAAGAGAAGGTTCCTGCCTACCTATTACAAGCACACAGGTTCAAGGCTCCTGCCACTAAGAGCTCTGACATACTGTGCAATTTCATCTTGCATTGTAAACAGGATATCCTTAAACTGAATGGGATGGATCAGTTCATCCAGCTTAGTAAAGTTCCCTTTAACCAGAAACCATACCAACTGCATTGCCTAACATGATTCCTGTCATATAGAAATGTAGGTGGAAAGAAAATGGGGCCACCATGCTTGTATCCCATGGAGATTAGAGTAAGAACAAAAGTTGCAAAGGTTTGTTTGTTTGTTTGTTTGTTTGTTTGTTTGTTTGTTTGTTTAAGGGGCATACATCTTGCTGAAATACCAGGGGTTACAGTGGTCTTAGTAGACCCCTCCCTTAAATAGTAGAAAACTGAATGGGTATTATTTATTTATTTATTATTTTTCACATTTTTATAGCCCCCTTCCTCCAAAGAGCTCAGGGCAGTGTACACAGCTGTCCCCTCCTTTTGTCATCACAACAACCCTGTAAGGTATGTGAGGCTGAGAGAAAGTGACTATCATCCAGTGAATCTGGAGAGATTCATGGCCTAAGTAGAATTTTACATTCAAAAACAGCTACTGAAGTATTGGTTAAGTGAGTTAAGAATATTCCCACTTGACCAGCTCAGATATCCCTTTTGATTTAAAAAAAAGGGGGGGGATTTCTCCAAGGAACTTGCCAAATACTCAGGCTTATTAACCAGAACTAAGAATTAGTTTTTCGTTCAATCCAATGTTCATATTAATTCTGTTCAGCAAAAACAAAACATAGCAGATAGAGCTTGTCAGTGAATTCTGGAATTCAGTGAAGAAGAAAAAATATTGCACTAGGGTCTTAGTTTGGATATTTTGAAGTGAATCTAATCAGACAGAATTTTGTTCAATAGTAACATAATCTTCTGAGATCTTATTATAATGAAGATGAGTTTTAACAATATCCCATTGGATGGATCAGCATTTGGAACAGTTTTTTCAAGATTATAAGAAACAGAGCCTTTACATTCAACCTCTGGGAGAACTGGCTGTTTCCTATCCTCCTCCTAACAATACTGAAGCTTTACTTTTCTTTTACTCCTTGCAATAATTGCTGTTGTTCCAGTCACTCTCACCATGTTTTCTTGTGATATGCATAAGCGCAGTATCTAAATGAAACATGTCTGTCTGGAGTGGGGCACTAGCGGACAGCATGAGTTGCAGGGGCGTGGGTCTGGAGACAGTCCTCAGGCCAGCAGTGTAGCTCAACTTTTACAGTTCAACCAGTTAGTGTAATAGCACTTGACACATAACACGTTACCTAGACCTGTGGTCCTCAAACCGGTGGGTTGTGACCCACAAGCCTAAGAGCCACTGCCCCTTTTCCCTTTAAGGAGTGGGGGCAGGGGGAAAGCAGTGACACGATAGCCAGGATTGTGCCACTGTGGGGATGGGTCGCTTTTTAAAAACTTGCCTCCTGCAGGGGTATGTGGAGTCCCACACTACACTCTGTAGGGCTCCCAGCAGCTTGTTGAAAATGAAAAAAGCAATCCTGTTCCAGCTGCAGGTTGCAATTGCGAAACCGGAAGTGGGTCATGATTGCAACTTTCACTTTTTACAAGCTGTGGGGAGCCCTGCTTCCCACATTCCCCTGGACCCCGGCAGGAGGTAAGTTATGTTTAAAGGAAGCTCTCTGCTCCCCGCAGCGGCACAATCCTGGGGATTGTGTCGCTGCCAATCTCCCCGCTCTGCAAAAATTTATCTTGGGAGTTTTGCTCCCAAGAAGTTTGAGTACCACTGACTTAGACATTTGCTTGTGGGTAAGCACTGGTTTGTGTTAAAGTTACTGCTTCTGGCTGACAAGACCTGGTACAAGTCTTCTACAAAAGGTTATTTTGAAGGACAGTTACTTGAATAGAGAAAGACCCTTCAGTTCCTTTTGTTCATTGCTAATTAAATTTTGTCTCTCCACATAATTCTAAATACTTGTCAATTTTTCATTTCTTGTCTTCCACATTACTTACTGCTGTATGGAATACTTGACAAGTGTTTTTCAGTTACTTAATGGTCTTGAGCTGTGATATTTGTTGTGGATTTTAGGTATTATCTTTATTTTCTGTGCATTGTCTTGAATGCTTACTGCAGAAAGGTAGTGGACAAATTTCAGAAATGAGTAAGTATTGAAATATCTATTGTTTGTCTCTGGCAAACAGAGTTGTCTGCTTTCATGTGTTGCTCTTACTTAGGTTCATTATTACTCTTATGTAAGTTTTAGAATTGTATTCATTAGAAGTCCCACCTCCCACTCGCATGGTCTATGTTTACAGGGTTTCTCAAACTGTGGGTCGGGAACCACTAGGTGGGTCGCGAGCCAATTTCAAGTGGTTTCCCATTCATTTCAATATTATATTTTTTATTATATTAAACTGGTATGTGACTGCATTTGGGGAAATGTTACAGACCTGTACTTTGAACAAGCTACTATGTATATTCTTTTAACAATGACAGTGAATGGGACTTACTCCTGGGTAACTATGGGTAGGATTGCAGCCTAGGATTGTTAAAATGTTTCCTGCTTGATGATGTCACTTCCGGTCATGACATCACTTCCGGTGGGTCCTGACAGATTCTCATTCTAAAAAGTGGGTCCTGACGCTAAATGTGTGAGAATCACTGGTCTGTAATGTCTCCTCATAACTTACAGCCCAATCCTGAGCTGCCTGGAGTGTGGGGCCACCGTGGCACTAAAATGACTACTGTGGCATCCAGTGCACAATCAGGCAGCCTGCAGTGGATCCTCCGGAGAAGGGGACTTTCATCTTCTTCTCCCGAGTAAGGGAAGTAACCCCTCAATGGGGCTACTTGATTCTGTGGCAGCTCTCTTGAGCTCCTGGCCCATTCCCTTCCCTGCCATGCCTCGTCTCCACTCTCCCTCTCCCTGCCCTGGAATGCCTCCTCCCCACTTTCCCCCACCCCCCCACCTTTCCACCACCAGGTGGGCGCCAGGCAGTGAAAAGTGGGCCCAGCACTGGAGCTGGCCCAGTGCGGGCTCATGCTGTGCTGGCTCTGGTGCTGGGCCCACAGTAAGGGCTCACAAATGTGCCTTATGGCACATTTGCGACAGTGCATTCTGGCAGTGATCCAGCGCCCACTGCTCAGATCAGGCTCTTAGTCATGGCTGACTAAACCAAACCATGACTGAATTTTTGTTTATACTATCTTCACAACAGGATGCTTACCTCACAGAGGTTACTTGGGAGCCGTTCACTTCAAGCAGGAAAGCATTATTTTCCACTTTAGTGTTTGGATGGCAGTTGGCATCCTTCTGTCTCAGAAGACTCTGGTATCACGCTCTGAATAGTGGTTCCGGAACAGTGTCCTCTCCAGTGCGCGAAGCCTGGGTAAGGTAGATATGGAGGATAGATTGTTACTCATGCAGCAAATCCCCCCTCTCCACATCGCTGAAATGGTCCAATGGAAAGGCGGAAGCCAATATGGTTGGTTCCAGCGGCGTCGCAGGAGTTGCCAGAACGTGGCTGTGTTCAGCCATGAACTGCCTTAGGGACTCCGGCTCCGGATTTAGCCTCGAGGTTGACTCCTGAAGCCTTTTCCATAACTAGATGTAGCCACAAGGTAGTGGAGGTTTAGGATCAGAGTTTTCCTTCTCTCAGTTGAGCTGCCTTCCCAGGCTAACGAGTCCCATCTACCCGGTTGTTTGGATGAAGGCCTGAGCAAACAGGAAGATGACATTGCAAAGCAAAACTGACTGAAGGAATGCACATTTCACATAGTTCTGTGATTATTTCCCCTGAGTTTTTTTCTCAAGAAAAAACACACACAGGAATCTGGATTCAGAGAGATGGCAGTGGGAAAAGATAGGGACTGCTGAAAGCTTTCCTGGGCTGTGGTGAGCCGTGGGGAGATACAGGATGCTGGACTAGATGAGCCTTTGGTGTGATCCAGGGGGGCACTTTCTATGTTCTTAGGAAGCCAACTTAGGAAGCTTCCAGAGCTTTAATGAGTGTTCTACCCCTGCTCTTCAGTGGAGGAAACCTTGTGCTCATGTTGGGCCTTGAGTTGGAAGCCCATCATTCCTTCTTCCAGAATGCCATGATGGATCTCACAGTCTATATTTCCTGTAATGGGTCTGCACCACAGCTTCTCTTCCAAAACGGCATTGTGACACCAGAGATTGTATACCCTTGGCCCAGGCCTTGCGTATCCCCAGGACGTACTGTATTTATGCCAGTAGAATTTCTGAGTAGACCAGGAGTAGGTAAGTAACAAATTTCTTTACTGGTCTGCAGCCGGCCCATAGCAAGCAGCGAAAATTACGTTGGCATCCCTGCATCTAGCAAGCTGGCCGAGCATAGGATTAGGCCCTAAGTCTTAGTTTACCTTGCTGTGTAAAATTTCAGCATGATGCTTGCTGTTTTTCATCACTGATGTTAAACAAGAGTCAGAGAAATAGAAGCTGCCCTATAATTTTCTGTAGAGCTTTGCTGCTGTTTTGCTCTAGCAGAAGTGAATGTTGCCACTAATGTGATCAAACCCAGGTTCACTGTGCAAAGGTAAATGGACACAAGAAGCAAGATAAACATCCAGCCTGCCCTGAACGCTGGAACCTGAGTATGCAAGGAAGCATTAATGTGACCATTACACTTTGTAAGGAAGCTCTGTCTACATTCAGCCCATTTTGAACATTATGTGTGCAAGTCCTGGGCCAGTTCAAAATGAATGTTGGCCCCTTGTCTCTTGGACACAATGCTTGCATTGAGCCCGTGTTATGTTAGCCATCTTTGTTGTTGTGTAAGGCTTGAGTAATTTCTCTTTTCGTGAATAAAAGCTGTTGAAAAATTCCAAGCTGGATTTATCCTGTAGTTGTAAACCCTTCACCAATCATCAGAAATGCCTGCATTGTTGATATACAACTCAGGTTTGTATACATTATAAGGGGCAGAATATGACTTGGTTTTTATTACTTTAATTAAAATCTGAATGAAGAGTATGAGGTTCATATTAAATTGTATTTTTCTGCCTGCTGTTGTTAAGGAACCAACAGATCTGATTACCATGAAGATTACCAACTATCAAAGTGAAAAAGGACTTTCTGCTAGCATTTCATATTAAACCTTCAAACATAACAGTTTAAGAATAATTATAGTAGTATTACTGGAAAATGATTCATGAATTTTGAATTAAATATAGGAACCCTAAAAGGGGGGAAAAATGTTCTAAGACCGTAGTTTTCATTCCAGGCTGATGAAATTTAGCATCCATTTTGCAGCTGTAGAATAAAATGGAAAAAATATGTACTTGCCTGGTATTGCATTTGTCAGACTAAACTAATGAGTTTTTTTGTCATTGACTTTAAGCATGCACTCAAGCAAATGGAATAGCCATTCTCATTTTCAGTAATAGAAAGCAGCAAAGGAAAAGTGGGGGGGGGGGGGAAGAGACTGTAATTGATTGTTAAAATATAACTATCTCGGCATGTATGGAGATTTCTTATATCTGGTCTGCAGAATGGCTGAGCTGATTTTAATAAACCTTGAAGAGAAAAGAGCAAACTTTAAAAAAGAAGAAGAGGACAAAAAAATAGGAAGGACCTGAACTGGAAATTTTATTAGAATTCCCAGCGGGCAATAATAAAGATTCTTTTTCACACAATACAGAGACTGTTTACAGTGGACAATTTAGTTTCCTTCCAACAATTATGAGTGAAATTGAATCTCAGGAAATGTTACTTTTCTCCAAAATTAGAAATAACAATAAAGATATCCCTGAAAGTTTATGGAGTGGGTGAAGTGGGATGATGGTGTTGGGGGGGAGCCATTAGTCTTGGAAAGACAGTTTAGTACATTTATTTAAAGAACTTCAGATGGCTTATAAACAAAGCATATCCTCATGTAGTGATTAAAGATTGAACATTCTCCCTGCAGCTCTGCCTGTGAATCAGGGAAAAGGATGCTCTGTGTTCTGGGATGAGGCTGACAAGACTCCAAAGAGCATTTTCCATGTATTATTTGTGTAAGAGCAATGTGGGCTGATCTTGATTTCGTAAATGGTAATTAAATTTAGCATGAGGTGTTTCTTTGTGAATAATGTAAAGCTTTCGGCTAGCCATTTGGGAGGCACAGCTGTTCTATGTTTACTTTTCTCCTATAGCAATGATAAATCCCATCCCTTATTATACAAAGCAGGGTGATACTCATCTGACAGGGGTTGCTCAGAGAGGGACGTGTGTGTTTCTTTCTTTCTCTCTTTTCATTTTTAGAGAGGGAGAGGGAAAAAGAAACAGTTAAAGGTAATAATGGGCAGATAAATTCATCTTTGTTCTAATTCTGTCATCTCTTTCCAGTAGTCAGTTTAATTCACACATGAAAGATGAAAGACTTGGGTTAACATGAGCAAGATTCTCTTTATCTCCCTCTGTTTTACTGTTTTGAATCCCAGACCAAAAAAGGGAAATATTTGTTTAAGAAGAAAGAATCTAGGTATGTGGAAATGATGAGTACTTTAGTCTGAATTCTGAACTGTCACACCTGCTGAAGGGCATTTCAGTCCTCTGTTTTACCTCCCACCCCAAAATGTTATCTCTGATGGGCAAGAGAGCCTCCAGAGTGAGATGTGAGAGGGATAAGGGATATGCAGTGTGGTATAAGGAGCTGCCACTGTCAGGGACAATCCAAAACCCATAAGCACACAGAAGAACTTTGCACACGTGCATTGTGCTCTTTGGATCCTGATCAAGATATGCAACCACTTTTATTGAATCACATGTGAATCTGCTGTAGTAGAGAAAGTGCAGTTATTCTGCTTCTCATTCAGACATTGCATTGTTGTGTAAAGCTGCATTTCTCAACGTTTGTACCCCACCATACCACTTTGCATGGTCCACCTATTGGAAGTACCACTGGTAGTAACTGGTGTTGATGTCCTCACCAGTTAGTTCTGTACTGGGAGGCCAGATACAATGCAGCAAACACCAGTAAGAGGCTCAGGGCAGGTGGGAGGGCTTTTCTGAGTGCGTGAAAAATGCATGCTGGAGCTCTGCTTGCCAAGCCTCCTACTGCTGCTTGTTGCGTTGCATTTCTGGTCTTGTTGCCAGGCGAGTGGGAGTCTGGGGTGCCGTGTATACTACCAGACATCACCTCAATTCCCTGTGGTGTAAGTACAACAGGTTGAGAAACACTAGTCTAAAGTCTTCTGGCCATGTCTTCAGGACATCCTTTACAAGTCCTGAATTGAAGCCATTCAGTCAGTTTTGGTTTCATTCTTAGTAAGGTAGAAAAAAATGCTCTACTTTTCATCACCTTTTGGGGGGGGGGGCCTGTCTCGCAAAAAGTATTATTAATCTGTGCTCCCACTAGGCTTATACAGTCTCCCAAGTGACTTCTAAAGGGAAAAATGAAGACACTCCTTTGCTTTGCAGCCAGGAGTCTATCTGAATGAGAATCAAGAACCCGTGTTAATGCCCGCTTTGCCATTCATTCTGCTTTTGCAGTGGCTTCTCACTTAAACTTGCTGCCGAGGCCTGCAGTGATGCTCTCTTCGGCATTGTGTACTGCCTGTATCTTCAGCGGCTGCAGCTTCAACCACTTCCTTCCTGAAAATAGGAGGAAGGACTGCAAGATAAGTTGTGCCTCTGAAACTGGAGAAAGCGTGGCAAGGAACAATCTGACATTAACACCACTCTTGACCCCCTCAGCTGTTGGCAGAGATTGTACTAGCAAGTGTGCTGGTCTGCAGAACAGATCCCATGGCTCCGCTGTGGGGGGAAAAGAACAGCCCATGTAAAATGATGTAAAAAAGTAGCCACAATGGGGCTACTTGATTCACTGCCAACCAAAAGGTCAGCGGTGAGGTAAAAGCCTTCATGTTGGGTGGCAAGCCCAACATGGAGGCTCAGGATCCGGTGGAGCAAAGCTGGCAACCCCTGGCATGCCCCCCTTGCCCTCTCCTCACCTTCTGCCTCCCTGTCCTCTGTCCACCTCCCCCCTCTCCGAAATGCCTTCTCCTCGCTTCTCCCTACGCCCCTGCTTTCTTTCTCCCCTGCTTGGCAGTCGATGCAGCTGCCAAGTGGTGGAAGCCTGTTGCCTGCCCGGCGTTAGCCCAGCACTGGCCAGCACTGGGCTAGCATGGGCACTCGCCCGGTGTTAGGGCTCGCAAATATGCCTTAGGGCATGTTTGCAACAGTGCACACTGGCGGTAAACCGGCACATGGAGCTCAGGATTGCTCTCTTAGTTCTGTGGCTCTCTTTCTAGGTGGAGGAAGAGGGACAGATTTCATCGCTACAGGCAGTTGCCCTAGAAACAGAGCTGTAGAACCTGGCAGAGTTTTTCCACTGTTTTCAACACTGTGCACCAAACTCCCATGGCACACCAATGTGCTACAGCACACAGGTTGAAAATCACTGAGTTAGGGAGTACCATTGAAAGGAGTGAATCTTACTTCTAAGAAATCATGTGTACAATTGCAGTATCAGCGATCAGATTGTTATGGAGTGGTAGTTTGCTAGAAGCACTGGCGGGAGCTCTAGCAGGGATGATGCTGTAGGTGGGCAGTGGTAGCTGCTTGTTCCGCTCTGGAGATGGTGTTTGGAAAAGTCTCATGATACCCAACTTTGTCTGATACCCTTCCTTGCACCTCACCCTCATTTAAAGTTGAGACTTGATTCCCCACCCCCAGCTCCCACCCCCATTTCAGAGGCGGGTTTTTTGTAATGTTTACCATAGTACCATTAAAAATTCGGCCAATCTTGCTTTCCCCATCTCCTTCGTGTTTTGCACTTTAATTTAGTAGCTATTGGGATGGTTTTGTTAGAGTCAGACAGAATGGCACATGGTTATAGTTTTTTAAAAATGTGATTTATTTTTAAACACCCATTAAGGCAGCAGGTGTGGTTAAAAGTACCTCCGGCTTTCCCCCTCCTCCCTTTCATTTTTGCTGGAGGCATTACTTGGTACAAGTTTAAACATTAAAGATATGTGCTTTGTGCAGTGTTGTAACAACATAGAGATGTTCAAAGAATCATTAGTGGAACTCTGAGTTGAGTTTCATATCTCCCCTGCATGCTCAAAGGAGCCTGTATTGTATCAGTACTGCTTCAGTGAGTTTTGCCCCCAGAAGGGAATGTAAGTGAATTCTTTAAGGGATCTGAACATGCACTTGGACTTCATTTTATAAGTGCACTTCCCCTCTTGTATCGATTGACATGAATGTTTTGGTGTCGCTCTATAGTAAGTGCCATGGATTTATTTACTGAGGGTGGGAATCTGCTATATCATCTATTTTCCATGTTGAGGTCTCTCTCTCTGCTCTTGTCAGGCCCATTCCCCCTACGGTAAGGGCCACCTTATGGTAATTTAGGGAAATTTATGTAAACAAACACCAGACTGCAATGGTTTGTAAATTTGGTTTCTTAAATTACAGGATAAGAAGAACTGCAGACACACAATCCATTAAGAAATAACTAGGTGGGTGATTCACAACCATTTGTGTAAATGGCACTAACTCTGGGCTGCCTGCACAATTTATTAATACTTCACGGGAGGAAAAAATTATTTTAATCTCATAATGGATGATGAGCTGTGAAATTGCTTCGGCAGCAGCTGGGCACCCTGGGGGAGGTGCTAGATTCTGCCACATTATGCAGGTTTCCTCTGCGATCTGCTACACAGTGCTAAACAGACACCATCAAATGTTTAGTGGGAGGGAGAGGGGCATGCTGGGAGAGCAGCCACAGGAAAAGAAGCTGTAATCGTCAAGCACAAGAGGAGCTTGCTCTGTAAATGTAGCACATTTTGGAAAGGGAGATCAGGTGTATGTTTCAGTGCTTCATTGAAGATACCAAAGGGTTTTGGAATAATTAGACCTTCCTACCTTCTTCTGTTTGGTGCCTTTGAAGAGAACTGGGTTTGCAGGCGCATCTGACCTATGCAATCTTCAAACACTGGCAACTTCTGTCACCACCAACTCCAGCTACAAATGAAGTAAATTCCAAGCCCCTCCTTCTTTGTCCAGGATTGATGGTATATGTGGGGAGAGTATCTGCTTTTCCCGCTTTCTGCATTTTGGTTTAGGTGCTAATGAGCTATGGGTGTTCTTGGGCAGATACGCACTGGGCTTCCTCAAAGTCTCAACTCTGTATTTGTTCTATTCATCATTAAAATAATGCAGAAATGAATGCATCTTTCTTTTGCAAATGGTGCATGACACAAGCTTACAAGAGCAATGAATTTAAACATTATATAAAATATAGCAATTTAAGTAGCCAAAAGTTTATCTTGTGCAGGAAGTTCATGAGAATTAGCAACTTTTTAGAAAACAAAATACCTTTTTAAAAAAATTTTCTTGGTTATCATGAGCTTATGACCCTTTTGCAAGCTGTGTGGAATATAAAACTAAGTGCCTGTCCACTTAGGGCAGTGGTTCCCAACCTTTAGGAGCCCACGGACCACTGAGGCAAACATTGGAATTGTCACGGACCACATGCAATCCCTTCCATACCCATCACTCAAAAAAAAAAATACTATTCAATTTGGTAGTTTGTGGGAGAATGCTTGGCAAGAAGCTGGAAATGCCAGCTGTGGGGGCGTCCATTCTCTGCCCTTTCTGATGGTCCATGAAGAAGCATTTCGCCAAATGAGTGCTACTCCACAGACTACCAGAAAGGGTGAAGAATGGACCATCCCACACCTGGCACTTCAGTAAGTTTTGGACCACCAGAGAGAGCAGAGAACAGACTACCTACAGCCACCAGTGACATTTCAATGGCCTGTGAGGGAGACTTGTTGAGACATTGGAAGTGATGAAAGGTGATCATCTCTTTTTTTGAGACCTTGGGGACCACTTCTCAGGGTCTTACAGACCACCTATGGTCCTGGACCACAGGTTGGGAACCACTGACTTAGGGGCTGCAATCCAAGCTTCTTTATTGGGGTCACATCTAAAGCAATTTACAGTGCTGTTCATAGGTTGCTAGTGTGTTATTGGGGGAGAAGAGGTGTAATTGAAGACCTCACTGAGCATGTGCTTAAAGAGGCTTGCTTTAAGGAACATGTGACCATGGTCTTTAAATATTTAATGAAAATTTCTCTGTCTGAAAGTTAGCCTGTGTTCTAGTACAGACACCACTTAAATTTATGCATAAAACTGGCAGCCATGGTTGCCCTTCCGTATAGGGGCCCTCTTGTTTCCTAGCATTTTTCTTCCACATAATGTATTTGTGACTGGTGCAGAACTACACATAATAGGGGTAGGCCTGTGTCTTTGATCACAGTGAAATAGCAGCAAAACTGCAAGGTAGATGCTCTCTGTTGGAAAAAACAGCATGCAGGAGAACTGTTCCCCTATCCTCCGCTTCCCTTCATCTTCTCACAACCTATTCTAGTTGTCTCCCCCACCCCAAGCTCATTTCTCATGTCAGAGCCGTGCTGGGAAAAAAGATAGCTAAGCAGCGGAATTGCAACCAGGTGTGTGTGTGTGTGTGGGGGGGGGGGGGAGCTGACAGGCAGAGGAACAGTTCAGCATCTTAGTTCCCTCTAGTACTTCTCCATTGGCATTTGCCCCCCTTCATGCAGAGATTTTATTTCTGTTTGGCAGTGACCCATATTTGATCTGCCACTGTCACATGTGTTTTTCCTGGCAGTGTCACAGAAGCTAGTAGTTGAAAACCATGTAGGATAATTTAAAACACTATTATACAAATTCATAGAATTTGTTATTATCTTCAGTTGTTAAGACAGGATCCAGATGTTTAGCATGCATCAAAACACAGGTGACAAAAAAGTGCAAGTGAGCATGTATGACCCTGTTAGCATACTTTCCTAAAGAGTCTGATTTCACTGTTGGCAGATGTATGATACAGAATTGGATTAGGGCTATGGTTACATTTTTAGCAGCAATTTATCATTCATTGAGCTATACACAAATCTGTATATGGTAATATATATGTCCTTATTTGTACTCTATGCTGGAAATTGTCTGTTACCTTTTAATTTCACCTCCCTCACCTATTGGCTGACCTTCTGTGAATCATTTAAGGTTTGTGAATATTTTAATGATGAGGGAGAATTGTCGATCAAAGAGGTGTTACCAAACAGTACCAAACTGAAGTATTTTGGCTGGAAATGAAAGCCATTGCCTAGGAGTGGCAACTTATCAGAAATCAGGGACAGACACAGGAGTGTTAGGTCAGGAGAAAGGGATGAAGGCAAGCAACATGAGTGGAAAAAGAGGACAGGATATTCTCTTGGGTATATGATAATGGACAGAGTGTCCAGAGGTTGGGTAGCTGAAGTAAGAGAGAAGAAAAGACAGTTGGTTGCCTGAGAATTTGTGTGCTGTGTTCTGCTAGTAAAAACTGATAGAGCTTTCTTAGCATCAATAGGAAAAAAAGAAGTAAAGCAATTTAGGTGAAAGAATGGCCCATGACTTTTTCATCAAGCCTGAGGACAAAGAAGATTCTTGGTCATAGATGCTACTTGATTATGAAGGTGGCAGCTGACAATAAATTTTAACAGACCCTCTCAACAACAAGCAATCATAAGACAGAAACAAGGGGATGAAATTTCACTGAAGGGATACAAACATAAAACCAATACATGAATATGTGTGTGTGTGTGTGTGTGTGTGTGTGTGTGTGTGTGTGTGTGTGTGTGTGAATAAATTGTGAAAAAGTAATTAATATTTGGTTCGACAGAAGGATGGAACATTTATTAAATAATGTAGAGTCGTAGATGTTCTCTGTGAAATAGGTGCACGTAGGATTTCAGCCTGTTTATTGAGCTGATAATGGTAATTGAGGATTGGGGACATGATGATTTTCTTGTTGTTGTCCTCCCCACCCACACACTGTGAGGGTACTCAGAAATTATTATTTAAATGGCAAATAATAATATTAAATAGCAAGGAAAAACAGGAAGTTGATGGACCCTCTGGTGAACTGCCAGTAGAGGGTGGTGACTGGCCAATTCAGAGGTGGTTGTTTGGTGATTAAGGTCCAGTTCAGTGAAGATTTCTGCATGTGTACTTCAGCTTTTGGATGATTTCCATGAAAAGTCTCATACAGCTGGTTCAAAGACATTTCTAAGGACTACATCAAACAAGAGTTATCATTGGAAAAGCGATATAGAACATTCATTCTGATAAAGTTTTCACATATATGCAGCTACAGGAATAATTTCATAGCCCGGAGTATTCCCACAAGAGCCACATTAAGATAATCTACAATATACAATAATGTGTTTCTAAGGGCGCAATCCTACATAAGGGCAATGCGGCTCTGAGGTAAGGAAACAAACATTCCCTTACTTTGAGGAGGCCTCCGTGAGTGACACCCAACTGCAGGATGCAGCACACGTCCCATTGGCACAGCTATGCCAATGCTGTAGGTACTGATATAAGGGGATAGGATTGCACCCTAAGAGCCCAGTCCTATGGGCTTCAGTGCAAGCTTTTACCACATTGTCCTTGCTTTGAAGTGGAGTGGAAAAGGGCCATGAAAGTTCTTTTTTCACATTTTATACCACCCTTCCTCCCAGGAGCTCAGATAGTGTGCATAGTTCCTTGCCTCCTTTTTTTTCCTCACAACAACCGTGCGAGGTCGGTCAAGCTGTAAGACAGTGACTGACCTGAAGTCACCCAGGAAACTTTGTGGCTGAGTTGGGATTTGAACCTGGATCTTCAGTTCTGCAGTTTATAAAATATTGCATCCAGTGAATGGAAAACTCCCTTTTTGTGTCTTCTTCCCTTCCCAAGAAGTAAGATGCCTCTTCTGTGTAGTTTTGTTTCTAACACCTTTGGAAAAAAATTCTGACTTTCTGTTGTGACTGAGTAGCTAGAGGTTGGGCCTGAGATTGTGGGTTCAGCATCCATTCCTGCCATTGTGTTGGATTTTTCCCCTTAGGCAGCCCTCCTGCTGGTGTGAAGATGAATGCAATAAAGATGGTGAAGTGTTTGCAAATCTCAAACACGTTACATAAATCATACTTAGTGGAAGCTGTTTACATATCAAGTATTCAGTCAGAATCCAAAGAATCACAGAGTTAGTTTCATGAACCCAGGGAGGGTTGTTGCAGATTTGTTTTTTCCTCAAACAGCGGTTTGTCATACTGAAGAGGCTTTCAAAAGCAGTTTGTGATGTAGTATGAGGGTCAGCTATTCAAAGGAAAAATCATCGCTGGGTTAGTACAGGACTCTTGTGTGAGACTGAGGTCACAATCCTGAGAACTACTTGGGCCAGCAGAAGTCCCTTGCACCAGCCCAGGAGGGTTGCAAACATGCCGTAAAGTACGTTTGCACCTCCTCGAGAGTAAGCCACGATGGCGCATGGAGGTTCACTGGCCTGCAGAGGCTGACACAAGCCTCCATGCTGGCATCCTCAGTGAGGCTTGCGTCAGCCTGGCTGGGCCGACACAATCCTCTGGGGTGGGCAGAGAGAAGGCGGGAGGGAGGCGTTCCTGGGCAGGGAGAGGATGGCCGGTGGGCGGCCCGGGGCGGGCAGGTAGGGAGCGGGCGGTGGGACTGGGATCCAGCAATTGTGCTGGATCCCAATCCCCGTTACCTGAGGAGGTGGCACAAGTCCGAGGAGCCCATAGCGGCCAGCGTTCCTTACCCAGCGGTAAGGGGAAAAATTTTCTCCCTTCCTCTGGCTGAACCGCTTTGGGCCCCTATCCTGTGCTGGATACAGCGCTCTTTGGATCTTGGCGTGCCTTTCCCTCCTTAATTTAGGTCAATTAAGTTTGACAGCAATCTCAGATCTTGCTGCTGAAATGTGCATGGACAGATGTGATTCAGTTCCACTGAACCCTTTTTGTCTATCAACCGCTGTGATATTTGTGAAGTGTAACAATAAAACTATCACTGGTTGAGGATTGTAGCACATTGTTTTTGGCAGTCTTGCAGTTCATGTATACAGGAGAAAATTGGTAACATTACTGATTTTATGCATGTCATTGGATGGTACGTACAGCTACTTCCAGGCATGTACATTTGCCGTGATGGTAACTGTAACAGTTCCTTGAACAGGAGGTTTTCCTGAACAAGAGCCCTCTGGGACTCCTGTGGGCTTTTCTGGATGCATTTTTTATGAATGCAATTAAAGCATCTTTCAGTTGCAAACCCACTGCCTCCTTTGTGTTTGCTCTGTTGGCTAGTCATTTTTGGACTGAAAGCCAGCTAAGACAGAGGAGCAAACTGACAACCCCTGCAAAATGGGTCTGTGTTAGGATAAACCAGTTCATCTTCACCACTGCACCTTAGACTTTATGTATTGCCTGTAAATAATAGCCTCCAAAAGACATTAAATCTTAGATCTAGCCTAATTGTAACCATAGTTTGGTCTTTCATTTTGGTTTATGTACAGTGTGTGACTTTTGCAGAGACATTTTTATTCTAGGAAAATGACAAGCCAACAAGAAGCTGTAATTGCCCTGATTTTTAGAAGTGGTGCAATACTACAGATCTGATGTACTGCAAGACATGAATCAGAAAAATTCTATTAAAAAATCTCTTGAATGGCTGACACGGGAGTATTATCCACAATGATTAATTTGACTCGGTCATTATGAGCACAGACAAGTCTGACAAAATTGCATTTCATTCCCCACTGAATTCATAAAATCACTGTACACATAATAAGAAGTTATAGTTCTGCGCTATCCACTATATTTGACAGAATTTTAGTCCTGGTAAAGAGTGAAAAGGGAAACTGGAACTGGGAAGCTGTTTAAAAACCTACAATTTACTCTATTTTGCTACAGATGCCTATCATGAAGTATGTGTTTCAAATTTCCAGTTAAAGTTGTGATGAAAGTTACTTCAGAAGGACCTGGAAGTGACTGCAGTGCCAGGGAAGGGGCAGTTTCTTTAATTTAAACGGGGCTGAGAGGCCAGTTTCAGAGTGGGCAAACACAAGGCTGCTTGTCATGCACAGATGAGAAAAGCTGCAGCCGCCAGTTACTTCTTCTACATACCAGTTAAATGTGCAGGAGCCCTGTCCTCTTCTCCATCTCCCGATACATGAGGGAAGAGATGGGGCCCTTGTGCATGAGAGAAGATATCACATGGCTAGTGGAATTACAGGGGTTCACAAGTGAAATGCAAGATGGTCATGAATATGAGATCTGGTGTATCGTAATGGCTAAGGGTCTAGACCAGGAGTTTCCAAAGTATGCATCACATTGCCTTAGGGTGCTCCAGCAAACTCACAGGGGCACCAACAGGATGTCCCTGGTGGTTCCTGCTATCTGTTCCCCCAGGTGCTGCAATTTTGGATCTTGTGAGATGCAAGATGGCACTGCCCAAATCTAAAAAGATTTTGGATCTCCTGAAATGTTGTGAGATTTGGTCACCACCATCTTGTATCTAGTGAGATTTCATGAGATCCAGGATGGTGGCACCCAGCTCAACAGGAAAGAAGAGGCAGACCCAGGTAGGTTTACAGAACCACTGGTCTGTGCTGAGAATCAGACATTTCCCTGTTCAAATCTCACCTCTGCAAAAGTCTTGCCTTTGCTTAAAACTCACTAGGGGCCTCAGGCAAGCTATTCCCTCTTAACCTCAGCTGCAATATGGGGATAATAATACTTATTTACTATGCAGGGTTGTTGTAAGGACCACCTCAAGATAATACATGGAAGTACTTTGAACACTCAGAAAGTGCCATACACATGCGAAGTATTCTTACGTGGCTGGGTTGCAAGACAGGACAATCTGGGCCGGTGGCAATGGTTGGTATTGCTGGGCAGCTTCTGATTCCTGAAATGACCTGTTCCCACAACCTTTGTGCCTGCAATGTTTCTGTGGTGTTGGTAGAGAGTTTCTCTCAGTGCCTACACAGGTAGGAGGGGGCCTGTGAAGTTCCAAGGGACCCCTGAAACTGATGCCAACCTTGAGTGCAGCACCAGAGATTGTGGGGACTTGGCTGTAGAGTCGTTGGTTAGTATCATGCTTGTAGAATACCATTTTGTAGATGTGGCACTCGAAACTAACAGAATAGTATATGGGTAGTGGATCTACCAGAAGACCGATATCAGGGGGGCGTAAATACCCATCCTGACCCATTTTGCTTTGACAGATGAATTTATTTCACTCCCCCTGTTTTCCTTGTCGTTCACCAGAAACAATTTCTGTGCTGCTTTCTCTATTAAGCTTATGTTTGCTTCAGAATGTTATTTGACAGGGCAAATATTTACCTCCAATAATGATGAAAATCTCCATCCTGCTAACTGTGAATAACATTCTTTGAATCAGTGTTTGTCTGAAGCTTCCAGGATCCCAGCAGATAATCACAAAGAACATGACTTGACAGAGAATTGGGGTCACTTGATATTTGTCAGGTTTCTAAGGAGAGCATTTTCCTAAATTCTTGCTTTTGCCAAGTTATGTTCTTTCTGATTAACAATTGCACACAATCTCTGTTGTGATGAAGTTCTTCATTTTTAGGATTGAACGTATTTACAACCCCTTTTATATGTGTGGAGTCCTGAGGCACATGACAAGATTTTATTTCCAAAAGTGTTCATGAGTAAGTTCTCATTGGGTGCCATGAAAACTAGCAAGTTGTGTGCAAGATTTTAGTCACATGGCATCTAGAGAAGGGCTGAAGTGCTGAATTGATTCATCAATTAGATTAACTGATTAAAAATATTTAGTACAGCTAAAAGGATGTTCCTTAATCGGGTAGCATATTTCAAAATGATTTTAGGTATAATAAAAGCCGCTGTTTGCAGGTGTGATCTTGAGAGTCATTCCCCCATTTCTCTTACATTGATGGGAATACCTCTTCTAAAATGATGCTTGCTGTGAGTCCATTCACAACAAAGTCTGATTCTTGGTTCAGAAGGATTTTTTGTTATTTTTTAAAATCCAGTGCAGCACCCAGGGCCTCCAGCCATTTGTGCTGGCAGTCATGCAGCAGCAGCATGCCTTTTACAGCACTGTAAGAGAAATTACAGTGGTGGATCGTGAGATCTGTTGCCATAAGACCTCAATAAGATTGGGCTTTTAGTTACAGTAAGGAATGGGGTCTAAGGGCCTAATCCTGAGCCAGCATGCACCAGTTTACCACCTGCACGCACTGTAGCAAACGTGCTGTTAGGCACGTTTGTGAGCCTTACTGCGAGCCCAGGTAACCCAGCGCAAGCTCATGCTTGTCCAGCTCCAATGGTGGGCCTGTGTTCCACCGCCTGGCGGTCGTCTGGACCGCCAAGCGGCAGAGAGGTAGCATGCCAGAGTGGGGGGAGGCGGGGGAAGGTGGGGGGAGGGCAGGGAGGACATATGGCAGGGGGAGCAGGGAGGGAGGGGCGGAACTGGTGGAGTTCCACTCCACTAGAAGATCCTGAACTCCATCCTGAGCTCCACGAGCATGGCCTGACATTAAGATCTCCGATCCTGAGAATCTAGTAGCCCCATTATGGGTCTACGTCAGTGTTATTCAAACTGTGCGGCACGGCTCTTTAGGGAGGCGCCAGGAACTCAAAGGGGAGGTGCGGGATGTCCTCTCGCAGCGATACAGTCACACCCCTGGGCAGAATACGAGCCCGTCTTCTGCCCGTCGTCTGCGCTTATTTTTAAAGCAGAAGAAACAGGAGTTGCTCAGCTGTGAGAGTGGGTGCTGCCACCCCACCCTCTTCTCCCTCCACTCCGAGGCTGCTGCCTTCTGTGTTCGCTGCATGTTGTTTCCAAAGCTCTTCAACTCCAACCCCCATCTGGCAAGTACCGAGCATGCTCAGCTTGCAGTCCTTAACCCTCGCTGATCCTTGTCTGGCTGGTTCTTAGTTCCCAGCCTGGGATCGCTTCTCATCAAAGTGAAATCTCTCTTTTCAACCCCCTCCCTCTTTCACTCCCCCCTTTTGATCTCCAAACCTTCCCTCTTTCCTCCCCCTCCCCAAATAAAACGCTTCCTATTTTACCAGTCACCAGGGCTCTTAAAGTTGTTTCCATGCAGTTGGCAAAGGGGGGGGGGGAGAGACAAGCACACACTTTACTTGGCCAGGAGCAGAAAAGGGATACTGTTTTTAAAGTGATTTATTAATCTTGTTGTCTGACTGAAGAGGAAAGGCTGTATTTTTAAAGAGATGAATCTTGCTATTTGAAGGGAATACTTATCAGCCTTTGATGAAGTAATTGCCAGCCCAATCCTATCCACACTTTCCTGGGAGTAAGCCCCATTGGCTCTAATGGGACTTACTTCTGAGTAGACATGCATAGGCTTGAGCTGTGCATCTCCTAGTATAGGAGGCAAATCAGCTTCCTAACCAAACCCTTATCAGATCTGATATATTTTCATGGTCTGTTTTTGTTTTCCCCACCAGCTGCTGGAAAAATTTAATTACATTAAATTAATTAAGGGTTCAATCCTATCCAAGGAGAATGGGAGAAATGACTAGTTGGATTGGGGTCCACAGGGGTGGGTGTGTGTAATGTTGGTCAGACTGGTTGTTCACAAAGTATTTGATAAAACAATTCTATTGGTATGCTTACAAAGTTTAAAAAAATGAGTCCTCCTGGACCAGACAAAATCTACCTACTCCAGTATCCTGTCTCCAACAGTGATCAGCAGCTGATCATTTATAAAGCATGTATATTGCTGTGTATTAATAATATATTTTTAAGATCTGCATTTAATTAATGGTATGATTAATATAATAAATAACAACAACAACAACAACAACTCGGTATTTATATACTGCCTTTCTGGTCATCGGATTACTTCTCTGACTTTATTCAAGGCGGTTTACATAGGCAGGCATTTCTAAATCCCTCAAGGGGATTTTTACAATCATAGAGGTTCTCTCTTTCAAGAACCAACAACATTTCAGCATGGATCTTCCTGGTTTGGTCTCACTTCTGGCCTCCATTTCTCCCACGCAGTCTGACAAGCAGCTCCATCTCTCACATGGAGGGCAGCCAAGACGCTTCTTGCTCACACCAAGAGCAGGTGGAATCACTCAGCTCGGCTTGTCAGCTGCTTCAAGGCCTCACCATTCTCAGCCATTCAGGGAGCTGCTGGTGTCCTTGAACTGGCAACCTTCTGATGTTATCTTCGGGCTAACGGAGGCTCTACCCTCTAGACCAGACCTCCTGCCCCTGCTTCCTGCCTAACTATATATAGTTAATATATATTTAATGTATTATAATAAATATAATGTTATAATATTATATTTATTTAATATAGTTAATATTTCTGGCCACTTCCTGTTTAATGATGTCACTTCCAGCCCTCAGGAACATGATGGGGAGTCATGGCCAACAGCCACCGGGGTCAAGGGAGCCACTGGCCGGAAACGTTTGAGTACCACTGGGCTACGTCTTTTACCTAGGGGAAGGGGACAAATGTCTTCTTCTCCCAAGCTGGCGGTGGTGGCTGCCCGGGGCACATTGGATGCCGTGGCAACTGTTTCATCACCATGGCAGTCCTGTGTTCCGGGCAGCTCAGGATTTGGCTATAAGGCATGGTGTCAAAAGGAAAAGGCGACTTTTCAGAAGATATTTGAATGAGACAGCATCCATGTATAAGGGACAGTAAAGGAGTAAAGGCAGAGTCATTTAAGGTAGCATAGACCCGGAAGAGCAATGAACTAGAGCTCCTCTATCAGAAAGATTTGTGATGTGGCAGATTTACCCTTACTTGGACAATATTCAGATTTGGTCAGATTAGGAAGAAACTCAGAGTAACCATCATGTGAGAGAGAGAGAGAGAGAGAGAGAGAGAGAGAGAGAGTGTTTCTGGTGTCTCACATCTCACATCACTCCACTAAAAGCTGCCATAGCATAGTATCCATCTGAGTGTTTCTAGAACTAAACACCTTGCACGTGTGTCTGCATGGAAGTAGTTGAGGAACTTTGCATACACAATCTCACAGGGGAAGTCCACTGTGTGAGCTATTGGTCCCTGTCCCTCATCATTTTATGTCATTAAGGGCACAATCCTAACTCCCCATTAGGCTGGTGCAAGTCCCTTATGCTGACCCAGAGGGTCGCAAACATGCCAAAAAGCATGTTTGCACCTCCTTGGGAGTCGGCTGGGCTGGCACATGGATGCATCCAGCATCCAGCCTCCGCGCTGACTTGGGGAGGGAGGGTTGCATTGGCTGAGCTTGGCCAATGCAGGGATCTGGGGAGGGTGGGGAGGAACCGGGAGGGAGAGGCAGGAGTGAGGGCAGGCAGAGGGTGTTCCAGGGGGCGGGGAGTGGGAGGCAGGGCTGGGACCTGGCTATTATGCCAGATCCCAACCCCGTTCCCTGAGCAATGCAGAGCGGCTCGAAGCCTCTCCGTTCTCCTCAGACTTGTACCACCTGCTGCGGTGGCACAAGTCTGAGGATACCAGATGGGACTGTGGTGCCTTACCTGGGGGTAAGGGGAAGAGTTTCCCCTTGCCTGTGGCTGAGCCACTTCTGGCCCCAATCTTGCGCTGGATAAAGTGCAGGCTCTTGGCCTGCCTGTTCCAGCTTAAGATAGAATTGTGCTGCCCATGAGACAAGCAGGGAGTCTTGTTCAGCAGCTCTATGCCCCCCCCCCTTTTAGTCTATGCCTCCCTTTGGGAGCACCCATAAAATGCTTTCTGTAGAACGATTCTGCATTGACTGCAAGTCCATTCTGCAGAATGGAAGGGAAGAAGATTCCAGTGTACCTTCTGCCTGCCTGACTCTGTCTGAAGTGGTATTGTGCAGCGCTCTGATAAGACGAGAACAGAGAGACAATTGTTTCATTCCAGCCTATTGGAAGTGACAAATAGAGCTCTGTTCCTTTGTCAAATACATGCTTACGCAGAGCTAGACATTTACATTGAAAAATGTTCAGTGCTTCATGTTCATTGCTGGCTTCCAATTTTTTTTTTTTTAAAGTAAAACGCAATGTTCTGTAGATTTGAGACTATAGCTCTTTGCAGGTGTTGAAGGCAGCAGTCCTATCTATACTTTCCTGGGAGGAAGCCCCATTGAACATGATGAGACTTACTTTTGAGTAGACATGCCGAGGATTGCAGTGTAAATCTGTCTGCATTTGGTATTTTAAGTTACACTTCATAAATCTAGTGTTCTGTTTTGCGTATGTCATCTGAATGATGAGTTGAATGATGAAAGGTTAATATAAAGTCATTTACCTCTTAGATTTGAAGGCCTTAGAAAATGAGTGCTTAATTTTTTTAATTAATTATAATGTTCATTCTCTTCTTTTCTCTTTATTTTCTGTCTTCCTAACCTATATTCATTGCCCCATAAAAGCATCTAATGAGTAAAGAGCCATAGTCTAGAATAGCTTGGAGATTCCTAGCTTGCCTGCTTGCAGTTCTCTGGATTTATCTATATAATATCCTCACAGATTGTGCCAGTAGTGGAAATTACCATGATGCACTTTCATGCCTTCTGCTGAGTCATAGAAAAATGTTTCCAGTGGGAAGATCTCAGCCCTGAAATTTGCTTCGTCCTTCTTTTAGGCAATGCATTACAAGTGAATTTGACCCTCCGTTCTTCTCTTGTATCTCCAGATAAACAAATGTACAAATAATGACATCAACAGACAGTCCTGTTTGCACATTCATGCCTTCACCTCATTCTCTTCATATATGTTGACAACTACAATCTCCTTCCCCAAATCCTACTCCTGTCTCATGAGTCCTACCCTGCTTAGCATAATTGCTGTTCACCATCACAGCAGGAAACTCCATAACTTCTTTTTCTGAGCTCCATTGGCAATTCTGCAGTCAGTTCGTGGTCCACCTCAGTTATCTGTCTTTCCATTTACTTTCTTTAGCTATCTTTTGGCTTGCATTATACATCTCTGCACCTCTTTCTGTTCCCCTTCCCACTGTTTCCTGGATGGGCTTATGTTGCTCTGCCCTCTTTTCTAAAGCTGAGATAATTTGTGCGCTTCCCTGCAATCTGCCTTGCTAGTGACACATATAAATACAATTGCAAAAAAATAAATAAATGGAAGCAGCAAGAATTGCAAATTTGTGATGCATTTCATTTGTTCTTTATAGCAGGTTTTTGAGAGTTGGCTGTAATGTTATCGTTGGCAACCTTCAGTCTTGAAAGACTATGGTATCGCGCTCTGAATGGTGGTTCTGGAACAGCGTCTAGCGTGGCTGAAAAGGCCAATTCGGGAGTGACAATCCCTTCCACACTGGGACCAAGTGCAGTCTGTCCCTGGTCTGTCTCCCTGGCTATGGGCCTTCCTTCTTTGCCTCTTTGCCTCTCTTCAAACTGGGAAAGGCCATGCTGCACAGCCTGCCTCCAAGCGGGCCGCTCAGAGGCCAGGGTTTCCCACTTGTTAAGGTCCACTCCTAAGGCCTTCAGATCCCTCTTGCAGATGTCCTTGTATCGCAGCTGTGGTCTACCTGTAGGGCGCTTTCCTTGCACGAGTTCTCCATAGAGGAGATCCTTTGGGATCCGGCCATCATCCATTCTCACGACATGACCGAGCCAACGCAGGCGTCTCTGTTTCAGCAGTGCATACATGCTAGGGATTCCAGCTCGTTCCAGGACTGTGTTGTTTGGAACTTTGTCTGCCAGGTGATGCCAAGAATGCGTCGGAGGCAGTGCATGTGGAAAGTGTTCAGTTTCCTCTTCTGTTGTGAGCGAAGACTCATGACTCGCTGCAGTACAGAAGTGTACTCAGGACACTGTAATGTTATACATCTGTAATACAGCTGTAGTACAGCTGTAATGTTATACATCTGAGAATACCAATTTCAGAATAAATGCTGAATCCACCAGTTGTAGTCTGGCATGGAAATGACATAGATGGTGGTCACTGTTTGGCACATCGGTTCAGTTCATGGAAATGATGTGCAATTAAGTTGAATAGCACATAATGTAATACATAAAACTTCTATGACTTCTTGGCTCATAATGTACTGTGTAGGGTAGCTCTTGGTGCAGGATAAAATCTACATCCCTTTACAGTTGTATTGGAGAGTTTTGGACAAAATTCAGACAAAAATACTTTGAATTTAACCTATCATTTTACTCTTTCTTGGAGCTGAGGAATTTCATAGGATTTTTCCCCCCAGACTGTCCAGAGATTTGCAAAGAAAAATGGACACTAAATTAAATTAATGCAGGGAAGGCCACGGGCTGCTACATTGCCCTTATATTTTATAAAATATTGACTAAGAGTCCAATCCTATAGAGTGTGCGCCAGTTCACCGCTGGTGTGCGCTGTTGCAAACATGCCATAAGGCACGTTTGTAGTCCCTGGTACCAGTGGAGCACCGGTTCTAACCCTGCACTGGTTTACCCAGGGGAAGGGGGCAAAAGTTCCCTTCTCCCGAGGAGTTGCTGGTGCTGCCTGTGATGTACACAAAATGCAACCATTTTTGGCACTACTACAGCCCTGGGTGCCAGGAATGCAGGATTGGGCTGTCTGACTACAATCCTATCCTCATCTTCCTGGGAGTAAGCCTCATTGACTATAATATGGCTTACTTCTGAGTGGACATGCATAGGCTTAGGTTATGAATCAGTGATCTCTGCTACTCCAAGAAAGGGTTCTCAGTTTGTTGTGCCCCAGATGTGAAGATAAATGGAAGGTTCAGCTTGCATTGTTCATTCTCATCTTCAATTTAGGAACAAAAGAAAAGGGAGGTTGTAATATGTTTTAAGATTCCAGAGCAAATAGCTTTGGGTAAAAATAGATGGTAAATCATTGATTTCATTTGATTTATGTAGGTTAAATCAGGCTCTTGGTTTCACTGTTGCCCATACAGAATCACCCAAAGTTAGTTCTTGACTGGGGGCATCAACACAACTTCATATATTATTCCAGTTATTGTGCTTAAATGTTCTCTGTTCACATTGTATATTACATTTTTGTATTGTATTTTACTATATGATGGAATTATAAGTGGTGAAACAAAGAGAATAGGGAAAGAGTAGGCTGTAACTCAGTGGTTGAGCTGAGATTGTTCCAGATTCAATCCCTAGCATCTCCAAGTAGCACTGGGGCAAAAAAAAAATCCTGCTAGAAAGCCTTGTGAGCAACTGCCAATCAGTGTAGATGGTGCTGAGCTTGATGGTTCTATGGTCTGATTCAGTGTAAGGCCTTTTTATCATCTTAGTCCAGGAACTTCTTATATGTGCTAGAACCCAGATCCACACACAGATCTCCCAAGAATGCTCTGCCTTTTCCATTGGCTTCAATGTTAGGGATACAGTTATGTGTCAGTTCTCATTGTGTGTGTACAAATGTTCTGCTTTGTAGTTAGTAGAGAAAGGGTGCAATCCTAACCCCTTATGCAGTGCTTTCCAGTACTGGCATAGTGGTGCCGATGGGACGTGTGCTGCATCCTGCAATTGCGTGGCACTCACGGAGTCCTCCTCAAAGTAAGGGAATGTTTGTTCCCTTACCTCAGAGCTGCATTGCCCTTATGTCAGTGCTGGAAAGGGGTTAGGATTGCGCCCAAACTCACCCATGTAGAAGTTGCATGTATGCAGTGAAATATGTACAAAGCATTTTTCCTGGAGCATGTGAGAACAGATTACAATATGGTCTTATTTATAATGTATAATCTAATACGTAAGGGTAATGCAATCTAAACAAAAATTAAAATGCAATCTAAGCCTTGCAGCACTGAATGCATTATGGAGTCAATGTAGTATTATTTTAATTCTTGCAAGATATTTGATAGCATTATTAATTTGGGTGCAGGGCTTTGGCCCACCTTCCATGAGAACAAAACACATGAAAGGATCTTGCTTCACAATGATAATGCATTCTAATTGGATACAGTGCCTTGATCCAGTATAGAACATTTATAGGCATGTATTCTGTTTCCAGAAGGGGTTGTTGTCTGTGCTGCCGTTTC
Organism: Tiliqua scincoides; assembly: GCF_035046505.1. Classification (NCBI taxonomy): domain Eukaryota; kingdom Metazoa; phylum Chordata; class Lepidosauria; order Squamata; family Scincidae; genus Tiliqua; species Tiliqua scincoides. The sequence continues at coordinate 191,212,935 of NC_089824.1, forward strand.
AGCCAGAGCAGGGTCTGAGCTGAGATAAGATTCCAGGCAGAGAACTAGTACCTCTGACAGCTTCAAGATGTTAGGTTTGGTGGAGTGGAGTTGTCTAGAATCTGTGCTGAGGAAAACTCCCCTCCCTGCTCTGCTACTTTGTTTGAGTCATCTGCCTCATCTTCAGAACAAGGGGATACCTATCCTGGGGACATGACAGCATGAAGGTTTTAATGTGCAGGAGTTCCCCAAACATGTCATGGATGCCTCTTTCATTTTAAGTGGACACAGTAGATTCTCTGGTCATGTGAATCTGGTGCTCCTGTTGAAAGGAGTGGAATCTTCTTGTATGTGAGGATTTTGCAGGCACTTTGGAAAACCTATAAGGCTCTTGGGAACATACAGTTTGGTATGTCCATTAAAGCATAGATTGCGGAGTGCAGAATTGTATCCAAGTTCTGTCTAATACTCATTGGGTTGATATCTCAAATATCTGTTCAAAAACATCTGCAGGTCCGCCCCAGTATCTGTGAGGGTTCCGTTTTGGAACCTCCCCCCCCCCCCACACACACAGATACATAAATCTGTGGATATTGAGGTCCCAGTTTAAATGTCCTTTAAATTAATATTTAAATTTTTTCCCCGGCCCTCCACACCATGCCAGATATTTGATGCGGCCCTCTGGCCAAAAAGTTTGGAGACCCCTGGTATAGAGCTATACTGCGTTTATGGGGCTGAACGTAAGAGAATAATTTCATTCCATTACATTCAGCCCATCTAGTGGCTGGGAGACCTGGAAGTAAGTCTTTAGAGCTATTTTTAGCTCTGAGAGACTTGGAAATGGCATCTTGGTTTGCGAAGATAGAAAACCTGATTTTTGCACAAGTTTTTTTTTTTTTTTTGTATTTAAAGGATATTTAAACTGGGACCCTATTATCTATGGATGCCGGATCCATGGGTGCCTGGGTCCTACTGTATATTGCAAGTGTGTGTAATATGCTCCATTTTCCTTAACAGATAGTACAGGTTGAGTCTCGGTGTCCGCGAGAGTTCCGTTCCCAGAACCTCTGTGGATGCTGAAAATCGTGTTAAATGAAATCCATTTTAAAAAAAAAACAATGTCCCTTTGCTCAGTGGTTTAAAAATAGCCTCCTTAACATGTAATACAAAAGAATGGCAGCAACCAAGCAGGCAGGCGATCTCTCTCTCTCTCTCTCTCTCTCTCTCTCTCTCTCTCTCTCTCTCTTCTCTCTCTCTCTCTCTCTCTCTCCAGTCACTTAGAAAGGCTTCTTTCCAAGGCAAGCAACCCCGCCTGCTTGAAAGAGTGCAAAGGAAGTGCAAAGCTGAGCTGATAATCACTTTGCATTCTTTCCTCTGCTCCAGGGGGAGGGAGGATCGCTTGTCTCCTAGTGAAGTTGTGAAGCTGGAGAGAATGATTGATTACCTGCCTGCTAAGGGAGGCTATTTTAAAAAGGGTCTTTAAAAGAGATGCTTTTTCCTTTAATTGAAAGGGCCCTTCTTATTGCATTGAGATAAAACTGCAGGAGAAAAATCCATGGATAACTAGGTTATACCTGTATGTGCATGCTTGCAGGTATGGAGGCTGTGTTGGTTGGATATTGGTTAATCTGATTTTAATGTATACAGCAATGATCCTAATTTTGATCATTAATTTTCACTTACATAATGCCTTAGTTCATTCAGTTCAGCATTGCGACTTAAACAATTCTTTGTCCTCAAATTGAATATAATGTGTAGACCCATGTGAAGGATAGCAAGCAGGTATGCTATGCTATGCAGCCAGGTGGCCTGTGGAGAGGTAAGTAAAAAATATTTTTACTTACCTCTCTACAGCCTCCCCACCGTTGGATGCAGCAAGCACTCCATCAGCATGGCTGCATAGCGTAAATTTCCTGTGATTTAAGAGGGAAAAATGGAGGGATTAGTAGCCTTTTGTTGCCCTCCTCTGCAATTTTACCAGAAATGCATGTTTTTGAAGAGAGGTTTAGGACACATCAGGTGGTAGTTTCATAATTAACAAGTTCTACACCTTCCCCACCCTTCCTTCCAACATCATAATTTCTCACGGTGTACTCTGTCCTATTATTTGTTTTAAGTTCAGCGTTGAATCATAACCTGTCCCTAAAATGAGGTGCCCCAGTACCAGTGAATGTATGGCCTAGTTCATTCGTTCCCAACTGTGAGCCGTGGCTCCCTGGGGAGTCATGGAAACCAACCAGGTTGGTCTTTTCTAAATAAGGTGGCGCTCCCTCTGCAGAAACAGATACACAGCTTCAGGTGGTGGCTGTAACCAGGGAGGCTTTTGCCCGTCTTCTGCCTGTATGCCAACTGCTGCTGTACCTGAATCAGTCAGACCTACTACAGTGGTTCATGTCTTGGTAACATTTAATTTGAGCTACTGTCTCTACATAGGGGTCTCATTAAAGACAGTCTGGAAGCTGCAGTTAATGCAGAATGTGGCAGCTTGTGTGGTTTCTGGGGCTCAGCTGTTTGAATGTATCAGACTGCTGCTCCAGCAACTACGCTGGCCGTTTGTTTCTTGTCCTAGTTCAAGGTGCTCATTTTGACCTTTAAAGCCCTTTAGGGCTTGGGATCAGAGTATCTGAGGGACCGTGTTCTTCTTTACATTCCAACCAGCCCCTTAGTTTTTTTTCTGAAAGGGCCCTCCTACATGTGCTGCCCCTGTTGGAGATTAGGAGAGTGACAATAAGAAGTAGGGCCTTCTCCATGGTGGCGCCATAGGCATGGAATTACCTCCCTATTGAATTAAGAGCTGCCCATCAGTCTGTTCTGCAGAGATTTAAATTTTTTATTATTTGTCTAGATAGGGATGTCAAACTCATCTAATGGGCTGAATAGCTTTCATGGAGCCTGCTGTGACATAAGAACATAAGAACAGCCCCACTGGATCAGGCCATAGGCCCATCTAGTCCAGGTTCCTGTATCTCACAGCGGCCCACCAAATGCCCCAGGGAGCACACCAGATAACAAGAGACCTCATCCTGGTGCTCTCCCCTACATCAAAGTGCTCTACATCAGGTGCTCTCCTGACATCAAAGTGACATCATTAAGCATCTACATCATTAAGTAGATGGTGGCCAGAAATAAGCACTTTGTGCCAGAAACCCATTAGTCGCAAATAACACAAGAGAAAATGTGCAAATCTTGATCGTATTTACAAGGTAAGGGTTGCAGTGCCACTTCTGCCACAGCATCACTTGGCAGCTCAGAAGCTGAGAGGTGGTCTGCGAAGTAATGCCTTGAGAGATGTGGTGCTGTGAAAGGGCAGCCCATGTGATAATTGGTCTCAGCACCTTGGCAGCATCACCTTCTTTCACCCCTCTTGGTCTGCCGCTTCCCCCATAGTGTTTCTTTCCTTCTGAGGCCTCCTTCTGTCTCTCCCTGAGCCTAGGCAGAAGTGATGCTACTGTGAAAGGGCAGTGCTGGGAGAGCATCCGTCTGACGTTATGTTTGACACGCTTGATCTAGTATTTTTTTCTTTTGTTGGGGGTGTTTTTATTTGTGTATGTGTTTTCGAGCTGCTTTTTTTTGGTATTTTTATTATGCCACTTATTAACTTTTTAATTGCCTATTCATATTTTATGGCACTTTTTGGTAACTTTCTGCTTTTATGCCTTTATGGGTATTTGCTTCTTCTGGTTTTTTAATTGGGTGTTATCTGCTGTTTTGTAATTAATTTTATGTTGTGCTGAGGTTTTGTTTGCAATGTATGTTTGGTAGGTGTTTTTATTGATTTAATTATTTGTGTTTTATTGTAAGATTTACACTGTTTCATGGTATTATCTTATGTATATTGTTGTCAGGCACTTTGGGCATCTACAAACGTAGAAGAATGGTGGGTTAAAAATCTCAGTAAATATTTTACTACGAGATGATCCTAATGGAAAGCGTTCACTCAAAATCGTGTATGTTCTTAAATAATTTTGCTGAAAGAGGTTGCTATGGACTGTTTGCAACCTAGAACAGTCTGATTACATTTTTCTTTGAACAAAACTGCTGTGTAAACTCCTTTGTAAAAATTTCTCTCGCAATTTTTGTTTTAGACATATAATGGTCAGAGTGAGAATAACGAAGACTACGAAATTCCTCCCATTACTCCTCCTAACCTTCCAGACCCCTCCCTCCTTCACTTGATGGATCATGAAACTGGATATCATTCACTGTGCCACAGTCTCCCTCCAAATAGCCTGATACCTGCATATTCCTACCAGAATATGGACCTTCCAGCCATCATGGTGTCTAATATGTTGAGCCAAGATGGACACCTCCTCTCTAGTCAGCTACCTACTGTGAGTAACATTTCAGCTTTTCTTTCTACTTGAGTTGCTTTTTATGCCATATGGTTTGTGTATATAGAGATTCTGTTAACTTGGTCCCACCTAATGAGATGCAATTGTATCTCTATATAACTGTATCTGTATAAAAGGTGATGCCTTTTACTAGGTCAACTTCTGCTTCTGACAGCATTTGTATTTGTAATTTTCTTTACCATGCAGAATGGAAGACTGTGTGGTCTTTGTTCTGTGCAGAACCCTACAGCGTATGTTAAGGATCTCCAATGTATAACCCAACCTTTCCATTCTGCCTTCCCAAAGAGCAGTGTTTCCCCAACTTACTGTGGTCATTGTGCCCTGTGGTCTTGGAGCCCAGTCATGGCTGTGTCAGGATGTCTCCATCTTTAATCATGCAAGATGCAATTCAAGATGGCAGTGCCTAGGACAACCAGTAAGAAGAAGCCGCTGGGGTCATCCCATGGCACACCTGTGAGTCTGCTATGGTGCCCACGGGCATCGTGGTACACATTATGGAAACCACTGCCAAAGAGTATTGTGAATCTGAAATCTAGCATATTCTTTTACTGGTAGCAGTTGACCTAATAAAATACACCATCTTTTCCTTTTTTGGATCACTTGTTTTGTTATGAATAGACAGAATTTATATTTATTAGTAAGCATTTCCTAGGGGAAATTGACTAAGGTAAGCTAGTGCTGATAGTTTTTGTTGTTTTTTTTTTAAATCTTGGGGGGGACCAGATCCTCAGGACTGGACATTGTACAGTGGACTGCTTTGTAGCCATTTGCACAGCCACATTCATTCTTTTCCATACAATTTTAGATTTGATATTCTCCACTTAAAAAAAAAAAGTAGTCTGTGCTAATAGCCCAGATGTATTCATGTGGTGGTTTTTTGTTTCACTCTTAGTGTATATAATGCCATACATATTGATTTGTCCCTTTAGGGATTTGCATGTACGTGCTTTATTCTTTTTGCCTGCCTTGTCTTGGTTGGCAGTGAAAGAGAGAGATCTTCCCCAGCTTTCTGTTCTTTGCTTTGTGGATATATTTTGTAGAAAATAAGAATACCATCACATTCATCCAACTTACTGTACGATAGGGAGAGAGAACATCCCTTTAGGTTAAGATACACTGTCAGTGTTGGGTCACCTGACTAGAAGAAGTTATTTTTGATAGAGTTTGTTCTTGGTCTTCGTTTTCTCCTGCTCGCTCTTTGCTTACAGAAGGATATAGGAGAGGGAAGCATCCAGGGCAGGAAATTTGCTCATTCCATTGTTTCCTTTAAGTGATGCCTAGCTGTCGAGGGCAAGATGAGGAGTTTCCCTGCCTATGTGCATTCATTGTGCCTTATCTCAGTCACACAGAGATCTTGCTTTTTCTTGGGAAGAATTAGGCATTGTGTAGTCTTCCTTCACCCCAGAGCAAAGGAGAAGATAGGTAGCTGAGAAAGTAAGGAGATTGAGAGAAAAGTGCAATCAAGAGCTAAAGGCAGACACAGGAGCTAGCCAATTCCCTCCCCTCAGCACTAGCTTTCAGTGATTTTATGCTAGGGAGAAAGCAAGTTATAAATGGAGTAAATAAAAAATAAGGCTGAGCTTGTGGAGTCTCTTTTTGAGAAAATGGGATCTGATCCCAAATCTGCCTACCCACTGCTTGGTGACAGTAATTTAAATTACTATGTTTTGATTATTGTGATAGGTTAAGAAGTTCCATGTTACCCTTTTGCGTAAAATAGCAGCACATAAATACTTTTTTAAACATTTAAAATATAGAACTGATTGATCAGAACAAAAGTGAATTTGCAAAACAAAAAACAAAAAAAAACACCTCATGTTGCATTAATTTCATTCAAGGTTTTATGAACAGTATGTGCAATCTTAGTAGATAACTCTACATACTTAGCTTCACTGTTGGCTCTTGAGAGCATTCAGTGCATTGGATGCATGGGTATGTATCCCGCCCTTTCCATTAATATTGGCCCCCAAGGCAACTTGTAATGAATAATTTAAACACACTATCCACTACATTAAAAAGAAAAAGAATACAGAAACAGCAGCCAATAAAACAGCAGGTAAGCATTATTAAAAATATCAACTATTAAATGCTGCTAAAAGCTTGGGCAAATTTTTAACCATTTTTCATTGATGCCTGAAATATATATGATTAATATCCTGTAAGAAGTGTAGCATGGCAGCTTGTTGAGGTTGGACAAGGGAACACCAGTTCAAACTCCCACTGATCTGTGAATTGCTGTAGTGTAGTGTCTAAGAGACCAAATGATGACTAGGAAAATTCTTGATTTGAATCCTGATTCTTTGTGGCCTTTAGCGAAATACTCCCTTGCAGTCTTAATGCTCCCATCTGCAATGTGGGAATAATAATATGCTAGGGCCCCAATCCTGTCCTCCACTAGGTTACGCAATGCAGCAGTGCCAATGGACTGTGCACTGCATTCAGTGTTCTCTCTCTCTCTCTCTTTCTGTGTGCGTGTGACCAGATGGCCTGGGAGATTTAAGTAAAAAATATTTTACTTACCCCTGGCGGTAGGACATTTACAGCCCAATCCTGAACTGCCTGGGGCGCGCGGCTATGGCTGTGCTGAAACTGGCTGCCGCCGCATCCTGCGCACTTCAGGCAGCCACCTGCGGCTTCTTGGGAGAGGAGGACTTTTGTTCCCCTTCCCCCAGGTAAAGAGACTAGCCCCGCAATGGGGTACTTGATTCACCACTAACCGAAAGGTTGGTGGTGAATCAAGAGCCTCTGCATAGGATGGCAATCCCAACACAGAGGATCTGGTCCCACTTCCCTCTCTCTCCGCTCCCTCCCCCTGGCACGCCTCCTCCCTGCTGTCTCCCTACCTCCTGTCTCCCTGTAATGCCTCCTCCCTGTCCTCCGCCCACCTCCCTAGAACGCCTCTTCCCTGCTTTCCCCCACACCTCCACTTACTGCTCTGCTGCTCAGCGATCTGCACAACCACTGAGAGGCGGAGGTCGAACAAAGGCCCAGCGGTAGCCCAGCACCGACCAGCGCTGGGCTACTACCAGTGCTTGCCTGGCAGTAGGGCCCGCAAACATGCCTTATGGCACATTTGCAACAGTGCGCAACAGTGGTGAGTCAGCATGCCAAGCCCAGGACTGGCTTCTTGGCTACCTATGGGTCTCCTGTAACCGACCTATGCCAGCCAAGAAGCCTCAAGGAGCAGGTCTGAGCTGGGAGAGGAAGTTAGGTTCACTGCTTGACCTTAAATATGTCACTTACCGCTCAGGTTAACTTGTCCTACAGATCCTGTGTGAGGATGGGACATTGTGCTTTGGAGGAAAGTTAAGATGCAAATGTTACCAATTGGAAATTGCACAAATCAGTTGGCTGAAAGGCATTTGACTTTTCCTGACATAGGCACTTCAAGTTCCAGAAAGCATATAGATTTCATAGGAGACAATAGTACATAAATGGAGGAATGTTCCATTGCAGTTCCTCCCCCACCCAAATTTGTGGCGAATCTGTCTCTTCCTTTGCATTTAAAATGATGTAATTCAACATATCCTGCCCCTTCCAAGGCTATCTCAAAACTAACAGGCATCTTTGTATGAAATCAAACATTACTTTAGGGCTCCTCTTCAGCTGAGTTGATTAAAACATTCATTTCTGAGACAAAAGAGTCAATTTCATATGAAAGATATTTTCCCCTCAGTTTAATTTAAAGCGTAGCCCCAACGCCTGACCCCTATTTTCATAACATGATAATTTTATCCTGCGTTGATTGTCTCATTTTTGAGAGGAGATATTGCACTTATAAATCAGTTTCTAAAATACCCAAAGAAACAAGAATAGTGGGATTTATTAAGCAGCTTTCACACATCCGAAATAATTTATTTTGGAGTAGTCCTTGGGAAATGTTCTCCTCTTTACTTTATGGTTCTGTTTTACAAATGCAGCATCATGACAATAAATCAGGATTGAGCTGCAAGAAGATAAGAAGAGGGCTTAGTGTGCTGTGAGCGTAGAATAGGGATATTAAGATTTGTTTCCCCCCTTATAATGAAAATAAAAAAAAATGAGGAAATGCCAGAGTTTCCAAGTCAATTGTGAATGGAGTGCACTTTCTTTAAATCTCTGAGCAGCAAAGAGGCAACTGAGGAAGTCGACTGTCTGTTTTAAGCCAAAAATGGAAACTTTTCTATAGATGCCTTTTCTCCAGCCATCAAAGTTTTCATCTCTGGTAAAAGTGATCTTCTTCAGCTACCCTTCTATTGCAGCAAATTCGACATTATTTTCCAATGTCATGTGCTCCCACAGCACCCAGTACCTCCATTCATGATCAGGTAGCATTTAGCTTGGTTATATATCTTGCAGTTCTTAAGGTGCAGTCTTATATAGTGAATACACACTTTCCTGGGAGCAAGCCCCATCGAACATAATGTGACTTAGGGCCAAGTCCTATCCAGTTTTCCAGCACTGGTGCAGCTGTGCCAACAGGGCATGCGCTACATCCTGCTGTAGGGAGGCAGTCATGGAGGCCTTCTCCAGGTAAGGGAATGTTTGTTTGTTCCCTTTCCCCGGGGCTGCATTGCAGCTGCAATGACACTGGAAAATTGGATAGGATTACTCAAGGTAGATGCATTTAGGATTGGAATTAACAGCCCGATCTTATGCTGCCATCTTACCGCTGGAACTTGTGTTCTGGAGGCAAAAGCACTCTATGGCAGTCACAAATGCAACCACTGTCAGGAGGAGCGGAGGAGCGGCTGTGGCAGCCCTTCAGCAGCACCACATTCCTCCCATGTGGGGGTGGGAGGGACGGAGCTGGGGAGGGGCAGAACCAGGCATGGAGTAGAATGGGGAGGAGACAGGGGAGGAAAGAAGGTTGGGGCAGTACTGGCGGCAACAGTGCTGCTGATACCCTATCCTCCTTCCAGGCCTTGATCTACCTTCCTGGCTCCTCATGGACTTGCGCTAGCGAAATTGTTGGCACAGGTCTGAGTAGACCCATCCTGGTGCTGGAGGCTTACGCTGGGATAAGGGAAGAAATGTTCCCTTGTTCAGAGGAGACCTTCAGGTCTGCTCCCCCCCCCCTTGCAAGATACCATGTGCTCTCTGGCAGTGCATCGACAAGGGAGAGAAGGGATAGGATTGGGACATAATAGAAGTTGTGCGCACACAGGAGAAAGAACTAAATTTATGTTTCATCAAGACCTTCTGCCTGTACATCCCACTAAGCCAAAGTTCAAGCTGTGCGTCCATGTTATTGTCACATAACATCTTACTCCAAAAATGTTATAATTTAAGTATTACTGCCAACCCCCACTTGCTTTTTATTGATTGTTTTGTTAATTTATTTATTGTAAGTTTTATTGTTATTTTTTATGCAAAGCCACCTTAGGCATCTGCCTTGGCAAGGGAAAGGCTAGAGAGAAATGTTTTAAATAGATAAATAAAATGCGGACAATGTCAACATCCAGTTTCCAAATAAGACATCATTGTGCCATCCAAAGCCTTAGCTAATAGCCTGCAGGTGTCAGCGTTGAATGCATAATTCACAGAATGCTACCTTATGCTGAGTGAATCAATCAGTCAATCTACCTGGCAGCAGGCTAGCAGGCTTTCAGGCTGGAGTCTTTCCTACCCAGATAAGCTGGGGACTGAAGCTGGGACCTTCTGCACGCAAAACATGTGCTCTGCCACGGAACTCGGCTTCTCTCCTCTCTCTTTCTGTCTGTCTACTAAAGCGACATACAGACAGACAAAAAGAAAGAGAACTGGAATGTTCCTATAGATATAAGCTGGATCATCTGTAACAAAGCATAAGCATAGTAAGCAAAATTCTGTGCAGTTTTGTGCCCGATAAATGGTCCCAGCTAGGGGTAGGAGGGTTATTAGCGAGCTTCCCTTTGTAGGATTCCAGGCTGCAATTCAGAGAACCATCCTACATCTTTAGCAGCCCCACTATAGCAGAGGAGGATATGGTGGGTCTCTCGTCAGAGTTCCTGGAAGGAGGCAAAATGCTTTTTAGGTGCCTGAAGGCCTGTGTAAAGTGGCCCCTTCACCTTGTCTTCAGAGCCATTCATGGCTGCAAAAGCAAACCAGAGGAGACTCTTCTGCTTTGCTTTCGCAGCTGCGAATGGCTCTGAAGGTGAAGGGGAGGGGCCGCTTTACACAGGCGTTCAGCTGCCTGAAAAACTTAGCATTTTGCCCCCCTCCAGGAACACCAGTGGAGGCTGTCCCTGCCCCAATTTCTGTTGCCACCCTATGCCTTTGCTTCTGGAAGCCTGCAGGAGTCTTGTTTTGACCCGCCAAGGTGTGGGGACTAGGGAGTGAAAGGTCAGGAGAAGCTGCGACTGCATCTTTCTTTTTGACTATGGTGTTGTTGAAGACACAGGAAGGTTATCATAGACCAGTGTTTCTCACACATTTAGCACCAGGACCCACTTTTTTAGAATGAGAATCTGTCAGGACCCACCAGAAGTGATGTCATGACGGGAAGTGACATCATCAAGCAGAGAAATTTTGAACAATCCTAGGCTGCAATCCTATCCACACTTACCCAGGAGTCAGTACCATTTACTATCATTGTTAAAAGAATATACATAGTAGCTTGTTAAAAGTATGGTTCTGTAACATTTCCCCAAATGCAGTCACATACCATGGTATCATCAAGTCTAATATATTAAAAATAAAATATTGAAATGAATGGGGACCCACCTAGTGGGTCCTGACCCACAGTTTGAGAAACACTGTCATAGACAATTACTTGGCAATCCTATCTACTCAGCTTGCAATGCACTCCCCTTCTCTGTCCAACCATTGCTAATATTTATATTTTTAGTTCAAGAGCAAGATACTAATTGTAGAAAGTTCAAAGTACAAACGCAAGGCATTTGAAATTGTTTTATAATTCCCTTTAAACTCTTGGGATTTCTCCCTGATATGTTATGACATAAAAGCTATGGCCCCAGATATACATTATGCTTTAGGATCAGCTGGGAACAGAGGAAATTAACCTGTAGAGTGGTTTCTTTAAAAAAGGAAAAGGCAGCATTTTATCCAAGGAAACTTGTATGCAGGTGAATGTATAATTATCACAATCAACATGTATGTTTAGGAAAAAGAATGACTGTTTTATAGATGGAAGTGGAGAAGGACATAGAGAAACAATGTGACTCTAGCTGCCCTGAATGTAGGAAGGGCTGGGGAGCAAATACGTAAATGATTCACTGGCAAAGCTTGGGATAGATCCTTTATTTCCCCCTAACTCCCAACCTGTTGCTTTAGTCATTAGATTGCCTTCCACTGAGGTCCATGGGACTGCACAGGAGTAACTATTTGCAGCATGTGGTAAGTGTTTTCAGAAATGGAGCTTTTAACCACACACATATGTACAGTTGTGTTTAAACTAACATTCCCATATGCAGAGAATGAATTTTAACTTCTGTTTTTGTTTCATGATGTCTATTTTCATAATATTAAGAGTTACAGCTTCAGATTGTTAGATAATTATTACTTAGATTTTTGGGTGTATTTGCATTGCGATGATGCAACAGTTTGAAGTGAAAGTTTGAAGTGCAAAACACATACATGTGCTCACACACACAACACATGCCATGTGCGCTTGCTCTCTCTCTCTCTCTCTCTCTCTCTCTCTCTTAAATAAACTGGTATATGCAGAAAATAAAGGCTACTTCTCCAGATAGTCATATTGAAACAATATGGAAACATGGAAAAGTTTTTTGAGACAAGTCTTAACAAAATATCTTTATATTCTATAACAGAACTTTAAAAACTACTTACTGACCTAGAATTAGTTGCACATAGTACAAACACCTGAAATGCAGACTAAGGCAATGACTCAATTCAGACATATCAAACTATTATTAAGCATGCAGTATGATTAAGGGCACAATCCTAACCCACTTTCCAGCACCAACATAATGCAACTTCGAGGTAAGGGAACAAACATTGCCATACCTTGAGGAGGCCTCCATGACTGCCCTCCAACTGCAGGATGCAGCACATGCCCCGCTAGCACAGCTATGCCAGTGCTGGAAAGTTGGTTAGGGTTGCGCCCTAAGTTGGTAAACCATACTGTGTGATTGACAGAGTCAGAAATCATGGTTTTAAGGGTAGTTTGCAAATTGTGGTTTGTGTTAGCTATGGTTTATCATACTATCTGAACTGACAAACAGTACCTTACTGATCCACTGGTGGTTATACCACAGAGACAATTACTTCTCTACTCATAGTAAGTCCCACTGCATTAAGCAGGGCTTACTCCCAATTAAGTATGTATCAAATTGCAGCCAAAGTGAACTTATGAATTTGCTAAGCTGAATGCTGAGAGGGTGGAAAATGAAAGTATACAAGAGCTCTAAAGTGCAGTTTACTATTTCTGAGTATGGAAACTCAATCTGTGGTATGGTTTGGTGTGGTGTTGAAATAGAGCCATTGTGACAGTTGTTGCTAATTTACCGCAATTATAAAAGCAATGACTTTAGTAGTGTGGGTCAGAGCCATATTCCCTCAGAGCTCAGCACTGTACCGTTGCAGACATTCAGTTAGCATTTATGTTGATTTGTGCAATTGAGATCAGTTGTAGTGAACTGGTTGAAGCTATTCCAAGAGTAAGGTATTCGGGAACCACTTAAGTCCTTGTAGAATTGTGATTGAATGGTGAAATTAAAACAGTGAGCGGGTGCAGTCTACAGTACCAAGCACCGCTGTTGCAAAACCCTCATTAATGTCGGTGGGTTTGTGTACGAGTCCCAAGTAAGGCCAGCTAAGTGAATGGAGGATGTGCAACAACAGTTCTCGGTGGCTTGCTCTCAAGGTGTATTTAAACAAAATAATTTGATGGGGCTATTTTTAAGTTTTAAAATGTTTGATTCTGCTCAAGGATTAAAAACCCACACGCTACCTTTCAACTGTCCTTTGCACCTGCTAAACCTTTTCTCCTTTCATCGCCAGAATGTGAGATATGAAGAAAGTTAATGTTCTCTTAGTTAAGGTAAAGGGAGTGTGGCTGATATTCTGACCACATCCTGCTGCACTGGTTATAAAAGAACCTTTGACTCTATAAATAACCTGCACACATTAAGTTCTCATTATGAAAGAGCAAAGTGAGGAGGAAATTCACCAGTTGGGGTGTAACCGCAGATGCCAATGTGTTCCTTTCTCTCCTTGAGGCCTGGCTGTTAGAAAGACAAGGAACAGAGAATGTTTTGGGCCCACACGTGCTTATCTTTATGAACAGAACATTAGCCACGCATTATTGTTAGAAAGCCATGTTGTATTTAATGTTTGACAACCATATGGGTGAACTGTAGGTATTGCATAGTCCACGGCCTCCATGAAAAGCAGCTATGAGTAGCAGGAGAGATTCCGCTGATATTTGAAGCCCTTGACCCATTTCTGCCCAGTCTGCTGGTGTACACTTTGATCCCAGTTGCATATATGCAACGTTCGGAAGAAATGGCTTAAGCTCATAAGTATTATGGACCGGGGAGTTGATGCTTGTCGAAAGACAAGGACCAGGGAACATGCAGCTGCATGTGTCAGGCAGATATTAAGCAGAGCAGAATCACAAGTGCAGATGTTTGATCTATAGTGCAGGTCACCTCTATCAGAGTAAACATGATACCCTGAACTGTGTGCCACTGTTTTCAGTTAAATATGCTTTCATGGAAATGGAACACTACATGAGAGGAGTGAATGAGGAAAGATGATTCTGTGGAGGAAGAACCACATTATATGCTCACAGCACCTGACTCCTTGTTTTATTGCCAGTGTTGTATGAGAGCTGAACATGCAGAAGCAGCAATAGGAAATTTAACATCTGGACCTTAGTTACAAGACCTAAAATGTTGGCTGTATGATTACACGAAATTTTTTGCATGTGAACAGAGAGCTTGGTTTCAGACCAATTCTCCCTTGATTTCATTGCAAAGATTGCAACCAGTAGGGGCAAGATTTATCCAGGCATGTCTGTCAGAGTGGACAGGTTCAGAAAAATAAGACTTGGGGCCAGTTCAGACGTGGCTGTCGATATGTGGAGGCTGTTGAAAAATATTTTCACTTGTGGTACTCAGTTCAGTTGAAGGGTAATGTGTATATGTACTTCTTACATGTACAGTTGTGCATTGCTTAACTACAGGGATGTGGACAGCATTCTTATTGTCAAGTGAGGCTTGACGTTGAACAAAGCCTCTGAAGCTGAGGGGAGCTGTGCTCACTTTGCCTCTGGAGGTTTTTCTGAACCCCACAGAAGCTCAGAATGGCTGAAACAGCTGAAAAGATGTGACTTTTGTTTTCCATCAGGAAACAGATCCTTATAAGGTGATATTTTTTACCTTATAAGGCATTCGGAGGCCTGGGGAAGGAGGGCGCCAGTATGGCTGGAGTATGGCTGAGGAAACTTAGTCATGTCTTTTTGGCTGTTTCAGGCATTCTGAGCCTCGCAGAGGCCGCTCACAGATGCACGTTACCTCTACAGACCTCAGAAAAGCCTCTGGAGGTGGGGGGAGCACAGCTCCCATTGGCTTCGGAGGCTTGGAGAGAGGGGGACAGGGACCAGTGGGGGCCATCACATATGAGGGCTGTTGCTGGTCAGAATGTTGTTAAGCAACGTTCACCTGTACGTGTATTGGTACATGTACTAATGTGTGCATGTACATTGCATTCTTACAGCCGGATCCTGTTGAGGGCCTATGCTGGAACATGCCAGAGTGAGGACTGGGGTGGGTGATGGATGTAGGGGTGGGCAGATCGGGTCCAGGAGGGGGCGAGATAAACTGTGCTGGTACACACCATATCCAAACCCCCTTCCTCGGCCTGATCCTCCTGCACAGGTCAGTGTGGAGTTGCACCAGTGATATCGCTGCACAGGTCCTATTGTGGCTGCTGGGGCTTACCCTGAGGAGATCTCCAGCAAGCAGCTAAAAATTCCTTGCAGTGTACAGCGGTTGCCATACTGGCGCCACTGTATCACTGCACAGGGATTTCTGTTGGATTGGGCTGTTTTTTTGTATTTCTGTGCCAGTGCTACATGCATCTGGTGGAATTTAGATAATGAAAAGAACAAAGTTCCTGGAACTGGTTTTAATGTAAAAGAAAAAGTGGGAAGATGGGAAGGGTAAGCACAGGGAGTAGCAGGTTGAAAATCAGGAAGAGGGGAGGGGAGGATAAGAAATACATGGGAATTGAAACAAATTGACCGAACACAGCCATTTTCAACCACTGTGCCATGACACATTGGTGTGCCACAAATGGACCCCCGGTGTGTCGCAGGAATTTGGGAGAGGATCATTTATTAGTCGGACCACTGGGGGATATGAGCCACTGTGACAGCACAGTGTGCCTTGTCAATTGTAAAAAAACTGATGGTGTGCCTTGGCCATTTTAGTGCCTTGCCAGTGTGCCATGAGATGAAAAAGGTTGAAAATCACTGACCTAACAGAATGGAACACACACACACAATCACCCTAATTTCTCATCAGTGTAGTGTAGGGTATATTTTTTTTTTAGCCAAAAAGGGCAGAATTTTTTTTCCCTTCTGAACCCATTCATAGTACGGAGGGAGTTATAAACCTCCAGGAGGATTCTGAGCACTTTTTAGCTGTTCATTTTGCAGCAATAATATCACCAGAGCTTTATCTTTAACACTGATACAGCAGGGAGATCTTTTTGGCATCTTGGCAAGGAATGTGAAGCAGCACTGAGAGACAGACTGTGCAAAAGGAGAGGCTGTGGGGGGCATCTACTGAGGAGACTGGGTTAAAGAGCTGTCAACAAGAAATGGGTTTTCAGAGGGGATTTGAAAATACATATATTTGTCAGAAACAAAAAATGGAGCGGAACCAGAGCTAGAGAGTGTTCCATGTTGTGCAGGCAGATTTCCTTAAATACCAGATATTTGTTTATTTTTAACATTTATAGTCCGCCTTCCGAGCAATTACTCAAGCTCTCTTACAATCAAAATAGCACAATACGCAACAGCAACATATAAACAAAAATCTGTGAGAGTCTTGAAGAGACCAAAAAAGAATAAAAAGGCAGTATCAACATAAAGAAATCTGAAGAAGATAGTCTGTAAATGTTCTGCAAACTGCAAAATAAAGCATTGCCTCATCTATTTGAATGTGAGCAGTAAAGGGGCCAGGAAGACCTCCCGTGGAAGACTATTCAAGATCTTAGGCACCACCACTGAAAAGACCCTGTATTGGCAGCCTCCCACTGAATTTCTGATGCTGCAGGGACTGAAAAGAGGACCTCAGAGGATGAACAAAATTTTCATATTTTCAAATTTTCAATTTTCGGTGGTCATATGAAGGAAGATGATAGGCTATACACCAGGGTTGAGAACCTGACTCGGATGACTTAGACCCGCCGCACAAATGTGTGTTTTTTGCTGACTTGTGGACTTGTGTGTTGCGTGCATGGAAGACTTGGAAAAACACTCAAGTTGGGCCCCCTGACTTGGCACTTGTCCCCATGCGTGCAGACTCGAGTCTGCCTGTGTCTGAATTAGGATAACAGTAGGAATATTAATGGAGTTTATTAATCAAGGAGAGTATATTCTGCCATTTCAGCTCTTATTTTCTCTATATACCTCATCTGTGTATGGGATCATGTTGAAGAACTGCTCTGTCACCCGAGGTGTACATGACATGAATATAACCTGTCATAGCTGGGGTCTTTTCCATGATGTGATGAATGAAAGAATGATGCTATGATTTTGGAAATGGTGACTGGCCATTATGGACTGTATATGTTTGCAGCCCAATTCACACTGAAGTTGTATGTACTGGTCCTTAGTCTTAAAGTAGTACTCAAGATTGGGGACCTAGCTTGGCCATCTAGAGTCGACACAGAATCAAGCGTGCTTCTTGCATGTGAATTTGCCTTCATTTCCGCTCTGGTAATACTTTTGATCATTGCTCATCATGGTTGACTGTACTCTTAAGCTCCAGTTCAGAAATAAAACCATGGTTAGCAAAGTTCACACATAATGTTGAACAAGGCATTTGAGAGGTATGGTGGAAGGGACTAGAAGTCCAACTTCTAATCACATAATTTGATTTATCTTCCCAGAATCTAAACAAGGGGACACATACAGTGAGACAAGGGGGCTGAACCAGTAGCATTCCCAGCTCCCTAAAAGCTGCTGTTCCTCCTTGCCGTCGGAGCCATTTTGGGCAGTGAGAGCTACGCAGAGGTGTATCCTCCATGTTGCTCTTGCTGTCCAGAATAGCTCCAACAGCAAGGGGAAAGGAATTGGAAATAAATAGTTCTTTGTTTGAAATAAAAACCATCCCCTGGTTGAATGTAAAAACCCTCTGCCACTTATTTTCATTTTACTGATTTCAAAAGGCCCTTTCCCAAAAAGATTCAGAAAGGTTTGCATTTGCAAAAAGAGGAAGAAGAAGAAAATAGGAGTCAGTGCTTCCAATGGAATTGAATAATATCTTCTCCTTGTTTCATGTTTTTTAGATAGCGTGCCTGTGGGCAACAGCTTTCTTTTGTACAATGGCTAGTGTATTTTAGCTACTTTCATAAATAAGAAATAATGCTTTGCATGCCTACTTTACATGATGTAAAGACTGTTGTGCTTAGAAATGGGGCCTTTTGCTCAGTTGATCTGAAGCTATGGAAGAATCTTCCCCCCCAAAGGTGTTCATCCTCCTTGGATTTCAGAAGGAGCTGCAAGGCCCATCTCTTCATTTGGCTTTTCGTTGTTAGCTAGTTTTTTTTTGTTTGAGACACTCGCCCAACGGACTGAGGCAAAGAGGCAAAGAAGGAAGGCCTGTAGCCAGGGAGAAACACCAGGGACAGACTACATTTGCTCCCAGTGTGGAAGGGATTGCCACTCCTGAATTGGCCTTTTCAGCCACACTAGACGCTGTTCCAGAACCACTTTTCAGAGCACGATACCATAGGCTTACCAGAGACTGAAGGATGCCAATGTGAGGTATGTATTGCTCTCTGTTTTGTCTTGTCTGTTATTTTATGGTACAGTCAATTGTCGTTACTAGCACACTCCATTCGTGTGCATTTATTTATCCACAGGGATCAGAAGTGCAACTTATCTCACTGTTCTTGGCTATCCATGGCATTGTGAAGGTTTCTGTGGCATTGCAGCCACCCTGAAGCTGTGTGCAGAAGCCGTGAAGCAAGTTGTGGGCATCATTTTGAAGGCTTCCACACTGTTCACAGACCCAAAATGGCTACCTGCATCATTTTAAAGATCTCTGCTGCATTTGGAATGCTAACAGAACCCTCAGAAAGCAGCAGACACCTTCAAAATTGTGTCTGCGAATAGTATAGATCAGTGGTTCTCATGCATTTAGCACCGGGACCCACTTTTTAGAATGTGTGGTACCCGGTGTGGTAGGTTCAGGACCTACCAGAAGTGATGTCATGACCAGACGTGACATCATCAAGCAGGAAAATTTTTGACAATCCTAGGCTGCAATCCTACCCACACTTACCCAGAAGTAAGTCCCATTTACTATCTTTAAAAGAATATACATAGTAGCTAGTTAAAAGTACAGATAAGTCACATTTCCCCAAATGCAGTCACATATTAGAGTAGCATCAAGTCTAATATATTAAAACTAAAATATTGAAATGAATGGGGACCCACCTGAAATTGGCTCATGACCACCTCGTGGGTCCTGACCCACAGTTTGAGAAACACTGGCATAGATAGCTTTAAAATGGTTGTGGGAACCTTCAGAATGCCAGCAGAGTCCTTCGGAAGCTATCAGCACTCTTTTGAAGCTTCCCACAGGTACAAATACCTGGGCTATTTGTGGATGCCACGTTGAAGGTTTCCGCTGCAATTAGTAGGGTTTCTGCTGGCATTTTGAAGGTCTCCACTGCATTCTGAGGATCGCTGCTGCTGGAAGCTTAGTGACCCCTCCCCCTAACCAATTGTGATCCCATAGGATTGATGACTCCATATTCATGCATTCAGTATCCACTGGAGTTTCCAGGAACCTAACCCCAGAGGATAAAGAGAATTGCCTGTACTTGTTACCTTATTTTCATTACTGGTATACACCGCCTTGAGCGGTGGAAAGGTGACTGAGAAATGTGTTTTAAAAAGTAAGCAAAGAAGTAACCCTACCCAGCAAGGACATCCATAGTCTGTTCCTCTCCATGAAGAAACCAAATTGTGCTGCTTCCCTGAGTTTCAGTGTTTAAAAAACACCTGTGAAAGTGCAGTGAGAAATGAATTAGCATTTAAATATAGCAGTACAGTTTCCAGGGCCTATTGCCCGCAACTGCTGCAATAAAGCAGAGCATAAAACCACTCAAATCAAACTGCAAAGCAAATTGAATTCCAAATTAGCAGCCTTACAAAAATAAACAGAGGTAAATGTTGGAACCTTTTAACGTCATGGCAGGCATTGTTGACACGGGGACAGGCAGGCAATTGAAAGGTGTTCAGGAGTCTGACGCGGCTTGTAATCCCAGGAAGCTCCTTGTCAGCCCCTCTCCATTTGAACGGACTCTTTCTGCCTTTGGCTATAACTTGCTTGAAATTCTGCTCATTAATGGATCTCTATTTAAAAACCGAAAATCCCCGTCCACGGCGAGGAATAATCATAATACAATCATATGCGAAGCTTTTCTTGGTGGTAAATCGGAGGTCTGTTTGCAATTCTCTGCGAGTGTTTTTCTCAGAGGCAATAAATGAAAGAAATATGTCTTTTTAAATTTTATAAAACTCAGAGAAATGGTTTTAAACAGCTTTTCTTCACCTCCTATAATTATTTATTTTCAAACAGTCCTTCAGGGTAATGTTCCGTTTTCTTATTTCACACTCCTTTTTCTCATAAATGAACCATCACTTCAATAAATCATTATGAAAACAGAGACTAACACAAACCCTGAAAGGTTGAAAGATTTATGTAACACATTTATGTTTTCCATTTTCTCATTCTGGTACTCTGCTGCTAAAGCTAAGCTAATAAAAGCTGCTATTAATATTTCTTGTTGCCTAGCAACTGCAGAGAGGGAGTAATAGCTATAGCTAGAAAAATAGATGACCGATAAGGAAAAATTCAATTCTTTTATTATCTCAAGGGAAAATGGGCTTTTACTGGAACATTATGATGTACGAGTGCGAAGTTGAATGCAAAGGATTTTTCAGGTTGTTTTTCTGTTTTTAATGAACATTATTTTACTTTTGCTAAACTCTCTTAAGTTGCCCCCACCCCCTTTCTCAGGCTTAATTGAATAGCCCTCACTAATGTTCTTGTTGTAATGAATTTGGCATTTTCATTTGGAAGCTTTTTTGGTATTTTTAAATCCTAAGGGGGGGGGGTGCACATTCACTGGGTTCATTATATTTTTCTCCAGGCTGATATTTGCAAGATGACACCCAATTGCTGTTATGTCTTTTAAAATTTTATGCGCGCGCGCGCACACACACGCACGCACACGCACACACACACAGAGGCTCTTAATGCAAAGAAGAGGCAATCTATCTCCAGTAGCCTGTGCAGCCAGCTAATGTCTGGCAGAGAGTGTCTGTTTACACAACAAAGGCAATAGATTGAACTGAGTGTTCACATAATGACCTAATCAGATAACAACAGGGATTGGAGAACATATCCTCGTCATTAAGTGGCGCACACCTGTATGTATATAACCCTGATTCCCAGCTGCAGGAATACATGATACAAGAAAGCTACTTTTCAATTCTTTGCTCTTTATTTGTTTGTGTTTGTGTCTTTTGAAAAAAGATTATTTTAGTAAAATCACTTCTTTGATAGGTGCTTTGGGATACATCAAACCTTGATAGATGCTTTAGGATACAAGATTTGGGGCCTATATTCATGTGTCTGTATATACTTCGGTTTAGCCTGACATATGTTTAAAAATATCATCATTTTTACCTATGTTTGTTCATTATTGAGCCATAACAAATAAGAGTGGTGCAAACTTCAAAAATTCACAGAACTCTTCCATTGGCAATTGTGCACATGCACCTTGAGTTCAGATTCAGCGTTGGAAAGGGGGAACGGTGCATGACTTGGAGCCAGAGCACTTGCTTTACATGCAGAAGGCTCTACATTCTATCTGTGGCATTTCTGGAGATGGTAGAGAAAGATCACATTCTGAAAACATATCCTATAAAATATCTCCATCAGTGCTGGCTCCAGGAGCAGTGGGTCCCAATGTAAAGCATGTTTGTGGAGCCCCTACTCAATGGGACAAGCAGCTGCAGAGCCCAGGGCTGATGGTGTCACACAAGAAGCTTGGCACCCAGAAGTAGGTGATATGATAATGTTACTGTCCACTGCTTCCAGGAGGCCTGATTTTGAACCAGTCACATCCAGGGGTGGGCAGGAGGGCCCATGCAGAGATGTTCCACTTGCTGCTCAGGCCTCATAAGCATTGGCTGCAGAGCTAGTTGCTGGCTACAGCACTGGGCACTCTACTTGCTGCCCTAGCATGGGGCCCTTTCATGCATGGAACCCAGTTCAGTGAAATTGACTAAGGCTAACCCTGATCTCCATTACATTATAAGAAAGTTCAATCCAAGATGAGTTGCTCACTCCAGGTGTTTTGTATTGTTCTGCAAATGACTTGTTCCACATTTTGTACCGTTACAAACTCCATAAGTGATCTCTCTTTATGGATGCTACTCATGTAATGCATCCTATTAATTCTAAGGAAAAAGTTTTCATTTCACGGATGCCACTGTTGTGATTGCTGTGGAACTAACAGCCTAATCCTAAGCTTCCCAGTGTCCAAAGGAGCAGCGGCACCGAAATGGCTACTGCTGCTTTCTGTGGGTGCCGTAACAGCCACGGGAGTCTCCTTGGGGGAATGGGACATTCGTCTCACTAGGTAAGGGCACAGGCCCCGCAATGGCTCTCCTCCAGTCTAGGCAGACTATTTTGCCGGCGCAGACTGGAGGAACTTCATGTTGGGCTTTTCAGCCTGACACAAAGCACAGGATCTGGCAGACCCCCTCCCTGCCCAGTTCCGCCCCCACCTCGTCCTCTTCCTTCCCTCCCCCACCCCAGAACACCTCCGACAAACCTTACCGTGCCTGGAGCTGTTCCTTTGTTTTGGGTGGTGTCCGGCCACTGCTGGCTCAGCAGTGACTGGCGTGGGTTAGTGCCAGCAGGCCCTGCATGGAGGGTGCCATAAATGTCCTTTACAGACGTTTACGACACCAGGTGCCAGTGGTATGCTCATACCGCTGGCACTGAAGAGCTCAGGATTGGGCTCTAAGATCTCTCCCAAATCTCAAAGCTATCCATCTGAACATAATAGTATATATTAGGGACAAAAACATTAGCTGAGTGTTTTTCTGAGTCCCTTGTTTTTGCATAAATGATTATGTTGCCCACAAGTGGTAGGATGTGATTGTTCCTGTTGAATAGGATCCTTGTTCATAGAATTCCATGTATTTGTTGTCAGATGTTGCTCCCAGAAACCACAAAGATGACATCATATTACATCATTGCAAAACTTGGGGAAAATATGCAACAATATTGTGGACTAGAGGATCCAGTTTTATCTTCAATTGTTTGGATCATGATTACTGATAGCCCCCTAGAAATTTATCAGTCATGTCAGCCAGGAAGTAGGTTCCACTTTCTGCTCACCGCTTTCCTAGAGGCTACTGTCATAATTGATAACCATTGTACATTGCAAACAAAAAAAACCTATATCTTAAGCTAAGGACAAGATCTGAAACTTCTTGAACTTGCCCTCTGTCTTCTGAACTTACTCTACTTTGTGTGGCCTGCTCCTGACCTAATACATAACCTATTTCATAATCTGGAATTTCATAATTTTATAATACATAATCTGGAAAGTGTGCAGAGAGTCTTATACACAGTATGTGGATTCTCCTTTGGCTGCAAGGTTCTGTAAATTAAAATGGTCCTCTAGTACTGAAAGAAATAGGATATTTCTGATCCCCTCCTAAAACCACACTCAGCCACAGGGATCTACCATTAGAACAAACTAGCAAGATTTTGTGGGTTTCCTTCTTCCCAGATCACAGGTTGGGGTGATGGAAGTACTAGAGTTGCAGATATTGTCACAAAGTCAGTGCGAATCAGTGAGGGTTCTCTGCTGTGGGGCATTTAATCCACCTGCATGATTGCTTGTAGGGAGCAAACAGATCCATTTGCCTAAGAATCCTACCTTCAAAAGTTGGAATGATCTTAGATATCCTGATCTTAGAATCCTACCTTCAAAAGTTGGAATGATCTTAGATATCCTGATTAGATATCTCCCCCGCCCCCCGGATGTTGGTGGACCGCCCCAGAATTTGAACGTCATGGTGGTAGAAGATAAAATCTTTGGCTACATTCCAAATGTATTCAGAATTTGATTCCAAGCTGATAGAATTTGTGTTACAAGGTTAATGTTTCTCTGTAATCCTTCCATGATTACTTATTAAACACACTCTCATGTGGCAAATCAAGATTCAGCTATGGGAAACATATCAATTTAGAATGGATTCTTTTCTCATGGTTATATCATACTTTCACCACATGATGGTGCACTCATAAAAATGAATCATATCACAAGAATTCTAGGGCAACATGATCTTCCCTTGTAAAAAATGACAGCCTTATATGCAAAGTGTGCACATAAAACAGCCTTATGTGCAAAGAGTGCACAGGATTATTCAGTAAAAAAAATTGATTTGCTGAGGTTACTGATGGTAGTTCTACCCCTTTTCCAATCTTATGGCCTCTCCAGTCACTAAGAACACAATCCTTTGCTTGGCTAATCAGAAGTCCCATTATCTTCAATGGGGCTTACTCCCCAGAAAGTGTGCATAGGATTGGGATTTCTTCATTCCATCCAGTAGGACCATCAATGTGCATGGTTCTAGCTCCATGTGAATGATAGCTGAATAGCTTCCTTGGGGCATACACCTTCATATAGACAGATGTTCTTAATGGTACATCTGAATTCTGCCTAATGCTACAACATATATTCACATTCAAACATTATCAGTGAGAAGTGAGCTTTCAAGCCCCTTAACAGGGCTTAACCCCCCCCCCATCTTAACAGTCTTTCACAATTTTTTTCACTTTTTCCACAGTTCCAAAACATTGCATTTTCCTTTATCTTTTTAGGATTTTAAGCTTCTGTTCTGTATTATCCCAATCAATCAGGAACCTTGTAGTGAATGGGATGAGGGTTGCAGTACCCTGTTGCAATTTGATTTTGCGGCCTGATTATGTCACTGGAGGGCAAAGGAAGCCCTTAGCCCATCTTTGCTCTGAATGGAGGAAAGGAGAGGGAGCACATCTCCAAAGTCTCCTGTTTTGCCACACTGTGTTTTTAGTTTCATGCCTGCCAGTGTTTTGTGGCAATTTCCCTTTGAAAGGGAAGACTTTCCCTTTCCCTTCCATGTGATTAGTTGCAGCAGAATGTAGATCTTCTGCCACAAATAGTCAAATATTGGGGTATATTGAAAACCATCAGATTAAAATCATCAAAGGATGTGCACAAGTGTATATACCGTATGAGATATATTCACAACTAGGATGTGGGGAAGGAAGCATCAATCCAGTTGTCTTGGCAACAGGCATGCATTTTCTCTTCCCTTGACATGTGCCCCGTAGTGAACACTTATGTATCCTTTTGAACAGCAGTGTGGAAAAATCCCTGAAAATGGAGGAGGTTTGTTTTCGGTGCGGTGGAGGTAAAAGAGTTTGCAAAAAGCTGTCCCCCTCTTTGGCTCAGCACTTCTAGCTCTATCACAACGATGAGGATGGTGAAAATGAACATTCTGCATAATCTGTCCTGATACGTTGCCCCCTCTGTCTCTTGTAGAGTTGCACAATTGGGATGCAAAGGGGTGCCATATGTCTGGCAAATTAGCGTCTTCTCTTCGGCAGGGTTGATGGATGCCACCTGAGGATTGCCGCCATCATTCTTTTCAGTCTCCCATCATACATGAATCACACCAAGCCACTAATCATTCTGGTTGCTCTTCTCTCCCATTTTTCTTGCCTGGCATTCCTGTTCTGGTCTCCTGCACTAAAAACAGGGTTCCCACATATGGTTTGATCAGAGCCAACGAATCACTGTGGAGTGCTGTGAATGTAGATCTTGTTGCCTGGTGCTTCCTCTACAGAACGCATGTCAAGTGGAACAATCATTCTAGTTTGCATTGTGCTTGTCATTTCACGCCATTAGGCATTTGCAAAACAATGTGGTTCTTTTTTTTTGGTAGCAGTTTAAAATATTACTGATTATAAATGCAAAATGTCTTTGGAGCAATAATCAGAGCCGTAAATAAGCTGTTTGTCTAACACCAATAAGGAGGTTCGTTGAGAACAGCAGCATGTATGTATTAGTAGTGTAATTAAAATATCAATTACGCTGTGTTGACAGTTTGCCAAATAAGCTGGCTTTTGTGCACAGTAAACTTAATCACTCCTAAATCTGCTCAGAAGTCACGATGCAATCCTGGGAAGCTGAACTGGTACAAGATAATAATAGCATTTGTTAAGGCACATTTCCAGTATAATTCTCTGTAATAGCTCTGCACTCCAAGTGCACGTTGGGTATTGTGTTCTGAAAATTATTTTTTAATGTACGCTTTGTTCTGCTGAAAGACGTCACTTAATCTTGGCAAAAGGAGCCCCCAAGATTTATTTTAGTCATCCTTTTTTTGTCTCCCACATCAGGTTGATAATAACAATCTTACTTTCTGTGAACTGTGTTTATGTTGGATTTTAAATTTGGGGTTCCATAAAAAGTTGAGATACAAATGAAAGCTGATATGAATTAGAAGGACTGTAGCAAATAAAATCTATGTACTGCTACGGCAGGGGAAATAAATGCAACATGAAGAAGTTTGGGAAGAACTGCATAAAAGTTGATCAAAAATGTGCCCAGTAAATATGTTTGGGGTATATGGAAAACCATCTGGTTAAAACCATCTGGTTAAAAACAAAAGAAAATATTTCTTTACTCAGTTTGTGGTTGGTCTATGGAACTCCTTACCACAGGATGTGGTGATGGCGTCTGGCCTGGATGCCTTTAAAAGGGGATTGGACAAGTTTCTGGAGGAAAAAATCCATTACGGGTTACAAGCCATGATGTGTATGTGCAACCTCCTGATTTTAGAAATGGGCTATGTCAGGTGCAAGGGAGGGCACCAGGATGCAGGTCTCTTGTTATCTGGTGTGCTCCCTGGGGCATTTGGTTGGTCGCTGTGAGATACAGGAAGCTGGACTAGATAGGCCTATGGCCTGATCCAGTGGGGCTGTTCTTATGTTCTTATGCAAGGATATGCATATGTGCATATAATGCGTGAGATAGTAATTGGCAACCTTCAGTCTTGAAAGACTATGGTATCGCGCTCCGAATGGTGGTTCTGGAACAGCGTCTAGTGTGGTTGAAAAGGCCGATTCGGGAGTGACAATCCCTTCCACACTGGGAGCAAGTGCAGTCTGTCCCTGGTGTGTCTCCCTGGCTATGGGCCTTCCTTCTTTGCCTCTTTGCCTCAGTCTGTTGGCCAAGTGTCTCTTCAAACTGGGAAAGGCCATGCTGCACAGTCTGCCTCCAAGCGTGAGATATGTCATGTGTAAAGATGTATATGCATGTGTTACGTAAATTTAAATACGTAAATCAGAACAGTTTTTGCATCTGTAAATGTAAGCCTGTATGATATCTATAATAATGTGGAATCAACTTGGTTCAATAGTGTTGAGACTGCAGCTAGCCTAACATGCTAATCTGGGCAGAAGTATCTTTGTAATGCCTTCATTCAAAACCAACAAGATTTCCATAGGTGCCTCCACTTTTGAATCTAAAAAGGTTGCTTCATACATGAAGCTGGATTAGATCCAGCAGGGCTCTTATATTCTTATGAAACAGTGACATTGGATCTTGACATCTAATACTAGGGATGGGCAGCCCACTGCCCACTGCCCATTGCCCACTGAAGTAAGTGGTGCCAAAACAGCTACTGCTGTATCCATTGAGTGCTGGGAAGCTGCCAGGAGTCTCCTTGGGGGAAGGGGAAAGCCCCAAGCCCCACAGTGGAGCTTCTCAAGTCTTCACCAGCTGTTTAGCTGGTGCAAACTTGAGATACTCTGTGTGGGGCTTTTCAGCCCATGTCCTCCCACACTCAGAATGCTTTATAAGGCATTAAAATGTCACTTCTAGTTTCCCTCCGGAAATTGGAATCGGCTACTCTGAGCGATGTGGGCTTCATAAAATCACAGTTCCCCTCACCTATGGGGGCTTCGGGTTGTGGAAAGAGGGATCGATGGCAGACCATCGTATATGTGGTCCATCGCTGATCGTAATGTCGCTGATCATAATGTTGTAATGCCAAGAGGCTGGTGCTGTATCCAGCGCAGGATAGGTGCCCAAAGCGACTCAGCCAGAAGTAAGGGGAAACTTTTCCCCTTACCCCTGGGTAAGCCACCCTTGCACCTATGGGTCTCCTTGGACTTGCATCACCTCCTGAGGTGGCACAAGTCCGAGGAGAGCAGAGTGGCTTGAAGCCGCTCCGAGCTCCCCGGGAATGGGGATTGGGATCCAGCATAACTGGCAGGTCCCAGCTCTGCCTCCTGCTCCCTGCCCACCCGCCCCAGGGCCTCCCACCCTCCCTCCGCCCCAGAACACCTCTCGCCTGCTTCCTCCCCACCCACCCCAGAGCCTTGCGTTGGTCCAGCTCAGCCAACACAAGGCTTGGTGCCTCCATTGGTGCAGACACAAGGCTCAGTGCCTCCATTGGCATCCTCCACAGGCCAGCGCATCTCTGCATGCTGGCCTTGCCAACTCCTGAGGAGGCGCAAACGTGCCTTATGGCACATTTGCGACCCTCCTGAGTTGGCACAAGGGACAACTCAGGATTGTGCCGCGTGTGACGTTCACCAGTATATGGTTCCATTATAGTGATGTGGACTTCTCTACAATGTGGCATGAAATGTTGAAACCTGTATGCTTAGTTCTTCCCTATAATCTGAAGGGCAGGACTGCAGGGCAGGGGAAGAACCAACAGCATCACCCGGAATGGGCGTGAAGCTTCCATTCCCATGTTGCTATTTGCTGGTAGTCAGTAAATGATCATGTAGGGGTGAAGTATAATAAAATATTTGTTTTAATGTTTTGCGGGTTGGTTCCTTGACCAGCCACCAAATGTTAATGATCTTTTGAATAATCTCAAACAATGTTGATGATGTGGTTACTTATATATCAACAATGTTAGAACTCCTGTTAGTTCTGATTGAGTGAAACGCGACCAGTGGGCATTTTGTGTTGAACAAGTTTTTGAAAGTATGCGGTCTTTTAACAATGTTTCACAAAGACTAAGAGGATGTTGTTTTCTTTTTTCCAAAATATTGCCACACACTTATTACACTGGATGATCTTTGAATAAAAGACGAAAAAGTGCATTCTTGGGTTGTTGTTTTTTTGCCTGCGAACATGTTGCAGTTGGTATTTAATTGTTTCAGCTGAAGATTATTCATGCCTTTACTTGACATTGCCAAGTCTTAGCACCTCTTCTACTTGGATCCAGCCATAAATAATGTAATTGTAGTTTTTCAGCTCAAAAGTTGTGCTTCAACAGCTTCTAGAACTTGTTTTAATGGAAATTTATGCAGAAATAACACTGCTTTTTTGAAAACATTTTGCATAAATATCTCTACTACTAAAAAGTGAAAAAAAAATTCCATTCATTTATGTATGGCACAGGATGGAGGAGCAGACTGAGTACCATCCCTTTGAATCTGCTGCTAAGATGCACTTCGGGCAAATGAGCTCAAAGGAATGGAAATTTCCTTCTCTTTGTTTCAGGTATAGAGGTTATGATGACTACACAGAGATGTAGGTGTATGTGCATTGAATAAGCCTTTTTTATTTAAATGTGAACCATTTTAGAGGCAAATAACAGATAGTGCTTACAATAAAAAATAATAGGCTGTAAAATGCTTTTTTATGTAATGAGTTATTCAAAGGACTCCACGAGCAACTGTGTACTGGAAAAAAAAATCGAGGTGTTCTAAAAAAAAAAGGGAAAGCAAAGATTCTTCCATTCAATAAACAGAAAAAATAGTATGCTGACCCTTTTTTTATTAGTTTTGCATTTATCTGAGTGAGAACTTCAGTGGGGGGCAAATAAGAATTAGGTTAGCTGGAGAGAGAAGAATAGGATCAAGTGTCCTGTTTCTTTTCAGGGGGAAAATGTTCTCACATCTTTAATGTGCGCATGCAAATAATTGCCAACACTCTCTACTTTAATTTGCTGCCCAGCTGCTGTTGTGGAATCCACATGCCCTTCAAAGAAGGTTGGACTCCACTCTCTTATAAGATGGCATACATTTTCAAAAAAATATTCTTTGGTATGAATCTGTGAGACACAGAGAAATGGATTAAACCTTAAATGAGTTGGAAAAGAAAAGGACATTAAAGCAACCATCTTAAATATATTTTTGAAAATCTGCTTCAGTGTCTTCTTGAATGGTAAGAGAAGACATCCTTGGAAAGATGGAGAAGTAGAGGATAAGAAAAATATATTCCATATGCAACACTTACAGCAAGCCAGCCAGCAATGAAATGCATCCAAATGTCTTTCTGTGGCCTGCTGCTTATAAAGGTTAATGCCGTCCTGTATTTTGTGGCTCAGCTCTACAGAATCCCATTACTAACCTTCCTTTTACGCCTTGGACATTGTTTGGCTTGTCATTGAGAAGGGAAGAAAGGTATTGCTGCAATTCTTCAACATCCATAAAAATTGTCGGTGTCATACTTCTCACTTATCTCTCAGTGCAGTGGGCATTTCTCATTATAGAAGGAGACTGTCCTGCAACCTGCTCAAGCCAGCTGTTATACACCTTTGGTGTCGTTAGAGATCAACAGTTCTCACCAACATCCCTTCATTGCGTCCATAGTTGCTGCCTGCAAGCCAGGCCATTGTGGAAGTGGTCAAAAGGTTAGCATGTGGATGGATCCCTTTGCCCTCACATCTGCACACTGTGCCTTGTACTGGACTGCAATCTGATATAAAGGCTACCGCTTTGGGTTCAGAGTTCCGTACTGTCTGTGAAAGGAATTCTTTGCAGTATTAAGCATCATGTCACAGTTACATCACTTGATAATTCTGTGATCTTGTGAACATTCATTCCATGTTACTGCAGTATTATGTTGTAGGCTATATATCCCTTTATTTCTAATGAAGAGGTGTGGGAGGTTTTTTTTCTTTTGTTCCAAAACCATGTATTTGTTCTTGAACATTTTGATCCCCAAAATGGGGTCTCCTGGTGAGTGGGATCCAATTTTCAGAAATTCTGTGGCTAGTGATTTTGATCCATTTCTGGTTTTTTGCCGAAAACTTGAAGAGGGTCAGAATTGCTATCTACAGCATTTCTAGGGTGTGGGGAGGCCTGCAGATAAGTCTGCGGGCTCCCCACACTCTCTAGAGGACAAGAGGGACCCCCTGTGTTTAAAAAGGCTTCCCCTCCTGTGCCACTATGATTGCAGGAGCACTGGTGCCACTGTCAATGTAGCCCTGCCCCTTAAGGGTAGTGACCGGACTTCCCTGACTGGGGCCTTCCTGGCTGGGGCAGTTGGGGAAGCTCCGGTCTAAACTGTATGGACAAATTCTGGAGGTTGCACCACTAGTTTATTCTGCTGCTGACCTGAAATATTTGACCCCAAAACGTTTAACAACATTTCAGTGATTGGAACGGGTGGTTCAAGAGGAGTTGGCAACACTATATGGGGGGCACTAACACCAATTCACCAATTTTTCATCTGTAGTGCACTGGCATTATCTTTGTTACGACTGAAAAAGCTGCCACTAATGTTGGCAGCAGTATTGGATACATTGCTTATCTCCTTGGAACTTTGGGCTGAAAGCTTTATATGGCAACAGATTACAACTAATTCTGAACCTCTTTCAAATGTTCTGTTTTTTAAAAATATTTTTATTTCACCTTCTAAGCAAAGGTGATCTCTAAAGTGGCAGCCCTAAATCTCTTCAGCTTGGGAGCCAATGGGAAAGATGTCCATGACTCAGTAGTAGGTTCTGTTCCATCATTAGATGATCATTTGATTAAATCTCTCTGAATTGAGCTTGTCCTTGCCTAATTCCCTTTGAATATATGAAATAGGGAGGAAACCATAAGGCCCCAAAGAGCTGTTTTCAAAGGAGAATTTTCATCCACTGCATACAGTTTTGTGCATGCCATATCCTTGATCGAATGTGCACCCGTATGCCAGTCCTATCAGGGGTATTTTTTTTTTTTTACATTCAAGTGGATTTCCACTGTGATAGAAAACAGATGTGATTGTGCCTTTACAAATCAGAGGATGAGTTCAGAGATCCCTTTAAACGTTTGGACTGCATTGTCTATAATGGTTGACAGGAGCTGGAATTTTCTTGAGTGACAGTTTTCCTCATTCTCTTCTGTTTTGCTTTTCCAGTGAAGTAGAAAAGTCACACAGAGTACAATGAATTTAGTTCACTCAGTCAGCAAGAGCTGAGCCCTGCTGCTTTATCCTGCATGATTCAGATTTGAGGTTTGCTGCCACGCAGTAACCGCTAAATTTTCATGTTGATTTTGCTTATCATCTATGTATGACTGAAATTTTTTTAGTTATTACAGCCAGGCCTTGGCTCTGTCATGCTCAGAAGGCATTCGGAGAATGATTTTGCTCTCTGCAGGGGGTGTGCATGTCAAGAGAGTGGAAGACTAATACTGAAATCCAAAAAGGCAGATCGTTTTGTGACCTATATTTTAGTGAAGCTGTGAGGTCCTCATATTTGTGTGTGGCTCAAGTGGTATCTCTCTGCTTCAGACAGAGATGATTTGTGTTGTTGTGGAGGGGTAAACAGTGTCTTTGCAGTTGTTCAGCCTCATAGCTGTATAAGTAAGGTTAATTGAATAGGCATCTAATAGGCGAAGAACTTGTATAGTCGTTAGAATTGTGCTGGTATACGGCCAATCTACATAAATTCTGGAGTTTTCCAGTGATAATCTTTGTGGAGGAGTTAATTTAAAACATTGGATTTGGGAAGACTGCTCTGAATATTATCCTGCTGTGATTCCTTTTTAGCAGAAAAAATGAGGGGAAGTGGGCCATGGCCCAGTGTAGATCACCTGCCTTGCATGCAGAAGAACCTAGGTTCAAACCTTGGCATCTGCAGGTTGGGCTGGAAAATACTCTTGTTGGAGAGACACTACTAGAGAGGAAATACTCTTGATACTCTTGAACACTAGAGGAAAATACTCTTGATCTGAAGAGATCATACTGACTTAGGTGGACCAATGACCTGACTCAGTACAGGCCCATTTCACATATTCAGGTATAAATTTTCCCCCAAAATGCTTTAGTTGTGAGACTGTTTACATGTTTTAATCTTGTTCGGTTTTATTGTTCCCTGTTGTCCTCTGGTTATTGCTGTTGCTGTATCATTGAAAAAGAGAAACTTTTCAGTGCTGCTTAAAATGTTCACCAACAATGGTGAATACTTTGAGTCAGCCTAAAACCTGCTTATGAATAGAGGGTTTTGAAATAGGAGCTTGAACTGCACATGTTAAGTAAGACAAAACATATATAAATTGGTTGGCAGGCAGAGTGTTTTGGAGTATACTGTGGGGTATATAGTGTTTTCAGGAACAGGGGTGCATGATCCCGAAGAGGAAGAGGAATAATAATAATAATAATAATAATAATAATAATAATACATGTATTTATATACTGCCTTCCTTGGTCGTCAGATTTCTCCTCAGACTTTATTCAAGGCAGTTTACATGGGCAGGCTGTTCTAAATCCCTGTAGGGATTTTTACAATCGAAGAAAGGTTCTATCTTTCAAGAACCACAACATTTCAGATGGATCTTTTTGATCTGATATCGCATTCTGGCCTCCGATTTCCTCCCACGCAAGCTGACAAGCAGCTCCTTCATCTCTCACATGGAGGGCAGCCAAGACGCTTCTTCGATCACACCAACGAGCAGGTGGAATAACTCAGCTCAGTATGTCAGCTGCTTCAAGGTATCACCATTCACGGTGCCGATGGCCTCAAACTGGCGACCTGTGGATGTTATCTTCAGGCAAACGGAGGCTCTACCCTCTAGACCAGACCTCGTGCCCAGACCAGACCTCCTGCCCAGACCAGAATGCTTTCATGGTGATTGTAAGAGACGTTCCAAGAAAGAAAGAAGGAAAGAAAGGTCCTGTTCATCTCTGTCACCATGAAATGGAAGGTGCATATACATGCCCACTTTTCACTGATATCAGAGCAGTTAGAGATATGAAGGTCAAAAGTTATCTTCTTGTTAAATTGGCATATACACCAAGTTGGGGTAATGTGCCCCATTCAGGAAAGAACTATCTGCAAACTACTGTAGGATACTCATCTATAAGTTGAGAAATTTCTGCCAATAAGTGTAAATAATCTCCTTGCCTTATCTCCAGGTCACTAGGGTCAGGGTTGTTCAGGCAGCTAGGAGAAACCCAGAAGAGAGACTCGTCTAAAATCAGACAAAATTATAGTCAGACACCCCCCTAATTTTAAACCCCTGACCTATCCAAGGTCATAGAAAATTCCATGATTTAGGCTCAAAACCTGTCGTTGACCTCTGTGAGATCTATACTCATGTATCTGTGGTACTTGTATGTCCAAGCTAATCTCCTTCTTGCATTTTTTAAAAATTGATTGATTGTGCCTCCCTGTCTAATGTTTCCTTCTTCACAAACAATACCAGCATCCAAAGTCATATTCTTCTGGCTTTTCTTATGCCGGAGGAGCTAGATGTTTATGCTGGTGAAGGTCAAGGTTCAGTAAAATGTTTGCTGCCATCCTGCAAGCCCAAAGGAGTTATCACAATCTCACCTTGAGCTGGTAAATACTAGCTGGGTATGAGTGAGTTGTGTGTTTGCATGAAGCATTTCAAGGGAAATGTCTTATCAATGCCTATAATTTCATGATGCAGAGGTGTAGGATCTGCTTTATATTGTGACCTACCCCTTAACAAAAGGCTGTATTCTGCAGATTGTCAGCTTATATTGCTGTAATGCCTGCTAGAGACCATAAACCTTGATTGAGAGCCAAGAGGAGAAACCATAAAACATGCCAGCAGGTATCATTAAATCAACACCCTATGGATTGCGTTTGTTGCTTATTAACTTGGGGTGGAGAAGGACAAAGGTTCCTGAATTTGCATTAACCCCAAGAAGCTGAACATGGCATTAAAGAGGCAACATTAGTACTTGCCCAAACAGAGCTAATCATTTACAGAATGGCAGTAGAATATCCATCATCTTTTTAGATTTATTGGCAGGGTTTTGGCAGATTTGGGTATGCTTAGAAGATGCCAAGATTTGTGTTTTCAGTGCACTCTTTGGCAGAAAAGGAGTTTGGAAATTGCAATTGGCGTATGTTAGCTCAAGAAAAATTTCACAGCACACTATCCTTGGTGCTGGGAAAAAAACCACAAGTAAGAGGGATAAATTAATGATGTTGTCATCTCAATCAGCCTCCTTGTTAAGTACACTTATTTACAGCACATCACATAACATGTCAGATAACTGCTTAGGACCGACATGTATCATATTGTCAATAATTCCACTTCTAGAATCAAGGATGCAGGTGAATAGCTTCATATATAAATAGAGTTTGGAGTCTGAAAGATACATCGAATTGTGTTGGTGAACTTACACCCAACAATGTATGAAATAACTCAGCTATGGCAGCTCCATCTTAATAAGTCAAGATCGTAGACATGGAAGAACATTTAAATCAGAAATGTATGGAAGACCATTGCCATAGTTCTCCAAGCCATTGTTAGGGCTTTAGGGCCCACTCCTATTCAACTTTCCAGTGCCTATGCAACTGCAGTGTAGCTCCAAGGTAAACGAACAGACATTCCCTTACCTTGAGCAGGCCTTCATGACTATCCCTCCACTGCAGGATGCAGTGTGCATGCTATTGGCTTGGCTGCATTGGTGCTGGAAAGTTGGATGGGATTGGTCCCTTAGAGATGTAGAAATGAATGCCCATGACTAGTATTCTGCATGCTACCTACAGGAAGAGGGAAAGTTTTGCAGACTTTGGAGACATATTCATGGCAGAATAAACTTGTAGAATTACTATTCTATAAGTTTTAAGGTAAATGTGGCCTAAACACATATCATAGTGCAAAAAGGAAAGTCAAGACATACCATCAAGAATATAAGTACAGGTCCAACATACATGGATTTTTTAAACACAGATTTGACTCAACACGAATGGCCACTGCAAATGAGAAGGAATGTGCTGATCCCTGGAGAAGGGGAAAAATGCTTCCCTTTAAAATCACAGTTTAAAAAACTGCTTTTCTCACTGTTGTAGAGAGACAATCACGCAAGCGATTACAGGTATAACCTAATTATCCATGGATTTTTCACCCATGGAAAAATACATGGATTTTTCTATCTTAACTCAATGAGAAGGTTCTTTAAATTAAAGGAAAACATTTAACAATAGCCTCATTAATTCGAGAGAGGACAATCCATCAATCATTTTCTCTCCAGACGCTTAGAATGGCTTCACTCAAAGCGATCCCTCCCTTTCCCCTGAGCATGTGAAAGAAAGATAATCACTTTGCCCTCGGTGAAGGGAAAGATCGCTGGCTTGAAGTGAAGCCTTTCTAAGCACCTGGAGAGAGACTAATGGATGAATTGTCTGCTTAACGACTCTGTCTTACATCACAAAGGTCAGCAAGGCTGTTTTTAAATCGCCCAGCAAAGGGTCATTGTTTTTAAAATGAATTTGCTTTAATGCGATTTTTGCCAGTTCTGGGAATGGAACCCTTGCAAATAATGAGACTCAACCTGTACTGTTTTTGAAAGCTTAAAAATTAAGCAAAATACCTTATTAGAACTGTTGGCATATTTATGCTCGGTGCAGAGCGTGTTATAACCGTGGAAATCACTTCTGCTATCATAAAATGGCTGCTGATTGAGCACATAGTGCTCCATTGGCAGCCATTCTGTGAGCACAGCCGCAGGAGGCAGCAGCACTGCAGCCTCGCCTCCAGAACCCATCACACATGCCAGACCAGGTAAAGCAGCAGTGGGGCGAGAAGGAGCAGGCCAGGGGCAAAACTGGGCAAGGAGGGGGAAGGAACAGCGTGGGGAGGGTTGAATCTGGTGGAAGTGAAAGCCTATCTCTTCGCTCTCCTCACAGAAATGCTACCAAATGAGGTGGTGTATGGCCGAAGAGACCTATAGGTTGCTACTTACCTCCAATCCCCAATCCACATTGGATACATGCCTTTTCAGTGTGTCTGCATTGGCAATTGGGTAGAGGATAGGCTGTCCAGGCCCAATCCTTTGCTTCCTGGCACCTGCAGGAGCAGTGGTGCCAAAGCGGCTACCGCTGTATTCAGCAAGCAGTGGGAAGCCATGGGGATTCTCTCTGAAGGAAAGGGAAAGCCTTACAATGGGGCTTCTCATGTCCTCCCCAGCTATTTTACCAGCACAGACTTGAGAAATTCCGTGTTGGGCTTCTCAGCCCAGCACGAAGTTCAGGATACGGAAGAGCAGAGCTCCACTGGTCTCCCCCTCCTGCCCCAGTTCATCCCCCACCCTGCCCTCATTCCGCCCTCCCCCCCCCCACCCAGAGGCCGCACCCAGTGTTTTCACTTACCCCCAGTGGCGGCATATTCTCTTCCTGCCGGTGCTGAGTGTGGCACCCTGAGTGTGTGCTCCCTACTCTCCTGGTGCCATAAACGTGCTTTACAGCATGTTTTTGGCACCCAATGGCAGTGCTAGGGCTCAACACCAGCACCAGGAAGGGTTCAGGATTGGACCCTCAGGGCTCAATCCTATCCAACTTTCCAGCACCTTTGCAGTTGCAGTGCAGCCCCAAGATAAGGGAACGTTCTCTGACCTTCAGGAGACCTCCGTGACTATCCCTCCACCACAGATTGCATCGCATACCTCATTGGCATGGCTGTATCAGCACTGGAAAGTTGGATAGGAATGGGCCCTTAGGCTGCAATCCTAACCACATTGACTTGGAGTAAGCCCCATTGACTATAATTGTACTTAGACTTCTGAGTAGACAGGCCTAGGATTGGGCTCCCAGTCTCCAGAAGCTTTGATTGGGTACCCCCCTCCTCCCTCTGAGGCCTCAAAGGGTGTTTTCAGCTGTGAAATTTCTTTCTCAGAGGAGCTTGACTGACACTTATGCTGTTATTTTTCCAGGGCTAGACAAAGACCTTTTTATTTACCCAGGCCTTTTAACATTTCCATTGTGTTGCTATTTTTAATTGCTTTGAACACTGGATTTATTTTATGCTTTTACTTATAAATCTCCTTCAGAAATGTGTAGAAAGGCAGTATATCAATAAAATTATTTGATTGATTGATTGATTGATTGATTGATTGATTGATTGATTGATTGATTGATTGATTATAGCAGTCAAGAGCCTGTCTTCCATTTGTTGATAAACAAAAGAGGAGGTAGCCATAAGGAAGTAGAGAATCAGCAGTAATGCATGCCATAAGAAAAGAATTGAGAATCTAACCCCAGTGTAACTTCTTAAGGTTCCTATGTCCATATTCCCAAATATATGCAAACATTTATTATTCAATTATTTTGCAAATGAATTTTAGGTTTTTTCAAGGAGTTCTGAGGTATAGTGGTAGCGCCGTAGGGATGCTTGAAAAGAAAAATACAGGATGCCATAAAATAAATAAGGTAGAGACACTGATGGAAAGTTATATGTGGAAAGTGTCTGAAATAGAAAGCTGGATAGAAAGAATAAAACACATGCAGTTATGGGACCAAAAATCCCATTCCATTGAAGTAAAACCGAATTGACTTTCTTCATTTTTCCTTTTGGTTTGGGAGAAAGTGTGACCATCATGTTAGGAAGAGTCTTGTTCCTGTGCTTATCATGCATTTTAGTTCTTGTGCGTCTCAAAATTTTGTGATGATGGCAGAAAACGATACAGGACCCAATCCTGTGCAGGGCGCACCAGCTCAGCGCTGGTGCACACTGTTGCAAACGTGCCGTAAGGCACACCTGCAATCCTCCGCGCTGGTGGAGCGCTGTTGCTAGCCCAGCACTGGCTGGTACTGGGCTAGTGCCAGTAGTGCATCAGAGCTTCACCCTCGGCAGTTACACAGACTGAGGTCAGTGGCAACGGAGAGGTCAGTGGGGGCATGGGAGGGGAGGCGGGGGGAGGCGTACCATGGGGAGGGAGTGGGGAGGGACTGATGGAGCTTTGGTGCACCAGATCCTGAACCTCTATGTTGGGCTGCCCACCCAACGTAGACGCTCTTCATTCTACGCCGACACTTGGGTCGCTGTATAATCGAGTAGCCCCATTGCGGGGCGACTTGCCTTACCCGGGGGAAAAGGATGAAAGTTCCCTTCTCCCGAGGAGGCAGCGGCGCCGCTGCAGCCATGCACGCCAGGCAGCTCAGGATTGGGCTACCCATATCTTGCTTTGGGACCAGGACAAATTAGGTCACGTCTGTAAATATAATAATTGGATGATAGGTAATATTTTAAGGCTTATAACTCTATAAACCAAAAGAATGGATGCAGAATATTTGTCAGTCTTTGCCATGCAGAGCAATTCTGCATGTGCCTCTCAGTAGCAGTTACAAAGGACTCTGTACATTCAAGAAAACGCAAGTTATGTGGGGGAAAAATTGTAGCCACAGGTAGAGAACATGCTTATGCATGCAGAATGCCCCAGGGTCAATGCCCAGCTTGTTCAGATAAGAAAGACCCAGAGTGCTTTTGCCTAGCTTTGACTGCCTGTTTCTGTGTCATAGGGACCTGATCTTGGTGACTCATGCTTTAGTTGCCTCACAGTTGGTTTACAGCAGTGTATCCCATGTGAGGCTCTTTGAAAACTCTTTGGAAATTTCAACTGGCACACAGCACACCTCCTTGAATGTTGAGCAATGTGAGACAATTCAATCATGTCTTTTCATTCTTGCTTCAGCTACCTTAGAGCCCAATCCTAAGGGCTCTGAGCACCGGCGCTGAGCTCCAGTGCCGGTGCTGGGTGTTACAAATGTGCCCAGATGGGGTACATTTGTTCTGGCCTGGGCAGGGCTGTGCAGGGGGGTTGGGTTGATGGGAAGGCAGATGGTGTGTTTTGGGGGGAGTTGATGGACCTTGAGGAGTATCAGGTTCAATAGGGAGGCAGAACTAAGTGGGGCAGCGCAGGCCAGATCCTTATCCCTGGCCCTAAGCGAACCAGCATTACACAGACCGCTTGGATTTGCACTCATGAAATCATGGGCACATATCTGAGTAGCCCCACAGGGCTGACTGGCTCGCAGCATGGGGTAGGGCGACAGAAATCCCCTTACTTGGAGTTGTGCTCCAGCCCACAACAACCTTGCACTGGATACAGTGCGGGCTACTTGGCCTGCCTGTTCCAGTGCAAGTTAGGTTTGTGCCTTTAATGGGATGTTTAGGCATGCCTAGTTTTGTTGGATTTC
This sequence comes from Tiliqua scincoides, assembly GCF_035046505.1. Lineage (NCBI taxonomy): Eukaryota > Metazoa > Chordata > Lepidosauria > Squamata > Scincidae > Tiliqua > Tiliqua scincoides. The sequence continues at coordinate 191,252,718 of NC_089824.1, forward strand.
TCCTTCTGGCATTGAGAATGGAGAGCACCAGATTTCTGATGGAGCGTAAGGAGGTCCACGGACAGCTGCAGCTGAAGTCGAGCTTTGCAAAAGTAGAAAATGAAGCAAATAAGGAGTAATGAGAAGCCTGCAGTCCTATAGACACTTATTCATGAGTAAGCCCTCTTATAGATGATGATAGACTTATTTCTGAATAAATCTATATAGAATTGCTCGGTAAAAAATAAAGAATGCATGGACATTTCTGAATTTTACTTCTGTCCTCATAAGTCACCCAGGCCATGGTACATGTCTTCATAGAATTATAAGCCAGCTTGTCCATGGAAAAATGAACAATTTCTGTCTGCAGAGCAATTCCATGGCAATGCTGAAATTTACCAACAGACTTTCAATCAAGCAGATGGATATGTGCTTAGACAACAGATACAAGGCATGACCAGAGGCAGTGCATGCAAACTTGGCAAGGAGGTGTCTGCATTTGTTTGAATTTGTTCAGTCAAGTAATTGAGCAAAAATATTTAAAAGGAAAGAGATACTACCAGATGCATAATTATATCATTCCTGTCACGATTACATAGACATTTATCAGCATACCTCCGTAATTTCTCAAGAAGTCTTGCAAGCAAATGTGTTTCCTTCCCCCATTTTACACATGAAATATTGAAGCACATATTGAGATAAAAGTATTTTTTTTAAAAAGCAACAATGTATGCTCAACATGTGATGAAAGGATTGTAGTGTATTTCTGCTTATCTTCAATAATCTCGAAATCATTTTGCTGTGACTGTTGTTACCCTAAAGTGCATGGTCTTTTGAGATGAAAGATTGCCATTTATTTTTTATTTTTTTTGTACAGTATCATCATGTAAAGAAGTAAACTGATTTAGGTACTATATGAAGGTATTACGTGTACAACATGTACTATTGGATTGCTCAATTAAGATTTTAGAACAGGGTTTCTCAGTGGGTCACAACCCACTTGGTGGTTCCAACCTGATTGTTGGTGGGTTGCGAAGCTTTAGCTGATAGCAGAGAAAGCACATGCATGGAGCCCTATGGAAAGTGAAACTGATCCATATCATGAGTTTACGTGGGAATAGGCAAACTTGCCTTAGTTCATGGGAAGGGTAGGCTGAGAGGAATCCGACGACACCAGAATGGCCCTGATCCGATGAATGCAGCCCCCCAAAAACACCTGAGGAGGAAGTCCCTCCCTCCAAGCTGACGAATGAATTGAGCCCTATGGAAAGTGAAACTAAGCTGCACGTCCGCATTTACTCATGAGTAAGCAAACGTGCCTTGGCTCGTGGTCAGGTCAGGCAAAGAGGAATGCAAGGCCACAGAAATGATCCTGATACGATGAAAGTGGAGCTCAACAAATGCTTCAGAAGGCAGCCCCCACCCATATAAAGAATAAAACAGAGCTGATAAGATGATTTTTTTTTCTTTTTTAAACTTGTAAAGCTCACTAGGTCCTGATAGTGATATGGTTTAAATATAAGAACTTAAACTGAACTGGACATTGGGTAGGGCTGAAAATCTTACTGATTTTTTTGTGGTATGGGGTGGTAATTGCAGGCAGGCTATTGAGAAAATTCACTTGGTAGAACAGAGCTGGCATCCCCTTATTTAACTGCTTGTTTTACTTAAATGTAATTATTTATAATTTGCTGCATGATGTTACCTTCGGCCATTACATCACTTCCAGTGGGTCCCAGACAGATTGTCATTCTAAAAATTGGGTCCCAGTGCTAAAAGTTTGAGAACCACTGCTTTAGAGGAAAATATGGTAACAGTTACTCTGGCATGTGCAGAGTGCTTTACCTGAATGTGTTAGATTCCAAGATTAGTTTAATTGTGAATAGCTCTATGTGGTCAGATTATCCAGAGACTTACTTGTCATTTTTGGGTTGCTCCTATATTTCCATGACTACTTTGATGTAGGTGGCCGTTGCACCTTAGAGAACAGTACTCGTTCACTGGGTTCGTTGGTTTATACTGGGTTAGTACTTGGCATCCTGATTCAGACATAAATGTGCTTCAATAATTGTGTACTTTGATAAGCTGAACCAGTATAGTATCAGGATCTACTACCTAGACTCCATCACCCCTTCATTTTGTTCCCATCAAAGTGGACTTTCAAAAGTGCTTGAACTGTACTGAGAACTTGTGCAATGGTGGTCTTCAAATTTTTACTAAAAATGGCTAATCCTGGCTCAACACAACTGAAATGCCAATCAACTAATTCTTTGGTTGTATTGTAGAGATAGCAGGCATGGAACTGGTACAATTAATAATCTACAGTTAACTCTGCAGTTCTAAACACTTATTTTAGCTCTCGGCTTGTGACACCAAGTCTGTACAGTGCCAAAGTAGGACTATCACTTGTCTGATATTTACTTATGGGCAGTGCTACTGGGATACCCCTTGCTAAGGTGTACTGTCACAGAAAACCTTCGCTCAAGGCAGCAAATTTGAACAAACAAGGTTCTAATGATGTCTTATTTCTGTTTGCCTGTTATGGAAATTGTGTATCTAAGGAAATGTGAACTGGAATTTGTTGCAGGTTGGACTCATTTGTCATCATCAGTATAGCTGTTAATAGCTGACATGATTTTGCTTTACAGCTTAATTTCAGTGTTGCTGTGTGTAACCTGAAACTTAAACCCTGTACCGAAATGTGTCTGAATTCAACCTCTTCATGTTTGTAGGTGAAATTGGCAGTATGGACTATATCCTAGCAAAGCCAATGTAACTGCCTTTACAAGCCAAGTTGGACCTTACGTTGTCAGCATTGCAAAATTGTCTTAAAGTACTTCCTCTTAATCAGGGTATAGAACAGTCTGTAAAATTAAGAGATTCTGGGCTGATTCTTATTTCACATGTTCTGATTTTGTCTCCAGGGAGACCAAATATTATTTGGTTCATAAACAAAACATTTATGCCAAGAGGCAATAAACAGAATCATTTTTTATTTCGGATATAAACCCATACTGAATGTATATATCATTTAATATCTGCTAGTGTTTCTTTTCAAATTATGGCATTGTGTGGCACAAGCTTGCCTAGATACCCTTTGCCAATGTTTTAATTGCCAGCTGCATTTCTGTTTACCGATTTTGGCTATACTGAGTCTTCAGAACAAAGAGGAAATATTTATATTTTACAACAGAGGAACCATCACTTATTTTAAAGCTGATTATATTCAGACAGAGCCATCTTCAAAGTTGAACCCAGAACAACTGCAGATTTCAGTGTAAATTGTATTGTGTGAATCCATCTTTCCAAGAGATTGAGAATTTTTCTCAAAGTCAGATGGAGCAAGAAGAGTTTCAGACTTGGAGCTCTGGTGATCTGTGTTCCCTTGGACTGTTTGGAGCTCTGGTGATCAAAATTCCTGCTAAGGAAGTGCATGGAGCTGTGGGGTGGCTCTGGAACACTCGACAATGTCATCATCTCTGAACAATAGCTCAACTCCAGAGCGCAAAGAAAGAAGCTTTATGGGACTCGAGTTCCAGCTACGTGGCACAAATGCTGATCATGGGGCAGTATAGCATGTAAGACGTATGCATCTCTTCTGTGAGGTGGCTCTGGAGCCTGTTTTCAAAGGGACAAAAGAGAAAAGATGGCAATTCATCATCAATTAGCACCTACTGTACTGTAGCAGAAGATTGGCAGCTTTGAACCGGCTACTTGGGGAGGCTGTAGCAACTGGAAATACAGTTTTTCAGTCTGAAATGATGCCAAACCACAAGCTCAGAGCAAAAGAGTACAAGAGTAATATCTGCTCTATATTAATTATGACTTCTGAAGCTTTACCTAATTACATTCCCTCTCTTAAGATGACACAAATATTTATGAGTGGGACATTTTATTGTCGTTGTAATCAGTGACTTAAATAGGTAACACCTTTATAAAGAGTTAATAAAAATATGTAAACACCGGATAGAGTGCAAAATATTGAGCAGTGTGCAGTAAAACATTCCAATGTTTATTGTATTAATTGAATATTCATGAGATGCCAATTTAAATTACAGTTCACAACTGTTGCTGTGTCTAATGAATAATTTAAACAAGTGTGGCCAAAGAGATTTCAACGCTGCATTAGCAAACTGCAACGGATTAGCAACAGAGAATTTATAATTAGCTTTGTATATCCTATAATAAATTCATTGGAAAGATGGTTTTAATTATCCCACATGTTAATTTGGAATGGAGTGCATTAATTTTCAACTAAAAAGTAACCCTTTCCTCCCGGTGATGCATTATTTTCTTCTTTAATTTTGTAATTAGGGACATTTTCAGGTTTCTCAATATGCAAGTCCACATTTTTGGTTGAACAGCCTTTCTGCTTTCTGTTGAGCAAACTTTTCAGCCAGTCACAAGCCCTGTTATTTCTTGGTAGTACTCACTCCAACTTGTATATCTTGACTGTCAGGCCTAGCTTACATATCTATTTATTCTGCCCCTTTTCAAATGTGCTTTTACGTTTAGCTTTTTTCTCCTCTCTAACACTTCCGTTTCCACTAGTTTCTCTGTGCTTATTATCAACATATCTAGAGGTGGGAGAAAATGGTGGTAACGAAAGGAAAACACATAACACTGCTTTCTGCACTTCTCATTTTTGTAAAAAAAATTAAAAATAAACCCTTGAAATCTGTGAAAAAATAAAACCATTTGATTTGATTTTTATTTATTATTTGATGGGCAGTTCATAGGTAATGACTGTGGCTGCCTCTGCTGATAGTATACCATCTATTTCACCTACATAGTACACCTTTAAAGCAATTATAATTTGTAATTGTAAATTTTGAATAAAAAGCATTAACACTTTCTGCACTTCGAACTTTGGAACACACCAAAATCTGCAGGGAAAAAAACCCCCATATTCTCCCAGCTCTGCTTATTCCTTCACTTTCTTCTCATTGTTAAACCCAGAATTTCATCCTTGCTTGTCATCCCTATCCCTCCTCATGACCCTTAACGCTAGTGTTCCCTGTTCTTGGACCAACAGGTACCACTTTTTTTCCTGTGTTGAAATGAAATAATTGGGATTTACTTCTACACCCGAATTTTTCAAGACTTTTTCTTCTCTTCTTGTCCATCTCCTCCAAACTTCCTTTCCTGTGTAGACTTTTTAGATTCTAGGCTGGACACATCCTGACATGGCTGGCATCCAGGTTACCAATTCCATGAACAGAAGTTCACTCTGAATGGGAGCTCTCAGGGCAAAAGGAACATTCCACTCATGCAAGGAGCCCTGTATCACTCCTGGAATGGAGCGCCCCTTCCATTTCCAGAGGAAGCTTCTGCTCACTGAATGAGGATGCCACCCTTGGTTTTTAGCTATGAACAGGGCACACATTGCTGGTGATTTAGAACTAAATAATGTCATTAAGCTGGTAAGACAATGAAAAACAGTGGGGTACAGTTGGTTCCATAAAGGACAAACTAGGTTATACTGGAGATGCCTTTTTCTTCTGCTTGGGAGCTTCCTGGAGGCTACTGATGGGTCACTGTGGGAAACAAGGGGCTGGAATATATGGGCCTGATCCAGCAGTGCTTCTCTTGCATTCTTATGGAATTTATGTATTTTTCAGCTTCTGCCCTACCTTTCAGCAATTGCCTAACATGTAATAAATTAAAAATCACAAGTTAAAAATTCAGTTAAAACCAAACATGAGCCAAACAGGGTCTCCGTTAGATGCCAGAATAAGTTCCCCTGCAACATTCCAGGTATCAGGATACTTAGGTGAGGCACTTTGCTGATTTCCAATCACCTTTGTTTTTTGCAATTAATTTGGAGTAGAAATAAAATGCTTTCCCCCCCCCCCATGTTATTCATTTTCCCTGAACCCAGTCAGAATGAAATGTGGTTGGGATAATCACAAAGCCAGAAACAAGGGAGGGTGATGTGATGTCTCCTTCTCTTACTCTGATACAAGTTAAAGAAAAAAAAAATGGTGCTGAGCATCCAAGGAGGATAGTGACAGTCACTATCACTGCTGGAACTGTGTTGCAGAAGGCTTGGTGAACAAGGTGAACCGGGGCAGATTCTCCCTAAGCACCCTTTTATGCCCCAAATGTTCTTTTTAGAACATTAAGCTCATCCCTAATTAGAAGTTACAAATACAGTGGAGCTTGTTAGATAGAGGGAAATTTGGGGAATATTTCAGAATATCTACATCTTCAGATGTGCATAAGAACATCTGTCCTTGGCATACAGATTCTCCAAGAGCCTCTTAGTTTCATGTGAATAAAGAAGCACCCCTTCCAGGTGGTATTGTTTAATTCCAGGTCGTTAGGTTAATCAGATCTCGCTGATGTTTGATTTGTTCTGTAATATAAACATTGACTTGGCACATGTCCTTAAGATCTGATTGGATAAAAATGCAAATGCTGCATTGAACATAGTGTTCTTCTGGAATATTTTGGTGACACAGACAAAGAGAGGCAGCTTTTGAAAAAGCTTAATTGAAATATGTGCTGTTTTCTTTGAGATTCATTTGGTATATTAAAATAGGCAGCTGGCTGTAAAATGTAAAGTGCAGGGAGACAGAGATAAAAAGTTTTTTCTTCCTAGTGCTCTGAAGGAATAAATTTTCTTTTGCTTTCCCATCTTAGTGAATCACGATTTGTTACATTTTTGTGGTTAATTCCTATGGAATGATGGATCCACATACTAGCATGGCATGGAGCATTTCAAGTGTTGCATGCCATTTTGGGGGGCTGAGATTTTGACATTCAAGGAAGTGCAAATTGTAGATGGCTGTATCTTAAATGCTTTAGTGGTTTTCTTGATGGAATTGCATGTTTGGCACACACGAGACTGAGACCCAGGTGGAGCAATCTTCACCTTGATTAATCAGGGATTATTTTGTTAATTTTTCATGAGAATATCTAGAGCAAATCATAGCATCTCTAGTGCATTTCAAAGGAGCTACATTGTTGGCCTTTGATGTTTTCAGTCAGGCCAAAGGAGGAATGGAAAGCAGAGATGAAGGTCTCCACTTGCTAACCAGCATATTTCAGAAAGTCAAAACAAAACAAATATTAGGGTGCAGAAATGCCTTCTGGGTAGAGGACAGAATTCTGTACACCGGCAACACTCCATTAATACATCTTGATTTACACGTTTTCAAAATCTCACAATTTGCAAATTAATACCGGAAGTCTAATTTATGCTGGCAGGTTTTGAAATAACGCATTTAATTAGCTGTAGGAGCAGTCATGGTGACGGACCTCTAAAGGCAGCAGGTATCGGAGAGAGAAAGAAAATGTGGTCACAGAGTCACCACTTACCGCTTTTTCAGTTTCCTTACCAATATCTTTGTTCTCATTGTTGCCTTCTCAGGGTCCAATCCTATGCAGTGTGTGCTGGCTCACAGCTCATATTTGTGGCCCTCAGTACCGGTGGAGCACCCGTGCTAGCCCAGTGCTGGATGGTGCAAGCTAGCGCCAGTGAAGCACCGGAGCTTTGCCGCTTGGCGGTCGTGCGGACTGCTGGGCAGTGGAGAGATATCTGGGAGCATGGGAGGAGACAGGGAGGAGTTCTGGGGCAGGGGAAGGTGGAGGGAGGGCGGGGAGGAGTCGTGCTGGGAGGAGAGCAAGCGGGGCAGGAGGGAGGTGGGACTAGTGGAGCTGCATTCCACTGGATCCTGAGCCTCTATGCCAGGCCGCCTGTGATGAAAGTCCCCTTCTTCTGAGGTGGCAGCAACGGCTGCCTGGGGCATGCTGATGCAGCAGCCATTTTTGGCACTACTGCAACCGTACATGTTGGGCAGTTTAGGATTGGGCTGCCTGCCATCAACATCAGTAGCTGCTCCCATTCCCAGTTGCCTCCCTCCTCAACCCTCCCCCATACCATCTTTGGCATGGAGAAGTTGCCAGTTGTCAGCATGAGTGTTCAATGACTTTTCCTCAAACCTATGGCAGTTGTACTAGTTCCTATGGGAAAAATATTTTTAATTAATGCATTTTTAATGTAAGCTCAGATTTCCAGGAACTCAATCCCAGTATAAATCAAGAACTGTCTGTTCTTTTCTTGTAGCTTTGTCAGGTGAACTCTCCAAGTTTAATTTTACATTAGAAAAGTTTTTCTTTTCCTATTTTTATTCTTTTCCTATTTTCATTCTATGTACCATGAAACATACTATGCCTATAGCTCACCATTTGGAAAAGCACTGACATTTTTTTTTTAATGCAGTAACTGCAGTGCTGTGGAATAGTGCAGGAACTAAACATTTTAGACTACTCCAATAAGCAGTCCTAATGGAGGATGAATTTTCCAGCATAGTGGCATAAACACAGATTTTGAATTTGAAGTGGTGTCATGCTAAATCCTAGCTAAATCATGGTAAAGCAATGATTGGCTTGTCAAAGTAGAGCCCTACCAACTGTATAGCTACATGTTCTGATTTAGTTCTTCAGAGACCCAAGTTCTGCGTGATTATGTAGTGAACAATTCAAATGAGAAAACACATATGTGACACCTGCATGATTGCCTGAAGTCTGGCCCCTATTTCTGCAATGTAAGAATATGCATGATGTGTTTGAAACGCTGATGCTAACAAATCAGACATGACATGAATCAGTTTTTGGTTTGTTTGGCTTATGACAGTGGTTCTCAATTATTTTGGCACTGGGACCCATTTTTTTAGAATGACAACCTGTCGGGACCCACCAGAAGTGATGTCATTAACCTGGAAGTTATGTTGTAGCCAGAAGTGACATCATCAAGCAGGAAAATTTTAACACCAATGAATGAATGAACACAAATTTTAATGAAATAAAATCAATTAAGTAAATTAGAAGTTTACCATAAGTTTAAAAATTGAAAATAAAGAGGAACCTTCCTCACCCTCCCAAGCAGTTGCTGATCTGTTAAAAATTTTCCCAGACATCCCGAAGTCTGCAACCCTATCCACACTTGGTCTGTCCCTATCTGGTTCTATCCCTATCTGGTTCTATCTTGCTCTAACCCTATCTGGTGTGCTCCCTGGGGCATTTGGTGGTCCGCTGTGAGATACAGGAAGCTGGACTAGATGGGCCTATGGCCTGATCCAGTGGGGCTGTTCTTATGTTCTTACTTACTCCATTGACTATCATTGTTGAAAGCATATACATAGTAACCTGTTAAAAGTCGAGATCTGTAACATTTTCTCAAATGTGGTCACTTACCATGGTAGCATCAAGCCTAATATATTAAAAATAAAATACACATTAATATGAATGGGACCCACCTGAAATTGGCATGTGACCCACTTAGTGGTCCTGACTCACAGTTTGAGAAACACTGGCTTTTAACATTTCTAAGAGAGTTGTCGCTCATGCTAAAGCAAAATCCCCTAGTGATTTTTCTTACCCTTGTTCAAAAGGGTGCAAAACTGTTCAAAAGGGAGCAAATGTAAACAAAATATGGCTTTGTTGCCAGGGCAGCGGGGCTCATTATTCCTCACCCTGAATCAACAGCACACAGTTAACTTGTTGGACAGAATTGGCATGGACGTGCATACTTTGTCGAAAGTAAAGGTGTACAGGTGGATGAAGTCTGAATCATTTTGTACATTTACACATCATTATTTTTTGTTAGATGCACATTCACATATGTATCCCCATCCATATTTAGGGGACTTTTAGTTCCATATGTGAACTTTTAGTTGAAAAGCAACTATATTAACAGTTGAAAAGCAATATATTAACAGTATATAAATACTGTTAATAATAATAATAATAATAATAATAATAATAATATTCTGCTCACGAAGTCGCTAGTCAACATATGGTGCTAGTTATAAGCTGAAAAGTCTTCTGTTTTTTGCAATGTTGGAGGGCAGTGAAAGTATCCATTCAACATGGCAAAACAGAGAGCACTGTAGTTGCCCCACTCTTCATTGCCTGAACGGTGGGAAGGTTCACTTCCCTCTACCTAAGAATGAGGACAGTGGAAGGGCTCTCTCTACTCTTAGTGTTATTCTCATGCAGCCACATCTGTTTTGTTTACATGTTGCCATGTTGTCATCAGCTTCCGTATGTGATCCCTTATTGGCTGGGATCATGCAGTAAAAAAAAAAATCATGCATCATAAAAAAAAATAGCTCAAGCAGCTTCTAGCAAACAGGTATGAAAAAGTATGCCTGGAGAGGGGGCAAAATTTTGACAGGGAGCCAAAAAATTTTTAATGCACCCTTTCACACAAATGCCTGAAATTGCACATTTTGCATGAAAAATTGAACCTCAGCATAGCACCAATTACTTGTAGTTACTAGCGCTTGTAGTAGTGCTAGTAGTCCTAAGTACTCAGAGCTCTTCATATATATTATCTCAGTAATACCTGCAACAAGCATGTGGGCATATGTAAACTAAACTTGACCAAAGTCTCCTTTCCTCATATTACCTGTTCTCTTTAAAAACCCGTTTTCCAAATTGTGGGCAGATACAAGATAGAGCTTTTCCCCGTCAGAATTTATTTTGCCCTTCCTAAATAGTTTTCTTTTTCTTCCACTGCCAGCCAAGTGGACTGCTCATTCCCATGGTACAGAGTAGGACAAGAGAGACTGTTTTGTCTAAGCTACTCAGTAAATTTATGAAGTTTGGAATTTGAAGCAAGTGTTTTGCCGGCTTCTAGTTCTTGATTCCTGTTCTACTTTACCTGTTTTTGTTACAGTCATATTGTGTTGGAATCTAGCATTCAGACAAAATATTAACCCAAAACATTTATTTTCAATTGCTTCAAGTTTGTATGATATCTGTAAATGCAATATCCCATGATGATGAGAAAAATTCAATTAATAAATTGGGTATATAATTCATTTAAAATAGTAATAAATGTATTATGAGATACAAAATATTGGATCATGTTCCCAGGAACAAATCTAATGCATTATTCAAAATGTATGCTTCCCCCCTATAAATTGTTATAGAAGATGAAAGCTTTACACCAAGTAAAGCAAACTAATAAGTGAGTATAACTGTTTCTGATTAAAGAAGCTAATGAACTTCACACTACCTTGTTGATGAATTATCTTACAGAGGCCCTTGAAACAGTCATTCGGTGTTGCAAACAGAAAACATTTTTTAATATAAGAAAGGAAAACCAACATTTATAAGAAATGAGGAAACTATGGGGCTATTTCTTTAGTCTTTATGGTGCTAAGGATTGTGGTAGCTGTATCTCGTATTCCACCACCACTCTGCTTCCAAAAAACTCCTACAATGGGGCTTATACCCCAGTGCAAGCAGAACTCTACCAGTTTTTGTGTTCACCCTAATACAGAGATTGAGCACCAAAATGAAATACTGGAAATTGGGGCCCCCACACTGAAGCATAGAATTGGGCTCAGTATTGTATTGTATTGCACAGTGTTGTATAGTGGAATTCACACTTGTATCCTTCTCATGATGACATGGTTTATTTTTCTGGGTTAACTCATGCATGCAGGGGAGAGAGAGAGAGAGGCTACTGATTAAATGGGGAACACTGAAGAGGTAATTTAGTAACTGTTTATGGCTATATAATGAGCCCAAAGAACAATTTACTTCTACCTGGGCGTAAGTCCCATTAAACTCAATGGGGACTACATCTGAGTAGACATGAATAGGATTGCACTGTTAGAAATTTAAGCCATATGTGACCAATATTGTGTATTCACTGCTCTTACTTGCAAGAACAGGGAAAGACTGTGTCTTCTGTCATTTTGGGTCAGGAATCATATATATTACTGTGCTAAAGTTATAAAATGCACTCATTTAAGGCCAGATGTGCAAATAATAATATGTTGCTCTTTATAGCACCACTACATGGATTGCTTATCCACACAGCAAGCTGTTCATATGAACCAGCTAGCCACTGGTTCTGGCATTTTTCATCACAGCATCATTAACTGTGTGGAAGGGAAAAAATAGTAAATGTTGCAGTGGTAATCAACAGATCTATATGGTGAACCACTACACAAAGATCAGTTCACCACAATGGTCACCTTTGGCGTCCAGTTGACTGAGTTCAGCCATTTTAGTTGTGATTCTCAGACCCTGGCTAAGGGAACACTATAATCATCTGAGTTTTAAAGAAGCAGCTACATTTTGTTTGCTTGTTGCACTATCTGGTAATGACTGCTGAATCCTATGAGAAGGATGCTACAAAGGACCTGGCTATCAGAATTGTATAGACCCCTCCGTATTCTTTATATCCTTTATTTTATGGTGAAGTTAAAAATATCATTGTTGATCACAGAACTATAGATTCTTACTAAGGCAAGGAAAAAACTAGGAAGAAATAGATTTTTTTTAAACTGCTATTGCTGTTTGCATTTTTTCCCCCTGAAACCCCCCCCCCCTTGAAAAGTGAACATTTGGTGATCAGGTAATATCAAAATAAGGAAAGCTTTTGCTTGTAGCCATATTGCTAGGCCTGAGTTACAAGGCCCAGCTGTAACCATCTTCTAATTAGTGCATACCAGGTCTGAGAGAACTGTGGAGGTGGCTGTTTCACAGGGCCCTCATATAAGGTACCAAGCTACTAAAACGGCTCCAAGGCCAACTTGATTAACAACAAGGTACAGCTGTGAACTTTTCAGGTTGGGAGGGGAAGTCCACCACGAGCAAAGGAGGCTTGTGGCACATTCACCCCTACAGTGTTCGGCTGGATCTGAGTTCTAATTGGTGGATGGATCAGGAGACCTATAAAGGTGAAAGGAAAGACCTTTCCTTTGTTACAGCTTTGTCTCTGGCTAAGGGGGCCTGAGCTTTGACCATTTTGACAAGATGAACCCGTCTTGACTGCAGCAAGGATGGGTTAGACTGGAACTCTGAAAAAGTAAGACTTTGGTGAGTCTAACAGGAGTTAAAGTTAGGAGTTAGCTCTTTATTGTTTTATTAGTGCTAAGTATTGTATTGTATTGTATTGTATTGATATGCTCTACCCTAAATCCTGAAATCTATGACTGAAACAGTGACTGTCTGTATAACTATTCTTTAAATCTTTATTCAATAAATCCTACCTATTACAACTGACTGGATTATTGGAACTGATGGAACAAGGAGGACTTGGTTGTGGGAGCTAATCCAGAGTGATTGAGGTGGAAGTGGAGACCCCAGTAACAGAAACCTGCTCCTAAGTTCAAGCCGAGCCAGAGAGGCTCAGGCTGGAGCACGGCTACAAGGGGTTACCAAATTGGCCTGACTACCAGGACTGAAAGCTCTTATGGTTAAAGAGCAATTGGCAACTTGGAGAAGCCAGAGAGGTGTTCAAGTGGCTAAGAGAGTTATGGCCATTTAATTACCTCTAGGGGCAATAATAATAATAATAATAATTAATAACTGGGTATTTATATACCACCTTCCTGATCATCAGATTACTCCTCTGACTTTATCCAAGGCGGTTTACATAGGCAGGCGTTTTTAAATCCCTCAAGGGGATTTTTACAATCATAGAAAGGTTCTCTCTTTCAAGAACCACACAACATTTCAGGTGGATCTTCCTGGTCTAATCTCACTTCAATAAATGGACTGCAGGACACTCTGGGGAGGGTTGTGGAGGACGTCACACACACACACACACACACACCATCTCAGTGTTGAATGCAAATTAGATGCTTTTACTATTGGTTGCTTTTTCACTCATCCTACTGAAACTGGGTGAAATGAACATTTGTAGAGGTGGAAGGCAGGAGACGTTTGGGCAAGGACAATGCGTTATTCTGTCCACCTACTCTCTTAATCTATTGATGATCTCTGTCAGTCAAAGATGCTCTCCTACAAGAAAAGAAATTCTACTATGCCAAATTTGTAAAAAATGAACTGCTGAAATATGTGTGGGGGGGAGGAATAAGCACTTTTAATGTGAATTTTTAGTATGTGGTGAAGCGGGATAATGCAGTTGTTTGCAAGAGACTGTCAAACAAAGGAAAGATCTTGTAAGCCTTTTCCTGTGTAGTACTGAGCTTTCCCTGCAGTCTGCTATACCCTCTCCTGGGTAACAGCCGTGAAAGCTTTCTGGGTGATCTTGGACTAGCCACCATCATTCAGCCTAACCTACTTCACAGGATTGTCGTGAGAATAAAGGGGAAAGAGCCATGCACCTGAGCTTCTTGGAGAAAGTTTGTGGTATAAATAAACCATCTTAGCAGTATATCCATGAAGAACACTAGAAAAATGTTCTGCAGAACTACACTCAGGTGCACAAATCAAATGCTAATTGTCTGCTACTGTGCTATTAAGCATGCTATCTGTAAAAATCTCTGAAAGTTACATAGAACTGTGCCTCAGTATGTGTGTGTATGCATGCAGTGGGTGATCTGCATTGTATACATTTAAAAAAAATATCCTTAATTTAAAAATAAATATTTTGCTAATATTTCTTTGCATATTTAGGTTTTGGTTTTTCAGTGCTTTTTTTAAAAAAACACATACATTTGAATTGCTGGTTGAAATTTATGGTGAGAAAGTATGCTTTTAAAATTAATTCACAGAGCTCCTCCCAATGGGCTAATTTTTTTAGACTGTCTTCTCATTTTTCCTGTTCTGTTTTAAAATCGCTGTATTTTATACGCTCCACAATAAAATGTAGAGGCCTATCATTACATTGGGGCCTTTTACTTTATGGCTACACAATATCTAAAATGTCTAGGAAAGGCCAGAAGAGGCATAAAACAAGGTGGCTGGAACTCTGCAAAAAAGCCCAATAAAAATACAAAAGCTCACGTGGGAGAAGGTTTTCAAGCTCTAGATGCACATCATGAACTCTGTCAACATAGCTGTGCTGCACACTGAAGGAAGGAACAGCAGGAAAGACTCCTACACAGAGAGGGCATGGTCACATTAAAAAGCAGTGAGCAAACCAACGTGTCTTTCCATTCCTTAATAAGATTTCTGTTGGGAGTGATATGCTCCTAATGGAGACAAGGAGTGCTAAACATAATCATTTTAACATCAATTTAGGTTTCAGTATTAGAATGACGCCATATGAGCTCAGTCTCCTATGACACTCATGTTCAGCTACATGGAAAAGCATAACCAAAACAAAGAGGAGTCTGTTCTTCAAGAACCAAAAAGCAAAGAGTGATCAACCACTCGGGATGATGAATTGGTTACGTATTTATGTTGCAGTTGAACTCCCCAAGCTTGTGGACATTGATATTTGTACATAAATGCTATCAATCCCAGATGATTTCCTGATTGTCTGAAGGTTAGATATTCATTCCTTCACTTTTCAAAACAGGTCGATGAAAGTGTCAACCCAATGTGCGGCGGCAGTGAAGAAGGCCAATTCTATGCTTGGGATCATTAGGAAGGGTATTGAGAACAAAACGGCTAGTATTATAATGCCGTTGTACAAATCGATGGTAAGGCCACACCTGGAGTATTGTGTCCAGTTCTGGTCGCCGCATCTCAAAAAAGACATAGTGGAAATGGAAAAGGTGCAAAAGAGAGCGACTAAGATGATTACGGGGCTGGGGCACCTTCCTTATGAGGAAAGGCTATGGCGTTTGGGCCTCTTCAGCCTAGAAAAGAGACGCCTGAGGGGGGACATGATTGAGACATACAAAATTATGCAGGGGATGGACAGAGTGGATAGGGAGATGCTCTTTACACTCTCACATAATACCAGAACCAGGGGACATCCACTAAAATTGAGTGTTGGACGGGTTAGGACAGACAAAAGAAAATATTTCTTTACTCAGCGTGTGGTCGGTCTATGGAACTCCTTGCCGCAGGATGTGGTGTTGGCGTCTAGCCTAGACGCCTTTAAAAGGGGATTGGACAAGTTTCTGGAGGAAAAATCCATTATGGGGTACAAGCCATGATGTGTATGCGCAACCTCCTGATTTTAGAAATGGGTTATGTCAGAATGCCAGATGCAAGGGAGGGCACCAGGATGAGGTCTCTTGTTATCTGGTGTGCTCCCTGGGGCATTTGGTGGGCCGCTGTGAGATACAGGAAGCTGGACTAGATGGGCCTATGGCCTGATCCAGTGGGGCTGTTCTTATGTTCTTATGTTCAAAACACACCCATCGTATTTAGATGACTGTCAACATTCACTGGTGTATCTCCTGAGGTTTCATCCATTCATAATTTTTATTAGAAGTTGTTAATGTTTACATATCGTTGACATTATTTACCAACTTTCGTATGTAATCTTAGCGTAAGAGATACATGAATGGGGGGGCAAAATTCACGTTAATGCAGCACAGCATAAGATTCAAATCAGACTTGAAATACAGTTCGCTGCAGGCAAGGTCTCGAATGCAGAAGAGTGCCAAAGTATAAAGCACCAACAGTCCATTAGAGTTGAGAGCACAGCCTTAGAAACATGGAAAGGCTGAGTGGGTGTTCATCCCATTTCAAGATACCTTCACCTTGAGCCAAATTCCATGTATAAAACTTCAACATTCTATATTCCATACTTCATAGGCAGGTCTAGTGATTCAGCACTTTTTTTAGATACTTGATAGGAACAATGCACAGATCCTTAAGGAGTAAACAATAAGACATCATTGACTTTAATAAAGAAAAAGAAATAGTCTAATAGTCTATGTAGTTTGATATGCATGTATATTCTTCCTAACAGACTATACTGCTGCTACTCTACAGTTTGAATGCACTGTTAGTATTTAGGTTTACTAATGTTTGCCCTATGTAAGTTCTGCCCACAAAATTAAGGGCAGATTTCATTTGGGCCATGGCTTGTTACTACTTCTTTTCCTCCATTGTCCCTTTTCCTGCTCCCCCCAACTCCAGGGTTGCCAAAGTCTGCCATTATTATAGCTAGCCAATAATGACGCCACTTGCACCAAAGGATATTACAGTCTTACAGTCTTTCCTGGTTGAAGACCAGGAAACAGAGAGTGGGTGTCAGTGGGCAATTTTCACAATGGAGAGAGGTGAAAAGTGGTGTGCCCCAAGGATCTGTCCTGGGACCGGTGCTTTTCAACCACTTCGTAAATGACCTGGACACAGGGGTGAGCAGTGAGGTGGCTAAGTTTGCGGATGACACCAAACTTTTCCAAGCGGTGAAGACCAGACCTGATTGTGAGGAGCTCCAGAAGGATCTCTCCAAACTGGCAGAATGGGCAGCAAAATGGCAGATGCGCTTCAATGTCAGTAAGTGTAAAGTCATGCACATTGGGGCAAAAAATCAAAACTTCACATATAGGCTGATGGGTTCTGAGCTGTCTGTGACAGATCAGGAGAGAGATCTTGGGGTGGTGGTGGACAGGTCGATGAAAGTGTCGACCCAATATGCGGCGGCAGTGAAGAAGGCCAGTTCTATGCTTGGGATCATTAGAAAAGATATTGAGAACAAAATGGCTAATATCATAATGCCGTTGTACAAATCTATGGTAAAGCCACACCTGGAGTATTGTGGCCAGTTCTGGTCACCGCATCTCAAAAAGGACATAGTGGAAATGGAAAAGGTGCAAAAGAGAGCGACCAAGTTGATTACTGGGCTGGGGCACCTTCCTGATGAGGAAAGGCTACGGCGTTTGGGCCTCTTCATCCTAGAAAAGAGACGCCTGAGGGGGGACATGATTGAGACATACAAAATTATGCACGGGAAGGACAGAGTGGATAGAGAGATGCTCTTTACACTCTCACATAACACCAGAACCAGGGGACATTCACTAAAATTGAGTGTTGGGAAGGTTAGGACAGACAAAAGAAAATATTCTTTACTCAGCGTGTGGTCAGTCTATGGAACTCCTTGCTGCAGGATGTGGTGACCGCATCTGGCCTGGATGTCTTTACAAGGGGATTGGACAAGTTTCTGGAGGAAAAATCCATTATGTGTATGTGCAAACTCCTGATTTTAGAAATGGGCTATGTCAGGTGCAAGGAAGGGCACCAGGATGCAGGTCTCTTGTTATCTGGTGTGCTCCCTGGGGCATTTGGTGGGCTGCTGTGAGATACAGGAAGCTGGACTAGATGTTCTTGTGTTCTTACAGCTCAGTCCTATTTGCACACTACTCCAACTGCACACAGATGCCAGTGCAACATCCATCATATCCTAGGTCCATCCAGGCAATGCCACACCATCTCAGCCCTCCCTATTATGCTGGTGTTGCCCCTCCCAGCAACACCAACAACATCCATGAAAACCCTGACACTGCCCCTCACCTATGGAGCAAATGTCCTGACATTGGTGCATCATTGGCACAGTGTCGGCACAACATCCATGCATCATTTGTGATATCCAAGGAGCCAGTATCTGCTTAGCCCTACTGTTCGGAGTCACAGACGTGCAGCCAGGATGAATGGAGCAGGGGTCCTGGGCATGTGGAGGGCTAATGAACACCCAATGCTGGGGGGGAGGGGGAATCCCTACAAGACACTGGGAATGAGCCGCACAGCAACAGTCACCTCCGCTACCATGGATTGTGTTCCCTATACATACCCACATACACCTATACACCCACCTATACATCCACATACATGACAAAAGGATGGCATTCCATCCCCCATCCATGGTACATCCATTGCTAGGCAGACTTCTGTGCCAGAAGCACTGTTGTAGGGTCTGTGTACATGGAGATATGCCAGCATGTCTTGGGGATAGGATTAGAACTTTGGAATCCTAATATTTTTTGCTCTTAATAATGCTTCAGATCTTCAAAATAAAAATAAAAAAAATATTAAACTTACCACTGAATTGGAAAGGGCAAACTGCTAACCTCCTTCATCAGATGCTGGGTTAATTATAGAAACTTTATTAAAAACTTATAAACTTATATTAAAAATAATGTTCATTATAATGTTCATTACTTGCACTAAAATAATGTTTCCATTTGCCAGTATCTACGCTGAATACAAACTCTGACCTATTCTTCTCATTCAGGGTTCTCAGATGTGGATGACGCCTGTTATGTGAAGAAGAGACATTTCTCATTTCTTAAACACCATTTTCATTCTGTTTCCAGCAGCTTTTCTTAACACGGAGGCTGTGGAGATTCATCTTCATAATGAAGTGTTAATTGTATTTGGATGACTCTTTCCCCAGTTATAATAGCGAGCCGTTAACACTAGATCATAGCCCGTCAAAACACTGAATTCAGATAGTTGCGCACATCTTCTCCCCCCCAAATAGTAAAAGACTTGTCTTGAATATGAGATGATAAATGAGGAAATGGTAAAAATGTTGCTTTGGTTTTTAACTTTGGAAGTATGCAGTGCCTTAATGGTAAACATTTTGTAATTAGCCGATTGTCTTATTTAATCTGAACTTGCTTTGTTAGAGTGAAAATTGATTTGACCAGCCTAGTCATTGTTGTGGTGCAGTGACCATATTGTAGAAAGCTAAAACGCCGTAGGGCCGTGATGAATATCAGATCTCACAATGAGGGGTCATGTTAAGGGAAATGATGACCATGTGAAGATGACAGAGGAAAACCCCACCGTGGTAACTTTACTGTGTTAAAAATGATTGCAAGGATTGATCACTCCCCTCATTCTCCCTGGCAGAGACTGTTTAGCATCATGCAGAATGCAGACTTTCAGCAGAGAGTGCCACATGACTTCACAGTAATGTAAAGTAGCTGCACTTGTATGTGAACCAGTGATTGAGAGCCATAGCAGTAGGAAGCCTCTACGATGTGATAAATGCAGCCCTACAGAAATAAATTGCTCTCTCTTTAAATCCTTCCCTACTGTTCCCCTTATATTCATAACAGGATGATCGGTTGAACCAAAAAGGTGGCTGTTACTTTAAAGGATAAATTAGTTTGACTCTTAACTCAATAATTAAAATGGTTATGGCTATGAGCCTGCAGGGATAATGTACTATTATTATAGTCATTTGTTTCAATTAAATGCTTACTGATTTTACAATAGCAGCTGGGCACCTGTGTGAGATAGCTATTACTCTGAACAAGACATCTCAAATTCCGGCAGAAATTTGTCACCTCACTAAAGCATTTCCCACACACCATGGAAGTTTATTAGGAGCAGTTACAAATTGGGAAGAGGAGTGGGTGGTGATTAAGGATATATATGTTTATTGGTTCCTTCATCCTCTGTAAAGTGAATGATTTAAAACCTTTTGGCTGTGGTGTTTGCCTTTAAATTTGAATTTCAAAACCAGGGGGAGATGGGAGATTCCTACTGGGAGACCTTAACTTTGGAACTGTTCATGGAAAAACAGCCCTCCTTGGCTGATAGTAATTGAAATGGCTTTTTAGGAAAAGTCTGAGGAGAGACTGTGCTGCAGATGGGAGATGTCAGAATATCTTTCTGATTTGCCACTGTCGAGGAAATTACTCCTGTGAGTTGGTGATTTGAGGTAGTTGTAGCTTGTTTTTCACCAAAGAAGCAGAAATATAAAATGGCTGATCAAGCCTGACAGGCCATGATGGTTTCTCCAGAGAGATGCGGTACAGTAGGAAGCAATTGCAACAGTGGGGACAGAACATGAATGCCTGAACAGATCTATGCTGTCCCTTCCCTTTTATGGTAAGCTTCTGGCCAGGCAAAGGTAAATAAATTGCTCTGGCTGCTCTAGTGGTATTAGCATTGAGGCAGTTCCAATTTCTTGTTAGTCCAGGTTAATGCTTGTCTTTTGGTGTGCAGGAGAGTTTTCGCATATACTTTAGGAAGCATGTTTTAAAATGCCTTTGCAACCACACTAGCCATTGGTTTCCACAAGTATAAGAAAATTTCTTAAGACCTGCATACATTCTCCAGAGCGTTCCTTTCAGGTTTGTCTGACTTGGCACCTTTCATTTCGGAAATGACTTCGTGGCAAATTGATCATGCTACACAAGCATTCAGTGCAGTATGAAACATAACATTTTGTCCTCCATGCACGTGAACTTGGTTGGAACCGGACCATTTCTCTGATCCCAGAGATCAGACAACTGGATAAGAACTGGATGTCTCCAGTTCTTATCCTCCAGTGGAAGCCTGAAACAAAGCCTTGTAACTCCATTTGTCAGTGGTCGTCCCTAGTTACTTCTTACTTCCATCTGACTCCCAAAGGAATGTTACCTCTTTTGGGTCTCTCCCTCTGTTGAAATTTAAGTTGTAAATGCTTTCGGGCAGAATCTGTTCACGCTCAACATACATTGATCTTTCTTATCTACTGCTTTTGCTAACTTAATAGTAATCTCCAACTGTTTACCAAATACCTTTCATCACTTCCTCTTCTTTGGTTGCTACCAGTGGAAAACGAACTTGTGCAGTGGGGGATCTAGCCGGATCCCCAAGGATCTCCTCTATGGAGAACTCGTGCAGGGAAAAGGCCCTACAGGTAGACCACAGCTGTGATACAAGGACATCTGCAAGAGGGATCTGAAGGCCTTAGGAATGGACCTCAACAGGTGGGAAACCCTGGCCTCTGAGCGGCCTGCTTGGAGGCAGGCTGTGCGGCATGGCCTTTCCCAGTTTGAAGAGACACTTGGCCAACAGTCTGAGGGTAAGAGGCAAAGAAGGAAGGCCCATAGCCAGGGAGACAGACCAGGGACAGACTACACTTGCTCCCAGTGTGGAAGGGATTGTCACTCCTTAATCGGCCTTTTCAGTCACACTAGACGCTGTTCCAGAACCACCATTCAGAGCGCGATACCATAGTCTTTCGAGACTGAAGGTTGCCAACTAAGACAGTGTGGTATTTAAGGTTACAGTCCTATGCACACTTTCCTGGGAGCAGGCCCCGTTGAACACAATTGGGCTTACTTCTGAATACATCTGCAGGGGCTTGGGCTATAAGAGAATGAACTATGAATGGGAAATGCCACTGGTTCAGATCTTACCTGCCCTTAACTGTAGGGACAGCCAACCCTGCTAGACTTGGGCTCTGCATTAGGAAGCTCAGTAGACCTGGGCTGCAGAAACTATTCTGGCCGTCATCACCTGCCGCCTCCCCTGTTTCACCCTGTTCTGCAAAACCACATTGCCACCCTCCCCCACTCTGGTTTGCCTCCTCCGCCTTTGGGAAGGGGCCCAAAAGAAGCTTAGTACCCCCTGATTCAAGAGCCATTGTTCATCCATGAACAAGAGCCATTGTTCATCCTCGGCGACTTCAATGCTAGAGTTGGTGCTGATAACAGTTCGTGGCCCACTTGCTTAGGTCAGTTCGGCACTGGGAAGATGAACGAAAATGACCAACGCCTGCTAGAGTTTTGCTGTCATCACGGTCTCTGTGTCAGCAACACGTTCTTCAACACGAAGCCCCAACATAGAGTCTCTTGGAGACACCCAAGATCAAAGCACTGGCACCAGCTCGACCTGATTCTCACCAGACGCTCCAGCCTTCCCAGCATCAAGATCACACGCAGCTATCAGGGTGCTGCCTGTGACACCGACCACTCGCTGGTGTGCAGCAGAGTGAAACTGCAAACAAAGCGACTGTATCACACGAAAAGGGAAGGAAGACCTCGCATTGATACGAGCAAGACCCGGGATCAGAGAAAAGTGGAGGAATTTGCACGAGCGCTTGAGGAATCTCTTCCAGGCCCGGTCGATGCAAACGCATCCAACAGATGGGAACATTTCAAGAATGCCCTTTACAACACCGCCTTGTCCATATTTGGCAAAAAGACCAACAAGACAGCAGACTGGTTTGAAGCCCACTCTGAGGAGTTGACACCAGTCATTGAGGAAAAGAGGAGAGCTCAAGCAGCATACAAGGCCTGTCCCAGTGAGCGCAACCTGCAGGTCCTCCGAGGTGCTCACAGCAAAGTCCAGCAGACTGCCAGGAGATGTGCTAACGACTACTGGCTCCAGCTCTGTTCCGAGATACAGATAGCAGCTGACACGGGCAACATCAAGGGGATGTATGATGGTATCAAGCAGGCCCTAGGTCCAACACAGAAGAAAATTGCCCCTCTGAAGTCTGCAACAGGCGAGGTCATCCAGGATCAGGTGCAGCAGATGGAACGCTGGGTGCAGCACTACTCAGAGCTATATTCCAGAGAAAATGTAGTCACCAAAGAAGCGCTGAACAACATTGAGTGCCTGCCTGTGCTGGAGGAGCTTGACAGTGAACCAACCCTAGAAGAACTTCACGTGGCCCTGGACTCCCTTGCCTTTGGCAAGGCACCTGGAAAAGACAACATCCCTGCTGAAGTCCTAAAGTGCTGCAAAGAGATCATCACTGAGCTGCATGAAATCCTTTGTCTCTGCTGGAGAGAAGGTGGAGTACCTCAAGACATGAGGGATGCAAACATCATCACGCTGTACAAGAACAAAGGCGACAGGGGTGACTGCAACAACTACCATGGCATCTCTCTCCTTAGCGTTGCAGGAAAGTTGTTTGCCCGAGTTGCACTAAAGAGGCTCCAGGTACTTGCAGAGAGTGTTTATCCAGAATCACAGTGTGGATTCCGAGCCAACAGGTCCACCACTGATATGGTATTCTCCCTTGGACAACTGCAGGAGAAATGCAGGGAACAACGACAGCCACTCTTTATAGCCTTCATAGATCTCACGAAGGCTTTCGACCTGGTCAGCAGGGATGGCCTCTTCAAGATTCTCCCCAAGATTGGATGTCCACCCAGGCTCCTCAGCATCATCAGATCCTTCCACAAGGACATGAAGGGCACTGTTGTCTTTGATGGCTCCACATCACACCCCTTTGACATCCGAAGCGGCGTGAAGCAGGGCTGTGTTCTTGCACCAACCTTGTTTGGGATCTTCTTCGCTGTCCTGCTGAAGCAGGCCTTTGGAACTGCAACAGAAGGCATCTATCTCCGGACCAGATCAGACGGAAAGCTCTTCAACCTCTCCAGACTGAGAGCAAAGTCCAAAGTCCAGCTGAAATGTCTGCGTGACTTCCTCTTTGCCGACGATGCAGCTATCACTACCCACTCTGCCAAAGATCTCCAGCAGCTCATGGATCGTTTTAGCAAGGCCTGCCAAGATTTTGGACTGACATTCAGCCTGAAGAAAACACAGGTCATGGTTCAGGATGTGGACTCACCTCCCTGCATTACAATCTCTGCGCATGAACTGGAGGTTGTCCATGACTTTGTGTACCTTGGCTCAACGATCTCCGACACTCTTTCTCTCGATACCGAGCTAAACAAACGCATCGGTAAAGCAGCTACCACGTTTTCCAGACTCACAAAGAGAGTCTGGTCCAACAAGAAGCTGACGGAACATACCAAGATCCAGGTCTACAGAGCTTGCGTCCTGAGTACACTTCTGTACTGCAGCGAGTCATGGACTCTTCACTCACAACAGGAGAGGAAACTGAATGCTTTCCACATGCGCTGCCTCCAACGTATTCTTGGCATCACCTGGCAGGACAAAGTTCCAAACAACACAGTCCTGGGATGTGCTGGAATCCCTTGCATGTATGCACTACTGAAACAGAGACGCCTGCGTTGGCTCGGCCATGTCGTGAGAATGGATGATGGCCAGATCCCAAAGGATCTCCTCTATGGAGAACTTGTGCAAGGAAAGCGCCCTACAGGTAGACCACAGCTGCGATACAAGGACATCTGCAAGAGGGATCTGAAGGCCTTAGGAGTGGACCTCAACAAGTGGGAAACCCTGGCCTCTGAGCGGCCCGCTTGGAGGCAGGCTGTGCAGCATGGCCTTTCCCAGTTTGAAGAGACACTTGGCCAACAGTCTGAGGCTAAGAGGCAAAGAAGGAAGGCCCATAGCCAGGGAGACAGGCCAGGGACAGACTGCACTTGCTCCCAGTGTGGAAGGGATTGTCACTCCCGAATCGGCCTTTTCAGCCACACTAGATGCTGTTCCAGAACCACCTTTCAGAGCGCGATACCATAGTCTTTCGAGACTGAAGGTTGCCAACTAGACCCCCTGATAAAATTCCTCTCAGAGATCCTGCCAGCAGGGAAGGCAGCTCGGAGAAGGGGTGATGAGAGCTCAGATTGGTTTAAAGGGTCAAGTTATGCTTTTTTCCTGACCTGTTCTCTCTGAGAGAGCCTGCATTTGGATGGTTGATCTCTTGCCAATAACAATGACATGTTGACCTGCTGCTGGCTGCTTCTTGTTGATGGATAACACTGAAAATTGAGAGAGAGGGAGAGTTTCAGGAAGGGAGATAAGAACTGCTGAGCATGTGCAGAGTGCAGGGGGAGAGAGGGGGCGAGAGAGAGCATTTAAAGGTGCTGCCCTGCATTAGGCATTGACTGGAAGAGAGAATTTGTGCATATCTGAAGTTGTGGGCATTGTAGCTTGGCACAGACAGAGTCTGACCTGAGGTGGTTCTAGAGGGAGTATGGGGGGAGGGAGGGAGGGAGAGAGTTGAAAGTAAGATCTGTGTGGACATTTGAGCATTTGCAGAGTGCAGACGGGAGGGGCAGAGAGCACTTAAAGGTGTTTGTCTGTACTGGTCATTGATTGGCAGAGAGAATCTGCGCACATCTTTGGTTGTGGATGTCACTTGTCACAAAACCACTTGAGGTGCTTCCAGTCTTAGTGGGGAGAGAGCCTCTTCACCCCAGCTTCTTATCTTTTGCTGTGGCTGTTGCTGGGGTGTGTTTTCCATCTCCTTTATATTTATCCTGGTGTGTTTTGCTGTGGGTGTTTTGCTGTTTTGCATCTTCTTAAATATTGAGAGCCCTTTGATGACAGGGAAGCATTTGTTTATTTCATGTTTGTTTCATATAAGGAAGTTTGTGATCCAGAATTTTTGGCAGTGATGTCACAGGTTATTTCTGGGTCAGCGAGGCCCATGGCCCTGTGCCTCACCAGCACTGAAACTCACCACACGTCACTAGCCATCACAAGTAAACCACTTGCATGAGCACTAAAATGTGCATGAGAGTCTCTGAATGTAATGTGTGGATCAGCTCTCAGAGACTGTTGTCAAACCTCAGATTAAGTGCACTACAGTGTAGGTAGTAAACCTGTTACAGCAGGTAGACTAAAATGCTGGCTCCAGAGACAGACTCGATTTATGAAAACAGTTTCGGAGAATACTGCTTTGCAACTGTTTGAGTCTTATATGTTTCTGCTGTTTCAATTTAATTCTGTAACTGTATTTTCTCCTGAGTAATGCGTGGTATAAAAACTGGTTAAATTATATTCTGCTGTTTAAAGCATAATGACGAAGGGGATTATAAAAATTCCTGTTCAACATGCTGGATAAAGCAAGGCAGGGCCCCAATCTAAAGCCCAGTGTATTCAGTTGTAATCTTTCCATTGATGTCAAGGGCTGCTGGATGGAGCTCATACTTATTCCTACAAATTATCATAAGAAATTTTCTGCACAGGTCTCATATCCATAATTACATTCCTGGACTGGTTCTGCTCTGCTGCATAAATAATATGCACTTTAAAGAAAAAATGTATGATTACATATTTAATGGATAAATGGAGCTGTTGTGGTCTACTGGCTCCATAATAAGAATTTTTAAAAATATCTTAATCTAGTATTTGCCCAGGAGACTAATGTAGCTGCAGATGGGAATGATATTTTAGATTTGTTTAAAACCCAACAACCTATATTATATCTTTCCACAATTATAAAATACATACATATTTTACAAACTTTACGTAATTTAAATGTAAAATAAGGACATCATTTTCCTTAGCAGTTGGCCAATCATCTTTAACATTAAAATTTCTTTATTATGCAGTCAAAATCCAAAATAACTCTCAGCAATTTTGCAGTTTTCACTTTGCATTAGAATGGACTTGGTACTAATAAGGTGATAAGAGTTAATATGTACTAGATCACTAGAAGCTGCCTCCTTAGTGGTAAGACCGAGAGGGTTGACATAGTAGCACTGTTTTTTAAAGAAAGGATTCTGCCCCCCTTGTCAGTTGGTGGAAAGCATTTTGATACACAGATGAACAAACTTTGTCATGGGAGGTTCACCATGATCTGCAAACTTATCATATTTTTAATTACGTATTTTAGGGTATCATACAGAGAGAGATTTTCCTGTAAAAACGATGTACTTGGACTTTCAAAAAGTCTTTGGCAAAGTCACTTACCAAACACTCCTCAGCAAATTTAGCAGTTAGGGAATAAGAGAATATATCCTCTGATAAAAGGGTCATATGAATTAAAGATGAATTAAAGGGTCATATGGATTAAAGATCAATAAGTCACCAGGCCCTGATGGCATCCACCCAAGGGTTATTAAGGTTATTAAGGAATTGAAGAATGAAGTTGCAGATCTCTTGACTAAGGTATGCAACTTGTCCCTCAAAACGGCCACGGTGCCAGAAGATTGGAGGATAGCAAATGTCACGCCTATTTTTAAAAAGGGAAAGAGGGGGGACCCGGGAAACTATAGGCCGGTCAGCCTAACATCCATACCGGGTAAGATGGTGGAATGCCTCATCAAAGATAGGATCTCAAAACACATAGACGAACAGGCCTTGCTGAGGGAGAGTCAGCATGGCTTCTGTAAGGGTAAGTCTTGCCTCACGAACCTTATAGAATTCTTTGAAAAGGTCAACAGGCATGTGGATGCAGGAGAACCCGTGGACATTATATATCTGGACTTTCAGAAGGCGTTTGACACGGTCCCTCACCAAAGGCTACTGAAAAAACTCCACAATCAGGGAATTAGAGGACAGGTCCTCTCATGGACTGAGAACTGGTTGGAGGCCAGGAAGCAGAGAGTGGGTGTCAATGGGCAATTTTCACAATGGAGAGAGGTGAAAAGCGGTGTGCCCCAAGGATCTGTCCTGGGACAGGTGCTTTTCATCCTCTTCATAAATGACCTGGAGACAGGGTTGAGCAGTGAAGTGGCTAAGTTTGCAGACGACACCAAACTTTTCCGAGTGGTAAAGACCAGAAGTGATTGTGAGGAGCTCCAGAAGGATCTCTCCAGACTGGCAGAATGGGCAGCAAAATGGCAGATGCACTTCAATGTCAGTAAGTGTAAAGTCATGCACATTGGGGCAAAAAATCAAAACTTTAGATATAGGCTGATGGGTTCTGAGCTGTCTGTGACAGATCAGGAGAGAGATCTTGGGGTGGTGGTAGACAGGTTGATGAAAGTGTCGACCCAATGTGCGGCGGCAGTGAAGAAGGCCAATTCTATGCTTGGGATCATTAGGAAGGGTATTGAGAACAAAACGGCTGGTATTATAATGCCGTTGTACGAATCGATGGTAAGGCCACACTTGGAGTATTGTGTCCAGTTCTGGTCACCGCATCTCAAAAAAGACATAGTGGAAATGGAAAAGGTGCAAAAGAGAGCGACTAAGATGATTACGGGGCTGGGGCACCTTCCTTATGAGGAAAGGCTATGGCGTTTGGGCCTCTTCAGCCTAGAAAAGAGACGCTTGAGGGGGGACATGATTGAGACATACAAAATTATGCAGGGAATGGACAGAGTGGATAGGGAGATGCTCTTTACACTCTCACATAATATCAGAACCAGGGGACATCCACTAAAATTGAGTGTTGGGCGGGTTAGAACAGACAAAAGAAAATATTTCTTTACTCAGCGTGTGATCGGTCTGTGGAACTCCTTGCCACAGGATGTGGTGCTGGCGTCTAGCCTAGACGCCTTTAAAAGGGGATTGGACAAGTTTCTGGAGGAAAAATCCATTATGGGGTACAAGCCATGATGTGTATGCGCAACCTCCTGATTTTAGTAATGGGTTAAGTCAGAATGCCAGATGTAGGGGAGGGCACCAGGATGAGGTCTCTTGTTATCTGGTGTGCTCCCTGGGGCATTTGGTGGGCCGCTGTGAGATACAGGAAGCTGGACTAGATGGGCCTATGGCCTGATCCAGTGGGGCTGTTCTTATGTTCTTATGAATTGGTAATTGTTTACAAAAATCAAATTACTCATGAGGGAGGCTTCTGTGACCTTTTGGTGCAGAGGCCATGTTGGCTCCCCAAGGTGACTGGTCAGTATCACTGTTATTCTAGAATCTGGAATATTTATCAGCCCTGTATTAGAATCTAGGACTGGATTCATTAGAACAAATATCCACATGGATGACCACTGAGTCTAGAAAAAAGGCACCTGAGGCGCATGACTGAGATGTACAAAGTTATGCAGGGGATGAATATAGGGATGCTCTTTTCCCTCTCACACAACACCAGAACCTGGGGGCATCCATTAAAACTGAGTGTCAGGAGAGTTGTGCAAAAGAGAATACTTTTTCACTCAGCAGGTAATTAATATGTGGAACTCCATGCCACAGGATATGATGGCGGCTTCAGGTGTAGGTGCCTTTAAATGGGATTGGACAGATTTCTAGAAGAAAAGTCCACTACAGGTTAAAAGCCATGATGGTGATGTGCAACCTCCTGGTTTTAGAAATAGGCTACCTCAGAATGCCAGGTGCAAGGTTGTGGCAACAGGATGCAGTTGTCTTGTTTTGTTGTGTTGTGTTGTATGCTTCCTGAGGCATGTGGTGGGTACTGTGTGATACAGGAAGCTGGACTATATGGGCCTTTGGCCTGATCCAGCGGGGCTCTTCTTATGTTCATAATGCAACTACATTAGCCAGGGTAATGTAAGTGTAGAAAGAGGGTGTGGTGTAGTGGCCCAAGCGTTGGATTTGGATATGGGAAGCCTAGATTCAAATCCCCATTCGCCTATAAAATTCACTGAATGACCTTATGTTTACGCAACCGTTGCTTTGATATAATTAAAACCACTCAAACCAAATATGACACTGGTTATGCAAACAGCCAATATTTGCATGCATGCTCACCACCTGATTTTCTACATTTGATTATTGTTCACTTGGCAGCTGGCAGGTTATTTTGAGAACCAACTGTATAAGGTCATATGAAAAATATGTATGGTGTTATGGAAGATCTCTCTGTGGTGGTCCAGACATACAATTGAGTCATCAGCTAATGTTGCAGTCATCAAATGTTGATCATACATGTGTGAACCAGCCCTAAGCAAGCCCAGGTGTCATTTCAGTGCAGAGTAGGCTTAATGCCACACTGAACTCCTTGGAGGACAGATGGCAATGGAATACAAATGAAACAAATAAGAAAAGAGGAAAGTAAATCCTCCTATTTATTAAACAGTACAGACAAGAGCTGCTCTTGTAAAAATGACGTCTACTCCCCTTCTCTCCTTAAACCTTCAGTGCCTTTTGAATATCTGAGCCCAACATGCTGTCTAGTGTTGTAGAAAAGCTCTTGATTCCCGACCTGTAACAGTAAATCTGGTTTCTGCATTTGGATTTATTTCTGCTGAAACCTACTGAGCCCTCCCAGCTCTTCCCTACGTTTCTTACTTTATGAGCTACTAATGGAGTTGGCAGGAGTCCCCTGCTAATGAGAGATTGCACCTCAGTGGGCTTATCGGAAACGAAAATTGTTAATAAATAAAGCCCTGGGTCTTTAAACTCATGTTAACATTAATCAGATTAATATAAAAAGCAAAAAGTCTGGAAAATGTTTAAGACAGTGTTTGATTTCCCTCCTGCTGGTTTCTGCTGTGTCTAAATCTGATTGTACCTAAGTATCTGGCTTAATTCCATCTTTGAAACGAGTAAGGAAACTGGGGTGTCCCAATGCATTGGCCTCTTTATTAGCATACATGGGTAATTAATTCTTTAATATTACCTCTATGGGTAGAATAGGAAAGATAAATCACTGCTTCTCCAGGGGAGTTTTCCTGAATGCCTGCATTTGGCCAGTTGGTCTTTTTGGGAATTTCTGTGCGCCCACACTTTATTTCATGTGCATCACTGGGTCTGATCTCACTAATCCCATCAGCCCACATCATAAACTATGACGTTTTTCTTTTGGCTTAATGGGGACTTTTGCATTTAACAGGGGATTGGACAAATTTTTGGAGGAAAAATCCATCACGGGTTACAAGACATGAAGTGCATGTGCAACCTTAGGATTTTAGAAATAGGTTACGTCAGAATGCCGGATGCAAGGGAGGGAACCAGGATACAGGTCTCGTGTTGTTTTGTGTGCTCCTTGAGGCATTTGGTGGGCCACTGTGAGATACAGGAAGCTGGACTAGATGGGCCTATGGCCTGATCCAGCGGGGCTGTTATTATGTTCTTATGACTGTTGCCATTATTTCAGAGGAGGAAGATACTTACTGCTCATTTCTATCTGTTAATTCATTAATATTGCCTATAGCAGTGTTTCTCAAACTGTGTGTCAGGACCCACTAAGTGGGTCGCGAACCAATTTCAGGTGGGTCCCCATTCACTTCATTTTATTTTTAATATATTAGACTCAATGCTACTATGGTATGTGACTGCATTTGGGGAAATGTTGCAGACCTGTACTTTAACAAGCTACTACGTATATTTTAACAATGATAGTAAATGGGACTTACTTCTGGGTAAGTGTGGGTAGGATTCAGCCTAGAATTGTTAAAAATTTCCTGCTTGATAATGTCACTTCTGGTCATGACATCACTTCTGGTGGGTCCTGACAAGATTCTCATTCTAAAAAGTGGGTCTCGGTGCTAAATGTGTGAAAACCACTGGCCTATAGAATAGTAGAATGAGACTTGGAGGAGGAAACAAATGTTAAAATTGGCAATTGTGCTAACATTACTTTAGAACGGTGGTTCCCCAACTTTTTTGACTGGCAGCTCCCTTGACTTACTGGGTCATTGGACCTACGTAGCTTCCCATTAGGGCCACAATCCTATACATTGTATTGGGCAATGTGTTTTTTTAGGATTCCGCAACTCGCCAGGCTGGTTTCCACAGCTCCTTGGGGAGGCACAACTCGTAGTTTGGGAACCACTGCTATAGAGGATGCTCCCTGCTAAACTAGAACCTCAGTTATTTGGTTTGAGAAGTTATCTGTGTAGATAGTGGATCTAACCTTCTCTTTTTTTCTGGTCACTTCCAAATCTTTCACAACTGAAAACATATTCACCAATTGTTCATCACAAGATGGGAAGGACTAAAGTGAAATTTTTTCATTAGGGTGAATGGTTGGAAACTCATATTTATAAGAATTATCATTCTGAGGATCCAGACAGCGGCCTGGTGTGCCACTGGAACTTGCATTCTGGTGGCTCAGTGCGCTTTACAGCAGTCACAAAAGCCGACCCACCATTCTGTGAAACTGGGCCACCATCACAAGTGCTGAGCAGCTGCACACCATCAGCCTCTGTAAAAGCCCTGGCAGCAGTATTTCATCGTGTGTGTGTGGGGGGGGGGGCTGAATAGGGTGATCAGGAGAGGAACAGGGACTGGAGTGGGGAAGGGTGTGTGTAGAGGCTAGGAAGGGGGCAGTATTGGCGGTGGCAGCATCGCTGTTAACCCATCCCCATTTCCAGCTTCTAACTACCTTTCAGCGTCCACATAAACTTGTGCCAGCTAAATTGTTGGTGTTGAGTAGACCCATTGGGGCAGTGGAACAGATGTTCCTTTACCTGGAGGAGGCCTCTGGGAATGCCCTGTCCTGCAGAATGCAGCACATATTCCTGTGGTGTGGCTGCATTCGCAGGGGAGGGGGTGTGAGTTAGATATGAAATGAGCCAGACTACTTTAAAAAGTGGCCAATCCTGTTAACAAAAGTTAGAACAGTGTTTCTCAAGCAGAGGTGCAGGTACCACCAGTGGTACTTGAGGTAGTGTCTGGTGGTACTCACAGGATCCCTGGACATCTGCTTGCCAGCAGTGACACCAGGAATGTGATGCAACAAACAGCAGTAGGAGGCTCAGCTCAGTGGGTGGAGCACCAAAGCATGCTTTTCCTTCCTCAAAAAAGTCCTCCCATCCACCCTGAGCTTCTTACTGGTGTTCGTTGCATCGCATCTGGCATCCCAACCCAGAAGTAATGCAATGATGTCATCGCCAATTACTTCCAGTGGTACTTTGAATAGGTGGACCATGTGAAGTGGTATGGTGGAAGACAAAGCTGGGAAACACTGCTTTAGAAGATTGCCTTACAAAAATGGCCATCCAGCTGTGTTAGCAGAGCTGTGGAAAAAGAAAAAAGAAACTCATTCACAATGGAGCTGAATTACACAAAGTGTTTTTGTGTACATACTGCAGAATAAGAGCAAGAGAAGCAACTGGGTATGTCCACTTGGGTAGGGAAACCTAAAACAAGGCAGGAAAATCAGCTAATAAGTCTAATCAGGGCAGGAGAGAGCAATCCACAAGCATTTATAACTAGAAACTGAATCAGTGATTGCTACTCCCCCTACTGGTGGGGATGGACACATACCTATCCACACTCACTGTAAATGTGCAGCTTTAACTTGTGTGCTGTTCTTCTTCCAACATTCTGAAGGTACATTAATTGCAAAGCACTGCTCTAGACTCATTTTGTCCCTCACTGTTGTAATACTAATCTCATGTATTTCTCAGACAAATGCATTTTTTTCTATTCAAAATTGCACCCCAAGATACAGATAGATAGATACGCCCGCGAATAAATTCCAACAAACTTGATGAATTAATGCAGTTTGCAAATTTTCTGGCATTTTGTAAATTTTAAAAAATTATAAATGCAAAAATGTCATAAATTTGGGGGGGACGGGACCTTGACACTGGATTACGATGAGCTAAGGAAGATGCAACGTTTCCGGTGATAGACTGAGCCTGGGAAGCCAGGGCTTAATTTCTGTTCAACAAGGTTAGGCAGTCATGTTGCTCGTCAGTGAATACTGAGAGTCACAGCCCAATTCTCTTGGGCTGCTCTGCTGCTGGAATGCATATTCCAGCAGGGCGGCATGCCTTACAGTCATTG
This sequence comes from Tiliqua scincoides, assembly GCF_035046505.1. NCBI lineage: Eukaryota > Metazoa > Chordata > Lepidosauria > Squamata > Scincidae > Tiliqua > Tiliqua scincoides. The sequence continues at coordinate 191,286,300 of NC_089824.1, forward strand.
CAAACCACAGCACAGTGTAGGAGCGTAGCTTGGCCATTGCCGCAGATGTGAGCAGCAGTGGCTGGGTGACAGTAGCCACCACGGGAGCCCCGGTGCTGGTAAGTTCAAGGGGAAGGAGGAACAGGGCAGGGACCAGGGTGAAGAGGGATGTGTATCAAGGGCAAGGAGGCGGCGGTTATCAATGGCAGAGGTTCTGCTGATACCTATCCCCGTTCCTGATTTTGATCCACCTACTTGGGTTCACTTGGACTTAGTCCAGTGAAATCACTGGCGCAGGTCCAAGGAGACCAATTGCAAAGTGGGAGTCTTATGGGGGTTAAGGGGATTTGAATCCTTTTTCTCTTCTGAAGCCTCCTGTTACACAGACACACCTGCTATATGTACATACCTTTTCACTGTGGCTGCACCTGGGGGGGAGGGGGATTGGGCTGCTAATGTAGTAAGGAAGTGGGAAGAGGAGGAGCCCGGGATAGGAAGGAATATGGTGCAGTTCAATGAGAGCAATACCATTTATTGTGAAAACCAGGCAAATGATCTTTATAGTCAGTCTGGTAACCAGTCTGTGATACTGGACGTACCGGATGTTTCAAACACATTGTAAGATTGAACAAATATTGAATACCCTAGACATAGAACAGACTCATTCCCAGATCAGCCAGCTGGAGACAGGCCTGAAGCGTAATGGTGTATGTAACTTCTAACTTATTTTTCTCCTATCTGATACAAACAAGACACGTCTACCAGCAAGATTATTAAAAAAATTCTGTTCACTTCAGACAGCTTAGCCTCAGGCAATTCTATTGCGCTTGGTGGTCTTTGGCTGTAGCCTCCCATTTTAAAAAATGGACCCATGTTTAAAGATTAAATATTGCAGCTTGTATTTGCATAGGTGGATATATTCTCTGCATGGGTCCAAATTCTAAATCTGAAAAACGGAGGGTTTTTAAAAAACTCTTCAAAGCACACTTGACAGCTTTTTCGTTTCACAGATATACACCTTGCATTAAGCTGATTAAAGTTAATGCATTTTAAAAATTGACATCCATATTTGTGGATTTGATCTTCAATAAAAGTAATTTAAGAAAACAGTTACAGTGAATTATTGTGTAGGACACACCATTCTTTAAATGTCATCTGCCCAGTCCCCCTTTCTACCCTATTTTCCAGTCAGAGCATCTCTTCGATTTCTATTTTAAGATTTCCAGCTTGTTTGTTTGTTTGTTTGTTTGTTTGTTTGTTTGTTTGTTTATTTATTTATTTATTTATTTATTTATTTATTTATTTGAAATATTTTTACCCTGCCTTTCCTCTGCCTTTCCAGATGCCAAGGGTGGCTTACAATTTACAGCTAAAATATACAATAATTATACAAAATACAATACAATACAAAATATAGAAAAATGAATGAAATCAGAAAAAGAGGGAGGGTATATATCTTAATTCCCCTGGTAGGGAATGCCATAATTGTGGCGCCACTGCTGAGAAGGCTCACCTCCCCATCCCCCTAACTTGGAAGAAAGGCAGCACTTGCAGGAAAGCCCCCTCAAATGATCTAAGAGGGCAGGCCGTAATGTATAGGAGAAGGCGGTCCCTCAGATAACCCGGCCCCAAACCTGAAGGGCTTTAGTCAATACCAGCACCTTGAATTGGATCCGGAAACGAGTGGGCAGCCAGTGCAGTCGCTGAAGCAGCCCTTCAACAGAATCGAACTGCCTACCTCCAGTAACCATCCTGGCCACCGCATTCTGCATTAGTTGTATAACCGCAGCTGGCGCACCAACCAGAACTGGGCAAACGTTCCCCTGTCCAGTGCTGCCACCTAGCTCTCCAGGGTAAGCTGTGAGTTGAGGAGCACTCCCAAACTGCACATCTGCTCCTGCAGAGGGAGTGTAACCCTGTTCAGAGCAGGCAAATGACGGGCAGCCCAATCCTGAGCTGCCCGGAGCCCCCAGGTTTGGTGGCACCATGCAGGGCTCCCGCCAGATCCTGCGCCTCCCGTGCTACCACAGGAGACACCTTGGGAGAAGGGGACGTTTTTCCCCTTCCCCCGAGTAAGGGAAGCAGCCCTGCAATGGGGCTACTCTCTTTAGCGCCAACCGAAAGCTCGGCGCTAAAGTAAAGGCGCTCGTGTAGGGCGCGCAGCCCTGCACGAGTGCTTGGGATCCTGCAGATCTCAGCTCCGCAGATCTGCCTCTCTCCCTCCCCCCGACACACCTCCCGCCCACCCCCTCGGAGCCATTACCTCCTTTTTGTTCCCACTGCCCAGAATGACTCCAAAGTGGAGGGGGAGGGGCTGCTTGCATGCTGTGGTGAGGCTCCCTGCAAAACATAGTGCTTTGCACCCCTCTCTAGCTACACAATGAGTTTAATAAATAAATGAATGCAGAGAGATACCGGAATTCTGCCCTCAAAGCTGGAGTCTTTTTTTTTTCTGGACCCCCACGATTGGTAACACAACAGTAGTCCTGGCTGCAAACAGAGGAGGACATGCCTTCCACCGGCCTCCCTCCTCCCCAGAACTCCTCCCCCATGCCCCTGGCCACGCCCCCACCTCCCGTTCCGCAGCCCAGTGGTCCGAGCGACCGCTGAGCCGCAGAACCCAGGCCACCGCTGTGCACTAGCCCAGCTCCGGCCGGCACTGGGCTAGCTCCGGCTGGAGCCTGGCAGTGAGCCCCACAAACATGCCTTATGGCACGACTGTGACTATGGTCTGCGGTATGGAGCTGTGCCACGGACCTCAGGATTGGGCTGTCAGTACCTGCATTAAGGATTTTCTTATTTCCTCTGTCTTTTCTCGATTCAGTCTCAACCTATTGGCCCTTATCCAACCCCAACTGCCTCTAGACAGTGCTCCAGGACTGTCCTCCACAGTCTCCCTAGATGGTAAGGAGAGATAGAGCAGTGCGTCATCAGCATATTGGTGACACCCCACTCCAAATTCCCAGTTGATATTCCCCAGCAGTTTTATGTAGATGTTAAAAAACATGGGAGACAGAATAGAACTTGTGGCACCCCACACTGTAAAGGCCAGGGTGCCGAACAGGAATCCCCCAGCATCACCATCTGGGACCTGTCAGCCAAGAAGGAGCAGAGCCACTGCAAGGCAGTGCCCCCAATCCCCAGTTCGGCCAGCCAGACCAGAAGGATATCATGGTCGATGGTATCAAAAGCCACTGAGAGGTCCAGCAGAACCAACAGGGATGCACTCCCCCATCCAGTCCTCAGTGAAGATCAGCCAATAAGGTGACCCAAGGCTGTCTCTTTCCGAAAGCCTGGCCTGAAGCCAGACTGGAAAGGGTCCAGATAATCTGTCTCATCTAGGACCCTCTGGAGCTGAGATACCACCACCCACTCAATTACCTTACCCAAGAAAGGAAGATTAGATACTGGTCAGTAGTTGTTTAGATTGGTGGGATCAAGAGAGAAGTTTTTTCAAGAGTGGGCACACAGTTGTGATCTTTGGGATGTTAGGAATCATTCCCCATGAATTTACAGTGTGTTCCATCCAATTAACCAGACCAGCACTGGCAGATCTAATTAGCCATACGGGGCAGGGATCAGGCGGGCATGATGACAGTCTCAAACTCCAGAGGACCCTATCCACATCCTCAGGCCATAACAGTTGAAAAGAATCCATAGTGATGGAATTGACAGATGCCTTAGGGACAACTTCTGAATCTGATAAACCAGAGTCCAAGTCATGACGAATATGATCAATTTTATCTGCAAAGTGCCTTACAAATCACAGCGGGCAATCGAGCCCTCCAACTGGTTTGCCAAAAAGACTGAGTGGAACAGATCACAAAAAATTCAAAAAGCTCCGTTGGACTGCTCCTTGCGGACACAATGGTGGCAGAGAAAAATGCTTTCATCACTGCCATGGAATAGGCCCTAAAATGGGCTTTAGCCCATGTTCGGTCAGATTCATCAGTTTTCCTCCATCGTCACTCTAGGCCAGGGGTGTCAAACTCATTTCGTACAGCAGGCTGAATAGCATTCATGATGTCTGCTGAGGGCCAGAGGTGATGTCATTAGGCAGAAAGTGATGTCATTAAACAGGTCACAACAAAAAATAAGAACTTTTTTCTCACTTAGAAACTCATTAGCTACAAATGGCAGAAGAGAAAATATGCAAATCTTGATCATATTTCAAGATATGGCAGAGCCAAATTTTCATGTGGGCTGCCCTTTCAACAGTAACGCCTTGGCACTGCTCAGCAGCTGAGAGCCTGAGGGCCAGACTAAAAGCTTCCATGGACCGCATCCAGCCACCGGGCCTTATGTTTGACACCCCTACTCTAGGCATTGGCTGAGTCATTTCATTGCCTGCAGCTCCTTGGTAAACCAGGGAGCTGCCCTGGGTCGATGGCAAGGCCAAAGTTGTTCAGGAGAGATCAGATCCAATGCTCTAGCTACCTCCCCATGTCACAGGGCAGCCAGAGCATTGATGAATCGCCAGTCCGGGAGGCTGGGAAATCCCCCAGAGTTCTGAGGTGACCATCCGGGTCCATCAGTCTCCGGGGACTGACCATGCAATTTGGTTGCCCAACTCTACTTGGGTTAGATGTGGCCAGCCTAAAACTCACCAGATAGTGTTCTGTCCATGACAGAGGAGTGATCTGAGTCTCCTGCATCACCAGATCACCCTCCCCATATCCACCAGTGAATACCAAGGCCAATGTGTATCCCATGACATATGTAGGGTCGTAATCTGCTGAGACAGGCCCATGGTTGCCATAGCATCCACAAAGTCCTGTGCTGCCACTGATTCAAGGGCCTCAGCATGAACATTAAAGTTCCCTAGCACTAACAGGTGTGGGGACTCCTGTTTCAAATTTTGGAAATAATCTTAAAACTGAGAAATAAACTTGACCTGTCTACTACAGCAAAGCTGGTTATCAATTACGGAATAGTATGTGAACCCATTGGCTCTACGTAAGAGATTCTTAACTGGGGATATCCATACACCTTGGGAGCACAGGAGCCAGTTGATGGGGTATGGGACTTGATCTCTGAACAATTTTTAAAAAATTGTTGTTAACTACCATTATTATCAGTACAAATTCAGGTATTCTGTTCCTAGCTATCTATATGTAAAGTAAAACCAAGCTGTTGTCATCTTTTGAAGTCATACTGTTATGTAATGGGACTGCTGGTGATGATTTTGGTACTCTGGTGAAAGGGATATGGGGACATATTGAGCAATCCATTGGGAGTCTGTAATTGTAAAAAAAAAAAGTTAAGAAACCCTGCTCAAGATCCATAGTTTTCATCACTTTTCTTACTTCTTGAATAGAGTCCTTCACTGTTGTTACTTGAGCATACAATTTTATGATTGACTTTGCCTTTTTTAAATGAAGTCAGGAATATTTATTTTGTACCCCAATTTATCTTGTATGGTTTCCTTGAAGAAGGAGGAAAAAGTAAAATGACAAAATAACAATGGGTGTGGCCATTTTTTAAAAATGAAACATTCAGTACACACAAGGCAAGGCCACTGTACTGACACAACTTACCTGAACAAACCCCACCCCAGCCCTGGCATGTCAAGGAGCCTGAGATCCCAAGAGGCTTGCAGCTCCAACCAGTCACAATGGTATCCCTGTGGAAATTATGGTACTGTATTTGCATCGGCAGCGGATGAGTTAGATAATGAAATGGGCCAAATAATGAATTTGGAGTTTGTCAGGTTTAGGGACCTGCTTACCCATTATAGTACTGAAAGCAAAACACTAGTATGAGGTATATAATATGCCTACATGTTTGGCAGCTGTAAATATGTCGCTGAATCTTACACAATCTAAACGTGTAATCAATTCTAGTGTTCTGTGTAATGAAACAGTTATGAAGGTAGGAGTTAATTGAAGAGGACTAATTTTTCCCCCCAGTATGAGACAGATAAGCTAAGTTTTCCCCCCCAGGGTGATTAACACCCTGGTATATACCATGCCCACCTGCATCATAGCTTAATTTTTATAAGATAATAAATACAATACAATTTTAATTAAAAAGTAATATTCTCCTAACTCAGATCCAGGAGATGGTCCATTCAGACGCCACTTCCTATGAGTCCAACCATCAAGTCCCCCTGATCAATCGAGCAGGGATGTTAACCGGTCACATGAATGCCCTCAGCCAGTCACAGCTGATTTCTCAGATGGGTTTGAGGAGCGGTGTTACCCATGGTTCCCCATCACCCCCCGGAAGCAAATCTGCTACACCATCTCCCTCCAGTTCTACTCAGGAAGAGGAGACAGAATCACATTATAAGGTACGTGCAGCCATGCCTGTTTTGACGGACGTACTGTTTGACACTGGCAGCCAGACTGCAATGGCGGAAATAATGTGCAGGAGCCAAAGACATTTTGCTCTTCCTTCAGACAGAGAGGGGGAGGGAAAGTGGTTCTCTGTAACCAAGAGTGTCTACAGAGAACATTTCTAAGGGAAGGAAGTTATGTCCATTTTGTACATTGTGACAAGCACTGTAGTGCTATACGATGCATATAATAAACAGAGTAATTAAAGCAGCTAATTCTGAATGCAGTTTTTCTCCCGAAACCCTTTTTTCTATCCCACGGAAGATGCCAGCTACATCGTTTTGCATTGTCCTTCTCAATTAAGATTGTGACAACAAATGCATGGCTTGGTCCCTCCCTCCTGTTTTGGTTTCACCAGTTGCAAACATGCTTCTTGAGCAGCAACATTTTCGTGTTTGGAAAGAGAAAATGGGAATGCAGATATCCAGCTGCGGTTTCAGTGGAGTAGCTTTCCACCTCATCACAGGAATGAATTAATAAAGCTTCCACCTTTTTTTCCCACTGAGAGGCATATTTTTTTAACTGAACAATTGGTAAGACAAGTTAGTCAGTAAAGGGAGTTGCAGGGCCTTTGAGAGGAATTTTATCAGGGGGTACAAAGTTTCTTTTGGGCCCCTTCCCAAAGGGTAAACAAGGTGGGAGGGCAAAAACGGGGGGGGGGGAGAGGGGGGGAAATAAATAAGGATATGAAAGTATGTTTGATTTGAACATATTTGTTTATGCTATAATGCAGATGAGAAAGAATTAACAATACAGATAAGGAGAAATAATTCACATATTTTCTCATCATGGTGTTCATTTTAGAGGAGGGCTCCTTCTTTTGGTTAAATGGAAAGCGCACAGGGGCAGCAGGGAAGGTTTGGGAGGCGGCTAGGCTGGGCTGAGCTCTTGGAACCTGCAAGACTCAGGGCCCCCTCCTCTGGCTCCAGGGCCCCCTTTCAGAAGCAGGACCCAGGTACAAATTACCCCCTTTACCCCCCTCTCCTAGGCCCAGGGGAGTCGTCTTTGGGGAAAGCTTTCCCATTGGCTAGCAGCTGATAGAAACCATATGTACTGATATTGTTGAATAGGCAGATTGGATTGGGACGTGCATAGGGTGCAATCCGAAATGTCACTTGGGCTGAAGTGCTGTAAGGCACTTTTGCGCCACTTTCTGGGGAGAAAGGCCGGTGCACAGACATGCAGCAGCCTTCCTGCGCCGATGCGGGCCCTGGAGGAAGGGTGAGTTGCATTGGCCAGGCTTGGCTGATGCAAGGATCTGGGTGTGCATGGGAGGAGGTGGGAGGAAAGCGTTTCGAGCAGGTGGTCGGCGTTCCCAGGACTGGGTGGGCAGGGGCCAGGATCTGGCAGTTATGCCAGATGCTGACACTGTTTCCGGGCAGGACAGCACAGCTCTGGGCTCTGAGATCTGCGCCGCTTTGTCAGGTGACACATATCCAAGCAGACCTATTGGGGCCACTGCTGTGTGACACAGGGTAAGGGAAAAGGCTTCCCCTTGTCTCGGGCTGCACTACTTTTGTCCCCAAACTTGCTCTGGATGCAGCACAGGCCCACTGGCCTGCCTGCTTCTAGCGCAAGTTAGGATTGTGCCCATAGAAGCATTCTGTGAAAAGAAAATCCCCCTTGTGTTTTGGACCATTGGGGAGACTGGTTTTAAGGGAGTTCATAGTAAACAGCACTTGCTTTAAGACCTTGAAGTCCATGTTCTTACTCCACATTTTTCCTGGCGAACACAATCAAACAGAGCAACTATTATCTGCATACTGTTTGGTCACATTATTTTTTGTGATCATTTTACATTTCATAGAAATGATTATCATAGTGGGCATGAGCTGTCACAATTTAATAAGCACCATATTAACCCCTTAGTTTCAGCTAACATGTCAACAGCCCAAATTATAAAAGTAATGGACATGATCCAACGAAGTGAACTTTCAGCTTTTAATTAAGTCAAGGGCACTTAAAAGTGCTTCAGATTTTCTGGATCACATTTCTTTTACAATTTGGTCTGTTGGATTGTGCAAGCCCTGGTATGAATGGGACAATTCTTTGTGACATACTATATATGGTTCTCATTCCATGTTATATTTCTTAGAAATGATTATTGTATTGCTTTTAAAATTTTAGTTCAGGTTCAAGTTGAGTTTACATTTGAGTCTTTCTGTGCAACCATGCAAAGCTTGCCTTAGCCATATCTTGGTATGACAGCCTGTATACATCACTTTTGAAATCTTGAAAAATGCTAACATTTGTTCCATAATGAATGGCAGCCCCATTCTGGCTTGTGCAGCAAGAATGACCATGTTGTCTGCCAATATTAGGAAGAAAGAAGATGAACTTGCTGGATAAGAAACTTGCACAAGACAAAGGAGGTCAAACTTAAAAAAAATTAAACTTTAAAATGCAAAAGAAGATTTACGAAATGGCAGGAAAGCGCCTTTCTGGTGTCACTTTTAAAATTGCACATTATTTATTTCTTACACCCTGTGTTCTGATTTTATCGAATCAGACAGTATAACCATGGACAAAAGCAAGCTAGCCATGTAGTCTAGAGGTGGAGATTTGGAAACTTTGAAGGTGTTAAAGGAGAATACTTTGGAGGTTCCCTTTCCTATGCATGTTTAGTCTGAACAGTGCTTCTGTTAAAGGGACTGTGGCTACCGAGGGGCAATCCAGGGCTGCAAAACGGAATGTTAAATTTTGCATCCCCATTAATTGAATGGTGCAGTGAAGTTACAACTATAGCAGTAAGGGGAAGTTTAACCTATATTTCAGAGAAATAAATGTCCCTTCCGACAATAATAAAAATCTGTGATATGCCAGCACCATCTACAGCTTATGAGAGGAAACAGCAACGTGAAACTAACATTTGGCCAAGGGTCAGCAAGAAAGTAGGGATTCGCTTACCTTCATTTAATAAACCCATTTAGTTAGGGGAAAAACTTCATTCAGTGGGGTCAATTAGAAATGAAAAAGCAGAAAGAAACTTAATTCTTTCCACATCTACTCTTTTCTTGCTCCAAGTGACTTCTCTCTACTCAGTCCCCACCCCCTGTAGGGTTCTGTGTTTTCCTGTATTAAACCTCTAGGGCAGTGGTTCACAAACTGTGAGCTGTGGCTCCCCAGGGAGCCACAGAAATCAGTCAGCGGAATCCTTGAGAAAAATCCGTTACCTATACAATGTATAGGATTGTAGTCCTAATGAGAAGCCCTGGCCAATGGCCCAGTAGGTCAAGGGAGCCACTAGTCGAAAAAGTCTGGGAACCTCTGCTGTAGGGGGAAAAGCTGTGGGGGATGAAATTTGGATAGGGGAAATGTGGACAAAGAATGAATTAAGCACTCCTTAGTTCTTCAAGTCTGATCATCCTCTTTGGAAGCTGCCTTTCTGAACATCATCTGTTGAGCTACTACTAGTACACATAAAGGTCCAGCCTATTTATACATGAATTTTTTATACAATGATTTGACTCAACACGAATGGCCACTGCAAATGAGAAGGGATGTGCTGATCCCTGGAGAAGGGGAAAAATGCAGCCCTTTAAAATCAGTTTTAAAAACTGAACAGTCCTTTAACAGTAACCTCCTTAATAAGAGAGCGAGAGGGCAGCTCCCGGAAAATCCATCAATCCTTCTTTCTCCAGGCACCCCTCCCTTCCCCCTTTACTCTCATGCAGGAGGACATGTAGTAGAGGATGAACATTTGAACTGGAGAAAATTGCAAAAGAAAAGATACTTTGCATTGGTGAAGGGAGGGGTCGGAGTGAAGCCTTTCTAAGCACTTTGAGAGAGACTGATGGTTGGATTGTTGTCTTAATGACTATCATAACATCACAAAGGTCAGCATGGCTGTTTTTAAATCAAAAGAGCAAAGAAACTTTGTTTTTTAAATTGATTTGCTATAGTGCGTTTTTTGCCATCCACATGAGTGCTTGGAATGGAGCCCACTAGAATAATTAGTCTCAACCTGTATTTGCATATCATGTGTATGTTGGACCTCATCAATAAAAATGTAAAATGCTTTACTCTCATGCAGGAGGACATGTAGTGGAGGATGAACATTTGAACTGGAGAAAATTGCAAAAGAAAACATAGTGAACCTGCTGTATCCATGGATTTTAGGATCCTTGGGTTCCCAAACTCACAGGTTGGACCTACATGAACCTCTGGAAGCAAGGGGAAATGTGCTCCCCTCACTTCCAGAGGGTGTTGCGAGGCTGTGCACAGTCTCCCTGGCCTGCAGAACATCCTCTGAGCATAGCTCTCCTGGCCTCCAGAGGATTACAGGGCCCCAAACCCTGTGGATTTCCTTATCCACACGGGTTCCTGGAACGAAACCCCAACAGATAATTTGGAAGGGCCTTGTATAATGTTGAAATCTTTCCTCCTCTCTTTGTTGGGTTAAAGTAGTGGTGACAAAATTCTCTCAGAAAGATAGGTTCCTTTTTTCTTTGCAGTTAGAGAATCAGATCCTTCATGCAAGACAAAGGAATCTGGGTCTGCTGTCTTCAGTGTTCTTTTAATTTGTAGGTCCATTAAGCCAATCAAAGAACCCCTTTTCATTTTAAGCAAGTGCTTCCAACACTTTGATTTGTCCCTTTTGAGAAAAATACTTCAGGTGCTGCACTCAGTAATCTCTTGTATGCAGTAGTTGGCTTTTCCATCATTTCTGAATTATTTCGATGAGCAATAATAGATTTGCAAGTTACACCTTTCTTTGGACCTTGGTATTTCTGTATTTGGGTGCACTGTGCTACCTTTGCATCTTACATGAATGTAGCCCTGCAGGCTTCTACATCTCAGATCTCACAAAATTCATGTTATATTTCTGATCCGTGCCTTTTTGAGGTTAAATCAATGTGAATTGTTTTATGCACATTCATTTAATTTCATGCATGCTTACTTTGGGGTATTCCCATTAAAATAAGTAGGACTCACTTTTTACAGTCATGGATAAGTCTAGAGCAGGGGTGTCCAAAGTTTTTGGCAGGAGGGCCATATCGTCTCTCTGACACTGTGTTGGGGGCCGGAGGAAAAAAAGAATTAATTTACATTTAAAATTTGAATAAATTTACATGTTTACATAAATGAATATATTAAAGATGAACTTATATGAATGAATGAAGGTCTTGCAATAGCTCAAAGCCTATAAAAGGCCTTGCACAAAGCAACGCTGGCCTTTCCTTTGCTGCTGCTACTGCATCACAGATGTGAAACAGCAAGCAGTGGAGGAAACCCTCATCCTACAGCTCATGCGAGAGGTCAGTCGCCTGCACACTGATAGCAGTTGCTTCGGGCCAGTGTGGGCTCCAACAAATCTCTGGAGGGCCAGAGGCTCATTTTAGACTAGGGGCTCCCTGAGGGCCGCATTGAGAGGCCTCAAGGGCTGTAAGTGGCCCCAGGGCTGGGGTTTGGGCACCCCTGGTCTAGAGGTATTTGTGTAAGTTTCCGGAACTGACAGTTGAGCATAGCTTCCAAAATAGTAGGGCAAGATTCCCTGCTGTGATTTAGTGAGTCAGCCTTCTGCTTTAAGATCTGGCTGGCATCCTGGCCTCAGTTACCTAAAATTACCCTTTCATACCTGGAGACAGGTGGCAACTACTCCAGGGTAAATCTTGGCAAAGCCAGAGCCCCACTTCAGCACATCTTTTCCTGTAGCTGATGGCAGGAGAGCCCTGATGCACATAACAGCTTATCTGGGCTGCAGCCAATTGCAATTATGCATTCAAGTTAATAGGAAAGAACCTGCTGCATGAAGCTTGGTGTTCAAATCAGAGTACAATAAAGGTGCAGTATCTGGTCTAAGGTGAGTACAAGCTGAATGAGTACAAACCTTAACTGAATCATCCTTGATGTTTTCTTCCACGCTTTCAGTATACTGGAGTTACATTCATTTGGTTGTCCTAACTCTTAGAATGAGATGTTATCTCATATTAGCGGTTCAGTATGGATGTTAAGCAAACTGTAAAATTCAGCTGTGATAGAGATAGGAAGCAATGAATCTAAATGGATCTGTTCTATCTGTGCAGATGCTTTAATTGAACATGTTTTATTATGGAAACCTGGATTTTCATAAAATCATTGTGATGTTGTAGAACTGCAATGTAAGCTGGACACCAGATGTCACTAGGGCTTCCTCGACATTTCAGTTAATCAATGCAGAATCTTTTGAAGTCAAACTGAATGTACCTTTTTACCTTTGGTGTCGTGGTAGTTGTAATCAGCAGTAGAAAATGTTCTCTTTCAGCAAGTCATTTAGTGGTAAAATGTTACTAGTGACAATCCCATCCCTCTGAGAATCCTGTATCCAGAGAAAATGCATCATAAGCAGCTTAGTTTATTGATATTGGTATGGCCTTTCTTCTGGTGACACGGTTTATTTTGTTCATGGGACAGATGGGACACATCCTAGGTTTTGTAACAGCCTTCTGGAAGGGATCCTTCAGTGCTCCTTCCTGTTGGATTTTTTAACAGTGCTTTTTGCATAGGCTTTAGCGAAAGAGAAGAAGCAGCAGCAGCAGCTGGGTCTATTGTTTCATTTCCCATTTTAAAAAGTTTCAGTGGATACTACATGCTGTTTTAGTAACAGTCTGGTTTTGAATTATGCTTTCCTTTTGTTTTTATCAACTGTTGTGAATGTCAGGAGATGTGGGATATAAAAAATTATACAAATGGGAGCAACATCTAGCCGCAAGTGGCTCCCAGCTTATGGTTCCACCAGGGAGGTTAGCTGTAGTGCAAGGAAAGGCAGCAATGTAACAGCAGAAATGGGGTCAAGTAGCTGTGTCTGAAACGGTACTTGGGCAGTCAGGAGTGAGGGGGTGCAAAGCCACTAGGGAGGCAAATGTCTGGCCCTCCTTTAGGGTATCCCACTGAGTAAGGTCAATTCTCATTAAACCATCCTCATGGGTATCTCATGCTCACTCGAGGATGCAGGCAGCATCCAGAGTAGAATAAAATATAGCATCCTTCTTAGTTAAAAACAAGGAAATAATTTTGATCATGCTTAGAATTTTTTAAAAGCTACAATATTGCTGAACACATATTCGAAAGGAAGTTTTTTGTTGTTTTTGTTATTTGTGGTTTAGTGCATGAACTGTAATCCATTATCGTTCAATGTTCAGTGCATCTTATCAAGGACTCAGTGCATTAGCAAATATGACAGGGTTGCGTTGTGCTACGAAGGCTTTTAAAATCTGGGCTGCACTGAATGATGAGTGAACTCTTGCCAGTCCATTAGGACTCCAACAGTGCTGGCAACCAGACCCACCCACTGTATGCCTTACAAGGTTGACACTTATTAGAGCCAAACTGTACATTATGATACATTTGTTGTTTGGCCCTGCATGTTTGGTTTTTTGGACTAAATTGCAGCATCAAGTTGGGAAGGAGGGATCTCAGGAGCATCATCCAGAGGGAGGGGGGTATCTGTAATCCTTTGTTACTATTCCATGGTCCCAGTGAACATTGCTCCTGGATAGCTCCTAGCCCAGAACAGACTGTCTACACCAATTTTCTTAACCCCATTAAATAATGCCTCCCTATTTTATGAAAGAAGTTCCAGATGTCTTTGATCAGGGCTTTGCTTGATTCATTCTCTAACGTGATTGTGAAATCCCCTGAAGACTGTGATTTCATACGGTAGCTGCTGGTAGATTGAAGATTCACCCACAAAACTGTCATTACTCAGTGGTAGGTGAGATTGATGTTGTACATACAGGCAATATTATGTATTAATCAGTTGAAATCCTAGATTTTACCATTGTTTTCCTGTTGTTTCTAATCTTATCCAGAATTTGATATTCAGGTTTTAATTAATGGTTGCAGAACCGAGAAAGATACAATCAATAAATGACATTCACACAATTTGACATTTAGTTACTGCACATAGTATAAACTTTGGTTTGATATTTTACTACCTGCTTAATGAAGTTATTACTAGGGGTGAGATGAAAGTGGGGGCGCTTTTCATAAAGTAAAATCGAAATGATATCTCTTTTTCCCTAGCAGGATAGTGCACATTTCACCTTGAAGTCAAACTGTAATTGGCATTTTTTAAATAAATGCCTTGAGAATGGAGTGGAGGAAAGAGAGAGAAGTCTTGTGTCTTGTTGTTACTGGGCAGCTGTCCATTTGACAAATACCAGTGCATTAAGAATGAGCTTGATGGCCAGTCAGGACTGGATGAGCAGAGAACATTTATTTCTCTTGCCCTTCCCACTTTTCTCAGACGGTTCCCAGAAAACATGAATTCTTTTACACTCGGCAGGTTTGAAGCACTTTTGGCAGCAATACTTGCGAAAACCAGCCTTGCAGAAGCCTCTCCTCTTGACTGACTGACAGGCTGACATGTTGGATTACTATTTTTTGCCTAATGGCTTGGTATTCAGACTTCATTCTGTCCTAACTTTTGAGGGTGTTTTCCTCTTCTCTTCAAAATGCATATTCTTCCTAGAGTTTACACCCAGCACACATGGCAGAATTGCTAGAGTGCTTAATGGTCCTGCCCCCAAGGTGTCAGATATGGAAGCAAGTTTAACTTCACTCAGCAGAAGCCGGTCTGGTAGTTAGAATAGGCCCCACTTCCAGCACCTGAGTCCATCCTTTAACTGTATTTCTTTTTGCCTTACTGTGTGGCCTTGATGTTGGTGAACACAATAATAAAGACAGTTACTAAATTTACAGCTCAGTCCTATGCACATCTAGTTGGAAGTAAACCCTTCGGAGGTCAATGGAATTTACTCCAAAATAAGTGTGTATAGGATTGTAGCCCAGTGTTTTCACCCCAATACAAATATAGATACATGCTTCAGGTGGAAAGAGATTCTTCTTCTACATAATATATAATGGATTTAGAGCTCAATTCCAAGCTCTTTGTTCCAGCCTTATGCCAGTGCTGAGTGTTACAAATGTGCCTTAAAGCACACCCACGACATTTAGTGCCAGGCCAGCACTGGCACCGGCTCAGCGCCAGTCCACTCCAGTCCACACCTGCCACACTTCACCTGGAGCAAGGGAAGAGCTCCATCTTGACACTGCTGCTTCTCTGGGCACTGGGCAGCTCAGGATTGGGCTGTGAGGCTGCTGGTCTATACACAGTTTTATATGCAGTCGTACCTGAGAGCAAGCCCCACTAAACTTAGTGGAAACTTGGGGCCCAATCCTATCTGATTTTCTAGTGCCAGTGCAGCCATGCCAGTGGGGCGTGTGCTGCATCCTGTGGTGAGGAGGCAGTCACAGAGGCATCCTCAAGGTAGGGGAACATTTGTTCTTGGGGCTGCATTGCCGCTGCACTGGAGTTGGAAAGTTGAATAGGATGGGGCCCTTAGTTCTGAGCAAACATGTATAGAATTGTGCTGTTAATCAAAGAAACCTCTGAGCAAAGTGGCACTGAATGCAACTAAGGGCACAGTCCAAACCTTGACTTGGGCCAGCCCAAGCATGCAAAGCATGTTTACGCCTCCGTGGGAGGAAGCCATGTCAGCGCATCTAGATGCGCGGAAGCTGGCAGAAGCACCCACACCAACACAAGCAGCAAAGGTAGGCGTGGGGGGGCAGGGAGGAGGCGGGAGGGAGGCGTTTCTGGGCGGGGGAAAGGCGGGCGATGGGCGGCCCTGGAGGCGGGCCTGGGACCCGGCAGTTATGCTGTATCCCAACCCCCGTCCCTGTGAAGAACAGAGGGGCTTCAAGCCGCTCCACTCTCCTCAGACTTGCGCTACCTCCAGAGGTGGTGCGGGTCCGAGGAGACCCATTGGAGCCAGCAGCCCTTACCCAGGGGTAAGGGGAAGAGTTTCCCCTTGCCTCTGGCTGAGCCGCTGCTGGCCAAAAACCTGCCTTGAATGCCACACAAGCTTCCTGGCTTGCCTGCTCCAGCGCAGGTTTGGATTGCGCCCTAATATTGTATAGTTTGGTGGAGATGTACATTTGCACCCAGACCCAATATCGGGAAGCCACTCATCATTGTCAGCAGAAATACATAGCAATTTGCCTTGAATCTGCATCAGTTTCTTCATTTTACTGTATGCAGCAACATTCAACAAGAGTTTACAAATATGGATGTATATGTGCACAGAGATCTGCTGTTGAATTCATGCAGAGCATGTAGCCTGTTTTCGTAAGCGGTGTTTTTGAGCTAGTTAAATAAAGCAAGCAATATAAAACAGTATAGTCCTGCAGTTCTCAAATGGTGGGTCCAGGACCCACCAGTGGGTTGTGATCCAGAGGGCTTTGTGCATACAGGTTATATCAGCAGGAGTATATTGGCAGCCAAGCAGAGTGTGCAAAATCTGAATTTCAGGTCTGAATTTCAGGAATGGATCAGGCCACAATTAGTGGAAAAGCCAGATTGGGATTTGTTCAAGGGTCCTGCTTGTCAGGTGATGAAACTGTCAGCGGGCTCAGACCTGTACTAATATGCCTGGGAAAAAAGAGGAGGAAACATGTTAAAACTTCTCTCACTAGATGTTTGCTGAAATGTATGAACTGTTGAATGAAACCTGCAGGGAGCTGGAAATAGCTGCAGAGATCACAGGAAGAAAAAGTGAGAGGGGTTGGTTAGTGAATGAAACTTGAAATTCCCCAAGGAGATGTTTTGCCAGAATTGCTGAGGGAGATTTCAGGTTTGGGGGGAGGAGAGGAGGAGAAATATCTGATGTTTCTTAGAAACCTTGTTGCTTTGATGTTTGGCCTTGACGTTCACAACAGAGAGCGAGGGGAACATTGCTACTCCCACATACAAAGCAGTTTTGACATTTGTAAATGTAGGTAACACAAAGGCAAGTGAAAGAAATTGCACACTGATGCTTGGGAATAGGGCAGGTGAAAGTTCAGTGTATCGGCATAGCTTGTCAGGGAACTGTTGGGCTGCTGTTCAAAGAAAAAAATAAAAGCTCTCTCTCTCTCTCTCTTAACAAACACACGAGCCCTTCTTCAAAAGAGCAAGTGGGAGTGCTCAGCCCAGGGAGGACATGCTCAACTAACCCAATCATTAATGTCTCCAGAGAAGTGACAATATGGGCAGTAAGGAGTGCAAATGACCCATTAATCTGGCGTTGAGTAGGGCTTTGATACAATATACAGCTCTAAAGGATGTGGACAAGGTGAACAGGACAATATCAATTATTCTTATTTATTGCCAGAGCTGCATCAGTGTCCAATGTGCTTTGCTGAGCAACATATGCCAAGATGTCAAGTCCATCTGTCAATCAATGACAGAATCCTCAAAAATCTTGGATGTGTACTGCACAGGGGTCAGGTGATGGTGTTGACCAGGATTATAGTAAGAGAAGGGTCATTTCTTCACTGTTGTTCCAGTTGTAATGAGGTGAATGTAATCTGATGAAAGTTCGTAATTCCCTGGCTTAAAATGGGAACAGTTACCCCCTCCCCCAACAATTCCTGGCTGAGTATCGTGACTTGTAAAGTTCTTATCCTATTTGGATTGCAATCCAAAATGGGAAGAGCTTCTACCCACCCCTATATACCCCTGTTACCTGCCTAATGGCAGTCACAAAAAACACTCCTGCAGTGCATGAAACTTCTTGCTTCCTGTATGCAAGTGAAGAGGCCAGAGCAGCCCAGTGCACAGCAGCAGGTTGAAGAAGGCCTGCTGACTCGGGTAGGTTGTGGAGAGGATGTAACGGGAAGCACTGGGGGCATGATGGAGATGGGAGCAGGTAACACCCAGTGCGGGCAACTTGCACCAGATGCTATCTCCGTTGATAACATGTGGCAGACCCCCTTTCTCCCTCAGATTTGTGTCAGCCAAAGAGTTGACACAGGTTCAGGAGACCTCATAGGAAACCATGGCACAGTGGAGTAGGGTAAATAGAACTTTGCCTTACTTCCTTCTCCCATCACGTCATTGCATCACCATCCCCACAGGATACAGAGCAAGCCTCCTTGGCAAAGAATAGGATTGGGCCCTTTGAGGGACAATTTGGATCCCTCCCCACATTATTATGCTAACACGGAAAGCATGAAGACATGTACACGTGCACCACAAATAATGGAGGGCTGATTAAAAATGTTTGTGGGGTTGAGGAAAGAATTCAGAATCTGTTATGGTCTGGATGATACCATCAGGAGCTCATCAGTGGTCCAAAAGGGGCATATAATTGGTCTTTATTTAACTATTATTGAACTATTTATTTATTTTGTGATTTTAGCTCTGTTATCTAAGCGCAGTTATAACTGGGGGTGGTGGTTTCCTTATCTCTAACTTTCTTGCTTCAAGATGTCTTATAATAAAACCTTAAAATATGTGATCAATAGAATATGATAAAGCAATGAAAATAGCAGTGAAACCATAAAAACATGAAATCTGGTAGAACAATTATGGTTCACACATCCAGCTGTGGCTCATCAAATCTTTGAGAGACTTAACAAAGATAAATTACATTCATGTGTGAACCTGCCATTAGAGTAGCAGCAAAAGTGGGTGATGCACACTTTTGATAATATGCACACATAATAGGATGTTGTGTACTTCCAATGTCATGTATAAAGATGAGATGCGGTAGAGTGCGGTGTTAAAAGTCAGGACTTCATCTGTAACGCACTGTGAGTCTTGCCTACTTGTAGTTGTAGCAGACATCTAAAACATGAAGTTTGTAAACAGTTCAGTTCGGGGAAAATAGAGCTAACTGTGTGGAGGGCTGCCTCTGGGGGATTCTTAGTTCTCTTGGGTAGTTGCCTTTTTTCCCCAGTTCAAAGTTCACTAAAATATTTAATCCAAACCAAGAGCAAACTGAAGTGCATTAATTAATATTTACTCTTTGACTTTTGATAGGTTACTGGAGAGAAGAGACCATTGACAGATCTGGGCAAAAAACCTAAAAACCAAAAGAAGAAGAAAAAGAAAGACCCCAATGAACCACAGAAGCCTGTGTCTGCTTATGCCCTGTTTTTCAGAGACACACAAGCAGCTATCAAAGGACAAAACCCCAATGCTACCTTTGGAGATGTATCGAAAATCGTGGCATCGATGTGGGACAGTTTAGGAGAAGAGCAAAAGCAGGTGACTTCCTTATTGGTTCTTACCATAGTATTTTTATCTTGATGATGCAATGTTTGTTTTATTTTTAGGAATAATGCATTTGTTTTGAGCAGAATTTTCACACAGGTGGTTGAGATGGCTTACAAGCATTCCTGCACCAACCAGTAGTTCTTGGTGCACTTTTTCTTCTTTAAAAGTTAAAATTCTCAACAAAGGCATCCTCCAATCTCAGTTTCCACCATTAACTTCAACCCCACTTGGGGTTGAGGCTCACTGCAAATGTGTGAGCATAGATAGGATCTCAAATGCCAAAGGAATCTGTGTTTTTATAAAGTGCCCTGTGGTATGTGTTTGTAGTGCTCATTTGAAGTAGTACATAACTGGTTGGAATATTTTGCAGAAGCTTAATTCAGTGTTAATTCAGCTTTACATCTGATATCATCGCAGGATATAGTGGAAACATGTACTTTTGGGGGGAACTGTGTAATGTCTGATGCAGAAATGTCTGATGCTGAATGTCTGAATCTACTGGTAATTCTTCTAGCTGAGTTGCACCACTTTTAAGAAATTAGCTGTCCTGTGTTCTTTGTTATGTGTTTTCAAACTGAGATAATGCCACTCCCTGTTTTTTTAAACTTGTGGTGACTTGGATTGCCAACTTTAAAATCTGCAGTTGGGATTTCTATGTAGAGAGAGACATTTTGAAGTTATCTCATTGAAGGGCTTAAGAAGTCATGTCATTAAATAACCATTTTTAGAACACAGTAGCTAGCTAGCTAGCTAGCTAGATAGCTAGATAGATAATCCTTTATTGGCATATAAAACATACAAACCTACACTATATACATTTGGTCAGCCAGATAACAGATCAACTTCTCGATTGCGCAGCTCAATGAGCTGATATAGGAAAGTTGCTAGAGTCTGTTATTTCCACAGAAGAATCAGTTAGGAGGTAGCCTATTCTTGCCACGTCTGTAAGTCCTCCTCTTGTTCTCAGTATAGGATCCAAATATCTTTGTCGGATCTCGGTGTAGAAGGGACAATAAAGAATAATAATAATAATAACAACAACAACAATAACTTTATTTTTACCCCGCCTTCCTCCCCGAAGGGACTCAAGGCGGCTTACAACAGATTAAAAACATAATTTAAAAACAAATAAAAACATATTAACACATCATAAAAAACAGCAGTCAGAATAAAAAATAGGTAAAAAGAGCATAGAGCAGCAGCAAGTCATAAAAGAATCAGGCCTGTAAAAAATATTAAAAGATGTTAAAAAGATGTTAAAAAGGCCGAGAACTCAGAAGGCTTGTTTAAACAGAAGGGTCTTCAGGCCTCGCTGAAAGGTCTCAAGAGAGGGAGCCATTCTTAAGTCAAGGGGAAGGGAGTTCCATAGCGCTGGTGCCACTACTGAGAAGGCCCTATTTCTTGCCGCCGCCCCACGTACCTCCCTAGGTGGCGGCACTTGTAAAAAGGCCTTCTCTGATGACCTAAGAGGACGAGCCGGATTGTACGGGAGTAGGCGATCTCTAAGATACCCTGGCCCAGAGCAGTATAGGGCTTTAAAGGTCAATACCAGCATGGTATTGTCCAGAATGGAATGGACAATGGTCTCAACACAACCCAGCCCACAAGGGCATCGCCTTTCAGAATGAGCTATCTTATGAAATCTCCCAAAAAGGACGACTGATGGGAGCACATTAAATCTAGCAAGGGAGAAAGCTCTCCTTTTTGATAAGTGTGCAACGAGTAAAAATATGAGGCTACTTGACCATACAATATAGGAATCTCCAGACTTAACAGGGAACATGCTCTGTTTACCAACCTATAAAGATCCTGTCTTTCAGTGTCAAGAAATCTGCATTTGATGCACTGATATGCCTCTTGATATGGAAGCGAGCCTAAACATTCAAAAGACAGCCTGAGTTTATTTTCTTTTCCAAAATGGTTATGGCATGGGGCTGATTAGATTCAATGAACATCATATAGAGCAAGCTTTGAGGGTCATAGTTGTAATATATGCGCAGCCAATATTTGATGGCCATCAACCAGCCCTGGTTTCTAACAATGATTGGCCCGTTTCTAGACATAAGGCTGCATAGGCTGCACAGCATGGAGGACCCAAGATTTTCCACAGAAATTTACCTTGGATAGACTCCAGGGTTTCGTTTAACACCCCAATCCAAAGGGGTATTCCATAAAATAATTGGAGAATACAAGTATTTTAGACTTGTCAAAATTCAGCTATAACTGATTTTCTGTCAAGTACTCCAAATACTTTTCCAAAAGGTGTTTTAAACCCAAACGGGTCTGAGACATTATTACAGCATCATCCGCATAGAGGAGGATCGGTACCTGAGTGGATCCTAATCTGGGACAGTACCCATCCACCTCAGTTGGAAAGGGAGCCAAATCATTAATAGAGTATAGGGTGGGGGCCAAAACACACCCTTGTTTGACACAATTTGCTTTGTAAGATGCCCCGCAGCGGTACACTTTATTTGGCTTGTGGTGTTTTGATGGTGTCTCCTTATAAGGAAGTAGCTATTGTTAACCAAACAAGATGCACATCATTTTGAAACCTGGAGGGTCTGTGGTCCACAGGGAACTCACAGGGCAAGGAAGTGTTCTCCTGACAATGCACAGGTCTTCTTTCTCTCCCCATGCTAGAGTTGTGGTGACAGTTTGCTTGACAGGTTGCTGCCATTTTGCCCCAGAGAAGTATCCAGGAGGCTGGGCTGTGTTTATGTATTTATTCGATTTATTTAAAAGATTTATATCACGCCTTTCTTGTGTTCAAGGCAGTGTGCCATGCAAATAGAAACAATTCTAATGGGAAGACTTGAGGAGGAAAGTGATGACACTCTATCTGCCCAAACTAAGCTGATGCAGAAACCTTCAAAGAGTAGTTTGATGCTTTTGACAGACTGCAACTGAAACAGCTCGCTCAAACTTGAAGTGGGTGGGGAGCAGAAAAAGTCTCTTACCACCCAAGATGTATTTGAGGCAACTGTGACAACACCATGAATAATACACAATGAAGAAGGATAGCCCTTTGGGCTGGGACGATGCATAAGAACATAAGAACAGCCCCACTGGATCAGGCCATAGGCCCATCTAGTCCAGCTTCCTGTATCTCACAGCGGCCCACCAAATGCCCCAGGGAGCACACCAGACAACAAGAGACCTCATCCTGGTGCTCTCCCCTACATCTGGCATTCTGACTTAACCCATTCCTAAAATCAGGAGGTTGCGCATACACATCATGGCTTGTACCCCATAATGGATTTTTCCTCCAGAAACTCGTCCAATCCCCTTTTAAAGGCGTCTAGGCTAGACGCCAGCACCACATCCTGTGGCAAGGAGTTCCACAGACCGACCACGCGCTGAGTAAAGAAATATTTTCTTTTGTCTGTCCTAACCCGCCCAACACTCAATTTTAGTGGATGTGCCCTGGTTCTGGTATTATGTGAGAGTGTAAAGAGCATCTCCCTATCCACTCTGTCCATCCCCTGCATAATTTTGTATGTCTCAATCATGTCCCCCCTCAAGCGTCTCTTTTCTAGGCTGAAGAGGCCCAAACGCCATAGCCTTTCCTCATAAGGAAGGTGCCCCAGCCCCGTAATCATCTTAGTCGCTCTCTTTTGCACCTTTTCCGTTTCCACTATGTCTTTTTTGAGATGCGGCGACCAGAACTGGACACAATACTCCAGGTGTGGCCTTACCATTGATTTGTATAACGGCATTATAATACTAACCGTTTTGTTCTTAATACCCTTCCTAATGATCCCAAGCATAGAATTGGCCTTCTTCACTGCCACCGCACATTGGGTCGACACTTTCATCGACCTGTCCACCACCACCCCAAGATCTCTCTCCTGATCTGTCACAGACAGCTCAGAACCCATCAGCCTATATCTAAAGTTTTGATTTTTTGCCCCAATGTGCATGACTTTACACTTACTGACATTGAAGCGCATCTGCCATTTTGCTGCCCATTCTGCCAGTCTGGAGAGATCCTTCTGGAGCTCCTCACAATCACTTCTGGTCTTTACCACTCGGAAAAGTTTGGTGTCGTCTGCAAACTTAGCCACTTCACTGCTCAACCCTGTCTCCAGGTCATTTATGAAGAGGTTGAAAAGCACCGGTCCCAGGACAGATCCTTGGGGCACACCGCTTTTCACCTCTCTCCATTGTGAAAATTGCCCATTGACACCCACTCTCTGCTTCCTGGCCTCCAACCAGTTCTCAATCCACGAGAGGACCTGTCCTCTAATTCCCTGACTGTGGAGTTTTTTCAGTAGCCTTTGGTGAGGGACCGTGTCAAACGCCTTCTGAAAGTCCAGATATATAATGTCCACGGGTTCTCCCGCATCCACATGCCTGTTGACCTTTTCAAAGAATATGGCATATGGCATATGGCAGGATGTGAGGTGGAAAACCAGACTCAGCTCCATCTCTCTGATTTGCATTGCATATTAAAACATCTATTTCATAGCTTAGTGCAACTATCTATATTCTAAACTGAATTTTTTTGCTGATTTTTGTTGTTGCTGTTGATAAATAGTACATTGCTAATGTCTTTACACACCAGTTATGTTCATAGAAAGGCTTTGGGGGGGGAAGGCTAGAAAATCTATCTTTAAAGTGTTACCCTGCACATGCCCGATCTCGTCTGATCTCGGAAGCTAAGCAGGGTCAGGCTTGGTTAGTACTTGGATGGGAGACCGCCTGGGAATACCGGGTGCTGTAGGCTTATACCATAGTCTTTCGAGACTGAAGGTTGCCAATCATTCTATCCAGGAAATCTGCTTACTCTTTGCTCACTTCAGTCAGTAGCATTTGTAGACATCCTATTGGCATTAAACCTGGAAATCTCTTAATTGTTTGGTAAATTCAGACGGTTAGATTTCAGGGAGTAACTGTGACTTTAATGACTACTCAGTATTTTCTGCTGGTTGCACTGAAGGCTGCTGATTTCTTGTATTTTTCAGTGCTTACAAAACTCACATACTTTCTTGACAGTTTAGATCCTCCCACTGGAAGGGTTCCAAGTGGTTACATCTAGGAAGCAGGTGGAGAAGCCAATTTAAATTAAAATTGTGCTGGAAAATGCTTCTGCATTTTATATTGTTTTGTGTAGGCGACAAGTACCATGAATATGTTTAACTTTAATGAGACTGAAGTCTTTCTTTTTAATTCTGATGTAGTTTCTCAATTTTTTTCACTTTCATGGCTCACTTGCATGGAGTAATGGGGGTCCTTCAATAGGATTTGGCTGGGTACAAATGATTATTTCTATAGGGCAAGTAGAGCTTCCATTACACTTGGCGTTAGCCCTTATCAAGAAATGGAGGCTTGATAGCTGTACAGACATAAAGGAGGAGAAGGGGAATCATGGCTGTCAGGGTAAATTCATTGCTTAATTGCAACTATATTCCATTGTGCCATACAAATTCAAGGAGTGGTGAAATTGACTAGATCAAAGCTCCACAAACTTCTGATCTAGGCAGCCTTACTCAGGACAGTAGGAAAAATAGCTGGTTGTTTCTTGAAAGTGCTAGAGAGGGAAAGGGAGAGGGAGAACACATTTCAAAGACAAAGTTTGGAGAATAAGAAAAACATTCTTGAGTTTTGAGATATTGCTGTGTGGGAACAATATTTTCTTTTCAAAGGGTTGCATAATAGGGTATATGCATACACCTTTTACCTGCTTAACTGGGCCTTCTGCAGATGGAACTCACATTCTGTCTTATGGGTCACCTCATTCCATATTAATTGCCATTTCCAGACAGTCTTCATGGGGAGTCCCACATAAAACACATTACAGTAGTAATTTCTTGATGTCTTCAAGGCATGGGGTCACATTCTGTCTTATGGGTCACCTCATTCCATATTAATTGCCATTTCCAGACAGTCTTCATGGGGAGTCCCACATAAAACACATTACAGTAGTAATTTCTTGATGTCTTCAAGGCATGGGGTCACTGTGGTTAGGTCAATTGAGTAGTGCTCCATACATTTCTAGAAGTTTCCTAGAGTAGTGGTTCTCAAACTTTTGGGGGAATTTAATCCCAGAGTAAGTCTTTGCAGGGGAGGGGCAAGGGCTGTGACGTGATCTCAGGATCGCTTTGCTAAGGGTGGGTGAGAGGTGCTTGTACAGGTATAACCTAATTATTCATGGATTTTTTTTCCTGAGGTTTTACCTCAACACGATGAGAAGGGTCCTTTAAATTAAAGGAACAAAGTCATTTAACAATAACCTCATTAATAAAAGAGAGGGCAGCCGGCTGACAATCCATCAATCATTCTCTCTCCAGGCACTTAGGACAGCTTTACTCCAAGGCAAGCGACTTCTCCCTTCCCCTGAGCAAATGAAAGAAAGATAATCTCTTTACATTCCTTCCCAGTGCTGCGCTCTGGGTGAAGGGAGGGATCGCTGGCTCAGAGTGAAGCCTTTCTAAGCACCTGGAGAGAGACTGATTGATGGATTGTCTGCCTGATGACTGTCTTACATCACAACGGTCAGCTGGGCTGTTTTTAAATCACCTAGCAAAAGGACATTGCTTTTTAAATGAATTTGCTCTAACGCAATTTTTACCATCCACATGAGTTCTGGGAATGGAACCCTTGCGAATAACGAGACTCAACCTGCACTTACTCAAGGCTGCAACAGGCTCCAGGAGGTGCGTAGAGCCCCACACAGCTGTCCCCAGGACTCCCTGAGGCTTGGCATGTGGGGAAAAAAAGTGAGCACAAACCACCTCCCGGTTGCATTCACAAACCAGAAGTGGTTTGCGCTCACTTTTTTCACATTCCAAGTCTCAGCGGAGGGCTATGCTGACCTCCCTGCATCTCCTGGAGCCTGCTGCAGCCCTGAGTAAGTATGAGCACCCTCTCGCCTCCTTAGCAACACGATCCTGGGGATTGCATTGCTGCCTCGGCCCCTCCCCTGCCTCTTAAAGGGGCAGGTGAACCTTTACATGCAATGGTGGGTCATGAGACTGTCCTAGAGACTTCACAGTACATCTCTATGAAAGCCTCTAAATTCAGTTGGTCTGGAGACCATAGTGGGGAACAAAAATGAACCTGTGTGCCACAAACGTTGATAATAATACAGGTGCAAGTCTCTGAACGGTAATCATTTGTATACATTGTTCAGTATTTGCCCATTGGATACACTGAATTTTTTCTAGTTTTTACATACCTGAACACCTTGCAAATCACCTTTTCCCTATGCATCCACTTGAGAACTAATATTCCAGGCTTTAGGTTCTGTCCAGCAAGTGATGAGAGTGATTATATAAATATGAGTCAGCCTCTTGTATCACTGTTCATTGCAGAGAAACCAGATTGCTCAGTTATGACACACACACCATCTCTATGTGCTACAATTGAGAGCAAGGTAATTCGTAGTTGTCTCATATAGCTTGCAAGCAAGATAGATATTTCCCCCATCATTGTCCCCCCCCCCCATTATATGGATTAGTTCAAGGCCTTGTTCTCAATCACAGACTTCAGTCAACACCCTTCAGCTGAACCTTACCTTGTCTTCTAGTTTTACAGTGTAGGTGTGAATGGGAGAGATTTCCTGTGAGTTGGGGCAGTTGAGGCTCCCTTCGATTCTACTTAAATTGAAAATGCTCTCTGGTTTGTTTTGATTATCTAGGCCAATTGGAAGTGAGGCTTATATGATGGAAACATAGGTCCAGTTCTTGATTTAACAAGAAGTAGAAGATGAGGTTTAATCATTGTTTCAGCCAGTTAATGGACCCTTGCTAATTCTTTTCTTTTGCAAGATATCAGCAGCCCTCATTAGAATTTCCCATGTGCTCTATAGGTTGCTTCTTTTTCTTTTGCTAATTAACTCAATTAACTCATTTGTTCTTTGTCTTGCTTCTGTAAATATGAACTTCATCTGAGTATATTTCTCTTAAGGCAGTTACCCTCTTGTAGTTGTAGTTCAGGTAATAGGCAGACTCTTTATCTGATGTTGATTCTCTCAGAACCATGAAACTATTGTTTTCTTTGTTTGTGTACGTGTTATGCATTGTACTGAGCTGGTACTCTGACTGGCAGTAATTATCTGAGGGCTCTGGTTAAGGTCTCTTCCACAGGCACTGAGCTCCCTTTAACTGGAGATGAGAAATATTGAACTGGGAACCTCCTTCGTGCAGAGCATGTGCCCTACCCCTGAGTTATGGGCCCTGTTCCAGAATTAAGAGTAGTGCTTGATTGATCTCCAACTCAAACAGGAGCTCTTTGAGGCCTTTTTCCAACCCTTTTCCAACCCAAAGCTGAGATCCTTTAACATGGAGTTGCAGGCATATGGCACTTTTTCTGGGTGTTCTTGAAAGTCAGGAGATAGCCAGTTTCAGTAAACAAGTTTTTTACTTTTCTAGATTCATTTTTAGATCTTATTCTTACACTTTTATCTTTACTGATTAATTGCTTGAACCAAGTGTCTTTTGCAACCTGTAAAAAGCTATTGCACTTAGTGGGTTTGCAGGTGTCCAAATCCTGCAAAGCTGTTGTGGAGCTCTGTCTGCTGTAGTATGTCTTTAGAAACCTGACTTATATGAAACTAATATGAAAGGACAAGTGGTCAGGGATCCTATGCTTGGAATAGCTGGGCTCAAAGGTTCATTTGTATTGGCTAACTATTAGGAACAGAGGATGTAGCCTTATATTGGATTGGACCATTGGTCCAGTTTATCTCAGTATTGTCTGCATTGACTGGCTACAGTTCTGCAGGATTTCAGAAAGGAAAATTTCCCAGCCCTACCTGGAGATGTCGGGGACTGAACCTGCAACTTTTTGCATGCAGAACTATATACTGTGCCACTGAGCTGCAGCTCCTCCCTTTGCAGCAGCACCAAACTGTTGAGCAGCCTTCCCTAATTTTGCTCTGCAGTGGACCATTATTGACACTAGCCCATGATCTTGCAGATATGCTGACAAAGGAAGGAAGGCATAATGTTCCCTTTCCCCCTGCCACCACAATTAGTGGACAACGTATCCAGTCCTTCCAGTTTACAAAGGATGAGCTAATAATGGCAGTCCTCAAGGCAGGACTCTTCATATCTTGCTACTGCTGGCTGGATGGCAGTTATTAATTTGATGGACCCTTAACCTGGCATTGCTACAAACAGAAATGAGATTCCGTGAATTTGGCAAGTGCTTCAGTCGGCATACAAGGGTTAACCCTCTATCCTTTGGGCTGCCAAATGCTTGTATACCTTTGGAGTATCAAGGTTGGAGGTGCTGATGTATCATTGAACAGGCACTGCTGCTCTCAAAGCGAATTTGCTGTCTTCCCATTGATAAACCAGGCAAAAAAAAATGGTTGCTTGTTTCCCTTTGAGGTTTTATTATTTTATTGCATTCTTTTGTTTGCACTATCTGGAAGGCAAACTCAGAGAGGAACACTTCATTCTGATGCAAGAAAAATAGATGAAATGTAGGGCTGCGTTTGATGTCGATGTTGTTGTCATTTGTCTGCCTTTTATTCAAGATTTTTTTCCCCATATTTGTGTTTGTTAGCTGTTACTTCTGTCATAGTATTTCTTTTCCTTCTTCTCTTCCTAGCCTCTTCACAATGAATCTTCATTTTCTCGCTGACACACTTATATCTAAATTCCTCATTTCCTGCCTTTTTTATTTATATCTGTTGCTTGGTGATTTGATCATGCTGTGGAATACAGGATTAGCAATCTCCCCGTCCTTGGGTTTTCATCAAGGACACCTGTTCTGCAAGTTGCACAATTTCCTTCCACGCTTTAACCCTTGCAAGCACTGATCTTGATGTGCACAAATGGGGGGGGGGGAAGCCCGCACTTTGAATGCCTCCACTCCTGTGCTCGAGAGTACATTATAATCTTCATTCTTTACCAGCTGGCATAGCCTTTCCTAAGAGGCTTACACAGGAATCTAAAGAATGTGCCAGTAAAGAAAAAAAATTAATATTACTCTTTGAACTTTGGAGATAGTTTAGCAGCTGTTCCTGTAGAGATAGTTTGTATTTGACTAAAAAAATAAAATGCTGTTATCATCCAGTGAATTACCTGCCCCTAGTAATCTGCCTTCAGCACCCCGCTTTCCCTTTAAAAAAGCTCAAAGAATGCTTTGCCACAATGTGTATTTCTCTGTCTTTAAACAAATCTCTCCCTAAATTTACAGTGATGCTAAGTAGGCTGATTTGACATTAGCTCTAGCAGATCTTAATTCTAGATTGAAATAAAGTCTTCTAATCAGGCAAAGAAGCTATAGGCAAAGAGAGGAGGGGGTGTTATGCCAACTGTCTAAGCAGAATCCACTGTCTTAAATTTGGTTAACTTTAGCACCATCTAGAGGAACAGGGGTTATCCAAGTGTACACCAAGAAGCTAACTGTCTGGACTTGTACGATTTAAGTTTGTTCTAGCGGTATGATTACAAATTGGTTCATACCAGTATTATTGGATGAAAGTAGGGGTATAGCACGCACGTGCCATGCACCAAAAGTCTTTTAAGCATTTCTTCAACTCCTGCCTTTCAGTGAGCCCTCAAACTGTAGCTTCAGTTTCCCATTGCCTTTTTTCAAGCTATGTTTAGTGGTGGTGCAGCGGGTTAAACAGCTGAGCCGACAAGCCTGTTGACCGCTAGGTCAGTTCAGCACAGCGGGGTGAGCTCCCATTGCTTGTCCCAGCTCCTGCCAACCTAGCAACTCAAAAGCATGCAAATGCAAGTAGATAAATAGGTACCACTTCAGTGGGAAGGTAAAGGCATCTAGTCATGCTGGCCACATGACCACGGAAACAGTCTATGGACACATGCTGGCTCTTTGGCTTAGAAACGGAGATGAGCACCACCTCTAGAGTCAGGCACGACTAGGCTTAATGCCAGGGGAAAATTTACCTTTAGCATTTTTGGCTACTAGGTCCTGGAGATAAAGTCTGTCCTCAGTCATAGGTTTGTGACGGAGCACACAATTTTTGCCTATTTTCCCAGCAGTCATTTCCAACTTCAATCCCAGCACCACCAATTAAAAGACAGCGAAGTTGGGAAATACTTCTGCCTGAAGACAAGAATTAGGGGTGCTAGTCAGAACAGACAATACTAGGATAGTTGGACAAATGGGTTGACTCTGTATAAGACAACTTCCTATGTTCAGTCATATCCCAGATCAGCCCAGCAACTCTGTCCTACTCATATCTCTGCTTGGCAAATTTTCTTTCCCTTCTTAATTGCTTTTAACTAGACACTTTAAAAGGGAAAAAGAAAAACTGGACCTGAACTCATATCTTCTGCATCCTCCTCCCAATATTATTTTGATGTCATCACATCTATATTTGTATGCAAGAGAGAAGGAGAAAAATTTGTGCCCTACTCCATCCTCAGTAACTGAAGTGCTTTACTGCCCCGAAGTCTGTGCCTGTCTGTTTCTAATATTTGGTGACACCTGGATGCAATGTTTTGATTCTCCTTAATGCCTTCCACCAAGTGACAGGCACATCCTTCTCTGACACCCTTTCCCCTAAAGGCTCAAAGCTATTTGCCTCTATTGATTGACTCAACCATTTCGCTCCATTTTGTTTTTCTCTTTTTATGTGAGCCAGCTGTGTAGCCTGGTATTAAACTTATCATTGTTCCATCATTGCCCATCCTGTACCACTCATGTGAACTGATTAAAACTCCAGACTGTTTTCTCTTCACCGTTTTTTTTTTCCTTTTTTTTTTTTTTTTGGTACTTCATCTGTGTATCCAGCTAAGCCTTTCATTGCTGCAAACAACAGAGAGCTGCCTGAACTATAAACAGGGTTCATAGAGGCCAGTGGAATGGGTCAGTTCCCCCTTCATGCCCATTCTAAATGACTTTCCACCCACCCCATCCAGTTCATAACAATTTAGCATGATTCCAGGTAGGTTGTGCCTTATCGTGTTAATTTCAGATGTAGAGAATCCAAAATATTATTTAAAGATTTCCCCCAAAACAATCCCAGCCAGTGAAATTTACCTATGAAATGAACTGTGGCTGCAGCATTTCGAGTTTTATTTTAACTCACTGTTTTGAGTCAAAGCAATTTCACCATTCTCTTCCCCTTCAGCAGCCCCCCCCCCCGTTTTACATTCTGTCCTGCCCCACAAGTACCCTTGACCTTCAGTGTAGATTTTTGAGAGTGGCTGCAGTGAGGGCCCAATCCTATCCGACTTTCTAGCCCTGGTACAGCTGCAGTGCAGCCCTCAAGTAAGGGAACAAATGTTCCATTACATTGTGGAGGACTTCATAACTACCCTCCCTCCCCTGGATGCAGCTCAAACGCCATTGGCATGGCTACACCGGGGCTAGAAAGTTGGATAGGATTTCACCCTGAGTCTGTTATGGGGAGAAGGGAACAGGGAAATGTTTGTGTTAGGATACAACTGAACACAACTTTTTTTTGTTAGGATACAACCCATTTATTAATCAGTGAGATGAATCGACTAAAAAGCTAAAACAATCAACGAATCAACGATCAACAAATCAGTCAGCAGATTTTTAAAAAGTTAATTATTTTAATACAAATGCTCTCAAAACTGGGCTGGGGGAGCAGCACACACTGTAGTAGAAGAGGCATCCCCCAGGAGAGATAGGCCTCCTGGATGGTATCTGATGTGAAATATGTGCCTTGTTCATTTAAAAACAAGTATGCTTCTTTCCTTCAGTTGTATTGTTTATCCATATGCAAATATAGTACTGTATTTGCAGTTTTATTGAGATATATGTATTTTGGTTGGTTTTAATTGCATTATAGACCTGGAAAAAAGTATACAGTACTTCGGAACAGTGCTCAACTATTACAGTAGCATTTAATTTATCATTTAAACTTATAAGGATCTTCCATATTAATTGTATAAAAGGTCATAGCAATCCTACAATTGTCTCTTTATGTAAAAGAAGAAGAAGAATATCAAAGGAAGTAATTTTTTTTTCCTCCAGTCTGGAGCTGAACACACTTTTCAGTGTCTGTTTATCCAATATACAATATCCATATACTTCAAAGGTAGCTGGTGCCCCAATTTCTATAATGAGAAGTTACTGTCACCTCTCCAAAAGATTAAGAGTAGTTATCAGTTCAGCCTTGTGCTTTTTCTTGGGCTACTAAAAGTGCAACTTTACCTCCTGATTGCTTAAGGAATGTGATGTGAATGTGGCGGTGAGAAAAATGGCCTGGGGAATATTTTGTAGGGGGAAACTGGTGGACAGGAAGGAGCAACCAGCCCTTTCTGTGCCCAGTGTTCTACCCTACAAAAAAATCTTCTGGGCTATTTTTTTGCCCAACTGGGCTTACTCTTCTTTGTGGCATCTGTGCCATCACACTAAGTAGTGGGATCTGCATTGGTGCAGAGCAGCCTTGAAAACTAGAGCTTTAGAATGTGGAAACCTACACTGGCCCCTCCCCACAAAATTCCTCGCCTAAAGGGGCGGAGCAAGTGCCTTCCCATTAGGTTCTTCTCTAACCGACCCATGAACAGCAGATTTGGCCCCACTGTGCTTTGGTCAAGTTTTTGTTTTTCATGTTCTTCCTTTTCTCCTCCTATGCTCTTCTGCCTTTTGGGCAATTGCCCATGATTTTATTTTCCTGCATTTTTTGGCCTCTCAAAGTCTCTGCCTACGGGCAATCTCCTGCAGTCTGCAATGATTTCTGGGCTTATGCTCAGCATGCCACTTTTTAAAAAAAAAAAGTGTGTCAAGCAGAGCAAAATTACTGTCCACAGATGGCCATGATTTGTGCCTGTTTTGCCTCAGTGCAACACAGAATGGCCTCTGCAGATGTTGCCAGAGCCTGACTGATGTCGGTCAGAGCATCTACCTTTCAGCTTCCATGTGGGCTGAGACCCCCACTTGGTACCAGCAGTCTCAGCAACAACCAAGCAGTACAAAGCTCAAGGAGTTGACTCGTCTAAATTCCGCACTCCATTATTCAGTCAGACCTTTTGCCTGAGGAGCACTTGTTGGCAAGATATCCTGAAGGTTCTCCTACACTCTTTGGGATGTGGAAAAGTGCACTCAACAATGAAATCGACCTCAATATCAAAGCTGGCCCCGGCCTCAAAATGAGCATCTGTGTCTCATTCACTACACTTAACTGCATCACAAGGAGCCTTCTGCCACAGTATCGAAGCTTCTTCAAGGACATGACAGTGACCCTTCTGTCAAGCTGAAAGTCCCTTCAATATGACAGGGTTTGGTCATCCACAAGACACTGCTGGTGGCTTCTTTCTCTATATCTGGAGAGGATTGTTCCCCATTGTAAGCAGAGGGGCTACATCAGGGGTGCTCAATAGGTGGATCGCGATCTACCGGTAGATCATGAGGCAAAATGAGTAGATCGTGGAGTGCCGACCCCCCCCTTCAGGTGCCTCTGGGAGGAAACACCAGGAGTAAGGCCCATTGTACTCAATTGGGCTTACTCCCAGGTAAGTGTGGCTAGGATTGCAGCCTCACAGCCTAATCCTAGGCATGTCTACTCAGGAGTAAGTCCTGTTATACTCAGTGGGACTCAAGGTACACCAACATACATTGTACACATAAATGTTATATGTTATGATGGTGCGAATATTGTAAAAAAAACTCTGGTAGATCTCCAGGACTTGCTGGGTTTCAAAGTAGCTCTCAAGCCAAAAAAGTGTGAGCACCCCTGGGCTACATGATTCCTTGAAAAATTGCTCTTATTTCAGAGCTCCTTATCACTCTGTTCAAAGGTAAATGTATTTCAGCAAAGATAGCATGACTGACATGCAGTCAGGATGGTCAGCTTCTTGCATTCACTTCCAGGTGCATTGGAGGTAGGGTCCACATATTTTGGGTGGTCTTGGTAGCCAAGCGAAAATGTGTGGCTACCAGAATCCTGCCACTTAAGCAGAATCCCGCACATGTTTAATCAAATGATTTTTGGAACTTATTCCCCCATAAGAGTAAGCTTCTAGGACTGGTCACATAGGATTTCACCCTTTATTTATTTACTTATTTAGTTAAATGATTTATATCCTGCTTTAGTCCCTACCTCATGTTGCATGTCCATACAAGGTCAGAAATCCCTCCCCCAACTCCAAGTTTAGAGCTGGAGAGTGCAGGGTCAATGTCGTTGTATGGGATATCCCCCTTTTCCAGCCCAAAGGGGGAGCCAGTGACACTGAAAGGGTGAGGGCACCCCCCTCTGAAGTTGGAAGGTAAGGCTGACACTTCTTTTGGAATTGGATGGGCAAGTGAAGAAGATCTTCTCTGTAGTCTCACTGTGTCCCCTAAAGCACAGCACAATGTGGGGAGGATTCTGCCTCCCTGTCTCCAAGCTAGGTTTCCTTTTCTTACCAGTGGGCAATGAAACACTCATCCTGTAGTGTCAGTGGTGAGTAGAAATGAGGAACTCTGACAAGAGAGCAAGGTACCAGTCCCTGAACACTTCCTCTGCTGCCTTGTGTGTGCTGTACTACTGAAATGTGAGTGCTGGGACCTGCAATGTAGACAGGTTGTATGTGTCAGCAGTAAGGGATGAGGCGACAATATCAGTGGACATTGCAACAGAGCAGGACAGAAGTGGAGGATTTAGGCTGCAATCCTAACCACACTTTTCTGAGAGTAAGCCCCACTGAACAAAATAGGACTTACTTCTGAGTAGACCTGGTTAGGATTGTGCCCTTACACCCTGAAGATTCCATTCAAAGGCATTGGTGCTTCTTGCCTCTCTAAGCATTGCTGGGTTTTCAACTCCTGTGGTTCTTTTCAATGCATGTGAGAGAAGTGGAAGTTTCTAGATCATGGGGACCAAAGTGACAGGTTTTTGCTACTGTATCTTGTATGGAAAATTAGTGGGATGAATATAACAGGAATATTTGCGTGTTTATTGCTTTTCAAGGAATTTTAGTGCTTACTTTAGCATAGATAGCTTGTTGAAAAGTATTACTGGGTAGAGCTGATGGTACTTGTCCACTCATTTTCCCAAATACCTCTTTCCAAAGTTTCAGAAATACAAACTGTAATTATTCTGAATATTTTGTCAGCTTCTAGATATGGAGGTGCCCATATCTAGAATCACAGAGTGCTTCCTGGCAGCTGCTGAAGCAATACTAGGAAAGGCTCAGCTCTGTCCCTCATTTCTTCCTTAAACTTGAGAGTGGTGCCCATTCGAAAGATACTAGTCATTTTTAATTTGCAAGTCTTAAATGTATTACCTCTAGCTAGGAGTGTTTGAGAAATAGCCTGAAGCAATGCAATCCATTTAATAATGCTGATATGTGCTCTTCCTGATGGGTTTTTTTTTCCTAGTTAACTGCAGAAGATATGGCCAGTGCAACTGCTGACCCAAATACCACTTTTTAAAGATAGAATAAGCCCAGTGTAAACTTCCCTTCACCAAGAAGGAGGGTTGATGGTGGGATGCTGGGAAAATGACAGGTTAGCCAACAAGTTGTGATTGTTTATTGCTCAGGTCACATAAATTGAACAGGGTTTGGTTCTTCTGGGTGAGCACCTCCCTTCTGTATTGCTCAAACATGACTCTTCTGTGTTAAGGAGTGTATTCCTCCTTGTCTCCACAGTTTTATTAATTAAATTAAGGAATTTTTACCTGTCTTTCCTTCACTGTGAATGCCCAAGGTGGCTAACAACATTCATAAAATACATATAAACATTACACAATAAAACCCACAGCATAAAAAAGCCACATACATCAGAACACACGTAATACACATACACATAATAGTTGGGGGGAAAATAGAGACGAAGAACCTGGCATAAAACACCCCAAGCAGGACCACAAGCAGGACCATGTTCATTCTTACCATGTAAGAAGGTCTCAGAGTGCTGTTCTCGTTCTACAAGTAGCCCTGAAACGCTTAAGTTGCAACAATCTCTAAGGTTCCATAGCAGCTTTTTGTTTCCTTCATGTGAAGAAGAGAAGTGCTTGGAAAGAGCTGGAAAATGCTCTACTTTTGTAACATTTGCAAGAACAAATGCACCCATAAGAGCTACATAGATGGAGACTAGGAAGAAGGTCTTCTCAGCTGTGGCACTCAGTTGTGGAATTTTCTTCTAGAGAAATTTGTCTGATGCCTACTCAGGCAAAGGCTTTTAACTGTTAATACTTCCAAACTTTTAACACTTACTATTGTAGTTTTACTTCTGTCAACTTTATTCACCGTTTTAACCTTTTAGTGTTCGTTGTTTTACTAATTGGTTCTTATTGCTGAATTTCTCATTACTGGGAGTCCCCTGCACTTATTTTGTGGAATAGCAATTAAATAAATGTGTAAATAAGAACAAACAGTTCTCTAGTAGGATCCTCTTTGAAAATCTTCAAACAGAATTATATATTCTTACTGCCACCTCTTTTTAACATGCCTTTTTTCCATAGAGCAAAATCAGGGTCTGAATGGGTAAGCGGGTATGAGCCATTGGGGAGGGAGTGCAGAAAACTCATTTGTTCATTCATCATGCAGTTTCTGCCGGCATACCAATGAATGGGTGAAGAAGAGGCCACCTAACTTGGGGAGGGGAAGGGTTGACCTCTAACGCTGCCCCAGAATTCCTGTGGGATCAAATTTAGTAACAAATCCAGGCCTAAAGCCCAATCCATATCATAGCAGGATTGGGCTGCTAGCCATAGCACTTTGCGATAGCAGAATGGACTCCCACTGTTGCAAAATGGCCACCAAAAGTGCTTGGAGTGCTCCATTAGCAGCCATTTTGGGAGCGATGCTGTAAGAGGTAAGGCAGCAATGGGAGCAGGAAGTCACAGGAGAGGCTGCAAGAGAGCGTGGATCTGGCAGAAATGGCACTTCCCAGATCCTATCCCCTCTGTCAGCAGTCTTCCTGCCCCTTTCTCTCCTCAGACTTGCACCAGCTACAGAGCTGGTGCAGATCTGAGAAGATCCATTGTGGAGTAGGAGGCTTACAGAGGGGTAAGGGGGTTTAAATATCCTTTCCCCTCAAGCCTCCCTATTCACCACCCCCCTTGCTGGATACAGCATGCTCCTTTACGGTGGAGCTGCACCAGTGGGGGTGAAGGGTGGGTTTTGGCTCTTCGGGCCTTTCAAACTGACAAAGTCTAGAGCAAAGCCATTGTGGTTGGTCCCCATGTTCTACCAGACTGTGGCTTTGGCAAACAAGGCTCTCTGCTATTTGTGTAGCTATTGCTGTTCTTTTGGTAGTTATTTGTTAAGGGTGGCCATAGATTTTATACTGATAGTGAAGTTTCATTCCTAAGAGAACCAAGGGTTTTGTACATGGGGGTCACTTCATGTTCTGCCCCAAACCCTTGAGTCATTGGAGATGAATGTTGATGTGAGTCCAGGCTCTTTATATTTTTCAGTTATGCTATAAAAACGGTGCTTCTCAACCAGTCATTAGTACCACTAGTCGTACTTGAACTGGTGTCTGGTGGTACTCGCAGGACCCCTAGATACCTGTCATCCTGCTTGAGACCAGGAATGTGATGCAACAAGCAGTGGTAGAAGGCTCGGCTCAGTGGGCAGAGCTCCAAGCATGCTTTTTCCATGCTTGAAAAAGCCCTCCAGTTCACCCTGAGCCTCTTACTGGTGTTTGTCATATCACATCTGGCCTCCCAACCCAGAAGTAACTGGTGATGATGTCATAATCAGTAAGCTCAGGTGGTACTTTGAATAGGTGGACCATGTGAAGAGGAGGAGAAACCTTGAGAAACACTGCTGTAAAGCATTTCTGTACTCAAAACAGGTGGGCTGAATTCAAAGTTTACGCCTATCTTTCAGCATATGCACTTGACACAGTGCAATTCTGTGGGCGTCAGCTAGGCTTGTAATAATTGTCTTGTCTAATTAACTGGTTATCAAAACTGAACATTGCATTATGGCACAATTACTGGTTTCTTTATCGAGCTACAGAGGAGTCAGGATTGTGACTCTGACATATGCTTCTATCAGCTCTGATTTCTCACCTCCTCCCCCCCACCAATAATCAGTAACAGATTCCTCTTCTCCCATCCTTTCCAACATTAGTCCCTTAATGACTAATGAATGCTTCTGCTGACTAATAAGAAAATAAACCCATAGGCATGGCATGTTATTTAGAAAAACATGCAGAATATTTTTGAAATCTTAAAGTCTGATAAATGACTGAAATTAATATCTCTGGGGAATAGATAATTAAATTAGAAAGAAGGCCAGTTGTCAGTATTTCAATGAACCTTGCTGCAAAGTATCTTTTCACGTAGATAATTCTGAACTGCCGTTAATATGAACTGCTACTCATATTTTGCTCTGAATTATCAAGGTATCAAGTAGGTTTTCATCTACATGTTTCTCATTATAGTCGATAAGACCAAGTGGATGCTATAGTGAACAGGGTCACAGGGAAGTCAAGTTTAACATGTACAAACCTAAATAAGTCTTTGAGTGGAATCCATTCATATGTGTCAATCAACACAGTTGTCAATAAAACCAAACAAAGAATCCCTGCCTTCTTTTTGAAATAAGCTGGAAAAGCATTTGTCATTACACTTTTCATGTCTTTTTCATCTGTCACCAGAGTAAAAATGTGAAATAAGCAAATAAATACTTGTTTTTTTGCAATGGATGGTGTAAGCACATGAGGATCTTACTCTTGACCCCCTTCTCACTGTAATTATTAATCATTTCAACTTGTATTCTCCATTATAGTCACAGATCAGAGTCAAAATAACTTTTTTAAAGTCAATGCCTGTTAGGATCGTGGAGCAATGTTTGAAAGATGTATTGATCCTTATTTTAAGTAAACGTTCTTCAGAGTCAGCTGCATATAGCTGGTGGTGTTAGAAGGAAACTTGTCGTTTAACCCCAACCTGTCTGCAAGCTGTGGATGCTAATTGGAAAGAAACCCCTGTCTTTAAGTTTCATCAGACTGGCATAGGGAGAAGGAATCAGAAGTGCCTGTGCAGCCTGCATGGAGTACAAAGTCTTCCAAGAGAACCAAACCTTTGCTTGTTGTTAGCCTCACCAGTTAACTTCTGTTTAAAGCATTAAACACCAATCCAGCACAGGTGATCTGCACACAGTGTAAATCCCACTGCAGGAAGCCTTGCTAGATTGGGGCCGTACCAGCATCCCCAAACAGATGGTCTGCACAGCTCCTTCTAACAGTGCCAGTTTTCCTTGGGGGAATTCGGTGGGGACTGAGTCAAGGCTGCCCTTCTTCTCCAGCACTGTCCAACAGATACATATATTCTCTCTTTTGCTCTGTATGTGTGTGGACTTGCATATAGGGATGTGAAGATTGAAGATCAGGGTTTAATTAATACATCAACAGTCAAATGTCTTCATAGCTCCTTAGCTCTATTTAGAGCCACTACAAGCGACTTTCTTGTGACCTCCCTGTTCTGCCAGATTCCCAGTCCA
Organism: Tiliqua scincoides; assembly: GCF_035046505.1. Classification (NCBI taxonomy): domain Eukaryota; kingdom Metazoa; phylum Chordata; class Lepidosauria; order Squamata; family Scincidae; genus Tiliqua; species Tiliqua scincoides. The sequence goes on from NC_089824.1 coordinate 191,325,980, forward strand.
AGCTCTGCCTGGAGAATTATGCCCACTTTTAGCTAATTAGCTCCCCTTCTTTCCTCAAAAATGACCCTGGTTCTGCCCTGCAGTACTGCTGGACCCCACCATCAGGGTAGCTCACCTGTTTAACCTACAGAGGTCCTCCTTCCTGCCAGCAGCCTCCCACCACTACAGCAGCCCCTTGGTCCTCAGCAGGTCTTGGGCACAGCAGCCAAACAGAGTCTTAGTCTCCAGTAGTTTCTGCTCCAGCAGCTTCCAAAGTCCTTTCACACATCAGTCCATTAATCCAGTCTGTCCTTCCTCAAGCTTTCCTCCTTCTGCTACCCACCCCCAAACTCTCCCTTCATCAGGTGCTTTTATGCCTGAGAGCCCTATTGCCTTCAAGTGGCTGCATCTGTGCAGCACACTCTGCTGGATGCCCAGGCCTTACTCTTAAAGAGACCACTGCTGATACCACATCTACCTTCTCCGCGATTCCAATACACTCCCTCAGCATAGGAGCTGCTGCTTATGTTTATTTAGAGCCTGTGGTGGCACACAGAAGAGAACTTGTGCAGGAAAGTGCAAGTATTGGCTGTTTACATGCTGCTGACATTGGGCTTGACATCTCATTGGGATGCCAAAAGTCAGTGTGTACAGACTTCTGTGTGCACCTTTGGTTGCACACAACCACTTTCCATATACGATCTACAGAAGGATAATGAGAGAAGAATCTGCCACACCACAGGCAATCTTGAGAACTAGCTCCGGAAGAGCACCTTGTGTGTTTTTGATGTGGAGCATTAATAGTTAACCATATCATTTTATACGGCAGGTCTATGACTCAGTGCTGTATTTTTGTTCTGGAAATGGACACAGATATCAAAAGCTCCTTAATATAACTCAAAGAGATGCACGACTTTAAGTAGGTTTATACAACGATCTGTAGATCAGGTCTTTCATTTTGCATGCATAGCTGGGAATTAGATTGAGTGTAAATAATACATTTCTCCAGACACATTTTTGAGAAAGTCCCTGAAATTTCATGGGACAGAAGTTTCTAGTATTTTAGTTATGTCGTTTTTGGCAGTCTTGCATAGCAAGATTAGGTCAGTTGGGCATTCTTGCGGCAAGAGTCAGTGGGCACCAGGCTAGTGTCGGGAGTCTCCTGTGGGTAAGGGAGCTCGCTTACCTTGCATAATGCAGCCACAGTGCCAGTGGGTCTCCTCAGAACTGCACCTGGTTTTGAGTGAGCACAGACACAAGGAGGATTCTGTGGGGCTGCCCAGGCTGGGAGGGAGTTTAGGATACAGCAGCAGAGCCTCCCACCGTCTCTGCACCCTCCCAGGCCTGATCTTCCCCTCCCTCCCCTCTGCCTCATTCTATCCGCTCCCTGCCTCACCCACAAAATATTCACCACTGGCTAGTGCTTTTCCAGCACTGGGTCATCCACGTGGGCGCTGAGACCCAGCATTGTTGGCTACTCCTCTCTAGGTGCCACAGACATACCTTACCGCATATTTGCGACACCCAGTGCCAGTGCTGGAGCTCAGCGCCGGACTTGGCCCTGGTAGAATTGGGCCCTAAATCCTGAGCGGATATTCTGGAATAATTATAGAAATGTCCAAGAGATGCTTTCAGAAGATCTTGCATGGATTCTTGACTCTTTAGATGAACTGGAGATCCAAATTCTGCCTTATACAATGGTTATGTTAGGGATTTTGCCAAATATATTTTAAGGCAGGCTTAATTAGCCTGTGTAACATAAATATCTCTTGGTGGGCAATGTTAGAATATGTGCTAGAATATGACTGCACACACTTCTTTTTCAGTTTGTTTGAAGAAGTCTCCCAAACAAGGAAAATGCTGCTGAATTGGATGATGATTGATATTTCATTCTTCGGTAACCAAACACCATAATTTTGCCCTTTGAATATTTGATATTGAACTACCCATTACAGTGATAAACAGATAAATTGCATGTGACTTTTGTAATGCAACATGCAAGATTATTAGCGAAAACCCTATAATTTTGACAGCAAGCTGCTTCAGAGACCAGACAATCAATAAACAAAGATTATTCTTAAAGGATGAAGACTCCTTTGATTTCTGGTCTTGTCCCAACCTTCCAAGATAGCTTCTAGCCTTTGCTCCCTCTTTGTAATGGATGGGGGGAGCAAAAGTATTTATATTTGCATACATTATTGAGTGGCCTTCATTGCCATGCAGCAGCAGCACATCTTCCTTGTGCCTTTTATCTTCCATGCAACTGCATTTATGGACTGCTGCACAGTAGAACAATGTACAGCATCTGAACCAGCCTTTGGTGCATCAAGCTGTAGCCTGCAATATCCCAGAAGTTTAATAGTGCTAAAGCCTGTAACTCACTAGCAGAGTACATGTTTTGTGTGTAGCAGGTTCCAGTTTCAACCCCTGACGTCTTTAGGTAGGTCTGGGAAAGACCCTGTCTGAAACCCTGAAGAGCTGCTGTCATCCAGAGTAGACAGTACTGAACTAAACAGATCACTGGTCTGACTTGGTATAAGGAAGCTTGTTGTGTACAATGTGATGTGGTGATTCCCTCCCTATCTTTTTCCAGAGTAGATTTCAAAGGTTAGAAGTGGATGTTTAGATACCGTATGACTCTGGTTCCAAAACTGTGATCCATGGCTCCCTGGGGAGCCACAGAAAACAGCCAGGGGAGCCATGGAACCCTTATGACAAACTTGCTGTTCTATATAGTATATAGGCTTGTAGCCCTAATGGGGAACAATGGCCTATTTTATTATTATTTTTATTATATTGTATTTCTGAACCTCCTTTCTCACTGACTCTCACAATGGATGGGAGTCTTACAGACTCAAGGTGGTTCACACATGCAGGCTATTGGCAAATTTTTAAAAATTGAGTTTTTAGAATTAATGTTCTATGAGAATTCATATAACTCCTCATTTCCAGATGTCTTCTCTCATGGTGTGGTCATCCTTCTTTTTGCTGCACACATTCCATCTGAGCTTCCAGCAGGACTAACCACAAATCAGCAAGGTTTTATTCATTCTTGTCAGCTGACCTCCAATTCTTAGCTTATCACAGTGGTTCCTTGCCCTCTCACAGCCCAGTAATCAGCAGGGACAGTGACAGTGACTCCTTGTGGCTTCAGTACTCTCAGTCCAGCTTATCAGCTGTGTCGTCTCTCAAATCATGGCCAGGGTTACTCCCTCTTTGCTTCTTTAGGCAGGCAGCAGCTTATCCTCTAGGCCAGTGTTTCTCAAACTGTGGGTCAAGACCCACTGGGTGGATCATGAGTCAATTTCATGTGGGTCCCCATGCATTTCAATATTTTATTTTTAATATATTAGACTTGATGCTACCATGGTTTGTGACTACTTTGGGGGAAATGTTCCAGACCTGTACTTTTAACAAGCTACTATGTATATTCTTTTAACAATGATAGTAAATGGGAGTTATTCCTAGGTAAGTGTGGGCAGGATTGCAGCCTAGGATTGTTAAAAATTTTCCTGCTTGATGATGTAACTTCTGGTCATGACATCACCTCTGGTGGGTTCTGACAGATTCTCATTCTAAAAAGTGGGTCCTGGTGTGAAATGTATGATAACCACTGCTCTAGACCACACCTCCTGCCAATGGCCCAATAAGTTCATGGAGCTGCCAGTGGAAAAGTTTGGTAATCACTGCCACATGCATATCCAAGTGAGTGCTTAAATAGTCATTTGAAGAGTAAAAAAAAAAGTGATGTTGCTTCCTTCCCGCATCGATGCACTGTTATTTCAATGATGTTTTCTGATTTTCTTGATTGGGGGGAGAGTTGAATGGTGTGAGCTCCTCCTCTTTCAGCTGCAACTGAAAATAAGTTTAGTTTTGTATGTTATATACTTATATAAATTGTATAAGTTATATAGTTTTGTTTGCTTTAATTGACTAGACTGGTTTTTTTGTGCCCCAGTAAGACTATCTCTTTTTGAGTGAAAATGACTATCCAGAAGTAGCATTCTATTGACGTAAAGTAGAACACGCGTCACAGCTGCAGTTAGTATTTGCAAAAATGAATTACAAAGTATATCCTCCTGTGCCCTTCTCCCTCTTCCTTTACAACTGGACGGTGTTGCCAGCACTAGGAGGGCGAATTCTCTGGAAGGAACTGCACAGAGCCTAAGGAAAGATGTGAAGGATATGATTAACATATTCCTCAGTATCACTTTATTTAACTGTTTTTCTTGCATTTCTTTGGTTTCTTTAAGACTTTACTACACATGAGCATCAATTCAATTTGAGATTACAGAGATCAAATGTTGTTTAAGCTCTTACTTCTCTAACAACTTACCTTGAGAGTGAGATTCATTATCTACAAAAACTGCAAGTTCTCCCTGGAGCTAAATCTTTCTAAGTGTAACTAAAGCAATTTTTTTAAAGTAAGAAATGTATTCGCTGACAAACCTGATATTCTCTTGGGGGGTCTTCTGCTGAATTTGGGATGAATTTTTGAAGCTCAAATTGGCTTCACTTGTTAACTACAAAGCCATTTTTCTTGTTAAGAAGTTTGGAAACTTCAGTTTCAACTGCATATATATTTATAAGTATAAATCTTCTTTTTATCTCATGTAATTTTTATGCAAATCACAATATCCTAATTGCTAAGACGTTCTAATAAGATCAGGGCACCTGGAGGAAGTTTTAGAAAATTCTGGCTTCACAAAGTGAATAGGGTAGTTGACCATTGTTAATATTCAAACTCTCCTTTGGCATCTCAGTTACTATATGGTGTGATGTTTCACAAGTTGCTCACATTGGATCAGATGGCTGATATTTTTACCAACTATTAATGTGCCATGCTTCTTCTCCAGTGGGGAGCATGGTTCCCTGTTCATTGGGGAACAAGACCTCTCCCGGTTCCTGCTGCATCAAATCAAATTAGACAACACACCTATCATATTACTGGGGCTTGCATGTTGGGTTTTTCAAATGTAAATAACTGCACAGGGCCCTAGTCTAAATTAGGACCACCATGTTAAAGGGGGATACTTCAGCCCTTTACCCCACCCCCATCGTCATAGTCTGAATTCCCCTCACCCCTACTCTTTGACTGTTTCCTTTAGGACATGGATGAAGCTGCTGTGGGAAGGAGGGGAGTTTGGGTTCAAGCCTTTTAATTCAATATTGATCAGATGTTTATGCATGAGGGAGCTGAAGGAATGTTGCAGTGGCTTAACAAATATCCTATAGCGTTGTCTTGGGCATAAAGCAAGGCTGTGATCTTAAGCATTCTTATTAAGAAGCAAGTCTTACCAAACTATTAGGATATACGTACTTCTGAGCAGATGACTTTAGGATCAGGCTGTAAGTTGCACCCATCTTTATTATTACAGCCCAGCCATCAGTGGAATTTGCTTTCCACTGGTCACGATTGCTTACAGCAGTTGTAAAACTAACTCCAGCAGTGTGCAGAGTAGCACACTGCAAGAGCCTTGGTGGGAAGGCCAAAGCCAAACCTGCTAGATAATTGCCAAGGCAGGAAAAATGGTGGGGGAGGGTGGAATCAAGTGGTAATAGGGGCGGATCCAAGAAGGGGGTGGGTTTGGCTTTGGCCACCAAATCCAAGCCCTCTTCCAAAACACAATGCCATGGTGCAGGACCATGTGGACATGTGCCATCAAATTTGGTAACACAGGTCCAAGTAGAGTGTGCTGTGGTGGCTTATCCCACCCAGGTAAGAAAATGAATGCTCCCTTACTCTGCAACTGATTTTGCAAACCATTTTGGTGTCACTATATCTGTGAGAGGGAATTAGGATTGGGCTATCAACCTTCTAGAACCTTCATGTTCATGTGTCATTTGGAATCATGAAAGTCAGTTAGAGAAGACAGCTTAGAATAGGTTGAGAGAGAGATGCAGATGTAGTAAAGCAGCTTTTTAAGTATATAGATTTCCTTTTAGTTATTAATGTCTAGGGATTATTGGTCAGTCAGATAGCATTGTTGTTAATTTTTGTTAGCATTGTTGATAATTTTTCAATTACTTTGTACAAGCTCTTTGACAACAACTGTCTCTACATTTTCCAAGTGTTAAAAGTAAAATTTCTACACAAACTCCTCTTAGGAGCCTTGGCACAGTCTCTTTTCTTCAAGCTTATTTGCTGTTAATTTATCTTTATTAAGTATTTACTTGATAAAGAAATTTATCCCAGTTGTGGCTACAAAATGGGTAATGAAAAATAGCAAATGGGTTTGTCATTGCCATGTTCAACAATCTTGCTACTCTTACAGTGCGATCCTAACTTGTATCCAGCGCAGGTTTGGGCTGGCTGAGGCTTGGCCAAAGCCAAGGGGAAAAAATTCCCCTTACCCTGGGGAGAGCCACAGTGGCCCCAATGGGTCTACTCAGATCTGCGCCACCTAAAGAGGTAGCACAGAATGGAGCAGTCTGGAGCCACTGTGCGCCACCCAGGAACAGGGCTGGGATCCGCCATAACTGCCTCCCGCTTCCTGCCTGCCTGCCCATTGGCCTGCCCACCATCTGCCCCCCTGCCCTGAAACGCCTCCTCCCCACCCTCTACCTGCCCCCCCAGATCATCACTCCTAACTTTCCAGGCTAATGCAAACTCGGCTTGGTCGGTGCAGAGACTGGATCTGGCCCCGTGGTCCAGCACACATCGCTGTGCTGGTCCAGCCGACTCGCGCAGTGGCACAAATGTGCTTTATGGCACATTTGCGACCCTCCTGGGCCGCCACGCAAGGGACTTGCGCAGGCCTAACAAACACTTAGGATTGTGCTCTTAGTTCAAGACCAGAAAGTACCATCCTGATTTCAGAGTGACTAAAACAAGCTTACCTCAGTGCTAGCGCTCCCACTATCTGGTCTCATTTATGCCTGGATTCCTTCTTCCATTTCAAAAATCATCTGCTTCAAAATGTTATTGTAACTTGTCATCATTATGGCTGTGGCTCAGATTCAAAGAAAGTAAGGGAAAAGTGCTGTTTTGTGAACTCTTGTGCAAGCACTAGTGGAAGACTTCTCCTGTGTCTCAATACAGTACCATCATGCGGTACTGCATGTACATTATGTAGTTTTTATTAAAGTTCAAGAAACATGGTGTACAAGGAAGATACAGGTTGTAGCACTTAAACTCTAATGTAGTCCAAGAAAACTTCATACAAAGAGCCTGTGTGAAGTCTTGCACAAGGGTCTGTGCATAAGAAAAAAAAACTATCTGAATTGAGAGTCACTGTTGTTTCACACCACTCTTCTGCTAGGTTAGAATAAGCTGTTCTGTGAGTGAAATAGGCTTTCTAATAATGGGATGGCACAGTAGATCCAAGGCTATGAATCCAAGACTGTGATACAAAAGAAAAATATATATCTCTTAAGATAACTAGAAGATATGAAACACAGAGCTCTGTGTGTGTGTGTGTGTGTGTGTGTGTGTGTGTGTGTGTAAGAGAGAGAGAAGTTGTATTGCCATACTTTTTTTTTTTACCTAAAACATCAGCTTGATACAAACTCTGAACAACATCATGTCATTAGAGCAGTGGTTCTTAAACTTTTCGCACCAGGACCCACTTCTTAGAATGAGAATCTGTCAGGACCCACCAGAAGTGATGTCATGACTGGAAGTGACATTATCAAGCAGGAATATTTTTAACAGTCCTAGGCTGCAATCCTATCCACACTTACCCAGGAGTAAGCCCCATTGACTACCTTTGTTAAAAGCATATACATAGTAACCTGTTAAAAGTACAGATCTGTAACATTTCCCCAAATGCAGTCACACACCAGGGTAGCATCAGGTCTAATATATTAAAAATAAAATGTTGACATGAATTGTGACCCACCTGAAATTGGCTCATGATCCACCTAGTGGGTCCTGACCAACAGTTTGAGAAACACTACATTAGATGAGAATCGTGACCACTCCAAGCAGCTCTCTGATATACTGAGGAGATACGCAGGTGAAATATATGAGATGGACTGTAATTCAAGAAAGCTTATTCCAGAATACATAGTTAGTCTTTAAGGTGCAACAAGACTCTGTTGTTTTTGCTGCCACGGACTAATGTGGCTAACCCTCTGAAGGCAGGCAGGCAGTCCAGGTGCTAGTTCCAGATCCCAGTTTCTCTTTAGTTAGTGTATTTAGGAATGGTAGTTTTGATTTAGAATTGATTTTCTGCCTCTGGAAATCAGTTGTGTTTTCACATCAATCATCCATAAAGTCTCTTCAAATCAGAACGGAGAATGGACCCATGGACAACATGCAAGAGGTAAGCCACATGACCGTCAGAGGAGTACCATCTTAATCTGTTTAATTATTATTTTCTTCTTGACTTTTTCAGGCTTATAAAAGAAAAACCGAAGCCGCAAAGAAAGAGTATCTTAAAGCGCTGGCAGCCTACCGGGCCAGCTTGGTTTCCAAGGTAACAGACTATGTTTCATATGTGAATCTCTGTGGATGTGGCAATGATAAATTAGTTGCAACTCATGGAAATCTCTGGGGAGGAGCAAGTTTATAAGAAATGCACTGTAACTGTGCTATCAAAACTAATTCCAGTTTTAACTACCTTCTGTGAGAGCAAAATACTCTGTGGCATGGCTTAAGGATGCCAGGTTTCCCCCTCCTGCACCCAAATAAGACCTAGAGTACTGTAGAATATTGCAATATTTGGATGCCAGGTTTCTGAGATTGCTCCCAGTATCCAGAATCATAACTTTAATTTGGAGGTCTAGATAAGGTTCCAGTTAATACTCATTTACCCACATAATTGGAGAAAGACTGAATTGTTCTCACCGCTGTTGCAAGCTTCTTTAAACCAAAGCAAAATAAAAGTTCCGTTCCACAGCCACGCCATGTCAGAGCTCTTGCATTTGGTGCGCATTATAGTTCACATTTGTTTGTGAACAACATCCTCTCAAGGGAAGGTTTCTTGAACTAAGCATATAACTGATAAGTGCAGATACTGAGGTTTAATTCTCGAGACTGATTTATAGCAGCAGAAGATCTGCCCCAACAATTAGGGTCTAGAGCAGGTGGCTCCAAACTTTGGCACAAGGGTCGCATCGTATATCTGACATGGTGTTGAGGGCCAGAAAATAAGTAAATAATAAATACATGGGTAGAAAAATGATTGAATACAATAAGTGGGTGAGGAGTGTGAGGAGGAGGGGGGCAGATGGCAAAACTGACTTGCACAGGAAGAGGGGATTTTGAAAAAGCATCAAGCAAACTATGATGCAAATCTCAAACATTTTTTCTCAAGTCTCAGTTTCTGCTCTGTTTTAAGAACATAAGAACAGCCCCGCTGGATCAGGCCACAGGCCCATCTAGTCCAGCTTCCTGTATCTCACAGTGGCCCACCAAGTTTTAAGTTTAGTGAACATTGTATTTATATTCCAGGCCTCTCAGCATCATTTTCTATCTCATTCAGTCACTAGTATATACCCAGAAGTTTTGAGTTATTTTTGATATTTTTTTAAAAATTATTTTTAGCCCTGAAAGGCAGGAAACCTCAGGGGCCGGATAAAATCCTCTACATGGCCAGTTTTGGCCCCTGGGCCAGGGTTTGGAGACTCCTGGATTAGAAAATTCCACACAAGATCATTTTAAATTCCATGACACCCCCCCCCCCCAAAAAAAAAACCAAATTCAGTCCAAGTGGTATTGTTTAATTAGAATAGTCCAATTTTTGGAAGGGATGTGAGTTGTGGTAATGGAGAATGCAAAGAGAGAGATTATTGCAAGTTGGAGGTCCTGGAAAATAAGTAGGCAAAAAAAAAAAAGACCACAATGTTGATGAAGAAGAGATTGTATCTCTGAAAGACATCTGGCTGGTCTCTGCTGGAAAACAGCTTACTGAACCAGATGATCTAATCCAGAGAGAAAGTACTTGTGTCTTTAACTACAGGAAATTTGTTTAGTTAAAATCAGTTGACAAAAAGAATAAAGATGGAAAAATAAGTAGGGTTACTGGATGCAAAATGGGGGACAGAGTGCCTATACCTTTAACCAGTATATAGAAGAGGGAATTTTTGACAGGTACTGCTTTTTATACCCTTCCAGTTTGAGGTGCACCTGCCAAAATTCCCTCTTCTATACAGTGGTTAAAAGTATAGGCACTCTGTCCCCCTTTGTATATGGTAAGCCTAATGATAAGCAGTGTGTAAGTAATATCATCTATGATATTTGACCATAGATTATTGATTCCCTTGTGGAGTTAAAGTGGTGGTACTAAGCCACATGATTGCTAACATCTTTTGAAACCGGCAAGAATGTTTCTTGGTTGCAGCCTCAGAACAATATAGAAGCTTCCCTAACCTAAATGTTGAACTTATGAATGAATACTTTCATACCCAGCTTCCAATTTATAGTTGATGCTGCTAAGAAGAGAAGCCACTCAGTGGTTCCACAGTAAAACTGACAACACTCCAAGTGAAACTGGCAGCACCCTCATTGAATCTGACCAGTAAGGAAGGAAACTGACAGCTATAGCAACAGAGAGCATATTTGAGCTTACGAATAAAATAACTATGAACCCTGATCACAAATAGAGGAGCTTCTATACTTCTGTGCTATCTGCTATTACCACCATAAGTTTCATTTGTTTTTTATACTACCTGCAAATTGTTATGCAGATATATACTGGGTCCTTAGAGCTCAGTTTTGAAACTTCATGTTGACTAGGTTAGGAATGCACATTGCCTTCTAGGGTACTTCTGAGGATTGGCTACCACTAGCAGAGAGATTAAGAGGTTGTGCATTCAGTTGCTCAAAGGAACAAATGCTGGATGTCAGGAGGAAAAGTAGGGAAGGAAATTTGTCAGTAGCATTCGACCAGTTATGAGGCAGTGAGGAATTTATTGGCATTTGAAACAACTGTAAATTCATAGAGGCAAAATAACAGGGGTAGATACTGTCCAATGGGGATGTTAATTGCTACATTTTTATCCCACTTTTCTTTCCTGATATAATCAAAGGCACAGTAAGTAGCAATCCCCAGTGGTCACTCATCTAAGCACTCACCAGACTTATATCTGCTTGGCTTCAGTAAGGTAGTCCCTTAGAGCACAAAGAAAGAAGATTGAATGACAGGGAACTACTGAGGAAATCAAGAAACTACACATGTGTGAACTGATGTTAAGAAATTTTGAAAGAAGGAGGCTACATGCTCACCTGAGAGTAAGGGCCTATACATGCTCACCTGAGAGTAAGGGCCCAATCCTATCCAACTTTCTAGCACTGGTGCAACTGTGCCAATGGAGCATGCACTGCATCCTGCAATGGGGGGGGAGGCCAGTCACTGAGTCCTCCTCAAGGACTATTTTGTTCTTGGGACTGCATTAAGGCAGCACTGGTGCTGGACATTTGGGCAGGATTAGGCCCTAAGACACTTTGAACACAGTGAGACTTACTTCTGGGTAAACATATATAGGGTTGCACTATAAAATGAGCAGGTTTTGCATGCACATGTTCATTTGTTTCTGAATTCATGTAACAGGTGTTTGTTGCAGGGATCACTGTGTGACCCACTGATTACCTGAGAATCAAATCAGGCATATAGTAATGGTTATTCAATGGTTATCTTTCTCATACCTGCTTCTTTTTAGAGTTTTTTTATTGTATTTTATTGTACAGTTTTAATATGTTGTTAGCTGCCTTGAGCACCCCCCTTTTTGGGATGGGAAAGAAGGGACATATTTATAAATAAATGAATACATACCTACATACTGATGGCCATCATCTGAAACAGCATTCTATGGAAGAGTCTGCAATCACTACTGCAAACTGATTGCACAGAGGTGCATTGTAAAAAGATGAGAAAGAACATCAGATGGAGCAATAACTCTAATGGCGTGAAGAGGTTACTATGGAAATAGAAAATATGAATGATTACACAGGCCAATACACATTTTGCTTCCTTCAACATTACACCAATTCCTGTGTATATTTGGGGTGCTGATTCCAAAAATGGCATCCATTTTGTCCTAGTTTTGGAGACACGGCATAGCCTCTTTAGTGGATGGTTCAAGCAGCTTCCTCATGATGAAGCCATGGTGTAGGCTTCCTCATGAGGAAGCTGCTTGAACCATTCACTAATGAGGCTATACTATGTCTCCAAAACTAGACGTGATAGAGCAAAACGGATGCCATTTTTGGAATCGGCACCCCAAATTCATATCAAACCACCATAAAGTTTGGGAAAAACTTTTCTGACCCTCAATTTTGTAGGCCTGTGTTATCTGCTTGAATAATGGTGGCATGGAAGTACTATAATGATTTTTTTTTATTAAAAAAATTTTGTCAGTGGGAATGACCCACAGAAATTACTGCTGAATCTTCAAACTATGTCCTCAAATGCAAAGTTGGCATCCTTCAGTCTCGGAAGACTATGGTGTCACGCTCTGAATGGTGGTTCTGGAACAGAGTGTCCTCTCCAGTGCGCGAAGCCTGGGTAAAGTAGGTATGGAGGATAGGCTGTTACCCATGCAGCAAACCCCCCCCCCCTCATCTCAATATCTTGGTCCTCAAATATCTTGGCCCAATTCTGGTCTCTATGAAGCATGAAAAGTGAGGAAAGCACAAGCTGAAGTTCACAACATACCTGAGCATCAAGTTATTGCCCAATTCCAACCCGCTACAAAACTGCATAATACTCGTCCCTGAAAACAGCACACAAGAATATAGAACAAAGTAGCCTGAAAACTGCTACGTTGACCAAATGTCTGCCTAAATGAAGCAACCTGTAGAGAAAATGGCCTCCTCCCAATCCTGATTAAGGAGCCTAGGGGCCACTGTGATTAAAAGCCTGCTTCTCATTGTCACATTTCTGACTGCTCATAAAGTGGGCATAAGAAACAGGCCTTGATCAGCTGCCTGCAGGTGGCATGTGGGCTGATATAGGCCCATTTGATATAGGCCTGTTTGGACATGCCACCTAGAGAGCTGTCTAGTGAGCAGACTCAAATCCAAATACTGTTACTACTGTGGTTGTGCAGTGGGAGGAAAAGGGCTGATCAGTAGCATCTTTTGGGTGGAGCCGGCCTCTGTGTGCACACTCTGCTCAGAAACCTTATGCAGTTCCTTAAGTCAACCAGGAAAGTGGCCAGGCAAAAACGGCAGTTTTTAAGTTAATATTGAGTGAATTGCATTTAATTTAAAATAAAAGCCCAACATAAATTTTAATTTCAGTATAATTAAAATTGAGGTAAACATACACTTCATGCTGTGGAGTGAGCTCTGAGGAACCTTGCCTGGGGACTTGACTGAGCCACACTTGAAGGTTAAGAGCTATGGCGAAAAGGTCAAAAAGGAAATCATCTGAGTCCCTTTCATTGGTTTAAGTGTTTAAAAAGATTCATAACTGCACTGAATGTATTTAAGGCTGAATATTTTCATATTGGTATTCTGTTCATGCTGCATATAATTCAGTGGTGCAGTATCTCACTGAATTCAGTAAAGCAGCAATAATAACTGTTGTGGGTTTTTTTCTTTAATGAGAGTTTTGAAAGGTGACTTTCATATTTAAATAAACCTGGAATGAGGACTGTTAGAGGAAGAGAAAAAAAAGTTACCCTCACTGGCAAATGCCTTCAAATCTTGTCTGTTGCCTTAGGTAGATAAATAAGTAATTTTTGTTGTTGTGCGGAGAAACTTGCATTTGAAGCAAATCACGAAATATAGCAGGTGGCGTGGTAGATAGCACACGTAGACTGTGTTCTGTCAAAACTCTTCCTCAGTTTGGGACTCAGTGTGCCTTCACTGCTTAGACACAAATGGCCCAATGCTCTTTGTCATTTAGAACAGCAAAACTTGCATACCGCTCCCATAAACGGCGCACCACTGCCAAGTGCAAAGGGCACCACCAGCAGAAATGACCAGCAGCCCCCCAACATACCAATGGCCCAACCAGGTTGTGTGGGAGCAGGCAAGGTGGTGACAGAGACAGGCTGTGGGCAGTTCTAAGCAGAGAGTGGGTCTAACCAGGGGGCAGCTTGAGGGTGGGGGGGGGAGCTCTGCAGTAGTTACATTGGATCCTGTCCCCCTTCCCCAGCCCAGAGCTGTCCCCTTCCTCTCCTCGGACTTACACCAGCAAAATGGTTGGTTTGGGTCCATGGAGACACATAGACAACCAGAAGGCCTACCAAGTTTTTAACTTAACTCTCATTGGCCTTCTTATCACCTCCCCACTGTATGATGCAGCTGCACCAACAGAGTAGAGTGGCGGCAGATAGGACTGGGCTGTTTGGCCATCAGAGTTTGGAACCACTGGCTTTTTATCCAGCTTTTCTAGCCCTTTGTCACTCAGATACCTTCTCCCTTCCTCATGTTCTTCAACACTTCAATAGACATGTTTAATTTTTTTTTACTTGGGTTAAATTTCTAACGTACTATAGGGGCTTTATGAAACCACTGCCACTTACCGTAATTTCAGTCCCCTGATAATAAAATAATAATAGCAACAATTACGATATTAAGATCAACCTAAATCACAGGGTTGTGGGAGGATGAACAAGGTAATAAATATAAAGCACTTTCAGAGTTAAAAGAGTAAGATACATTAAATAACAATTAGTGTGTTTTTTTAAACGTGCTAATATTAGAAAAGTGCAGCATATGTGGCTTACCTGTGTGTAAATCACAGGTCCATTTCTGCTGTTATTACTGGTTATCAGGTTATGTGTGAGACATTATAGATTCCATACCTCACACAGTGAAACCTGAAAAAAGTGCACATTGTTCTTTATGTATGTCTTGTGTGTGGATTTTCTCCTTACTTCTTTGATTGTCTAAAACTGTCGGCCTGCCTTTATTGCATCACCACTTATTACCATGGGAAATAATGCTACATCCCAAATCTGGTATATGGCAGTTCAGCTGCAGGATTAGAGCAGAGGATGAAATGGCCTTGGAGAGAACAAGACACTCAAACACGTATGCTGTATTATCTGCAGTTGGAAAACACCCCGAGGACAGCCAAGCTAGATCTCTGAAAAGTGAATGCAAAGCAAGCAATTTTGAAACTTGATCTCTCTCCTACCTGGACATGTATGAGCTTGGCCCTTTTCCCAAGATATGTGTGATTCCCACTCACCATGTTAAGCATGGCACAACAGGCCTGTAATATGTAACCATGGCATGCCCCTTCAGATGCCCAGATGTGATGGTTGTACAACTATTGAAAACAAACCCAGTGTCTGTTGCACTGAGCTGGTAACTTGCAGAGGCTGAAAAAGTAGTTTACTCGGCACTTAAAATGATTGTTGGATCTCTAGCAGAGTTGTTATTGCAGGTGGATGAGAGACAGAAGCAGATAGCAGTAGATGTCATAGCAGAACTGTAACATGTTTGGAACATGAGGCATTAGCAGTAATTTAGTTGTCTGTCTGCTTCAGTAGCTGTTGATCATAAGAAGTAAAAAAAAACCTGTGCCACTGCAAGTGAAAACCGCTCAGGAAAACCTCTCTGTGCCACAGTGGTTTCAGTTATATACGTATATATTTTCATTTCTGAGATTCAGACACTGGAAAAATATGTTAAACCTATTTTTTGCAACTTGTTCTTGGATTTCTTTTCTTAACTGCATCCCAAAACAGGGACAAAAAGTGTTAAAGGGGAGGTGGACCATTCCTTCCAGTAGTCTAAATGTCCAAGTTATGTTTGCCTCATTTCAGTGATTCTTCTTTCATTTGCAACTTGCTCTGTTCTTTTCCCCTCTCCACACAGAGCTCAGCTGACCAAGGGGAGACAAAAAGTCCCCAGACCAATCAACCTTCAAAAATGATCCCACCAAAACAACCCTTGTATACGATGCCACCACAGGCCTCATCACCTTACCCTGGCTTGGGTTCCTTCTTGTCCCCATCAGATCTGCAGAGTTACCGTGGACACCCTCACCCCAGCCTCTCCAGGACCCTCAACTCCAAACCCATGTTGCCCAGCATCAGTGCCTCACCACCTCCTTCTTTCCAAATCAGCCCCCCGCTCCATCAGCAGCTGTCCTTGCACCACCCACAGAGCTCCATCCTCAACCAGTCCCTCAGCATGCAGCAGGTCCCACAGCAGCCCATCTTATCTCCTTCCATGGCACTACAGGTACAACCCCCAATGAACTCTTCACCACCAGGCCAGCAGGTGAGTGTTGGGGGCCCTTAGGGAGGTTCTTAAGCAGGAATGCTACACTTTTGAATTTACATGCTAGGACCACAACCCTCTACTCAGATACCTGGGAGTAAGTCCCATCAAACTTGGTGGGGCTTACATCTGGGTAGATGTGCTGTAGGGCTGCCCTTGTAAATGTAAAGCCCCTGAATGTTCATTTTCCTGGGTAACAGTGGTTTGAATCTTTTAATCAAGTATGTTACCTTTTCTGGGAGTTTATTTTCTCTGCTGTGGAAGGAACTAACATACCTAGGCAGCTCAAAAGAAAATGCTTTAACAAATCCTATGGTGCCACTTCATTGCTGGAACTCACATACTGCCGTTGCAGAATGTGATGCACTCTCAAATACAATCTGACCACCACCACAAATTGAGTGTGGTGGTGCCCAGGTGACAGCGGCCTCTGTGGGAGCCCTGGCACCAGTAAGTTGGCATGGGGGGTTGGATGGAATGGGGTGGGGACCAGGAGGAGGATGGGGGTGAGAATGGGGCAGTTATTGGGAGCAGTAGCTCTACTGATATCCTATTCCCCTTCCCAGCCTCAGTCCACCTTCCTGGGTCCACTGGCACAGGTCTGACTAGAAAGACACTTCGGGGCAATTGAGACTTACTCCAGGGCAAGGGAACAAATGGCCCATCTGTGGGCAGTGGCCCATCTGTGCTCCAGAAAGGCATCACCAGGGTCCAATGTGAGCTGAAATATTTACATGTCTAGACTCTAGGAGTTGGATTTCCATGGATGTATTTCTATCCTCTTTCAGTTTTCCCTGTGGCTGAACTCTGACTGAAGGCAATGGGGGGGGGGAGGGGAGGGAAAAGTTTGATTGCAGGTATTCCTTTATGCACTAAACGTCACGCCAGGGTGATTTACGTTGTAAATATTTAATCGCATTTGTGCATTAAGTGTCCTTAGCTTGCTTTTTGGAACTGCAAGTGAGGACCGGTCTACAACACTAACATGATTGATGATCAAAATTTGTTTTTTTGATGAATTACCACATGGTAGTCTAGGCCAAAATCATCAAAACTGTTTAGTTAAGAATAATCCTGGCAATATTGAAATAATAGTAATTGGAGTCAATAGGTCTGCTCTGGGAAAAATGGAGCTTTAGAAATTGGGCATTTTGAATCATTGGCCCAAATTATCTGCAGTGCTTAATTCCTGTAAAGCTTGTAGTCTGAAGTTCTTGTGACTTCCCAAATTTCACATTTCCCCAATTAATGCATTTGGTTATGATTAGGTCAGACACAGACCTGGGCAGTATCTGCAGTGGCATTTCACATGGGACTGTCCAACCGTTTTTTGAGCTGACGAAATATGACCTCTAATAAAGATACAAAGCTTGTAAAGCTTCTCCTAACCATGCCAGTTTACGTTTGACTAAGGGTGCAATCCTAACCCCTTATGTCAGTGCTTTCCAGCACTGACTTAAGGGCAATGCAGCTCTGAGGTAAGGGAACGAACATTCTCTTACTTTGAGGAGGCCTCTGTGAGTGACACCCAACTGCAGGATACAGCACACGTCCCATTGGCACCGCTATAGTGCTGGAAAGTACTGACATAAGGGGTTTGGATTGCACCCTTAATGTATTATAGAAGTGAGGAATATGTGTCTTGTGGGGAAAGTGCTTGTGGGGAAAGTGCTTGTGGGGGCTATGATTGCAAAAAAATAATAATAATATCGCTGAGGTACTAGTACAGGCTTTTGTCAGTATGCATAATATGGGTGCTGAATTTGAATAATGTTCTCCCAGAACATCACCTTGTAATACAATGAAGAGAAAGAAAGCAGTTGACTGCTTTGCAGAGTCCATGATCTATGGAGAGCTTTC
Organism: Tiliqua scincoides; assembly: GCF_035046505.1. Taxonomy (NCBI): domain Eukaryota; kingdom Metazoa; phylum Chordata; class Lepidosauria; order Squamata; family Scincidae; genus Tiliqua; species Tiliqua scincoides. The sequence goes on from NC_089824.1 coordinate 191,343,948, forward strand.
CACTTAGGTTCTGATTAAATCAAGTTCTTGAGCTTCTATTCAAATCCCAGTGACCTGAGTGCTTCTCACTATATGTATACTTAAGTGCTTTGCTCAGCTTGGGTCTTGCTGCATTTGGGTTATGTTTTCTGCATGCAGTTACACGTAATGCCCGTATCCACAAGTGTGACTTTCTTTTTTCTTTTCTTCTGTCTTCTCTTCCTCACTTAGGACTTTTCACACATTTCATCCGAGTTTCAGAACAGTGTTGGGCCGCGATCACCTGGTGCATCAAACCCTCCGGGAAATACTGACTGGGACAGCGAGTACCAGAGCAGAGAGTGTGGGATTAACCACTGCAGGCCAGTAGACAAAATAAGAAACTGGAGCTCATGGACAGGGACAATTAAACTGTGTTTTTGTGCACAAACAGGGATATAGCAATTTGTCATTTAAGGTCAGGAATTGAGGACGATGAAGTCATCGAAAACACCATGTTCCGAAAACATTCACATATGTTTTGAACATGAGTGTGCTCTTCTTTAGTACTCTGCTTTTCCAAGAAATAGAGTTGTTTTGTTCTCAAAATGATTGTGGGAGTTTCCAGACTAGAATGGCCCAGTTTTAATGGGCAAAATCTTCATTTACCTTTAATGGGCAAAAAGCATTTACCTTTCTGCCTTTCTCTTTTGGGTGTCACAAAACAATCTTATACATCCACTTTACCTGTCTGTATGCCAGTATGTAGTAGAAAAGTTCAGATGCTGTTGTGGTGCACCAAAAAAGGACAAGAAAGAGAGGGAAATAAAGGGCTAGCCTATGCATCTCCTGCCTACCCTTCACCCTTACTTACTGGTTGGTCCTCACATACCCTTTCATTTGCATTCTCGCTCTTCATGCACAGAGCTGGTATCAATTTCCCATTATATGTGGAGGAACTGCATGGGACCATATTGGAATAAATGAATTGGCTATTGACCAACCACGGTTTTTGATATCATAGGGGCACTTCTGGTTTCTGCACAATCACAGAAGTTGCTACTTGCTAACATCCCTGAATTCCCAGTACACAAATTACATTTGTACTCATTACTTGGTACTCATTAACAAGTACCAAGTCAATGGTCAAACCTTGTCATGTAGATATATTAGGTAATGCCTAAACCAGTCCCAAATTTGTACAAGACAAATTTGGGAAATAGGATGCTGGACTAGATGGGCCTTACCAGGAGGGCTTTCTTATGTCCCTCTATAAATTCTACTAGATAAAACTGACAATTATTTAGTATTTGATTTTCACCGAATGTCAGACTGTGTCTCTTAGGGCACAGGTGCATGATAGTTTCCAATACTTTCGGTTCAGTTCTTTAGAGCTAAGCCAGATAAATGTCACATGTTACTAGAAGAAGAAAAAAACAATAGTTTTTCTAACATGACACAATGAGAGATGAATGGATTTCCACCATGCCAATTCATGCATCTTTTCATGATTGGCCGCACCCAGTATGTGGCTGTGTCTGGAAGGCAGATCTTCCGATCCTATCTTCCAATTGTTCATAGGAAATTTCTACAGTTAATTTTGTAATTGGCAGATGCAGAGTTTGCTCTTCAGCTTTTCATTTCTTGCATTCTTTGACATGAATTTTTGTTCAACCATGTAAGTAATGTGGATGAACTATTGCGTTCATTGAATCAGACTGATTTTTTTAGTGTGCAGTCATGTGCACAATGACATCCTCAATTTTTTCACTGTATAGTCAGATGTTCTCATTTAAAGCTCTCTCCAACTTTTTTTATGCTAATCTACATTCCCCAGAAAAAGAAATCCACTACCAAGTAAACTAATATCCATCTGTTATACTCCATTTTATCCCTGACATGCTCAGGAACTCTGTTGCACATTCATAGTACTTTAGTGCTTACAAAGCATCACTGCTTTGTTTAAAAATGGTATATTACAGCAGAAGCTATTAAAAAGTCATGCTCAGATTTGAATTGGAAGTACTGAGGTAGCGTAAGCTCCATCCTGCACTTACGGTGGGCGTGTCCAAAAATCCACCCATTTTGGAACAGATTTCTACTCTATAGTAAGGATACTATTAGAATCCAAGCCCCGTTTACTCCTGAATCAGACAACTGAACATTACAACACTTATAGTTTGTTTTTTTTCAAAATGAAATTATTCCGTAATTGTGCACTGCAAAGTTTGCAATTGCTAAACTATGGAAGCAAAAATTAGTTATTAATAAGTGATTGGTTTAATCGAGCTAAGAAGATTCTAGATCAAGAAAAGCTTTTGTCATTAATTAAAGCAGGGGTGTCCAAACATTTTGGCCAGAGGGCCGCATCAAATATCTGGCGTGGTACAGAGGGCCGGAAAAAAAATTTAAATAACTAAATTAGAGATGGAACTTAGATGAGTGAATAAATGAATGAATGGGCTCATTCATTTAACCTCTCTGGCCCTCAGGACACCCTCCAGACACAATCAAAGCACAGTTCTCGTCATGTTCAGTTGAGTGGGCCAGAGGCTTTCAGGGGTCAAGAGGTTGGCCGTGGGACAGAAAGAGGCTTGCTGCCGGTCGCATCTGCCCCCGGGCCAGGGTTTGGAGATCCCTGAATTAAAGCATCCTTATGTAGCAATTACAAAGATTATTTTCTGGAGTGCTGGGTTACTTTTCTCAGTTATATAGAAATAAATAAATCTTTATGTGTTAGGTTCAGAGAGATTATAATTCCATCTTTATTTTGCAATGCATTTATGTAAGAAAATAAGCAAGCGTACAAATATGTACCTGAATTATTATAAATACTGGAAAAAATACATGCTATATGAGATATACGTATGGCAGAACTGTAATCTTAGTGTCCCTCTTGAATTTTGTGTAACTTGCAGACTACATGCTATATTTAATTGATATTTTACTTGCTGTGACTTCAGGGTTGTAAAGGTGTGTGTGTGTGTGTGTGTGTGTGTGTGTGTGTGTGTGTGTGTGTGAGAGAGAGAGAGAGAGAGAGAGAGAGAGAGAGAACATAATTTTATTAATCTCTTTTTAAAAAATCCTTTGTTTATTGCCATCTCTACGGAGTTCTGTGCCATATTTTAAAATTATAAAGCAAACTATTAAAATAATAATCAATAATCATGGCAAAGTATGGGAAGGAAAATAGCAATGGGACAGGCTGTGCAGGCTGAGTGGTCTTTCAGAAAGTCCTGAAAGAAAGCCAAGTTAGAAGTGTTTTCCATGCAATTGCCTGAGTGCCCACCCAGCGACTTCATCCCAAGGTGTAATAATCTTTTTAGGGCTCAATCCTATCCAGTTTTCCAGTGCTGGTGTAGTTTAGCCAGTGGGGTGTGTGCTACATCCTATGGTGGAGGGGCAGTCACCGAGGCCTCCTTGTGGTATCGGAATGTTTGTTCCCTTACCGCGGGGCTGCATTGTGGTTACACCGGAGCTGGAAAGTTGGATATGATTGGTCCCTTAGTTGCTGGCAAGAGAACGAGTGGGACAGCAGCCATTCTCCTCTTCCTCCTGTGCTGTGATCAATCACAGAGGGAGTGTGGTATTAAAAGCAACAAGGTGCTGTGATGTTTCTGTTCTAATCACTCCCCATCTACAAGGAACCAAAACAGGATTGTGCCATCTTCTCCTTACCTTACTTCCACTGCCTTCCACTTGTTCTCACCTGGCTGCAGTCAAACAACCAGGCTGGGCAGAGCATGCTGGGAATGAAAGAGATGTACCCAGTATGCTCCATCCAGCTTTGAAATTTAACACAACTGGGTGAGAACAAGTGGAAGATGGCAGAGATCAAGGTAAGGAGGAAAGAGAAGGTGGGGGGCACTCTGAGAAGCCAGGAGGTAGAGGAAGTGGTGGAAGTGCAGGAGCAGTGGCCGAGTCTGTGCAATCAAAAAAGGGGAGGGGATTAGAGCACTCCCTCCGGGGTGAAGTGCTTGCGGATGGGAGTAGCAGGTTTGCAGTATTTGAGGCATCAGATCTACTTGGGTCACCCCTGAGTGGTAAGCATCTCCTTTCAAATGCTTGGACCTGGAGGATCCAGGTTCCGAACCCCACTCATTAAGATTCTTGGGTGACCTGGGCGAGTCACTGTATTTCAGCCTCAACTACCTCACAGGGTTGTTGTGAGGACAAAAGGAGGAGAGAAACCTTATACACCACCCTGAACACCTTGGAGGAAGGTTGATACGGAAATTTGGAAAAAAAAAAAAATCCTAACTCCCAATATTAGACTTTCTAGGTGACATCACAGCGTTCTTTTTCTCCCAGTGGAGATGAATTTTGCTGTAGCTCATTTGAGAGCTGTTAAATCATGAGTGTGGTCCCAAATGGATTTTGTAACTGTATGTTTTCCACTGTGCAACTAAAAGCAGCTTCAGGGAGACAACCGAGGAATTTGGAAAATAGTACAGGGGAAAGGGTCCCAGGCCAATCCTCCCTTTCCTCCATAGCTTCTTTGAACTTAGAAAGGGGGTGAGCTGATCATAGATTAATAGATTAGCAGGGACATCACCTATGAGTGTGACACACTCTTCTCCTCTCCCCATGCTTGCTCTGTTTTGTGACCATTTTAATTATTTTTTTATTTGTATAATTCTGGTAAAGGGGTGGGCATCCTGCTATTTAAATGGAGTTGAAGGACTTAGCTGCCTTTTTTTTTTACAATTTGGCCCAAAGTACTGACCAGAACCCACAAGGCTCTTCCTCCTCCTTCTTTTGCTGCCATCTGAATTCATGTGAATGGATTTATCTCTCTTTTAATTTCGACTTGTATGCCCTCCTAACCCCAGTGGTGGAGTGCCCACCTACTTTTTGTGTTATTCAATGAAAACACACATGTAGGAAGCAGGAAAGAGTTGATGTTCCAAGACAATTTCCCCTACTGAAACAAGGGTGCCCATCCCCATCCATTCTCTGGTGGTGGGAGGTGGCAGTACAAAGGCTGGTTAGGCCTCTTGCAATGGCCCTTCTGAGAGAGACAGAGGGAGGGAGGGAGGGAGAGAAGCTTTTAAATCATCTGCAAGAGCCTGCACAAATTTGTTGCAAAAACAGATTTTTTTAAGTCTTGTTGTGCTTGTGATGCTCATGACCCAAATAATTATTTGGGTCTTTCCTACAATGTATTTCTACACAGAACTTGCTGTGGGGAAAAAAATATTACTTTGCAGCAGGAAGGAAATGACTATTTGATGTGCTATTTTTATAATACCGTGGGAGGCAAATAAGCAATTTCAAGCAAGGTATTAGCTTCCATGACCTTCCAAAATGTTGTCGTTTGTGTTGTTTCTCTTGCTTATTTGTGACTTCAACTGCAGAAGAAGGGCTGATATTTAAACATTACATGTAAGTCTCGCAGGCAGAAAGCAGGTTTATGAAATGAGCCACCTGGTCAGGGGGTGGTGTGGGTTAAAAGCTTCCCGTAGTGCTGCTTCATTATACAGCTTAATATAAAAGTAATATATAGCCTAATGGGAAAATTGCATTATTTTGGCATATTGGAATATTGAAGAATGTTAGAGCACTCTCATGAAACATGAAGGCAGTGGGCAGGTAGAAGACCTAAGTAACAAAAACAAGCTATTTAGCATTCTGGCAAGATGCCGTATTGTGTGCAAGGCTTCCCGTGCCATCCGTGATCAAAGCTTTCACATTTCATGCCTTTGTCACAGTGAAAATGTCAGATTTCATGGTTTTATCTCATATTCCTAAAAAATCATTTTTAAACCATGCAGATTATGCTGAGAACGACAGCAAATCATTATAGCAGATTATAGAGTGAACTAGCTTTGGTGGCTCGTACAATGCAGCATAAATTCCAGGTGGGTTCATACGTGGGGTTTCATGATTCTGGCCAAGCTGACAATACGTGACCGTCTGCATCAAATGTCATATCTGTCTGAATCTTACTTGCTGTCCACCCATAATATTTGGTGTTTGTACATGATCTGTTGAACAAATCACATAAATGAAGCTAGCAACACTCCTGTTAACATAAGAAAGAAAATATACCTTGAATGAGATCAACCGCTTACACCTATGCAACTGTAGGCACAAAAACTTTGATGGAATGCATTCTAGGGGAAATGAATGCCATTGACCCCCAGTTTTTAATTGCATAAACTGAACTTGAGTATTCAAGACTTTTTTTTTTTTTAATGACAACATGGCTCTTGTATTCTCTTGGCTGCTATCATTTCAGTGGTATCCTGCTAAAGATAGTAGCCACCTCCCTAGGTGCGTTCTTTGTTCTGTGTTTAGTTGCAGAAAAGGATATATTTGTATGAGGTTTATAGACTTGTAGTAAACCTGTACATTACAAAGAATGTGTGAGTTTGGCCTTTGCTGTTTTCTGTGTTAAACTAACATGGGGAGGTCTGCAAAACAGCCCTAAACCTTTGGTATGAGGACAAGCTTTTGTCTCCCACCATAGCTCCAACCCATGTGTAGCTACAGAGGGGGTGGAGCCATTCTGGGCAGCAATGGCAACCTGCAGGCAAATAGGAGGGGCTGCTTACACAGTGTGTTGCGGCGCCTGCAGTACTTACTGCTCTGCCCCTCTGCAGCTACACCACTGTTCCAATCCCAATCCCGCCTGCTATTTATGGTTAAAAGAAAGTTCCCTTTGAAAGCCAATAGAAACTTTCAAAAATGTTTTAATTTTTTTATTATGCTATTCTTTGTTATTGTGATTATTGCAATTTATATTTTGTTCCTCTTTTGGTGTTTTACTGTTTTTTTCCCCAAGTTTTACACTGCCTTGGGCACTCCATTTATTCAGAGGAAAGGCAGGCTATAAATCATTTAAGTAAACAAATAAATACAATAGAAACTATAAGAAGCACTGCTCACATAGTGCCACTTTTTTTTTTAAAAGCATCCGGGTGGAACCACAGTAGGGACTAAGAGGGCAAGCTCCCCAACTCTCCCTCAGCATAATTTCTTGCCAGGTTATGCATACATACCCGCACCCATGCTAGTTTAAAGGAAAAAAAATTATTTGTAACATGTACTTTGAGCCATTTTACACACTGCATTTTTAGGCATACACCTATGTGAATGGACACCTAAAAACATGTCGTCTGCACATGTTTTCATAAGCCAGTTTCATACAGGTACACTTGTAAAGAGTCAGGTTTGGCTGCAGCACCCTTTCAAATGCCTACTTGTTGGCAAGTCTGGGTTTGCTGCCTGTTGGTTTGTAAAATGGCACTGAGGTATGTCTAAGTCCAGTTCAAGGCTTAAAGGATCAGATGAGACTTAAAGGATCAACTATGTGCTTCAGGCCCAATCTTATGGGCCTTTTGTGACAGCAGAACAAGCATTCCTCTGTCGCAAAATACCCTGCACCACTGGAAACCTTGTGCCACTGTTGTGCATAATGGAGCCACTGGCAGAAAGGGCCAGTGGTACTGTGTGCATGCCAGACTTGGCTGGGCAGCCCCCCCCCCCCCGTGCTAATAAAGTATCAGCAGATATGGGCCATAGGTGGGGAGGGGGGATAACAGGGTGTTCTGGGGGAGGAACCAGGGACATGCCTGGAGTGGATCCAGAGGCAGTTGTGCATGCTGGATCTATCCTCATAACCCCTCTTCAGAATGCCTCCGGCTCTCCTCAGACTTATGCCAGCTCCATAGCTGGTGTGCGTCTGAGGAAATCCATAAGTGGAGGTAAATAAAACAGTCTTTTACTTACCTGTGACTTGCCTTCTCTTTGCCTTCCATGCAATAGCATGCACACCTTCAGAATGGCTGCATGCTGCCTTCAGAATGGCTGCATGCTATGGCACAGCTGGGGGTAGGATTGGGCTCTTAAGTGTCATTGATTTCAGTCTACACATGCAGCAGAATAATGTGAGAAAATTCCAAGGTGGGAGGCTCGACTGTGTCACCTCAGGCTGTAGGTAGAGATTGCCATTTTTGAACGCTGCCCCAATACTTTAATAACAATTCTCTGCAAGTCAGATTTAGCATATTGGAGAGATTCCAGTGTAGCCCACTCCTTACTATGCTGGTTTTCTGTTGCAGTCTGAAGGGATACAGTTGACCATCCCATTCTATCATGTGTGTAGAGCATGGTTCAGTGACTATTGTCACTATTCCTCTTGCTACAAGGAATCAGCATTCTCCCCTTCCCATACACAACATGTAGAGTGAGTTGGGGCTGTTGTATTGTGAGTTTCTATACCAATGGCATTTGCTCATGCAATGGGAAATGCATAACTTTGACTCGGGCAATGCATTCTCCCAAATGATACAGCCAGAGGCTGGCAGATACAAGTCTAGATAGGCACTTTGGCATGCCTGATGTTCTTTACATTGTCCCTCAAGCTACTCCATACTAGCTGTTTTCATTTTTGTTATTCTCTAGAGAGAGAGGCTGCAAAATAAGTGTTTGCCATCATCAAGAAAGTATGATACTTCAGTTCCTCAGTGACTCTGCAGCTTGTAGTCATCATTAGAATGGTAGTCTTTGAGGCATATCTGCTGCATGCTTGAATGAAGGTTTCTATCATCTGTCACATAACGACTTCTGTTAAACTTCAGAATAGCCCTAGAAACTACGGACATGAAAACCAGTGGTGTTTTTTTTTCTTACGGGCTATTTTTAAGGCTACAAACCTCATGTCAATTGAACATACAAAGCTTCTGTATGTAGTGAGACAGGTGATTGGTCCACCTAATATTGGCTCCACTGACTCGTAGGGGCTATTCAGGGTTTGACCTTCTCCTTCTCAGCACTACCTGAAAATGGCACCTGGCACCACCTGCTTTCAGAGCAAGTGCTTTACTGCTGAGCTACATCTCCTCCCCCCCCCAATACCTGACAGAGAGTCCCATCCTGAGCTCTGCGCACTGGCTGATCGCCGGCGCATATTATTGCAAACGTCCCATAAGGCCTGAGGTATCACCTAAGGCTGCCTTGGGTGCGCATGATGCGGTGGCAGCCATTGTCAGTGCTGCCACAGCCATGCTCCCAAGCAGCTTAGGATTGGGCTCAGAGATAGTACTAGGGTATTTGCATCCTGGATTATTGTGTTCTGGTCAAATGTGTCCCTGTCATTGGCATCCCTGGACGTTTGTGTCTGGTTTTTTCTATGTCCTGGTCTTTTGCCTCCCACTACAACTGGGGAACAAACAAAGTATAACTGGACAACCATCACCATGTTCTATATCCTAAGCCTCTTATCCCAGCCCTAACCCTATTATTATTGTTATTGTTATTAAGAAAATTCATATACCACTTTTCAACAGGAGTAGTTCACAAAGCAGTTTATGTAGTAAAATAAATCAGTAAATGGTTCTCTGTCCCCAAAGGGCTCACAGTCTAAAAAGTGATGGAAAAGAATCACCAGCAGCAGCCTCAAGAAGACACCAGGCTGAGTGAAGAGTGACAGTTGCTATCCCCCTGCTAAATATAAGAAGACACTACTTTGAAAGGTGCCTCTTTACTAAGTTAGCAGGGATCAACCTACCTTTGTACTAAAAAAAAAAAAGTACATTCTGTATAAATACGCACATATTGAGACACAAATGTCCAAGACGCCAAAAAAACCCAAAAACACCACAGGTGCAAATGTGCAATACTGAAATGCTTTTGACTGGGACACAGTTGTCCAGGATGCAATGGTCCTGAAAGAGACAAGTGTGGAGAGAAACAGAGATGTTGTCCTGCTTAGTGTGGTTGTTGTTTGTTGCATGGATCTGAATTGTATTGGTCACATGACTAATCAGTGCCTGTAGCACAAAAGTGATGTACGTTCAGCTTCTGAAATTGTGGTTATTTAGAAGTACTCTGAGCCGCCCAGGCCCATGAGATTGCAAGGATTTTGGCAGCATTACTGGACTAGCACCGCATCTTATCCCTAAAGTTCAAGGGAGAGACTTCTCCCTACATTTCCACCCAGGGCCTATGAGAGGGGGGTAAAGGGGATAATTTATACCCAGGTCCAGGGTCAGAAAGGGGACCCTGGAACCAAAGGAGGGGGCCCAGAAAGTTTATCTCACCCAGTCCCATTGCCTGCATGGGATGCTGGGCTCTCAGCAGCTGCTGCCACTACAAGCCTTATACACCAGGCCCAGGAATGCATACATGACAGCACAGTGTCAAATCTGGGAGGAAATGGACCTGCTACAATAGCTCTTCGGCTTGTGAGTTCACTTCCCATGAAGGAGTGTATAGGACCTCAGGGACACAGCTGCAGGACTATATCTGCTGAAAGAAACTTTGATGCTCACAGGCAGTGGCGTCGCTAGGGAGGTGTGGAGGGTGTGGACTGCACCGGATGTTGCACAAAGGCGGTGGTTGATACCACTAGTGACCAAAATCACTAAAATAATGATTTTTAGGACTAATACCATCATATTATATACCATTTGATGTGTAATTTGCAGCAGAATGCAATGAAATAAACCGGAATGAAATTTCTCCATTCTATCAAAAGTTATGACCAAAGAAACAGAAAACAAAAATGCATCTGTCTTATGTAACAAAAAAGTACATTTCCTTAATTCAAAATTGACCAGTAAGACTGGTTGTTCGACGAGTCAATGTGATGTTATGACATAACATGGAACCAATGAGGTGTTAGCAAGGTGACACCTGGGGGGAGGTGACTCCACTAGTGACCAAAATCACTAAAATCATGGTTTTTAGGAATAATACCATCATGTTATATATCAGTCGATGTGTAATTTCATGCAGAATGCAATGAAACAAAACACATTGAAATATCTGTGTTCTATCAAAAGGTATAGCCATAAAACCAGTGGGGTTTTACATCACCAAGCCCACCACCCAGGTCATTGCCCTGCCCACTGCACGGATGAAGGTCCATCATGGGGGTTACGCACTGGCCTCCCACATTGGGTGACGCCACTGCACACAGGACACTTTCAATTCTAGTGTGAGCCTAAATACAATGCTAATTTTCTGCAATGATTTTCTATATTTAAAAGATTTTAGAGAGATTTCAGAGTGAATTTGGTTTTCCATATTACAGTATTTCGCTGACAATACTGCACAGGTAGGTAGACCTGGGCTCTGCATTGGGAAACCCAGTAAACCTGGGCTCCAAAGACTTTTCCGGCTGTTACCATCATCCCCTTGTCCTGTTTTGCCTCCTCCCCACCCCTATTCTGCTCACCCCTGTTTCACCCCTCAACTTTGGGAAGGGGCCCAAAAGGAACTTTGTACCCCTGTGATAAGATTCCTCTCAGAGGCTGCGCGTCCACCCTCCAGTGGTCCAGAACTCAGGAGGTGCTCTCTGATCCTTCCACTAGGAGATAGGTTCATTCAAAGAAAAGCATGGCTGAGGGCTAGATAGGAGGCACCTTCCTCTTCTTCTGTAGCCCCTGTCTTTTCCCTGTTTGTGCTGTAGATGAATGAAAGCTCTGCTGTAGATGAACGAAATTTGCTTGGCAAGCACCTCTTTTGGATGTGTTGTCAGCTACGATGACTTCTTGCAGAACCAGGCAGGGCCTTGCAGCACTGTGCTGTTTCCCTTTTGTAAGCCCATACCATCTTGTGAGTCTGATATGGGCTTTGAACCAGATCTGAGCAATATGTCTTAGAATCAGGCCGTTAATATTGGCTCTCTTATTTTACAAAGTCCTGTAATAATGATCAAGATTGCTGGTGCCTTTCTTTCTTTAAAGGTGACTGCTGTTGGTTTTTCTCTATTTATCAGCTGTTAGGCTAGTGAATAATTGCCAGTTCTTCCCATCTCTCATGACTAATTATTATTTACTCTTCCTTGCCACCATATATGTTCTACTCTCTGTGCATCTTAATCAAGCTTTGCAATTTAGGCAGGTGTTCTTTAAATTTTTTCAGCCTGAGTGGTCCTGGGAGCACTCTGCAATAAGTAGCCTGGGCAGACCATTAGTCTGTGAAGCAAATCACACAGACCTGCTGACTTGCATACAGTCAGTTTTTTCCAGACAAAAACAGACTACAGCAAGTCCTCACTTAAAAAGTTATTTTGTTTGAAGTTATTTTGTTATAAATTTGCTGAGAAAAAAATCAGTCCCTGCATCTGTGTGGAGTTTGCATGTCCTCCCCACGTCAGCATAGGTTTTCTCCAGCCCAGAAAGCTCACATTTTTTTCAGTGCATGATCTTAGAAATTTTTTGGGTCTTTAGGTTTGGTGTTGTTTTTGTGACCAGAAATATGCTGTAGCAACATAACTCTTGTTACGTATACCAATTAGTCTACAGTTAAATTGGTTTCGTTATAAGTCATTTTGCAGTTTTCAATAACATATTGACAACCTGACTTGCTGTACACAAATGACCCAATCATAACAAGGGCCTGTGCCTCTTTCACCGGTACACCCTGTTGCAAAGCACAGTAGACCCAGGTTGTGCTGGAAAGAATGCTGAACCTTCCCACTGGCATTGGTGGTTGTTGGGAGGCCCACCAGAGCAAGTACGTCCAGCACAGAACTGGAGGAAAGGGGGTGTTGAATGTGGCAGGGGAGGACAGGGCAATGTTGGGCAGATCAGGCCCAGAATGGAGCGAAATCATAGTGCCCATGCCTGCCATATCCAAATCCCCTTCCCAGGCCTGATCGATCATCTTGAACTTGCACCAGCAATATCGCTGGCACAGTTTCAAGTTGACCCACTGCGATGCTGGGCTTAACCGTGGCAAGAGGGCAAATGTCTCCTTACCCCAAGGATATCTCCAGCAGCCAAAAATCCCCCACAGGATGCAGTGTTGCCTGCGCCGGTGCCGCTGCATTGCCGCAAAGGGTTTTAGATCAGAATAGGGTGTAATTTCGTTCTGGAGACTGGAAGATGCATTCCAAATCATTCAGTCATCCAAATCACTTGAGTGAGTGAACGAACACCATAAAAAAGCAAAGATAAAACACAGCAAATGCACTTAGTTTAGATTCAATTATTTATAGTAATCCCCATAATGTGTTTGGGAGAGTAGTTTGTAAAATTAATGAAGTTTGGGTACTAGAAGACTCACTGCTTCATCCTCGTATTAAATCTTTGCTGAGAGTAGGAAGATGGAACATTTTAAATGCAGATTATAAGAAGTACAGATAAGTGAATTGTAAGAGAGAAATGTGATGGATACGATACAGTGCTGATGTCTTTTGCAAACAGATGTATCAGCGAAGTGCATTGGTGTGTTCTCATTTGTTCGTGCTCTAGTTTAAAAAACAAGACTCCCCGGGGCGCAGTCCAGTCAAAGTCATTTTCAGCAGAGGGCCAAAGTAGACACAACAGCCACCAACCCATTATTTTCAATCTGGGTCTGCCCCAGTCATACACAGGGCAGAGAGCAGAGGCCTGGTTTTCAGAGCAAGAGTGACATTCTGGCCAGGGTGCCCATTGCTTACCTCCTTCTCATTGCTTAGCCAACGTGACTTTGAATTTAGCTGGGGAGAAATACATCTGGGAAACAGATTGTGGAGTGGTACACCATAGGCCGGAGTATGCCTTAGTAACCCCAGTATGTATCTCTTGCTCTAAAACTGGACACCCACACCGTGCTTTATGCATTATTGGGCATACTGTAGGACCTCAGCCAAGCTTTATGGCAGGCCACGGAAGGGGTTCCATGTCTAGCGTGAGCAGGAAAGGGACAAAAGAACAGATTGGTCAGGTTCAGGCAAGGTGAGGCCAACTGAGTCAAAGAAGTCTACACACCTGCTTGTGCATTGAGTTGCACAGACCAAGGTGCCAGGCCTAGGAAAGTTCTCTCTGTATAGGGCCTGCATGGCTCCTATTTTCTTCCCAGGACACCTGGCTTCCCTTGGATCAATGGGCTGCAGGTTTCTTTCTCGCCATTGCCAGGGGGTACCATGGAGCAGCAATGCTTAGGCCAACCAGTATCTTCCCCTTCCAAACTATCCTGTTGGCTTAGGAGCTAAAGCACCAGATATTGGCTGTTAGTGACCCTGCTTTGAGACAAAACCTTCCCTCACCCCAGCATGTAATAAGTAGACTGTCATCATGTCTATTTTGCCTTTAAATGCCTTTGAGTGCTCAATCCTATACCAGGGCAGTGTCGGCGGGCTGCATTCAGTCATTGCAAATCAGCAACCAGCAACAGTCATTGCAAATGTGACCTAAGGCATGTTGTAGTGGCTGGGAAGTGAGAGGAACCAGCAGAGAGGTCAGTGCCAGTCAGCACTGGGTCTCTGCACTGCTTAGTTGGCTGGCAGGAGTTCACGGTGGTGTGTTGGCCACCAAGCAGCATTTCTGATTGGTGGAGGCATTTCTGGGTGGCAAAAAGGTGGGGAGGGGGCAAAACTGGGTGGGAGGAGGATGACCTGGAGGTGGTTCAGGCCTGGAAGGGGTGGAGGCAGCAGAGGCTGCCACAGAATCCTATCCCCACCCCCGCACCTGAAAGCCCAACATGGGCTACTTGAATCTCCACCAGTGATTTTGCTGGTGCAGATCCAAGTAGACCAGCATGTTTCAACAAGTGTACTTGTACGTACCACTGGTGGTACTTGAGGTGGTGTCTAGTACTACCCATGGGACCCTCAGACCCATGCCTCCTGGAAGCAAGACCAGCAATGCAAAATGACAAGCAGTAGTAGGAGGCTCAATTTAGCAGGCAGAGCTTCAGTGTGTGTTCAAAAAGACCCTCACACCCACCCTGAGCCTCTTACTGGTGTTTGTCACATTGCATCTGGCCTCCCAATCCAGAAGTAACTGGCAATGACATCATCGCCAGTTAGTTCCAGTGGTACTTCCAACAGATGGACCATTTAAATTGGTGCAGCAGGGGACGAATGTTGAGAAACGCTGAAGTAGACCCATAGGAGCTGTGGGGGCACTACACGGGAATAAGGGGGCTGATGTTCCCTTACCTCAAGCTGACCTTCTGCTGCTTCCCGTCCCGCAGGATACAGCAGTGGCTCTTTTGGCGCCATTGTACCTTGGGGGAGGCAAGCAGCATAGGACCAGTCTGTGAAATTGGTGTCTCCCTGCCTCCCATTCTAACAATGGCAAAGTGGAAAAGACTCTTGGTGAAATGGGAATGTGGCATTTTTTAGTTTGGAAGAATTGCAAACATTTTGCTTTCCAGGATTTCTTTATTGGAAAGCTTCACAGTTCTATGACTTGCAACTCCTCCGTGTAGCTATTAAAAAGGATAAAACTTAGCAGGGTTGATGCGGCAAGGCTTTTGTCAGTGGAACATCTATTGATCATGGTCAGAACCTTGCATGCTGCCTGCTGCTCTGGTAGTGGGTTATGGAATGAAGACACTTTCCTCTGGTCTTACGCCATACATTTATACTAGGATTAAGACGGCATAATGTGCTGCTTCAAAATGGTATCACCTCTCCCCCATTATTCCAGCCATCATGTTGCATACAACATGTACCTGTGTATGTGTCTGTATATAATGTACAATGCATTTTCAGAGATGCAGATACTGCTATGGCATGCTTGTGGTGCATTGTGGCACCAGTTTGCATGTGGTGCATTGTGTGCAGCATGTGGCAGCAGCGCATACTTGACTGTTGTGATGCCCATCTTTATCAGGCATGTTGAGGCACATGCATGGCATGTTGCAGTGCCTGTTTGCATCTGGTGTGTGTATGTGGTGACTGATTGCATGTGATGGTGACATGTGGTGGCAGAGTCCGACTTGTGTGTGGTAGTAGCGTGTTTCTGACACAGAGCCTAATTTGTAAAGCCAGCATCATGTATGAGTCTGTATTGCCTCTCATGACACAGAATTTAAGGCAACCATCTTTAGTTCCAGTTTCCAGAAGTGAAATTCAGGAGCACCTTAAATATAATCTTAGACAAAGGGTTTTTTAATGTTTCAATCAATATGTATTCAGTCTTCACTCGTGATAGTTCACGAGGCTTTCCCACTGTAGCTATATAGTGCAAATGTCACGTGTAAAGCAGCAGGCATGAGTCATCCAAGTTCAGGTTTCTTCCTTTAAAACAGTGGTCTTCAACCTATTTCATGCCACAACCCCAATAAATAAATTATTTTGGGACCCACCTTTTATCCTGCCCCTGTCCTGGGACCCTATTTGTCCACCCTCACCCTCATCGCCTCCCAGTCCCTGCCTCCGTAATAGCCTCTCAGCACTATTCACTGTAACAAAATAGGGAGAGCATAAAAAGTTGTCATGAATTGCAGCACTAGCGAAAGGTATTTTAGCACAGTTGCTAAGAATCTGAGCAAGACTGACACACTCTCCTGGTACCTGAAGGGTTGTACTGGATGCCTCCCCCTTTGCCTGGTGGTACTCTAGTCCAGTGGACTTCAACCTTTTTCATTCCCATACATTGCTGCAACCTCACAACTGAGGCTTTGTGAACCCATTGGGGTCCAGATCCCAAGGCATCAGAGCTATGCAAAAAGGGTTAACTTGGTTCTGAAAAGTTGGGGCACAGGGTTGTGGTAAGGGACACCCCAAACCACCATGCTTTGATGTTAGGTGGCCAGCAGATACCCTGTGAGAAATGGGGCACAATGCGTATCTTTGCACAGACTCTCAGTTCCCTGAAATATACAGTCTCCCAATCTACACACATCTTAGCTGTCATAACCTTTTGTAAGTTCTTGTTACACTTGCAACAAAGACAACAGTAATATATTGTTACATGAAAGAAATGGACTGGGCTGAAGCCATAGTAACCAAAGCCATAGTAACCAAACAGAACACATCTGTGGCATTGTACCTTTTCTGGGAAGAAAATGCTACTGATCTCAGGCATTTTGCTATCTAAGAAAGATGGAACAGATCAGAATCTAATCGACTGTAAAAAGAATATGAGATATATTGTTTCGGTCTCACTACAGTATTCCTGTGCTTTAAGAAATACATCAGTTAATTGACCACAGGTTTTCCCTTTTTTACTTTGACTGTAAATCATCTGGCAAAGATTTAATGAATCACTGGATTAAAGAACTGTAACAAGTACTGAATTAGAATTTTTTTTTTTTAAGAATCTGTTTTTCTGGGTTTGAGAAGACACCCTTTCCAAAATGTGCTGCAGTCCATACCCCATTGGAATCAATAGCAAATATCACAAAGATTTGAATGATTGTGCCTTGTGCCGATGTTTGCTGGAAAGGACCCTTTATGAATGTAAAGCTAAGAGACAAAATTGTTTTCCTGCCTTGTCATTGTTGATCCTACTACCAAGTAGTTTGGACTCTTATGTCTAATTAAAATCCAACATGCACCATTTTACAGCAAAATGCCAACATAAAGCACAGGCATGGGTTTCCTTATTAATGTGCCTGATGGTTGTCTTATTTTTTTTTTACATGTATACAAATTGCTTCTCCCAGTCTCACATGTCCTTTTTCATCTCTGTTACAGCATGCTGCCAAGGGACAAGTCACTCTACCTCACTTAAACCCTGACATCTCCATTCTGCAAAGGTGACAAGGAAGGACATTTAAGAGGGTCTGTGATACAGGCTACCCAGATGGGCATCAAGCAAGTCATATGGACAAGAGAGCACCTCGCCTCTGGCTTCATATCCTGGCTCAAAGAGCAGCCTGTTCCTTTCCTTCTCCTCTTCTCCTCTTCTCTTTCTTTCTCTGTCTTCTTCAAAGTCTACTGTACATGGAAGCCAACCTTGCATAAATCATGAAGAACAAAATGTACCAAGGACCACCACCACCCGACCCCACCCTGCGTGCGCCTCTCTCTGCTTGCCACCAGCTTAGCTATGGACCATTTTCCTAGCGAACTGCTTTTTAGATTTCAGCACAGACCCGGGCACCGCGCTTGAAGGCATTAGGCTTGGCTCAGGAGGAGGAGAAGCTCTTTTGACTTGCTAAATGGCACTAAACTTTTGTGCAAGACAAATGTGAAGTCTGTGTGAATATTGTACATGCAAAAGGCCTCAGATGTCTGACAAAAAAAAAAGATTAAATTTAAAAACTAAAACCTATTGTTAGGAGGTTGGGTGGATGGAGCAGATGGGAAGCAGAAGTGCAAATATGAGAGGGAAACAATGTGAAAAAAGACCATGAAAAAATATAATTTGTTGGATAGTTGTAAGTAGCTTACTAAATGTTTTAGAACTGTGCTAAAGACATCTTTAAGATTTTTTTGTGGAAAAAATGAGTAGTTTACTTTATAGTAAAAGCATTTTATATTAATTGTAGCACATTTTTTTAGTTATACATAGAATGGAGAAGTGTATAAAGAAAACAACCTGCCAAACTTGTTTCTATTATTTGTACAGCAAGAAATGGACAGTTTATATCCATGTTATATGGCATTATTATATTTTTTTCAGCCATATGTCCATCTATTTAAAATTGCTGACAAGGATTTTTGTCTATTTATGAAAAATTAGAAAGCAGAATTACAGTTTATGAAAAGTGCGTTTTCCATGGGTTTTTTTTTAATTATTATTTTTATTTTCTTTGTGGTGCTGTTTTACAGTACCTGCACATTTGGCTCACAATGCTTATCTTACCTTTCTTTATAATAAAACATATGAAAAGTAGAAGCAAAGCTGGGTTGTTCTTTTGTATGCTACGCACAGATGCTATTCTGTGCAGCCACATTTCATTGATGTGAAGTTGAAGTGCCAACTGTTCAGAGACACACAAAACTGCTCAATTTGATGCACTGCCAAGTTCGGTGGTTTGCGATGCACCTGTGCTATCATGTGTAGGATCAGGGACTTCTCAAATGGGCAGTCACAGACATTGACTTCCTGTCTGGAGAGAGCTTACTGTTGTTTTTTGCCCCAGTCTAAGAGCTATGGGAAAGCCACACATACATGGAATTTCCCTACTAATGAAATCAATTTTTTTTCCCCATTTTGGTGAAAGAGACAGCTTCATTTACTCCAGAAGATGCACACACAGGGCTGACCTTTGTATTGAAGTGCATGGAGAAACATGCTTGGATCATGTGTGCATTAGACACACATGATAAATATAATAATGGCACATGGCACTCTGAACTATAATTGGTCACAACAAAAAGACATTCTGACACTCCACAATCTGTGTGTTGACTTGGTGCCTTTGGGTGGAAGGTTAACGCATGCTACCTTTATAATTAACAACAGTTTTGATCAGCTGATGATACCCCAAATCCTGAAGCTTTTTATAGACTTCCACAATGCAATGAATTCAGTTGTGCCAGCCTCCTTGGACTTTCTGAAAGGAATGGGTGCAGATACTTCATTTTCCCACAATGCGGATTTGTGCACATTTCAGGGCCTACATGGAATCCTAAAATAGAATCTAAAAACACATTTGGTGTCAGGGACAAAAAGAAGACTATCCGTTATCTGGCATTTTTGGGATGCCAGTACAAACTGCAAGAACCTGAAACAATGAGGAAGTCATATATGCACACCAGCAAAATCAAAATGCCTGCTTTGCTATCAGTGTTGAACATGTAGCTGGTAACTAAATACATGTAGACCACAGCTGCGATACAAGGACATCTGCAAGAGGGATCTGAAGGCCTTAGGAGTGGCCCTCAAAAAGTGGGAAACCCTGGCCTCTGAGTGGCTCGCTTGGAGGCAGGCTGTACAGCATGGCCTTTCCCAGTTTGAAGAGACACTTTGCCAACAGTCTGAGGCAAAGAGGCAAAGAAGGAAGGCCCATAGCCAGGGAGACAGACCAGGGACAGACTGCACTTGCTCCCGGTGTGGAAGGGATTGTCACTCCCGAATTGGCCTTTTCAGCCACACTAGACACTGTGCCAGAACCACCTTTCAGAGCGCGATACCATAGTCTTTCAAGACTGAAGGTTGCCAACAACAATGGATAAAGAGAATGCAGCATCATGTGCAAGATGGGCAAACATGACCACTTGGCCTGACCTGAAAATAGGGCTTTAGACTGAAGTAATTGCATGTAAGCCAGTTCAGTTTCATTGATTTCCACAGAACACGATCTACTTGAATTCAGATACTTTCACACCTGGGCTGTAGCTCATGCTTCATCTCCAATATGCTTTCCTAGGCGTTTCAGTGTAAATGAGGATTTAGATACATCATTAAACTTAAGCCAATTTTTAAAGAAACTTCTGGTCATGCTCTCACTCTTGACATAAAATCAATGGTACCCTCGGTTTCTGGCATCTGAACAATATTGCAAGCCCTCTGCACAGCAGCTCTCAGTAATGCAGAAAACAGTACTACTGGGCTTTCAAAGAGGAAATGGAAGCAGCATGGAAGGGATGGTGTAAGCCATCTAAGTAAGAACGATTTGCACAATTGCCTAAAATGTTCATTTTCCTTTTATGGTTGGTTGCCTTCACTCAGCTGCAAAGCATGAAAACTGACTGAAGGGATCTGCTCATAGTCCAGTTTTGTTGTGGTGTTTTTGTTTTGTTTGTTTTGTTTTTAAGTCAACAAACATTCATGCTCACAGTAGTGAATAAAACTTTGAATAAAACTTCTCCCAGAAGCCCAACATGCAGATTCAGTCACCTTCAGATGACTGATGAGCACCATATTGGCCTAGGCTATCAGTGCTCAAAGTCATGACCGCTGTGCGCCCAGAATGCAGTCCCCATCTGGACTGCATTTGAGCATTCCACCCAGGTACCATGCAAAGTCCTCCTCATTGGGACACTCTGGGCAGTTGTGTCCTCTGTCTGGTGTTCCAGGAGGCTGCACTACAGGACTTATGGGCAGACACAACTGCTCAGAGCATCCCTGTCCTCTGAATGAAGAGGACTTCATGCAGCACCTGAGCGGAACCAAAAGGTCTGCTCACCAGGTGGATGGATCTGCCCAAACCTTGGATCCAGCTCCTGGGTCGGGGTTCAAACAGCCCTGGCCTAAGCCCTAGTTTATGCACTTTCTGGTAATGATTCCCTGTTAACAGACAGACAGACAGGCACACCCACACATACAGTGTGTATTATGTAACACAGTTGCTCCATGTGGAGAGCCATGTGTACAAGTGCCTATTCACTAAAAAATGTGACGTGTGTGTATGTGAATCAGATACTGTATATATTTCCCTACACACATTACACAGCTGATCCTTCACCACTGAAACTGGATCACTGCCTGGTAAGCATGTTTAATTTTTTTATTTTGGAGATTTATACCCTGTCTTTGGATTGAATAGGCCACAAGGCAACTTAGAAAAAGTTCATAATACAATATCAACGTACATGAGCACATCCATCCATGCGCAGAAGCCCTTCAGTGGTTCCCAAACTTTTTCAGCTGGTGGCTCCCTTGACCTACTGGTCCATTGGCAATGACTTCCTATTAGGACTACAATCCTAAACATTGTATAGGATGGTGGGTTTTTCATGAGGATTCCGTGGCTCCCCTGGAAGGTTTCCACAGCTCCTCAAGGAGCCGCAGCTCATAGTTTGGGAAACACTGACTTAATCTGAGGTCCTCCCAGGGACCTTAATGTAAGGTTGGTCAGTGGCAGTGTATCTCTTCATGCCTGCAGTCCCTGGGCACCTGGCAGAGCAGACAGACTTGACTTTGGTCAGTGCCATAACCAAATGCATGAACAGAAAGACCTGGGATTCCAAATCATCCCAGAACAACAGGTTCTCTCCCTGTAAATGTCCCACTCACTGTAACAGCAGAATCTTTGTCTTTATGGAGGAGATTCTTCTTCTTCACCTGAGAAATCTGAAAGCACCAGGGCCACATTCTTAACAAGCAGAAGATGAAGCTGTTCAGCAAGACAGCCACAACCCCTTTTGGATGCTAAATGAAGCCCACTGAAGCTTGCAGTCATGAATCACCCTTTTAGCACTATTGATTCTGATCCATTTAAAAAAAAACAAAAAACAGGAACTTGGAAAGCTAATAAAAGCTGATGAAAAATTGTGTGCAGTAACATTCAGCTATGGTTGAATATCAGACATCTAGCAAATAATTGTGTGTTAATAGCAGGCTCTGTTTCCTGATGTAGAACATGAATATGGAGTTAAAATCCACTTGATGTTGTTCATTCAGGTTACTAGCTTATTGTCTAAAGCCAAAATGGCTGGAGGGAGCTGTTCCAAGGTTGGAGTATGGTTCAGTTGGGTTGGTACAGAAATCCTTGAACATGCCCCAATGTCACTGATCGCCTTAAAGAACTACAGGTTTCACTAAGTGGAGACTAACTGGTACGACTTTTCCAAATGTCTTCCCTTGGAACTTTCTCATAGCCTACTTTTTCTGAATGCCCATGCAATTTAAGCAGAAATCCATTTCTAGTCTATATCGTTGATCCAGTTATTTCATTCCAAAAAGCAATCTCCCTGTCTTCCTTACAACGTCTGCAGCACAAGTGGTTTCTTTAAATAGCTCCTGGCCTGCTTGTTCCCAGTAGATGGAAAGAATATAAAGACAGATAAGAGATGGCAAGCAACACTGACATGGAGCTTGCCAACATGATCTGGATTGGACCTATCTGGATTGTGACCCTTGAGTGCTCTGTTGCTATGGAGCCCTAGAATCACAGAACTGGACTGGAAGGAGGGTTTCGAGGATTGGTGACACACCAGATTTTCCAGTTACTTTTCTTAACAGGACAAGCCTGAGCTTTTTGTAATTTTAATAATCAGTGCACACTTTGTTGCAAGAGAGAAAACAGGCCACCCGCCTAGATGGAAGACCAGTTTCCGTTCATTTTCTTTTTCCCTCCAGAAAAGATAGTGTAAGTTCAAAATGCTTAAATTTGCAGCAGGTTACGGTGAAAATAACTCACAAACTGTGTTATACAGATGAGGGCTATCTTGTATCACCGAGTAATAATAGAAGCTCAGTGAATAACGACCTGCAGTAGGGCACAACCCTGTTGTTACTGCATGCCACTTGCAAGAAGTTGATGTGGATTCTTCAGCTGTTTTCACAGGTGGTGATAAAAATGCTCTGGTGTTTTTTTTTTTTTTATAGAAAAAACAAAGTTGTGAACATATAGCTATAGGTTAATGTGGCATAGCTAGAGTCATTCGTACATTCAAATGACAATGACTTCTAAAAATTACACAAGCGTTCCAACAGACACACATTTTCCACTTAACAGAAGTTGCACATTATTGCAACTTTGCCATTTTGCATTTCAGAAAAATCACATCCGGACTCTCATCCAAGGAAATGTGGCCTCTTGTGCCCTAGAAAATGGTGCTTGAGATATTTCAAGGAGTGTGAAAACATTGCCATTTGGATGTGCACAATGTGGATTATGGTATTATCACGCAGACACGAGGCATATGGAAACCAGTTTAAGCATCTCTTGCTGAGCAGACTTAGCTGAGCTAACAAGTATATAAATAACCATATGCATGTTTAATCTCAAATACATAAATTAGTATGATTGAAATCTGTTATCTCTCTGTCTCCTCGGTTTCCTAAAATACCTTGACATGATTCGGCTCCTTCCTTCCTAGAGCAACAGCCTTATTCCGATAATCCCCAGAGGAAATATATAGGCTTCAAGTTCCCTTGGAGAATACCAGCTTATTCTTACAGCAAACTTATGAACTGCAATGTACAATAATTACTTTCATCAAGGGCACTGTTTGTTAATATTTTATCGCTGAGCATACCTCCTAGTAGTTAGTTTGTGGTCCTTCTATGGTAGTTTAACTTATGGTTGGAAAGGGGGCAGATATCCCAACATGTGCAGTTCAGCTAATCATGAGCAAGGAATCATAGAGAGAGGTGACAAGCAAGTGTAGTTTCTTAAGCCCATTACGTTCGGTTCTAATGAAATGCCCACCAATGGTAACACGCAAATTCTGAAGCATGTACCAGCTTGCCATTTAGAACTCAATATTTTTTACATGGAAATAGAGAGGAAGGCAAAGGGGAGAAGATTTGTGTACTGGCTGCTGCAGTAGTGTATTTAGGGAGCCTTCTAACTAATGTTCCTAGGGTGAATGGGGTTTTGGAGAGGGGTCAGCCCCAATTTATTGCTTTCCCCTCTCAACTTTAAGATGGTTTGTTTCCATGCCCTCACCTATTGCTGCTGGTTATTTGAGAGAAGGATGCTTGCTGCTGGACTAATTGCCTGATTTTATGTATATTGACCCATTCACCAGAGGGTACTTGGTAGTTTTCACATTTCTTCCCCTTTTTTATTCTGATTTCTTTTAAATAGGTTGGATATATAATTTTTCTGACCTTTTTACGATCTTGTGGTTTATCATCATCTTTCTTTTGGAGGGGGGGACCAGATGAAAGTAATTGTTGTGTTTAGTTATGCACAGGGGCAGTTGTACAAACACTGTACATTATCACTCCAAAATGAGCTTTTTTGCAGTGTCAAGCAAATCTACATTTCCCAGTTGTGTGGCTGGATCATTCCACTCTTAAACCCATTCCCTTCCAGGTAAGTAAACAAATGTTTTCTTACTCTTCATGTACTAAATTGTTGTGAATTTTTTGGATCATTTTTTCCTCTCTTTTGTTTTGATTACTGTCATAGAGTTAGATCTAGACTCTGGTTTGGATCAGAGTTGTGCTTGGGCATGCCCAGTGGAGTCATAAACTTCTTCCCTTTGGGTACAGTTTTAACCCCCTTTCCAGCACTGATGTAAGGGCAATGCAGCTCCGAGGTCAGGAAACAAACATTCCCTTACTTTGAGGAGGCCTCCGTGAGTGCCCCCCAACTGTAGGATGGAGCACACATCCCATTGGCACAACTGTGCCAGTGCTGGAAAGTGGGTTAGGATTTGGGCCTTTGTGTGATAGATCTCCATGGTGTATCACAAATATCAAACTTCAAGAACAGTCAAAGATTTAACAAGCCTATCCTTGGATCCAAATCATAGTGCATGTTTTAATTTTTTTCCCCCTGAAATAATTTCCAAAAATATAATGGATTATAAATGACAAATAGTGCATGCACCCTGGAAATCAATTATTCCCTAGAGGTGGGGCTTCTTCTTTGCAACTGATCTCAGTTAGTCCCTGCCACTGAGTTTCTTGGTAAGACAAGAAATAATAAGAAAACTTCCTTGGCGTAAGACATAAGAAGTAATAGTTCTGTCTCCAGGAATATTCAGCTGATCTGAAGAATGAAAATTTTATGGGTGTGCTCAGTGCTGCCAGGTGAAAGCACAATTTCTAGATCAGGGGTGAACTGATTGCAGAATTACATGGCTTCCTTCCTTCCTTCCTTGAGACACTGAAGAGTTTTAATTTTGGACATACTTGGATCACTTTCCAATGAAATGTTCCTGACCTGTGTATATTGCACTGTACAAGTGCACAGCAAACTCAGTCTTTCTAAGAATCTCAGTAACAAGCAAATGCTGGATGCTTGGCTTGAAATTAGGGTGTGGTCCACCACGATCGGCTTTCTGCCTATTGCTGCTCTAAATCAGGGGTCTCTCAACTTTTTGGCCAAAGGGCCACATCAAATATCTGGTGCAGCGCAGAGAGCCAGAAAAAAAATTAAATATAAAATTTATATAAGAAATTAGAGATGGAACTTAGATGAGTGAATAAATGGGCTCATTCATTCAACCTCTCTGGTCCTTAGAACACTGTCAAAATGCAACTAGAGCACAGCTCCAATCATGTTTGGCCAAGTGGGCTAGAGGCTTTCAAGGGACAAGAGGCTGGCCACGGGCCAGATAGAAGCTCGCTGCGGGCTGCCTCTGGCCCCCGGGCCAGGGTTTGGGGACCCCTGCTCTCAATGATGGCAGCAAAAGCACAGATTGTCAGTCTTTGCCCACTTCTACAACTTTCTTGAGTTATTGCTCTCCCAAACATTGACGCTAGAGCACATGGATTTAAAATAAATTTTTCCTGTTCTATAGAGCTTAATTAGATGAAATCTTTGCACTTGGGCTCAATTACTTTATTTGCTGTGTTTCCTTATGAGGTTAGTACATTTTGCTTTTGATCATTTAAAGAAGTATCCAGCAGGTATACTATAATATAGTATAAATGAGAAAACAGGGCTTCCAAAGGCATATATGGAAAGATTGCATTCCTTCCTAACGTAAAACACTTTGATAGACTTCCCTCTAGTCTCGGTCCCTGGTTCTACTGCTGCCCCATCCTAAACCCATTGTAGGGCAGAAAATTTCCCTGAAATCAGTAAGACCGACTTGGATACAGCAGGCTGGAAAGAGAGAGAGAGAGAGAGAGGTGCAAAGTCTGTAGTTAGGTAAGGGCTACAGCATAACATGAAACTATGATAAAACTGTCCCTCGCAGCCATTTGGCTAATAATGAGAAGAACAATTAAGCGGCAGTCTGAGATCTTGCTAATTGGGTTTGGATTTTTGGAGAGTTAATTAATTATATTGTTGAATTAAGGTAAATGGCATGTAGGATTTAAGAACTCTCATTGCTGACTCTGTTCACAATAAGTATACTGTTGAATTCATAGTGCATTGTGTTGTCAAGTTTTTTGTTACTCATTGTGTGGTTGTTCTTAACCGAGCAGAACAAAAGAAGGGATAACTTTATAGTAGCATAACTAGAGGGGGATCACAGCGCTAAGTTTTGCATGTACCTGAACATATCGTGCAAGCGGCCCCTCCCCCTCAGAGCCATTCCCAGTGGCTAGAGCAAAACAGAGGCATCACTTCCATTTTGCTCTAGCTGCCTGGAATAGCTCTGAGGAGGAAGGGTGCATTCAGGCACCTGCAAAACTTAGCCCTATGACCCCCTCTAGCTATGCAACTGTAACCTTACACTGGAAAAAAAATGGTGGCACACTGATGAGGATTGCCTGGGCTGGGAAAAAAGTTTCACATTCCTGGGAACTGGTATCAAAATGTAGACATCCTGGACAACAGTGTAAAACATATAATTGCTGGTGTCTTCATTTAGAGCAGAGGTGTCAAACTCTTTTCATACAGCGGGCTGAATAGCATTCATGGTGCCTGTTGAGGGCTGAAAGTGGTCAGTAAGCAGGTCAGGATGAGAAATAAGCACTTTTTTCTCACTTAGGAACTCATTAGCTGCAAGTGACAGAAGAGAAAACAGGGAATCTTGATCATATTTTCTAGATATTTTCTAGCTCTTCCACGTGAGCTGCTCTTTCTGCAGTGACATCTCAGTTATATAAAATAATAATAATAATAATACAGGCATTTATATACCGCCTTTCTTGGTCGTCAGATTTCTCCTCAGACATTAATTCAAGGCAGTTTACATGGGCAGGCTGTTCTAAATCCCCATAGGGATTTTTACAATTGAAGAAAGGTTCTATCTTTCAAGAACTGCACAACATTTCAGATTGATCTTTTATGGCCTGTTATCACTTTCTGGCCTCCAGATTCCTCCCACGCAGGCTGACAAGCAGCTCCTTCATCTCTCCAAGAGCAGGTGGAATAACTCAGCTGGGCTTGTCAGCTGCTTCAAGGTCTCACATAGTGACATCATGTGGTCTGCCCTATCTGTAGTGACATCTCAGTAAAGCTCTGCAGCTTGAGAGTAGCTTGATGTTCTTGTGCTGGGAGAGCCTGAGGGCCTAATAAAGAGCTTGTGTGGGCCATCTCCAGCCCACAGGCCTTATGTTTGATACCCCTGATTTAGAGCCCAAACACATGAAGGAACTTGGGTGTGCAGCAAAATATACTTCTCATTCCCTGGACCAAACTCTAGAGAACAGAATGTTAAGGGTTTGAGAGAAGAGCCTTGGGTGTGTCCCAGTGTAGAACAGGATGCACAAAAACCAGCAGACACAGCAGAGTCTTTGAAGTAGCTGTTGTATAGTAGAGCAAGAAGGTTCACACAAAGGATAGTCAAAATACAGTCCAGGTCATATAGGTAGAGTACAGCAGTCCAGTTTTACCTTATCCAAATCAGTGTCCACAAATCACTGTCAGTTAGTCAGTCCAAGGTCTTTCACAGCATATTCACACAGTTATCAGTTCATCAAAGTCTCCAGCAGCAGTATCACAGTTTAACACCTACTGCACTGGTGGAGCTGCAGACCGGGGTTTGAGTAGTCTGATCACCCTATCAGATTCTGCTCTGTTAACTAGGGTGTGGCAGGCTCAGGTGCAGAGTAATTCTGCTGACTCAGTGTGACTCAGCCGCCTGCAACTTTCCATGAACCAACTAGTTAGCTTTGTCCCTGGCTCAGCCTGGGCAGAGAGCTAACACAGAATGTATTCCCCCCCCCCCAAGAGCACATAAGTTGGCCATCATTTATTCCTTCCATCCTGGCATCATTTCCGCCAACATCAGGTAACCAGATTTCTCTCTCTGTGGCTTACATTGCTGGGAAGTTCACACCCGGGTGGGTGTCTTTCTTTTACCACTGAGCTCGATCTGACAACCTGCAGCTGGGTAATCTCTGCTCACTAGAGGAGTGTTTTGTCTTTGTTATGCTTGTGCTATTATTCTGACAGTGATGGAATGGGAGTGAAAACTGTCCTGACAAGCCATATTGAAAATATTATGCAGAAGGGGCTAAAAACAAGAAGTTTCATTTGATACATTATAAGCACCTGGAAGCAGGCCATCACAGAGGGCTCCAGGAAGTGACTTGGGGTCAACATTAATGTTGATTCAGGAAGCCATGTTTATGTTGCCACAAGTTGTCCTTGAACATTGTGTGTTGAAATTGTCTTATGAAAGTAGGACCCTTGTTGATGATAGAAAATTCCCCTAGCCCCATGGTGAGTTTCTGTTCTCAGAAATTTTCATATTAGTGGCCTTTAGACTGTGTTGAGAAACTATTTTAGGGACTATTTCATTGCTTCCAGCACATCACAGGCCTAGGATAGACTGCTTTCAGCAGAAGTCAAACCCATGTGGCTCCCAGGGAACTCACAGAGGATGAAAAATGATGACATTCCCTTGTGTTTGTCCCCAGCATTTAGAGATAGGCTGCACCTGTATATGGAGGTTCCACTTAACTACCATGGCTAATAAGAATTCAGATGGCTATTCATGAAATGATTAAACGGCATGTCCAATATATTTAAAGTCATTATCACCAATTCACAACAGAAGAGAATCCAGGTGTTGTGGGTGGCAGGGAGACTGTGTTGTAAGACAGCAAGGCCAGAGAACAGACAGCACACAGCCTTCTCTGGTCCCCCCACCTATTTCACTCTTCTGGTAACTGCACAGTTAGCTACATAATCTAATTCCTCTGACTGTAATTGCATTAACATTTTATTTTGTACAGAGCCTCCTTTCCTGTGCGTCTGTGCAAGAGGCAACACTTTCTCTGCTTTTCAGAATGAGATTAAAGCACATTTCATTGCCTCACAGATTCATCTTTTTTTCCCCTTTCTTTTTGTAAACCATGGGAGATCATTATGGCTGCAAAAAGGCAGCCAAGTTTGATGAAGAAAAGGGAAATTGGTTTCTGTATAGAAAGGGACAAGCGCCCTCCCTCTTTTGGATGTATTTGCTCTATTTCTGACCATGGGTTCACCAGAAGAGACAGCGGAAAGACAAGGTAGACATCAGAAGGCAGCATTCACTTACTAAATGTACACTTTCACTAGTAATCATCTTAAAGACCAGAGCATTTGTCAGAATTAGCCTCAGGTAACTGGAAAGACCTGGGTCAGGTGTAAGGTGTGGCACTGTTCTGATTATTTTAAAGCACTACAAGCATAGGAACATATATATCAGCAAGCCATGCTCATGGCATACGTTTCCATGCGGCTTCAGATGTTATAGCACTGGGGGGGGCAAAGTGCAACTGATTGTACTTTCCATTTTTCACATGTGTTTGCAATGTCTAGCAATGCAGTTTCTATGTCTAGAAATCCAGTAGAAATTTGAAATGCAGTTTGAGTGTGGCAATGGCCACAGAGTTAGAATTGAGGGTGCAGTGCTGTGTTGTTGGATTCCTGTGTATGTGTACTGCTACATCTAATGTACTGCTACATCTCAACCGCTTTGTGAACTTTTAGTTGAAAAGCGGTATATAAATACTGTTAATAATAATAACAGCCACAAACTTATGCAGAGTCAGACCAACGGTTTTAAGTGTGTCTAACTTTATGCCGGATTGTAGCCCCTGAACTGATTCTAAAATGGGTTTATTGGGACTTAGTTCTTTGTGCATTTGCTTCAGATTTCCATCTGAGACCAAGCTATACATTAGGCAGAATGTAATATTAACAGCCCAATCCTACTGCGGATTGGGTTGTCATGTGGAGCCACTTATGACAGCAGAAGAGACTTCGGCCATTGTAAAATGGCTGATAATAGAGCACAGAGTGCTCCATTGGCCATTTTCAGAGCGCAGCCACAAGAGGCAGCAATGCTCCAACACTGCCACTGGACACCCCCCTCCCCCGTGGTCCCCAGAGAAGGTAAGGCATTGGTGGGTATGAGGAGGGGTGAAAGTGGGCAGGAAAGGGGGAGGAATGGGGGAAGAAAGACTGCAGGAGGATGTGAATCCAGCAGATGGCATGTGCCAGATCCTATCCCCTGTTTTGCAATTGTCTTGCAATTGATCCTTCCCCAATCATCATTGTCTCCTTGGACTTGCACCAGCTACAGAGCTGGAGCATGTCCAAGGAGATCCATTACAGAGCAGGAGGCTTATGGAGGGGAAAGAGGAAGTACCATATATACTAACCTATAGGTTGAAAAATTTATGCCTAAAAATGGAGCCTGAGATCCTGGGTCGACTTATACCTGGGTCAATGCAGTGGGTGGGGCAGGGTCCTCTGGGAAGCTTATGGAAGCTCAGCAGCTGTCTGGTGAAGTGGGGGGGGGCGCGTGGAAATGGGCTGAGAAACAGGAAGCAGGTGGAGAAAAAGGAGATTTTTTTACCAGTAATTACAGTATTCAGAGGCAGTCATTTTAGCCTCTTCTCCAGACAGGAAGAGAAGTGAAGGCGCTGGCTGCAATGCACCGTTACTTAAGAGTAACACCATGGAAAGCAGTGGGTCTGCTTCTGAGTAAAGAGGGCTGCAACTGTGCGCAGCTCAGTCCTTGTTGCTCGCCTCCCTGCTGTGAACTGAACTGCACGCTCCCAATTGCATGTTTTATGTTGCATGTTATATGTAGAGCCGCTGGCTTCACATACCAGGCACCTTCAAGAAGGATTTGACTGATGGTTCTACTGGTATGTTGCTTACAGGCACAACACTAACTCTGACAGTGTTTACACAAATGTTGTGAAGACCAGAATTTTAAAGGTTAATGAACAAAAATGCATCTTATGATCTTTTATTGTATTTTTAATAAATTAGAGACTGTACAGTTTTTAGCTAACAATTACTGGAAGGTTATTTTTCAGGATCTGGCCTCGGGTAAAATCAGAGAAAATTATAGTCAGACCCCCCTAAGTTTAACCCCCAACTTATCCGAGGGTCATAGAAAATTCCATGATTTGGGGCTCAAAACCTGCCCTTAACTTATCTGTGAGATCGACTTATAGGCAAGTGTCTGCAGTAATTCGCCTTCCCCTTCTGAAGCCTCCTGATTCCCCCCCCCCTTCAACTGGATACAGTGTGCTTGTTTTTGGTGAGGCTGCATCAATGTAGGGGGGAGGGAGGATAGGATTGGGCTCTCAGAAACATAAGCAATAGAATGTTTAAAAAATGTTAACCACCATATCCTATCCCCCACATAGGGTTGCAAAGCCCCACATGGAGGCAAAATAGCTGGCGCAGACTTGAGAACCCACATTGCAGGGCCTGGGACTTTCCCAGGGGTAAGGGGATGAAAGTCCCCTTCTCTTGAGGAGACCTCTGGCAGTGCCACTGGTTGCAATGGTAGCCATTTTGGCACCACTGCACCCAGCCGAGCCACCGGAAATAGGATGGGGCTGCCTATGACTTATGCTGTACAGCTCAGTGTACCACTAATGAAAAGGAGGTAGCAAAATAGGACTTTCCTCAGTCCTTCAGTGGTGCTCTTGAAATCAGCCCAACTATTTGCAGTGGTGAAAACCTATGTCTTAGTGATCTATCTCAGAAATAACATCTGAAGCTGTGCACTTTTGACTGTGGTGGCGATGAATTCACTGTATCGATTTATTAGCATATCGGCTGATGACAGACATGATTGCATCCAAGAAAAGCTGAATGGCTTTATTTTGAATAATGTGCTGAATATTTTGAATAATAATTTGAATAATAAATTTGAATAATAAATTGAATATTTTAAATAATGTGTTATTTTCACATTGATGTAGCAAAAACAAGATGGCAGACTGAAGCACAAACATCTACCATGAGGGATACTCCTTTTCACACATGTATGCAGCAACACTATGTAAAGCAACAGTTCTGTAAAAGAAATCCTACAGGACCATGTTGAAGATATACAACAGACTGGGGGCGGGGGGAGCTCTGGTTGTTGGCACCTTTTCCTAAAATGTCATCCTTCTCTGAGCAATTTGACTTAATGGCTTCAAGATAATCAGATTTGAGAAACTTTGCATCCCTGATTATATCAATTCTGCAGGAGATAATAATCAACATTCACAGGATGACTATTTTGGGATGGAGTCAGACAAAAACAGAGCAATACTAAGAGTTGAAACTTCCACACTGCTATAGTGGTTGAAAAAAAAAAAACCCCAAACAACAGAGCATTTTGATCCTCTCGGTGGGTCTTCTTCATGGAGATGTTTGGAAACCAACATCAGTAGGTGAGTCATGGAGTCTCACAACTGCAATGAGTTATATCTATGTAATAATGAAAGTCACATAAATGCTTCATTCCATAAAACCTTAATGTAGCAGGAAATAAATGCTGGGACTAGAGACATGGGTCTTTAAAGGTGTGGGGGGAGGTCTCTTTTCTTTGAAAAGGTCAACAACCACGTGGTCTTTGGTGAACCAGTTGATTTTATATTTCTGGACTTTCAGAAGCATTTGACATAGTCCCTCACCAAAACCTCCTGAGAAAACTCCATAGTCAGGGAATAATAAGTCTCCTGAGAATACTCCTTTGTCAGGGAATTCTCATGGATTAGGAACGGGTTGAAGACCAGGAAACACAGTGGGTGTCAATGGGCAATTTTCACAGTGGACCAAGGTGAAAAGTACTGTGTCCCAGGGATCTGTCCTGTGCAGTGGCATAGCTAATGATCGTGTAGCCCGGTGCCAAGTTCAAAATGTTGCCCCGGAAGTGATGTCAGAACCGGAAAGTGACATCACGCCCGGGCTTTTTAAAAAGTGAAAATTGGGAGGAACCCACCTCCTCCCCACAGTAGCTCACCACCCACTTGCCCTGCTGCCTCCCTCAGTCGATGGCATAGCTAAGGCATCTAACTACTACCCACAGTCAAAGAAGATTTTGTAGCCCCCGCTGCATGATAAAATCAAATTTAATTAAGTAAATAAGTAAAAAGTTATTGGTTCCATGCTGTATCATAATAACATCTCATTGGCACTCAGAACAATCAGTCTCATAGGTCAGTTTTGAGTTACGCAAATCCACTTTTTGTTCCACAAGACAGTTGTGTTTTTATTTTCTGGTTAATTGTTCTTAGGGTCGATAAAGAAGTACAGGGCCTGTGTGAAGGAAGCAGTAAGTGGAAAATGCAAGCAAGATACAGGGAAGGAAGATAGGGGGGAATTAAATGTAGAAAGAGTTTTAAAAATTGAAAGCATGATAGAAAAAAAGGTAACAGAAGACTTAGATCTCAGAGAAGGAAAGACGCATGGAGCTCAAGCTGCAGTCTGACCTATGCTGCAAACTGGGCAAGATTTTGAATCCAGTACTGCTTGGCTGGCTATTAACTCCTTTGCGGTGCATTGATTATGTCGCAGAGAGTACACTTAAGTAAACATTTGGCCTTTCAGTCTGCAAGCACATGGCGAGGCAAATGGTCTACAAGCAGTCGTGAGTTTGGATTTTAGAGCCTTCTCAGAGCTACAGTAATATATAATCTCTCTGAACTCTCTGTGCTCAGCTGGCAGAATTGATGGAGATTCATGGGAGCCTTTTGTGCAGATGGCTTCTGCCTAATTATATGCTTTAGTCATGAAATACGTTCTGGGCTTTGGAACTAAAGTGTGGTCGATTCTATGAAGCCAGGCCGAAGAGGACGTTCATGGCACTCTGTAGTCCACAGAGCACAGCACAGGCTAGTTTTCTTCCTAAATTTATGCTGCAGTTTTCCGCATCATCCTTTTGCCATAAATTGTGGCACCCAACCTGGTTCCTACCCACGAGAGCTTTTTGAACAATTCCTGAGGACTTACATAGATGTTTACAATTATGTGATCCATAAGCCTGATATTTGATTCCTCCCAGATCCTTCTTCACAGACCTTTCTCTCTTTTGAAATCTCTGTATGGATGATCATGTCTGAAATCCTGGGAGGAAAATGTTTTGAAAGGAATGACAGACAAGGAAAGGAGGGGGGTAACTCTCTCCAAAAGCATCCCAATATTTTTGGAATGGTTCTTGTAGAAGTTGACTGTCACTTGTTTTGGAACTCAGGTTTTTATGCTTTTATTATGTATGGATTTTAACGTTGTATTTCAATGGTAGAAAACTGTGTTACTCCATACAATATTGGTGTTGCAGAAAAAACAGATCTACTGTTGTGGTGAATGGAGACCCCCCCCCCCCCACACACACACACACATAAACAGAAAACCTGATGTGTGAGTAATTTGGTACTGACTGGCATGACTCAGCTTGGACAGCTTCCGCATTCTGATCTCAACAACCAGCACATCTGCCAGAAAGGCCTATCAGATTCAGTCCCCAGAATTGGACAAAGGCAACCTGTCACTCCAGCTCCCCCTGGAGGTGAACCAGGGAACAGCCACAAAGTGACGTAGGGAAACAGTTAAGCAGTTGCATCAGGCTTTATGATTTTTATTTTGTCTCTAATATTTTAAAACCCATTTTGTCTAAATGCAAATCCTTGTTTTTATCCTTTTGCCTTGTTCCCAATCCCATTTTCTATTTTTGCATAATATACTTTCATTCCTTTTAAAAGACTTGTTAGTTTTTCAGACCAAAGCAAAGAACAATCTCCCTGCTCCTGGACTGCCATTCTGAATCTGAGCTAATGTTCAGAGCAAGCGCGGGTGCTAAGGAGCTGGTCAGTTGGCTCCCTGGTTCTCTCCTCTAGTCCCCAGCATTCATGCTTACAAAGAAGGGGACTGGTACCTTACCCAGTTTTACCCAAATGTCAAGCCAACCCCTGTTCTGGTGGCCGTGGCCTAGCATTCGTGTCTCAGAAGATATTCAAGGATACATGGGAAGATCAGGTTCATGGGCTGTACACCTTGCTTGTTTCAGCAACTCCGCATGGAGGTCTACAAGGTCTCCTCCATATCTCCACAAGCACAAATAGTTATTCTATTATTTCTCATCCATTGCTTCATCTTTGTATTGTTTTGTGTACCACTCAGACGGCATACGTGATACACATCTAAAGCAATGATACAGAAGCCTATATAATCCCAAACAGTTCAACACATTATCCTAGGAAAATAGCTAGCTCATTATAACAAATCCTGATCCCATCAACTAAAATAGGGGAGGCTGTTTAAGCCACCATATCACATTCAAATTAGCATGTTTCAACACTAAAGTATACTGCATCTTCTATAACAAACCATTGTTGTGTAATGGCTAGAGTGCTGCACCTGGCAGAGGAAGACCTCGGTTCACACACACACACACACACACCACTTAGCCATGAATCACACTGGCTCCCCCGGTTGAATATCTTGCTCTGTATTACCTACATTACTGAGTAGTTCTGATGATAATATGGTGGGAAGATTTTGTTCACCACCCCAAACTCCTTGGCAGTGGGGCAGGGAATCTCCTGCGCACTACAAGTGTTACATGAAGTGAAAGAAATACATACTGGTTAAAGGGTGCAACTACAGTAGACGTTGCGCAGGAGAGTCCCTTATTATGTTCTCTTGTGGGAGGAGGAGGAGTTGCAGTACTGGGGCAGCTGTTTTTCACCCTTTCCCTTGCTGTTTTCCTGATTAAAATGATCCACTAGAAACCGCTGTTTGTTCCCAAGGACAATCTCCCAAGTAGTGTACTTGCATAAATGAGTCATGAAAAACATGTTAAACACTCCCACCTTCTGTGCTGTGGTTCTGGTTAGATCCTTCCCACTTTAGTTGCTATTGTTTGTTGTTTTTTTTTAAATTTTATTTTAACTGAGAGATGCTCATTGTAGATCCCCTGCATCTTGTCTAGTCATACCCTAAGTCTTCCCAAACAACACGAGGGAGCTATGTTAAAATGAAGCTGACGGAACATACCAAGATCCAGGTCTACAGAGCTTGCGTCCTGAGTACACATCTGTACTGCAGCGAGTCATGGACTCTTCGCTCACAACAGGAGAGGAAACGGAATGCTTTCCACATGCGCTGCCTCCGACGCGTCTTCGGTATCACCTGGCAGGACAAAGTTCCAAACAACACAGTCCTGGAACAAGCTGGAATCCCTAGCATGTATGCACTGCTGAAACAGAGATGCCTGCGTTGGCTCAGTCATGTCGTGAGTATGGATGATGGCCAGATCCCAAAAGATCTCCTCTATGGAGAATTTGTGCAAGGAAAGCGCCCTACAGGTAGACCACAGCTACGATATAAGGACATCTGCAAGAGGGATCTGAAGGCCTTAGGAGTAGACCTCAACAGGTGGGAAACCCTGGCCTCTGAGCGGCCCGCTTGGAGGCAGGCTGTGCAGCATGGCCTTTCCCAGTTTGAAGAGACACTTGGCCAACAGACTGAGGCAAAGAGGCAAAGATGGAAGGCCCATAACCAGGGAGACAGACCAGGGACAGACTGCACTTGGTCCCAGTGTGGAAGGGATTGTCACTCCCAAATCGGCCTTTTCAGCCACACTAGACACTGTTCCAGAACCACCATTCAGAGCGCGATATCATAGTCTTTCGAGACTGAAGGTTGCCAACTA
This sequence comes from Tiliqua scincoides, assembly GCF_035046505.1. Classification (NCBI taxonomy): domain Eukaryota; kingdom Metazoa; phylum Chordata; class Lepidosauria; order Squamata; family Scincidae; genus Tiliqua; species Tiliqua scincoides. The sequence continues at coordinate 191,380,708 of NC_089824.1, forward strand.
CATAGCTAGAACTGTCCTACCTAACAGGAGGAGGAAAAGCAAGGGAGAGGAGAAAGACAGACCAACTTGTCCAACACACTTTTGTGGGCAAAAAAACAGCTGAAGCTGCTCAGAGCTATGTAATGAACACCCATGGCAATTCCCAGGTATGTTCAATGTAGAACTACATAAAAAGACAGATTGTCATTGCAGGTTTCTCCCTGCATTACAGATAGTTTATCTGCTCTGCTGCATTCTAGAGGGCACAGGGAACTGGTATGAAGCCTTACTATTCTGCATGGTAGCTGGTCTGAAACCAGAGTATACCCTATATAACATGCTACAGAACCTTGTGCAACATGTAGGGCTTCTGGGGACAAAGCCTACAGCAGATAAATTGCTGTGGAAAGTGTCGGAGGTCTGAAAGACGTTGATGTGGATGATGGAGTTTAGATACTCTTCAAGCATGTTCAGTTTAGCTGATCTGTGTAAGGACATAATGTAGTAATAACAGGATTTATGAGTTGAAACAGGTTCTGCTCTCTTTCTCAAAATAGCCACTGGTGAGAAAGTGGTAAGGAACTCCAAGCAAAGCACCAGAGTGCTTAGCTATTGGGGCCCCGAGCTGGGTGCGTGAGATTGCAGAAGTAACGGGAGAAATGACCAAGAAAGGTCAGGACTTTTAAAATAAACCTCTGTTGGTGTCGATGCAGTTCTCGACTGCTGGGAGGGACTGTGGTTCTGTCACAGGAAGGCCACAAGTTTCCGGTGACACATTCACAAAGAAGGGGTTTGGAGGAGGTGCAGAGGACCACCTTAACCTTATCAGGTCTCACGGCTGCAGAGGCATTTGCTTTTGAAAAGGGGCTGAAGTGGTTTGCTGTTCACATAATTTATTATCTTGAGGTTTTGAAGGAAACAGGAAGAGTGTAGGTGTCTGCTGTGAGAAACAGATTGAGGAGGGTTCTTAACGGTATGCTCAGAAAGCCATTTTCCATGGTCTTATTCCATCCAAATCTCGTCCAGTTGCTTTCCCTCTCTAATCAACATCTACATAAGAGTCCCTGGACTCCCCACTTTTTTTATTCAGAGGCAAGGGCAGCTACGTGCAGTATGACTCCTGCAGGAAAGATTGGTGTTGTGCATCTGCAGGAAACTCAGGTGTAACATGTAGACATCACCCTTTGTTCATGCATCTGGAAAACCTGTACTATGATTCCCAGACACATGCATGTGGGTGTTAATGATGCACACACTCATGACATCCACATGCCACTCAAGACATCGACATGCCACATGACATCCACATGCCACCGAAACTCTGGTGGTTCCCACAGCAGTCGAATCTGTGGAGCTCTCCTAAAGTCTATCGTCCTACCTAGTTTGAGTGTCTAAAATCAGTCTCTCCGCAGAGTAGTACCTGATGTTTCGAAGGAAGAGAGGCAACGAGACAAACTCTGTATAATGCCTTAAACCAACTCTGGTGTTTTGTAAAGAGAAAATCTTTCCTCTCATTCACTCCCAGGCGTAGACACCCGGAGGCTGTTGCTTAGATTGCTCAGGTTTTCAGATTCAGATTCAGTCTAGCATCGTGGACGCAGAAGACACTTTGGTCTTAGGAGGATCCCAGAAAAACCTTATCTTTCATGTGGAAAAACCACTTCCCAGAAATTGACCTTTATGAGCTTCACTGTTTCTATCTGCCTAGTGAAATTATGGTGCTGTTTTTTTTTCCTTGCTGCTGCCTCTGCTTAAGGAGCCTCATACATGAAATCAACCTAGCAAGGACTATTAAAAGGTCAATAGCAGCAGAAACAACTGAGAGTGATTTCCTATTGCTTGTTCAGCATCTCTGAAGGAACGCTTAGGAGGAAATGCAGTTTGGGCCCTTAAGAGTACTGATGGATCAGGCCATGAACCCATCTAGTCCAGCTTCCTGGATCTCACAGTGGCCCACCAGTTGCTTCACTGAACACTCAAGACAATGTGATATTTGCATAATGTTGCAATTCCTTTGCATCTGGCATTCTGAGACAAGCTACCTCTAAAACCCAGAGTTTCATTCAGTCATCATGACCTATGATGGACTTTTCCCTCTATAAATCTGTCCAATTCCCTTTCAAAAGCATCTACGCCTGGACCCAGCACAATGTCTTATGGGAATGAATTCCACAGATACACATGGGGTAAATAAATATTTCCTTTTGACTGTTCTGAATCTCCCACCAGTCAATTTTAGTAGATGTCTCGTGTCCCAGGGCAAAGGTCTGCAGGATGTGCCACCCCCTTGCATGCAAATACCCCCCCCCCCACTTACCTGAAGTGCACAAAACCTTGCGCGACTTCAGGACGCACCAGGGAAGCCTACTGAAGCTTCCTCAGTCTCTTAAGCTGTGCTTCTGGCAAACCTCACAGAGTCTTCCGTGTGGACCTAGAGGCTCATGAGGTTCTGCACCTCAGGCATTTACCCCTTTCACTGAATGGCAGGTACACCACTGGTCCTGTAGTTTTTGTTTTGCGTGAGAGGGAAAAGAATTTCCCTCTATTCACTCTTTCCATCCTGTGCATAATTTTGTATGTCTCAGTTATGTCTCCTCTCAAGTACCTTCTTTCCAGACCCAAATGTTGTAGCCTTTCCTCATAAGAGCAGTGTCACAGCCCACTAATCATTTTGGTCACTCTCTTCTGCACCTTTTCCAGTTCCACTGAATCCTTTTTGAAGTGTGGTGGCTAGAATGGGACACAATACTCCAGATCTGGCATCACCATCAATTGGTACTCCCTCCCCCCCTCCCCCAATAAAATCATCTTACTTTTTGCAGTCAGCTTACAGTAGAGATCACCCTGGAATGGAACTGGGTCATTAGAAGATTCCAACAAGTTTGACAAACCTTTTATCAAATCGCTGTTGGCCCCATTTCCAGCATCTGGTGCTGCCTGAGAGGCCAGTTATATAAGAGCCAGGAACAGCCTTGTTGGAGAAATACATTTCTTCTGCATGAGCCAGCAGTTATATAAAAATGTCATGAATGGAAGTGGATTTGGGTCACCCATGGGAATAAATGCTAGAGTACTTACATAATGCTTAATAATAATGCACTTAGTCAACCTGTGGCATGTTCTACTGGTCCCTGGAATATCATAGAAATAAGCATGGAGAGCATCCAGAGAACTATTTGTATCTCTTCAATAAGCATGGAATTTTATAGCCACAACTGGAATCAAGTGGAACCTGCTTAACTGAAGGGGTGCTGTAAGAACATAAGAGCTCCGCCAGATCAGGTCAAAGGTCTAGCTTCCTGTATCTCACAGTGGCCTACCAGATGCCTCAGGGAGCACACAAGACAACAAGAGGCCTGCACCCTGGTGCCCTCCCTTGCACCTGGCATTCTGAGGTAGCCTACTTCTAAAATCAGGAGGTTATACATACCCTTCATGGCTTGTAACCTGTGATTAACGTTTCCTCCAGAAATTTGTCCAATCCCCTTTTAAAGGCATCTAGACCAGATGCCATCACCACAGCCTGTGGCAGCCGCAGACCTCCGCAGCCCCGTACCTGGGGCAAAGCTCCGCGATGGTGTCCCCCTGCAGGCTATCGCCACCCCCCCGCACAGATATCCACCACCACCCCACTCACCAGAGGCTCACGGAGCCTTGCGCAACCGCAGCCCACACCAGAGAAACCTCTGTGAGGTTCCCCAGCAGTATAAACTGTGCTTCTGGCAAACCGGAAGCACAGTTTCTGTACCCGTCGGAGAGGCTTCCGTGGGGTCCTTGTGGCCGGTGTCTGGGGCATTTGCCCCATCTCACCCTATGGTAGGCACGCAACTGGCCTGTGGCAAGGAGTTCCACAGACTAATTACACACTGGGTAAAGAAATATTTTCTTTTGTCTGTTCGAACTCTCCCAACACTGAATTTTAGTGGATGTCCCACTGTCTGTAAGGGATACAGGTGGTGCTACATATCGGACAAACTGTGAAAATGAAGTTGGTTGAGCAGCTGTGTCTTTAGAGTCCGTTGTTCTTTGGATTCCTTCAGGCATTCTTGGATACAGATGCCCTTAGTTTTCTATGACTTTAATGGCTACTTAAGTCTATTTTCAGTTCACACACATCAGCATCTTTTACTCTAAACAGTATACTCTCAAGAAATACGCCAATATTGTGAATTCTGTGCTTACATTTACACATCAGTTCATTTAAGACTGCAAATATATACCCGGCTGGTTTATGAAAAATAAACTTTGAATGGTGCTTAATTAATAGAACTTTGTACTGATGTCAGCACATTGATGATTAATTTGTTCTTTGTTGACTTTGAATTTTTGTTTAGGGTGGGAGTTAGCAGCCAATGTCAAAGCATCTCCTAGTCTGCCTTCTAGATTCTCACCATCTCTAGTTGTTCATTGTGGTTAATTTACATCACTCCTGCAACGGATGCATTTCACTTTCCATAGCATGATGCAACTGTGCATGAAAAATGTAGCAATGCAAACATGACAAGATCACAGGTATTTGTCTCCCTCTTGTGGCTCATTCAAAATCTTTGTGAGTCAGTCCAGTGCATTAATGCACAAGCCAAAGGTAACGGCATTCTGAAAGAAATGTTACAAATTAGCAACATATATGCATGAAGAATTCATATGAAAGGCCATACATTGTACACAAAATGCAGTAAGAATACTATGCCCCAAGAATACATAAGAATACTATGACTACAATTCAAAGCAAAGTTAGGCACACTTAAGCTTGTTGATTTCAGTGGGCTTAAGTACACCCATGTCTTGCATTATGGCCAATAGGTTCACTGGATCATAGGCATAAAGACCGGGCTGCAATCCTATATACACCTTCCTGGGAGTAAGCCCCACTAAAGATAATGGAACTTACTTCCAAGTAAACATGCATAGGCTTATGGGGTTGTACATTTTGCGCTAATTCTGTTTATGGTCAGGGAGCCCACACATCCAGCTGTCCTTGTTATTTAAAAGGAGTAATTACGGTTACAGTATATTTACATGCCACTTGGTACATGGATACAGGGACCCTTGAATCTGTATGGCTCCGGTTCAGACAATCTGTCACCAATGGCCCAACTGACACTGGTTACATTATAATATTAGAGAATGTTGCTAACAGAACAGAGGAGTTTTGTTGACAAAACACTCCTCTGTGTTGCCTGCAGCTGCTCAACTAAATTAAAAGTTCCTTATGTGATCATTTCTGTGCTTCTTCAACAGGACTGTTTGATTTACCTTAGGGTGAAGAGAGATAAGGAGAGATCACAGCAATTTCTTGACCTGTAGGTTAAACCCAGTTTCCTCCTGCTATGACTTTGCATGACAGGTAGGCATTCTAGGACAGAGATGGCAAACATAAGTCCCATGGGCAGAATAAAGCCCCTGGAAACAACTTCTCTGGTCCCCGTTATAATGGGGATCTCCCGGTGTGATTGGGCTCTCATATCTTGGGAATTGGGCTCGCTCATATCTTAAAATTGTGAACAAGATTTGCACATTTTCTCATCTGTCATTTGAAGCTAATGAGTTTCTGTGTGAGAACAAAGTGCCTTCTGGCCATCTTCTGTTTAATGACGTCACTTCCTCCTTAATGATGTCACCTCTGGCTTTTAGCAGGTGCCATGAATGGTATTTGGCCCACTATATGAAACAAATTTGACACCCCTGTTCTAGAAAGTCAGTTGCTTGGTCTTGTCTCTCTTCCCCATGATTCAGATGGCTCACCTTTTAATTTTTTTTAGTGCCTACATGTTTGCCTTTTCCTTCATAAGTTCAGCTGTTTTCTAATTTTAAAAAAGAACATTTTGAAAACAAAGTGCGAAGCGTCTCTGGAAATTGGCAGGTTAAGGTAATTGATGCTAGCCAATTGGCATTGACCACAGCCAGATTGCTCTGTAAACTTGAGCACTGGTTGTTAAGAGCTTGGCTCTGGAGAGAGAAAGGTGCCTTTATACTGAATGTAGGGTGCTTCCAAACTGGCTCCAGTGTTTTATAGATGTTACATGTATCTTCACCCCCAAGCTGTCTGTCTTTAGTAAGAGCTTACCTGTCTTCCAAAGTATCCACTCTGAATGTGGAGGAGCTTGAATTTCTCCACTGCCAAACTCTGACAGGCAATTTGCTGTTTTTTTTCTGACAGGGGAACTGCTTTCTTGAGCTGCATTGTCTCATGTCTTTTGCAAATATAAATTTGATCGAAATCCGGGCCAAAATAAGGACTGTGCATTAACTTGAAAAGAGTTTTGACTGCAGGTGATTTATGATTTCAGAGCTTTGATTTGCTCATTCATAAAAGAAGATGTCACATTAATGTTTCAGTGTTGCCAGTGAACACAGATACAACTAGGGGGACTCTGCAACTGATTTGGGAATTATTCTAATACTGTTTAGTGTGTGTGTGTTTTGGAGATTTCTCCTGTTTCAATGACCTTGATCATGAACAAGCTTGATGAGACACGTATTGCAGCCTAGGGCACAGGGTTGGCCCACCCATGAGGCCAATTGAGACAATTGCCTCAGGCAGCAGATTGGTGGATGGAGGGTAGCCATCTCTGTCCACTTGCCTACACTGTGCCTCCTTCTCCTTCCTGGTTTGGAAAAGGAAGAGAGATGTGAGATCTGAGATGTGTATCCTGTGAGATACAGGAAGCTGGACTAGATGGGCCTATGGCCTGATCCAGTGGGGCTGTTCTTATGTTCTTAGAGGGACAGAGAGGAAACATGGAGCAAGTGGGAGAAGTAGAGGTTGACACATCATTGAGTAAGTGGGTAGCATTTGGCATGCATCTTCAGGCATACAGGAGGCCTTGGGCTGGTTCTGCTACGGCACATGCTCCAGGCTCAAACATCCAGTCTGACACAATTTTCTTTCAATCTGTGGGCACAGCCTATTGAAGACGAGACATTTAGGATTAAATCACTTTAGGAATTCTAAGATGGCTCTTATAAATATTTCCCAAGAATTTACACAGTAAAAAGCAGAAATAATAGCTGGAACATGTGTTTTGCTGCAGGGGGTAGAAATATAATTCTCATGGGGTTTATCGGTCAGGATTGCACCCTAGGTGAAATGAATGACTATGTTTCAAATGGTGACAAAATAAATGCAGTGTACTGTACACTGCATAAGGAATTATTTGAATGTAAGAAGTATTTAACAGGGCCATAAAATGCATGGCTGTTAACAGATTAACAACTAGGGCATGATTCAGCAAAGTTGCATACTCAGAAGCCCTGTTGATTTCAAACATGTGCTTAAATAGCTTCCACTGAAGGCCACTGAAGTCATTTTAAAAGTGCTTAGCCTCAGCTTGTTCAGTTTAGTCATACATTTTTAAAAGCATTTGTACCCCACGCTTCAGCCAACCAGTTCCTCAGAGCAGCTTTCAGGAAATCAGTCAATGGTAAAATCATTACAATGGCAAATGTGAGGAGGCGGAGCTTCACGGGCTTCTCCTGCTCCTCCCCTTCATCCCCCAGCTGTTGTTTCTATGGCCACTGGGAGGACGTAGAACAGTCAGCTTGAAGGTCCCAGGAGGTGGTGCTGGTACTAGCTTTCTTCCTTTTTCTCTTCCTCCTCATAGGTTCTTGACAGCTGAACCAACCAACCCCCAGATTTTTTAATGGAAAAAATGAGTGATTTCACATTTTTTAATTCTGTAGAACAGTGTTTCTCAAACTGTGGGTCGTGACCCACTAGGTGAGTCGTGAGCCAATTTCAGTGGGTCCCCGTTCATTTCAATATTTTATTTTTATTATATTAGACTTGATGTGGTATGTGACTGCATTTGGGGAAGTGTTCCAGACCTGTACTTTTAACAAGCTACTATGTCTATTCTTTTAACAATGATAGCAGATGGGACTTAATCTGGGTAGGATTGCTGTTTAGGATTGTTAAAAATTTCCCTGCGTAATTATGTCACTTCCAGTGTGTCCTGACGGATTCTCATTCTATAAAGTGGGTCTTGGTGCTAAGAACTTGGTGTTGAGAACCACTGCTGTATAAAAATTCAAATTGTCACCTGACAGCTCCCCTGTCAGGATTACTAGAGGGTTACTTGAGCTAAGTGTCTAAACTCATTCTGAATTCCAGGGCTCAAATCCAGAGCTTATGAAATTAATAATGGAGATTGAGAACCTTTGAGCATGCACAGAGTTCCTTTCTGTAATTGTGAATTTACTGGAACAAGCCTTTATGTGAACATAAGGATTTGGGGAATCCAGATCAAAAGTGACCTGAATCAAAAGTTGACCAGGTTAGCTCACACCCATCATAAGTCCTGCATGGACAGGCTAACTCTGGAACCCTCAGTAATGGCTTCAGTGGGAGGACCTGTTGTACTACAGGGAGCGTATGGAGGGGACAATGGGGCAATTGGTACAAGGTTATGCCCCACAACTCCCATGAGCCTTTCATTGGCACTGGGATGGAGGCAGCAAGGATAGTGGGATGTATAACAACTGGGGTAAAACACTGAGAGCCAAATCCTAACCTCCTCCCCCCCCCCACACTGATGCAGCTGTACCAAAAAGGTATGTGCTGTATCCAGTGACGGGTAAGGGTAGGTGCTTGGGAGGGGGAAGGGGAATTATTTGCCTTACCCCTCTGTAAACCTCCCACTTGTCAATGGGTCTCTTTGGACCTACAAGTCTGAAGAGAGGAAAGGGGTGAATGAAGGTGATAGACCTCCGAATGAAGGTGATAGACCTAGTGCACATCATTGCCGCTGGAGCCACTCCCTCCTGCCACCTCTCTGTGCCATTCCTCCCCCCTCAGCACCCACCTCCACCTGGTCTGGTGGGCACAGTGGGGTCTGGTGACTGAGTTGCAGGGCTGTAGCCTGAAGCAGCATGCACAAAATGGCCACTGATGGAGTACTCTGCACTCCATTGGCTGCAATGTTACCACAGTTGTCATAACGGGCTCCGCATGACAGTTCAGCCCTCAATAGGAGAGGGCTATGAGACACAAAGAAGGAGAAAGCAAGCCCAACATGGTGACCTGACAGTCTCTCTCTGTGTGGTTTTTCCTCTTCGTTGCAGTCTATTCTGCTGCTCTTCTTCTTTCAAGGGATACCCCAGTGATTCTGTTTAATTATGGCTGACATTTCGTCTGTCATACAATGACTTTTATTGAAAGGACAGAAATAAATTTGCTTGCCTCTGGAAAAGAGCAAGTATAAACTCAGTAAACAAAAGCACATTACAAAATGAATACATCACAGACTTGCAGGCTGGTTCCCCACCCCCACCAGCCTTACCAGACTTGTTGGTTGGTGATGTTCCTTGCTAATATCCAAGTGTGCGGATTATGGAAGAAACCGCATGCACAGACTTAGTTGAAAGGCAATAAGCCTGCCCTGGACCTCTTCACTTACCTGCCAGAGGGGTAGTAATGTTTGCCTATAGCAGGTTATGGGACCCTAACAGCTTAACCCTACACAAGTTTACTACAAAGTATGTTCCACTGTTTTCAGTGGGGCTTACTCTCAGGCAGGTGTGCATAGGGTTGCAGCCTAACTATTTATTTAGGCATAAGCATTCACTGATACAATCCATTGTACTGTACAATCCATTTCATCAGATGCACAGTGTTAAATCTTCAGTTGGCAGAGACTTGGCACCATCATGGGGGTGGGGGGGTTTGAGTTGCAACATGGTGTTCTTATCACATGCAGAGTTCATTGATTTAGCTTTGCTATGAGATTGTTGATCACTCATTATGAAATGTCATTGTACAGTACTTTGCATAACGTTCAACTTTTTATAAGATTAACCTTGTTTTGTTTCCGGTGTTAAATGATCTGTGTACTGAGAATTCATGCATCTGATGAAGTGGACTGTAGTCCACAAAAGTTTAGGCTGAGATATCATTTATAGTTTTGGAGGTGCCATGGGACTCTATTATTTCTACATAACTGGGACTCTATTATTTCTACGTAACTGGGAGTCGGGACACCATCTTTGTTGCAAGCAGAGCCTCTCCAAGCAGGCAGAAGATGCCTCCTTGTCTGTAGCCAGCCTTCTCTTCACATCACTAAGGGAAAAACTATGGCAAGGAAGCCTCTCACTCTTTATCGAGCTTGAGGAATCATCATCATGATATTTTTAGAAATCAAAATTTTTTCCACTGCCTCTCAGGAGGTGATCTAGAAAGTCACAGTGTTTGCTGATCAAAATCAGGAACCAGAAAAGCTAAAGAAATCACACAATGCACCACTGATTTTTTTGAACAAGATGTGGAAAGGGCTAGTAATTCTAAAAATGATTAGGGAGATCCTGGGGGAGCAGGAATATCAATTGTTCTTAGCCAGATGGCAGGTGATTTTAAAATGTAGAATGTAAAAACTTCAGACGCTGTTTGTATGAAACACTGGGTCAAATTTGTATTGGTTCTGGAACCAGAACAATGAGCATCTTCAAGGGCTTTTTAGCCTTGTTTCATTTTGCAAATACCACTTTTCCTGGTACTATTTGTGCAACTTTAACTACTGCCACTAGAGCTGTACACAGGAGTGGGTAGCTTGTCCCATAGTTAGGTCTTTGCTCTGCCCCCTCCTCCCCCAAAGTGAGCCTTTATGAAGGGTTATGCAGCTGCACAGACACATCTTGCCCACTGATGGGCCACCATACTGGCCACTTGTCATACCATGACGTGACTCTGGTTGAAAAGCACTGCTTTAGAATGCCCCTTTATTGTTTTCAGCAGAAACGTAGCCAAAGAAGGACAGAGAACGTAACTCAAGAGTAAAGCACTTGCTTTGCCTGCATAAGGTCTTGGTTTCCATCTCTAGCATATCCAGTTAAGAGGAACTAAGGAAGCAGGTCTGATCAAGATCCCTTAGAGATCCACCACCAGCTGGAAGCAACACTGGACTAGATGAACTAGTGATCTTGACTCAGTGTAAGGCAGCCACGTGTGTAAGGAGCAGGGATGCATCCTTTTTGCCCAGGACACCTGGGATCAAATATGGGGTTTTGCCCTGAGAAGCTTGGGGTTGCCACCAAGCATGTGCAAATTGTCATGTAAAACATCATGTATGAAGTAAACACACCTGAGTAAGCAGGTATTCCGTGCATTTTTGGCTGTTTGTGCTGCTATAGTCTCATTCTGTAGGGATTTGAGGGTGTTGCCAATAAGAGTTTTGCAGTGATCAAAGGTAATTCCAACAGAACTCAGCTTCTTTCTGTTAGAATCGGAAGTCTCAGAGCAGAAACATTCTTTGCAGATGTATTTATTCCACCCTGAAAATGGGAGTTCCAATGACACACCTATTAACCATATTTCCACCAACCCCAGATGGATGTGCAGAATCTCGGCAACTCTAGGCAGGAGTTGGGAGGGGGTGGAACAGGGTGGGAGTAGGTTGAACAGGGAGGAGATGGGGCAGGGAGGAGGGTAGATCAGGCCTGGAAAGGGAGTGGATTCAACAACAGCGCCTGCCAAATCCTAACCCTGATCCCTGGCCTGTTCCACCTTCCCAAGGTGGCACAAGTCCAAGTTGACCCATAGCAGTTTCTGGGGCTTACCCAGCTTCTGGGGCTTACAAATGTTCCCTTACCCCGAGGAGGCTTCAACATGTCAAAACTTCCCCATTGCTGCATCACTGTGAGAGGAGTTAGGATTGCCCGATTATCAGATTCACCATACGCTACCATGTAAGAAGTTTGGAGAAAAACAGAGCATTTTCTAGGAGGTGCTGAGATCTGTTCTCCTTTTAATGAATGTAAATGTTTGTTAGATGAATAATACTCTCCCAGAGGTATGTACCTAATGGATCTCAAGGAGCTCCGAGCTCTCAGCTGCTGATTTACAAAAAGCTCTGCTGTTCAACAACCAGAAGAACAAGCCGAGAGAATTAATAAAGGCATATTACCAAAAGACAACAATTAATGAATGTGTACGGTATCCTGGCTACGAGGTGCATTAATTTAGATCGACAGCACTCAAGGCCTTAAGAGTTGTCACTGCAGTAGGCGGACAGGATGAAAGCAGGAGGCAGAGTAAACACAGAGATTTCTAAGTGCTGGTGACATTTGTTCAAATACTTTATTTCAATCAGCTTGAAGGAAAATACAAAGCTGGGGTCACTTTTAGCAGAGGAAACAGCATTGCAAACAAGTAATGTGGTGACTGCAATTATCTAATGCTGAGAAACAAAAAACCGGGGTGGGGGGGGAAGAGGCCAGAAATAGGCGTGTGGCTGAGCTTTGGCTTGTTCTTTGCTTCTTGGTGTTTTTCAAAGATCAGTTAATATTCTGACTTGTCAGCAGAGAAGATAATGAAGCAGTTCCTCAAAGTTACTGAGTGGTAAGTGTGTCTTTCTTCTCACAGGTCTTGTTATTGCATATGTTTTTGCCTTGTTTTTAGCTGGATTTTTAGCTGGTCTGTCCTTTCTGGGGTGTCTGAAATTTTTTTCCTTCAGAGCTCAAATCCACTCTCAATGGCCCTTGAGTACATGGGGCCATGTTAACACAGAATCACCCACAGTTACAAACTGAAAAGTTGTCATGAAATGATCTCTGCCACTTAACCCAAGCAAGTACACTTACAGTAGAGAAGACAAGCCAGGGTCTTTAGCCCTCCCTCCCTCATGGCTCCGTTTCACAGTTTCTCAAATAAGTTTCAAATGTATAATTATTGTTTAATTATTCCCAGCCAGAATTATTATAGGAATACCTATTGTAACAACATCCAGAAATGTACTAGAAGCAAAAATGGTTTCCATTTTAAAAATACAACTGAAAACATTGTACAATTTAAAAAAGAAGATGGTGCCGTCCCATTTTCATGGTTTATTTTTATTAAATTTTTAATTACCTTAATAAAGTTTTATTACCTTAAGAACAATTAACTCAGGTCTGGCAGAGTCCAAAATAATTCTTCCTATCTGCCATTTGGTTGTTCTCCAACCAAACACTGCTGAAAAAAGAAAGGTGGTAGCAACCCTATCAGATGCTGGGATTAACAAAAGTGGTCATCGCCATTTTGTTTTGACTGAAAAACCTCCCTAACAGCAGCCTTGGATGTTATTATGAGAACCATCAGTCAAATGCACAGGTGAATAAGGGCCCAATCCTATCCAACTTTCCAGTACCAATTCAGCTGTGCCTGTGGGGCGTATACTGCATCCTGCAATGGGTGGGCAGTCATGGATGCTTCCTCAAGGTAAGGGAACATTTGTTCCTTTGCCTTGGGACTGCACTGTGGCGGTATGGGTGCTAGAAAGTTGAATAGGATTGGGTCCTTAGGGCACAATCCTAACCACTGCCCACACTGACATAAGGGCAATGCAACTCCAAGGTAAGGAATAAACATTCCCTTATCGTAAGGATGCGTCTGTGAGTGCCACCCAACTGCAGGATACAGCACACGTCCCATTGGCACAGCTATACCTGTGCTGGAAAGTTGGTAAGGATCTGGGCCTTATTCTTTTGGCTGGTAGGACTTTTTGATACCATTGAAAGGGGAAGTTTGAAATGCGAGACCACAAGTGTAGGTACTGTATGTTGTTTTCCTTTGCATGGCTGTTGAGGAAATGGCTGCTCATTGAGCTAGTGATGTCGTCAATAAGAGCCACAGCTGTTCTGAACTGTGTGGTTGGTTATGATTGGTGGACTCAGTATGGAGGTTGATGGACGATGATTGGTCAGACCAAGCATGGTCATCCTTACTCTTGTCTGTGTAGAAAAGACCAAGTGATAAGCTTTGCTCTTCAGGGGCCAGTACTGCTTGATCCGAAGACATTATCTCTGCTAGCTGTTATATCATGCACGTTTCAAGCAGCCAAGCTACATTGTCATAGTCATATGGAAAACATGCACTGTCCTGTGAAGTTAAATAGCATGTATCATAGCATGTATCATTTAACTCTAGAATTAATGGCTATGCCGGACCTTGATGGGGGGAGAGAGAGGAGTTCTCCTGTTAAAATTGCTTTTTTCTCCTGCCAGAGTTTCAGGCTGCTGGAATGGTTCCAAGCGGTGTGAAGTGGTGAAAGTCATTAACTTCCCGCAGTTCTAATCTGGCTGTGAATGAGAGAGAGCAGCAGGATACCGCATGTTTAACGGCATGATCTCCTTGTGTTTATTATTCACGCAGTCTTTGCAAGCAAGGGAATCCTGCTCTGGGCCTTTGAGGTGTCAGAGGCCTGGAAAATCTTTCATTGCAACAGGTGCCTCCAGGCAGAAACAAGCCAAGTACTCTGAATGCCTTGCTGGAAATATGTGTGTGTGTGTGTAAAGGCGCAGTAAAAGCGCTTCTGTTTCTGGGATATTGCCTCATCCAAGGATTCAAACAGCAGTGGACCATATCCAAAGAGACTTATAAGTCCCACTGAAATTAATGCAACTTAGTTATGATCAACTTCCTGTGGATGCAACTCAAATTCTGGTAACCCTAGGAAGCTTTTCATAGGGTTAGCTCTCCCCCACCCCCCACCCCCCAGGGTGAGCTTAGTAGCAGGGGAAACTCATATAGGAAAAGGTGCCATGTTCACCTGTTGTGGCAGAATCAACGAGTCCTGTGATACCTTAATGACGAATGCATTGATTATAGTGGACGTTTTCATAGGCTAGGTCAGCAAGTGAGTTCCTGGGCTGACCCACTCATGAGGCCAGGTGAAGCAGCTGCTTTGGGTGACAAGCTTGGGAAAGCAGTGAATTGGCAGGGGAACCCTGCATATGAATACCACATCCCCCGACCCACTGCCTACCCAGCAGTCTGACCCTCTTTGCTGACAGTAAGCGAGAATAAGATTGGAACAGCCGTGCCCCAGCTCTTTCTGCAGTGCTGCAAGCAGTTGTGGTGGCAGGACTAGAGCAGAAAGAAAGGTACCGCTGCTCCTGTGATCCTGTTCCAGTGGCTTCCAGTGGAAGAGCGATGGAAAGAGATCATTCAGTGCATCGCCTCCTTATGGCCCTTGGTTGCTTCCTCCAGACAAGCCGGGTGAGCATGTTGGGAATGGAAGAAGTGACTTGAGAGGTGAAGAGGAAGGAGGATGTGTGCCCTAGAAGCAGCTGTTGCTGAAGGGGGGGGGGATAGAAATGTAATAATTAAATAGTAACAACGTCAGGTCAGTCAGCAACTCTAGGTGCCCATCAGTTCCATCCCTGTGTAAGTTCTACCTTTCCTCCCGCCAAGAGTTGCCGGTATAGCCCAGCCAGTAAAAGACTATTCCACAAAAACATTGTCCATCCCTGCGATTGGAGGATCTATGCCCCAGCTGGCTGAAGCTCACCGATCTTCATCCCAACGTGTAGGAGCTGGGATCCATTTTAATCGGCCCGCTAGCCTTTGAACTAACACGCTTGTCTTCAGCACCTGCTCTCATTGAAGAATTACTGGAATTAGGGGCCTGACTTCTCAGCATCCTTTTCCCTTCTGCTGCCCAATATTTCATCGTACACCTCAACAAAATGTATATTTCTCTTTTGAGAGCTTTTGAAGAATAATATATTTTTTTATTATCGTGACAGTGAGGCCGTCAGTTGCTATGGTTACATCCCCTTGCTGGAATGGGAGCTCTCTAGATGTTTTAAATTCTGCTATTCTCCCCCCCCCCCCCCGCGACACACACTCTCACTCTCTCTTCATTCTCCACATACACAACATACTGTGTTGTCTTTGCTGGTGTTATATCATCATTATTCGGAACAATATATAATTTGTCACAAAGAGGTGCTGAACTGTCTTCAGCAGACTTGTTAACAGAAACCGCTGCTTCTGAATGTTTTGGCGGGCAGTGGGGGCGCATTGAAATCAGCCACCGAACATTGGTGTGCGCTCTCTCTCTCTCTACACAAGCTCATGCTCTGCCGCGACACAAATAAATAAATAAGTCGGAAGTTCCAAAAGGGCCTCATCTGTCTCTCTTCCCTCTCTCTATATTGTACATTAAATCCCATCTCGGGACTTCAAGACTTTTGAATGAGTGTTATAAAATGAATTCCAATTTGTGTGGTTTTCATAGTCTTGCTGTAGCATCAGCCTATATCTTCCACTTGTCAGCTGGGCTGCTGTCAGCTCCATAGCCTTTTTAAACCTTAATCTATCTTGAAGCACACAGAGAGTTGGATGGATATGTTTGCTTTTTATTTATTTTCTTTATAATTTCCGGGCTGCACCTCTCAGCAGTAGTAGGTAGCTTATTTGCAATTTACTTTTTTAAAAGTGCATTATAGAGAATAGCAAACTTTACAAAAACACACACACACACACACAAAACCCT
The DNA here is from genome assembly GCF_035046505.1 of Tiliqua scincoides. Lineage (NCBI taxonomy): Eukaryota > Metazoa > Chordata > Lepidosauria > Squamata > Scincidae > Tiliqua > Tiliqua scincoides. The sequence goes on from NC_089824.1 coordinate 191,396,937, forward strand.
CAGCATTCTTTGGTATTCTTGCAATATTGAAAGCTGAGTCTTGACTTAAGCATGACCAAAGTAAGTGTGCTTTCTAAAATAACAAAAAAGTTGTACAGAAATCATATATCTGAAGCCCTTCTGGGAGTGCTTTCTTTATAAAAATGATCTATCCCGGCTGCAATCCTGTTTGTACTTTCCTGTGACCAGGGCCTCAATTCTATCCCCCACCAATTTATGCAATGCAGCAGCACCAAAGAAGTGTGCGCTGCATACTATGGTGGAAGGGGGTGGTTGACCAGACATCCCAGAAGCGGAAATAAAAATATTACCTCCTGGTAGGCCACTTTGCCAACATCAGGTGTCCTTGGCCCTACACCAGCTATTTTGTTGGCATTAAGTCCAAGGATCCCGGGAGGATGGGTCTGGGCCAGGAAAGGGATCTAGGATCCCAGTATGAGGAAAGCCACAGCCACGGCAATCAGTCTCCTCGTGTCTGCACCAGCTATTTTGCCAGCACAAACATAAGAGCCTCTGTGCCAGGTCTTCTGGCCCAACATGGAGTTTAGAATCTGGTGAAGCAGTTTAGAATCCGCCAATCCCACCCCCTCCCGTCCCAGTTCCTTCCCCCACCCCACCCTCGTTCCACCCTCCCCCTGCCCCCCAGAGGCTGCACCGCCACCTGCTCACTTACTCCCAGCAGTGGTGTGTCCTCCTCCTGTCAGCGCTGACTGGTGTGGACCTAGCGTCAGTGCTTCCTACTCTCCAGGTACTGTAAACATGCTTTACAGCTCAGCACTGGCACTAGGTAAGTATAGGATTGGGCCCCCAGCCATTCAAAATGGGAGCTCCCCCCACTCTCCCCACTACTGTGTACTGAGGAACTTGTTAATGAGGACAGTGCTGGAGCTTTCACACTAATTACCACAAAGGGAAGAGTTTCAAGTTGTCAGGGTCAAGAAGTTGTCAGGGCCAGCTAGCCAGTGCCATACCTGGGATATTTGACACCTGGGGCAGGCTACTTGAAGTCATTGGTAGATCTGGCCTCCACCACAAGATCTCCTGGTGGAGGCCAGGACGACCAGCCACTTGAAGAGTAGTTCTGGCCTCTGCCTTGAGATTCTCATGGAAGGCCAGGTCTCCTGGTCACTCAGTAGCACATTTGACTCCAGGGGCAGACCACTCCCTGCCCCCTTGGTATGCCATTGCAACTAGCAGTCTTCTTAGTAGTTCTTGGTGGTTCTTTGTGCTGAGGTAGGGCAGCATGGAAGCCAATTTATAATCTGCCAAAACTCAAACCTGAACTCAAGCCCTACCTCCTAACCCCAGAGTAGTATGCAGTGCTGTGGCTACTTATTGGTGAAGTAAAATGTTCCTTGTGTACTTAGGAACTAACCTTTCTAATATGTCTGCACTCTGCAGGTGTGGAATAAAATATTCTAACCAATCCATTATATATTCAGTCTTGATACTGAGTTATTGTCTAACTTACGATGTGGTTGTCCAGTCACATACAATATTCTTTAAACAGGTGCATCCACCCAACGCTGTCAAATTTCAGAATTACCTGTTTGGGAATACAGATATGTCCAGTTCATGTTGCTGCTTTAATGTAACCCCTTGTAGTCCCACTGAAACTCTTATTGATTGCTGCAGAATGAACTATAAAGCCAGCTGCCGTATGGGCACATACAAGGAGTGTCTTTGAAATTTACATTTAAAAATTTATATCCTGCCTGATCTCCGAGGATTCAGTGTGACTGACAAATAGAAATTAAAGCAACACCATTAAAGTAAACAGCAATGCCCGTGACACTGAAGTCATAGTGGCTTCCAAGTGGCAGGAAGCCTCATAAAAATGCATCAAAAGGCGGCCAAAAAAAAAAAAAAAAAAAAGGCCAGTCAGACTACAGCAAAACTGTGAGAATGAGTGGACTTGCTCCACTTCATAAGACAGGCCACCACCTAGAATGCCCTTTCTCAGGTTACTGCCAGGTGCACCTCTGGAGGAGGCATAGCCCACAAGTGAGCCTTCTTAGAAGGTTTCACAGAATGGGAGATTCAAGTGGGAGAAGGCAATCCCTGAAATACTTTGCTCCTGGGCCATGTAAGGGCTTCAGCACCTTGAATCATACCCACCTTACATGGTTGTGCTGATGGGCATCCAGTAGTACCTGAGCAGCTCTATTTTCCACCAGTTGAAATCTCTGGAGGATCTTCATGCACAGTCCCATATGAAGTGCATTGTAGTGATCTGAATGTGAGGTTACTAAAGCCTGAATCACCGTGATCACGTCAGACTAAGACACAAAGTGGTGCAGCTTTTGCACTATCTGAAACTGAACTAAAATCCCCAGATGAGAACTGCTACTTGAACAATCAGAAGCAAGGACAGGCCCAGAAGTATTTGCAATCTGTGCACCTGATCCCTTCAGTGCTACAAGTTGACACCCCATTGCCATCTCAGGAGATCTCCCAAGCAGCACAACCTCTGTCTTGTCAAGGTTTCATTTTGGCTTGTTTGCTCTCAACATTATGCTCAGAAACATGCATGTCAAAGTACATTGCAAATCTAAGGTGTTACAAGTCATGGTAAGTATGTGCAAGCTCTTGGTTTTAGATGTAGGCTACCTCAGATTGCCAGACGCAGGGGAGGACAGCAGGACACAGGTTATGTCTTGTCTTGTGTACTCTCTGAAGCATTTGGTGGGATACAGGAAGCTAGACTAGAAGGGCCTTTGGCCTTATCCAGTAGGGCTCTTTTTATGTTCTTATGTTAATGTGACCAGAGGCAAAAAAAAAAAAAAAAAAAAAAAAAAGACAGGAGAGCAGGGCTATAGTCAGGGCTGGGCTGGCCTTAAGGAGCTGCAGGGCCCAATTGGAAATAATTTTTGCCAGGCCCCAGGTTCACAGCTAAGGGCTGTAGAATCTTAGAGAAATAAATACAATTTATTATTGACTTTATGTCTCAATGGTAGAATGGAAAGCAATCAAAATGTGCACTTAAAAAGTGCATGTGAGTTAATGGACCAAATGGAGCTAAGCACATTTTAATTTTAAATTTTATACAAGACTAGATTATCCACTTAGGGGGCCTGCTTAGGCCTGAGGCCAAATTGGGAGCAATTGGTCCAATTGGCTTAAAGCTGGCCCTGGCTATAGCTGAGTGGTGGAACCATGCATTGCATGCAGGATCCCACAGGGTTCCATCTCCAAGTAAGGTTGGGAAGGACCCCTCTTCTGAAACCCTGAAGAGCTACAGCTGCTCAATGGAGAGAATAGTGAACTAGCTGGAGCACAGGTTTGACTGGTTATAAGTTATTCCTTCTGTAACTTCAGGAGATGCAGATGTAGCTTTTTTATTCTGGCTCAATCATTTCCACTTGCCAAAACCCCATCTTCTACACACGAAGATTAAAGGAGATGCTCAGCTGGTAATTGTACGCAGAGCCCCTTTTGTGGATAACAGATCCAAAAGAACATTCAGTCCCTTTGGTTGCTTCCTATCTTTACTGTGATTGGTGAACCAACTTGACTTAACTTTCTCACTCGCCAAAGCTGTGGGGAAACTAGGAAACATACTGTAGAGGCAAAGGCACAGTGACAGAGAAATGGGGTGTGAGCAATATCTAAGAATAGACGCAGGGGGAGGGACCCAGATTTTAGTCCTAATTTCTTCCCACTAGCAACAGTTCTGTCAATCTGAAGTTCATTTGATTCCAATTCCAAATGACATTTTCTCCCCATCATTTGATTTGCCTAACAATTTCTGCATTATCTGCAGAATTCAGCACCTTGCTATCACACACACACATACACACACACACACACACACACACACACACACACACACACACAATATCTGTTTTAGAATCTCCTTAACAATGTCACCCATTTAAAGCACATTTCATCAAAATGTGATTTCCCTTTAATACTGGGCGGGAGGCAGGGGAGAGAAACAGGACGACAAAAAGCTTATTCATGATTCATTTCTTGGTCTATCCATTCAATTTCACATCACAAGCTGTTGCCATGGAAATGTCACACACGCAAGATGGGAGCTGGAAGTCTAATACAACAGCAGATAGTCGCAATAAGGAGAAGGAAAAAGAGAAAACATTTTTTCATAAACAAAAGAAAAGAAGATGGAAATGGAAGCAAGTAACAGCAGATGCTGTCTTTTTAAAACTGGCACTATTATTGGATAGTTGACAAAATATACAACAGCAGATGCAATATTTCCCACTCTGAATTAGGACACCCTCCCTCCCTTTGCTCCTATCTCAGTACTTCAGCAAGGAGGCTCATCTTTATCTACGGTTACCAACTTTTCAATTGGACCTTTGAAGTCATGTCTTTATCAGCAATTTTGATATGCAGAAATAATGCTCCAAAGCAGGATCAATATTGTCATATCCTCTTTGCAGAAGAAGTTAATGTTAAAGGCAAATTACAGACACTCATCAAGTTGTTGGCAACCCAGTATTCATCACAAGATACAACTTTAAGGCTGTATCTGTACCACCTCTTCTCACCCCTGCCTTGCACCCTTGTGTGGGTTTTTTTGCCCTTTTGCAGTCAACACATGCGACACAACTTGGGTAGAAAAGGCAGGTCTGTTTGCAGGTGGACATGCCAGTTTGCCACTTAAACTGGCAGGCTTGCTCACAAATAGATCCACCCAAGGAACTTTCTAGTGGCATGCTGGAGCATCCACCTGTTATCAGATCTTTGAATGAGGGGATGCCCTACATGCTTTTTCAAGTAACAGTTTGGCACCTCCTTTGAAAGTTGTTTGCTGGCTGCTCAACTAACTCGGAAGTGGAACTCTAAGCAGTAATACCACCTGGGATAAAATGTTGACCAAACCAGCTATGAAACAAGGAACCATGCTGTTTCTGCTATTTGCCCTTGCATGCTATATCCCAGGAAAAATAGCTGCTTCATTCCTATAAAACTGCAGAGAATATCATCCCTAAATTTGTGTTATGGGAAAGGTCAAGACTCAACTCTGCCTATAAGTGATGCTCTCTTAGTGGAAGTCCTTCTGCCAGTCTCAATTTTGGGGAATGAAGGCAGCTGTGATTTCTTAGTGGTGAAAGAAAAGCACTCTGTGTATGCTCAGAGGTACCTCAGCATGGAACCCCAACACTGGGGCAGTTGATCAGCAGTTGGAGGTTGGTCCTGCCTCAACTGAGAGAGAATGCCACGTCAGTATAGATTTCTCTGTCCCTTTGGGATTGTTACATGACAAGCTCTGCCTAGTAACATTTCCTCTTCTAGAGAATGGCTAGCGGTACAAAAGCCCTGTTCTGTAGTGTAATTGGTCACCATAGTTGAATGGGTGTCATGGCTTCTCTACTGCCTAGAATGGCTTGTCAACTGGGCTTTGGCTGGTGAAGAACGAAGGGGGGGGAGCCAATGCTATCACTGTTTGGATTGTTTTAATATGCGGCAATTTACATGCATTTATTTGTAAGCTGCCTTGAATAGGATTTATTATGGGGTATAAGTGTCTATATAAACTAATAAATTCATAGAACCGGTGCTGGGATCCTGGGGCTTAATCCTATGCAACACTCTCTCACCGCAGCAAGCCGTGAGATTAGACTGCAGAAATATAACTGTGCTTGGAAAGTAAATGCTAGCTCCCAAATAGAAAATTTCAGGAGAGAAACATTCATTTCAGGGGAACTGCTGCTTTCCAGATCCAGTGTGAGGCTGCATCTCGCAGCAACAGAGAAAATGGTGCCTCTGTTTCATTGGGTTCATAAACTTAAAGCAAGAATGCCAGCTCTCTGTAATGATATAATGCCGTTGCCCCGTAATATGACTTGTATTTTACACTAATCAAATGCAATCTCCATGTCCTCAGCATGGGAAATAGATGTGGTATCTTGGATACCTCTCTGCACTAGTAATTCCAGATGAATATTGACTGTTTAATGACAGCCACTCCAGTACAAATATCAACTGATATTATTCAGTCAGATACAGATGATTGAATAGGGATGACATACATGTTACTCAGCAAATGAATTATTTGATTCATCCTTTCCCCACAGCGCACTGTCGGCTAGGAAATTTTCATTTGGTCTCCCTAACTTGAGAACCAATTGTAAATGTCAGGCCTAAATGCTCAGATTTAAGTGTTAGGTTGTCTTGTTTGATTACAGAAGTAAAAGGTCACAAATGACTAATGAAAAGTACAAGTGATATTGCCAGGGTAATGCTGTAGCCGGAGTAAGCAAACAGTGTGGGACAACCTCATCCGTGATTTCATTGTCTCTTTCTCCAAGGAGGGCCTGCTGGAGGCATTTTACTGCCCTCTAATGCCCACCACGGATATTGCACCCCTATCAAGGACGCTGCTCTTCTTCTGTTCAGGGTACTTGCATACACTCTGGTCATTGTGTCAGATCTCCTGGTACCTCCACTCACAGCCAAATATGGTTAATTTCTAAAAAGAGAGGAAACCCATGCTTTTAGAATATCTTTTCATTATCTTAAATGTGTGGAGGCAGACCATAGTGAGGGGAAGATGCTCCATATGTAGTAAGAGGTGTTCTTTAAGCCCTGGCATTGTAAAAAGGTCCACATATGAATCCCTGAGTCATAAGAACATAAGAACATAAGATCAGGCCAAAGGCCTATCTAGTCCACCTTCCTGTATCTCACAGCGGCCTGATGGTCCTCTTCCCCTCATTGCTGCAGAAGCATTCTCCTCTCTCCTGGTCACCACCAGGTGAACACCACCTGCACAGTCTTCAGTGGTCATTTGCCTACGCTTAGATCCTTTTCATAGTTTATTCTCTGGTCATTCTTCAGACAGACCTTAACAAGATACAGAATAGGGCAGCTAAGCGGCTTTGGAAGCGAGAGCACTGCCCCTACAAGGAAAGGCTACAATGTGTGTAGCTTTTCGTTTAGTAAAAAAAAAAATGCGACTAAGGTGGCGGACACATGAGAAAGGTTTATATATTGTGTCTGGTGTGCAGGAAGTAGATAGAGAGAACTTGTTCCTCCAATGAACCTGACTGGCTCATAACTCAAAACAGAGAAGCATGACAGTGATGGAATTTGCTGCCATCAGAGGACCACTAGCCTAAATGGCTTTGAAAGGTGTTAGAGCAGCAATTTTCAACCACTGTGCCATGGCACACTAGTGTGCCGTGGATGGTATGCAGGTGTGCCACAGGACTTTCGGGAGGGTCATTTATTAGTAGGGCAATTGGGGGATTTGAACACTCTACCAGCAGCATGGTGTGCCTTCTCAATGATAAAAAAGTGATGGTGTACCTTGACAATTTTAGTGCCTTGACAAATTTAGCATCACCCTGAGACGAAAAAGGTTGAAAATCCCTGGAGTAGAGAAATTGAAGAAAAACTGGTTACTAGTGGCTACTAGTCAGTGGCTATTAGTTGTGATGGCCATGTGCTGTCCCAGGTTGGAAGGCAATAGACAACTGGTTGCCAGCTGCAAAGAACTAATAGATGAAGAGAGCTGTTTGCCAGCTTCTCTCATTTCTGGGCTTCCCAGAGGCATTTGGCTGGTCATTGTGGGAGGCAGGATGCTGAACTGGACACATTTTTGGTACTCTCTTCTGATGTTTTCAAGTGTCTGGGTTGCTTATCCATCCTGTGATGATCCCTGTGATGTGCACAATTCCAAGATACCTTTTTTGTTTTTCCCCAAATGGGGAAATTGCAACATATTACAAACAAAAACTGAATTACAAATATGAATGAGCCTAACTTGAGAATTGAATATTCTGAACCTAGGCAATCCAAGTGACAAGAGAGGTTCTCCATAGCAAGGAAGCAGCTGGAAAGGGAAAGGCTGTTATATTTCAGTCACTGCCACAGTAGGCAGAAGTGGGAATTTCAGCAGTTAGAATCTCCTTCACTCTTGCATGACAAGTTGCTCTTGTCTCTTATTTTCTTTCTTACGCTGCAATGGATAGTACAAAAGACTTGTTTTACTTTGCACCTGGTTGCTATAATAGATTGCCAGTGTTGGAAACAATTAGTGTATCCCACCACCCAGACTACTTGCTATCAATAAAACATGAACAGGAGCGGATGCTCAGTTAAGGTCTCATAAGAAATACTTACAGTTCATAGTTGTGTACATGCATCTTCTCATGATTCTTAATACTTGAGGAACAGAGAACCCTGGAGCTGTTCTCTTCGTTTGCATGGAGCCTTGGTAGAGCACATCCTTCTTCTTTGGTGTCTGGAGAGAAAAGGAAAAATGTGAGAAGGAGGGGAGGAAGGAAATATTTGAGTTCCACACCTCCTGCAGAAACCATGGAGAGGATAGATAGATGGTCTCAGGTGACTGGACAGTATACAGTTTTCCAGTGGCTTGCTGGTGGCATTGTATCCAAATTCCAGCAGAAATCTGAGGTTGATGGAGGAGTTAGAAATTGTGGCTCCAACACATCCATGCTCATGGCTTTCACTCCTCAAGTGCTGCCTCTCAGAACATCTGTGAAATGCCATGTCCATTTCTCCCTTTTTTAGACCTTTTCCAAAACCCACCTTTTCTGTGAAACTGTTAATGCACAACCTTAGGTTTTATCCCCTACTCTATGTAATTAAAATGAATTGTAATTAAAATGAATTGTAATTAAAATGCAAAATGTAATTAAAATAATAATGGTTGGCAACCTTCAGTCTCGAAAGACTATGGTATAAGCCTACAGCACCCAGTATTCCCATGTGGTCTCCCATCCAAGTCCTAACCAGGTCTGACCCTGCTTAGCTTCCGAGATCAGATGAGATCAGGTATGTGCAAGGTAACAGTAAATTAAATGCATATTCTTTCTCTGTTTGCCCTGCAGACATTTTCCTTCCATTCCTTTGCTGTCTCCTCTACCTTAAATTTTAAACTGTAAACTATCTGGTGCCTGGAGATCTGTCCTCTTGAACTTTGCAAATATTATGCATTTTCATAAATTGCTATAAATTATTGCTATTATTATCATTTTATGGTTCTTATGCACATCTTACCAGATGTTGGTGGCTGAATTTGGTCTGATGAATATTGGCTCCATCTTGAGCAGTGCCATCACTAGGGTTTGCACCACCCATATGGGAGGCCAGCTCATCACCCCATGATGGATCTCGTCCCATGCAGTGGGTGGGGCAATGCCCTGGGCAGTGGGTGTGGTGATGCACCATTGCCTCACCCTCCGCTGGCTTTTTGGCTGTAACTTTTGATAGAATAGATATTTCAATGAAAACATTCCTCATGAAATTACACTCAAATGATATATAGCATAATGGTTATTATTTGAAAATACCATGATTTTAAAAAAATTTGGCTAGTAGTGGTGTCACCCCTCCATGTGCATCACCCGGTGCGACCTGCACTCTCCGCACCCCCTAGCAATGCCACTGATCCCAAGGACTCAGGACATTCACAGGTGTTTTTGTAATATATATACTGTTCCGAGTAAGGCTGCTTTCGTTAGTTTTAGGCTTCTTCTTCTTCTTCTTCTTGCAGAATAAAAGAACAGATGTCTATGTAACATGTCTCGGAAGATATGGAAACTGAACTGCACATGTGATTTTTGCATGTGGCTAGGTAAAACCATAGTTTTAAAAGCATACCATTTCTTTTCAAATCTCCCAAGATTAATTGCGGGGAGTTTAGCTTAAGGATGTTTACCTTATTTTCACATGTTCATGTTTCCTGGTTGCTAAGCAGATGTCCTCTCTGCTTTCTAGAGGTCTTAGTTGCATTTATGACTTCATGTTGCAGACACTGAGGTTAAGTCTGTCGACTCCCCTGGCCCTTGAGCAGCTTAATTTTGCCTGCCCTTGCTTTTTGACATTTATGTTATCTTAACCTTATACCTTAATGCTGCATTTCTCTGTGGTTTTGAAAGGTCAGAAACTACTTACGTGCATGCATAATGTAGCCACGTCTCACCAGCTAAGTGGTGGAACATCCTGTTAATGGAGATACTCATCATTTGCCATTGTTGAGGTTAATTTTTACAGTGGTTTTTCAGTGTGCAAAGTACACTTCTCTCTCTCCACCCTTGTTTGCTTAACATCTCGCCTGGTGAAAGAGTTCAGGAAAACATAAAAACATGTTGCCGCTTAGTGATATTGGTCCTAAAAAAAGTATTACCTGACTTTGGCTCATCAAAGTAGAAACTTATTCTTTGGAATTGGTCAACTTCTATCTAGACCAGACAAAAGGCCTGCAGACCGGACAGAGTCTCTAAGCACCACCATCAGCTTCTGTGCTGAGGTGTCACTGGCTGAAAGGGCAGTAGTTGGCAACCTTCAGTCTCGAAAGACTATGGTATCACGCTCTGAAAGGTGGTTCTGGAACAGTGTCTAGTGTGGCTGAAAAGGCCAATTCGGGAGTGACAATCCCTTCCACACCGGGAGCAAGTGCAGTCTGTCCCTGGCCTGTCTCCCTGGCTATGGGCCTTCCTTCTTTGCCTCTTAGCCTCAGACTGTTGGCCAAGTGTCTCTTCAAACTGGGAAAGGCCATGTTGCACAGCCTGCCTCCGAGCGGGCCGCTCAGAGGCCAGGGTTTCCCACTTGTTGAGGTCCACTCCTAAGGCCTTCAGATCCCTCTTGCAGATGTCCTTGTATCGCAGCTGTGGTCTACCTGTAGGGCGCTTTCCTTGCACGAGTTCTCCATAGAGGAGATCCTTTGGGATCAGGCCATCATCCATTCTCACGACATGACCGAGCCAACGCAGGCGTCTCTGTTTCAGTAGTGCATACATGCTAGGGATTCCAGCACGTTCCAGGACTGTGTTGTTTGAAACTTTGTCTTGCCAGGTGATGCCGAGAATACATCGGAGGCAGCGCATGTGGAAAGCGCTCAGTTTCCTCTCCTGTTGTGAGCGAAGAGTCCATGACTCGCTGCAGTACAGAAGTGTACTCAGGACGCAAGCTCTGTAGACCTGGATCTTGGTATGTTCCGTCAGCTTCTTGTTGGACCAGACTCTCTTTGTGAGTCTGGAAAACGTGGTAGCTGCTTTACCGATGCATTTGTTTAGCTCGGTATCAAGAGAAAGAGTGTCGGAGATCGTTGAGCCAAGGTACACAAAGTCATGGACAACCTCCAGTTCATGTGCAGAGATTGTAATGCAGGGAGGTAAGTCCACATCCTGAACCATGACCTGTGTTTTCTTCAGGCTGATTGTCAGTCCAAAATCTTGGCAGGCCTTGCTAAAACGATCCATGAGCTGCTGGAGATCTTTGGCAGAGTGGGTAGTGATAGCTGCATCGTCGGCAAAGAGGAAGTCACCCAGACATTTCAGCTGGACTTTGGACTTTGCTCTCAGTCTGGAGAGGTTGAAGAGCTTTCCATCTGATCTGGTCCAGAGATAGATGCCTTCTGTTGTAGTTCCAAAGGCCTGCTTCAGCAGGACAGCGAAGAAGATCCCAAACAAGGTTGGTGCAAGAACACAGCCCTGCTTCACGCCGCTTTGGATGTCAAAGGGGTAACTGAAAGGGCAACTCACACAATAATTAGGCTCTCCCATATCTTGAAGATATGATCAAGATTTGCATATTTTCTCTTTTGTCATTTGCTGCTAATGAGTTCCTACATGAGAAAAGGTGCTTATTTCTAGTCATGACATGCTTAAGGACATCACTTCCTGCTTCATGACATCACTTCCAGACCTCAGCGGGCATCATGAATGCTATTTGGTCCACTGTATGAAACAGAGTTTGACACCCATGATCTAGTGCAGCATTTCTCAAACTTTTAGCACCAGGACCCACTTTTTAGAATGAGAATCTGTCAGGACCCACTGGAAGTGATGTCATGACTGGAAGTGACATCATAAAGCAGGAAAATTTTTTAACAATCCTAGGCTGCAATCCTACCCACATTTACTCAGGAATAAGCCCCATTGACTATCATTGTTAAAAGCATATTGTACATAGTAGCCTGTTAAAAATACAGATCTGTAACATTTCCCCAATGCAGTCACATTTCACCATGCCATGGTAGGATCAAGTCTAATATATTAAAAATAAAATATTGAAATGAATGGGGACCCACCTGAAATCAGCTTGCCACTCACCTAGAGATCACTCATCTAGACCATCCTAGTTGGCCCACAAGTTCTTAATGTAAGTGGTATGGAAACTTAGATGTTGCTGGCTCACTATAAGTAGTTTAGTTAGAAATGGTCTTTCTTTCTTTCTTTCTTTCTTTCTTTCTTTCTTTCTTTCTTTCTTTCTTTCTTTCTTTCTTTCTTTCTTTGTTTGTTTGTTTGTTTGTTTGTTTGTGAATAGTACTTGTTCAACTCCCAGTTTTATTCCTTTTTTTCTGATCTTAATATTGTACATCTTATGCTGGACTATAAGTTTTGACTGCAAGACTTTTGAAAGTCTTTTGAATACTGCAAGACTTTTGAAAGTCAAGGCAGCTTCTCCCATAAACTCAGCTGATTTGTTTACATTTTATGCTAGACCAGGGCCTAGATGTCTTAGAGAAGCTGTTCAATTGCTTCCTAGGGAGGAGGAAAGTCCGTTATTAGTCACCATGTCTAGTTCTGAAAGGTTAACTTAGTGCCAAAGAACATGTTACCTTAAGCCTGTCATTAAGAGACAAGCAAAATGTCTCTTCATTCACAATAAAACCACTGGAGGGGGAATACTGATCAGGACCACAATACATGGAGAGTTTTTTGTTTTGTTTTTAGCATGTTTGCCTTTTACTTTTCTATTGAAAATGCCTCATTATTTGAAATAAATAGCCACTTTGGAGGCAAATAGCAGCTTGGGGGTGAGGGGGGGCAGATTTTCACTAGGACAACATCACAGGGGAAAATGTTAAGCCGTCCTAGCTGTTTTTTGTGAAAAAAAGAAGAAGAAATAATTCCTCTTTTAAGTCTGTGTCTTAATGACAGGCTTTGTGCAATTTGTAATTTGGCCCTAACTCATATGTCAAAACGGCATTCTTATAATCCAGCACCACTGGTTTGCCGTCTTGCCTTAATTATTCACTAGCTCTTGACACTTAGTAAAAGTTTTCCCCTTGCCGGATATGTGGTGACATGACGGGGGTTCACAAACGCCGCTCTGTCTGTTCTTTAACAAGAAAAGACTAACCTAGGGAAAAAAAGAGAGAATTAATTTTATGTCAGGAGCTGTAGCAAATCATTGCAAAGTAAGTACCTCTACTGATTAAAATTACTAGTGGAAGAGTTTCTTTTAAAAGAAGCTTGTTTCTTTGCTATTAGTATTTTATATTGTTCTTTTAAGCCAGCAAGCTAAAATCAAGTGGGTGGGGAAAGCTCAATTTCTGTATATCCTAAATTCTCGGTAACCTGGTACTGGTATTTGTTGTTTCTGTCAGGTACCTGTTACGTGCTCTCATCATGTACAACCTGGAGCATTTTTGTGAAATTGTTCTAATTTCAGAGTCAGCAGTGACTGAAGTGAAGGGGCTACTGATTGGACCTTGGTTGTGAGGGATCGTTCTGGCTGTGAACCTTTTCCCCCTGGCAATAGATGTAAATTAAGCAGTTTTAAAACATCATTTCCACCTTCTTTCAAGGACACCAGCCCCTAGTTCACCGTGACCTACAGAATATATTCCCCATTACTATTACTGGAAAAATAGTTGGGCTCCCTTTTCTCTGCAGTAAACAAATATATTTTAAAAATGGATTTTGAAGTAGTGCATCAATTCATTCTACAAAAATTACCCAATCTCTCTATTTTTAAAAGATGTCCAAAGTGACTCACAAAAGGAAAAACAAGAAATCCTTTTAAAAACATAACCAAAACCAAAAATACACCTAGAAGTTAACAATGGAAGCAATATTTTTTTATCTAAGAATGATAAAAAGCAAAACAGCCAGGATATACACTGTATACACAGGACCAAGGTTTGCAATAAAAGCAAGGCATACATCTGGACAAAAGCCCATTGGAACAAAAGGGCCTAAATGCCAGGAACGCTGCAGAGGAAACTGCCTCAGACATACCCACTGAAGCTCAGGCAATGGTCAAACACTCAAGAACCTCTACAGTTGAACTGAATGGGCAGGAAGCCTCATGTGGAAGGAAGGGGTCTTTTAAAATCAGCTGGTGGTTCCCTTGACCTACTGGGCCATTGGCCACAGCTCCCTATTAAGGCTACAATCCTATATATTGTAGAGGGCAGCAGGTTTTTCGTGAAGATTTCATGGCTTCCCTGAGCCATGGCTCTCCGGCGAGTCAATGGCTTGTTTGGGAACCACTGCTCAAAGCCAATAAGTGCTTTAAAGGCCAACCTAGTACTTGGGACTGGGTCTGGAAGCTCCCCACTATGGGGCTCTTTGATAGACCTTTCCATCATTTTAGGCTCACTTGCATCATACCCACCCACAAAGCTGGCTTATACAGTGTGAGAGCCTTGTTCCATCTAGTGCAATGCTAGTTATGCTGACTAGAGGTGACTCTTCAAAGTCACAGAGAGGGGTATTTTCTAGCTCTACAACTTGAGATGCTAAGATTGAATCTGAGAACCTTCCATAGGCCATGTGTGGGCTCAACCAGTGAGATGCGGTCTCTTAGTTCACAACATTCTGATATTATCTGGCAAAGGGTCAGTTCAGATTACCCCCCCACACACACACACACTATCCCACCTAATATGTACACATGTTGCAGATGTCCCCCCTCCTCCAGTGAACTCTCTTGTCACCACATAATAATGTCTGCATGGAGAAGACTAGGGAAGAAGAGATCCAAATTTGTCCCATTCAGTAGGTTACAGACTGCTCTTACAGGCTTCTTATGAGTTTTTATCATCTCTTTTGCTATCTGATGTTTTGCTGTTTATGCCCTTGAGTTTGTTTAAATTGCTCCTGTTGATTTTAAAGATGTTTCTCTTGACTGATTTTTGTCATGCAGTAAGCTGGAAAATATTTCTTTATGCAGCATGTAATTAATCTGAGGAACTCCTTGCCACAGGATATGGTGATGCCACCTGGCCTGGATGCCTTTAAAAGAGAATTGGGCAAATTTATGGAGGAAAAGTCCATCACAGGTTACAAACCATGATGCAGTCTCCTGGTTTTAGAAATAGGCTACCTCAGAATGTCAGATGCAACTGAGTGGCAACAGGATACAGGTATGCAGTGGTCCTTGAGGCACCTAATGAGCCACTGTGAGATACAGGAAGCTGGACTAGATGGGCCCTTGGCCTGATCTAGCGGGGCTGTTCTGAAGTTCTTGTGCTGTGAATCAAGAAAGGTAGGATAGAATTTTTAAAATAATAACACCACTGTGGCTTCATGTTATGTGGAATTGCATGATGGAGTGTGTGCCATACTGTACTGGTGTGATGTTCTGGGGAGGAAGGGACTGGGACTTAGACCTCGATCCTCAAAGAGCGCAGGGGCTGGTTCATAGAGAAGAACCGTAGCTCAGTGATTGAGCAAATGCTTTACATGCAACAAGACGCCTGATTCAATTCATGACATCTCCAGGTAGGACTAGGAAAGACCCTCCACTGACAGCTATCATCAGCAGAGGTTGTACAAAAACATATACCTGTAATCTTCTTACCTACTTAGCAATCAAGAATTATTTGCTCCACTGGTAATATACAAGCATGTGGGAAGGGAGGAGGGGGGTGCAGTTCTTTCTTGATCAACAGAGATGTGGAAAGGAGACGGATATGTGCTGGTGCCAGTTGCCCTGTAACCTGAAACTATTTGTCTGATTGAAGTAATAATAAATCTGTTCGTGTGTGTGCCTACACCCCCCCCCAATACAGAAACAGAGAGAAAAAAGTAGAATCTAACCAAACAATATAAAAAACCTTAAGAAAAAGGGGAAAAACAAACCTTCATGGCACATCCTGTCTACACTAGCAGAATAATGGGGGAAATAGTAACAAAGATATGAAAAATACAGTTTAAAAAATGCAAAAGAAATGCTCCAAACCAACTGTAGTCACACAGGTACCCCTCTTGGGGAAAGGCCTGTGGCTGACTGTTAGAGCACATACTGGTACTTTTTTTTTGGTCTCTTTATTATAATAAAAGAAAAAAAGAAAGAAAAAGAAAATACACAATAAAATGAAAAGATCAAACAACATTAAAAAAATATATTTTAAAAGTACAGAAAAAAACCCCTCTAATAGTACAGCATGGGTAAAGTTGAATATTCGAATTGCTTACAGCTTTATATCTTAATAATCTAAATTTCCACCCATTTATATGTTATATCTCCAACAGCCCCTCTTATGTTCTCATTATAAATATTCCATTTCAAATTGTTATTTTGGATTAATGTTCTCTATCCCTTACAATCTAGTCTTCAGATCCAGAACTCTTTATTCTGTCTCTCATGCAGAAAGTCCATAATTGGTTTCCAGTTCTTCATAAAGGTTTCTGTTGTTTTCTCTTTAAGTAAGGTTGTAAGTTTGTCCATTTCTACAAAGTCTGTAACTTTCATCCACCATTCGTCTTTTGACGGAACGTCTGCAGTTTTCCAACATTGTGCATACGGTATTCTAGCCACACTTACCATATATAAAAATAAAATTTTGAATCTTTTTTCCATATATTCATCTATCATGCCCAACAAAAAGACTTCAGGTTTCATTTGCACATACTGGTACTTTCATGCAGGTGGCTTTGTGTTGATACCTCCATGTAGGGCTGGAAAGATTGTCATTTAAAATCTTGCAGCGCCACTCCCAGCCAGTGAAGGCACTGTTGAGCTAGAAGCTCTGATTCACTAAAAGGTGCTGGTTCATATCTCCATATGCTCATCTGGGTTTATAACAGCAGAATCCTATGCCTGTTTACTCAGAGGTAAGTCTCTTCTGTTCAGTGGGGGGGGGGCTTACTCTCAGGTAAGTGTAGAGAGGATTTGCAGCCTGAGATATGGAAGCACAGCCTCATTAGCATCATGCCAATTTAACAGGACTCAGATGACCACTGCATTGGATTGAGGGGTTTATCCAGATAGATATACTTCAGCTTCTACATCTGCACTGCAGATGTTTCTTGCTCGATTGGGATGACTGGGCATAATTAGCCAATGTTGAACATTTTAAACCTTAACAATAAAGTTAAACACGTGCTTAAAACAATGGGAATTAAAGCACTTCACTTTGTTTGGTCTGTTTCTTGTACCTTTGATCCAGCTGCACATAGAGTCATATAGTTGAAATGGATCCACAAGGTCATCTAGTCAAACCTCCTGCCTTTAGCAGGAAATCCTCCTAAGGCATCTTCAGTAGGTGCCTATTGAGAGCTTCATGACTAGTGACTGAATGGGAATCTGCCCTTCTGACCATTTCAGCAGACCCATCAATCATGTTCATTGGGACTAGCCAGGCATCACAACACTGTATGCATGTACTGCTTCTTCTTTGTGCAGAAGCCTGCTTCTGTGCTTGGATTGCACTTGTAGAATTAGGCAGTTACTGGAGAACCTTTTAAAGACTACCCCTCTTGTCCGAATTGTAGCCCTTTGGACTTACAGGAAATCTTTGATGGATGGGGAATGATTTCTCCTTTTATTGCAATAAGTTTTAGAAGATATTGGCAGCAGGGTAGTAACAGGAAGCTAAATTACTGTAATAATATTTTTCTTTGAGCAGACATGCTTTTGATCAAAGGAAAATACACCATCTGTTTCTGAATTACTTGTTGTATTGATTTAACAGTTACTAACTTTTTTTTTTTTTGCAAATCCATATTGTAGGATTTTCTGGGAACATGGTATTTGAAGTGTGATAAACTAGATGGACCCTATTAATAAGGAGAAAAGATGGCTACAGTTTTAAAGTGCATCGATGAAATCTTTTGGCCCAGTATCTGCCCTCTAATGTTATTCTTTTGTGTTTTGTTGACAGTAATTCATGTAGAAATATGAGACTCTACTTCATTTTGATGGCCCCTATTAATGGACATTTGTCACAAACTGAACTGAAGTCAGTGGGGAAAATCATCTTTTTTTAAAAAAAGGATGATATTCAGATTCCGAGTTAAATTTTCAGTCTTACTTCCCACAAAAAGTTCTTCCCATCTAGTCCCAAAAGGGCTGAATTCTGCAACATGGAGCAAATATTTGCTTAAAACATAATGGGTTTTTGCTACACTCAAAAGCACAAGCCTATGCGTAGCTAGAGGGGGGCGGCACACTAAGTTTTGCAGGGAGCCTCCCTGCAGCATGCAAGTGGCTCCTCGCCTTAGGAGCCATTCGCCTCCGTTTCCCCCCCACCCACCCACATGGCTCCAAAGGGGAGGGGAGGAGCCGCTTGCATGCTGCAGTGAGGCTAAACAGAGAATGATACAATGAGAATGACTCTCAGGTAACTGTGCATAGGATCGCAGCTTTAGGGACCTATCCTATGCAACTTTCCAGCATCAGTGCAGCTGCAATGCAGCCCCAAGGTAAGGGAACAAATGTTCCTATACCTTGAGGAGGCCTCTGAGACTTGTCTCCCCACCACAGGATACACAGCAGCACCAGCAATGGAAAATTGGATAGGACTGGGCCCTTAAAGTGTGGTATGTTCATACAACTCCCATTGCATTGGAGTATGTGTGAGTTTTGTTTTCAGTGCAGCTTTGAGCAGCGTTTTCAATTTATTGGTTCTGGCACAGATCCAAATAATATTGTAATAGGCTATTCCTCAGGAAATATTGATCTAGTACCCATGCAAACCTGAGATTTGACCCTTAAAATTAACATGTGCATTCTCACATGTCACAATTTTCTCACAATGCTAGTGGATTTGAAAGTGGGTTTTCCCCCCAAGCAACAACTCAGGGAGTGTGTGGAATATTCTCTCATATGAGAGTGATTTCAAAAACCCAAACAGCTTGATTCTGGTGAGAAAATCCCTAAAAATGGGCACACCGATAATATTGTCCTGTTTGACTTGCCATGGGCTTTCGAAGGTGGTGTTAATTGCTCTGGGATCTTCTATCCTTTTAGGCTGTTTGCCCAGTGATGAGTGTAGCCTGTGCTTTGAGAGAGATTGCTAGAGGGGAACGTCTTCAATGATAATACATGACCTCTGAATTCAAGGAGAGGAAAAAGGATGCATTCCAGTGCTGAGATTTTAGTAGTGCAAGTATAATTGTATCCCGGTGACAGAAAGGATGGGGCAGGGCTCAGAGACAGAGTTTTTGCCAGCAGAAGGTGCCTGCCCAGATTTGGCTGTGATCCTTCCCCAGCATGAACAGAGCTTACCACTCACCGGGGAGCCTCTTTGTTGTGCCTCTGATCGCCCCCAATCTTCAAACTGTCACCCCAGCAGGCTTTGTGCCTGGATTTCCAGGTAGATGACTGGTTGATGTGAAGATTGGGGGTGATCTGAGGGGCAGCAAAGAGGTTCCCCCAGCGGAACGGTAAGCTCCATTCATGCTGGGGAAGATTATTCCAGCATGCAGCGGTCTCCAGTTTGTAGGAACTATTCCAGATTAATACTTGCCTCGATATCAGGCCGCATGTCTAGAACACAAAGCATTTGGACCGAGGTGCCTTCCTTCCATGTGCACTCACACACTGCTCAGCGTGGTGCCTGCCATTTTACACACTGCCTCTATAATTTATTTTTTTTTAAGACAGCTACATGCACTTTTTTTTCAGAAGAAAAACAAAAGCAAACACTTTTGGTTGTTGTGGTTGTTGTTATTACTATCATATTGTTTTGCAGGAAGCTTGCAAAATGAACACCATCTAATAGTTTTTCAGAGCAAAGAAAATGGAATTACCATGACAACCACTAACCAGCAATTGCGTCAACTGAGGGGAAAGAGAATACATTGCTGCAGAATCAATTTATTACTGTTGCTCAGGAGTGCCATTCCTTATACATTCAGAATACCTGGCTCTTACAATGAGATGGTATCGGAGTTAATAGTTTGCTTACGTGAAGTGAACGTTCCTGCCTTGATAATGGAGCCTTTGTTTTGACATTATGAGTCATGGCCACCTGTTCTCCCCTCCCAGGCTGAGGAGATGGGTACACGTACAAAGGACTACCTGTATGGCACGAACATTCAAATTAGATCTGAAATGTTTAGAGACATAGGTCGCTGTTGAACAGATTTAAGAGACTGTATGCCTACTGAAATCAATGGAGTCAAGGGTACTAAGCTCTGTGATGGATTGTGGCCATTGAGTGGAACTAGACAACCTGTATATGTCTATACTTCCACCCTTGAAGCTATCCAGCAGTGAAAGGTGAGTTGAACCAGGCTGTTAGGGTTGCCGCAATGGCCACTGACAATAGGATTTTCACAAGTTTACATGCATTTTGACATGTGAGGGCTATCCATTTTTCTAGTGCTGGTGCAGCTGTGCCAATGGGGCATGCGCTGCATCTTGTGGTGGGGCAGTAGTCACAGAGGCCTTCTTGAGGTATGGGAATATTTGTTCCCTTACCTTGGGGCTGCATTGCGGCTGCACCAGTGCTGGAAAATTCGATAGGATTGGGACCCAAGTTGTCCTAGTTTTTAAATCTAAATTCTGCACTTAAGATTTTTTGGGGGGATGGGGGGGTTGCATTCTCTTAATGTTGCACTAAGTATCCACTTGCATAGTACAGAGTACATTGTATATACTGGTACATATACATTGTATCAATATAGTGGCAAACCTTAATCTATAACTGAGATTTGCAAACACAACCATAGTTTAAAATCTGATTTAAATACAGAGATAAGTAAACAGGTTGGAGCAATTTAAATGCGAAAGAAAGAAAGAAAGAAAGAAAGAAAGAAAGAAAGAAAGAAAGAAAGAAAGATTTTCTGTTTGGGTGTTTTAAAAAATTCTGTTATTGTTAAAACAAGCTAACTATGGGGTGTTTTTTTAATAATGTGAAGAGAACTGAACAGAAGACTGTTCATTCCTTGATTGAATCTGGCCAGGACAATCTCTTGGGCCATAAATATTCTGCGTAAAGAGGGGGGAAAAATCAAAACTGTGGACCAAAGTAACCCAAACATTGTGTCAAAAAAGATGAATTCTGCAACTGACATAAATTAGGAAAAGCAAACACATTTGTCTACATTTCATGACTTTGGCATCATTTATGGCCCAATCCTATTAAGGGATTTATGCTGCTGTAACAAGCATTCTGGCAACTTAAGGCCTTCTACTGTTGTCGCAAAATGTGACATGCCATTCAGTATGGCTGGGTCCACATGCCAGTGGCCTGAGGATGCCAGACCATGCTGGCAAGTCAGAGCAGAGGGTGAGAGTGAGGTGGGGAGGGGGAGGAAGAGGGAAGAGATGGGGCACAAAGGAGGGTGGATTGAGGCTGAAAAGGGGGCAATATTGGTGCACACCAATATCCTATCTCCCTGCCTGGCCATAATACCCCAAACCGGGTCAATGCAGACTTGTGACAGTGATTTAACTGGCACAGACCCAGCTGGCTGGCATGGGCTTACTCCAGGGCAAGGGAACTGATGTTCCCTTACCCCAAGGAGGCCTCCAGAGCCTGATACTCCCCTCTGGGATATGGCCTGCACCCCATCTGTACAGCTGCATCGCTGGACAGGGAGTTGCATTGGATTGGGCTGCCTGTCTGCTAGATATGGCCATGGGGGCGGGGGGTGTGGAAAAAACCTAGACAGGGTCCTGAAGTTCACTCCTGCACCCAAACCTCATTAGGACAATGCCACTTCAGTTGTCTTACTTAATTTTCCTTATCACATTTTTGGTCCTATTCTTCCTCTTCAGACTTCAGGTTAGCATACATAGTTTTCCCTCTGCCCTTTCACTATCTCACAGTGATCCTATGAGATAGGTTAGTGAACTAGAAATCACTAGGTTAGATGTCTCCCAGTGGACTTGAAGGCTGTGGGGATTTGAAACTGGGCCTCCCTTGTCCTCATCTAATGCTTTACCCATTATACCACACTGCCTCTCCCATAACCACCTAGGCACAGGAAAGGTCACTAACAAGGAGCATTCCCTCTCTAAGCCTCTACAATCATTTGAAGTCCTACCCTTTGTCAGGTGAAGATGTGAGTGACCTGAGACCGAAGTACAGATCAAATCAAGAGGTCTGACTAGCTAGCTCACAGCCCACTGCACAGAATATCAAAGGAAACTTGGCCATTCGGGAAAGGAATTATCAACATCTGAAGCTGCTGTCTTCTGCCTAGCAGGAATCCTAAGTCCTCTTGTTAGAGAAATCTGAAGTCAGACATAGAAACAGCTGGAGCACTTTGGTGCTAGCCAAGATACAGATTAAGGCAATGACTGTCATTTTGAAGGAGCTCAGTACGTCTGCTCTTACCTCCATACACTTCCCTGCAATGCGCTTTTCCCCCCCTTCCCAGCTGCAGAGATACAGTAATGTGTGCATCCTTCATGCATTTTTATTTTACAGGCATGCAGATCTCATGCGGACTCTCCTCGTGATCTCAGGTAACTTGTCAACTGAAGTACTCATAACTGCAATGATATATAACCATTTTTTATTCAACCACAATAAGCCATTTGTTGCAGTATTGTTTAGGCTTTGATGAAAGTTAACGTTGTGTACTATGGGTGGCATCCAGACTAAACTTCCATCTGCAGAAAAGCTGGTGCACAAATGAAAGGGCGTTGGCTGGGTGGGGACTTCAATTACAGAATAGTGCTTACCTTGGTACAGTGGTTCTCAAAATTTGTACCACCATGACCCATCTTATCCTCCATGCCGGTTGCAACCAAATGCTTGTTGTCGCATCGCAAAGCATTACTGGGAACCATTGGAGGCTGTTTTCAGGTCGTGCCAGGCCCATGATCCACTCCATTCGCCTCCACAAGCCTCAGAGTGCCTTGTGGAACCAAACCAGAAGTTGCAGGCGCAAACCAGAAGTCACTTCTCCTCACTTCCCCAATGCATTCTTCCAATGGAGGCCAATGGAGTGGACCATGAACCCGGCACCACCTGCAAGTGGCCTTTAGTGGCTCCTAGTAATGCTTTGCAGCGTGACAGAGAGCATTGGGTTGCAACCCAGCATAGAAGATGAGGTGGATCATGGTGGTACAAAATTTGAGAACCGCTGCACTAGTGCAAGCACTACTCTGTAACCGAAGTTGACATCCCCACACAACAGCCTTTAGTAATGCCCTTTCATGGCATAGATGGACTGACGCTAGAGGTAACTGGGCAAAGAGGTAGGTACCTTTAAGGTAGCATTCTCTTATATTTAGCAGGGGGAGAGCAACTGTCCCTCTTCAACCCAGCATGATGTTACTGGTGTCTCTTCTGGATTTTTTTAAAGCATGTGTGCCCTTGAGGATAGGGAAACATTTACGGACACATTTTATTATGTAAAACACCTTGTGAACTACTCTTGTTAAAAAGCAGTATATAAGTAGCCTTAATAATACAATAATAATAGATAGATATTATTTAATATAATATATAATTATATTATAATGTTATAAACTGTATATTATAATAGGAAGAAGAAAAAGAAGATTTTCACACAGTCAGGTAAGTTTTATTGACTACAGGTTGAGACTAATTATTCGCTTGGGTTCCATTCCAAGCACTCTCCTGGATTAATCCAGGATTAATCCAGCACTCACCTGGATTAAAAAAAGCGCACTATAGCAAATCAATTTAAAAGCAAAGTTTCTTTGCTCCAGTGATTGAAAAACAGCCTTGCTCACCTTTTGACTCTAAGAGTCATTAAGAAGACAATCCATCAGCACTTCACTCAGCCCCTCCCTTCACCAATGCAAAATGATCACCTTTCTTTCATGTGCTGGGGGAAGGGAGGGGTCAACAGGAGAGAGGATTGGTGGATTGTTAGCCTGCTGCCCTCTCTCTCTCTCTCTCATTAAGGAGGCTGTTGACTGTTCAGTTTCTAAAACTGATTTTAAAGGGATGCATTTTTCCCCTTCTCCAGCGATCAGCACATTCTTTCTCATTTGCAGGGGCGATTCGTGTAGTCAAATCCGTGTATAAAAAATCAGTGTATAAATAGGCTGGACCTGTAGTTTGTTTTACCCAGACATTGATAGCCCAATCCTATGCTTGTCTACTCAGAAGTAATCCCATTGTGTTCAATGAGACTTGCTCTCAGGAAAGTATGAATAGGATTGCAGCCTCAGTTCTTTCCAAGCGCCTGGGATGCCTGGCTTTTATCCTATTTTGATACCATTGATGGTAATTTCTGTGGCCTCCATGCTGTTGAGGTGTTTTAGAATAGTACCGAGGGCAGTGATCACCACTGGAATCACTTTGGTCTTCTTCTGCCATTGCAGAAGAATTTCTGTTTGTAAATCTTTGTAGTTTGTTGCTTTCTCCAGTTGTTATTATCAAAGACAACAACAAACAACAACTAGATAGCTAGGAATTTACTGTTCGATTTCTGGCAATGTAGATTAACAAAGATTTCTGACTGCAAGAAAAAAAGACGATTTCTCTACCTGTGTTCCTCACATAGGGGTATGCACTATTTACCCTTGACTATTTGTCTAGTCATGGATAAACTCTCTGCTGACAAGTAATTGAGTTTTGTGTAAGACTCCATGATCTTAGTAATTCAAATGGAGATTTCTCCTTGTAGATGTAGGTTATCCCAGCATAGGCTCATAGGGTACAAGTAGATGAATTGGCTCCACCACTTAAGCCACTATTTCACACTTGGTAGTTTGTTGTCCAGTTGGTGGACTTCCATGCTCTAGTAGAAACCAAAGTAGACTTCACACGTCTTAAGTCAACTTTGGTGTGTGTTGATGCATGCTGGAGGAAGTTAAGATCTCCTCTAGTTAAAATCAAATTGGACCGGGAAAGCTGTCATCATATAAAAATAAATGAGCAACTTCAACTTTTGTTTTCAAGAGAAACTGAGAAACAAACATCGCTTTATTCACTAGTATTTATTTCACCAAAAAGGAAAACAAAATAATAAAGATCATTTCATGCATTAATTTTTAGCTCATAAAACGTAATTGCTTCCCCTGTTCAAGGGGCATCTCCTGCTATAAGGTATATTTGAGAAATAAGATTGGGGGGCCTAGAGTTGGCACAAACAAAAAAATGTTTGATCTCTTCCATCAAGTGCCTCTTTTAAAATTATGGCTTCTGAAACTATCTACAAAGTTTGGATAAACCATCAAATCCATGTAGTCACTTTTTTGCTCACATCTGTCCTGTGTAAAAGCAATGGCTTACAGTTGTTTCACACTGTACGCATTATGGAGAATGATGAGATCTACTTCAGTCCACCACAATTTCAGCACAAACCTATGCATGTGTACTTAGAACTAAGTCCTACTGTGCTCAGTAGGGCTTATTCCTAGCTAAGCATGCATAGGATTGCAGCTTTGGTGATTGCAGTTGGGGGGGGGAAGTGGAACAAAACCCACCAAGTCAGCATTCATCTCAAAGTTCATAAACTGAGCTATATAAATATAAAACCTTGATACAAACAGATTTTTCATATATAAAATATCATCTTCAAGGCACTAATGTGATGGCAGAGCTGGGTTGGTATGTCATCTTAAGTTGTCTCATGTTTTCCAAGCTTGTGATGCTTTTAGGGACATCATGTGCTAATGGGCAACCTTATATAGAAATCTTATTGCATGGGGAGTCCAATCCTGGCATTGGTATGCCTACACAGTTGTCGATTCATGTACCCACTGTCCTGGAAGTCTAATGGTTTCCTTTGGCTGTGGATAGGCTTCACCGGTTGTCCTTGTTCGAGTCGTTAATGGCATTTTTAAAATGTTGCTTTGGCCATGAAGGAACAGCCATAGTGCATAGATCACATGAAGTCTTGACTCTCTCCAGATTCTTTGTCCCCTGTGTCCCTATGCCAGCAACCCTAGCCGGGTCACTTTGGCAGAGAGGAATGAGTGGATGATGAAGACAATCGTTTTGGGGCAGGAATGAAGATCTAGTTGCTGCAATGAAGGGAAAGATTGACAGTGATGAGTGATTGGTTCAGAACATTTTCATTCCTAGCATTTCCTAAAGATTGGCCCTTACCTAGAGCTGCTTGTGCCGTAATTTCTGAGTACAGAAAGTGGAAGTGTTTGAGAAATGCATTAACCACCTACTGCACAACTCAAAAGAAGTAGCAGCACCATAAATCAATACAGTTTATTCTCCAAGATATGAGAAGGAATTACAGATGGATCAGGGATAATAGCAGACACCTCTATGAAAAAAGTTAAGGAGGGCATAGCAGTGCCAAGATATAGCTACAGGGCAACTTGCCCGGAGTCCCAAACTGGCACTGATGTTTACAGATCAAGAACAACAAAATGTGCATGATTCTTGCTTTAGTGGTGCCTTCTCCAGGGCTCTGAATGCTACTCTGAACTTTAAAAAGTTATGCACATTACTTGTGTACTTATGCAATTAAATACCTCATTCAAATTAAAAGTATTTGCATGTACAAGCATCCCCCCATATCCGCAAATGCGATACTTATGGCTTCACTTATCCACAGGTCCAGGGGCGACCTGTGGATCCCATCTGCACCTATTACAGTACATTTGTTTTTCTTCAGAAGTGAATGAAGCATGAGTGTTTCCTGTTAACATTCTTGCTTTACTAAAGAACCAGCCTGCATGCTAGGGGGAAAGTAACGTTAACAGAAAGCAGGAACAGTCCTGCTTCCTGTGATGTTCAGTTAGTCTCCTTCTAGCCTGCAGGCTGGTTGCCTGCATGTCACATTCTTCAGTAAATCAATACCTGTGCTTCAACCACTTCTAAAGAAAAACAAAGGTAATGGCAGAGGGCACAGGGTGCTATTTATATAGGGTTCCTCCATATATGTGGTTTCTGTATCCATGGAGGGCCAGAATGGAACCCCTGTGGATACAAGAGGGGTGCTTATACTACCTCACTTTGCACAGTATTTTGCTGCCACAATTTGTTTGAGAGGAGAGAGTAAAGAGGAAAGCACAGAAAAGGCTTGATGTTTTAGAGATGTGATTTTGAACCAGTGTGCCAAGGCACACTGGTGTGCCATGAATGGTCCACAGGTGTGCCGCGGGTGTTGGGGGGAATGTCATTTATTAATTGGGGGATGTGATCCCCCTGCCAGCAACATGGTGTGACTTGTCAATTGTCAAAAAACAGATGGTGTGCTTTGACAATTTTTACAGTGTTCCATGAGCTGAGAAAGATTGCAAATCGCTGCTTTATAGTGAGGACAAGGGCAGCTGGGAGGAAAAGGGATGAGCACCATGAAGAAGGCAAGATAATTATCCAAGGTTCTGATCTCTCCTCCCAATCACTGAACACCCCTGCCCCTGCTTCCTGCTGGTGTTTGAGCCTTTGCTTATGACTGCCCAGTTTTTGCACAAATACTAGAAAAGTGTCCTTTCCCGCCTCTCTCAAAAACACAAGGCTAAGCATCATAATTATATGTCAGATACAGATGGTACACTTTCAAGAATCATGCGCAGGTACACAGATAATGCATGCAGCCCTGATAGTCACACATAGCCTTGACAGGCCTTTGAAAAGTACGTCTCATAATTTTGGTGTGCCTTGCCTGTTATGGATGCAAAATGATGGGTTAAAAATCCAGGGCAGTAAACTTCCTTTCAAGGTTTGTCAATTACCTTCAGCAAAGCCCCAGTCACTCTTCTGAGACTGCTAACCACATATACCACCATAGATGTCCTTCCTCTTGAGGCAAAGGACTGAAATCAAGCACCTTCGAAAAGGCTAGCAACCCTTCCATTCCACTCTTCTCCCAATTCAATACTATGGATGACCCTTGTGGGCCTGGCAACTGCTCCTGCCCCCCCATCCCAGCCATCAACGTACCTTTAGTTTGCCTCTTCTGTGGCTATTTGCAAGTTTTTGGTCCCAGAGGCTGCAGCACAAGAGGAGGGGAGGGGAGGGCTGTCCCATTCTAGTGCTTGAACACACAATGCTACCTTACACTAACTTAAATCACTGGTTGGCCTAGTCTGATATATACCGATTGGCCGTGGCTCTCCAGAGTTTCAGACAGGCCTATCTAGAGATGCCACAGACTCAGCATGGGACCTCCTTCATATACAGCAGTTGCTTCACCACTGAGCTTTGGCTTCCCTTGCCCACCCGCCGCAGTGTGCTGTGAACTGCAACTCCCACAACTCAGAGACTGTAATGAGAAAGGAACTGGAGAGTTCGATGTTCAACTCTCTTCCCCAAGTCATGCTGGTTTGTCATTTTACCAGTTCAGCCTCTGCCACAATGCATTAAATGTATCACCACAAGCGATGGCAATGACGTTTAGCTTAGATAGCTTTCAAAACAGATTAGCTGAATTCAAGGAGGTGTGTGCTTCTGAATACCAATTTACTGGGGAGCAACCGTAGGAGAAGGCTATTGCCTTAAACCTGCTTGTAGGCTGCCCAGAGGCTTCAGGTTGGCTACTACATGAAGGATGGGCCTAGACTAGATGGACATATTGGTGTGGATCTGTCCAGTCTCTCCTGTTCATAAACTAGTCTCCTGCTGCTTACTGCCCTAGAGACTAAACTCTTATTCCTCAGGTCCTGTTCCTTTTTCCTTGTAGCATTATGTGACATGAAAGTTATGACAGCTGGCATCTATTTGGGGAGACTCTTGCAACTAACATACAAGTCTAGGCAATCTCTTTCCAGCACCATAGTCCTCTGGGATCTCTTACTTAGGCTCAAAATACTTAGGCTCTGCTCCTTACAGATTACATCTCTGTCACTTCCCCGGGACCCTAGTGGAAGAGCACAGAAAGTGAGTACAGGAGGAAATAAAAAGAAATCCAAAAGGGAACCCACAATCTCTCCTTCTGAGCTGCCAAAGTCCAAGTAAAGCATCTTGGCCCCATCATCAGAAGACATCTGCAGCCTTTCAAAAGGTTGCTGTAGCAGGATGACTTTGGTGAGGCCTGGCTCCAGGGTGGAGATGGTGAAGCCCTTGTCAATGTGGATGGACAATGTGCAGTCCCTCCCGTTCCATGTGCATGCTGATGGGGAAAAAGAAAGAAGAAGAAAGGTAATTAATTGAATGGAACTATGTTTTCTGATGCTTTGTCACTGGGAATCCCTGCATGCCTAACATGCAATACATGGGTAATACACATGGGAATTCTGGGTAATACACACACAAAGCCTCATTATTGCCCCATCTGAAATAAGAGCGCTCCCTAAAATGTTGCTGCATCTACACATTGCCATGACAGAACAGTGGAAGATGGAAGCTGTCCCTTAAAAACATTTATCTGTCATAACACCAGAACTCTTCAAACTGTGTCTTGAATTCGCTGCAGAAGGGAATCGCTAGAGCTGCACAAAACCTATATATCTATATCTTGGCTGGGCCATGGTGGTGGAGGTTGTGATATCACTGTATTTCCTGCTCCTTCCACACAGCAGTGGGTATAATAAAACATCCAAAAACATGGCATGGAACCAGTATTGGCATTAGAGCTGCTGCAAACATGACATTTTTTCCTACCCAAAAGTGGGAGTAAACATTTATGTGCATTCACTGACATATATAATGTTACACAAATAACAATTATGCTGTGCGCACATTCTGGAAGCCACATTACATAATGGATCATGTTAATTAGTGGTTTCCAAACTTTTTAGCATCAGGATCCACTTTTTAAAATGACACTCTATCGCAGCCATTTTCAACCACTGTGCCATGGCCGTGCCGTGGATAGTCTGCAGGTGTGCCATGAGAGTCTGGGGGAGGGTTGTTAGTAGGGCCACTGGGGGATGCAATCCCCTGCTGTCAATGGATGTGGTCAATTGTCAAAAAACTGATGGCATGCCTTGATCATTTTAGTGCCTTGTTAGTGTGCCGTGAAATGAAAAAGGTTGAAAATCGCTGCTTTATCGGTACCCACCTAGATTTACCAGACTTTTAAAAAAAGATCTAGAAAGAAATATTTATTGATAATAACCAGAAAAAGACCCTCAAACATTTATTTCCTTATATTTAAACAAGCTTGCAAACTGCAGGAGCCGAGCTATCTATGGGCAGCTATAGTATCTAATTTTGAATAGCCTCATTGCTTGAAGCAATTAGTTATCTGATCTTAACATTGCCCTTTAGTGACTCACCAAAAATCAGCTTGTGACCCACCAGTGGGTCCTAACCAACTGTTTAGGAAACACTGTGTTAAGTACATAGCAAGATAAAATGCTCACTGATCTTCACACATAATGGTGTATGTATTTTTTCCCTAATCCCAAGTAAGAAAAAAACATGTGAAATTATCATCTCCAACTTACCCCATTACCCAAGTTTTTTTTTTTGGGGGGGGGGGGCTGTGTATGAGTGTGATTTTACCACCATGGCAGACTTATTTGTGAGTTGCAAAGCTGGATTTCCCCCTCCATTGATTCTTTGGGGAGGGAACCATATGGTGATGTATGAGATTTGCTCTTTGTGCCAGGGAGGGGAGCATGTCCCTGGATTTCCTAGGCAACAGGGGGGCACTTTCTTCTCTCTCCATCTACACTGCAGCCTCACCGCATAGCAACAGAAGATAGGAAAGTGTCACTGGTGGCTTTCTTCATTTTTCTGCACTATGCTGGGTGTGTGCTCATCACTCCACAATGCTGGAAGGTGGGGAAGTGTCCTTGCTTTGCCAAGGGGGCCCAAGTGACTGTTCAAATCTTCCTGCATGTGCTACAGCTTCAACTCTTCTGCAGCCACAAAGTTTGAAACAGTTCTAGAAGGCATAAACTGGAAAGATGCATTTGGAAAGGAGACTTTTCACGCCCCCAAATTCTCTCTGACGTGTGAGCATGGCCATACTTAAGTTCAGTCTAAATGTTTATGTTTGTAGAGGAACATGAAACACTTTCAGTACTGTCTCCCACCATAGATTCAGTGCTCCACACCAAATCTTTGGCTCTGAGCCCAGGATATTTAGCTATCAGAGAGAAGATAAAGAAATGTAGGTTTCAAAGCCCTTTGGGGCAGATCTACACAAGTCTCTTTCTCAGAGGATCTGCTGATTTCATGCTGTGCACCCAGTCCCTACAGTTAATGGCTCTGCAGCTCTATACACTAACATTCTAATCCAGTTTATCAGTCATGTCTGGTTGTGCTGGACAAAGAAGTGGAGTATGTCTAGTGGACCTCCATCTCTATGACAGTGCTACGCTGCAGAACTGGCAAGCAGGAGAATCTCCCGAGCAGATGGGCCCATACATTGAGTCCCACTGCAATCACAGCTGCTGCAGCTAGTCCCCAAATGCAAGGCCCTTCCTCTTTCCTGACCTGTTGACACTTCCTGGATACACTCCGCTGCATTGTGACAGCCATCCACCAGCATCCTTGTCCATGCGGCCAGGTCCCGGTGTGTCTCAACACTGAACAGGTGCGTCTCCACACCTTTCTTGGTTCCAGTCCGCAGAGCAAATGAAAGTTCTGAGTCATAGAGAAGAGAACCCTTAGATGGCCCAGAGTGCACAAGTCTGCAAAAGGAAAGAAACATCCTTTCAATGTGAAATCCATCAAACAACATCTCCAACTTTAGCTGGTATATTTAATTGTAGTCCATGGTTTTGAGAAAAGTCTGCAATTTCTGGAGCTGCATCCCCAACAGAACCAACTTCAGTGTTGGTGGTCCAGGTACAAGGGGCACCTTTCAAGGTGGGGGGCTAAAAGTGAAAGTAACACTGTCAGAGTATAAACTGAAACCACATAGGTGCTTGCATGGCAAACATGGTAGGTAGTCAATGGTTTATTTGCACATCAACATGCAGCCAATATTGTGTATCCGCAAACAGACAATGTTCAACAAACCAGTGAATTTTTTCTGGCCTCCAAGACTACTGCACACATGACATTTATGAAGTTTCACTTTTTTAAAAGTTAAAAGTATGTTTTGTTTTAAGTGTACATGTATATATGAATGTGACATACATGTTTTCAAATACACAATATCAGTCAAGTGCACTTGTTAGAGAATTGACAGGGAACCATAGTCAATCTCAAGTTTTACTTTGTGGCAAACCCTGGTTTCTTGCGGCATAATGCCTGAAGCAGCCCACAAATACAGGCTCATTTTGTTTTCTCTTATTGCCAGTAGACAACTCATGTGCAATAATGGCCACTAGAGGTCACTATCATACCACATCTAACTCTGGCTTCTCTATCACTGGCACTAAATACTAGCTTCTTTTCCTACACTGCAGTGTTTCTCAAACTGTGGGTCGGGAGCCAATTTCAGGTGGGTCCCCTTTCATTTCAATATTTCATTTTTATCATATTCAACTTGATGTTACCATGATATGTGACTGCATTTGGGAAAATGTTACAGTCCTGTACTTTTAACAAGCTGCTATGTATATTCTTTTAATGATGATAGTCAATGGGACTTACTCTTGGGTAAGTGTGGGCAGGATTGCAGCCTAGGATTGTTAAAAATTTTCCTGCTTGATGATGTCACTTCTGGCCATGACATCACTTCTGGTGGGTCCTGACAGATTCTCATTCTAAAAAGTGAGTCCCGGTGCTAGATGTGTGAGAACCACTGCTACACTGAAAACTACTTTCTTCTTTACCATAATAATGTAACACATAACCCCTTCTTTCTTCTGGAAACCCTCCCCCGCCCCCGAACAAACTGTGTAACAAGTAGCCAAGGCAAAACCATTTGGGAGTAAGGAACTGAAACTTCAGATAGCTTTATACCAGTGTGATTCTACTTAATAACGTAGGTTAATAAAATGGCTGCTACAAACCCTTTACAGTTACTCTAAGCAAATCCTTTCTTAAAAAAATAATAACTGAAGAAGAAATGCAGATCAGACTTAGAAATGTAATTACTGAGTTTCAAAGAACCATGTATGAATCAAAACCTTTGTTTATGATGACAAGTAAATGAGAAATAGTTCCTTGAAATTAAATGCACACAAACAGAGTGAAAATTTAAAAGTATGTAAGTACAAAAGTAAAAGTTCACTTCCTCAGGATGGGTGATGGCACTCACAGTTTAGGTGGTTCTAGGCTTTGTCTGAACCAGGAGTGCCCAAACCCTGGCCCTGGGGCCACTTGCAGCCCTCGA
Organism: Tiliqua scincoides; assembly: GCF_035046505.1. Classification (NCBI taxonomy): domain Eukaryota; kingdom Metazoa; phylum Chordata; class Lepidosauria; order Squamata; family Scincidae; genus Tiliqua; species Tiliqua scincoides. The sequence goes on from NC_089824.1 coordinate 191,429,912, forward strand.
GGATTCCCAAACTCTCAGGGAGCTCCCAGTCTCCAATGAGCCTCTGGCCCTCCGGAGACTTGCTGGAGCCTGCGCTGGCCTGTTGCAACTGCTCTCAGCGTGACAGCCAACTGTTTGACCTCTCACGTGAGCTGTGGGATGAGGGCTCTCTCCATTGCTTGCTGCTTCACATCTGTGATGCAGCAGTGGCTGCAAAGGAAAGGCTGGCCTTGCTTTGTGCAAGGCCTTTTATAGGCCATGAGCTACTCATTCATTCATATAAGTTCCATCTCTAATATATTCATTTATGTAAATTTATTCAGATTTGAAATGCAAATTAATTCTTTTTTTTTCCTGGTCCCTGACACAGTGTCAGAGAGATGATGTGGCCCTCCTGCCAAAAAGTTTGGACACCCCTGATCTGAACTGACTAATCCAGTGTTTGGGTGTTTATGTGTGTATCACATATAGTCCAAATAAATTACAGAAATAAATTTGGAGAAGTGGTTTGCCTCGAGCATGACACCAGTTGTATAGAAAAAAGAAAATCAACCTTTTGGCAACAGTGGAATAGATAAAAGTAGCAAAAATAATGTCTTGATATTTATGTACATACAACAATAGCACTGAACATCAGATGCTGGTAAGTTTTTCATTCAGTGTAATTGGGGTTAACAGGATCCTAATACTGTCAGAGTATACAATGAAATTTTAAAAAAAGTACAAGTGGGGAGAACATGGAACACTAGAGGAACACTCATTGAGGTTGAAGAATGAAGCTGAGCAATAGGACATTGCAGAAGACTGAGATCAAAATTGTATTCGTCATTTCCCCACTTCTTAGGGTCAATTTGATTCCATTATCTGGAAAAGGGTATTACAGAAATTCCTGGAAGTTAGGCCTATCAATGGCTACTAGCCATGATAGCCTAATGAAACTTACAGGTTGAACTCCTGAATATCTGTTCGGTGGGAAGCAGACAGTTGAGGAACAGCTACTTCATTTCCTGCTTCTGAGATTCCCAGTGGCATCTTTTTGGCCACAGTGGGAAGTTCCACCATACGAGCTTTTGGTATGAGCCAGCAGACCTCAGGGACTAGGAAGGCTGGACCATTTTGGTATAGAAAGCATCACCCTACTTCTGGCAGTTCCCGGTGATAACTATTTCTAGTTCATTTTCAGAGCCCAGTCACAAGGGGGCAGCAGAACCTTGGGAAAGCTTCATTACAAAGCAAAGAAAATCTATTCTTCAGTTCTAATACTTTTTTAAGGAAACAAACCACTCCAAGAGAGCCAATTTGCAAATTATATTTGGTAGACATGGAAATGACTCCCCATATAGAAGCACATGGTTGGAAGGAACTAGGTTCTTGAGCCCAGCTCCCTGCCTCCAATCAGAATCCTTCTAAATCAGTGTTTTTCAACCATCGGTTCAGGTACCACCAGTGGTACTTGACATGGTGTCTGGTGGTACTCAAGGGACCCCTGCCACCCAGCAGCAAGACCAGGAATGCAATGCAGCAAAGAGCAGTAGTAGGCTTGGCTTGGCGGGCATACCTCATGCTTTTCTGCGCTCAAAGAAGCCCTCCTGTTCACCTCGAGCTTCTTACTGGTGTTCGTTGCATTGCACCTGGCATCCTGGTGATGATGTCATCACCAGTTACTTTATGATGCTTTGAATAGGTGGGCCATGCGAAGTGGTAACATGCTACTGATTAACACACACATATGCAGATGAAGAGTGCAGTGTTTAAAAGTGAGAAAGTTGCCTAGGAAAAAAAGGAACTCCAGGAGACTCAGACAAGAGAGGCAAGCCACAGATTATAGCGGGAGGAAAACCCTCAAATGGTCACTAGCCAACCAGACCTGGGAGAAAATTCCTTCCTCAGCACCAATCCTGGGCAACTTCACACATCATACATATTTTAAAATGCGAATGCAACAAGCATGTGTATCCTACAGGAACATTTATCTGACAGCCATGACTAGCTTCAGTGTCCTGTTGTAATGCTTGGTGACAAACGGGATTTGCCTCTAGTTAAATGGGCCCGGGATAACACCCCCCCCCAAGCATGAAGCAAAACCCATTCTCTTCTTCTTCTTCAATAACAGAAGCCAATGGATACATTTTAAACCATCTCTCAGCAAAGGGTTATTTTTGAAATACCTCAATTGCTCTCTTATTCACACAGTGACATGAACTAAAACGTAGTAGATGGATGGATTCTCCCGGCCACCATTTCCAGGGTTTTAATGGGTTCCTTCAAAGTAATTCTCAAAGTCTGGGCTTAATCAATCAATGTCTTTTACTGCAGATTAACCTAGCACAAGGTTTCACAAAGTGTGGGCCACAACTCACCAGTGGGTTATGAACCCATGCCTATTTGACCTATGGGTCACTACCTGGGCCTTCCCAGGTTCTTGCCTCCATTTGGCTCCAAACTGGAGCTATACCAGGGGCATGGGGAGGCCCCAGATGCTTCTTCCAGGTTGCATCGTGCTGGCGACCCACTCAACATGTCTCTGTGGACCTCAGAAAATCGCTTTGAACTACTTCTCGTTTTTGCAAGGCAACTCCCAGTTTGCCTCTGAAAACTAGAAGAAGCTTTCAGAAGCTTCTGCAGGCCGTTTTGAGACCTGTAGAGGCCTGTACAGTGGGTCGCCAGCCCAGCGCAACCCAGAAGAAGCCTCTGAGGTTTCCCCCAGCACCACCAGGAGCATCGCTTTGAAGAGGTGGGTGGCAACATGACAAAGATTGGGAACTGCTGACTTACCGTATTTTTTCAATCATTTATATGCCACTTTACATCAGAAGTTACCTTGGAAAGGAGTTTCATAATTAGGGTGTATCCCCAGAAAAAGTCTTCCCCTTGGTCAGCATCTGCTTGAATCTCTGCACTGGAAGAAGGGGAGTACCATAGGACACTAGTAGCATCACAGGCACTTTTTAAACGTTCAGCCTAATGTGCAACTGGGGAGAGCAGGATTGTGCTAGAACAGAGCAATGGTCCCGTCACTTGCCTCATACATGCATTTGGAGTGCAGCCAGCAGGCGGGCTGTATCCATATTCACTCGAATGCGTGGAAGGTTTACAATATAAGCATAGGCAAAACAGGCTATGCTGGGGTAAAGAAGATGCCAAGTCAAGAGGAACTTGCTACAACATCAGTGTCTGGAAAACAGCTTGGAAAACAGCAGACAACAGAAATGAATGCATGAAACAACAGCAGCAGGCATGCTTTGAACTGTAGCTTAAATTACCTGGTGGCTATAAGAGGAAAGCTGTGTGTTGGTTTATTGAGGGCATCCCTGCTTTGTGGGAGACTGCTGTAGAAGAGCAGTTCCTTCTCTGTGAGTAGGGCAAGGATGTTCTTCGTCCCATCACCAGGGAGCTGCAAAAGAGAAAGGGGGATGTTACAGAAGCACAGAACAGAGGGCGACCTGCAAGGCGCAACACTCCGGCAGGAAAGTCAAGTGGAAGGAAGATGTTCTGCTTGGCTGCCGTCCTGTAGGAAACCCACCTGAGCAGGTGGGTTGCTGGGTACACTGGCTCACTCGGAGAAATTTGTGCTAGAATGAGTAGTAGCAGTCTTATTTATTTACAAATGTAAGAACATAAGAACATAAGAACAGCCCCACTGGATCAGGCCATAGGCCCATCTAGTCCAGCTTCCTGTATCTCACAGCGGCCCACCAAATGCCCCAGGGCGCACACCAGATAACAAGAGACCTCATCCTGGTGCCCTCCCTTGCATCTGGCATTCTGACATAACCCATTTCTAAAATCAGGAGGTTGCGCATACACATCATGGCTTGTACCCCATAATGGATTTTTCCTCCAGAAACTTGTCCAATCCCCTTTTAAAGGCGTCTAGGCTAGACGCCATCACCACATCCTGTGGCAAGGAGTTCCACAGAACTATATGTATGTATGTATATCCCGCTTTTTCTGCCAAGCGGGAATGCTTATAGCCCAATCCTAAAGAAAACCTTTAGTTTTTCTTTACTTAGTGTGCGCTGCATACTGCAAGGGGAAAGGAGTTACAGAGTTTTCCTTGTAGTAAGGGAATATTTGTTCCCTTATACTGGGGCAAGCCTCTGCTGCCCAATGGATCTCCTAAGATCTGCACCAGCTATTTTGCACAGAATTAATGAGAGTAAAGGAGAAGGACCTGGAGAGGGAATAGGGACAGGATCCTGTTCCAAGTTGGTGCTGCTGGGATCCACCCCCTCTCCTCCATTCCTTCTCCCACCTGCCACTCTCTGCCCCATTTCTCCCACCACCTGCCCCCTTCACAATCTTCACAATCTTGCACTGTGGGTGGGAGCCTTCTCCATCAGTCCACGCTGGCAGCCTCGTTGGGTACACTGGTGACAATTCACTTGTGTCACCGGGAAGGCACATCTGCCTGTGCAAGGCTTAGATGGAATTGGGCCATCAGAATACTAAATATATCAACTACTTTTTCACCTCCCATAAAAGGAGCTAAAAGAATCTCCTATAAACAGGCATAAAATATTCCAAAATCACAGTGCAATATAGAACATAATACCATTGAATAAGGGCAGAAAACTTTATCAACACAGGTTTTAAAAAATCAGATTACATTGCAGTAGCTAAAAAGGACTGCCTTGAGAATAATCCTGCTCTCCTGCAAACTAACAAAGGGCCCAATGCTATCTAACTTTCCAGGCCTGATGAAGCCCTGGCAACGGGGCATGCGCTGCATCCTGCAGCGGGGAAGGGGCAGTCATGGAGGTCTTCACAATGTAAGTGATCATTTGTTCCCTTACTTCAGGAAGTTATTGTGGCTGTACTAGAAAGTTGGAGCGGGTGGGCCCAAAGTGGCTCTGATCGTGTCAGGGGCTGGGAAGAGAATGCATTTGATGACTACCTGAGGGCGTCCCTCAGGGGCGCAGCGGAAGCGGTGGAACTTTGGAGGAAATGTGTGCCGCTTCCTGGCCAGGTCGCCCTGCTCTGCCACTGAGGGCGTCCCTCAGGGGCGGAGCGGAAGTGGCGCGCACCCCCTCTGACGTCGGAGGGGACGTGCACCGCTTCCCGGCCTCCACGGAGCCTTCCACGCAGCTTACAACCTGCGCGGAGGTCTCCACTGCAGCGGTCTGAAGCCGCTGGGAGCAGCCCCAGACTGCTGCCTTGGAGACCCCTACAGCGCAGAAGGCTCCGTGGAGGCCTCGGCTGCCTCCTCCGTTCCCCCTCGTTTACAAAGTGGGAACAGAGGAGGCAGCTGCGCGGAAGTAATTGCGATGACGACAATGCCACTGCAATTACTTCCGGGTCATGTGCATGGGGCGGCAGAGAAGGGGGTGAAGCGGGGTGGGGGGGCAGAATTCTGGGGGTTGCCCCGGGCGCGCGGACCCCCAGGAACGCCACTGTGTTGACTCTATGCATGGCTGTGGTGTGAAAAGCCCTCTAGCAGCTAGAAAGTGGAAGAGATGTTGCAGACCAGGAAATGAAATATGAGAAGGCACTCCAGCCTCCTTAGAGAGAAGCTTAGAGGTAAAACACGTGTTGTAAGTTTAGGATTCCAGGTTAGAAGAAAATCTTTATACAAACAACAGAGTGTAGTGTATTGTAGTGGCTAAGAGATTTGGCTGCCAATCAAAACTTCTGGGTCCGAATCTTGCCTTTACCTTGCCCTCTCCGCCTCAGTTTCCCATCTGCAATATGCAGATAATAATACTTACCTTAAAGGACTGTTATAAGGACGACCTCAACGTGTATGGGCCATTTTTGCATGCTCTGAGAATACTTCACAAATATAATTAATACACACTGTAGCATAATTTGAGCATAAAATTTTTGGCAAACACCTATGAGGGGGTTGGGTTTTGCCTTCTTGCCCAACATGTTTGTGTATGCCTTTCTTTCATGAGAAAACATGTAATTTATGGCCATACTCATCATGCAAACTAGGCAGCCTGGCATTACTTGCTCTGTGAGCCAGCCGAGGTGCTTGACGTCTCTACTTCCTGCCACACCAGTTCCAGCCTGCAAGGTCCTCAGCTCCTCCTTGACTCTTGGCAACAGGGTGCTGATGTTACTGTGAATGGCATTGAACCACGCTTGTGCAGACACTTCATCTTTTGCCCGAAGAAACAAGGTAGTCCATCCATCTCCTGAGCATACCTCGAGATACCTGTATAAAGAAGCCCTCTTAATATAAGACAACAAATCCTTTGGCGGACAAAATGTCACAACAAGTGGCCCTTGACACTGCCACATTTCAAGCTATGAAAGTTCACAGAGCCTCTTCCAGTGTAAGTAAGCCTTCCCCACCACTGGTTCGCCCAGCCCTTTGCAAGGATAAGTCTGAGGGGGGTGGAAAGAGGAGAGCCCCATTCCAAATTAATCCAAATTAATTTGGGTACGGCAAGCCTCTGTTTAAAATTGTTTCGTTCAACAGTATTGCATTTTAAAGTTGGTCAGCAATTCTCAGTCTTCTATCCTAGCAGCTGCTCACTGTATGGCTATTGGGAGCCACTTCCAGGTTGCACTGAGCCTTTGGCTTTGTCATGCCCCAGAATGCCTCCATTCTGAGGCATTCTCAGAGGCAGAATGAGGCATTCTGAGGTGCGACAATGGTTTGCAACATAATAGGAAAGTGCTCAACAAGCCCACCACTTGAAAGAGTTTTTATTGAGCCCAATTATGGTAAAATTGGTTTCATTATATGTCGTTTGTCTTAAAGTTGTAGTTTCCAAGAATCTATCCACAACTTTAAATGAGGACTTGCTGTACTTGCAGCCCAGTTTGAAACAAAGTTGGTTGGTTGGTTGGCAACCTTCAGTCTCAAAAGACTATGGTATAAGCCTACAGCACCCGGTATTCCAAGGTGGTCTCCCATCCAAGTACTAACCAGGCCTGACCCTGCTTAGCTTCCAAGATCAGACGAGATCAGGCACATGCAGGGTAACAGTTTATAGATTTATGAATTGGGGAGCTTGTGTTTCTAACTCCTACTCTTCCAAATTTTATCTCATCATCACTGTTTCCAATATAAGGGTTCAGAAAGGCCATTAGTAGGTTTTATTCCATTACTGGCAACACGATCAACAGTCAGTGACTTCCAGTGACAATGTAATGATTTTACATCCACTTCTTTGACTTGCACTAATACAGTATTACTAATTGCACTAATACAGCATCATATCCACAAGCACCTAGGTCAGAAAGCTTATTAGAGCATTACAGTCCAAAGCCAGGAGAGGTGTGAACCCTAGTGGGGCAACTAGATTACCTGTTTTCCGGATCATTGGGGAGACACTTCCTTGATATGTAGCACATTTTCAAGGGGACATTCTTCCCGTCCTTGAGGTCTCGTAGAGAGAGGGCAGGAGAAGCTTGCTTCTGAAAGGCTGGTGAAGAGTCCCAACTTACAGTCGCACCAGTTGACGAATTTTTAAAATAGGGTGAGATCTCCTTCATGTATTTGACTGAAATAGAGGAAAAGGAGCACACAAGAACATTCAGTTGCAATTCAAGAAATTACCTTTGTCTGTTGCTTTCAACACTGCCATCATCCCGGCCTGAGCCCTGTAAGACAGTCATACACCAACATGAGCAGACTTTGTTGCTCCCTTTATAAGAATTTAGAATGGCCAGAGCTCAGTGGTGGAGTACATGCTCTGCACGTAGAAAGTGCCAGGTTCAATCCCTGCTGTTGCCACATCAGGAAAACACATGAGTATGTTCAGCTCCCAGTGGGATCAGCATAAACAAGACTTCTCAAGTTCACATGAAAACTCTTTGACACTTTTCGTTTGAGATGTGGAAAAGGGGTATGTGTTTTCCTGAGTTGCATGTTTGAATTTTCTTAAACCTAGCTAAGAAATGAATGCAAAACCTATATTCGCGAAAATAATCAAGAGTCCTGAAACATGGAAAGACTAACAATGTTTCAGAAACTTTTGTGGGCTAGAGGCCATTTCCGACAGATGCATGAAGCGTTATTCGTGCACCTTGCGCAGTGGGCTCTGGCCTGTACAAGCTGAAGCCACAATGAATCCGGCAAATGAATCCACTGCAGCAAACACTATCAAGAATCTTGTGACACCTGAGAGACAAAACACAGCAACCTCTCTGGAACTGGTGACGATGACCTTTTAATGTCTCTTTACATTAAGATCATTTGCACATGGCAAAATAGTGAAAAAGCTTCAACGTCTCTTATGGTGTATTGCATGAAATTTGCATTCTGCATTTTAATTGTGGGTTACGACACATAGCTTTACCAGATGATTAGCAATTCTTGGTGGGGTTAGCAAGCACTGCTACATTGTTTGGGTCCTGCACTGAGCCAATAAGGGAAAACAAGTCTCCGGAGAAGTCCATAAAAGGCAGCCTCTAGAAGGCCTATTCACCCAGCTGAAATCTTGAGAAAGGTGTTAGGTACATACAGCCCAATATTTGCTTTCTCCTCAAACATGCTGGTGTGTATCTGGAACAACAGTTCTCCATCTCAAAACATAATGCAAGTGTGCATATTTTCATAATCTATTCCACTTTGTTTTCAAATACTGGAGCCTGCTACTGTGTTTTTAAGAAGCAACATGAAACACAGTCCTAACAGTAAAAAGCTGTTAACTGCAGATAGGCTGAGTCAGAAATGAAGGAATGTTTTCTCTTTCCAAGACTGTAGAAACTTCTCTTTAAATACTGGGTATATGAAAGGGAGATCAAGGCCAATTCTCTTAGCCAAGCCACCTGACTTGAGAATAATGGCATTTGAATATGTTTGTTGAAGGAACGAACGTCTTGCCCCACGCTTCCAGTATAGAAGTTCTCCAAGTGGTTTATGGAGCAATAAAACATCAGACAAATATGAAAAATAAAAACAAGCTAAAATAAGTTAACCACCATAAAACAGTCTGTTACTTAATTCCTAATCACTATTCAAGACTTGGGTAACAGGATGGACTTGGCCTGGTGGCTAAAGGAAAGAACAAAGCCACCAGAGCGATGATTTTCAATGGGTGTGCCATGGCACACTGGTGCGCTGTGAATGGTCTACAGGTGTGCTGCAGGAGTATAGCTGACAAAGGGCGCAATCCTAACCAAGTTTTCAGCACTGAGGTTAGGGAATGCAACTCCAAGGTAAGAGAACAAACACTGCCTTACCTTGAGGAAGCCTCTGTGACTACCCCCCCAACTGCAGGATGCAGCACATGCCCCACTGGCACAGCTATGCCAGTGCTAGAAAGTTGTTTAGGATTGCGCCCAAACTCTTCCAGGTTATGTGGCTCTGATTCTAGGGCAACTGTCTATAGTAATGAGTTGTCTGTTTCTCTTCCTCCGCCAGCTCACTTTAGCATTTCTTCAATAGAAATGTGCTGTGGCCCCCTGATCACTCTTTTCTACACCTTTTCCACCTTTGTGATAATCCTTTTTAAGACAGGGTGATCAGAAAAGTCTACTTTGACTTATTCCTGTGAACAAACTGGAAGCCAGTGAAGATTTAAATTTGCAGGGTAGTATGTTCCCCAAAGCAAACCCCAGTTATCAACCAGGCAGATGTATTCTGGACTAGCTGAAGTTTCTGAACTTCCTAAAACAAGCCCTGCATCAAATGTGTTGCAGTGCAGTAAGAGAGGATGTGCGACAGTTCCTTGCGCATGCATGGTAAGCAGTTGCATCACTGCTTCAAGGTGCATCTCAAACACTTGTAACTTAATCTATATTTACCAAAGACGTTTTCTGTTGCTCCCATGGTGGCATCGTAATTATAGAATTTCTAGCAGCGGGCATGGTGAATCAGTCTTTAGCACATGCCAAGAGCTCTGCACAGATCCACTGAATGCACATTCACCCAATGCCAACATGATTACACAAATAGGAGACACATATGCCAGATGGCACCTAACCCCATCCTTACCCTTGATGCCAAAATCAATATTTATAGAAGTGTTTCCATTCCAAGTCGTTGCCTTAAAATCTATTGGAAATATTAAAATGTTCCATCCAAATTCTTCTTTTTTATGGTGGCATCCCTGGCCATAATACACAATCTTCCTATTAGGCGTGCTTCAGATGCCTTGCCAATGCATGCCTTTGAATCATTCCGAAAGGTTTTGCCTGTGCACCAGGAACACCCACATCCCAGATGTATGTTATATTCCATCTCAGCTGGAAATGGGAATGGGTGGATCTTGAAATGGGTTCCACTTACCCACACATCTTGCCCCTTCATAGCAAGCCAGACCATGTACTGTATCCTAGAACAAAGCTGCTGCCCCCTTGGTGTCAACTGACCACTGGGTCTGAACGTAAGAACAGCCCCACTGGATCAGGCCATAGGCCCATCTAGTCCAGCTTCCTGTATCTCACAGCGGCCCACCAAATGCCCCAGGGAGCACACCAGATAACAAGAGACCTGCAAGGCCTCCTGGGAATTGTAGTTTAAGAACATAAGAACAGCCCCACTGGATCAGGCCATAGGCCCATCTAGTCCAGCTTCCTGTATCTCACAGTGGCCCACCAAATGCCCCAGGGAGCACACCAGATAACTAGAGACCTCATCCTGATGCCCTCCCTTGCATCTGGCATTCTGACATAACCCATTCGAAAATCAGGAGGTTGCACATACGCATCATGGCTTGTAACCCATAATGGATTTTTCCTCCAGAAACTTGTCCAATCCCCTTTTAAAGGCATCTAGGCCAGATGCCATCACCACATCCTGTGGCAAGGAGTTCCACAGACCAACCACACGCTGAGTAAAGAAATATTTTCTTTTTGTCTGTCCTAACTCTCCCAACACTCAATTTTAGTGGATGTCCCCTGGTTCTGGTGTTATGTGAGAGTGTAAAGAGCATCTCTCTATCCACTTTATCCTTCCCATGCATAATTTTGCCTGATCAAACTCACACCATTTCTTCACTTTGCCCTGCCTTGCCCCACCTCTGGATTTCACATGATCTCAGCCCGGACCTGGCTATACCTTCTGCCACCGACCTCTCTGCTCCATGAACATTCCCCTGCAACCTGAGCCCAGCCATTTTCAACCCCTGTGCACCAGCACACTGGTGTGCCACGAATGCTCTGCAGTTGTGTCATGGGAGTTTGGAGGAGGGCCATATATTAATAGGGCCACTGGGGGATGTGAGTCCCCAGCCAGCAGCGTGGTGTGACTTATCAATTGTAAAAAAAACTGTTGGTGTACCTTTGACAGTTTTACGACCTTCTCAGTGTGCTATGAGCAGAAAAGGTTGAAAAACACTGCTGTTTTAGTTAGTCAGTCAGGCTGCAATACAATGCGCAGTATTTGTGCCTCCTGGACACTCAATATGTATGTGGCAGGTTTCTCAGGTACTGTTTCTAAAGCAGGAAGGACACTGGTGGCGTGGAAAAGTGATTCTGTTCAGTGGAAACTATTTCCAATGGAATCAATGCTCCTTTCTGTCTGTAATTCTGGACCTTATAGCCAAATCCACGACTGACATGGTTCCCAACAATTATTTAAGCAACGAGGAGGGCTGTTGGGAAAATAAAACTGGGGTACTTGGGCAGGTATTGGACAATGTGCTAACTAGATTACTTTCTACACTTGCTCCCAATAAGTCAGATAAATGTTCCTGTCTGTGCAAGCTGTTCTCTGACCGCCAGCCAAGAGGCAGTTCAAAGGGACTGGGATGCCAGCCAAGAGCGCTCCAAGTGCAGTCTGGTGGGAGCCTCTGTCGCTGCAATGGACCAGCTGATATGTGGAGAGAAAAATCACTTGTGCATGCCAAGCAACACACTTCTGTTTTTTTTAAATGGAAGGGGACATCGCACGGTGGAAGACAAGTAGTTGGATAAACTGTATGCCTGCCATCTGTCGGGAAAGGGTCTAAGCCACAAGTCCAGAAGTCCCTAGTTCGAGTCCAGCTCTGTCTGGAACTCATGTGTCAGCCTGAGACAAGCAGCCTTAGGGTGCAATCCTAACCAACTTTCCAGCACTAGCATAGCTGTGCCAGTGGGGCATGTGCTGCACCCTGCAGTTGGGGGGCAGTCACAAAGGCCTCCTCAAGGTAAGGCAAAGTTTGTTCCCTTACCTCGGAGTTGCACTGCCCTTACCTCAATGATGGAAAGCTGGTTAGGACTGGGCCCTTAATCTTCCATCTGACCCATGGCAACGATACTGACCCACCTTACAGGGCTGTTGTAAGAATTACAAGTTATTGTATGTGGGAACGCTTTGAGCTTTTAGCAAGCACCATAAAAATGCTCTAATTTATCATTATTACTACTTGGCAGTACTACTACAGCACTACGGTAGTACTGTATATAGTGATAGTAGTACTACTACAGCATAGTACTACTGCAAAACCCTCTTGATTCCTGTGGGGACTGCATGGTTAAAATCCTACTATAAGACCCACAGCAGTTAGGAATGTCGCAGCAAATACTGAAAGCAATACAAACATTTTGGTGCCTGCTACAGGCACTACTTGGGTGTTACGAGAACCCAGATATTCATTTACTCATTGGAACATTTATATCCCACCTACTTGCCCTGCTAGGCTCCTAAGACATTTTTTTCAATGGTTCCTTCAAAAACTAAAGAGGCAGAAAAAATTTAAAACTCAACCTTGGCTTGCCTCTTCAGCAACAGAGTTGCTATGCAAAAATAAATGTCAGAGAAAGCTGAGGCAACACACGCAATTCTCCCCCCCCCCCCCACGGAGCATAGCTTTTTTCAGATTCCAACTAGGTATGTCCAGCTTAGAGACATAGACAAGAACCATAAAATTAGCCTTCAATAAGGTTAATCAATAGGTTAATTATCAATAGTGTTGATGAATGAAAATTGCCCACTAGAACTAGTCGTAGCCATTGACTTCAGAAAATCCGACCCAATTCAAGAAGAAAACTCCACCCAATTCAAAAAAACACCACAGCTGACACTTAACAGCCAACACAGCAGCCTATAAATTTAAGGCTTCTTCTATAACAGTGGTCCAATCTTTTTTGTGCTATGATCCCAATAAATAAATAATGAGACTGGGGACCCACTGCTGATCCCATCCCCCTCCCAGAACCCTATCTGTCCACCCCTGCCCCTATCACCATCCACTCCCCTTCCCCTTAACGCCCTCCCAGCACTATTAATTGTAACCAAATATTATTAGAGGGAGCAGAAAAAGTTACCATGAAAACTAATAATGAAAGCTATTAGCACCATTTCTAAGAACCTGAGCAGGACTGGGACACAATCTCCTGGTACCTGAAGGGATACACCAAATGCCTCTCCCTGTAACTGGTGGTGCTCTAGTCCATGGGTCTTCAACCTTTTTCATTCCCACAAGCTGCAACAACTCCACAACTGAGACTTCACAACTCCATTGGGATCCCAGCCCCAAAGCTGAAGAACACTGCTCTATAACATAGATAGAAATGTGAAAAATAAGGTATTCTAACTGTGCGTTAACCATGTTTGCAGTTTAAAAGGTGACATCCAGTTCTTTTAACAGTTGGGAAAATCTCCATTCCTTACTTCCTGCTGTGATACAAGTTAGGGTTATTAAGCTAGCTAGCCAGTGAAGTTGGGACTTGTTCTGTTAGCCCAGCCATTTTCAACCACTGTGCCGTGGCACACTGGTGTGCCGCAAGTGGTCCACAGGTGTGCCACAGATATTTGGGGGAAGGTCATTTATTAGTAGGGCCAATGGGAGATGTGAGCATTCCCCCACCACCACCACTGGCAGCATGGTGTGCCTTGTCAGTTGTCAAAAACCTGATGGTTTGCTTTGACCATTTTAGTGCCTTTTCAGTGTGCCCTGAGGTGGAAAAGGTTGAAAATCACTGCATTAGCCGTTCCCTTGCATTTCAGCATTTACATTTCCCAACCCATATGCCTGTGTTCTGAACTTAGTGGAGTCTATTTTCAAATAATCTAAAATAACAGTCAAGCTGTGAAGGGTAAAATGCTTAGATCTATGCCCAAATGTGCAAAGCTTGAGAGTGGAAGCAATTGTAGGCTTCTTACAAAAAACAACAAAAATATACAGTCAGCCTGCCTGGAGCCTGGAACTTTGTACACTAGGCAAACAAACAAATTTTTGAGCATCTCTCTGTAGTATGGAGAATCTGGGCTCCTTTTACCAAGTCATAATGCAGTTTTTGAAGTGGTGGGGATTCAACCAATGAGTCAAACCTTCCCAAGATTAACCCAAATGTTTCCATCTGTTGCCATTTCCTTTGGTGCCAGTTATGCAACTTCTTGCGCGCATGCCAGTCCCTTCCAACGTGCTTGTAGTTTAGGCTGCGGGCTGTAGAACAGCAACTATGAGGACTTGCTCACAAGCTGGACATTTCCCCCTTCCTGCATGTCCAAACAGAGAATGCATTCTGCAACCATACTATCTGGGGCATACATTCATTACAGTGAACCACGAACTTAAACAGGCTAATAGTGGGGAAGGAGTGTCTGTTAATGCTGAAAGTCACCAAGTCCAAATGCACTGTGTCGGGGTCAGCTGCTTCCCTCCTGCCCCAACTTACCTGGAGAGGCTGGGGGAGGGTCCCCAGACTGGCAGCAAAAGTCTCAGGAGGAGGAGGAGAGGCTGCCAGGACCCTGGGCATGCCTGCCCAGCTGCCTTTTCCACCAAACACAAGGAAAAGAAGGGAGGCAGGGACCAGAGCACCAGGCCCCTTCAAGGTTCTCACAAAGGAAGTGGGAGGAGGATGAGGGAGGAACGGTGGAGCAGAGAGGGCTTCATGCCTGTGATGAGGGAGGAGAGGGCAAGGTGTGGAGCAGTTCCTGCTGCCATTGCTAAGCTCCACCCTCAAGAGACAGAGAGGAGGAGAAGGGTGTTGTAACCCCCTCCCTCTGGTCACCCAGCTAAGGCTCCTGAGGTACTCCCCTCCACCCTTCGTTAAGCCTCCTCTCCCTTGCTGGGGAGGCCTGGGAGGCAGGGAACCAAGCTCCACTGACGACAACCGCCCCGCTCCCACACAAAGCCTGACACCCTGAAATCAACACAGACATGTATGCTGTTAAATGGAGGTCCATTCCATTGAGGGTTGTACTGGTGTGTGGATAGCTGTGCACTTTCAGTTCACACCAACAAATGCCCTTGCAACCTGAAGACCTATCCTTCCATTTAAGCCTCAAGCAAAAGCAAAGCAGATGGAGATATGGAGATATGAGCCCAACTCTTCTTGAGCCACTTGTTGTTGGCAACCTTCAGTCTCAAAAGACTATGGTATCGCACTCTGAAAGGTGGTTCTGGAACAGCGTCTAGTGTGGCTGAAAAGACCAATTCGGGAGTGACAATCCCTTCCACACCCGGAGCAAGTGCAGTCTGTCCCTGGTCTGTGTCCCTGGCTGTGGGCCTTCCTTCTTTGCCTCTGCCTCAGTCTGCTGGCCAAGTGTCTCTTCAAACTGGGAAAGGCCATGCTGCACAGCCTGCCTCCAAGCGGGCCGCTCGGTTTCCCACTTGTTGAGGTCCACTCCTAAGGCCTTCAGATCCCTCTTGCAGATGTCCTTGTATCGCAGCTATGGTTTACCTATAGGGCGCTTTCCTTGCACGAGTTCTCCATAGAGGAGATCCTTTGGGATCCGGCCATCATCCATTCTCACGACATGACCGAGCCAACGCAGGCGTCTCTGTTTCAGCAGTGCCACTTCAAGAAGTGCCACAAATGCCACAAGTGAGCCATTTGTGATCCTTTGTATATGAACAATGCACTTCTGCAGAAGTAGTTCATGTGGTTTGCCATCGTCGGTGGCATGCACGTGGCCACACAGCCACAGGCAGCTCCTCCAAAAACCGTAACGACATTAGTAACTGATTTTTCTTCTTCAGAAAAATCAACCTGATGATAGTCAAGGTGTGCGGATCAGGGGAGAGATAAATGAGGATACATTCAGTCCCACTACTGACCAACACTGTGGTCAAAACCTGCCTTCTCTAACCGGAGAGCATTTGTGCTCCACATGGGGCAGGAGGGAGTAGCTTAACCCTCAAATCTCCTTAAGGGAACACTCCAAAGAGTGTTTCCACTTTAGGCAGCAGTGGAAAGCCCGTTCCCCTCTGCCAACTTCTCTATACGTGCAAGGCTGATTCTCTTTTACCTACCGGTGTACAAACTCCTTTCAGACAAAGAGGCCTGGCCTGTGTCCCTGGCTGACCCCTCACTTTGCTACATTATGTAGCTCTCATTTTACAGGATCGAAAGCCAAGAGTTGTTTTTTTCTCTCAAGCTGTGTCAGCCACAGTGAGGGGTGACAGGGGAGGCTTGGTTGGGCCTGAGTAGGTATCTGCAGAAAGACAGAAGGGAGGTGCTAAACCATGCCATCTCAAGGCCAAATCACACTTTGTGCAGAAGTTGTGATCAATTAGCAGCAAACTCAATGTTGCTTAGTGTGCGCACCCAAACAATTTGCAAAGGTGTGCTCCATACACATGGGGCTCATGGACACCCGTCCCAGAGCACACTCACCACCACAGTACACGGGGTATACTTCCAAAAATATGATGTTCAACAGAAGTTTTGCCATATCTATTTATTTAAAATATTTATAGGTTGCCTTTCTACTCCAATAAAGGAGTTAAAGACAACTTGCAATTTCAATAAACACAATTTAACAATCAAATAAAACGTCAAAACAGAACAAGCCACACGTAACAGAAACAGAAACCAGCAGTCAAGACAAGACAGAATTAAAGCACTGGAAAGTAATCAAAGGTAAAGCTAAATGAAACACACATTTATTTATTGCCTCCTTAATAGCAGGCAACACAGGTGCCAGCCAGACCTAAAGAACAAGGGAATTCCACAGCTGGGGAGCAGCCAGCAAGGAGGCCCTGTCCCTCACCCCTTCCAGCTACACCTCATTAGGTGTGAAACAATCCAGAGCCTCTGGTGATGCTTTATGGGCGGAGGCTGTATGGTATGCCGCTGAATGCAGTCTTTCAGGTACCCAGATCCCAACACTCCAAAACAGGCCAAGCAGGTCCCATGATGAGTAAATAATATCATTATTATAACCCACCAGTTATCCACATGGCCCCCTAAACACAATTTCCTGGGAGTAAGTCCCATTGAACACAACAGAGACTTACTTCTGAGCAGATATGCATAGGATTGGGCTCTCGGAATCACTCAAGGTGTATCAATGTGCTCAAGGTGTATCAATGCTCAAGGTGTATCAATGTGCTCTCAGAGAATGCCCTGGGGCATGTGCTGCACAAAGAACAGTACCACTCTATTGAATGCAGCCTCTGCATTCCTCTGCCACACTCTGTGTTTTATCTATTTGAAGTCTCAGCCATCAAAGCCAATTTCTGGTTAAGTCCAGAGGCAAACCTTAATGAAAAGCCGTTTATCCCGAGTTGACCCTGCTGGCTCACCTTCACCTCTGCCTCACTGACAGTTCATTTATATAATGGTTTTTCTCCACCACCCTCTCATTTAAAAACCCCTTGGAGGAAAGAAAAGGAATTTGAAAGAAGCCCCCAAATACATGCAACCCACTTGTGGCGGGACAGCCCCATTTAACCTCTTGGTTTTTCCCCTGGCATAGACTGCTATGGCAGTTTGGTTAAAGTACTGCCAAGCCGTGGCCAAGGACAGTGCCTGAAAGGGATTATGGGAAGGGGAACAGCCTTCTTGTCTGTAATGTAAATTGCCGGGACCCCAACCAAGCCTACATGGCCCCTCTGCTGTCATGCAAAGGTCACAATACTGATCTCAATAACCTTAAAGGCTTTGCTTTTTGTATCTGGCAGATCAAGCTGCTCTTAAAGGCACAGGAGTAGGCCAGATGAGTGTTTCTGGTCACTTGGCAATGTTAACTATAAAATCACCTTTAGGTATTTCTTCACAGGTAGCTGGGAAAGACACCCATTTGAGATCCCGGAAGAGCCATTGACAGTCAGTGCAGGCAATTCTGAGCTAGATGTTCTGACTGTCAGGCAGCTTCATATGGGTTATGACAGTGGTGTCATTAGGGTTTGAGTCTCCCAGTGCTGGAGGCCTGCATGTCACCCCCATGATGGACCTCCTCCCATGTAGTGGGTGGGCCAATGCTCTGGGTGGCGAGCGTGGTGATCCACCATTGCCCTACAGCTGCTGATTTTTTTGCTATAACTTTTTACAGAATGGAGATCTCTCAACGTGCTTTCTTTCATTGAATTCTGCATCAAATTCTGCATCAAATGATATATAATATGATGGTATTCGAAAATAGCAAGATTTTAAAAATTTTGGCCAGTAGTGATGTCACACGCACACACACATACTCCCCGTGCACATCATCCAATGTGGCTCGCACCGCCCAGCAACACCACTGGGTTATGAAGAGTGAATTCCACCCACTTGCATTGGTTTTATAAATGTTTTCCCTTCAGGCACTTGTTCTGCCTGCAACTTCTGCCTGCAACTCCAGAGGTCCTTTTTGACCCCAGCATGCATGCCACCTTAGGGAATGACAAGCACGCGCTAACCTCACAACACTTAACCAGAGAACAGAACCTTCTATAAAAAGATAGGACCACCCTCTTCAAAAAGCTGCTGCAGGATTGAGTTTCACAACTGAAGTTTCAAGCTGCAGCTCCTCACTGGGGCTGGAGCAGATGGGGCGGGGATGGTCAGTCAAGGAAGAATCCTCCTGTTCTGTGCCTCTCACTATAAATAGCAGCCTCACTCTTTCAGACATTTGATCTTTCCTCTGATTTCTTCCCAGGTCACTAATTCCGGTACATAGTGCATGGCAGGGATGATTACAGCACGTGGAAACTAATTGGATTTCTTTCTTGTTTTTTATGTATAGAAAGGAGTAAAAAGCGCATGCTAATTTTTTCAGTCTTTTCCAACGAACAGTTTAATGGCTGATCTAGGTTTCTATTCTACTTCTCTGCCATGTAAATCCAGAGGCCAAGAGAAATATATCAGCAGAAAACAGGCATGCAGAGGGACAAGACCCAGCTCTCTCCAGACACAGTCTTATTCAGGTAGAAGCAGAAGAGGCAGGTGGCACAGTGGGGCACGTCTCCTGAATCTAGGATAAGGATGTTTGCATTTTTGCAGGACTGTCCAAATGTCCATCTAGCTCAGTATTTTCGACATCTAGCCAGCCAGAAGCTACTGGAAGCTCACCAGTAAAGAATAAAAGTGTTGTTCTTCCACAGGCACACTACCTCCAAGCATGGAGATTTTAATTTTTAAGGTTAATAGCCACATTTGTCCCAAAGCCCAGATAAGTCCCAAATTTTGATTGACGTGGAATTTGGCCACAACCCTAATGATCACTCAATCTACATAACAAAACTCATGGTGGGATCCAAATTTTAATCGAGCTGAACATCTCTGACACGCTCTCCCCATTGGGTATCATGAAAGTAGAAACAAAGACTGTTCTTGGATTTTTGCAGAGGGATTTGTCATCCAGGACTATGACTATCTGCACTCAATATCTGGAAATGATGCTGCGAGACAAAATGGCCACTGAAAGCAGCACTGTTGCCTAATTGTTTACTACTACACCAAACCGAGAATTTCAACCTCCATATGCATTAACATTTGATCAGGAGGGTCCTAGCATTATAAACAGCATGTTGCAAAGCAGGTTGGAGACCACACAAGTGACAGAGCTTGAATGAGCGATTCCCTAAATCAGGGGTGCCCAAACCCCGGCCCGGGGGCCACTTGCGGCCCTTGGGGCCTTTCAATCAGGCCCTCAGGGAGCCCCCAGTCTCCAATGAGCCTTTGGCCCTCCAAAGACTTGCTGGAGCCCATGCTGGCCTCTCAGCAAGAGAAAGACTGTTCGACCTCTCACTTGAGCTGTGGGACAAGGGCTTCCTCCACTACTTGCTGTTTCACGTCTGTGATGCAGCAGTGGCAGCAAAGGAAAGGCTGGCCTTGCTTTGTGCAAGGCCTTTTATAGGCCTTGAGCTACTGCAAGACCTTCATTCATTCACACAAGTTCCATCTCTAATATATTCATTTATGTAAATTTATTCAAATTTTAAATTGTAAATTAATTCTTTTTTTCCCCCGGCCCCCGACACAGTGTCAGAAAGATGATGTGGCCCTCCTGCCAAAATGTTTGGACACCCCTGCCCTAAATGGTCTGTAACAAGCCCCGCTGCAAGCACAGAATTTGGCATCCATTGATCTTAGGAAAATCAAACATAAGGGGGCCTGATTACAAAATGCCTGTGTTTTAAAGCAAGCTAAAAAGGGGAGAAAGCACAGCGCTCTGTACAAATAACCAAACTGTTCCCAAAGGGAAGCATCACTGCTAACCACATTTTCTTCCAATACTCATACGAAAGCATATTGCAAAGACAAGATTGAAAACTACATTTGTTGCCTCACTGAGCAACCTCAGCACAATGGAAAGTTGTATAGGAAACCAAGGTGATACAGAGAGGTTCAGGATAAGTACAAAGCTCTTTAGGGTTTTCTTTGTTCATTCTGCTTCTTTGGTAGCAATGGGAAGATTTGGAAAGCAAGCACCCAGTGGGCTCCACAAGAACAGGTCAAATGGTACTGGAACTGAACACCAGCTGCTCCATTCCTCGACTGGATTGTTTGCTGTAGGTATGTCTGAAACTCCAGGTGTTAGTGGCCTGGGGGCTGGCGCTCAAGATCCATCACTGCCAAACTTAATGAACCACTTTTGAGTTGGGCTCTCATGCAACTGTTACAAATGGTTATGGGAACAAACACATACGACTTTTCAGTGAAAGGGCTGTTTGGCTTTCTCTGTTAAGCTAACTTAAAAAGTATTTGGAAACTGCAAATAGCATAAAATGCCACTACCAGAATGTAGTAGTTATGCACTATTTTTGGCATGATCTGTCAACTATTCATCTATTTCCAGGTATAACGTAAGGCAGTGTTACTCAAACTGTGGGACCCACTAGGTGGGTCGCAAGCCAATTTCAGGTGGGTCCCCATTCATCTCACTATTTTATTTTTAATATATTAGACCTGATGCTACCATGGTACATGACAGCATTTGGGGAAATGTTACAGACCTGTACTTTTAACAAGCGGCTATATATATTCTTTTAACAATGATACTCAATGGGTCTTACTCCTGGGTAAGTGTGGGTAGGATTGCTGCCTAGGATTGTTAAAAATGTTCCTGCTTGATGATGTCACTTCCGGCCATGACATCCCTTCCAGTGGGTCCTGACAGATTCTCATTCTAAAAAGTGGGTCCTGGTGCTAAATGTGTGAGAACCATTGATGTAAGGTGCTGGTTGTTACCTTTAAGGACTTCATTGATTCCAGGCCTTTAGTATCTTAAAGACTACCTGTTCCCACTTGATTCTACCTGCTGATCCCAGTCTTTAGAGAGGCTCTGCTCTGCCTGCCACTGCTCAGTTGACAAGCACCTAGGACATAGCTTGGAATGCCTTTCCCTGGTAAATCCGTGCCACTCTAACTCCCTTGGTTTTTAAGGAATCTTTTGAAAAATATACTTATGATTTGCTGTTTTCACTCTGTCTGAAAATTAGGGGGAGTAGGTATTTTATTGCAGGTTGTTTTTAGCACAGCCTTTCCTGAGGACCCTTAATTGACTGGCTGCAGATGTTTTGTTGTGATGCTCCTTTTCGTTTAATAGGATTCTTATGATTGCAAGAAAACAATAGTAAAAACCACTGTTTTGAAATGCTGATAGCTGCCTTAAGAAATAGCTTAAAGGGCAGGATACAAATAGGTTAAATAAAACAATTTGCAAAAAGCAGCATACCTAAGGCCCAGCAGTAGCAGCCATCAATCAGTCTCTGACCTGAGCCAGTTAATTGCTGGTCAAGCCCATAAGGAAGCTCCAGGGGTTACAAAACTGTTTCTGACAGAATGACAGACTTCTAGCATAAATTAAAGCTACACCACTTCCAGTGTGCCTTCAGTGGCACTAGGTAATCGCTCAAACTGCAGCATTGCCCATTTATCCTGATGGACTCTGCCTTGGGGAGTAAGGGCCCAATCCTATCCTACTTTACAGTGCTAGTGCAGCCGCAATGTAGCCCCAAGGTAAGGGAACAAATATTCCTTTATCTTCAGCAGTCCAATGTGACTGCCCCCACTATTCAGGAAGCAGTTCACACCCCACTGGAAAGGCTGCATCAGTGTAGGAAAGTTGGATAAGATTGGGTCCCAAGTCACAAAGACTACTCCTAGCACACCAGGCTGCTAATTCCAATGGGCAAAGATGGCCTGGGTTTATTCTTGATCAGTGCTATTCTCAATGTGCAACCTTCAGCTAACCCAGAATAGACCCCTATGAGCCATGACCGTGACAATTAAATGCTGGGAGAGGTTAGCAGAAATGGCTCTCCAGGGCAAATTCATCAGGCTGTAACATGTTGCTGCAGTGGAAAAGGTCTCTGAATAAGTGCTCTTAGTGCAGATTCAGGCTATAGAAAGAACTACTTCAACCATTCTTGGTCAAATGGGCATGAAAACAAAGAGTTAAATATGCCCATGCTCTGAATTCCTGGTTTAGGGAAATGGCAAGCCTTGCACATAGTCAAAACACAGGCTGGGTGGGTGTGTGGGTGGAAATCAGAACACAGTAGCATACTTCCTAGCAGGACAAGAATGAAGGCAACTTCAGGTGTTACAAGAAGGCATCACCTAACCTTTGGGGTAGTCAGCAAAAGGTACAGGAGTCCTGACCTGGCCAACCTGCAAACTGTTCAGCCACACTTAGGACACAGATGGAGACATGCAAAAGCATCAGCTCAGATGAGAGTATATGGGGGGGGGGGAATCCTTCAAGCATCCTGGGCCCTAGCCATTTAAGGTTTTGAAGACAAGCACTTTGGAAGTGAGCCTGGAAACAATTGCTCTGGCAGACGATCACTTCCAAAGTAGTAAACTGTTCTATTGGACAACATTGAAATAACTCAGCTTTTTGTCTG
Organism: Tiliqua scincoides; assembly: GCF_035046505.1. Lineage (NCBI taxonomy): Eukaryota > Metazoa > Chordata > Lepidosauria > Squamata > Scincidae > Tiliqua > Tiliqua scincoides. The sequence continues at coordinate 191,452,777 of NC_089824.1, forward strand.
AATTCACAGAACGAGGCATTGTGGAATAATATTACTTGGGCATCTTTCCTGTACTGCTGTGATACAAGAGCAGTAGTTTAAGAGACCAGCAATCCATTAGATTCTTCAGTATGCTGAGTTTAATTGTGCCGTAGGAAGCTGGAATGTAAATCACCGACTGCACAGTGCAAGGCTTTGTGCTCATGTACAGTCACTGCTAGAATCCTGTTTCTTCAGACTCAACACTCAGGCATTAATTTGAACTTTTAAGCACTTCCCCAATGCAATAATGTATTTTTAAAAATTATTCTATGCTGCATGATATGCAAGACCCTTTGTTATTTATGTCTCATATCTTGCCCCTCTGCCAAAGAGTTCCAGGCAACACATGTAATTCTTCCCACCTCATATTTATCCTTACAACAACCCTGTGAGGTAGGTTAGGCTCCAAAAGAATGAATGGTCCAAAGTCAACCCTGTGAGGTAGGTTAGGCTCCGAAAGAATGAATGGTCCAAAGTCAACCAATTACCTTCAAGGTTAAGTGAGACTTTGAACCCAGACCTCTTCACCTCTAGTCAGACAGTAATTGCTACGTCATGTTCACATTGTGAGTTCAAAGCCCCACTTAGCCCTGGGTGCACAAATTGTGACAGTCTGAAAGACACAAAAGATCAGTAACATGGCTGTTCCCCCTGCCCTATTCATGGGAAGTGTAGCCCAACCAAACTAAATCCCCACCCCTGCTGATGCAGCCATGCCAAGGAGGTATGTGCTGCAACCTTTGGTGGTGCGGAAAATGAAGAGGTCTCCTTAAGTAAGTGAATTTTTGTTCACTTGCCCTGGAGAAATCTTCCACTGTCCCTATGGAACTCCTCAGTCCTACACCAGCAATTTTGCTGGTGCAGAACCGAGGCGAGCAACTGCAGTGGAGAGGGATAGAATTTGGCTGCACACTTGTGCCACCAAACCTCCCCTCTTCCTCCCTCATTCCACATCCTTCCCTGCCCCCTTCCTGCCCAGAAACTCCTCTGTTCCACTCCCTCCCACCCCCCATTCCTCCCGCCATCTCCTTCTATTGCCACCTTTGTGCTGGCAGTTGGTGGTCTGGCAACCACCCCACGAGTGCAGTGCCAGAGTACGTGACAGCATTGTGTGATTTCCAGGAGAATCCAGGTACTTCCACATTAATCCTGCTGGTTCCACTGGCAGACCACACATTTCACCAATGGAGAATTTAATTTTGATTTGGCTTTAAAGTACATATTGCAGTTTCCACTGGGGAAATGTTAAAAGAAGATCCAGGTATGAGGTGGATTCCAGAACATGCATGCATGAGAAAGAGTGCAGAACTAGGGAATTCTTCAGGTAAAGTGTTCTAAACCCTGAGCTTTCAGATACTCAACAGTCCATCCATTGGAGCTACTGATACATATCAAATCACCATGAAAGATTTTGCTTAAAACAAAAATCACCACAGAGGAGGAGGTGGTAGAATTAGCATTGCTTTCCTTTTGACTGTACAGTTTCATCTCCCCCCCTCCCCACAGATTACTGTTCTGGGGACCAGGCTCTCCCCTCTGTGTGACATGCTGTGCAAAGAGTCTGTTGCCTGAGTCTTGTCACTGGAACACATGCTCAGGAACCAGTCCTCAAGCAAGCTGACTCAGCGAGATCTCCCCCCTTCTCTGTGTCACTGTGGCCTCCAAGCATGTCCTTGCAAAGCTTGGGAGACTGCCTGCCTTTGCTGAGATGCACCATCTGCAATACACCACCCACTGAGTGAGAGAGCCATGATGGTCTATTATGGATATAATCTGCATGGAAGTCCTGTACAGCCTGGCCTTCCAAACGCTGCTGCAACCAGTAGCCAGGATTATGTGCATTCTGTTCCTAAAAATTGCAAAAAGAAAAAAAGTCATACTTTGGGGACTGCATGACCTCAGTGCTTATATTATTTATACATCTGTATTTGTGCATTCTATCAGTCAGTCTTTTCTAACATCCAGTGGAAGTGGACAGTGGACAAGGATGACGGCATTTGGGGTCAAAGGTGTTGCAAGTAGGCAAAGGCTTTCCAGAGCCCCCAGACCCACGGATCAGCTTTCTCCTCCCTTACACAGTACAACCAAAGCTGCCTCTCAGCTCCTGCTGCTCTTAAATAGATCTCTTCCTTCGGGCTCTGGCTTATGCAAAGTAAGTGGGCTCTGCACACAGCTGGGTTCCAAAGTGGCTGAAAATCAGCACATGGAATATACCTGCAGGCTACAGCAAGCCAGTGGAGTCGCTCTCCTGTTGCTGCTAGCCAGACATTTCTGATAGAATTAAAAGATTAAATGGACAAGAGGGTAGCAGCCAACCACAGCGTAATTGGATTTCGGCAAAGCAGTTGATACAAGCATCTCATGAAATCTTAATTGAAAAACTAATTGAGACGGGCTTGGACAAGGGACGCTGTCATGTGAGCTGAAAGACAGTAAACACGGGGTCTCTATAGGCAGCAATCAATAGAAGAAGCAGAGGGAACCAAGTCAGGGACTCTCAAGGCTGGCACTGTGGTATCTGGCACTGTGATCAGCCACAGATTCACAGCAGAAGTCGTTACCTGGCATGCGCCAAGACATGAAGAACAGGCCCACATGAAGAGAGCCAAACACCTGTGGCAGGATCTTTTGCAACTGTTTCATGATGCACCACAATGAAACATTGTACGTATTTGACAGCAGTGAGGGAGCATGAGATGAAGGTGCAACACAGTAAGATTTATTGGAATAACAAATATGCAATAAAGGGAGAGAAAAATGCAACAAAATCTCTCTCTCCCTCTCTCTCTCTCTCTCTTTCTCACACACACACACACACACACACACACACACACACACACACACACACACACACACACACACACACACACCTCAAACCTAGGTAGCTCCCCGTTGCTATGGAGAACAGGGAAAAACCCAAATTCCTGAAAGGGAGGGGAACGTAGGAACACACAATGGAGAAGGGGGAAAGGGCAAGTAGGAAATAGGCAGTAGATCAGCAATATTCAACTGGTGTACCACGTAAGGTCTGCAGGCATGCCATGGGAATTTGGAGCACAGTTGTTGAAAATCACTGAAAAACTCTTCCAGGTTCTGCAGTTCTGCTTCTAGGGCACCTGCCTGTAGTAACGAATTGTCTATCCCTCTTCCACTACCAGCAGTGTGCACCTTCTTTCCACCGTGCACCTTGTGAAGAGGTCCATGCACCAATCCGCACTGCTTAGAGAACATTGAATACCAGCACACAATGTAACATCTCACACATAACACATTAGGTGGGAGAAGAATGTACACTTCAGGATTCTATTGCCAAACTTTATCTAGTGTTTTTGGGCATATACTACCAGAGTCAGGTGTGCTCATCCTGGACCATTCCTTTTGCCCACCAAGATTTCTTGATGGGTTTCAATCACCATCCCCAGAGAAGATGCCATAACTCATTAGTGGAATGCTTACTTTTGCGCACAGGTCGTTCAATTGCTGATATTCCAGGTAATAGCTGGGAAAGACCCCTGAGACTCTGCAAAGTCACTGCCAGTCATTGCAGACAATACGAGTATCTATACACTGGTCTCTACTGTAGACTAGCCAGATCAGTGATCTGATTCAGTAGAAGGCACCTATATATGCTCCTCCAACCATTAGATCTCCAAGCATGAGATTCTTCCTGATGCTTCAGAAACATCTGCCGAATGCCTCTGTTTTGGGGGCAGCCTGACTCACTTCATGCTGAGTTTTTAAACCAAAATGTTTGTGTCTCCTTTCTCCAGGGAATTCAGGTTCCTTTTAAAAGAATCACTATTTTACAAAGATGAAACAAGCAGCTAGTCTCTCTCTCCTTCGCACGTATGTGCAATACGTTCATAAATGCATGAGTTCAGTCTGCCCAAATATTCCTGCAGCCCAGCTAGGAAAATCAGCTTTAGCCCCACAGATATTTGTATCCCAAAAAAGACACATACCCACTCTCCGACCACATAATTTAATGTCCAGGAATTTACTGAAACATGCTGCTCTAAAGAAGTTCACTAAATGAAAAAATGATCAATGGGAGGCAATGAAATCTGACAGAAATGAAGTACAGATCAATTTGGAAGCAGGAAGGAATGACAATTATTGGTAGGTGTGGGATGCTGAGAAGGAGAGAATTATTTGGCATGCTAAGCTGGGCACTGCAAAGAATAGCACAATTATGAGGAGAAAAACCAGGATGAATGGCAAGAAAGAACACGTTCCTGACAGCAAAATTAAGAGTGTGAAACAGTTTGCCAAGGGGTTTAAGTGAACACTGCCACTCTGGTCATTTCAAAAAGTTTTGGACAAAGAGTTTGTTCCACACCCACCCTGTCTGCACAGTGAGAACTGGTTGAGACCAAGTGATTTAATTATATAGTTCTGTTTACTGTGAAAGTCATTTGTAATATCTCCCAGAAGTACTTTGAGTTCTCATTACTGAAGTTTCATGAACCTGCAACAGCTGCCATTCCCATTTTCAAAGAGGACTGTCTCCTTTGGGTCAATGCTGTAACAAAATTACAGGGGAGGTGGGGTTGCAATATTCTATTGCAATTTCATTACCCTGTCCAGCAATTTCTGGCATTCAAGTGTCTGTGTCCAAGATTGGGTTGGGATTCTGTGGGAGTGTCAACCACTCAACGGCCCAAGTGTTTCCCTGCTTGAGATTGGTGGGGTGATCTTGAACATAGTGTTGGAGTCCCCTAGGCCAGTGGTTCTCACACATTTAGCACCGGGACCCACTCTTTAGGCAGAGAATCTGTCAGGGCCCACTGGAAGTGATGTCATGACCAGAAGTGACATCATCAAGCAGGAACATTTTTAGCAATCCTAGGCTGCAAATCTACCCAACTTGCCCAGGAGAAAGTCCCACTTATTATCATTGTTAAAGTAATATACATAGTAGCTGACTGAAAGAACAGGTCTGTAACATTTCCCCAAATGCGATTATATACCATGGCAGCATCAAGTCTAATACATTAAAAATAAAACATTGAAATGAATGGGGAGCCACCTGAAATTGGTTCGTGACCCACTAGTGGGTCCCGACTCACAGTTTGAGAAACACTGCCCTAGGCTCTTAATCCCAAGGGATTTCAAAGATTTCCTTAACTCAAAAATTAATCATTGAGACTGATTGTTCTGAGAGCCAATGAGGTATTATTATGACACAGCATGGAACCAATAAGATGTGTCAGCTCTCATTTTCATGCATCAGAGTTTATATTAGAATGCTTATTCAGTTGTGTGAATGTCATAAGAACATAAGAACATAAGAACAGCCCCACTGGATCAGGCCATAGGCCCATCTAGTCCAGCTTCCTGTATCTCACAGCGGCCCACCAAATGCCCCAGGGAGCACACCAGATAACAAGAGACCTCATCCTGGTGCCCTCCCTTGCATCTGGCATTCTGACATAACCCATTTCTAAAATCAGGAGGTTGCGCATACACATCATGGCTTGTACCCCATAATGGATTTTTCCTCCAGAAATTTGTCCAATCCCCTTTTAAAGGCATCTAGGCTAGACGCCATCACCACATCCTGTGGCAAGGAGTTCCACAGACCGACCACACGCTGAGTAAAGAAATGTTTTCTTTTGTCTGTCCTAACCCGCCCAACACTCAATTTTAGTGGATGTCCCCTGGTTCTGGTATTATGTGAGAGTGTAAAGAGCATCTCCCTATCCACTCTGTCCATCCCCTGCATAATTTTGTATGTCTCAATCATGTCCCCCCCTCAGGCGTCTCTTTTCTAGGCTGAAGAGGCCCAAACACCGCAGCCTTTCCTCATAAGGAAGGTGCCCCAGCCCTGTAATCATCTTAGTCGCTCTCTTTTGCACCTTTTCCATTTCCACTATGTCTTTTTTGAGATGCGGCGACCAGAACTGGACACAATACTCCAGGTGTGGCCTTACCATAGATTTGTACAACGGCATTTTAATACTAGCCGTTTTGTTCTCAATACCCTTCCTAATGATCCCAAGCATAGAATTGGCCTTCTTCACTGCCGCCGCACATTGGGTCGACACTTTCATCGACCTGTCCACCACCACCCCAAGATCTCTCTCCTGATCTGTCACAGACAGCTCAGAACCCATCAGCCTATATCTAAAGTTTTGATTTTTTGCCCCAATGTGCATGACTTTACACTTACTGACATTGAAGCACATCTGCCACTTTACTGCCCATTCTGCCAGTCTGGAGAGATCCTTCTGGAGCTTCTCACAATCACTTCTGGTCTTCACCACTCGGAAAAGTTTGGTGTCGTCTGCAAACTTAGCCACTTCACTGCTCAACCCTGTCTCCAGGTCATTTATGAAGAGGTTGAAAAGCACCGGTCCCAGGACAGATCCTTGGGGCACACCGCTTATCACCTCTCTCCATTGTGAAAATTGCCCATTGACACCCACTCTCTGCTTCCTGGCCTCCAACCAGTTCTCAATCCACGAGAGGACCTGTCCTCTAATTCCCTGACTGTGGAGTTTTTTCAGTAGTCTTTGGTGAGGGACCGTGTCCAACGCCTTCTGAAAGTCCAGATATATAATGTCCACGGGTTCTCCTGCATCCACATGCCTGTTGACCTTTTCAAAGAATTGTATAAGGTTTGTGAGGCAAGACTTACCCTTACAGAAGCCATGCTGACTCTCCCTCAGCAAGGCCTGTTCATCTATGTGTTTTGAGATCCTATCTTTGATGAGGCATTCCACCATCTTACCCGGTATGGATGTTAGGCTGACCGGCCTATAGTTTCCCGGGTCCCCCCTCTTTCCCTTTTTAAAAATAGGCGTGACATTTGCTATCCTCCAATCTTCTGGCACTGTGGCCGTTTTGAGGGACAAGTTGCATACCTTAGTCAAGAGGTCTGCAACTTCATTCTTCAATTCCTTAATAACTCTTGGGTGGATGCCATCAGGGCCCGGTGACTTATTGATCTTTAATTTATCAATGAGGTCTGAAACATCTTCTCTTTTAACCTCTATCTGACTTAACTCCTCGGTCAGGAGGGGCCGTTCGGGCAGCGGTATCTGCCCGAGGTCTTCTGCCGTGAAGACAGATGCAAAGAACTCATTTAATTTCTCTGCCATCTCTAAGTCTCCTTTTATCTCCCCTTTCCCTCCCTCACCATCCAGAGGGCCAACCGCTTCTCTGGTGGGTTTCCTGCTTCTAACATATTTGAAGAAGCTTTTATTATTCCCCTTAATGTTGCTGGCCATGCGTTCCTCATAGTCTTGCTTGGCCCCCAGTATCACCTTCTTACATTTCTTTCGCCACAGTTTATGTTCCTTTTTATTCTCCTCATTAGGGCAAGACTTCCATTTACGGAAGGAAGCTTCCTTGCCCTTCACAGCCTCTCTAACTTGGCTGGTTAGCCATGCGGGCACCCTCCTGGATTTAGTGGAACCGTTCTTTCTTTGCGGTATACACCTCTGCTGGGCCTCTATTACTGTTGTTTTAAGCAGCCTCCATGCACTCTGGAGAGATTGGACTCTTTTTACCCTCCCTTTCAACCTCCTTCTAACCAGCCTCCTCATTTGAGGGAAGTCTGCCTGTCGGAAGTCAAGGGTTTTTGTTAGAGATTTGCCTGGTATTCTTCCCCCAACGTGCACGTCAAAACGGATCGCAGCATGATCACTGTTCCCCAATGGCTCAGTAACGTTTACATCTCTAACCAGGTTCTGCGTACCGCACAATATTAGATCCAGAGTCACCTGTCCTCTGGTGGGCTCCGTGACTAGCTGATCTAAGCCACAGTCATTTAGCACGTCAAGAAATCCAGTCTCCTTTTCATGACCAGAACACAAATTGATCCAGTCAATATGAGGATAATTGAAGTCCACCATGATTACAACCCTGTCCCTCCTTGTCACCTCCCTGATCTGTTTCCTCATTTCAAGGTCCCCATCCGATTTCTGGTCTGGAGGACAATAGCATGCCCCCAGTATTACATCGCTGCACAAGCCTGGTAATTTAACCCACAGAGATTCTACGGTGGAGTCGGACCCACCTCCAATCTCTGCTTTGCTGGATTCTATCCCTTCCTTAACATAAACGGCCACCCCACCTCCAACACGCCCCTGCCTGTCCCTCCTGTAGAGTTTATAGCCCGGGATTGCGGTATCCCACTGATTCTCCGCATTCCACCAGGTTTCCATTATGCCCACTATGTCAATATTTCCCCTTGTCACCAGACATTCCAGTTCTCCCACCTTTGCTCGTAGACTTCGGGCATTCACATAAAAGCATTTGTACACGGAATGCCCCAGGATGCGCTGCTTATTCGCTCCTTTGTCCCCGCATCCTCTCATTGTGCCAAACCGTCTATCACATCCCATCACACTACCTTTCCCAATTTCTTCTCCTACTCTGCCTTTGTCTTGTTGTTCTCTAACCTCCCCATCCTCATCCCATAGGGATGAGGAGTCCCAAACCGGATGCCCCTCGGCTCCTGTCGGCCTTCCCTCAGGGATCAGTTTAAAAGCTGCTCTGCCACCTTTTTAATGTTATGCGCCAGCAGTCTGGTTCCATTCTGGTTCAAGTGGAGCCCGTCCCTCTTGTACAGGCCCCGCTTGTCCCAAAAAGTTCCCCAGTGCCTAACGAATCTAAACCCCTCCTCCCTACACCACCGTCTCATCCATGCATTGAGACCCCTGATCTCCGCCTGCCTAGCTGGCCCTGCGCGTGGAACAGGTAGCACTTCAGAGAACACTACCTTTGAGGTCCTGGCTTTCAGCTTCCTGCCTAAAAGCCTAAATTTGGTCTCCAGGACCTCCCAGCTACACTTGCCCACGTCGTTGGTGCCGACATGCACCACAGCCGCTACCTCTCCCCCAGCACTGTCTACTAGCCTGTCTAGACAAGAATGTCATCAAGTTGGCCACTGGCTTTGTTGGATGACCTGTACTGTTATATATCAAAATAAATAAAGCTAATGTGTTATGATATTGTAATTTATTCTGTGGTATGGGAGGAGGTCCATCATGAGGAGTGACGCAATGCGCTCTCGCACGAGGTGGCACAGACTCTAGTAATGCCTCTGATGTCAGGGTAGCTGAAGGATGAACTCCCATCCTATACAAATGGGTCCATCCCCTGACGTTAGCTAGTGGAGTGTTCCTGCTTCGTCCCACTCTATTTAGCCTGTGGGAGGACCTTCTCCTTGGCAGTGTGACATATGAGGTATTCCTTCCCTTCTGAGATCAGCTTTGTTCCCTCTTTGCATTGCATGCATTTTTGCAGCAATTTCAACTTCCTTTTTGTCTCTTCCTTCTTTTTTCTTTGGGTGAATTTTTTGTTAGTGCTCTGACTAGTCCATGGTTTTCTTCTTTGTATTTATTGGTTAGCTTCTTTTTTTTCAAAGGAAAGCTACCATGTTTTCCAGACTCACAAAGAGAGTCTGGTCCAACAAGAAGCTGACAGAACATACCAAGATCCAGGTCTACAGAGCTTGCATCCTGAGTACACTTCTGTACTGCAGCGAGTCATGGACTCTTCGCTCACAACAGGAGAGGAAACTGAACGCTTTCCACATGCGCTGCCTCCGACGCATCCTCGGCATCACCTGGCAGGACAAAGTTCCAAACTACACAGTCCTGCAATGTGCTGGAATCCCTAGCATGTATGCACTGCTGAAACAGAGACGCCTGTGTTGGCTCGGTCATGTCGTGAGAATGGATGATGGCCAGATCCCAAAGGATCTCCTCTATGGAGAACTCGTGCAAGGAAAGTACCCTACAGGTAGATCACAGCTGCGATAAAAGGACATCTGCAAGAGGGATCTGAAGGCCTTAGGAGTGGACCTCACCAAGTGGGAATCCAAGCGGCCCACTTGGAGGCAGGCTGTGCAGCATGGCCTTTCCCAGTTTGAAGAGATACTTGGCCAACAGACTGAGGCAAAGAGGCAAAGAAGGAAGGCCCATAGCCAGGGAGACAGACCAGGGACAAACTTCACTTGCTCCCAGTGTGGAAGGAATTGTCACTCCCGAATTGGCCTTTTCAGCCACTCTAGACACTGTTCCAGAACCACCATTCAGAGCGCGATACCATAGTCTTTCGAGACTGAAGGTTGCCAACAACCTTTTTTCAAAAGATTCTGGTTTTTAAACTGTCATTATACGCTAACCTGAATAACTTAGATGGGGAGAGGTGGGGAAAAACTTGTTTGTTTTACAACATAAACACAGCACTTTTGAAAGATGCATCTTGGAGAGAGATGTGTACAAAGCAGGAAACTCACAGAAATGGGGGCTCATGGCAGGGCATCTGAAAGTACTGTGCTTAGAAGGGCAAGGGCAGGCCTTAGATGTAGGCATCTATTTCTTCCTTTCACAGACATTGGAATGAATGCCTAAGCAATAGAAAGAATGACTTCTGATCAAGATAATTTTCATTGGTTGGATGTGGGAAGCTATCTGTGTTTGGAAGCAGGCTATGGAAAAGCAGGGGAACTGCTGCTACTCGGAGGATGCACATTCAGGTTTACATACTCCCAGCAATGAAGATTTGGATACAACCTTCCTCCTCACTGCAGAAGCAGAAAGGAATGCACATTCCCATTCATTTTGCAGCATGGATAAGTATGGGAATCTTTCTACTCCACACACCTGTCTAGAGCTCTGTTAGACACAACAATTATATTCATCAGGCTGTGAAATCTGAGTCTTGCCATCTTGTTTTTGTCTAGGAATCAACAAGGAAGCCAAAGATGCTAAGTCTGGTTTGCGCAGAATCAACACTGTATGAAGAACATTTCTGCTTTGTAGCATATTTACATAAGCCTTAGCTATTACTTTTGCAGTCAAACCGCTTGCTATTTGAGCAGGCTAATTATTTATACATTCAGATTGCCTTCACATTGTGAATCTCCTTTGCAATTCAGGAAGTGGGTGTATTTGTTAATTAGAATTTCAGACAGTTCAAATTGTCATAGCTGAGGCCAGTTCACGAATAAATAGGAACAATCGGAAATACTCAGCATTTGCTATTTAGGTCACATCCAGAACAAAGCTAGGTCTGTTGTTCCAAAGCTCTGCAGACATCCTGATGTGACGGCGCTGCCCAACACCATCCTCCTCCTTTAAAGAATGCCTCTATGCGAGTGCTGAATCACAATGAATATTGCTATCTCATCACTGCATGTGTCTAAAATGATTCGATATATCTGGAGCAATATCCTTCACCCGATACACACATTGACCCAAACATCTTGGAAGCTGGTAGAAGCCATCCAACATTTATGCTGGCTAGGACTTTGTGCACATACAGATACACACAGGACAGAGTCTTATACACGATAATGTTCTGTGCCTTGGAAGCACAGCTGAGGTCAGGAAAAATCCCGCTCCTGACTCCAAGATCCCAATCCCGCTCTCCAGCTTTTGAGTCGCTTGGGATTGTTCTCCGGTTTGGCCAAGCTCCCGAGGCCCTCTGAGTGCCTCTGATGTTCATTGCAACTGTGGTAAAATCCCCACTGCCTCACAGCTCCAAGGTTTTGAGAAGGGGTGGAGCTCATCATAGTTGCTGGGAGCGATGAAAAACTTGCTGCGGTGAGTGGAATTTTGGACCTCAGTTCTTACAAATAAGTGAAAATAGTTGCATCCTGGTAGCAACCCAGTAATCAAGTTTCATCAGTGGAACTGAGTAAAAAGAAGAAAATTAACCAAGACATTCCACAAAGAATGTTCTTTGCTCATTTTCTTGAAACTGAAATGAGAACTAAAGCTTGAAATTTAAAGCTTTGCTGAAGAAAAATCATAGCTCCATTAAAAACATTTTAATGCACTTTAATCTCTTTTAAAAAAATTCCCTGAAGACCAGTGGTTCTCAAACTTTTAGCACTGAGACCCACTTTTTAGAATGAGAATCTGTCAGGACCCACCCAAAGCGATGTCATGACCGCAAGTAACATCATGAAGCAGGAAAATTTTTTAACAATCCTAGGCTGCAATCCTATCCACACTTACCCAGGAGTAAATTCCATTGACTATCATTGTTAAAAGCATATGTATTAAAAAGGTAATAGTTAAAAGTAAAAGAGCTCTAACACATTCCCAGATGCAGTTACATACGACTCGTACCATGGTAGCATCAAGTCTAATATATTAAAAATAAAATATTAAAATGAATGGGAACCCATGTGAAATTGGCTCACGACCCACCTAGTGAGGCCCAACCCACAGTCTGA